>NC_058108.1:5850000-7235000 GCF_914725855.1 Thunnus albacares | reverse complement strand
TGGTGGGACTTTGATGGACAGAGAGGTCATGAGTGATGCTGCGTCCTCCGTCCACTCCGCTGCCACATTTCCGTGGAAACTGGGGACTGGCAGGTAGGCATCCTGTTTCTATCTGACCTGGTTGCTGCCTGGCACATGACCTCTTAAAAAACACACCCACATATTCACAGACACAAAAACATACACACACACATACTGTACCAAGCTGGGGGTATTTACCTGTGTGATGAGCTGATCCTGAGTGATTGTGTTGATCCAGTGAGTGTATCGCTTTGTAGATCCCTCCGGAAGCCTCTGAACTCTACAGCCGATCAACTGTAATGAAAACACATATTAACACCTTTATGGGCGTGAAAACATATTTTCTTTTTAAGAACCATTAAAAACATTTGCAGCCATTTTGGTAAAATGCTGCCAGTAAAAGTCAGGTCATTGTTAAACTTGCCCAGAATGAGCAGGACCACCTCTGCTTCTGGTGCAGTAGTTGACTCAGAAACAGTTGAACAACCACAAAGACAGATCAGTGCTTACAAACTTTAACCTCGTCATTTGAATCATTTCCAAGCAAAAATGCAAAAGAAAATATAGCTAATTCCAGCTTCTCAAATGTGAATCTTTGCTTCTTTTCTTTATATGATAGTAAACTGGATATCTGATATTTTGGGGCTCAGAGAACATCTGATGGGAGTTTTTAAAAATATTATCTGACACTTTATGAGCCAAAAAAATCATCAGTTAAGTGAGAAAATATTTGTGTAGATTAACTGATAGTGAAAATAACTGCAATAATTGCAGCATTAGATATAAAAGAGTCATTTTTGACATTTTTTGACAAAATATTAGTCATGTCCTTTTTTTCCATTTAGAGACAAAACTCCAGAAGAAAGAGGTCAATGAGAAGACAAGAAGAGAGCGCTATAGACTACCATGTGTTTTTATCCAGAACCATGAAGTCCAAAATTACAGTCATATCAGAAAGCGGCAGATTGTTTGTACAGGGCAGCAAGCCTGCTGTCTCCATGCTGTCTCCCTCACTTCCCTCACACACACGACCCTTCACCTCTGACCTGGCAGGCCACAGAAAGCATCAACACCGGATACTCACACCGCTCTGCACGCCAACTGCATAGAAGCCAACACACACACACACACACACACACACACACAGACACAGACACGGACAAAACCATGTGATTTCTTTTTTAAATCACGCAAAGATTACTCATATGTTTCTATTTTTTTTTTAAACAGCCACATTTCTAGCACACAAGTCTGAAAAACACATAGAGAAAGGGAAGGGAAAGAAATGAGGAAAAAAGGAAGGTGGGAGGGTGAGGCCAGAGTGCAGCAGAGAGGGAAGGAAGTGAGTGAGCAAATACTTTGAGGAGAACTTACCGAGTTTGGGTGGAGGAAAGATGCCTCATACTGCAGGCGAACTCTTTGGGGCAACATAACGTCATCCTGGAGCACACGAAATGTCAATTTAAGTACATGACAACAAATACACACACAGATTTCTTTAAGAAGAAAAAACTTTGAAACATATCTCTAAAATTTAACTTTACTTTACTTATTTTACCTTTGTGAGTGACCTGTCTATCTGTACACCTTTTTGTTTGCTGTTGTTGTGATTTTGTGTGAGATTGTTCTCTACAAATAATCTTGAAGTGGAACCTTATCAGAGGATTGGTCCACTTTGTAGGAAGAAAGAAGGTTCAGAGAGTATTGTGATGTCCCTCTCTCTCTGCCTGCTGCTTGTGTGGTTGGTTTGGCCCATTGACTGTAAATAAATATGGACGACGCATCTCCACTTCCTGACATTATACAAAAGTAAGGCCAAAATATCTCCTTTCCAGGAGGTGCCATCTTGCTTGTGTGATGTCATTTGGAGCCAGAGTCTGCGCGGTAGATGACGGCCAGCAGGACACGCCCCCTCAGATATTCGAAAGCAGCAGTCACAGCTGTCAATCATGACATCACACCCCCTTTTTAAAATTGTCAAATAACTAATTAAAAATAAACTTATCAGAAAAATGAGCATTTGGACAAACATCAGCGAGATAAGAACGACCTAATATGACAGAAACCATCTTTGGGAAAAATTTATTTGACATGTACTTTAATTTTTTTAGTTTGGCTCATGTCCCATCCGCTAACATGGAAGGAGCGGGACTTATGGCCTATACTGCAACCAGCCACCAGGGGGCGATTGAGATGTTTTGGCTTCACTTTTGGGAAGCTGTCATGACGTCCATATTTATATACTGTCAGTGGTTTGGCCTCAAAGTTAAGAGCTAATAGGCAGAGTGAAAGAGGACATTAGGAAATGTTTGACACCTGAGCAGCTTGGGCCTCAGCCTATTATCTTTCTCTCTCTGTTCTCTGTCTCCCAAGCGTCTAGTCGGTTAAGGTTTTGTTTTTTTGTCACTGACTCTGGGCCAGTTTATATTTGTAACTGTCAGCTCGTCCTTTGGAAAATGCAATCCTTTGTTAAACTGAGTCAAATTGATTTGTTTTTTCTGTTTTTAATAATATTTTTTACTGAAATTTTCCATAATACAGTACAGAAAACTGAGACACATATTAAACCAAAAAACAAAGTAGAAACAAAAGGACAAAATAGAAACAGATGAATAACACTGCATCACTGGCACAACACGTCTTAGCGAGAGCGCTCAGCGAGAGAAGTGGACGGCACATTATGCTGGTCAGGTTCAGTGTCGTACTGTGCAAGGTGATCCAGAATGATGTCATATTAATCTTGTCATATTGAACTTTCTCTATATGTAATATACCAGTGAGCTCAGTTAACCAGCTCTTAAACTGAAGCACAGTATCTGACTTCCAGAGCCTTAAAATGACTTTCTTTGCAATTACCATTCCACACATAATTAAATTAGTTTGTTGTAGGATCATTTGTTGGCCTTTCTCCTTGTGTAAGTAGAGCAGATATGTTCACACCCTGTGTATGTTTTTGTGTCCACATGGCTTTAATTTCTATAGATCTTGGTAAAGCAACTCTTGAGGGCTTCCACACAAGACATTGTTTGTTTTTTCTTCCCTCGATGCAGGTTTTAGGGAAAGAATTGTTTGTTTGGTGGGGGTTAGAGGAAGAGAGAGGCAGCATTTGTCCCCATGCACCCCCTGCTAGGTTTAGATGGCTTTTCTCCTCCCAACAGTCAATGTAAATGTTTAGTGTGGCTGCAAACGTAAAGCTCCAGTCATAAGTTTGAGCACACCTTCCCATTCCTTCCTTGAACGAGAAAGTGTGTCTAAACTTTTGACTGGTGCTGTTGGTAGATCAGTTGGCTGCTGAGGGCTCACTGGTTTTTCCAGTTGTTTTTCTGCACCAGTGGTTTTCAGTGAGTAAGTACCCCCACGAAGTAGTGGCACGAAGAGTAGGGTTGAGTAGTTTCACACATGTCTCAAACCATTCTCTGTAACTTTCCGAAACCGAAAATCTAACAGGTACTCCCGTTTTAGCCAGTGATTGGCCAACTGTGAGGAGGTCAAAAAGTGAGCTCGGTATCAACTTCACCCTCAAACTCTAGGGTGTTAAAATAAGAGACATCCAGGATATGAACTGTGACAAATTCAAGAGAACAAAAAGAGGAAGTTGTCTGTTTTCTAAGAAAGCAATATTACTTTCAGAGTCCTTTATTCTGGGAACAGACTATTAACAGAGAACAGTCTTTTAGTATATCATGTGACTCAAGCAGTTATCAAATAAATTTAAATGGAAATGAATAGAGTCGCCTGTGTGTGTGTGTTTGACTGTTTAAGATGTTGTGGCCTCTGATTTGTAGTTTTGACAATTTAGTCTTCAGAAGTGTAACTGCAAAGAGCTGCCACTACATGAACACACACACATAAAACACATCTATCAAACACTGCTGTCAGCTCGTTAGTCATGTGTCCTGACAGGTCTGTCAAACACTAACTTTGACCACTGAGGTCTGTGTGTAAATTTGGACAAACCAATATGATCTAATTAGTTTTGATTCACTACTGAATGTGTTATGAAAGACATCTGGATGGTAAAAGGAAACATGCATACACACTTACCGCATCCTGAAAGCACAAGTATTGTCCACAGCTCTGAGATATTGCCTTATTCTTCGCATATCCCACTGAAATAAAAAAAAAAAAGAGCGGCGTAGGTTTATGTTTGTGTATGTGTATTTGTACTGTATATGTCTCTGTGTGCAAGTTATTTCCATGTGGCCATGTGTTAGTACTTATCATATTCAACCATCAAAAGTGTCACAACATAGAAAATAACATAATGTAATTTTCAAAATGTCAAACCAAAAAATCCGACCGACATGCCACAAGACATGCAAGACATATGCATGAGATAGACAGTCCATCATTCTCTGCTTACATTATTGTTTCCTGGTAAATCATCAGAAATTGTGATTGATTTTAATGTCTGCCAGCACGCTTTGATTCAAACCCCCCACCCTGTTTTCATTCTTTTCCCTCATATATACAGAAAACAGTGGCCTCGGGCGACTTTGTTCTCCTCAGCTGGCTCAGACTCAAAGGAATATAAGACTTAAAAGAGTAGTCCTTTAACATTGTCATACTCACTATGGAGAGTTTCTTTTTAAAGATAATAAAATCAGTGCAGCAGAACCACAGATATCTTCTTTTTTATTCCTTGCATTCTTCTTCCTTGTCAAAACCTGGTGCCTACATTACTCAGCAGGGCTACAGAGGCTTGTAGTCTTCAGCCCCAACGGACATCAGACTTAACACAGCTGCCTCAGGAGCTACAAAAGGCTTCATACAACTTTTTTTTTTTTTTTACATATGCAGTAGTACTCTGTGAGTAAACAAACATTGATGTGTATGAATCAGTGGAGTTCTCCTTTAACACCAAGCTTCTTAGAAATAAGGCTGGTGATATTTTATATTTTTCATATTGTCAATAAATGATTTTACTAACAAGTATTGTGTGTGCAGCCAAAGTCTGATATCTGGCTCTGAGCTGTAGATCTCCATTGTTGTCCAAAAACTACTAAAAACATATCAATCAGCCACGCCGTTGCACTGAGTGACATGTTTCGTCATCACCATTAACACGGATGGCTACTGTAGTTTATTTTGAGTCGATTCCAAATTCTCCTGCTGTAAATACTCACTAGAGTTTAATGTGTATTAGTCCACAGGTGAAAACAGTACCCAGTCGATGCTAATTACTAATTAATTAATTTATGCATTATACATTTTTAAACATCTACTGTATGTTTTCATTACCAATGGGCTTGGAGCTGAGCCACAGAGAAAGAAGAAGAAGAAGAAGAGATGGACTAACAGCATTTGTTTTGGTCTTTTCATGGGATTCGTTGACAATAAGTGAAATATACAATAGTGCTCAGAAGCCTACACAAAACACATTTATACAATCTTGCCAGTGACAGATAATAAGGGTTTGTCTCCACTCTGTAGGGGCATGATATCTTTAATGTCTCTATGCTGAACACACTGAGTACTTACATGTTTAGTTAAAACTAAAGAGAGAATGTGTCGCTTGTCAATATGTCACATAGCTTTAAAGGAATAGTTTGACACTTTGGGAAATGTGCTTATTCGCTTTCTTGTTGAGATTTAATTGGAGAAAAAAAAAATCAATACCACTCTCATGTCTGTGCAATAAATATAAAGCTACAGCCCGCAATCGTTTAGCTTAGCTTAGCATCAAGAATGTAAACGGGGGGAAACAGTTAGCCTGGCTCAGTCCAAAGGCAACAAAATACCTCTGCTAGCATCTCTGAAGCTCACTAATTAACACGTTGTATCTTGTTTGTTTAATCTGTTGACACTTTGGTTTAATCAAACCGAAGTGTAAAAACAATATTTTTATCAGGGTTATGTGCGGGACTATTTCTTGGCCAGGTGCGGTGACTTCCTGGAGTCAGTTGTAAATGCTGGGCAACCAGCTGAGACTCCAGGAAGTCCCTGCACCTGGCCAAGCAGTGTTAGATAGTGTCTGGGAACGGTCTATTCAGATGCAGCTGTGATTTCAGAGATTCTTTATCTGATGTGAACAGAAATGTTTTTATTAATCCATGTGTTTGTCTACTCTTTCATTCAGCCTGTCTGACCTCTAAGAAGGAACCGATTATTTAATTCATTGTTTGGCAAGACAGAGTCATCTGTGCTGGGAACTGATCTCTGATCAACAACCTACTGACCTCCTCTTGGTTGAGCAGAATTGTGGCCAGAGATCACCATGGAGATGCCCCTCGCCTCCAGCCTGTCCCTCCAACCCTCCACCACTTTCCTGGAGTCATCCTAAAGGACACACACACACACACACACACACAGAAATTGTTCACATGTTTCAAAACAACTTACCTATTCACATGTGTAGGCTAAATATGCAAACAAACACACTTACAGTGCTTGCGTCGTCAAAGACAGAGAGCTCCATGGTTCCAGTGAAGTCTTGCTGTAATATGGCCTGCAGACACTCGTCCAACCAACAGGATGCATTGTACACTGGCATGATAATACTCTGAGCACAGAAAACACAGAGATTTTACAGTAAGTGCTACTAATTAATGCATATAAGCAGCCATGAATACTCTGTTGAGGATACTATAATCTATCAGTTCAGGGAGGCAGCAAAACTGCTGCAGTGACATTTCTTAAAGATGATTTGTGGGACAAATTGTTTAAGGTGCACAGAAAAAAAATCCTTAAAGTCTCCCTGCGTCCACACCCACCACATCCACTGCATTCCCCTCCAGCTCCTCCTGCTCTCCTCCCGGTGTTTCTGCTCCGATGTCTGCGGTGCGGAGCCGCTTCGGTGGGATCATGTCAACCTCTGACCCCCCGTCTCGGAGCTCGGACAGTCCGCTACTCATTTGTGCGCTGAGAAAGTCTGACGTCGGTGACTGAAGACAGACAACCACAGACTGCTACACGTGGCTGAAAATATCAATAAACACTCATTTTGAAACAGTTCTCCGTAAAGAGTGACCAACGTCAACAAATAACATGTATTCTGTACGTTTTAGTGACAGTCAAAGTGACAATTTTAGCAAAACGTGTACTGCACGCTTTCATCGTGGGTAACAGTTTCACAACTTCCGCAAACAATGAATCTCAGACGCTCATTGGCTCACGTTAAACACGGACAGACACCGGATTCGCTGGCGCTTTTTTTCTCCTCTCAACTTTATTGGTCAAAATTTTAAATACACAACACATACAAATAATACACAAATGCAGGAAAAATCATCACACAAAATAAACAGTTAAACAAATCTATAAAGGACATAGAGCAACATAAAATGCACAGGAATAAAATCATATCAATAAAAAACAAAAGAAATAAACAAAAATACCAAAAGAAATAAGCGGACTGAAGACAATAAATAAGTAAGTAAATAAAATAAATAAATAAAAATGACATGTTTACATAAGAAGTTATGAGTGTCGAGACAGTAGTAAGGCACTTTTGTGGTTCTTCATATGGCTTAAGGACTGCAGGAGACTTTGAATTTCTGCAAGGAAAGGCAGTAAACTAGGAGGGGATTTAGAAAACTTACACGTATGGATAGCCATCAAAATATAAAAATCGGCAATGTATTGAAAGGAACTGTTCTTGTGTCTGGATAATATAATAACATCATATAAAGTAAAAGTATTTCGCTCATCAATGAAGCTGAAAATATGGGTAGCAGATTCTTGCCAAAAATTTCTGAACCACATTTCAGTGAAAGAAAAGATGAGGAATACATTCATTTTAGTGATCAATAAGGGAATTAACAGGATATAGATTTGCTCTCGATTGCCACCAATCATTTACTATGGTGACATCTCTGACACTGTGTAATAAACAAACAAACAAAAAATAAATAAAATGGAAAAAAAATCAAATGTGCAGTATTCCCATCTGAAAGCGGACAAATAATCATTAATGTTCAATTAAGATGTGCACATTGTTTAAAATTTGCAGTCTGTCAGTAATTTCTAGAAAGTATGTATTTATCATATCATTCACATTTTAGTGACAAACTAATTCTTACCAAAGTTCTACTTTTCCAGAGCTTTCATCTCATCAGCAGATGGAGTTTGGTGAGTTGTCATGGAGATAGTTTAGTCCTCATCATGTGACTTAATTATGGAATTTTGGTCAGCTGGTAACAGGTGGTCCTACATGACAGCTTGTGCTGCAGGTCAATAATGAATCTTCACGCTCAAATACTGATTATCAGTTGTTTAAGGAATTGAATTGTAAAAATAAAAGACAGTGTGATGTTTATAGATGGAAATATGGAAACAAATTGGCTTCATTCTGGTTAAGTCTATATAAAACACTGATTAAATGAAGAAAACTGTTCATAATTACTGAAACTGTTGATTCAATAATGAATTATTCCATCAGGACAACAATGCTTGACTTTTGGTTTATTTTGAAGTTCTGCACAGATGAGAGTGAGTCAATCTACTAAGGCCAGTGATGTAATGTTTTCGTGCTTTTTTTCTTTTTTCATTTCAGATCTTTTGGGGCTTTTATATTCAATAAAGTAAACAATTCCTTCCTTCTTTCCTTGTTTTGTTTGGTTCGACTCCTTTTTGATGACATGAAACAGCGCAGCTCTCTCTAGCTTTCCTGTTGAATAGGAACCAGATCGGTGTGTTTTTATGTTAACGTTGGCAGGTTGGGAGGTTTTTCTTGGTGAGCAGACAGAAAAACAGGATGGGCTGAAATGTTGTTTCTGACCAACGTTTTTGTTTTCTCTTTGAAAGAAAGGGAATCGAGAAAGAGAAACTAAATGTGTGTGTGTGTGCGTGTGTATGTGGGTCTGTTCCAACCACTAGCAAGCAGCAGGTTTTTGTAGCAACATTACTGCACTGAAGCTGGGATTATCCATCAGTTGGGGTCATGATCTGAGTCAGGAATCAAACATCAGTCCCAGATTATGAAGTATCCAAACTCTGTAACCATTTGATCCATTTCCACAGTACAAAGGGCCGAGACCCCCTATTATTGTCATACTAATCCTCATTTGTTCTCTTTTGTTTGTGTCCTGATAAAACGATTCATGAGAAGTAAAAAAGACAAAAGCCTAGAGGAAGGTAAGCTGCTTAACTTCTGTGTTATCCACTTCAGATACACAAAAACTGTCTCTCTTCTGGCTCTTTTTTTAACAAACTCCTAAATTTTACTACACATGCACACAGACACACAATCCTCCTTAATCAAGGAACCGCTCAGACAGGATGTAGTTTAGGAATTGCCTTGAACGAATAAATGTCGTGTATGTGAGATTGTCTGAGTTCGTTTCTCCTGCAGACTAATTGTTCCCACATTGCAGCAGCAGCATCTTGATCAGACTAATCTTAATTTTTCACTCTGAATGCTTCTTTAAATTGGACGCCTGCCTCACTGCAGGCCAGGAACAACAGCTCCAGGGGGGCAACAGACTGGGGCCAAGATGTGGAATTATTCTCTCATGCTTGACTGCATGATAAATGTAATCATAAGTCATTATACTGATGCAATGGCACACACATACCTGCTAAACAGGGTAGTTAGGAGGGGGATTGTATGCTTGTGTGTATGTGTGTGAACAAACTTACAATATAGTGAAAATAGCTGCGAATAAAAGCATTATAAAATGTTTGTGTCACTGACTTTCGAAACACAGCTGAGAGTCCGGTGCAACAATTCTTAATGGAGTGTTGCACTGAGCCTGTGAAGCAAACCAGAGCTTACATTCTGACTAACAGAGATGGATAGTAGCAGACAGCCATGCATGAATAGCTACAAGACCGTTATATTATTCCGTTGTTCAATCTCAGAGGTTCAGGACGGGGTCATGTGGAGTTTGTCCAGCTCCCTGCACTGCAGGTTCACAAGGTCTCTAATAACTTTATGGGCACTTTTGAAATAGAAAATATTCTCACAATCATTCACTGTTTATTTCACTTCCTCCACCAAATCGACACCATATGGTGATGTTGCATTTCAAGTGTGCAAACGAGTTGAGTTACTGTATCTGGAGGTCGAGACTGCAGCTGTTTAGATCTGTGATCAGACTGCACTTGATTTGTTTGGACAGAAATGCCAGGCAATAAAGAGAAGAAAGTGTGTGTGAGTGTGTCTGTGTCTATGGGCATGATTGGATTTCCTTGATTCATTTATTTTCGCTTCAGGAATTGTGCATATTTGACCATTTGAGGGGGTTTGTGGTCTTTTAAATTCATCTTGTGCAGCAAGACCCATGCAGACATGCACAGGAGACATACAGCATGCTGACAGTTGTGACAGTGGCCTTGATACATGAAAAAATACAGTACAGCCCAAGGATGGTGATATCAGCCTTTCTGTCATCTCACCTTGTTCCAGTGAGAAATCTCCATAGCAACTGGACACATTGTGAGTTACCATACTGACACTTTGGTGATTCTGTCTGTTGTCAGTGTCCAAGACAAGGTATGAGAGCAAGTAGCCTGATTTCTATGGAAGTTGCTGTGGATATTCTTAGTCCCCCGAGAAAAAAATTCACTTTTTTGGCAACCCCCTAACTTTGCTACAGCATGGTCATCAGGCAAAAGTTCAATCTGTAATTGAGGGCAGATTGCCATGAAATTTCAATGGCACATTTATGTGCCCCACAGGAGGAATTATTTTTCATTTTGGACGTGAACTCTATTCTATTGCCAGATTCGGGTCAAAATGTCAACAGCAGACACCAGAGATCTTTTAAAGGATAGGTACCCGTTTTTCAAGTCTATCTTAAAACAATGCTCACATGCCCATATGTACGTTGCAATTGTTTTGGTTGCTACAATTGTTGGTCCTGTCTATACTGGCTGTTAAAATGATTGCAATGGAAATGGTGGAGGATAAAATCCAAAGTTCCTGTTCTGTGCAAAAAAGTTCAGATGAAGCTCATATGAGAAGGTCAAATCAAAGTCTCCACCAAAGTTATGTGTCTTTGTCTTTGTTGTCTTTTTACTATGAGATTCCCTCTTTGTGTTTGCAGGGGCAGTGTTTGGTATAGTGGCACAAAGAGGGAATTTTGCACTAAAAAGACCAACTTAATACCAACTCAATTGATCTGGTTTCTGAAGCTTCATATTAGCTTCAGTTGAAATTTGAAATGCATTTTTGCAGAGAATAAAGACTGGACTTTGTCCCCTGTCTCATAGTGTTAAGAAGTGATGAACAATTACAGCGACCAATAACTCTTTCAATGCACATATGTTTTACGTCAGACTTGAAAAAATGTGAACATTTCATTTCATACAATAAGCATATTGCCATGACATTTGCTGACCACAATCATTCTCCCAGCAGAACAAACGCTGATGGTGTACAAATAGCAAAACTGCCAACATGCTGTTTGTTCTGCTTCAATCTGTATGTGTATACAACAGATTTCACCTTTGTTTAAAGAATGTAATGTGAAACCATCATCAGTCAAATCAGCTGCTGTGGTGTTTGGCTGGATTAAAACATTGTTAGAAATGGCTCTCAGAGGCGTCCACCTGGAGATCAACTGCAGCAGCTCAAACACTGAGATATAGTTGTTTTTACAGAACCGCCTCTTGGAACCTAAACTGTGCCAACTGCTGGTTTGTTTCACTTCCCAGTGTGTAAATATATCCGTCCTGTAACCCAGGTGTAAAATAATCACTGAATGACTGAATGCTAGTAAAGCAGGGTGCTAAGCAGTTTAACACTGAGTCAGTACTACCATCTGGTGGTTACACACTAACAATGGTCTTCATCCTCTCCTCAGCACCAAAACAGTGTTTTTCTTATGAGCTCTTGCTTTTGTTGTTATTTCATATGTTAAGGCCTGTGTGTGTAGATATAACACACCTTTTAATGACAGAAATATAAACCTCATACTAAACCTTTGTCGTCAAACAGTGGGTGTCTTCATGCTCAGGTAAAACTGGGGGTGTTTTCTGTTGGAACAGGCAGATTTGGTAACTTTAGTAAGCTTTTGTAAACTCAGAGTAAGATTAATGTCATGTTTTCTGCTCTCTGGTGTTTGGTGGTTTGTAATGTCTATAGGTGTGTTTCAGAATGTGTGTGTTTTGTGTTTGTAAAGTGTTTTTTGTGATATTAAAGATCCCCTCCAGACACGTTTGAAGACATGCAAAAATACTTTGCTTTAAAAATGGCATCTGCTCCTTCTCCCTCATTAAAAATTCCAGAAACCATGAATATGCAAATATTTCTCATTGCCTGTTTAACAGCTGGACACAAGATGTCTCCTACTTCACTGTAAAGTCCATCCTCAGTGTTTGTGCACTGGAGGCTTCAAGTTTTCACATCACACTTGTGTAAATTGTATACTGGACCACATTTCGCGCCAAACTAGTTGTGATGTCACAAATCAGATATGCCTCTTGAACTCAGATTTTAGCATCAGAATGTGAAAACAGCCTTTCAGTGTTAAAACGCTGCACGTCATTCTGCACTTTGAAGCTCAAACATTGAAAAGAAGTAAAATCCATTTTTGAGAATAGAAATCAAAACCACAGGCATGAGATCAGAATGATGAGAAGAATTATTTTTTCTGTCTTGAGTCATTAGTTGAATCATTTTCTTATTATTTTCTGGTACCATGTGAGCAGAGTAACCTTTGTTCGCACTTTTACTAGTGCTGAAGTGATTAGTAGATTCATTCTTAAGTCAACTGAGAGAAAATTAATTGACAACTATTTTCAATTAATCATTCAAGTCATTTAACGAGATAAAAGCCAAATGTTCTCTGGTTCCAGCTTCTCAAATATCTTTTGACAAAAAAAGCAATCTGGAGATGTTACCTTGGGCTCTGGTGAATGCCATTTTTCACATTTTTGAGATTTTATAGACTAAATCATTAATGAATTTTTAAAAAGCAATGGATTAATTGGTCTGACATTTGAGTTTGCTCACTTGTCATGGACCACCTCTTCCGTGACGGAAGCAAACTCCGTCCGCTGATGAAGACCAAAACTAAAGCTCCACACATTGTCCAGTAAATGATGTTGTGCTGAGAATTTGGGTTTAGTCAAACTGCTATTTCCAAGGTCAATAATGAACCTTAAAGCTCAACAGATGAATCAACGATGAAGAAAAAGTTTTAGATGCAGTCCTATATGACTCATGAACAAATGAATAAATCATATCGACACTTCAGAGCTTAAAATGCAAACACCATTCATTTATTGGTATAATATTTCATAATACTGTATAGATATCATTCTATTAAATACATATGTACTAAGCCTGTGTGTATCTATAGGCAGGCATTTCACATTCAAGTCCAGGTTCAGTGCAGTGATGACCAAACATCTCATCGTATCACAGATTCTCTTGTTCCTAACACAGAAGTGAACGTGGAGCAGAGGAGAGGAGCTAATTCTTACTATATTAGTTTATCATCTGTAATCATTTCACTTTGTTTATATTAATCTTTCCTTTACTTTCATCCTCCCTCCTCCTTCATCTGTTCTCTTCATCCCTCATTTTTATGCCCCACATCTGAAATAAAGTCATGGATCTCCTTGCTTTCTGCAGACGAACCCCTTTCTATTCACTAAGATTGAATCTCAATGGAGGAGGGACAGAGCGGTCTCCCTGAGGTCCTCCTCAACGGCGCCAACGTGAAACAGCCGGGAATGCATTGTGAGTCAGCTGTTGAGACAGGCACGCGGGTCCGATTGGATACAATCAGTGATCAGTTTAGGTCCAGATTGAGACAGTAAGGTCTAGCTTAGGCTGGTTTAGTCCAGTTTTGAATCCATCCGGATCCTGGTGGGGCTTAGGACCAGATGCTTTTGAGCTCGCAAGGTAAGAAGGCGATGCAAAATAGATATCATCATGTATATGTGGGAAGGAATACCTGAGTCAATTAGTTCTTGAACAGTGCTGAGTGCTCTCTTGAATCTTACACTGACAAACTGTTAACTCCTCCGCTGATTCAATTGTGCCAAGAAAGCTCAAGATACTATTTGACTCATCTGGGAGAAAAAGAAGACTTATTTGAGGAAGTCATCTCAGGTGCTCAGCAGAATACGTTTGGGGTCTCGGGGGTGGGATGCATTCATGCTTTCGTCGGTGAAGCAGCAGCGATAAGAATCCTGGTGGACAATCAAAGTATGTGGCTTCCTCTAGATCATCTAAAGGAACGGTTGTGTCTCTGTGGTCAGAGGGTGTTCAGAGTGCTCACTGTTGCTGGGGAAAAGGCATTGAAGGGACTGCTGAGATACACCCTGTTAGTTTGGTGACATGTGTCTGTGCATGATGTGACCATGGGTGCATGTTTGTGTTTATATGTGTCTATGCACCTCTTAGTGCACCTGAGTGCATGTTTGGGTGTGTGTGTGTGTGTGCGTGAGTTAGCTTTTCTTCAAGGGTTCAGGTTATATAGCAGCTGATGTGTCTTTAGACGGACACAAATACATCCAGTCCAAGATTTATCCACGTCAAGTGTGCACAATGACATCAGACCAGGATCTGCTGTCCAGTTCAGGCTCATTTAGACTCATCTCATTGTAGTCCAGAGTTGGCATAGATTAATCCAAAAGAGTCCAATGTCTGACGACTCCCTCTGCAGACCAGAGCGTGAGGGAGAGGAAATGGACAAAGGAGTCTCAGAGGAAGGGGTTGTGGCTGTGTGTCTGTGATTGGGTACGGGGCACAGGCCGGGGAGAGAGAGGGAGCAGGGGCTGGGGGAGGTTGGAGGGAAGGTCCAGGAGTCCGGCGGGAGGTTGTGTCAGAGAGGAGGGGAGGATGGGCGGTTGGTGGGGCAGAGGGAGCGGCAGCGATGGGCTGTAGGAGAGCACGTGGGGGGGCAGTGGGGAGGTGGAGGATGGTCGCATTTGGTTGAGGGTAAGGCGAGGCTGGTCACAGTGGAAGGGGTTGGTAGGAGATGGAGCGCTCAGACCTGAAAAAACAGATTTGGTTGGTGGTTAGGAAACTTTAACAGTGTCATTGTAATGTTTGTGTACATATGTATGTGAGTTCTTGAATAGTTGTTACCTGAGAGGAAGGGGTTGTTGTGCATCTTGCTAGGAGGGTTGGGAGGTATCAGGGCATCAAGATTGACCAGCGACGCCCCTGTAGGTCCGAGGAAGGCCTCTGGGGTCCGACACATGCGTGTAGGTGGGGCGCTGAGTGGGGGTGCTAGCCGAGACAGGTCAAACATCTCCGGGCTGGCCGACTCTCGTCCATTTACCTGGGGTTTCACCGGAGGTTCAGACCCAAAGGGATCTGTCTTGGAATCGGCTCCAGAGAACGGGTCAGACTCTGCCCTCACCCCAAACAGCTCTTCATCTGCATCAGGAAAAGAAAGAAGGAATTTAATTTGAAGAATTTATTGTTGATGAGAAATAGTGATGTGATATGATGCAATATGTTGTATCCTTGATTTATTCAATGAAGTTTCTGACAGATGGGCCACAAATGAAAGAAAAAGCCAATATGAAGTGTCTCGCTAAGGTGTTGTTCCACCAAAAACCTCTAGAGGAGCTTTTACAGCTTTCTCTGAACTCTACAGCACATGAGGGATTTATCACATTTCTGTATAAGACAAGTGGTACATAGCGAGTTGAGGTAATAACAAGGACTCCTTCCTGTACATTATAACATGATTCAGTACAATAATTGTGAAATTACTTCTGTGAAGTGTATAATGTTTACGTCTTATTTGCATTGTTTCAGAAAGGTGTTGAGTCAGTAGTTTGTGTTGTTGCGCTGGACTGCTGTGCATTGTCAGGTTGTTACTTTAATGCTGTCAAATACACCAAAACTTATGGCCTAACAATGTACCTTAGAGTTGAATTAAAGCCTCACTGACACAGTTTAAAATGAAATGGAAGCTTCACAAAGGTAGCACTGTTCAGTGTTTGTTACAGCTGTTGTATTAGATTACATTACATTGTACATGTGGTTTTTGTTACTGTGTCCATCCCCAGTACATTTAATTCATTATATTACAATGTATGCATATACAGTAAATTATCCTCCATGTGCTAATAGCTGTCAATGGCCTCATATTTTATCTCTGGGTTGCATCTCAATTTCAGAAAATTCCAAACATGGTCCATGCAGGCATTGTCGTGTTTTTGATGTAAGGGTGCATGTATAAGATCCAAGATCCTATGGTGCATCTTAAGATCCAAATTTACAGTAGGACCCACAGTACTTCTAGATGTTTTGTATTACATTACCTGTAGGACTGGCAGGCTGAGGGGAGGACACTTGAGGAATCTCCTGTTTAGGCTTCTCCTCTTCCTGTTCAGCGAATGGATCCATCCCGTCACCGTCTGCATGAGAAATTAAAACTGGTGAAAACAGAACAATCACAGGCAGAGAGCACAAATATTGTGTCAGTTAACGCTCTAATTCTAGGAAACTACAATGGGATCATCTAGATTATACAAATGTGTCACAGTTTCTGCAAGTTACCTCCATCAGATTGCTTGTCCCACGCATGATTGACAGGACTGGAGGAGATGGGTGCTGCTTCCCAGGGGTCTGTGTGTGAGTTGTCACATGGAGCCCAGGGATTGGACGTCTGGGAGGACGAGGGAGGGGCCGCCCAAGGACTACCAGTCACAGGAGTGCTGGAGTGGACTGCTGTGAAGACAGACAGACAGGAGGTGGCTTGAATGTAGTGCAGTGAATTTACACCGACTCACAGAATGTGAGAAGTTATACAGAGATGACAGCTCTAATATTGTATTGGCCTCTCAGGCGTGTCTGTGATGAGCCACCCACCTACAGAGTCCCAGGGGTCAGAGGTGATGTCACTGGTGGGCTGAGCAGAGCTCCAGGGGTCACTGGGGGGAGGTGGGACCTCAGAGGACGGACCAAATATGTCCACTAGATCCAGCATAGCTGACTACAGGAGGAGGAAAAAACCTTTCTATAAATCTGTGCCAATATTTGTTGACATGCTTCGAGGTTTGTATGACTGGATGGTTTTTGAGAAATGTAAGACTCTTAATAAGATCCAGACAAAAAGTAATGCAGCGTTTACTGAGGCACGATACACAGTAATATTTTTTTTTTAATTACAAATATCAAGTGTTCAGAACAAAAATATGACTGATCTTTGTGAGTCAGATGAAGCAGTTCAGACAGTATTTTAGTATAATTATCCAGCAGACATGGAAACTATACTGAAAGTACTGAAATGTTTTCCTCAACAGAAGTGATGCTGCTTTAGTTACTCTCTTTAGATAAAACATGTATGTTACTTTGAGCAATAATATTTCCAATTTTACATGTTTCACTTGCACCTAACTTCCACACTAAAAAATAGAAAACATTTATCACAGGAGGAGCATTTATATGTGTTCTGGTGAGTTATACTCGCTATTCATTGGCCAATTAATTGTTGCCTGATTGAAATATCAGAAATAACTAAACTTAGTATTTGATTGTCTTATATGTTTTGTGCCATATATACTTAATCTTTTGTTTGGTTTTGTGTGTACATCGGAACATAGATTACATTACATACAGTAAAAAGTATTTAAGGTAATTCAGAGACAGAGTCTTTCACATTTAAATTTGGAGGGCCTTTGCTTTTTTGTACATACACTATTGAAAAAAAAAGTATTAACTGATAAAATCAAGAATCCTGTCTGTAATGTATGATAGAATATTTTAAGACATGTGATGATAAGATTTTCATGTGAGCGAAATATGTTCATATGTGATCATAAAACGTTTGATTTAATAAAATGATGCCATACAGACTGCATGTATATGTGAAGTAGGTATTTTGGTTTGTGACGCCATAAAAACTTCACACATGGAGTCATATAAACACATGTAATAAAGTTATGTATAATTGCAATAAAGTAATATAATCTGGTGATTTCATGTCAGCACATGAAGAAATGGGTAGAAATATTAGAAAATTTGAATTTAAATACACAAACATGTCATATGTCAAATGCATTATTATGGATTATAACATAGATTGATGCTCTAATAAAAACAAACTGGCTACACAGGTCTGATAACCTCACTTCTTTCTATCTCCACAACCCCTGATTGTTTTGTTTTTGTTTTCAAACTTCAATTTTTTTCCTGATGAGCACCTGAACGTGCCAGCATTTCTTTGATGAGAATGATAAACTGGTGACACTGATTGGCTTGTTGACAGGCCAATGAGCAAGGGAGCTGGTGTGCTACCAGATAAGGAGAATGCTCTCAGGGAAATGTCATGCTGAGCTCAAGGTTAGACAAAAGTCATTATCATTCAGCAGGCACCTCTTTCTCCTCCCTCAGCTCTCTACCTTTTCTCCCTCATTATGCTGATCTATGTCTTTTTGTCTCGTTTCCCTCCATATCCCACAGTCCACACTATAAACTCCACTTCATTCTCCAAATGCCTGCCAACAACCGCCTACAAACACAAATGCACCCGCTCACCTTTCCATGCAAATACACACGCATAGACCTCATGCGTGCACGCACCAACACACACACACACACACATACACACACCGTACAGCACAGACACAGACGTCTTTAAACTCACCTCCTGTGTCCCTGACTGGCTCTCTCTCCTGCTCTCATCCAGGGCCTTCTGTAACAGTGACTCGTCTCCTTGGCGACAGCGCTGCTCCTGCAGGGGCGGCATCGTGACATCATCAGCATTATCACCACAGCAATGAGCATGGATGCACGCACACACTCTGACACACACACACAAACACTGGCGTTAGAGAAACACAGCACCTGTGGCTTTTTTGTGCTGTTGAAATATTTAATTGGGTCGAGGATGAGAGAAAGAATGCAGAGAAAATACAGAATTCCTCCCAAATTACAAGTTTATACGTTACATTAGAAAAAATGGACGTTAATATTAATGCACTGTTAAAGAGAGAGGGGAGAAAAACACAATCTGGACACTTTAAGAGCCAATGAGAGATACAGCAGAGGACCTGAAAAGGAGAAAGGCAGCTATGGAAGGACGTCAGGAAGGAAAGAGTTAAGATGAAAGTCACAGGGAAGCATTTTAGTGTAGGGCTGCAACTAATTATTATTTTCACTATAGATTAATTGATTGGTCTTTAAAATTTAAATTTAATTTAATGAGAAAATATTCACATTTAAAAAACGACTCAAAACGATTAACCAATTATCAAAATAGCTGGTGATTAATTTTCTGTCATTCGACTTATCAATTAATCATCACAGCTCATCATTGCAGCCCTACAAATAACTATACAATATAATATGCTATCACTATTAAGGCCGCAACTAATGATTATTTTCATTATTGATTAATCTGCAGATTTTTCTCTTGATTAATCGATTAATCGTTTTGTCTGTAAAATGTTTGAAAATAGTGAAAAATGGCTGTTATAATATCTAATATCACAAGGTGATGTCTTCATATGTCTTGTTTTGTCTGATCAACAGTCCAAAATCCAAAGATATTCAGTTTACTATCATGCATGACACATAAAAACTTCATAACCTCACATTTGAGAAGCTGCAACTGGCATTTTTTGCTTAAAAATATGACGAAAACAATTATTTGATTATCAAAATAGGGGCTGACTAATTTTCTGTTGATCAACAATTTTAGCGAAGATGTAAGAGCTATGATATGATCTTCATACTCACAGAGAGACACACAACTGAGATCGCAGAGGGTTAATAAACGTTGATTCAAGAATGAGGTGTGTTTCTGTGTGTGTGTGTGTGTGTACCTGCTCATGCTTTGACTAACGCTTAAAGCAATCTGTGGTTGTGTGTCTTCATCCATCTCTATGGTAACGGGGGAGGAAGGGCTAGCTACATCAGGTGGGCGAATGTTCAGAACATTTGTAACAAAATTTTCATTACTGGAATCATCATGCGGCGATCCAACATGTGAGGGTCAATCAGAGAGCCAGAGAATGAGAGAGATGAAGCAAAACAGAGGAAATGTGTGTGTGTGTGTGTGTGTGTGTGTGTCTGTGTGTGGAGGGAGGGTTTGCTGTCCCACTGGAGGAGAGTAGCTCAAGCAGATTACACATTATCATAATGTGTGTGTGTGTTTGTGTGTATGTGTATGTGTGCTGTTTTACCTTCTGACTCTCCTCCCTGCTCATGGCTAACGCCAGCTGGAGCTGCAGCTCCTCCTCCCCGCTGGTCTGAGGTCGAGCCTGCTCCAGGTCTGAGGCAGCACGAGGAGATGAGGACGAGGCTGCGGCGGGATGGCGAGGGAGTTTTAAGGAGGGAGGAATAAGAATGTGTGAAGAGAGAGAGTCAGATTGATGTGGGGATGTGTGAGCAGAGGCTCGGAGACATGGAGAAAACGCAGTGTTGGGCTGATTTGAATATTCTCAGGCCTACACTGCAGTATTGATAATCTATGTGGTGAGTTGCCAGGATTGCTGGGCTACAGCACAAAATGCATTTCATGAAGGATGTGGCCATAAGCCTTTTTAACTCTTTATCCATTTATTCACAAATTGCCAACACATTAAATGAGGTATTCAGTGCTGCAGATAAGTGCAGACTTTAAAGGCGACATATCATGCACATTTTCAGGTCTATATTTATATCCTGAGGATGTACAGGAATATGTTTGCATGATTCACGGTTAAAAAAAACTCCTTATTTAACTAATGCTGACTCTTTATGCAGCCCCTCAGTTCAGCCTCTGTCTGAAGCTCCTGTCTCTTTAAGGCCCTACCCTGATGAGCCCGCTCTGTTCTGATTGGCCAGCTACCAGAAGCCATCACTCGGCAGACTTCCGGCAGCTTGTGAGGCTATGTAAACAAACAGTAGTAGTAGGATTTCACTTCTTTTTCTCCTTCTTTACATGATATGGAAACCTCTGAAATACATGTTTGAACACAGTCTGATCCAAAATATGGACAATATGAGCAACCCATGGGACAATCTTAGCAACGAAGGATACTAATGGACAGCTGTTTGCGGGCATGTGTGAACAACCTGATGTCAGCACAAGGAGTTGAGGTAACATTGCAAACAAAACGTTCAGAGCAGGCTGAATCCTGGGCTTTTGACTTTCAGGGAACATTTTACCTTCATAACTTCATAACAGTATCAAAATAACAGAAAATCATGATATGTCCACTTTTAAATACCTACAATACTCACAGTTAAAGGAGGACGGAGAGCCTCTGGAGCGGCTGAACTCCTCCCCGTACAGCACAGCCATGCTGGGCTGGCTTGTTCGCCTGCCTGGGTGGTAGGATGGGGGTATTCCTCCATACACACCACCAGCCCCTCCACCCCCTCCGCCCCCGCCGCCCCCGCCGCCCCCTCCACCCCCTCCGCCTCCTCCGCTCCCTCCCCCGGCCATTCGCTCCTTCGTCTTCAGGGCTTGACTCCTCTCCTGGCGGAGCCGCTCCTCATCCCGGAGGAGACACACCAGTTGGCGTGCTTTTTCTCTCACGTTGGCCCCTTGGTCTCTGCCGTCACGGTCCACGTATTGGAAGTCACGAAGCGTCTGAACCACACAGGAGCAAAAGACGTTATCATGATTTTGTGTAAATACTAGTCTAAGACTGATCTTTACAAACGTGTGTATTAGAAGCTGCGGGAAAACCTCATTTATCTGATGCTCAGGAATGTAGAAATGTAAAAATGATCTTTTATTCTCATGTTATTTCCATCTGTTCAACGATCAGATCAGAGTATGTATTAGGAAGTGATGCTGTCATCATATTGTGAAAACATGAATATCTCTATGTGTTATATCTTTTAGTCATCAAAATATTACTTTACTGCAACTCTACCTCAAGATTATTGTAAAACACATAAATAATTATCAAAAAAGGTATTCTTAAACCTTTTCTGGAGCAAGGTTGTTTTTTTTTGCTGGTTAATCATTATATTTAAATCAAGTCATTGTGTATTGTTGATTATTTATTGTATATAGTCCAACTTTTGCTGGTTATGCTGTATTTTTTCAATATGTAACCCAGAAAGATTTGTTTTGCCAAGGTAATAACTAATAGTGATCTAAATAATTAAACAATTCCAAACAATAAACAAATAAACCAGCTCTTTTCATACGTCCTGTCCCTATGTACGTCCCTAGTTGTAGTCCAGTACCTGAATAGTGAAAGCGTTCTCACGGCACTGTTGGGCCACTCTCTCTGATCCTGTCTTCAGGAGGTAATCCAACAGAGTCAGGGCCTGGAGTCAATATAACAACATATAATTAAATAGGACAACTATATGGAAAAAAGAATGAGATAAAAACTGATAGTGGCTCAGAGGTTTTCAAACAAGCTGCTCTTGTGCTGTTTTATCTCAATTGCCACTTTGTTTATTAAATGTGCAAAGCTTCAGACAACTATGTGAACAGAGAGCAGGGCGGGATAGTGTCAAAAGAAGAGGCAGCAGCAGACAGAAGTGTGTAGGTGAAGTGTGTTTGCGGAGTGAATGTAGAAAGTCAGATACGTTATTAAAGAGGGGAGGTGTGAAAGGAGGGATAGTGAACAGTAAAATCCAAAGTGAGCCAGCAGAATGGAAGAGGACTTAGAAATAGAAACATGTGTCCTTCACCTTGTAGACATGCCTCCAGTTCTTGCCGCTGTCGTTGAGGCGTTTCCACACCATGCCCATGACCTCGGCAAATGCTACCACATTGAAGGTCAAGTCAGCGATTTCTGACATGAGAGACGAGGACGGGCCCCATGGATCGTTCGAGGTGGCCTCGCGAACCTACGTACCACCAGCAGAGCAACGATGATTTCCATTTCTTTTCATATTTCCACTATGCATTTGAATTTCTTTCTCATCCAGAGTGACAGTGTCATAAGTGTCAAAGCATATTTATTTGTAACAAAGAGGTCAAGAAATAAGAGCCACAAGAGAGTTTTGTTCTGCTGTGTTTTGTTCTGATATGACTCAACATCAGTGTTAATTTAAAAGAGTTTAAACTCCCTCAAAGTCAAACACACAGGCTTTGTATAAAAGCTATTGCACATCGGTGTCACTTGATGACAACACAGCAGAGTTATAATACCTTGATCTCTGCTTCCGAGTAGTTGTGCACAATATTCTTCACCTGCCGGCGCAGGGCTGAGGTTGTCATGGTGACAGGTGGTGGTGGAGGAGGTGGATGAGATAGAAAGTGAAGAGCAAACCCTCAACAGGTGAAGAGAGGAGGTGAAAAGGGGAACATGAATTGAAGGAGGAGAGGAGAGGTAGCTATGGTAATGAAGGCTCCTCTTCTCTGTCAGGAGTTATCGGAGGCCCCTGTGAAGAAGAGATAAAGACAATACATGAAAAATGAAAGCTAGAGGTACATCTGTGTCTATCTCACGCTTTGTAGGTTGATCTGATTAGCCACAAACTTCTAGTAATAGGCTGCATTAAAAGATTTAGATGATAAACACTCAAAGGTTCAATTTATTAATCTATAAGGGCATGGAAATAAGAGTGCTCCCATCCTAATCAACCGACGCTAATTACCACAATGCAGTAAATAAATACCCACATGTAAGCCATCAATAAAAACAACATAGAAATAAAAAAATCTTTAAAAACATCCAGACACCAATATCAAAGTAGAAGAAGTTACATCCCAATTTAGTTCTTTACAAAGTTCTGGTTATACTGTTGTAGTATCTTCCTGTGCGACTTAAGAGCCAGAACACCATATGTTGAGTATGTGAGACAGGTGGTCTCAACCTGCCACTGCGTTGCCATAGCTCCCACAGCTGTTGCCTCCTTACATCCATTCTCCTCATCGACCTAATTGTCAAATTATGAATGCATTCACTCAGGATGAGAGGAGATATGTGTCTACAGTGATGCTAGCGGCTCTGTGAGGCTTTAGTCAAGCCCAGTGGTGCTTTGAGCTAAATGCTAATGCCAGCATGCTAACATGCTCACAGTGACAATGCTAACACGCTGATGTTTAGCAGGTATAATGTTTAACATGTTCACCATCTTAGATTTGAGCTTAGCATTACACACAAAGTACAGCTGAGGCTGATGTTAACGTCTTTAGTTTTGCAGGTATTTAGTCAAAACAGAGTATTAGACAGTTGGAATTATGACACAATGATGGTGCTAGTTAAAACGTTATGTGATTCTGTGGGCTGCATAAATGTATGTGGCAAAATTCATAGCTATCCATTCAATATTTAGGTCAAGTTATTTCACTCAAAACGACAAATGTCAACTTGCTGGTGGCACTAGAGGAGAAGTCAGTGGAAAACCAAAGTTGGTAGGATTCCTCCTCTGGGCATCATGAATGTCTGTACAAAATGTTATGAAAATCCATCCAGTAATTGTTGAGATATTTCAGCCTGGACTAAAGTGATGAACCAACCAACTGACACTGCCATTACCCAGGGCCACACCACTAGCACGACATGGGGAAAGCTGCACTCACTGATTTATTACACTGCTATTTGTTTTAATATTAACACAATGAGCAATAAGATATAAACATTGACTGACGATAGTGACTGAACGAGTGGCTCACAATTGGTGCCCACTCAGAAAGAAGTAGGTCATATAAAAGTGCTGGCACTCAGGTGTCTGCTGAAGCTTCTTGGTAGCTTATTTTATTCAGGCCAACACACACACTCACACCCATGCAGCAGCCTGTGTGCACACAGACACACACACACACACAACCCCATTATCTTTCTTCCAAATTCATATTTCAGAGAGAACGCAAGGGAATTGATCATTAAGGGTTACTGTAATACTTCTCCCTCAGCCTGCGACTAAGCCGTCACACACACAGAGCGTAAATTAACCTTCTAAACTGAAGCTGAGCTAAGGTGACGCCACTAAACCAAACTTCCTTTCATTAGTCACCAGTTCACTAAACTGTGAGATTGTTGTCTCTGCCGAGCGTAAGCCTGGAGGGGATCATGCGTTTGTTTGCGTCATGTATGTGTGTGTGTGTGTGTGTGTGTGTGTATCTGTCTGCAGCTAATCTCTCATACTACTGGACCCATCAGCTTAATATTTTTTGTGCACAGGGATTTCTTGTGGTTGCGGTGATTCACACACTATTTTATACCACCATTGACTGCTGACTCCTCGCTCCTCTCAACTGGCTGGTTGGGGCTGCGAGTGATCAACAGCTGCTTCATTTTGGAATCTTGTTTCCAAGAGGAACAACCAATCATGCCTTGTTGCCACGTTTCATCAAGTTTGATCAAAATTTTGGTACTTTGAGAGCGGGTTGCATTGACAAGATTCCTTGAGCCTATCTTAAAGCTTTGACTTTCACCATTTTACAATATGCATTACAACATAGCTAAAAGCATTTCCAGCAATCAACTAGGCTAAAATCAAAGCTTACCTAGTCCGTTGAAGGCCACATTTTGGCCTTTGTTGTGGCTCAAAACCTGACATCTGTTGAAAGGTTTGGTCTCATCTTGAACTGGAGCATCTGCAGATTAATTCCGTACCTGATATGTTATGATCCACTAGAGTTAGGCACGATACGAGATGAATAAATCCCTGTTTTTGTTATCTTGACTATACACACCTGGAGGAGATGCACTGTACTGAGTGTTCTCTTCTCGTTAAAGTGATAATTTTCAAATTCACCGTCCTTGTGATCATGAGGTTGTTTATTTTTTGTTTGAATGACAAGGCGAAGCTAATGTGCTCAACCCGTGTGCATTGTATTCTGAAGATTTTCAGAAATTTTTATTAAAAATAATCAGTTTTAAGACGTATTTACACTCCTAATTTCCTGTTTCAGGAAATTAGTTTTTTAAAACATCAAAATGCACAATATGAATTATAATCCACAATCAACAGTTCATTCAATCGAGGTTTTTAATTCAAGACTACAGTTTCATGTCTACCAAATGTAAAATATCTCTCTTTATAGATTGAAAAATCATGTTTATACACAAATTTCTCTGCCATAAAATAACATAAAGGTATTATTATATCTATCAATATTTAATAATATGTGTAGTGTATATAATAATAATAATAATAATAATATAGTAATGGACTTTAGCCCCTTTAGAAGTAATGGAAAGGCAATAATCAAATATGTATTTTCTTTATTTGCTGTCACATTTGGCTCTCAGGCCCCCTCTTCTGTTCATAGTGGTTGTTCCAGTTTTCAGGAGTCTTAGTAAAAGAAAATTGCATTTGTGATTTCTTAGAGGTCACAGTGATGCCTTCAATTTGCTTGTTTTGTCCGAATAACAGAGTCCAAAACTTTAAGATATTCAATTCACTGTCATATATGATAAAAAAACCCAGCAAATTGTCACAAATGAGAAGCTGGAACCAGGAAATGTTGAAAAATGACTGAAACAGTTATTTCATTATCAAAATAGTTGCTAATAGTTCTCTGCCGATTGATTAATCGATTAATCATTGCAGCTCTATTACAAAATATAATAGGACACCATCAGCATAAACCTGTGATGAAGCCTCTGTGTACCTGTACTGTATACAGAATAGGAGAGCTACTCTGCTGTGAAACATACTTAAATTACTTGAAAAAATGAACACAATATGATAAAAATGAACGTGAATCGAACTGAGTATGGGCAGATAAATATTTAATATTTTACATTTGACTGAGCCCTTTGACTGTCCAGTGAGAAACGTTAATAACAGTCACTCCATACAAGGCCCCCCTGACTTATGGACTGCTACTGCTGTAATCAGATCAAATGTTGCTGTGACCATAATCACTGACTTTTTTAAAGACCCTTGTCCATCCCATCTTAATTGTTTTCATCTTTTTGTGGCTGTTTACTGCTGCTCCACAACAGTTCCCGAAGGCGGCTGAAAAACACTGAAACAAGTCAGAGGATGCCTCATCCTGCCGAAAAGCAAGCATCAGCAGAAGCAAAAGTAACTGAGATGAACACGGCGGGGACACAGGCAGAAAACTCTGAGGAGGACGAGCCTCAGAGTGTTTGTGTCTGCATGTTCAGTAGACGGAGCAGGAGAGAGAGAATGAAGGGCATCAAGAAGAAAGTGAAGCTCAGCAACTTCAACCAGTATCATCTTTCTGCTAAATCATCTTCGGCTCGGTGTTCTGTCACAGATGCACACACACACACAAAGGTTATGAAAGGCTAGTGCTGCCTACAGTATGAAATGTTTTGCTCTTTTTTATCCCTTTACCTGACCTGTACTCCAAAACAGATAATTCACCTTGTAGGAGTTATACCATCTCTCTGTGTGTGCATGACAACTCTCAGAAAACAAACAAACAAATGAAAAAAAAAGCTCAAGTTTAATGTGGGTGTTTGATCAAATCTCAGAATAGCACAGGGACAGACTGCGATGAAGTCATCTGGGGACAAACTGTGGAGGTGCTCGGTGAATAATGAAAATAATGGACTCCACAAAATGACATCAACCATGATGTTTTTAACTTGGATATGAGCACATTTTCTGATTCACAGCCATAAATGAGCTCTAGCTATATTCAAATGACTCATTTGGGTGTAATAACTCCGACCAGAACATCTCTCCGAGCCAACTTCAACTAGAGTCTTTTTTTTTTTTTTTTTAATTACACAACTAACACAGCTTAAGTACAGTCTGGGAACTGATTAGTGATGTGCGAGTCATGAATGAATCCTTCAAAAAGAACGACTCTTTTTACTGACTCTGGAGTGAAAAGTCCCTGCTAGCTAGCTAGTACGAACTGCCAAGACGAGAACAGACAACATGTCGTTATTGTGCAACTCTTATATTAACTGTATTTGTGGAGATGTATCAAGTTAATTACTGTATTAAGGTAGCCGAGACAAGAGCAAACACTTTGGTGGTTGTTTCAACTCAGTACTCGCTCTCACAGCCCGGAGCTGAGGGTCTGACTCTGGCTGCATCAATCACCCACAAGTTCCAGTAACCGTCCATTTATTTTAATTGGTTCTTTTTTAGTAGTTTGATACTACCTGATTCTGATTGATCAATCATGAAATTCAACAGTCTGTAGTTTCTGAGTAGCAGACTGTGTTGCTATGGATACTGCTCTGATCATAGATGAGACTGACTGCTGTTCATGTCTTTTAAGCAGAATGATGGAATTTTTTTAAAACGGAAAAAATAAAATCATTTTAAATCAATACAGTTATTTCACAGTTAATTTTTATTACCAATATTTTGTATAAAATAATTCATTTACATCATAAACAGCCATGTATTTAGTGGGGTTAAGTATGGAGCGGTGTTTAGTAACATTAATCTAATATGATTTCAGTGGAGGCAATACAATCATTTCACATTCATATTTTGTGTAAAATAATTAATTTCTTCAACAGCACAGTTAAGACAAACACTACAGCATCAAATCAGCCTACTGAACCATCAAACACCTGTATTCAAATCAACAACATTCTCCAAGAGAAACATTTCATGAGGTTTATGTATTTGTACTAGTCAGGGCCAAGTTGTAGGCTGTAATCAGTAGATGAATGTTTGTTCAGCGGTGGGGAGATTCCCAGGCTCTGAGGAACTGACTCGGTGATTCGAAAACCCGACTCTTTAGTGAGTGACTCATAAAAACTCGAGTCAGTAAAAAGAGTCGAAACTCCCATTTCTACATGTGGTCCAGTCTGGTGCGTCAAACTGCTCCAACACAGAGAACCCCACGTCACTACGTTTGTGGAAGCGCATGCGTGCTGTGACAGCAGGTGTACTGTTTCTCAGGTGGCGATGGAGGGCGCCCATGGTGGGTCTGCATAATGTGCATTACCCAACCACCCCCCCACCCGTCGCCCCCTCACACTCACTCACACACACACATGCACATCCCTCATACACTCACATGCGCGCGCGCGCGCGCACACACACACACACTCATGCCCCCTCTTGCGGTGGATTCCCTGCGGGTTGCCATGTGTGGCACAGATTCCTCTACAAGGCCAACTACTGATGGAGTTCGTTACATGTAGGTCGGCAACATTTTTCCACACACCGCAGCTTGTATATAGATGTGCACACTTCAGAGCGGGGTTACTGGCCAAAAAAGCCCCAGAACTACATCCCCCGGTCATTTCAACCACACGCCGCTTACCTTGCCCATTGCTCATCTCTCGAGCATCATCGCCTCTCCTCTCCAAGTCAGCGTCGATAAAATCCTCTCTCCGCTGGGATCGGCTAAGCAGGACGACCACAATTATTCCACCTCTCACCGATAAACGCGCCGAAAGAACCGGACATTAACTATTTTAGGGAATCCTTGAAGAGTAACGGCAGCGTTTAAATCCCGGCCTACCCTGGATGATGCGCGCCGCTCGGACAGGCAGTCACTGGTGAAATCCGCATAGGACAAGCCACAGCAGCACACGGCTCACTCGCTCCCTCTCTCACTCAGGCAGGCACCCTCATCCACACACGCATACGGCACCGGCAGCCAGGCACGCATAGCACACACAGCGACCACAACGGGGCGCGTAAAAGAGAGAGAGAGAGAGAGAGAGGCGGGGACGTGGCCGCGTCGTTTGCAGAGTCAGCGGTACTTACTATCATCTGATGTGAGTGAATGAGACAATAAATATCACTCCAGATCCACTGAGCCAGGAGCAGACAGAAAGTTTTATTGATTTTACAACACGGTTAAAAAGAGAAATACAGGACTCCTATGTGGCATTTTTTATTATTATTGGTGTCTTATATATTCAGTGGCTGTCATGTGTAAAAGAGCATATCAGTGTTTGTGTGTGTGTCATGTTCATCTCCCTCATTAAGCTCATCCATCAGGTCACACAGGGTATCCACCAGGTCCTCCATCAGAGCATAAACCTGCCAGATAGATAAATATAGATAGATTATATAGGATGACACAATGCAGTGATGTGGAAAGCCTTCGAAGGGAACTCCAGTGATGTAGTAGTGCACTTCCACAAAGTCGGGGGACTCACGAGTCAGATTTTTAGAAAAAAAAGAAAGAAATTAAAGTCACAGAGGGAGAGATATCCTGACTTTTATTCCATAGTATGAGTCAAACTCTAAAAAAAAAAGCAAGATCCTACATTTCCCACAGTGCATGCAGTAAGATGTAACTTTGTTGTTTCAACTTAAAAAGTTAACAAATACAAACAGTTCTTCTAACACCACCAAAAGTTATCTTGATTATAAACTGCTTGTTGTATAAACGCTTGTGTTCTGTTGGTGGACTTATATCTGTTCATTTACTGATCAGCTTAGGGAGTTGTTTGACTTTGTAAATCTAATTCAGATTCAATTTGGTTTTCATTTACATTTTGTTAATTTGAAGAGTTACTTTTTCATTTGCCTCAAAGAACTTAGAGCTGTGGTTCCTGTTCTTGCTCTGTAAAAAACAGTACAAACATTCAAAGCTGCTGTCAGTGGGAGCACTGGGGGACTGAACTGAACACTAACCTTCATTGTGGTTTGTGTTGCTTTATTGTTGAGAAAAGAAACAACTATGTCTGATTCGAACATGTATTAAAGACACACAGCAAGATTCCATCATGTGTGTTTTCTTCAAACTACAAAAAAGAAGATTCTCTGGAGAGTTTTCACTCAAACAATGCATGCTGGGAAGTCTGCTAACATGCTGATTATGTTTTAGAAAGTTAATTTAATGAGTTGAGTGAACTCTCAGCGCTCTCATTCAAAAGACATCAAGTCAGAAGAACTCATGTTTATGAATGGGACTGAAATAAAAAATAGAAATATTAGGTTGAATTAAATCAAAATGAATAAAACATATGTTTAAGTTGATGACAAAATATTAGTTTATTTCAATTAATTCCTGTATGTTTTACAATGTAACTGCATACCATCTTTATTGGACACCCCTTTCCTCCAGATGCCTTCTCCTTTCAACCCCCACACCTCCAGTTTGTAACGCAGGCCCTCAGTTGCAATGCATATGCATATGTATGTATATATATGTATATATGCATATATAGTATATACAACTGTCTTCACACGCTGAGTTGTACTGCATGTGACAAGTAAACTGAAGTAAAATTGATGGAATGCCACTTTAAAATAAAAACTGTACAGAAATATGATTCAATGACAAACCTTTTGGTGCAGGAGCCTTGTGTAAATGTCCATCACCTCCAGCTCCACATTTTGGTCATCAGGGGGTTGTTGACTGACGCTCTCTGGGCCAGTATCAGTCACCGGGGCTGACTCCTTCTCTTGCTTTTCCCTACTGCGCTTCCTCATTTCATCCTTTTTTTTCTTTTCTCTCTTTTTGCTTGACTGTACACAGAACAGAGAGACAGAGGATGATTCACAGAAAGATATTAGTTTAATTTACTGATAAATGTCAGCAGAGTTTTGACTGGGCGCGCAGCATGGTCGAATTTCCCACAATGAGTTTGTGTGTATCTTAAATGAAAACTCATGAAAACCTCCCTCCCACGTATTCATTGGAGTTTAATATATTGGATGTACTGTACCGTTTGAGTTCACGTAAAGCTGTGTGTGTGTGTGTGTGTGTGTGTGTGTGTGTGTGTGTGTGTGTGTGTGTCACATATGGCTTGTACCAGTACAGATGCTATTAATTCACACCCTGGACACACAGTTGGAGAGCAAGTGCACATTTGCACGCAGTGTTCTGTTACCATGGCACCCTGTGATTAATAGGCTGTACTTTACCTGTGGCTCAACCATCACACAGAGGAGAAAATCACTCCAAATATACAGTCATACAGGCAGAGAGGCTGTGTCTCTGTTTTTCCTTTGATAGCTGGCAATGGACACGCAAACCATAGACCAGAAGTGAGATGAAACAGGTTCTGGGCCTGATTCACACCCAGAACGTTGTCAATGTGATGACTAACTGAGCCATCTATTTGAACAGTACAGTCAGCTTCCTCATTAAGGTTCTCAGTCCCCGAGCTAACAACGAAAAGTTGCTGAAATTCAGATTTGTGAATAGGACAAAGTAGCTGGGTGAAATGAGGAATGTGGTGGATGGGAGCAGGAAAACAATCATTTGCATTAAAATGAATGGCTACTAAGAGCCGTCTTTTTAAACAGTGCACTCTTTTGCTCGTTATCTCAGCCAAGCAGTCACACTGCAAAAGCATGAATGGCCACCGTGATTTCTATTGCTAAGCTACTATAATGACTTCTCTGGGGGACAAAAGATTGGACGGAGAGCATTAGCTTTCTGGGGAAGACTGAATGTGGAATGACTGGTTTATTAACACTACATATCAGATGGTGAGCACATCAAGTACACACACACGATCCCACAAAGATGCATACATACAGAGGATTGAATTAGTCGAGAACACAAAATGACATAAATGGTTACACAGTCGCATTTGGTGGTACGGGTTCTGCTCTACCCTTCCTCTAGTGTAATGGAAAAGATAACACACACACCATGACATACTGTATATATACTTTTGTACATACTTTCAGGAAACTAGCCTATAGAGCATAATATTGCAAGTGTATGTATAATTGAGAAGCAGGCAGTACAGTAGGTGGCCAGGTTGTGTGGACAACAGGAGCCTGTTGCACGGCAGATGAGTGAATGATGAGCTGACAGCTTGTTTGAAGTGATGAAGGTGACTAATGATTGGATCAGCTGAAGCAATGTGTCATGTCTTTAAAACATGATACTTCATTCATGTTCATAATTGAAATACTTTAGAATCTGCTGCCGCTCAGTGGCAAAACATTTTATAGTCTCTGTGTACACAAACACACATGGTCTTTTGTTGCCTTTCGCTCTCTCTCACACACACACTTTTTTTTCCTCACCTCCGCCGACTTTTCAGATGTTACTGACTTGGATTCTCCTTTGTTGTCGTCGTTACCTCTGGATCTGCCCCCACTCCTCTCCTCCTTCGCAGATGCACCTCCCCTTTTCTCACTCTTATCTTTGTTTATGTTATCAGTCAAATCTGTGATGTAATAAAATAGCAGTAAGCAGCATGAACTCCATATCTTCACTAATCTGTGTTCGAGTGAAAAATGTGTGTGTGTGTGTGACTCTCACCAGAGTCAGAGATTAGGGGTTCATCCTTTTTATGGACCCATGTGTCTTTCTCTGGGAGGCTCAGCAGATGTCTGAGCTGCATGGCCTCACCAGCCATTGTGTCCAGCAGTTTCCTCCACAGCTGCTGCCTGCAGGGGGCGCCACACACCACCGTAACCCACAGGTTTATCACAGTGAGTCTACAGGTGTGTGTGGGTGTATGACAGAGCAAGATGCTATGATACACATACATGACTCATGTGTGTTCTTGCCTCACCCTATAGCTGCTGCTGTTAGATGGTGGTGTTCAGGCAAAGGCTCGGAAAGTTTCAGAAGCAGACAGTTGAGTTGGACCAAGCTCTTTTCTCTGGTGAGGGCGTCCTGAGATGACTCTTCCTCAGGAAGAGACAGCACAACCTTAAGTAGAGCAACAGTTGAATGGACAAATAAGTTATTTCTAATGGCTTTGTTGTATTTTTCATGCATCAACATGACATGAAATTTTACAGAAGAGTGCACAGTGCACTCAGAGAGGCCCATGAAATCATTACCTTGAATAAACCTGCTGAATTTAATGCTACATGTGTATTCTACGTACTCATCAAGTGTTATGATGTACCACATCCCTACATAATGTTTCTACCTGTCGGAGAGTGTCGATTGAGAGGTTCCAGGAGCGTCCTGGACTCACTTCTTGCCACAGTCTCTTTAGGTCCTCCACTGGCTCATCAAGGTACTGCAATTAAAACCAGAGATGTTACATAAGCTTGCATTAAATGATTTTTTGGTCACTTAAGGGCAGTGGAAAGGCTGACATATCGTCACCTTTTAAGTTCATATGTCGAACGTTTTAGCGAAGAGTTGCTCATTTAGACGTCCAGCAGTCACGGAACAACATTATCATTCATTTGAAGTTGTGTTTCTGTCCACCTGATGAATGTAAGTCAGACATTCACTCTCCTTTGGCTTTGTTTTTGGTCTCTACCAACTGAGGTCTGGTGATGAGCAGGAAGTGTACAGCAGGTTTTTAGAGCTTTTTCTCTAAAAACAGCTGTCTGCTGTGCCCAAAAGCAATGCTATGAGAGCACTGAGAGTGAACCAAAGCAGTAAAGATGCAGATAAACAGTGAGCTGAAACTCACCATAAAGCTCTGTACAGCTGAGGGGAGCTGCAGGGTCGTTGATAATTCTCTGTAGGTTCACATTTGCTACATTGTTATTATAAAAATATCAATTATAGCTGTTTTAACAACCTTTTATGTGATGACTATTAACATGTGAACAGAGGACTCCCATGAACAGAAATTACCGTCACGCGACAGGATGATGATCCTCCTCGAACAACTACAATGTATGTCATCATTTTTATTCACTGCTCACGGGAGAAGAAATATGAGCGCTGCCCTTTGTGATGATAAAATGCGAGCACCTGAAAGGCCAAGGGAGCTGTAATCATCATAATATTTGGCATCAAATTTCTCTTTATCCTAATTAGAGGTTAGATTACCTATAATAAGAGATCATGTTTCTTTCTTAATGTCTATGGGGAATCAGCTCAGGGGACTTTTAAGACAGTCATGCTCTATATTCACTAGACCAATCTAATCAGCCTCCCAAGTAACCCAGTTAGGTTCCTATTGCACTGCCGTGGCAACATAACCTCTTTTGTGTAGTGTAGAGGCAACAGTGACTGTTTAAAGATATTAGCAGTTATGGTCTATTTTTAGTTAATGAGCTAACATGAATTATGATGGCAATAATATAATTGTGGAGTACAAAATGAGTGAGGACTAACAAAATCCAGGTTGGGAAGGGGCAGCCATAATAGGCTTATCATCATCAATAACACGATGAATGGGTGCATTAATAGGTCATTTCACACTGATAGAGGTGGGGATGACTAAGATTCAGACTCAGTCAAACATGAACAAAAACACTGTACAAAGAAAAATGTCTGATACATTGGTGATACATGAAATTGAGCAATCATGGTTTCTTTCTCTATATGAAAGAACTATAACAATGTTAATAGGATAATTCTCTGTGGGCGCTACTGAGGTCCCAGGGAGGGTTTGCACAAAAAATAAACACAGAGATCATCAAATACGGAGATCCATCTGTATGATGTACCTTGGGGTTTCTGCTTCGAAACTTCTGCTCTTCAGTGATATGAATCTCTGCAGGAGAGCTGGGTCTCTCTGGAGTGTGGATCCCCTGCAGCACCTCATACACAATTGACTGGCACATTTTCACCCTCACTATCTTTTCCAGTTTCGTCTGCTTGTGCACACACAACATAAACGTACATACACAGACAAAAAAACAACAAAAACATACAGGGTTTATGTTTATGAAAGCCTTAGTGTCATATGTCCACGCGCACCAGTTGAACTGTACACCACCTCTATGAATAGCCTCTGGTCTGCGGTTTTGTCCTGGTACAGAGACAGCCCCCTCAATGTGACCTGCATGGAGGCTCCCTGCAGCAGAATAGGGTGGGTGTTGAACTGCCACAGTTCAGTTTTGATGCCTGGCCCCTCTGACTTGAATATGAACTCCACCCGCATGGTGTCACCTGGAAGGATCACACCTGGATGGGAGGAGAAGCATGATGGAAAAGTAAAAGGGCGGGTTGAGCGCTGGTTGACAGATATGTTTGGGCTGACACATGGGACAAACAGTGTGTGACATAAGAGCAATTGCAGCAGGTGTCTGATTGTGTTTGTGTGTACCAGAGGAGGAGTCGAAGTAGAAGTGCTGACTCTTTGTTTGTGATCGCAGGTTAGGAAAGCTATGCGGCAAGGGAAGCTGCTGCCAGCTAAAGAAGATGGCTGTGCTGCCCTCGTTGTGCATCTCCAGGTGAGACGATGCTCTTTCTCCAGTCAGGGCCTCGAAGATTATTGTGGCACTGATTCCCACCTCTCCCTGTGAGAGCGGCAAAGGCAGCAAAGCAAATATCATATTGTTGCCAATGTCACCTGCAAGACACAGACTTTTACTGTATGTTATTTTTTGTCACGGTTTGAAATTTATTCTCAAACCAATCTACTGTGTAAAACCAGTTCTCTACCTGGTTACTGGGAGAGTTTCCAGTCCAGCTAGCAAGCTGACCGCAGAACCTCAAGGCAGGAATGAGCAGAGCATTTGACTGAACGTCATCATACTGTGCCAGTGGATCACTGTGGAAGACAATGAAAATGCAATAGCACTCAGTCCATTCTGTGAATGAGTCAGTCATTAGCTGGTCCTTATTTTAGGAGATGGATCCTCCAAAGGACGCAGTCTACAAACTAAAAACCAGACTGAGTCGTCTCCAGCTGAGTTTTACTACATTTTGTGACATTTAACTTCACCACATTATGGACGACTGAGTCCCAAGTTAATGGGAAATATGTTAATGTAACTTTTTCTGTAACGCTGTCAGATAAGCAGAATATCCAGGCTGCTAAAAAAACAAATTGAATTTTATGCCTGGCTTCCATTATTTACATCCTGCAGTGGCTTTTCATTGTGTTAGTTTAAATCACATATTTAACAGTGATTTAAGACCGCCTCAACCACATATTTGACGAATCCAATGCAGTCACATGGCTTCTCCATACTTAATGAGTTGAATGCACCATTGAATAAATGACTTAGATAGATTATAGGATGCTAAAGGCTGCAAAGGATACACCAACTGTGTCCTCAAAGGAAGGCAGAGTTTCTCTCTTCCTTTGAATAAGACAGCATTGTGAGCCTGATTTTGACACATTCAGTGTAGAAAAAGTTGGACTTTGGACAAAAAGGCAGTTAGTACATCAGGAGAATATCTAATAAATCAGTAAGGCAGAGTACATTGTTATTTCTTACAGGTTTTCCTTCTTCTCCTCTCCTTCTCTCTCCAGTAAGGGACTATGACACACCGTGACAGAAGTGAATGGCTTGCCTGAGCCAATCACCTCCAGTCCATTGATGTCCTGTAATCAAAGTGACACAAAGTGGTGGTTTTGAAAGAAAGGGTCAGGTTTGACTGTCCATTTTACATTCTGGTTCCTGATAATGGAAAGTAATACCCAAAGTCCTTTTCAGTCCAACATAAATAGATGCGTAGGTCCTGTCCACTCACATCCAGAAAGTACAGCCAGAGAGGACAGAATTACGTGTCTAATGAAATCTTCGATATGACAGTACAAGGTGTTGTGGAACACACTGTCTGGTTGTAAATGGCAAAATTAAAGTTTGTTCAGGTGCACGTACACCGTCCTTCAACCTCTGCCAGCTCAACTGTTTGAGTGAAACATTTACATTCACATGTGTGCTATACTTCACGTTATGCATTCGAATGTTGCTGTCAACTTAGTTATGAGATAAGCAGAGTGAAACGAATAATGCAAATCCAATCTATCGCTCTCCCTCTCCTCTTGTAGTTCAAACTTTTTTACGTAACACTCTCCTTCCTCTCGCTACCTCACTACTTACCTTCCTCTCATAACAATCCCTCCCTGTCCCCATTATCTCCCTCTCCCTTGCACACATGTCGCAAAGCCATGGGCTAGTCCGCTGCTGACAGGACAATGTGTCTCTGTCTGTGTGTTTGTCAGGAGGTACTTCACAGCCCAAATCAACTCAGCACCACATTGTCCACCAGTAGGACAGAGCACACTGCCATTTTCTCTTATGGCACTGGCACAGACGTGTTTGTGAAAGCGAGAGCAGGAGATAGATAGAGGAGAGATAGAGGGGAGGACGCCAAGTGAGACCAGATTTAAAAAAAAAAAAAAAAGATGTAATTTGAATAAATCTTCCCATAATCAGCACCTGATACTCAGGGTGTTAATGATATTTAATGGGAACTGGTTGTGCAAAGAAGTGCACATTTGTGTAGTGTGTGTTTACCCCAGAAACCACTGCCTGCCCCGGCTGATGGAGTCATTGTAATGCAGAGAGAGCAGAAAGGCAGGTTTGGTCCCTTTTCTTTGGCTTGTGTTACCCCACAGATCTCAACAGTGCTACTCTATGACTGGACACGTTCCAGATTTCATAACTGTACCTTCTCTGCATTAGCATGTATGCAAATCTTTATGGGAGGGCTGCAGTGCCTCATTATTCTCATTATGCAGGTATGCACTAAGGGAACATTTTACAGGCAATAAAACATATCATCCCATATTGTGTGAACAGTTTGGTGTGTGTTTATGCCCGTGTGGCTGCATGTGTATTTGTGTGGGCGTGTGTTTTTGTGCATGTGCTCGTCAGCGTTGCCCAAGTACTGTAGTTTGTTCCCTGTACAGAAAACCCAGAACAGCGTGCCCAAGGCTGGATGATCACAGGCTGTTTGTGAAGAAGATACAGACTGATTATGAGCAGCTAGCAGCTCCAGCAGCAAGAGACAGAGTGTCCTGAGGGTGTGTGAGCAGCCTCAGTGGGCTGTGATGTGTAATCAAGATCTGTGCTGTACACATGAAATTATCTTGTGTACGTTGCAAGAGAGAACATAGAAAAGAGACACTTTTGCCGTCACAACTTTACAGATCTAATCATGTTGCATCAGACAATCCAGTGAGCCTAAAAGTAAGGAACACCTCCAACTTTGACATGTTTAGATGTTTACTTTGATCCTTCATAGACCAGTATGACTTGATAAAGATCTATGATGTGATCCAAAAATACCTGATAAAGGTAAATTAATGCACCAGACTTATTAGTTGCAACTAGAGTCCGACCGATATATCGGTCTGTCACAGATATATGCAAATGTTTGTTACTTATTGGCCAACATATATGCCGACACTGATCTGCAATGACTTGGCCGATTTATTGGTCTACCTTTCAACCTTTTGCAATCAATCATTTTTATAACGCAAAGGTAAAACAGGACTAATAGTATTAATTTGAAGCACTATTGAGCCACAGCAACCTTCAGTTATATTTTGTATGATTAAGTTAAAGTCCAAAAAGAAAACACAATTTTGTTGAATGCATTTGCATTACCGGCTTTTTGATGTCCATGTCCCGTAGAACCTCTCCAAGCTCCTGGTATTGGTGCTGCAGGTATGTACTCTGGTCCCAAGTCCGAGAGGCTGGACGAAGAATCTCAGCACAAGTGATTCCTAGAGGATTTAAAATTTCCCGGAGAGAATACAGTTTTTAGTCTTATACAGAGCCTGAATGTGTGTGTACAGTGAGTGTGTGTGTCTTCAAGGCTTTGTCCCAGTTCTCCCGATTAAACCTTCTCCTCTCAGATTAGAGCAGTCCCCCAAAAAAGACCGATCACTTGATGTGATTGTGGAGGACATCTTTGTCTTCTTCTTCTTCTTGTGTTGTTTGGATACAACCAGTCACATCCAGTTTAATGATGCACTTTTGCCTGTGGTGCTGAGTGTCTCATCAGCAGGAGAAGTGGACAGCTCGAGTGCCATTTCACCAAACACTATCTTTAATATTTGGAGCACCACTACGTTTCAAGTGAATGCACAATCAGAGGGAATGGGAGTAGAGGCCAAGGCTGGGGGGAAAAATTGGGACACAGCCTACAGTAAGCATCTGTGTCTACCTGATTCCTGGCGTATGCTGCTCGGCTGTCCTACATGTGTGACAGGTTCACGTCTGCCCTGCTCCGTCTGAGTCAGAGTAGCTGTGATGCCACTCATTTCATCTCCGTAGCGCTGGGGGAGACTCCAAAACTCACTGCCCACATGGTAACCCTAAGAAATGCAAGAAATGATACACGAGTGAAGATCCTCTTGAGAGAAGACAGTACGAACCCTGCAGATGACTAAAGACACATGAGACCAGAGAAAACAAATGTGTGTCATACATATCCAGAGTGGATGAGTGGCATGACTTGGTTTAGAAACACCCTTTGCTCCTGGGTTTCTCTGAAATGGTTAGCTTGGTTCATCAGTAAGTTCTCCACTGGCCTGTGGAGCAAACCTAGAAAGAGGTAGAAACAGCAACAGAGAGAGATAGATAGACAGAGACAATACAGTATGTTAATGCAAACCTATAGTTTCCTCTAATAATATGATGTCTAGGTGTAATTTTTTATGTTAATAGAAATGCAGCTAAGTGAGTTTATTGTGGCTGCTCTCACAATTCTGCATTAGTATACTGAGTGGGGAGTGCACAGCAATACTGTTGCAAATCTGATCTTTTTCCGGTGCTTTATTCTCTAATCAGCTCACCAGATAAGAGGTCCTGCTGCCGTCTGCGCTGCCTCATATGAGTGTGCCAATGCTGCAGGGCATTACCCTGGATGTTTCTGTGGCCTAAAGTGATCCCATGCCTATCATCCACAGCCTCAGAATGATGTTTCCCTGGGACCTCAGATGGAGGGTCTCTCTGGGACTTTGGTATTCGCTTAACCAACTGGATGGTGAGGGGAGGAGAGAAGACACCAGTGGTGACTAATGCAGCAAAGTTATAAAGTAGTATTTCTATTGTGTTTGGTAGTTTACAAAAAGTGCTTTTGATGGACAGATTTTGAATAGTGTATGTAAAAAAATTATTTTCTTTCCATATGCCGAATGAAATTTGATCTGAATTCACCTCTGTCTCTCCTCTGACCTCCAGGAAACTTCTAAAGTCCTCCAGACTGCCCAGGATGCTGTGTGGCAGAACCATCCCATGGTCATCAAATCGAAGCCCTTCGGGTCCTGAAGAAAGAAGTATACGCACAGAAAAAATAGCAACATTAGCGTCAAGGATGTCTTCACAAAAACTTTTCTATAGGCTACTTCATGTTATTGTCCAAGAGGGCAAATAAACCCTAACCTGTGTAGTCCAGAGGTTGACAGTCAGGGCCCAGATTCACTGGATGAACTAACAGACCTCGCACAGCATTTCCAGCTTCATCAGCTGACTGTGTCTTGCGCACACAAGCCGTGATCACAGATTTTTGATGGCCCTTGGGTGGTTTTGGTATATGAATCTGCAATCATATTTACATACTATGTGATTTTCTAACTAATGTTAAATAAAGTAAATGGATGTGGGAAGTGGGTTTACTTTATTGAGATCCTTTGGGTGAATGGCCAGAGCCTGGGTATCCCTGCTTTTAAGAGTTGAGTTCTTGGACTGGTCATCACCCAAGATGAGCAAGTCCTCTGATGTTTTTAGTTTCTTGTTCTCTGGAGGAGAGGAGAGGAGAGGAGAGGAGATAAATACATACCTGTAAAATAACAACAGTTTCAGTTTGTGTTTGAGGAGTGCTATGTTTACAGTTTGCCTAACTGGGTTCTGCATACTTAAAAGTGCAGCCTTTCTTTCACACACACACACACACACACACAGAGTGAGAGAGAGAGAGAGAGAGAGAGAGAGAGAGAGAGAGAGAGAGAGAGAGAGATTATCCTAATTCATGTTGCATCAGAGATCCTGATTTGAACATTTTTGAAAGTGAAAAGAGGCTCTGTTTCATTGTGAACAAAGTACTCAGTACTCTCTCTCTCTCTCTCTCTCACACACACACAGACACAGACACACACACACACACACACACACACACACACACACACACACGCAGAGACAAAAACAGATTAACCTGGACCACTGACACAGTTATGCAATGCTGTTAATTTCTCTTTATCCAACAGGACCTGATTAGTTTCCATGGCCACAACAACTACTAGTCCTTGGCTTTTGTGTTTCACTTCCCATCCTACATGTTTTCCTTCACAGATTTATACAGATTTGCAGAGGAGTGCTTTGTTGCGGGGGCAACAGATGCCCTTGGCCCTCGAGGAAAGAAATTGCTACAGCGTTTACTGTATGCTTTTGAAAGAAAAAAAAGTCTACTAAAAGTTAAATAATACTGACCTATTTTATGGCTAAGATCTGTACTTCTTGCTCTCATCTAAGACATCACAACCGCATAGGACTGTTGGTTTCTACCATTAGATTAAATCCATACATATAGGTAAAGTTGGCCATTCACTGTCATAAACAATGCAGCTTCTAAAACAGGTGAAGAGGTCACAGTCAGAGGAGAGGAATAGACAGACAGCTGACCTGGATGAGTTAGAAGTCTCAGCTCCTTCTCCGGCGTCTCACCGCGGCTCATTTGGCCCAATTAACTAACTTACCGTTAATACACAATAACAGTCATCTAGCGTTAACTAATGACGCGTTAGCAGTGCTAACCTAGCTAGTGCTGCGATTGAGCTTGACTGAATAAGGCTGTTCTCGCATTAAACTTGTTATTTTAAGTCGTGTATCGGTAGGCTACGAATCTAAAGTTTCGCAAACCCTGCACCATTTCCATGTTGTATGTCCTTTTTAGCTCTACAACTTAACCCAGTTAACGTTAAAGTTTGCTGTGGAGCTTCTCTCCTTTTGTCGCCTGTTGCTTTGTAACCATGGTAACGGACGCTTTACAACCACGGAGCAACAGACTTTCTGTTCTTCTCTCCTTCTGTCTTTCTGATTTTCTGTCTTTCTTTTTGTCTGAGTGTCAGTCTTTACAAGAATACTGAAACAATTCACAGAGTTAGGGAACAACAACAACAAATCAGGCACATGAAGGTATAGAAGGATACAAGAGCAAAATAAATGTAAGCCAGAGTCTATCTGTTTACAGTTAACAAGATATTTTAACATCAGTAGCCTATACGGTTTGTCTATCTTATTGTCATCTTGGAATCAGACTTTTTTTTTTTTTAACAAAATTGAGCAGAAATCTTCCTTTCTTCTTGTACCATACAAATAAAACGGTAAAAGCGTTCTAATAATAATAATGATAGTCAAATAATAGCCTAATTCTCTATACAATAGTATGGGACGCACACTTCAAGTTATCAAGGGGCTTCATAGAGCAAAATGTGGTCTGTGGTCAGTTGTATAGCATTGTATAACATTATGTTTCATCAATACAAGGTGTTCTGAAGATCGCAATACAATTCTGTCAATCAGCGTGACGTGGATGGACCACGGGGTTGAAGACAGCCTATATAAAGACAACTGACATCAGCCCCCGCGCCAAAGACAAGCTTGAGCAAGCCTTTAAAACGTCAGACCACAGTTTGTGCTCACTTTGTTGCGCGACACCATCCCAAAACGATGGAAATGGGCAGCATGACAACCAGCGCACAGAGCTCCTCCATCCGCACTTCTATTCAGCACCAGCTCAGCCGCTCCCAGCCAGATGGCCCCCATTTTCATGGAAATAGGGACGGGCCGTGCGCCGGATCTTCCAAAGTCGTAATGGCATACAAAAACGCATCGCAGCACCTGAGTTCGTCGGGAATTAAAGCGGGGTTAGGGTTACTCAAAGTGGCCACGTCTCAGTGGAAACAGGACAAGACGCGCTCGGGGACAACCGTGAGGCAACTGACAACTGCCAACAGCAGCCTTACCTGCAAGAGATCCCCACTGGATCAGCTGGCGGCTCTGGTTCTTCACGGTCAAAGCCGACACCGCCAAATTGTCCAAGAGCACCGACAAGACCAGCTACACTCCACCAAGCCGCAGAACTGTAAGCGCATCGTGGTTCTTGGTGCGCCACGGGTCGGCAAGACCTCCATCCTACGAAGATACCTTCGGGATGGATTTGTGGAGGAGTACAATCCCACCTCCGAGGATTTCCTTAGGAAACTCTTTCGTATCCGTGGGGAGACCTACCAAATTGACATCCTGGACGCGTCAAGGGAGAGGGACTTCCCAGCCAAGCGACGACTGTCTATCCTTACTGGTGCGTACTGGCTCAGTCATAATCTCTGTAAAGCAAAAACTTGAAATGCTTGTCAGTTTTTTTATTTGTTCACTATCACTGTAGGAGGTGATTACTGCATGCTTAAATTCTCTCTGTAGAAGAATGCATGAATAAAAAAATCATCTAAACCTATTAGAGGGAAATGAGTTGATTTTTTCACTTTAATGTTTTTGCAGGGGACGTTTTTCTTCTAGTTTTCAGTATAGACGACCGGAGCTCTTTCGAGGAGGTGTGCGCCCTGCGAACAGAGATTCTGGCTGCTAAATCCAAACTCACCAAATCCTCCGCGCAGGATCAGTGCGCACAGCCGCAGGTTCCCCTGGTGGTCTGCGCCAACAAGGTGGATCTCCTGGAGTCTGAGAGAGAAATATCTCAGGCAGAGGTGCTCCAAATGCTCGGTGATGACTGTGCATTTTTTGAAACGTCCGCAAAGGACAGCACTAATTTGGAGAAAGTCTTCGAGACTTTAGCAAAGCGAGGTGGGCTCCCGACTGAAACTGGCCCGTCTCAGCACCGCAAAGTATCCCTCCGGTCGTATCAGGCAATGCGGACAGGCCGTGTGCCGGGGAGAGGCAGCCAGACGCCGGGGCGTGATGACGCCTGTGGCGCCCTGTACCCACTGGCCCGTCGGCCGAGTTTTAGCACGGATCTCCGACAAGTAATTGGGCCACAAACTGCACGAAAGACCGGCAAAGCACTGGAAAAATGTCAGATTCAGTGAGAGACAAATAGACTGATAATACAACGTATAAAGTACTTATATCCATTTAATATGAATGCCTACTTGTATAATTAGGCTACATGCACATAATGATGATGATGTTTTCGAAATAAAATCTTTTTTTAACGGAATAATGGTTTTCTTATTGATACAGGAGGCTGCATACAGACCCAAACAACGATGTTTTTCTTCTTACATTGCTTGCTTTTTGAGTTTTATCTATTCAATTGCTTATTGATTTACATCTCTTTCTCTTCTTGTGTGTGTGTGTGTGTGTGTGTGTGTGTGTGTGTGTGTGTGTGTGTGCGCTACCCATTCACACAACTGTGACAGAGAAAGTGGGAGGATGTTGAGTCAGGAACTTGATTATTTGATTACTGTATGATTATTACATAACATATATTCAGAAATCTATTAGATAGCAACTCTTTCTCTCACCCACTCTTTTTTCTTTCTCTTCCTGTGTGTGTGTGTGTGTGTGTGTGTGTGTGTGTGTGTGTGTGTGTGTGTGTGTGTGTGTGTGTATGTGTGCTGGAGTCGTGATTGCCAGAAGTCCGTTGCCTGAATCCCACACATCCTAAACAACCTGAGGTGTCCTGTTGGCATATACCTTCCCATCCTACACTGCTCTATAAATGATTTCTCAGACAGGCCTGTCACTCACTGGGTTTTTTATACTCCTCAATCATAAATTCATACATATTATTTAGCTTTTATGCCCACGTACTTGAATGTCAGCTCATTCTTGATTTTGTGAAGCTACAGAATAAACCCCTATAAAAAGGTATTGCTCTGTTCAAGGTCATGAGGGAGAGTCAATGTCAGGCAGGCATCTCATCTCCCAACGCCAGACATGGTAGCACCAAGACATGACAATCAGGATTCAGCTTTATTTAGCAAACTCTATAAAATATTATGTAAGAAATAGAATCTGAGATGTGGTTGAGCCTATACAAAGTCAAGAGAAAACACACCACACATCTATCCCTTTGTAGTAGATGTGTGTGCTGCAGTAAACAGAGGACGTTCATTTCTCATGCTGGAGGTACTGTTGGAGAAAAGACCACTCAAGCATTACATTAACAAAAGACCTCATATGACCCCTATCCCTGTTATTCCTGTGTACCCATTTGTAATGAGCAAAAATGAAATTATGCTGCTTCTGATGTGCAATGATGGATGGGTTAATAACACCGTCACCTAAAAATAGTGTTAAAAGTGCTCACTCTCAAACCTCTTCTTTACGCATTAAACATCACAATCACACCACGGCTCACTATCAATGTGCCCTGCATTATTTTGTCAAAAAAGAAAATAATAATGTTTCTTTACTCACAGAGCTCTAATTGGGTACCATTGTAAAGATGTGGTTTGGATATATGAGTCATGTTGCCTGAAACCCTCAGAACAATGTCTGTGTCAGGGTGAGATACACATTCAAAACCTTTTTTTTTCTGAATAAAAAGAACTGCTCCTAATAATGCATGTACTGTAGGGCAGAATCAGGCTGATATCTATAATCACCTGAAGAACTGTAACCTTTTCTTCTACTGTGCTGTTCAAGGGATGAGCATCGACTCATTCCCCGTGAGTCCGTAAAACCTCACTTCACCAGGTCCAACAGCCTGTAAAGCTGCATGCTCACTCATCTTTTGCTCCAGGAAAACATGTATTGACAACCAATATTTCATCATTGTGTATTATATTTCTGTCTTATAACTTGCCAAAAAGAAAAATAACAATATTTTAACAGAAAGAAATAACAAGTTGTTTGTCATAACCCCTGCAGTCATTGTTGTTACCTGTCAGACTTTCTTGCATGGAACATAACTGTGGCAGATATCTGACTCAGATTTGTTTGTAATGTTTAAAACAACATTAGACAAAATCAGGCCTCTATTTTCTCAACTGTTTATTATCAGTTTTTCCATCGAAACTGTCAGATGGCAGATTTTATAACATTAGCTCCATGAGTTGATTGAAAACGCCTTGTCCAGCTGACTTTTTAATGTTTCCATGACTTGTTTTAAAATGAGAACCATCTAAAAAAGACTTCAATATGATGGCTATGTGCTTGATAACACTGAGGCTATGCTACATGTTACAGGCAAAACGTCATTAGTTCATGAACCATGTAGAAGACATGGAAATAAAGAAACAGCACAGTAGAGCTTGTTAGTCCTGTAAGTATGATAAAGAAAGATGTAAGATCAGACTGTAATTTCATTCTAACATAACCCTGTTTGGAAACAATTTACATACTTGGTATTTACAAAGTGTGGGCAGAACAGAAAAAGAGTTCAGGAAGAGCAACGTGTATATACCTTAACCAATGAATATAGAAAACATCATGCTATCTTATCATGTTAACTTCCCTAAATCCAATAAAAAGTGAGACAGAGCTGCTAATGTTAGCAGATAGCATCTGATACACTGCTTTCACACAATAGGGAAATATAACACAATGAATGTCCTTGTCGCAGGGCTTTAAACATAATCTCTATATTATTATTATCATTATTAATTTGAATTATTCTGTTGAGTTGATGTTCTATTTTTGACATATTGATAGCTGTTTATACAGCATCAACTATACATATACAGTATAGTTGATGCCCTTCACTGTGTCAGATGTTTTGCTTTGGCAACAATATATGATTCATACCAATGAAGGTAATTTGAATTTGTTTCAAATAACATCTGTGGAGATGTAATACTATCAAAGGTTTGACAGTGAAAGAAACCTATTTTGCAAGTGAAAATATAGTTATTCCATGGAAATTATTTGGTAAAGTGAATTGTTTGACTGATCTATGTTTAATGGTCTGTTCTGTTCTGTCTGAACTGAACCTTTCTGCATGTTGTCATGTGCTGGGAAGTTCACATTGCAGGAAACTGCTGCCATTTTCACTCCTGTGTGGCCCCAGAGACTTTATTGCACATGCTGTGACACTTTTTCTATGTTATAGCAATCACTGCACACACACACACACACACACACACACACACACACACACACACACACACACACACACACACACACACACACACACACACACACACACACACACACACAAACACAACTGTACAGCCAAACACTTATGACCAGATGCTCCCGCCTCTCTTTGCACGTGAGGAAGATTCACATACTGTGTGTACCTGTTGTTCATTCTGTCTGTGTGTTTCTCTGACACATACACACACATACAGGCACACACACACACACACACACACAGTTTGCTGCTAAGCATGGATCACTGAAACGTGACGCTGTTTTTCTACTCATCCTTGTCCTTCACTGGAACAATTGCTATTCTGCAGAGGCAGCTCACATTCATCAGCCGCCAGGTCTACAAACCCGATAAGTTTCTTTGTATTTGGTTACTCACACATTGGTTTTACACACAAAAACCATGTACACAAACTGAACATGGAGGCCATATTGTTGTTGGTTTAAAGGTGGTTCAAGTTGGTCTAAGAGCAGAGTTTGGAGGATCTGAATTTGCAGCTCAGGACAATAAACTGATGTATTTTTCCACCTGTTGCAGCTTTCTGTTCAGCTTTTGAAATTGTGAAATAATCTAAACCTCTTCTCAAATTGATTTTTTTCCCCTTTCACTGGTGTTCTGAGGTGTTTTGAAGAGTTTTCCTTGTTTTGTTGAGACCTTGGACTGGTTTGGGAACTGATGCTGATGTGGCCCACAAAGCCCATTGAGACATTAGGATGGGGATATACAGAATAAATAAACTTGACTTGTTGATTTTTCTTTCTTTCTGCTAGTCTGGCTTATTTATAAAAGTCTCATGTGGGACAAGGCTTGTCTATTAGTATTTAAGCATCTTGTCACCTGCTCCTCTACTATGATTCCAGATCAACCAATGTTGAAAACACAGGACCAGCAGGATCAGAACATCTACCACGGCTGTCAAGACTCATCACATCATGTCCTGACTTTCTATGACTTCAAACATGAGGTGGAAATGTTAGCATGTCTACGTGTATGGAGAGTCGTGTTTGTCAACGGTCCAATCAGTCACTTGTTCACAGTAGCTGGGGAGAGATCATGCCACGAAGATAAGGATGGATGGAGGTGGGCAGCTGGTCACGCAAATAGATGACAGACAAATGAAATGATAGGGAGGGAACAAGCACACATGCACAAACACACTCGCTGGCACCTGCTACCAGTGGACTCTGTTGTTAATTAGTCTCTTTGGTTTGGCCTGCTCAGTGGGCATTTGTTTTAGCTGGTCTTAGGGCTGGGTATCAGTACTCAGTTCAATTCAATTTCATGTATACAGCAGCAAATCACAACAGAAGTTATCTCAGGGCACTTTTCACATAGAGCAGGTCTTTATTGTACAGACACCCAACATTCCCCCATGAGCAAGCAATTGGCAGTAGCTGCAAGGAAAACTCTCTCTCTCTTTAACAGGAACAAACCTCAAGCAGAACTGGGCTATAGGTGGGCGACCATCTGCCTTGACCAGTTGGGTTGAGAGAGAAAGAGGGAGGGGGAGAGGGTGGGGGAGAGAGAGGCACAGAGAAGCATAATAACAACAATAATAAATGTGACTAATAATAATAATAGCAGGCGTGGGTGTCAATTAGGACTACAGGGGTCCCTGCAGCCATGGTCAATGGAAGCCTGCGATCACTAGTATGGCATGGATGCTAGTGATAGATTGCATAGATCTAGTTATATCCATCCGCATGGTATGGATAATACCAATCTAAGGATAACCTGCAGAAGGAGAAGGAGCAGTTACCCTCCCGAGCATGTGGATTTTTGAATGGGACTGACTGTGTGTTGGCTACACAAAGGGAAGAATGAAAGCACAATTTGGAATATACAACAGAAAAGAAAAAAAAATCAACATTACACAAGTTAACCAAATAAAGAGGAGAGGCTAGAATTTAAAGTTGCCCTCGAGATATCTTCTACAATAATATAGCATAATCCTGTGGCCTATGGGCTAGTCAGTAATATTCAAAGAATTATCAGTCATGTTTTAGAAGGTGTTGCTATACTCAAGACATTAACACGAATACAGGTAAAAACAAACTCACTGTAATACTTAAAAATTTAGACCCAACAATTTATTGTGTTTGTGCTGCTTAATAATAGGCAAATCAGAATGTTTTTTTCTATAAGCTAAGTCAAAATCAAAAGGTTCAGGTCCTAATTTAAAAATGTTTCAGGGGGAACTTTTATTTAACATCCACTAGATGGCACCATTGTTCATTGACTGTTGGACTTGTAAGCAATGTTGCAAAGTTGGAGGAACTATTTCATCCCATTTTCCCACAGACAATATGAAATGACTCACAATTTAAACACTTCTATGGCTTGCCATTCAACAGAAAGTGAAGGTATTCTAGTTAAAGATTAGGCTATGTAACATATTAATTGATATCCGTATTTGTAGAAATCAGTTAGAGAGAGTACAAGGTACTATCTACAGTCTGAGTGGTTTTGACTTATTAGGGTTCAAAGTTTTTACATCCTGGTTCAAAAAACTGATATACAATATAGTTCTCTTTTATTCATCAAAATAATAGACACTGTTAATGTACTCTAAACATATCATATCAAAAGGCCTATCACATTTTACATGGGGTTTTCATGATCAGGTGATATTCTGATGGAAACTTGTGACTGAGAACTCACTTTTCCTTTGGGATTATGAATTTATATCTGCTCAGGCTTCACAGAAAGCAACAATTTTGTGGAAAAAAGTAAGCAGATTAGTATGACTTTGTTTTAATACACAAAATCAATGTATGAACTACGTAAGGGAGTTATGATTTACAATATTTGGGCACAGACAACAATTTAGCAGCATTTTTTAAATGTAGACACTGGGTTTTCACTGACAGATCTGAGCTAATAATACAATTCATAAAGTTTTACCAACAACAAAATTCAAGACAATTAGAAAAAACATTTAAAAATGTTTCTCCATTCATTTGCTGATATTTCCTTTCCTTGTTCTACTTTGTTTTGTTTTTTTGCTCCTGTCTCTGTCTGCTGCTCTTCATTTCAGAGCATTTCTTGTGTTTTTCTGCTCCCAAATTTACTACCCATTTTTTTACATTCTTTTTTGACCACCTGGGGGTCTCTGTATATAAGTATATTTACAGCAACTTTTATAATGGAAAACTGTCTGGAACATACACTCTATGTATTGAGTGAATGGAATTTGCTCAATAAAGATGGGAAAAAAGTCACACTGGTGACAGCGTACAGATGGCGATGTACTTATCAACAACAGTTGAGTTGAGTCACTGGTGATGGCATACAAATCATCTCCTCTCCTGTAAATGTCACACGACAGTCTCCTTTGGTAGGTTACACTATCCATGCCATATAACTAGGGGGTCCACGACCCTGATCCATAGGAGCCTGTGAGATGAGAAAGCACAAAAACTCTGGGGAAGAAGCCAAGTTAGTAACATGCATTAATGCTACATGAATACGTACAGATAGAGAGGAGGAGGAGAGAGGAGCTCAGTGCATCATGGGAGGTCCCATGTCCCCACACAGGCCAGTCTAGATCTATAGCAGCATAACTAGAGGCTGGTCCAAGGCAAGCCTGGCCGTCTCTAACTATAAGCTTTATCAAAAAGGAAAGTTTTAAGCCTACTCTTAAATGTAGAGAGGGTGTCTGCCCCCTCAACCAATTCTAGAAGATGGTTCAACAGGAGAGGGGCCTGATAGTTGAAGGCTCAGCCTCCACTTTTGTAGACTGTAGGAACCCCAAGTAAGTCTGCATTCTGGGAGCGCAGTGTTCTATCTTTAAGATATGATGGAGCCTGACTATTAAAGGCTTTGTAAGTGAGGAGAAGGATTTTAAATTCTGTTCTGGATTTTACAGGAAGCCAATGCAGCAAAGCTAAAATGGGAGAAATATGATCTCTTTTCTTTGATCTCTTTCCGTGATACCTTTAAGGTATCGACCGAAAAAACCCAGTATCAAGTAGTACTAAACTTTCCAGTAAACAATATCCACATTCGATCCTTTTTGCACCTAGATTTAGAAAAAAATTGACTATTTGTATGGTTTTGCTTGCAGCCAATCACTGCAACTGTTCTTCTTTATTCTCATGATGGGTATTGAATGAAGTAAGAAAACAAGACTAGGTCAAAACCCAGTGTATGGCTGGACTGTCTATGGTCAATGTGTGAAACTGTGGCCAATGTGTTACTGGGATAGTCAGTGGTAGTGTCTACAATGTGATTTCCTGGATATTAAATGTTCATCTGCAATTTTCTGTAGTGGTCCCAGTAATATTTGCTGGTAAAGTGAATTGAAATAGCATATCACATGACATGGTTAAGCTACATTTGAATCAAAAAAGTTATAAATGCAGCTGCAAGAACAATACTTTCCATTCATATCTTGGGATGATTTGAAAGAGAACTTATTTTAATTCTAATAATAAGTATTCTAATTATTAGTTAACTCCCCCTTGTCTCTTGTTTTTTACTCTGCATTGAGTGTTTTGTCAGAGTGATGGTTATTTGGGGTGCTGAAAATGAAAGTTTTGACAGTATTTTGTTTGCGAAGGCTCGTCTCCACTCAGTCATCTCAGTTACAGTCAAATCAAGTGCACCTGCAGAGCAACCGCCACACACTGATATAACAGCTACATGAATCTCATGTTTTACCTAAAAGACTTGTGTTTTCATGCTGTTGTTCATTGTCTGTGATGTGAAAACGTCAGAGAAATAAACAGCTTGCGTCTTGGTATTAGTTCAGTTATCAAATCCAACTGCACTGCGGAGCATGCAGGAGAGTCCATCATACTGGACAGTTGTGACGCTGGTACACATCTGTTTAAACAAGAGTTGAGAGTGTCAGAGCCCGGAACAGAAACACAGTTGTTCTGCATCGCTGCTGTCCTTCTCTTCCATCATCTCATGTTAATTCATTTTAAAAGAACAGCCAATGAGGAAACTTTGGCTAACTAACAGTGAAACTTCATTACTCACTCAATCACTCACTCACAGACAACGGCAGTTATAGGACTGGTCTGTGTCCGGTCCAGCCAAAAAAAAAGGTATCAAATTACGTATATTGGTATCGGTATCACTTTCAGGGTACTAGTATCGGTACTGGTATCATAATTTTTTTTAAAACAATACCCAGCCATAGTTGGTCTAGAGTAGCTGTTTTCCAAATGAAACAAAATTTAGTGAGGCTCACAGCCAAAATCAAAACAAAGGTACATTATACATACTAGGTTACATGATCTATAGATGAAAACTTTTTTGATTAAAAAAAAAAAACAAGCAAACAAAGTGACAGTGAAAGAAACAAAGGCACTATAAGTATGACAGGAGAGAGGAATGAATGATGGTTGTAGTTTTAATTGGTGCTTGCTACTATGTTTTCTAATGCCCACTGGACTGGAGGGCCGACAGAGTACACAGATTTACATTCTGGAGGCTGTTTATTTATTTTTGGGGAGGAAATATCTTTAGAGAATGAACCACACATCCTTTAATTGAATAATTTAATCACTGACACCAGCGTTCTTTACAAATGGTCTACAGATGCTGGACAAAAGTCATGTGTTCTTTTACTGTACTTAAAATATGTGTCCAATCTAGATGTCTGGATTATCGACAACGATAATTGTCACCTTTTCAAAACGTGAAACATTTTTTGTAGCCTGAACTTTGCTGTTCCTTCTGCCACCAGTGGATGGCTCCATCCCCCTTTTGGGGTGCACAGTGTTTGCTGTGATGGGTGTCAGTATTGTTTTCTAGGGAAACGAAACTAGAAACTAGAAACTCAATGATGCTAAAGTGAGACCTGAAGCTGCATCAGTACAACAGTTGAGCATCAGACACATGGGTGTTTTCTGATTGTGTGCCATAAAACCACCTGTCTACCTGCCGACACATACAGCTGAGAAAACACTAAAGGTAACAAAGGTACATCAAACATTTATATTTTCATGTAAGAAGAATTCTTAGCCTACACCTTGTTGACAGTAACTCTTTTTAAACACAGATTAAACCAGAGATGTTGCAAGGAAGAAGTTGGACCCCAGCTTGCATCCTGCTTGTGGTGATCACATTATGCAGTCTAACTGCTCACTGCCAAAATCAACGCAAAGGTACGTAATATAAAGGTCACAATGTCATAGACAAAGTGTGTTTGTCATGAGAAGAGTGAAAGACATGGAGCCCTTAAACTGAACGTAGTGAAGCTCAAAAGGTACCTGAATTCATCTATAAATCAGTTAATACGTGAACTCAACTTATTTACAGTATTGCACTCTTGTCTCACAAGCTCATTTATTTTTTAAATTACTTTCTTTAAAATAGTGATGGCTAAGCACTTTCTGCAAGCAAACTGTACATTAATCTAATTTAAGTCATAAAACTACACAAACCATCGCAGGTCATGTTAACCTTGTGGTTATTAGCATTGTTGGGCAATTTACTGAAATTAGTAATTAGTTACAGTGACTAGTTACTTCTCTCAAAAAGTAATGGAATTACTTACCAATTACTGCATATAAAAAGTAATTTGTTACTAGGGAAAGTAACTTCTGAATGCAAAAGTGTAACTCGTCCCGCAATCTCAGAGTTCAATCCACTCAGTAAAGTGTCCGTTTTGTTTTCCCCACAAGCACAAATGAGTTCAGTTCAATTCAGTTTCACAAACATTAAAGAAAGACAACTTACATCAGAACCACAACTCAAACCAGGACTATCAGCGGCAGTTCAGTAACGCGATTATTTACAATATATAACATTGTAACTCCAGAGTCAAAGCTTATGTTTTACCGCCAGTTGACTACAATGATGAGACTTAAAACGCGATTCTTAGACACGGTAAGATCAGATGATGTGTTTGTGTTGTGTGTGCGTTTGTCTGCTATCCTCTGCAGTTGTCCACTATTTTCATGTAAGACAAAAGTAACGAGTAACGAGCCCGTTTAAATGACAGTAATTGTAACTGCGTTATTCAATTTGAAAAAGTAACTAGTTACATCACTAGTTGCTGCCAAAAGTAGTGGAATTATTATTGGGAAGTTTTTCCCAACACTGTTTATAAGTACTGAAATGTCTGGAATGAAGATTTTTCACTGTCCAGCTTTTTGTAATATGATTTATGTTTATTTAGTGAGGTTGGAATATGAGTCCTGTGTTGGCTACATTGTTGAGCTTGATCATACAGGTGAGCTACTTGTGCTTAGTTGTAGAACCAGTTTGTACACTGAGGAAGGGCGGCGGCCTGAAAGAGTTAAAGTGGTGTGCTGTCCTACTTGTGATTTGTGCTTTTGAAGATTCAGCACCCATCTATACATGCTGGGGTTGAGTGCATTTCTTTATCTACCTTATACAGTGTTGGCATTTTCTCAACACATTAACTGTGACTGCTAGAAGAACAAGCTTTATCCTCTTAACATTATCTTTAGCATATCTGTTAGCTTTTCCTTTCCAGCTGTTACAAGAATTTATTCAGTGATGCTACAGTACATGGAGGATTAACATCACCTGCACTGGCTGGTGTAGTCTTATAATGAAAAGTCTTTGATTAATTGTCCACAGGTTCTACACACCTGAAAGACCTGAGACTCATTCTAGTTGGAAAAACTGGATCAGGAAAGAGTGCTTCTGGAAACACCATCCTGGGGCGTGAAAATGCCTTTCAAGAGGCCATGTCACCTGAATCTGTGACTAAAGGCTGTAAAAGAGAAGAAGTCAAAATAGATGGCAAGAGCATTGTTGTCATCGACACTCCGGGGCTATTTGACACAAAAAATACACAAGCAGATGTGAAAGTAAAAATTGAGGAGTGTGTCAATCAGTCAGTTCCTGGACCTCATGCTTTTCTGCTGGTGATCAGTCTGAAGGCAAGATTCACAGATGAGGAGAAGGCAGCTGTGAAGTGGATCCAGGATAATTTTGGCACAGATGCTTCTATGTATACCATAGTCCTGTTCACACATGCTGACTTGCTAGGTGATAAATCTGTGGACGACTTCATAAGTGAGAGTGTACATCTACGAAGACTGACTGATCAGTGTGGAGGAAGATACCATTCGCTCATCAATGACCAGAGACGAAGCAGAATGCAGGTCCAAGACCTTCTAGAGATGATAGAGAAAATGGTGAAGGACAACGGAGGAAAACACTACACCAATGAGATGTACCAGAAAGCCCAGAAGAAACAAGAGGAGGAGATGAAAAAGAAGAAGGAGGAGGAGGAACGAATGAGGAAGGAAGAGGAAGAAAGGGTCAGAGAGGAGGAGAGAAGAATTGCTTGGTGTAAAACAATGGCTCTTACTTCCATGGGACTTTTTGGCGCAGGAGCATATTACACCTCATATGCTCTCATGACAGTAGGTGCAACTCTTGGATTCACTGAAGCTTTTAATTGCACTATGGAAATGTTTATGTAGCTGTGTTACCTGTGACTAAAAGAAAATATGGAGGCAATAAATAATAATAATAATGCATTTTAATCATAGAGCGCTTTTTAAGGTAATCAACAGGTAATGAATTGAAAATCAGTGTACATGCTTTTTTAGTTATTGGGAATTAGGAATGTGCTACATGCATATGTTTCTATATATGTGTAATCATGTGGGCTGAAAACATTTTACAATAAAGTGTGAAGTTCAGTTTATGTCTCCCGGCATTCATTACCAGTTTTATTTATTCACGTACATATTTGTTGGTAGTTTCGATAGCATTTTGTATGTTCACCATGTAAGACACACTAGTCTGTAATTTCACAGAAAAGAATGTGTAGATACATAATCCTCAACACCGGAGTTGAGAGTGTCAGAGCCCGGAACAGAAACACAGTTGTTCTGCGTCGCTGCTGTCCTTCACTTCCATCATCTCAGGCTGATTCATTTTGAAAGAACAACAGCCAATGAGGAAACTTTGGCTAACTAACAGTGAAACTTCATTACTCACTCAATCACTCACTCACAGACAACGGCAGTTATAGGACTGGTCTGTGTCCGGTCCAGCCAAAAAAAAGGTATCAAATTACGTATATTGGTATCGGTATCACTTTAAGGGTACTAGTATTGGTACTGGTATCGTAATTTTTTAAAAACAATACCCAGCCATAGTTGGTCTAGAATAGCTGTTTTTGAAATGAAACAAAATTTAGTGAGGCTCACAGCCAAAATCAAGACAAAGGTACATTATACATACTAGGTTACATGATCTATAGATGAAGACTTTTTTGATTTAAAAAAAACAAGCAAACAAGGTGACAGTGAAAGAAACAAAGGCACTATAAGTATGACAGGAGAGAGGAATGAATGATGGTTGTAGTTTTAATTGGTGCTTGCTACTATGTTTTCTAATGCCCACCGGACTGGAGGGCCGACAGAGTACACAGATTTACATTCTGGAGCCTGTTTATTTATCTTTAGGGAGGAAATATCTTTAGAGAATGAACCACACATCCTTTAATTGAATAATTTAATCACTGACACCAGCGTTCTTTACAAATGGTCTACAGATGTTGAGAGACAGAAAAGCAGAACAGATCCATGAGATGTATCACAGACACCAGGAGAAATTTGAGGAGGAGAGGACAGAGAGGAAGGTGGAGGAGGAATGCTTTCCAGGAGAGACAGTCTAAAAAAAGGGTGTTATTGTCCGTAAAAAATGGATATCATGCTGCTCATCAAGTAAGAGGGACTCATTTTGGCATGCAATATTAAAAAAGGAATTATGAAATAATATGTTTTCTAATCTGTGACTTGAACTGAGCTACCTGCCTTCATGTATTTATTTGCCATCAACAAGTTCCTCAGTATTGGAAACCGTTGTCTTTCTGATTATAACAGCAAATGTATATGTTTAAAAAAAACTGGGTAGAAATCCTTATGGAGAACAAAAAATCAAAAGAAGGACAGCACTCCACTTAAATTGTTTACAGGTGAGCTGTATACACCTTGTTCATTGCACAGATTAAACAAACAAAATATTTGTTAATTAGCGGTCTACAGCAGAAATTATGTTTTTGATGTTTTTCTTTTGTGGTTGCTCATAAAATTCAGAAAAAAGAGACAGTGACAAAAAAGCATGTGTTCTTTTACTGCACTAAAATATGTATCCAACCCAAATGTCCGGATTGATACAAAAATTGACAATTTGTCACCTTTTTAAAAATGTGAAACATTTTTTGTAGCTTGAACTTTGCTGTTCCTTCTGCCACCAGTGGATGGCTCCATCCCCCTTTGGGCTGCACAGTGTTTGCTGTGATGGGTGTCAGTATTGTTTTCTAGGGAAACGAAACTAGAAACTAGAAACTCAATGATGCTAAAGTGAGACCTGAAGCTGCATCAGTACAACAGTTGAGCATCAGACACATGGGTGTTTTCTGATTGTGTGCCATAAAACCACCTGTCTACCTGCCGACACATACAGCTGAGAAAACACTAAAGGTAACAAAGGTACATCAAACATTTATATTTTCATGTAAGAAGAATTCTTAGCCTACACCTTGTTGACAGTAACTTTTTTTTTTTTTTTTTTTTTTTTAACACAGATTAAACCAGAGATGTTGCGAGGAAGAAGTTGGACCCCAGCTTGCATCCTGCTTGTGGTGATCACATTATGCAGTCTAACTGCTCACTGCCAAAATCAACGCAAAGGTACGTAATATAAAGGTCACAATGTCATAGACAAAGTGTGTTTGTCATGAGAAGAGTGAAAGACATGGAGCCCTTAAACTGAACGTAGTGAAGCTCAAAAGGTACCTGAATTCATCTATAAATCAGTTAATACGTGAACTCAACTTATTTACAGTATTGCACTCTTGTCTCACAAGCTCATTTATTTTTTAAATTACTTTCTTTAAAATAGTGATGGCTAAGCACTTTCTGCAAGCAAACTGTACATTAATCTAATTTAAGTCATAAAACTACACAAACCATCGCAGGTCATGTTAACCTTGTGGTTATTAGCATTGTTGGGCAATTTACTGAAATTAGTAATTAGTTACAGTGACTAGTTACTTCTCTCAAAAAGTAATGGAATTACTTACCAATTACTGCATATAAAAAGTAATTTGTTACTAGGGAAAGTAACTTCTGAATGCAAAAGTGTAACTCGTCCCGCAATCTCAGAGTTCAATCCACTCAGTAAAGTGTCCGTTTTGTTTTCCCCACAAGCACAAATGAGTTCAGTTCAATTCAGTTCCACAAACATTAAAGAAAGACAACTTACATCAGAACCACAACTCAAACCAGGACTATCAGCGGCAGTTCAGTAACGCGATTATTTACAATATATAACATTGTAACTCCAGAGTCAAAGCTTATGTTTTACCACCAGTTGACTACAATGATGAGACTTAAAACGCGATTCTTAGACACGGTAAGATCAGATGATGTGTTTGTGTTGTGTGTGCGTTTGTCTGCTATCCTCTGCAGTTGTCCACTATTTTCATGTAAGACAAAAGTAACGAGTAACGAGCCCGTTTAAATGACAGTAATTGTAACTGCGTTATTTATTTTGAAAAAGTAACTAATTACATCACTAGTTGCTGCCAAAAGTAGTGGAATTATTATTGGGAAGTTTTTCCCAACACTGTTTATAAGTACTGAAATGTCTGGAATGAAGATTTTTCACTGTCCAGCTTTTTGTAATATGATTTATGTTTATTTAGTGAGGTTGGAATATGAGTCCTGTGTTGGCTACATTGTTGAGCTTGATCATACAGGTGAGCTACTTGTGCTTAGTTGTAGAACCAGTTTGTACACTGAGGAAGGGCGGCGGCCTGAAAGAGTTAAAGTGGTGTACTGTCCTACTTGTGATTTGTGCTTTTGAAGATTCAGCACCCATCTATACATGCTGGGGTTGAGTGCATTTCTTTATCTACCTTATACAGTGTTGGCATTTTCTCAACACATTAACTGTGACTGCTAGAAGAACAAGCTTTATCCTCTTAACATTATCTTTAGCATATCTGTTAGCTTTTCCTTTCCAGCTGTTACAAGAATTTATTCAGTGCTGCTACAGTACATGGAGGATTAACATCACCTGCACTGGCTGGTGTAGTCTTATAATGAAAAGTCTTTGATTAATTGTCCACAGGTTCTACACACCTGAAAGACCTTAGACTCATTCTAGTTGGAAAAACTGGATCAGGAAAGAGTGCTTCTGGAAACACCATCCTGGGGCGTGAAAATGCCTTTCAAGAGGCCATGTCACCTGAGTCTGTGACTAAAGGCTGTAAAAGAGAAGAAGTCAAAATAGATGGCAAGAGCATTGTTGTCATCGACACTCCGGGGCTGTTTGACACAAAAAATACACAAGCAGATGTGAAAGTAAAAATTGAGGAGTGTGTCAATCAGTCAGTTCCTGGACCTCATGCTTTTCTGCTGGTGATCAGTCTGAAGGCAAGATTCACAGATGAGGAGAAGGCAGCTGTGAAGTGGATCCAGGATAATTTTGGCAAAGATGCTTCTATGTATACCATAGTCCTGTTCACACATGCTGACTTGCTAGGTGATAAATCTGTGGACGACTTCATAAGTGAGAGTGTACATCTACGAAGACTGACCGATCAGTGTGGAGGAAGATACCATTCGCTCATCAATGACCAGAGACGAAGCAGAATGCAGGTCCAAGACCTTCTAGAGATGATAGAGAAAATGGTGAAGGACAATGGAGGAAAACACTACACCAATGAGATGTACCAGAAAGCCCAGAAGAAACAAGAGGAGGAGATGAAAAAGAAGAAGCAGGAGGAGGAACGAATGAGGAAGGAAGAGGAAGAAAGGGTCAGAGAGGAGGAGAGAAGACTTGCTTGGTGTAAAACAATGGCTCTTACTTCCGTGGGACTTTTTGGCGCAGGAGCATATTACACCTCATATGCTCTCATGACAGTAGGTGCAACTCTTGGATTCACTGAAGCTTTTAATTGCACTATGGATATGTTTATGTAGCTGTGTTACCTGTGACTAAAAGAAAATATGGAGGCAATAAATAATAATAATAATGCATTTTAATCATAGAGCGCTTTTTAAGGTAATCAAAGACACTTAAATAATGCTTTAACCTGAAATAAGTAATTGCTGGCTTACAGTAGCCCCCACTATGACGTCTGTTAATAAATCTTGAATTGAAAATCAGTGTACATGCTTTTTTAGTTATTGGGAATTAGGAATGTGCTACATGCATATGTTTCTATATGTGTAATCATGTGGGCTGAAAACATTTTACAATAAAGTGTGAAGTTCAGTTTATGTCTCCCAGCATTCATTGCCAGTTTTATTTATTCACGTACATATTTGTTGGTAGTTTCGATAGCATTTTGTATGTTTACCATGTAAGACACACTAGTCTGTAATTTCACAGAAAAGAATGTGTAGATACATAATCCTCAACACCAGAGTCTGTTTAAACAAGAGTTGAGAGTGTCAGAGCCCGGAACAGAAACACAGTTGTTCTGCATCGCTGCTGTCCTTCACTTCCATCATCTCATGTTAATTCATTTTAAAAGAACAACAGCCAATGAGGAAATTTCGGCCGACTAACAGTGAAACTTCATTACTCACTCAATCACTCACTCACAGACAACAGCAGTTATAGGACTGGTCTGTGTCCGGTCCAGCCAAAAAAAAGGTATCAAATTACGTATATTGGTATCGGTATCACTTTAAGGGTACTAGTATTGGTACTGGTATCGTAATTTTTTAAAAACAATACCCAGCCATAGTTGGTCTAGAATAGCTGTTTTCGAAATGAAACAAAATTTAGTGAGGCTCACAGCCAAAATCAAGACAAAGGTACATTATACATACTAGGTTACATGATCTATAGATGAAGACTTTTTTGATTAAAAAAAAAACAAGCAAACAAAGTGACAGTGAAAGAAACAAAGGCACTATAAGTATGACAGGAGAAAGGAATGAATGATGGTTGTAGTTTTAATTGGTGCTTGCTACTATGTTTTCTAATGCCCACTGGACTGGAGGGCCGACAGAGTACACAGATTTACATTCTGGAGGCTGTTTATTTATTTTTGGGGAGGAAATATCTTTAGAGAATGAACCACACATCCTTTAATTGAATAATTTAATCACTGACACCAGCGTTCTTTGCAAATGGTCTACAGATGTTGAGAGACAGAAAAGGAGAACAGATCCATGAGATGTATCACAGACACCAGGAGAAATTTGAGGAGGAGAGGACAGAGAGGAAGGTGGAGGAGGAATGCTTTCCAGGAGAGACAGTCTAAAAAAAAGGGTGTTATTGTCCGTAAAAAATGGATATCATGCTGCTCATCAAGTAAGAGGGACTCATTTTGGCATGCAATATTAAAAAAGGAATTATGAAATAATATGTTTTCTAATCTGTGACTTGAACTGAGCTACCTGCCTTCATGTATTTATTTGCCATCAACAAGTTCCTCAGTATTGGAAACCGTTGTCTTTCTGATTATAACAGCAAATGTATATGTTTAAAAAAAAACTGGGTAGAAATCCTTATGGAGAACAAAAAATCAAAAGAAGGACAGCACTCCACTTAAATTGTTTACAGGTGAGCTGTATACACCTTGTTCATTGCACAGATTAAACAAACAAAATATTTGTTAATTAGCGGTCTACAGGAGAAATTATGTTTTTGATGTTTTTCTTTTGTGGTTGCTCATAAAATTCAGAAAAAAGAGACAGTGACAAAAAAGCATGTGTTCTTTTACTGCACTAAAATATGTATCCAACCCAAATGTCCGGATTGATACAAAAATTGACAATTTGTCACCTTTTTAAAAATGTGAAACATTTTTTGTAGCCTGAACTTTGCTGTTCCTTCTGCCACCAGTGGATGGCTCTATCCCCCTTTGGGCTGCACAGTGTTTGCTGTGATGGGTGTCAGTATTGTTTTCTAGGGAAACGAAACTAGAAACTAGAAACTCAATGATGCTAAAGTGAGACCTGAAGCTGTTTACACAACAGTTGAGCATCAGACACATGGGTGTTTTCTGATTGTGTGCCATAAAACCACCTGTCTACACATACAGCTGAGAAAACACTAAAGGTAACAAAGGTACATCAAACATTTATATTTTCATGTAAGAAGAATTCTTAGCCTACACTTTGTTGACAGTAACTTTTTTTTTTTTTTTTTTTTTTTTTTAACACAGATTAAACCAGAGATGTTGCGAGGAAGAAGTTGGACCCCAGCTTGCTCACTGCCAAAATCAACGCAATGGTACGTAATATAAAGGTCACAATGTCATAGACAAAGTGTGTTTGTCATGAGAAGAGTGAAAGACATGGAGCCCTTAAACTGAACGTAGTGAAGCTCAAAAGGTACCTGAATTCATCTATAAATCAGTTAATACGTGAACTCAACTTATTTACAGCATTGCACTCTTGTCTCACAAGTTCATTTATTTTTTAAATCACTTTCTTTAAAATAGTGATGGCTAAGCACTTTCTGCAAGCAAACTGTACATTAAGCTAATTTAAGTCATAAAACTACACAAACCAGTGCAGGTCATGTTAACCCAAATTAAAAAGCAGAACAGTGAGAAATCATCATTCAGGCCTCAGGCATGATGGCATTACTTTGATTATAAGCACTGAAATGTCTGGAATGAAGAGTTTTCACTGTCCAGCTTTTTGTAATATGATTTATGTTTATTTAGTGAGGTTGGAATATGAGTCCTGTGTTGGCTACATTGTTGAGCTTGATCATACAGGTGAGCTACTTGTGCTCAGTTGTAGAACCAGTTTGTACACTGAGGAAGGGTGGCGGCCTGAAAGAGTTAAAGTGGTGTGCTGTCCTACTTGTGATTTGTGCTTTTGAAGATTCAGCACCCATCTATACATGCTGGGGTTGAGTGCATTTCTTTATCTACCTTATACAGTGTTGGCATTTTCTCAACACATTAACTGTGACTGCTAGAAGAACAAGCTTTATCCTCTTAACATTATCTTTATCTTCAAGTGCCTGTCTTAACTTCATCAAGGACCACAATGTAAAGAAGTATTTTTCTTTATTGACATTTTGTAGATGTGTGTGATTTAATGTCTCTTTTCTCATAAAATCAAAACAACTAAATTAAAAACTATAGCTTGCTAACTCTGTTAGCTTTTCCTTTCCAGCTGTTACAAGAATTTATTCAGTGATGCTACAGCAATGCAGTAGGCTACAGTACATGGAGGATTAAAATCACCTGCACTGGCTGGTGTAGTCTTATAATGAAAAGTCTTTGATTAATTGTCCACAGGTTCTACACACCTGAAAGACCTTAGACTCATTCTAGTTGGAAAAACTGGATCAGGAAAGAGTGCCTCCGGAAACACCATCCTGGGGCGTGAAAATGCCTTTCAAGAGGCCATGTCACCTGAGTCTGTGACTAAAGGCTGTAAAAGAGAAGAAGTCAAAATAGATGGCAAGAGCATTGTTGTCATCGACACTCCGGGGCTGTTTGACACAAAAAATACACAAGCAGATGTGAAAGTAAAAATTGAGGAGTGTATTAATCAGTCAGTTCCTGGACCTCATGCTTTTCTGCTGGTGATCAGTCTGAAGGCAAGATTCACAGATGAGGAGAAGGCAGCTGTGAAGTGGATCCAGGATAATTTTGGCACAGATGCTTCTATGTATACCATAGTCCTGTTCACACATGCTGACTTGCTAGATGATAAATCTGTGGACGACTTCATAAGTGAGAGTGTACATCTACGAAGACTGACCGATCAGTGTGGAGGAAGATACCATTCGCTCATCAATGACCAGAGACGAAGCAGAATGCAGGTCCAAGACCTTCTAGAGATGATAGAGAAAATGGTGAAGGACAATGGAGGAAAACACTACACCAATGAGATGTACCAGAAAGCCCAGAAGAAACTTGAGGAGGAGATGAAAAAGAAGAAGGAGGAGGAGGAACGAATGAGGAAGGAAGAGGAAGAAAGGGTCAGAGAGGAGGAGAGAAGAAACGCTTGGTGTAAAATGATGATTCTTGCTTCCTTGGGAGCTATTGGCGTAGGAGCATACTTCCCCGCATATGCTCTCATGACAGCAGGTGCAGGTCTTGGACTCACTGAAGGTTTTAAATGTACTATGGAAATGTTTATGTAGCTGTGTTACCTGTGACTAAAAGAAAATATGGAGGCAATAAATAATAATAATAATGCAATTAAAGAGCGCTTTTCAAGGTACTCAAAGACACTTAAGTAATGCCTTAACCTTAAATAAGTAATTGCTGGCTTACAGTAGCCCCCACTATGACGCCTCTTAACTAAATCTTGAATTGAAAATCAGTGTACATGCTTTTTTAGTTATTGGGAATTAGGAATGTGCTACATGCTATGTTTCTATATATGTGTAATCATGTGTGCTGAAAACATTTTACAATAAAGTGTGAAGTTCAGTTTATGTCTCCCGGCATTCATTGCCAGTTTTATTTATATTTGTTGGTAGTTTCGATAGCATTTTGTATGTTCACCATGTGAGACACATTAGTCTGTAATTTCACAGAAAGGAATGTGTAGATACATAATCCCCATTTTGAACACAAAAAGTCACATTTAAAAGTAGAAAGTAAAAGAAATAAAACTGACTAGGCTAAAAGAAGTCACAATGACTTGGTTTTGATGGGAGGGGAAGTCAACAATGGAAGGATGTGATGCTCTCTGGGGGATCTCTTGTTTCCTCACTTTTAAACAACCAGACCTCATTATATGGTTATAGTAAGATAATTTAATGTTATCAGTTAAAGATCTTGAATGCTGTTTACATGTTGCCATTTCACTTTCTTAAACATACCAGCCATGTCTGTATGCAAACCTTTTGGGCATATTCAGAGAGCATTGGACCCTGTAGGGATGCACTTTTTCAGATGAAGTCTAAAGACAATACAAGGAAGTAGGAAGCCCCCTGCACATAGACCAGGCTTCCAGAAGTTTCCCAGAAAACTAATGTAAAAATTGAGTCGAAGAGCTAAGAGTTAATAGGTTCACAACTCAGGCCTGGAACAACACATTTGGCCACCTGGGAACTGGAAAAATTATTTCCATAGTAATGGCTGAAGGTAAGATAATTTATCTGACTTAATATTAAAAAACAAAACAGTATTGATCCTTTGATTGCTGTAACATGTAAAACTTACTGTGATACTGTGACACTGGGAAGAGCACAAGAGGGAAAGAGAAAAAATGTAGACATTGATAATGATGTCAGTGACTAATAGTCTATTTTCATTTGGCTCTCAATGGTCTACTTTATTATCACAGCAATACCACTGCGAGAAAAGAAGCAGAGAACTCTACCTCGGTCTGATGGGTGTGGTCTTAATAACTTTGACGGTATGTTCATTCATTCTCATTATAATTAGAAATATATATCTGTACTACTTTATAATAAGGAACACTTCATAAAGGCTTTTTAATGTTAATACATGGCTTATTCTTTGCTTTTAGATTAGTAACAACTTTTGGGTTGCCAGGTTGTGAAAAAAAAAAACTTGGTCTGGTGTGTATTTTTCTGTATTCCTCTCTTAGTTTTGTCTTTGGAGCTGCTCTTTAATACATTTTGGTGGCTTATGATACTTTATTAATAATGACTTACTAACATCTATAACTGCAGAGTTAAAGGGTAACTACACACTAAATATTCTTTATGTTGTACATGTAATCACGTGGCTCACTATGTTGGTATATGATGTTAATGCAGGTGATTTTTTTCAAAAATACACTTATTGTGTGTAAACTGCTTTTTCTGCTCAAAATTAGCTTATTTCTGTCTGCTTTGATCTTGAAAATTCAGTTCGGCTGAATTCTCTGGCCCCTTTCTAATTGTGACATAATAGACAAAGTCTTTGAGGTCTATTTCACATATCAGCTGCTGCACCAAGTATAAATATCAGAACGCTGGCTAACTGTAGCCTCAGTTTGTGCCTGTTACACACAGCTGCTGATAATGTTAGCAAGTTGGATAAGTGACAGCAAAGAGGCGATATAATCAAAGGACTGTGGTATGCAAATAACCCAGAGACAAACACATGGGTCCTGATAACTGTGCTATACCATAGACTGTATACTGTATAAAGACGGATATTGCGAGGCATGACATCACCCATTGGTTTGTATTGGAGCCAGTTTGAAGCCCAGATTTTTTCTTATGGTTAGCACCATCTTTTCCGTTTTGAGCTAGCACCTTCCAAACAGTGTGGGGTGTTGCTTTTCATGCTCTAAGCTAAGAGCTGACAACACTGAGTGGCACACACTTAGCTAATGTTAGCTACTTTAGCTAAATTGTGCTAACAGGGCAGATATTGTAGTCAAATAACATTAAACTTACCGAAATATTGCAACAATAGTCTGACTCTGAGAGCAGCAGGCAAACCAACTGTCAATCACAGCTGCCAATCAACACCCACAAAGCTACTATACATCTTCAAATATAATTAACTGAGCAACAATTTCCATAATGACCACCAGCACACTTATTATAATGACTTGTTGAAAAAAAATATTGACTTAGTATTAATCTAGAGCAGTGGTTCTCGACCTTTTTTGGGCCAGCGCCCCCCTATCCATTACCCAGGTCCCTTACCGCACACCATCAATTAGAATGTAGGCTAATTGTCTCTCCTGAATATTAGTGTTAGTTATTATTTTGTGTTATACCATTAAAAAGCATGTCATTGGATGCCAAATGATACATTTGATTTAACTGGACAGTTAGAATAATAAAATATCATTAGCTTCCCATGCGGGGAGCAAAAAATGTGAATAGAAATTATATTTATGAGTGTTAAACAAATGCAACGGTTAGAAATTTGACAGTTAAACTTTAACTAGGTCTCGTGATTGATCACAAACAGCAGCCAATCAGAAAGCGATCATTTGGTGCTGATGCCAAACAAGAAAGATTCTTATTAATTGTTCCAACAGAAAATAAGAGCAGCCTACTGAGGGAAAAGTCTGAGGCTACTGGAAAAAAGCAGAAGGATATGTATCCATAGCCATGGTGTTCAATAGAATACTGGTGGCATGTTTTATTGGACTGTGCCATTTTGCTGATATGATATGGTTGTTGTTGTTTTATGATGTTATCCAGTTGATGCTATCTAAAGAAAATAACCAGGTAAAAGGCCCAAAGAGGTTTTGGTTGGGGATATATTATTAATAGTTTTAAAATAAATTCAGAACAGGATTAGAATACATTTATATATTTTAAATATGACAAAATATTGTTTCTTACAGCAGCAACAGAAATGTTTCCATCAGCAAAGTCACCATATAAATTCAATAATATCTCACTTGAGAGAAATAAAAAATGTCAGTAAAATAAATAATATTCCTGACATTAAAATACTGAGTGAAGTTTAGAAAGAATGAAGAACACAGACACGAGTCAGTATCTTCATCCTGTCCTCCTTCTCCTCCTGCTGCTGATTGAGAGGAGGGGCTGTTTCAGCCAGTACAGCTAAGTTTACAGGAATTTAACACATTTTAATACTTGTTACAAACTAAGCTAAACACAAACACTGACAAATAGAGTAGAGGAGAGGACAGAGAAACTGTCGCGACCATAATTGACAGCAAACCGCTGTAGAGACTCAGCACAGTTTCTTTGTGGGCCTTTTCCAAAGTAGCCCCTGGAGGGTCCGCTATATTAAGTGCCATCCCAAACCAATTAGCAGGGAGTGGAAGTGGGTTATAAAAGCCTCCAATGGTTAGCCTGCATTGATTCTGACTTACTGAGCATGTACAAGGCCTATTGTGTTTGTTATGGAAACATTTGGCTCCGTACAAATGTTAAGTTCCATGCGACTACCCGTTCAAAACTTTTTACTCGTAAACTGCTCAAACTAACATAGACATTTAATATTGCCACACAGATGTTAAAAACTTAAAGGACACATTATATTTAGGATCAAATATACCGTTCTGTAGTCCAGAAAACAGTAGATGTGTTCATTTGATTGTAGATTGAAGTGTTGTATATTTACAAAGCTGTTGCTAAAACCAAGCAGCTTATAAACTTAAGAGTGTGAAATGAAAAGATGTTTTCAAAGAAAAGAAATGTAACCAAAGAGGCGTTTTTAATAAATTAAAAAAAAAGTTTGACACTCCCTATGTGTATCCGTCGTATCTCCAGAGACAAGGATGTTCACAACCTCTGGTTGTTATATCCCAATTAGTGTCATGAGGTAACTATACTCCTGACTACAAACGTATAAAGGAAAAGGTAAACACATTTATTGTTTCAGGGGGAAAATATTCATTAATGTTTTTACACAAATGTAATTATCACAGATAAATTCTATTAATGCCCAACAGGCTTTCAGTAACACTTGCAGTGTTACTTTGCCATTATATTGCCATTTACATGTGAAATTTAGAAAATGACAATATAACCCAGGATATCTGATGTGAATAGTGAAGCTAAAGAAAAACCTATTTGAAATGCAGCATAACAAGTGGTCTGGAGTGTACTGATGTGGTCTATACCTAAGAATTGTATTTCTGTATTTTTGATAATAAAAAGATAAATAAAAAACGTCTACGCCCTCTGGAAGATCTCTTACTCTCATGGTGATAAAAAATAACGTCAGTTCCTGTTTCCACCACAGAGAGTTAAGTTTGTCCCAAAGCTTGCTGCTGTATGTATACCCTACTACAACTTCATTCAGCTGTGAGTGTGACTACAAACAGTGCACACCGTGATGAAGTGGGAGTGGGGAGGGTCTGCTTTACACAGGAGGCGTTCAGGTACAGTGTTTAGTGTAGGTCACCTGCGTCTTAAAAGCACTCATAGCCAATACACAAATTTGACAGTATTACACATGTAAAATGGAGAAAAAAAGACTTGACTCTGTGAAAAAAAAACCCTGAAGTCTAATGATGAAATTGTGAAAATGTGCATTTGAATGAAGGACTAAACTGGCATCAAAAACAGACATACACAAATGCCCCCCAAGACCACCTCAACACCTCCCTTTCAAATTGCTTCCAGCGCCTCCCAACATTCTCTGAAAGCCCCCTGAGAGGCAGTACTGCCCCTGTTGAGAAACGCTAATCTAGACAGAAGTTGACGTTTTTTGAATGGGAGTCAACTGGAGCCAGGGATATTTTAGAGCCAGCACTTAATGTACATCCACATTGGCTTCAGCCTCAAGCCGTGGTACTTTCTGCTTGGCAGCAAGGTTGACTGGCACCGCTGTATACAGTTCTCTTAAAACATCTGTGGTTCACATCCATGCTTGCTAGCTTGCGGTCCTTCTCTTCCTCTGATGGCACATTGCTTCACTTCTTTTTGCCTTACAGCCACCAACTGTCGAAAGCAAAATAGCATTCATGTGTGTCCTTGTGTGTGTGCACAATGCAAACCAAACAAGAACCCACTCATAAAAACATTGCTTTGAGCACTAGTGGTCAAAACTCAACAGAGTACCTCAAAAGAGATAGCTTAAAAGATAAGGCGAGTTATGCTAGAGGAAGATATACACAAGTCAAAGAGGTTTTTCACAACCTGGGCAACCAAAGATGAATCAAAACGCTCACTGCCGACTAACATGTCAACAAAGAAAGGATTCACTTTAGCCTTGTGCTCAACATTAATTTTGCTTTTGCTATTACAGCTCTAGATTTGTCTGGAGGGCTGAGGATAGTCCTGGTCGGCAAGACCGGTTCAGGGAAGAGTGCAACAGGAAACACCATCCTTGGCAGAGCTGCCTTCAAAGAAGACCCGAGCCCTGTGTCTGTGACCAAACACTGTGAGACACAGAGCGGAGAAGTGGACGGGACTGCAGTCCAGGTCATTGACACACCAGGTCTGTTTGATACAGGCATCACAGAGGAAGAATTAAAAACAAGGATAGAGGAGTGCGTCAAGATGTCGGTACCCGGCCCTCATGCCTTCCTCCTGGTGATAAGGCTTGGGGTAAGGTTCACCGAGGAGGAAAGAAATGCTGTGAAGTGGATCCAGGATAACTTTGGAGACGATGCCTCCATGTACACAATCATGCTGTTTACGTGTAAGGATCAGGCTAAAGCTGACAATGCTCTGAAGGAGTGCAAGGAGCTACGGAGACTCTCAATTACATTTGGACGCAGATACCACGCCTTCAACAACAATGACGCAGATGACCGTGTTCAGGTCAAAGAGCTGATCACCATGATCAAGGAAATGGTACAAGATAATGGGGGCAAACACTACACAAATGAGATGTATGAGAAAGCTCAGAGAAAGTTGAGAGAGGAGGAGGAGCTGAAGATACAAGAGGAGGAAAAGAAGAAAGAGGAGGAGAAGAAAATGTGGGATGCAGAGAGGGAGGAGAAAGAGAAAGAGAGAGAAAAGAAGAAAAAAGCCAAAAGAAAGAATATACGCGTGGCCTCGGCCGCTGCGTTTGTGTTGCTGCTTGCTGGGGTGGTTATAGCAGTGGGAGCTGACACCACAGTGGCTCTCGCTCTAGGAGCTCCTGCACTCGTCCTGGGAGTGTTATGTGGTTTAGCTGCCATTTGTTTATGGAGAGGAATAAGATGTAAAGCTAAAGAAAATATTCCAATATAACTAGGCAGTATTGTGTGACAAGGACATGTTGATCCACCTGCAGTATGTGACACTGAATATAGAAATCTCTAAAAAAAACAGTATAAGTACTGCACATATTATTTTAGAACTAGTCAATACATTATGTTTTTCTCGCCTTTTCTGCCTTCTGCTTTCAAAATTATAACATTTTGACACAACATTGCAGTAACAGAAGTATGTGAATTTAAAGTGGAAATAGACAACCTTTTTGCTTTAACTTATCATTATGAAGTAAATGTTGATTGCACAGTGTAATGGCTATAGAATAATGACACCATTGGCGTTTAGATTGATTCCCTATAAGCCTCGCTTTCATTATGCAATTCTGTCTGCCATCAGGTACAATTACCTGGGAAAATGGAGGCTTGATTTATGGCACAAAGGAAGTGCATCAACCATTGCGTAACCAAAAGAGGAAGAAGATAGCACATTTGTTTTTCCCGGTAGCTATCGGTAACTATATCTCATAATAATTTTTTAGGTGGCCATCCTGTGTCTATTGTCTTATTGCTATATATGTTATGGAAAATTCTAACTTTAGGAATCGGGTTACACTGGGTCATGCATGGGCCTCGAGGTCTCAGTAAAGACAGCAGTAAATCTTAGAGAGAGAGACACCATCTCTTCTCCTTGAGGAGCACAGCAGTTGTCTGCAGATGTTTGGAGAAAGCAGGAGCCATTCTGATAAAGAGTGAACCGGCGTTGTCATGGTAACCAGGGTCAGGGGAGATGGCCCGGAGACCCCCCAAACAAACACATATAGGTGACTGTGTAGATTCCATTGGCATAATCCGACAACAGCGGCTCCAGACCAGAATGCGCTGATGGTGACCTGAAGCTTCATGCAACATGACTGAACTAACAAACAAAAATGTTTCCCTGTTTAGAAACTAGTGAGCCAATAGGCTAGACTTTGCATACAGTAGATGCATTGAGTTTGACCATTTCTTGGCGTTTAGTATTTACGATATGATCTATAGGGGTTTAAAGAGTGACCACCTGGGACCGAATCATCAGAGTTGAGACAGCATCAAGCACAGACAACTGTATTGATAAAGTTTCAATTTCTCCTTGGCCAAGTCTCAATAAATATTCTCAGCATAAGACATCAAAGGCTCCTCGACACTTTCTTCGCTGATGAGTTGACCATTGATCAGCAAACCTCAACAACAATATGATAAATGTACAGGTAAATCTGATGACACATTACTTATGTCTGCGTATGCTACATTTTAGTTGCATTGAGTATACTTCCTGAATAAACTCTTCCCACTACCGTCGCTAAAGGGAAGAAAAGTTGTCTGTTTCCACTTTAATGCTGACAGTAAACGAACGGTATGAAATGCAATACTTGTTTTCTTTTTTTGCTTTTTTTTTTTTTTTTCTCATTTATTGTTTGGAGTTTTGTTTTTAATGATTTGTTATATATTAAACCTACACCATGAAATATATAAGATGTGTTTTGGCTTATGAGAAAAAGTTTCAATCCTAATAAATAATGTGAGAACGTATTGATATATTGTGTTTTAAATTTTGCAAATACATTTTGCCACAGTTTATATTTTCATAACTTGTGCGATAATTACTTAAATACAATATTCATATCATTCAGATTCAGTACTGTTCCTTGTTTAAACTATGACGCGCTGTTTACTTTGCTTTATTATTAGTAACATTATGAGCTCACTTCCTGAAAGGAAACGAGAGACAATGCTAAACATCTGCCAGCCAAGTGAGGAAGTGACGAAACATTCCTAACAGAGTATCCCCTCGCTATGTCACTGTTAGCACACACAACCTATTCAACTGTACAAGCAAGTCTGTGTCAGCCACAAAATGATCAGTGACGCGGAACAAAAAATCCTGAGGCTGAATCTTAACAAACTGTAGAATGAAATAACACAGACAGGAGATGATTTTGATAATGGAGTAGATCAAACACTACATTTAACACTCTCAATCATGTTAAGTGGTACTTAAAAAAGCACTTAAAATGCACTTATCACTGGTCTCAATGCTATATTTGTTTCAAACAATATAACATGAACCTGCAATGAAATGAAGGAACAAGAAGTACATAAGAAGTGAAGAAAACAACAAAGTGAATCTTGATGTACAGTAGCATTATTTTGCAGGTCTGGCAGATGGAGTCTTCATAATGGTATGGTATGCATAATAGTGATACATGAGAAACACACCAAAAAAGAATAGATTAATAAATATGAATTATTCTTACTAGGTAACTAAAACTAATTTACAGTTTTCCTGTGGTTTCGAACTGTCCACTCTACTTTTATGGACATTTTCAAGTCAAGTTTATCTCTAGAGCACATTTAAAAACAACCAGAGTTGACCACAGTGCTGTACAAATTACAGGCACAACAGTAGTGATAAGATGACATCAGTAGTGAAAGGCACAAATAGAAGACAACAATAAAAGGCAATGATAAAATACAAGGTGATATCAAAGTATATGAAAATGTAAAACATAAAACAAAATAAAAATTGTAATTAAATATTATTTAAAAAGCCATCAAGAGCACCCAAAGGCCATTGAAAACATGTAAGTCTTGAGTTTTGCCTTAAAAGTGTTAGTGAGGGGAACACTTTATTAAAAGCAGAAGACTATTCCAAATCTTTGGGGCAGCTACTGCAAAGGCACAATCCCCCTTACCCACTGGCCTCGATCATGGAACACTTAAAAGTAATTGATCTGAGGATCTAAGAGAACTGGAGTTGGAGTAGGAGCAGAGACGTTAAGAAATGTACTGAGGTGCCAACCCATGTAATATAAGAAACCTTGAATTCAGTCCTGTTTTTGACAGGCAGCCAGTGTAAACTGTTAGATTTTAGTAGTTTATATTACAGTATTTTCATTACATGTAGTGAGAAGAGAACGGCACTGCAACTTTTTGGGTATCTCACATGTCTTTTTAACTATAGATCATTTCCACACTGCACTAGGTCTAAAGACTATTTGGTTCTCGATAATCCTCATGTTAGTACTGAGATTGGGAAACTGGCTTTTAAATACAATGGTCCACACAAGTGGAACAATCTGCAGAAGCTTGTAAAATGATCCCTTTTAATCATTTTAGTTTTCTTTTGACTGATACAGAGCAGTGTCAATACATGTGTTTTCTTTGAATTGTTGTCCCTCATGTTAATGTCTTTGGGCTGTTTGCTGTATAATCTGTTGATGTATATTGTAACTTTCATGTGCTTTTATTGTTTTTATATGTACTCTAATCAGGTCGTTAATGTAAAAGAGATCTTGCTCTCAATGGCCCTCCCTGTTTAAATATAAGTAGTAGTAATAATAATAATAAAATAACAACAACAAGTGGGGGAGAGTGGCAGACAGGATGTTATTTAACTGCATGAGTAGAAGTTCACTGTCGGTCATGTGTGTATTTTTCTGAAGTTATGAGAAGAATATGATGCCTGTGGTCCTGCTCAGCCAGTTTTCCCACTCCTCTCAACAAGCTGTGGCTCTGTTTCCTCTTTGCTGCACCTCTCTCACTGAATGTCTGTCTTTACTTACCAAATATATTATATGTGACTGTGTTTAGCAAGATTAACAAACAACAAACTGTGTGATGGTCATACTGTACACCTCTGTGTCCTCTTTGCTTGAATCAAACTATGAGTATGTAAAACACACACAGTTAAGTATTATAATAATAGTTGTAACACCATATGAGTGTTATTATCAGCCATCACTATATATCAATGATGTATATATCCATTATAATTTGTTGTGTGGACAAGTTGTTTGTTTTCTGATGCTCTTTTAAGTAACTAAACTCATTATTTACAGTATACCTGGAAAAACAAGTGATTGGACCCTTAAGTGAGAAAAACACACATATATACATACACACATATCATTTATACTATTTATACTAACAGGACTTTTCACTTCACACTGATTGGTGATAACTGTGGCGTCATGGTAAATGAATTGAGTTTTTTAAACAGCACCTACAATGGCTCTGTCAGTGTTTGCTTACTCTTATGAATTCACCTCAATGGGTTTATCTCAAACAAGCAACAGCTCTGGCAGCTTTTGTAGGACTTCTTTATTTCATAACACCAAACCACTTTGGGTGACACTCAACCCTGCTCTCATTTCCAGGTCATCAAATACTAATGCTTTGTCAAGCCCCTCAGCATCTCACACACAAGGCACCCTTTTGCGTCTGATGCAACAAGCTTTCAACCCACAAGAGGCAATATAAGATGCCCAGAGCTACTGCTCCGGTGTTATGTCGAGTTATGTTTGCATGCCCCCTACAGGAGCACCCTTACAGCTGAAGCGAAAGCTCACAGCCATTGCATTATTTCTAAGTCCAAGTACTGTTTTACAACATTATAATCTTCTTTGTCGCTTTGATTAAAGATGATAAATCATCTTAAGTCTACAGTTTTTAAAAGTTTAATCACTGTTTTATTCAACTTGCTAGAAGTATCATTTGTACGATGTGACTACTCTGAATTGTGCAAGGTTCCTTGCTTAATCTCTCTTCTGAACGTGAACTCTTTGGTGTACTTTATAGGCTGTGGACCTAGGAATGTGCAAGGTTATATCCATCAAATTAATCCTAAATCAGAATTAATAATACATCTGTAATTTCATTCTTCCAATTTACTTCAATTTAATTTGCATAGAACATTGGTTGAAAATATATAGCAGTCAAAAGGACTGTATTTACACAATATCAAATGGCACACTATCCTCAAGAGATGACATCTGACACTCTAGACTGAGCCAGAATTGGTTGTGAATAGCTTTGGTGCTGTGGCTTAGTAAATTGCAGTGAATATACGTTTGTTAAATTACATGTAGACATTCACTTAAACAAATTTCCTATTAACCAAATAGGAGTTGATGTAGTTGATATAAGTGTACAAATGTTTTATACAGGTGTCAGAATGTGCAATGTGCCAGTCAACTCAGCAACTGATAAAACAGGAGGTACAATATATTCCTATAAAGGTACTGTTTTGCTTTTTCTTTCAATACAATACTGTTTTCAATACTTTCTGTCAAAATGATGCAAGACGATGAACAGACTGATTGAAGATGTTTTTCCAAATCATTCAAGGCTTGATCAGCTTTACTGAGTAGTGATGAGGTTCCTTGTATTTAACAAAGGGGCTTACATCATGGTGTCATGGCCATTATGGATGCAAGCCAGTCATTAAAGTCACATTAATAAAGGTGTAAGTAGCTAAAACTGACAGAGTAGGATGTCAATGATGACAATGGTCTTGTTTCTATGGTGACATTTCATCTTCATGTGGCTGGCCTTTTGAGAACTGTCAATGTGCTACATGATACTTTGTAGCTATTTATAATAGTAGTGGAACTACAAACAGTGACATTTGCTGGATAATAGAGTGGGGCCTTGGCATTCATGTGAAACTGCCAGTCAAGCCACCAGGGCCAGCCAATTTAGCCTGACACAATGTACATATGGGGCCTGTTTAAGCAACTGAGTATCTGCAGTCTGATTTATATAATATATATTTCTGTTATATAGCATACATACAGGTATTTTATTATTACCTCAGAGCATTTTTTTTAGACCTTAATTCTTCCATGTTTTCTTTTTTAGGTAACACAACTTTTTGAACTAAAGGCAATGGACCTGATTGGCAAACTGACAACACCAAACAGTGGCCATCAATATGTTTGTGTAATGATTGTGTTAGAAAGTTTATGGGAATGGACAGCTCAGAATTGACTGATCTATGGTAATTTGTGCCACAATGCACCACCTACTGGCAGACTAATGAATGTCTCTCATTGGCAACAGAGAAGAATCAGGCTTATGTGGTGGAGTGTGGCTGCCTTAGACCCAACAAATCTAGGTGGTGGTGCACGCGTTTGACCGACTGTAAGTAGTTTTCTGTTTGTTATTGTTTGGAGTGTTTATGTTCCATAGAATATTGATCGTTTACCCTGAAGAAGACAAAAACTCATCAGTCTCTAGTTTTGTGTCCTGACTGACACTCAAACATCCACCAGCTTGCAACAGAACTTTGAGACCGCTCATCTATAGATTGACTTCTCCACAAAATCGCCACAAGCCGAGTCACTGTGCTCTAAATGTGCAGGGGAGGTCACATACCAAACCTGAAATTTGTCCACCAGTTTGAGGCGCCAAAATGGATTTTGACTGACCAGGGGAGTGAGTTTGTGAATGTGGTAAGGTTGGACTTACTAATTCTGGATTTTTTTATTTTTATTTTTTATTTAGAACAATTTTTAATATACGATAGTCTCTTTAAACTTTAGTTTTGTAACTTGATATTTTTATTAAATGTGTCTCAACAATATCAACAAGAGTGTGAGTGCAGTGTGTGTGTTAGGCATTAAAAGTAGTCTCTGTGCTCCATATCATCTACAGACCAATGGTCTGGTTGAGAGGTTGAATGGAACCATCCAAAAGTAAGGAAAACACAGTATGACTGAAATTGTCATTCCAAAAAATATTTATGTGAAATCTTTTGCAAAAATGCCACACATCAATGTTAATTTTATTCTTTTTTATTTTTCACTGAAAGCTTGTTGGGGCAAGAGAGGACTTCAAGGTTTGTAAAAATGCAATATTATGTTTGATAACAATGAGGATTGAATGTCACTTTGCTTGACATGGTGTAAAAATTTAAGTACTCCCAATCAATGTTTTCCTTTTTTAAAATCTGATTAGTTGGTGAAAACAGAAATTATGTAAATAGAAAAATTTAAACTTGAGGGTGTAGAGAGTGTTCTACATGAAGAAACAGTCTCAAAAGACATAGACCAGCTGGATGCGATAAAGAACATTGTCCTGGACAATGTCAGAAAAGTCCAGAATATAACACAGCAGAGACTTAAGTCGCAAATGCACAAAACCAACTGGTGGCCGTTACAGCTGTCACTACCGCTACAGCAGCTGTAGCAGCCACAGCTCCGGCCACTACAGCCAAGGCCAAGGCAGCCAAAGTCAGGGTACCAGCAACCACAGGACCTGCTGTCATGAAGGGTAGCAGGAACGGATCCAAATGCAAGAGGCTTCAGGCTGAGTGAAGCTGAAGAATAAATTCTTTATTAAGGCTTGAGTGCAGGCAGAGCTAAACTGAACAATGTTGAACAGAACAGAACAAACTAAGCTGAACAGAGGATCCAACAAAAACTGAACAGAAAACCAAGGCTAAATACAAACTGAACTAATGAGGAAATGGGGAACAGGTGACTGGACAGGGGGAAAGGCAAGGAGCTGATTGGCTGGGGAAAGCACAGGGAGCAGGGCAGGGCTGACAAGGCTGATACAGGGCAGGTGTGGGGAAAAACAGAGCAGGGTGGGGCTAGTGAGGCTGGATGCAGGGCAGGTGTGTACATGGGCAAAGCAAGCACATAGGGAACATAGGGGGGAACACAGTAAAAAACCCAAAACCCAGAAAACACAAAACTCTTCATAATAGACTGACCTGCATAGAACCGCCACAGAATACATATGAATACAACTCAAATAACCAAGCGACACTACAACTTCTCATCTGCAACCAAAAAAACCAAACCACAAAAAGTTCAAAAACATAGAGTCCATGACACCTGCAGCCTCACCACTCACAACCTCAACCCACAGCAGCCACGACCATAGCTACAGCAGCCGCAGCACCTGTCCTCAGTGTCAGTGTCCTCCACATAGACAGAAATGTAAATACATAAATGTATGTTTTTACAATTATTTAATTCTTTGCCTGTAAAGACATATACTGACTATTATGTACAGTTCGGTTTATGACTTAATGTTATCAAAGAAGCTTCAGTAATTGGACATGCATATCCAGACTTTGAAAGTTTAGTTTTTATCTTTGGTGATTATTGATGAGATGAATTAATATCGGTGATTTAAAACATGTATCTGCTGGTAACATTGGACTTGACAGTCTACTAACAGATTAATACTTTCCACTTTGGCAGATGTGAATGAGGTATGGGCAGGAAAGCTATTCACTGTATGCATGATTCTGTCCAACATTAGACATTACAAATTATTAAGCTGGAACACAGCAAGAATTGCTCCCAACCAGGAGCTTGAGAGTGAGGTAATTTTGTTATTATTCACAAAAAAGCCGGACTGGACTTTGCCAATTTGCATATTGACAAACCACAGTCCTTCTGGGAGAATGTGCTTTGGACAGATGAAACAAAATTAGAGCTTTTTGGTAAATCACACCAACTCCATATTTACAGAAGAAAAAATGAAGCCTTCTAAGAAAAGAACACCATGCCTACCGTGAAACATGGAGGAGGCTCAGTGATGTTTTGGGGTTGCTTTGCTGCCTCAGGCACTGGGTGCCTTGAATCTGTGCAGGGCACAATGAAATCAGAAGACTATCAAGACATTTTTGGGTGAAACATATATCCCAGTGTCAGAAAGCAGAAGAGGCAAACCTACCCCTGCTGGAACAACCACGATGCAACGATGCATGTGGTCAGCAACAAGTACCAGTCCTGTGCATAGCTACAAACTGTGTGCTGCTTACCTCACTCCTCAGATGAAGACATACAATAAAAGTATGAGTGAAGTCAGGGTATTAATGGAGTGGTTATGGTGACATAACTAATTAGTTTTAAGATTATGGACTTTAAAATTAATTTAAAAATTGAATTGGGTGTAGTATTTTTCATAAAAACAATGTAGAAGACAGAAAGATAATTTGCTATGAATAGACAAGAATGTGTTGTTCAGACAATATGAAAAAGAAATGACAACTGTATCAAAAATTAATTGATTTATTATTTAATATGTCTTATAACTTTAATTTATTTACAACTGAACATTAACAAATCTTTGTTTCAAACACACTAAACACATGTAAATAAAATCAAAACCTTATCATTCATTTCTGAGACAAAGCCATAAATTACTTTGGCTGAAGACATACAGCATATTAATGTAAGATATTACTGTGTAATAATATAATCTAATAATCTAACTGAATCATTGATTTTGCTTCTGTGACAAGCTTTCAATATGGCTTTGCATGGCTTGTGTCAAGGGAGTAGAAGGAGATCAAAATGCAGGACACAGCAGCCAGAATGAACTGAAGAATGTCTTTTTAATAAAGATTCAGGCGTGCAGGCACAACAAAACAGAACAAAACCAAACTGAACAAAGAAAAACAGTACAGAACAAAGGATCCAACAAGACTGAACTGAAAAACAGGACTTAAATACAAACTGAACTACTGAAACAACAGGCAACAGGTGTCAGGACACAAGGGCAGTCTGGGGGCTGATTGGCTGGGGCTGATTGGCTGATTGGCTGGGGAGGGAAAACAGAGACACAGGAGGAAACCAAGAAACCAGAAAACACAATCCTCATCATAATCCATTGACATACATAAACCAGTCCAAGAACACACATGAATACAAATGCATTTTGGTTCCAGGATGTTAGGCATCCTACCAGGCAGCTAATCACCAGTTCACCTCTTTCTGCAACTAGCAAAAATCAGTGCTAAGCAGTGGCAGTCACTCTAATGACATCTAGTGGCTGATTACAGAACTTTGAATTTAGCCATTGTCATGTTGGAGTTGTCGTCATAGGGGTTATTTCCACTACTTAATACTTCGATTTTTACAGTTGTATCACTCTGTAAAGCATTTTGAACTGCTCATTTGATACTGTGCTCTACAAATGAACTTGACCATTTATGGTAATTTCTATATGTTTGCATATTTTTGCACTATATTGTGATATGTTTTTTTTTTTCATGTGCTTGTTTGGTCACCTGTGCATCAGTTTCTTTTTTGGCTTCATCCTTTGCCTCAATCTAGCCACTCAAGCTCCAAGAAATGACAACATGGTAGCAATCATGAGCATATTCTTTTATACCATGTGTTGCTCACAATGTCTATAACAAAGTGTCCTTGTGCTGTCATTTTTTGCATAACTAGCTGTGTGTGTGTGTGTATTTAGTATGCAGTATTACACGCTGCCGCCCTCCTACACCCCTGTGTATGAGCTCCACAGACACAATTTAGCCAGTCATAGTGGAAGTCAGACACGGACTACTCGCATCATCTCGCTTTACCACCAACAAACACACAAAAGACCATCAACACACCATCTGTGGACATCTGATTGCTTGACTATTGGTTAAAAAGTAAGTTTTATGGAGCTCATAGAATTTTGCTGGATAAACCAAGGGAAACAGATCCAGGTGGAGTAGGTGTCACTTGTCTTATTCTTTATTTACTTATATTGCACAATTTTGTGTCATCCAGTACTACTTTTCAATAATTTCAATTGTGTTCATATTAATTTTAAATGTGCTTCTACATCATACAAGTACATTTACTAAAAAGCAATGTCATCTTTACAGTATATTCCTATGTAGGCGTTAAATGAGAAAGGACACTGAAGAGAAGAAGAGGATTCATCGAAGAACACATCCTACTGAATGACTGAGGACATACTGTGTGGAGTTTTTACAACTGCTCAAGACATTTTCACATTGAATACCTGACTTTCAGTAACCTGCAAGAAACCTCTGTATCTTCTGTAAGAAAAAGTTTACTCTGGGTTTTCTTGGGAACATTCTTTCAGATCTACAGCTTTCTTAAGTTTCTTCAGCGATTATGGTGTCAACAGGTCTTCAGGTGCTGGGCTTGGTGCTGGCTGTGCTGGGTTGGGTGTGTGGGGCGCTGGTGTGTGCGGCTCCTCTGTGGCGTGTGTCTGCGTTCGTAGGTGGAGAGCTAGTGATTGCCCAGGTTTTGTGGGAAGGACTGTGGATGAACTGTCTGTCTCAGACCACGGGCCACATCCAGTGTAAGAGCTATGACTCCACCCTGGCCCTGCCCAAGTCTGCCCAAGCTGCCCGGGGCCTCACTGTTCTCTCCCTGCTGCTCTGCATGCTGGCCCTCATGCTCGGGGTGGCAGGGGCCAAGTGTACTCACTGCATGGGTGACGGTAACCAGGCCTCCAAGGCGCGACTGGCTAGGATAGCAGGGGTGCTCTTCCTTGTGGCTGGCCTGGTCTACTTGATACCCATCTGTTGGACTGCTTATGCGATAATCAAGGACTTCTATGATCCAAACGTTGCAGCACCTTTAAAAAGGGAGTTGGGACCAGCGCTGTACCTGGGCTGGGGGGCCAGCGTGCTTCTCCTGCTGGGGGGTGTTTTGCTACATGTCGGCTCCTCTCCAGCAGGAGGAATAGCGCTGCCTGTTTACGGAGGAGCAGCAAAGGACAACCCACGTACAGGGGCGGCAGGAGAGGTGAAGCAACAGGAAAAATCTTTTGTATAACATGATTTTATTGAACATGTGAGGTACAAACAAACACAGAAGACACAACTTTGTCAGACAAGCCTGTGGAAATTGCAAGGTGACGGTACATTGGAGAATATTCAGTCTATATTGTGTGCTATATTGGTTTTCTGATGAAGATGAGTAAATGAATTCAATAACAAGTATCTAAGGGTTTCTAGTAGAACAATATTTTGTGCTTTGCTTTGTGTCAGCGTGGGTGTTGAAATGAATTGTGGGAGGATTTTAGATGTTTAGATGTTTACTAATGTGTGTGACTTACATTTCTCAAATTCCACTCTGCCTCTGCTTGTTTGTGTGCGTGTGTGTGTGGGTGGTGTGTGTACAGAAGGCCAGTGTACATAGTACATCTGTGTATGCTTGTGTGTTCACTGAAAATGTCTGTGGGCAGTCAAACTGCCGCTCTTTCTTATTTACTTTTTTTTTCTTTTTTTAGATTTTTGTGTATTTTGGGGTTTCCAAGCTAATTTACACTTTATATTTCATGTTTTTCTGTTCTTATTTATTTCTTTATTTATGTTGACATTTATTTTCACTGTGGTTCTGTAATATAGATTTTATACAATTTTGTTGATATAAGTTTGAACACTTGTATTGTCAAAGTTTTAGACAAAGCTTGTTGCTTTTTCATACATGTGAGAAATAATTATTAATGGTAATATTATTTCTAGTAGCAGTAGTTTTGCTAATTTAATTTAACAAAATTAATGTATTGCTGATCTGAACAAAAATGCACCTTTTGCCCTATCAAGTGACTGCAGCATATCAGTGAATTATTTACTACATCAATTACCATAATATACTGTAAATGTAGTTTTTGGGTATTTACTGGGTTAGGATCAGCTTTAAAAATTGGTTTGGCTATGGTCAGAGTTTTATTCTACAGGTGCAGCATGTGGTAGCTAAAAGTTGACTTAATAACATTATGCAATATTAATTTTACAGTATGCCTACATAAGTGTGACATTGCATTATTCACCTTTTCTTTTTGTCAGTGACTGTTAATTAATTTATAATCACTTACACACAATAAATAGATATGTTTGCTTTCCATTAAGACTTTTTGTCCTCTAAACATTCAAATTTGCTAAAATGGGATGGACTCTGTGTTTATGTGCTGAATATATATGCTCACTGAAACCTTTATTAGGAACATCTGTGCAATCTAATGCAATCCAATACACCAGCTTTCATGAAGCTTATACATTTTCAGTTTTTGTCAACATTGTCAGAAAGGTGATAGTTCTACTTTGTGTCTACTATTGCAGTTATAGTGTGTGCTGGTGTTTTACAGGAGTGCATTATGTTGAAAAATGTTCCTAATATTTTGTCCAACCATTAACATACATGAGGGGGGCAAAATATTAGGAACACTGACTTGATCCTATTTGCTATCACACATTGTCCTTCTCTTCATCACACAGACTCAATTTAGCTTTTTTTGGTCAACATATAAATAGATATGCTATTCAATTGCGCGCCGTCTCTTACACAGATCTGGTTGATATTGGTCTTGTTCACTTTTTTCTTCTATTTCTGTTTATGTTACTCCAGTTACTCCCAAGCTTTTTTCTTCAGGTTAAAAAAAGTGGTTGCCACTAAAAGGACACTACTGTCTCAGAGAAATGAGTGAAAAACAATATTAGAAGGTACATGGTTACTGTATATGCAAGGTAATTAGAAATCAGCATCAATGAAAAGGGTGCCGCCTGCACACTCACACTAAACCACAAATATATTTAAATGGAAAACAATTTGTTGAGTAGTGACAGTAGACATAATACACTTGGGGGCAGTAGACATGAGGTAACTGATATGCTCTTAAACAGAGAGGACTTTAACTTACTAAATCATACCATGACACACTCTGTAACCCTGATTATTTATATCTATATACTATATATAATCAGCAACTCCCCTTGGCTGTCATATTTGTCCTTGTAACAGTTGTTTCTCTTGTTCTCCTCAACATATTAAATCATTTAACTGTTTTTTGTGCCTAAGCTTTGGTGACAGCTGAATTGGCCTCTTTAGACTCCTGTGAGTTGCTTCATGTTACATAGAGAACAAGTCTCAAGTGTTGATTACCATGCCTCTTTTGGAGCTGACAAATTCTACTATTTGACATTTATGAACATGACCCACTAATGCAGCAGTTTACAACTGTGATTAAGTTGCTTCAAAGTTTAACTGCTTTTGGTCGAGGTATCACAGTGGTGTTGTATAACCTAGTTTCTAGTAAATTTCAAACATGCCACTACATGTCCATTTGTCAGGTTGAACTGCTATATTTTTTCTCAGAGTGATCCAGAGTTTTTAGGTGTGGGTTATGTGTGGGAAATAAAAAAAGCTGTAAAAGATCCAAGAGAAAACTTTTATAATAGACATTATTACAGAAAGTGACACAGCACGGTGCCAACAGTCAGCCGGGAAAAGGACAACATTTCCACCAGTGTCTCCATGTAGTCTTGACTGCATGCTGCTCTGCTAACTCTGCACAACACACAAGAACTGATTTAAAGTTGTTTTTAGTGCGCAGTGCACAATTATGGCATGCAGAGTCCCGCTGCTCTCTAGACTGTGCCAAAAGTGCATGCCTCTGTTTTGGAAAGGAACAAGTCTGTAACTTTCCTAATTCAGGCCATTGTAATTTAAACCCTGTGAGTTTATTTTCAGTGTATGTCCTTCCTCTCTTCTCTAGATATAGTGAGAAAAGATCATTCCAGCAAGCCTAAATTGAAAAATTCAAATTTGAATAAGTAAAGCACAACAGTTGTGCTCATTGTGACAAAATTTGGCACATGCTATATGACAATTTTAAGCATTAACATAAGGAAAGGTTAATGTCTCAGATCTCACTTTGCGCTCTGGAGTATACACAGTAAGTTCTCTTTTTAAACTTAGCTTTGCCCACACTGATGGCACACCAATGAGATCATTTTAATAATTAAAAATAACTAAATTGATTTAATTTTGTGATGCATAATAGATTATTAGTAGCTAATTTTGATTTTTATTTAGTCTTTCATTAATATTTGCAATGCTTATGTAAGTTATCTTTTGTATTCAGAGGTATGACGCACCAAAACTGACAAAAGAAAGTAAAAGCTTATCAGTTGGTCAAAAATATCCTTTAATTGATTACATCACTAAAAACTGAGTTACATAATTAAGGGTGTAGATGGAGTGTAAACACAAATGTAAACCTTATATTTTTACCTTTTTCAAACTTTTATTTATATCTTACTAGCTCATTTTATTTTTCAAGTCTTTAGTTTCCTTTTTTTTGCAGAAATATAATGATTTATCTATTTCCTGTTGTCTCCATGCAACATGCTATGTTCATTAGATTTGTGTGCTTTGCTTGCTTAACTGAAAACACTGGGTAAATACACTGATCACCTGGCTTTTCAACTAGCCCCTTAGCTAACACTAACTGTCTTCATAAACCTATATCAGGTAATGTTAATCTAATTCTTAAAATCTTATCTTTTCAGATTAAGATTTATGATGATAAACTACAACACTGAATGTATTTGTTAGTGATAAAAAAACAAGAACATACTATTAATGCTCTAAAAGCCAGTCTGCATAGTGAGTACTTTTACTTTTGATACTTTAAGTACATTTTGCTCATAATACGTCTGTACGTTTACTTAAGTAACATTTTGAATTCAGGACTTGTAATGGAGTATTTTTAGACTGCAGTATTTTTCACTAAAGTATGTGAATATACTTCTTCCACCACTGCTGTATCCAGTCAAAGACTTGTTTTTCATGAAATACAGCCGCCTCTGATTAAACCTCATATTGTACACTATATCATTCTTTATGCAGTTAACTTCACTGTAGTCTTAATAACCTGTGACACAACGTTATATTCAGACACGATTTTTCGTGGTAGTAACTGACTCTTCTGCTCGGGTGAGAATGTCGAGTATTGTCCTCTTAAAGAGACAGGCTGTATTTTTCGACTCTGCACAGCTGCAGGAAGGATGCGTGTCACTTTAAAACCCGCGTGACAGTTCGTAGTGGTGAAAGTGGAGTATGTGAGTTTGTGCTGTTCGTGGATTTAGCTTTCTCATACCCGGCTGTCGACCTTTGGATCTCAGGCCCCGGGGCGGGTAGGCAGCTCCGTGGTCCACGGTGGCAATTGGCTGCGCTCCTCTCCTCCGTGTACAGCTGCTTCCTATTGCGCTGCGCATCGTGGCCACAACATAGCAGACAGTGTGCACACACACACACACTTTTTTTTTTTTTTGTACATGCATACACGCACATTATGTGGCGTGAGTGTGCGTGGTGCTGCCGGAGCCCAAAGTCCCCCGTACCGTGGCGCAGTCTCTTATCGGAATGTTTGAATATTAACGAGGTTATCCGTGTCCTGTAGACCACAAGCTACTGCCAGCTATACCCTGCAGGCCAGGAAGCCGACAGAGCGGGCGGGCAAGCGTGTCGAGGCGGACTGGGAGAAAGGAAGTTACCGCTGTAGCTGCACCGGACAACGGCAGAGCACGGAGCCATGACCGAGAAACGCATGTCACGGTGGTATTTCGGTGGGCTGGCGTCCTGCGGGGCAGCCTGCTGCACGCATCCTCTGGATCTCCTCAAGGTGAGGGGTCTGAAAGGGACAGTGGGAAACCCCCCAGTGGTGTGTAGAGGAGTCCAGGCCTGAACAGCAGGCTATCTTTCCACTGTAGTTATTTACCTCCTGGCGACTCATATTACTGTGTGCTTATAAATTATCCTGAGTTGTAGTGAGCCTTTAGTGACCGTGGCATTGCTAAGATATCTCATCTCTCATGTGGTATCACTGCAATGTGTATGAGGATGTACAAGGCAGATAAAATAAAGGGCACAGGTTGTAGGGCACATGGTCAGCCAAACACTGTTAGTGAAAACCAGTTGAGTTAATTTTATTTAACTGCCTTAACTTTTACATTTGGTAGTTATGTTTTATTGAGATAAATATAATATGGAAATATGACACTGACCACAGGAATTGTCTTTTCAAAAACCTTCATAAGCCACATGTCTGACATGCCTGATAGCAGGTGTGTGTGTGGCCCAGTGACTTTCTACATATTCACTATTGTTCATCTTTGCCACATACTAGTATACAGAGAGAGGATGAACACCAGTATACTCACTTCACTTGCATGCCTGTCCTGGTGGTATTGAGTACAGCACCACATGACCCTGATGACACTAACTGGCCCTCAGGAAGTCATGTGGTGTGTAATCATGTAGACCAGGCTGGTAATCATCACTTTGTAGTAAAAATGTCTGCTGTAGTGCGTTTCTGCTCTAACCTGCTTGTTAAATGATATTAAATGATAAATGTTAAATGATATTAGTATAAGACAAAAAAAGTTTAACTTAAAAGTTCAATTGAAATTGACTTTTTACATTGTTTTGTCTATCCATGTAGTTATTTCAGAATGTCTTCATCACTGCACTACGTATAGTATTTCAGTGATAGAACTGACACAGAACTGAATATCCAGACTGACTGCACATGACAACATCAGGGTCTATATGTGGGACTACTTGGAAAAACACAAAGAATGTGTCTTTCATGTAGGACTTGAGAGCGAGTGCGTGAGTCCCGAAACACAGTAGCTGTGCTTGGTGAATTCTGTGGAGTTTTGATCTAATCCGCTGAAACATTTCTAAAGAAATTAAGTCCGCAAAAAGTTAGACTATTTTAATGAGTAGTTGGCACCCTTCACTGAGAATGAGAAAAGTTTTGCAAACCCATTTAAAACTGCTTTTGATTTTTAAAAGTACTCGTCAGGTGCAGCTGAAGGTTTAGTGCAGGAAAGTTGTGTTATGTTTGAGAGAGTACAGTTTTGTTATCCCCACCATCTCTTAAAAATGTTTTTTTATTGAAGTCCTTAATGTCACACACGCAGTTTTAAATTGGTTTTCTCTGTATACTTGAGCAAAGCTTTAATGCACTGCACCTGAGTGCCTCATTTTGTAGTTTGCCTTCTTGAACTTTAGGATATTGTGTGATAATGACCATTTGTGCACAAGAGTGCTTATTGAGGACACTATTTCAGGCTGTGATAAAAGCTGCATGGTACTTACTGCAAGAAGCAAGCAACACAAAGTACAATTAACACAGCAGTCATTTAGGGTTTTTCCCACATACAGTATGTGGCTTTTGTTGAGTAGAGTAGGGTGCAGGCCATGAGTACATTCATACCTTTAGATTTAGTGTCTGAGGGTGACACTTTATTCCCCTTATGACATGGCTACATGTCTTACCCTGTTCACTCAATATGGATATAAACTGCCTCAAGTTAAATCTGAAAGTCAGTACTTGATCTTCAAAGCGATTGCTTCTTTTTGGATCTATTGTACTGGAGTATTTTCAATTCAATTCAGTTTCATTTATATAGCACCAAATCACAACAAAAGTCATCTCAGGGCACCTTCCACATAAAGCAGGTCTAGACCATACTCTTTAATTTACAGAGACCCAACTATTCCCCAATGAGCAAGCACTTTGGCGACAGTGGCAAGGAAAAACTCCTCTTTTAATGGGAAGAAATGAGGACAGAGTACAAAGCAAGTAGAACAAAAGAATGTGTCACTGTCCAAACACTTACAGATTGCACTGTGCTGTATATGGTCATGTGGTATTAGACCAATCAAACAGCTGAAGTAGCAGTCAGGTGAGGAATGATAATGGTGTTGGATATAGGTGACACCATTTAGTCCACAGTCAGGCCTGGTGCTTTCATGAGGAGACCCTCTACTCTACAGGGTTTTTTATTTAAATGCCTCTCAAGTGTGGTTAAACAATATTTCAGCACATACAAGGATACTAGGATTGACACATTAATGGATTACATTAAAACAAAAGCAGTGAACTACACTCAGACTCTGACTTCATCAGATTCACTGTGTGCTTGATTCCCATCAGGAATAAGCACGTGCTGATTAGTGGAGGATCCAACAGGTTCATGTTCGTACAGCATCTCATTTTCCAACAGGAATGCACCTCAAAAAGTCAATAATAATAATAGGCAATAGCAACTATAATTCTACGGTACAAAATGCCATTAAACACTTAAATTAAACTTAAAGAACACTACAGAACTCATTCTCAGTGAATAATCATCACTCACGCTCACTGAAATGTAAGAGTGGGAGCCTTGTGTATTGTACATAACTGCAACTTGGAACGAAAATCTAGTTAATATAAGTTTAGATAATTTCAAGGACAGCTAATACTTGCTGCAAGTGTGTGATAAAAGCTAGAGGAAGCACTGTCTCACTTATCTTCTGTCAGAGTAGATTGTTTCTCTCGTGATGAACATTTGAACTCCTTCAGCAACGGATACATGCCTGAGATACACAATGAATGGAAGTTTAATGATTGTGTTTTTAGTGTTCTGAATATGCCAGTGTTAATTTCTTTGCTGTAAGGCTGGGTGATACAGCTAAAATCATGATTAATGAGGATATTTTCCAGTATCATGATTAAAATTTGAAAAATCACATATGAAATAGCCTAATAAGCAACAAAAAGTGCCCTGCTGTTATGTATTACATGAGACCAACTCTTCCAACAGGTAAAACAAAAACTTCATTAACTTATTTTGTTAAATTTTGATCGCAGCTTGCTTAGAGTCTTTCATTTAGGCAAAGATTATTCTGCTGGAAGTTGATAAATGATTATAAAATTATGACTCAGCCCTCCTGTGCAGCATAAATATCACATTTGGCCCAAAACATGCATGAGTTAAATAACATTATTGCACATTCATTGCCATTGTAGAATAAAAAAAAAAAAAAAAAAAGAATGAGCACACAGCCAACCTCCGAGCTGTTACCTCTATTACCGGACAATGAGGCAGACGATGAGCTTAAAAAATTAATGGCTTTTTAATGCTGTACCACATTCCTGGAAAAGCTAACAGCTCCATTTAGAGGGAGTGAAGTGTGTTTTGGATAAGAGAGAATTTGAATGTGGTTTTCAGCAAGGAAGTAGGGCTTTAATAAACAGGTGTCACACGGCAGAGTGGAAAGTCATGTTTTATAGATTTCCTCTGTTGTGTTAACCCAAACATCCATTCCACCATCTGATTAAGACAAACTCATCTGGGTGTAATACTTCACCATGATGCATGAGTGGGCATGTGCTTACACACATAAGCGTGCTGATGACTCAATATGGCGTCTTAACACATTTTGTGATTCACTTATCAGAGCTTTAAGGAAAATTCCAAAATTATCGTGCAGTTAAAATTAATTGTGCCTACATGCAGTTTAAATTTCCTGAAGTTATTTTGCAAGTAATTAGACTAGCAGCATGGCTACTTTGATCCTGACTGAAATATCTTGACAACTATTGGATGTCTTTAGTGCTAATTAGCAAATGTTAGCATGCTAACACGCTAAACTAAGATGGTGAACATTATACCTGCTAAACATCAGCATGTTAGCATTGTCAGTGTGAGTGTGTCTGTATGCTGATGTAAGCATTTAGCTGAAAGCTTCACTGTGCCTACAGCTACAGAGTTGTTTTCATTTCTTCTTTTAGAAGTCATGTGACGATGGAGAAGTGTACATTGAAATGACATGACAAATATTTTGAGGGAATTTTGAGAGAATCAGGAAAATATGAAGTTTGGGCAATTTTTTTGTCCACGAGGGCACCCTTTGAGGCAAGCCAGGTTTGACACTCAAGTGTCCGAATGTTCAAAACTGTGGAAGCATTATTGTTACAAATATCTAATAAGCTATGACTCACAGTACAAAATAATTGAAAAGGTAATCTTTATGTAGACAGCAGCATATGTTATATATGCATATGTAACGGTATCGTAATTAATTTCCTGATTTTGTCTGTGCAACCAGTAGTTTTCCCAAAGCTCTTTCTTCCAACGTCACTACTGATACTCCTCAACTCACAGAGCTGGAAGGATGTTTTGGGATTTGTGGGTGCATTAAAGTGGTAAACTTGAAGATTTCTGAAGTTTTTCATTAAATAAATGTCTGTTAAGTCACTATCACTGGATAGGGTAACACAATGGTGATTGAGCCTATGGCCTGCTGATGAAAGCCCTTGCATTTGCAGTATTGATTATTACTCGAGTTGTCGACAACTATACTCGTCACGTTACTGTAAGTGCAATAAAAACTTTGCAAGTAAAAAGCCATTAAGAGTAATTAATTAATGTCATCCACTCAAAAGAACAACACACCTGCAATTACAACTTATGGCCATATGGTGTCACCAAAGAAAATGAAACGGAGATCTTCAAGTTTGACACCTTAACAAAATAAGTGTGAAGTGACCAAGTGTTTAACTTGCCATCTGACTTGGTTTGTCTTGAAATCAGTTTCAATCTTGGCTGTTTGAATAGATTAGATTAAATTATAAAAGAAAGATGAGCTGAATCAAGCAGCCCTATAAAGAGGGCTAGTGATGATTCAAAGGACTCCAGTGTTTCCCCTATATTCATTCCACTGCTGCAAAATTATGAGTGCCACTGCTAAAATTTACACAATCGTTAATATAAATGGGCTACTAATGATTTTCAGTCGCAAGCTGCACAAGCACGATAACACCCTGTGTTACCGTAGAATTGTTTTGAGTCATCCTCCCTCTCCCCCTCCCTTCAAAGGACATCTACGTGAAATGTACTGTTATAAGAGTAGCATAGCTCTGTTAAAGGCAGTGCATAATGTGTGTGTGTGTAGTGTGTGTGCAGTTGAGTGAGCAGCAGAAAAGTGACAGTGAATGTGAGCAGAGCAGAGGAAACGGTAAGCAGTAAGTTGTCTATATGGCAGTAAATGTACAGCATAGACTACAGTCTATTGAAGCCCCAAAGTTAGCAACAGTGGATTAGCCAAACCTGACCAAGCTCACTTAAGGTGGACTGACTCCCCCTCCAAGCCAGAAGCAGTCAACCTAGGGTAAACACTGGACTTCAAACTGAAATACTGATTAGAAGAGAGGACAAAGGCCATGTTGTAGAGCTTCTGACCTCCTCGGACAAGGATCTCACACACAAACACACATACGCACACAGTTACGACATGCTTTGGTATATTGTTATACCATTAACAGCCTGTGTTAAACATTATTCTGTTCTGCACTCCTGACCAACAGTCCACAACCCAAAGATACTCAGTTTACTGTCATGGAAGACTAAAGAAACCAGAAAATATTCACATTTGATAAGCTGGAATCAGACAATTTTGACTTTTCTTCTTAAAAAAATAACTAAAAACGATGAATCGATTATCAAATTATATAATATTGATATAAATCATGTAATATCAAACATTTAATGGTTGGCAACTAATCGATTAATCGTCTAATTGTTGCAGCTCTACTGGAATACCTCTTTAATAGACAATATTGACGCATTTAGTTGTCTAAATTTTCAACTGGTTTCTCCAAGTTACCCCACGAAACAGAGCAAGAGAAGAAAACAGGACCATGCATCCTCTATGTTCATAAATGTGAACATAGTAATCTCCTGTTAAATGATGTAAATGCCGTGGCTAGCATGGTAATAAAGGTAACATCAATCCTACTCTGTGACTGTCTTTCCAGGTACACCTGCAGACACAGCAGGAGGTGAAGAAGAGGATGGTGGGGATGGCTGTTCATGTGGTGAAGAACAACGGAGTGCTGGCTCTTTACAATGGCCTCTCTGCTTCCCTTTGTCGACAGGTCTGTGTGTGTGTGTGTGTGTGTGTGTGTGTGTGTGTGTGTGTGTGTGTGTGTGTGTGTGTGTGTGTGTGTGTGTGTGTGTGTGAATGGCTTTTGAACCTGTGTGTTGTGTAAGCCTGTAAGGTTCCATCAGTATTATGTAAAAATACATATGCAGCAGAATATATATTCTGTTGAAATTCACACTTTACACAATTGACCCTGCTTTCTTCCATGTAGAAATGCTAGTTATGAAAAATGATTTAGTGTCAGCCTGTTTTTTTTTTTTACTGGAATTAAGTTTGAGTTGTGTGGGTTTTTTTTTTTTTTAGCTTTTTTAACTACCAAGTTTAGCTTTTTTTCTGGTCAGAGGGAGTAGTAGCAGCTTGCAAAATTCAGGGTGTGGACAAACTCAGTTTCATTTCAGTCACACCCTGAATTTTGCAAGCTACCAAGATAATTTATATCAATGCAATGTTTCAACCTACAAGAGGAAAATTCAGTGTGCAGACAACATCTCCTTTTTCCTTGTTTCCTTGCTGTTTTTTTTTTTTGTTTTTTTTGTTCTATACCTGTTGGATGTGCGCACTGACCACCTTCTTTGCAGTTGAAACATGTCATGTTGTAATGACCGACTTCATGTGATTGAGTTGTTGAACAAATATTGGTTTGTGGCAGCAGGGTATTATCAATAGGATAGTTTTATAAAGCATTGAAGTACAGCAGTCTGTTGACCATGCAGGATAAAGATCTCTGACACATGAATGGAAGTGCTTATGTTACCATCGTTTCCTCCCAGTGGTTAAAAAAGAAAATGTTAAATAATGAGGAAAGAATAGGACACAGCCCTCTGCTGGACTGATTCCTCTCCTCCCTTCCCCTCTCCTCTTCCCTCAGATGTCCTATTCCCTCACCAGATTTGCCATCTATGAGACAGTGAGGGATATGATGGGCAGCACAAACAAGGGCCCCATGCCCTTCTACCAGAAGGTCCTGCTGGGAGCCTTCGGAGGTGGGAACACACACACACACACATACGCACATTCTGCCTCCCTCTGATTTTCCCCCACTGTCTCACATCTAGTATCATCCACACAAGTTTGTGTGCCAACAAGATTTCTCTGCCAACAGGTTTCACTGGTGGGTTTGTTGGCACGCCGGCTGACATGGTGAATGTCAGGTAACATGACATGACACTAAACTGATTCACATTAATAAATACATATCTATACAGTGAAAAGCTGTTTAGGGTTTATTTTTTGGTCCTGGCTTTAGCATTTTTTTTTCAAAAGATCTGATTTTGCTTCTAGGATGCAGAATGACATGAAACTACCACCAGAACTGAGGAGAAAGTGAGTGTCGTCACTAACCGATAACTGAAAATCACCAATAAAGACATTCTAACTCTCTTTGTCACATTTAACCCTGAATGTGTTTGTTTCCTCCAGCTATAAACATGCCATTGATGGGCTCTTCAGAGTCTTCAGAGAAGGTAAATCCCAAGCAGATTATTGTACAACATGTAACTTCATGCAAAGCACATAGTAGCATCATGCCTGACCTCTGACCTCTGACCTGTGTCCTGTCCCACAGAGGGTGTGAGGAAACTGTTCTCAGGAGCCACCATGGCCTCCAGCAGAGGAGCGATGGTCACTGTCGGACAGGCGAGTCTGATGATGGGCTGAAATTTATCATCATGAACCTTTTTGGGTTTTTTGGCATTGCAAGTAGAAAATGTGAAACCTTCCTTTAAAATGCTTGCAGGTGTTTCTTAGGAAAGTGAAGAGCAACTTTTATTTCTTTACATCACTTTATTTCTACCAGGGGTAACGCTATCGCAATTTAAATAAAATGGATGTTAAATTATGAAGAAGATATTTATTAGTTACATTAAAGGGTATGTAAAAATTATGAATCTGTCTGTACGTCCTGTAATAAGATAACTGATCTAAATTGAGTTAAAGGCACACTAATTTATCATTGCTGAAGCAATTTCTTAGATGAATAGACTATCTGTTCAAATGGTTCCATTTTAACACGATGCATTATGCATGAATCCATACGGCCTTGGCCTCACTTAACTCTTTGAAAGTCTGTATGGGCAAAACCTTTCAAAGGAAACTGGCTTCATGCTGTAGCACTGATGCTGCTGTTCACATCCAATTAGTCCAAAACATTCATCGATTCAATCAATATTTGTATGGATTAGGTCACAGGCTTGAATACCCACAATATTATGTGATGTAAAATGCATCGTAGGTTAGAACAAAACTGGGCATGATCTAAATATACTATAAACATATTATCTACAGAAAGCATTTCCATTTTGAAGAGTCTCCCATGATCCCACATTTACAATACACTTTCTACCACTGGGGGCTGCCAAAGTCTGACATTTGCAAATCCTACACATAGGGCTTTAAAATTGACAGATTGATACTTGGGGTATTTTCTCCAAAAACATCTAAATTGATGCCAGATTTTGATGGTGGATCTCATGGCTTCCAAGTGCAAAGAGAGAACACAGATGGATATGAGAGTCGTGTTTCACATCAGGGCAGGCCTGATTTAAAAGCAGTGAATGATTGTGGGTTTTTGAGTCTTCTCATGACCTGGTGGCGGCACACAGTGAGGTAATTTGATTCAATCTCAGAGCCGTTCCCATGAGTAATATCAGGCCAGTCGTTTGCTTGATTTCCTGAGGCTCATTACACACAGTTATGGGGAAGTCAAGCTGTTCAGAGAGTGAGAAATGAGGCCTCATGTGGTAAAGCGGTAGTATATAAATCAGCACAGATTCTTCTGTACAGGTTTTTTCTTTTTATCATTAAATCTTGTCTTATTTTTTCTCCCTTTTTAGTTGGCGTGTTATGACCAGGCTAAGCAGCTCGTGTTGGGAACAGGGGTGATGGGAGACAACATATTGACACACTTTCTTTCCAGTTTCATTGCTGTAAGTACCATGTTACTTTAATTGTTGGACTGGTGTGTACTGGAAGCCTGATTGAGTCAGTGTAAAGTTTCTTTCGCCAACTGACCTCAGCGTGAACTGTCCGTCTGTAGGGAGGCTGCGCTACGTTCTTGTGTCAACCACTGGATGTACTAAAGACGAGGCTGATGAGCTCAAAAGGAGAGTACACAGTGAGTGGAATCCCTTCGTATCTCTCTTCATTGTCTCCTCTAATCTTTTCATTCCTTTCTGTTTCTGCTTATCAGTCTTATCAGTCTCCATTTCTCAGTGTTCACTCTCACCCATTGTGTCTCTCTCCTCAGGGGGTGACACATTGCTTGCAAGAAACTGCCAGGCTGGGGCCCCTGGCATTTTACAAGGTTAGAAATCAGTCCAACACATATACACAGTAACAGTTGTGGTTTTTAAGTGCCAGTTTTAATCAAAGGGGCTTTACAAATACTCGTAATGTATTATTTCAGTCCTTTCACTTCCTGTTAGGGGCTCTCTTGAGTGCTTTGACTCATCCTGATCAGTTAGAGCGGTTTCCTGGCTGTAGTACAGCAGTCAAAGATTCAGCTCCTGTCCTGTCTAACCATTCAAGTCATATCTAGGCGGTAGGCGGTATAGCGAGGAAAGTATTGGCCATGATAAGAATTTAGCTGTAAAAGAAAATTGAAATTACAGAAGACACTGCAGGCATTGTATCCTAAAAGGCTGAAAATGACAAACCAAGACCAAGTGCCCAGGTATTGATAATGGTATGACTACTGACAAAGAGGCAATGGTGACATTTAACTACATAATTAAGGGACATGATAGTTGCTAACCAGTAATCAATTAACAATAATACTATTTATTAAAATACTTAAAGTCAGCGCTAAAGCAGTATTGACTTTTTAATTTTAGATTCTTACGCCCTGTCCAAGTCCAAAGTTCTGCCATAGTTGTAAATATTTTAGTACCTGTCATAGTTTAACACCTGTTAGGGTTCTTTGAGTTTTAGAGATGGAGAGTCTTATAAGGAAAGTACAGTGAAAATGTTTCAGGCACTAAAAGTAAAGTGAGTCGGCTTTCAAAAATAATGCTATAAATAGTTTTTATTCATCAACTAACTTCAAACAAAGTCCAGTAAACAGAAGAAACTTAAATGAAATCAATATTTGGTGTGACCACAGTTTGCCTTAAAAATACCACCAGTTCTCCTTGGTTCACCTGCTCAAAGTATTTGTTTCATACTAAAGTACTGATTAGGCATAGTAGCTTTAAAATGACAGATGTAATAGGAGAAAACATCCAATTTTAATCTGTAACCATATTTTGTTTGCAGGGTCTTGTCCCAGCAGGGATCCGCTTGATTCCCCACACAGTGCTCACCTTCATCTTCCTCGAACAGCTCAAAAAATACTTCGGCATTCGCATCATCTCCTGAGCACGCTCTCTGTTACCGGCCACTCTCCGACCCCCGCCGACACTGTCACCGCCGTACATGATACCCCATCATTGCTCTGCTCTTACCATTTACAAGAAAAGAAGGGAAGAAAGGAAGTCATGTACAGTTTTATGGGCTCGTGCATGTTTTCCTTTTGCTCTACCTCTGTCTCACGGCTAGAAATGAAATGATTTTGAAAATTCACAGCACCAACTTTTGGGATTGATGAACATTGAAACAACAGACGATTTACTCTGTCTATATAGATTATCAATATGATGCTAAGAAGGTGATGGTAATGGGGTTATTAGAATGACCTGCCAACTTCAGAGAGAAGAGATGTTTAAGCAGATGTTTAATTTGAGTGTCCATTATAATTTCAGGTACAGTGAGGTACGTGTCAGGACATACTCAGATTAAGTGTTAATTTTGATACTGTCATGATGATGGCAGACTAAATATTGTCTTTGACTAATTCCAAATCAGATCTTGTGATTTATGTTTTAACCTCTACAGTAAAGCTCAATCTACCAGTGGTGCATAGCAGAAATGTGTTTCCTGTAGTCCTCTACAACACTTAGGACTGTGTTGATGATTCATGACAAAGTACAAAATGTACTTGAAAAGCTGTAAACTAACACAACGTAGCCTTCATATCAGTGCCATTCTGACCAGAGAGTCTATAATATTTCCCAAAAGCCATTACTAAGACATGACTGACTGAACTGTTTGTAATTACATCATCATTCCCATCAGTGGTGACCAAGTGTGACGCACCCTACATTTTACAGTGTTGATTTATTTGTTTGTCTTCTTATTACCTAATTATTATTATTTTAGAACTGGAAATCAATTACTAATACGTTCAAATGTCATTAACTTTTACCCCTTTGCTTCATTCCAATCCACTGTCATCATTTCACTCTCAAATCTTTTGAAGAGGGGAGGACCAAGCTCGTTTGTCTCATGTTTTTAAGCAAGGTGAGAGTTAGTGGGGAAACTGTGAAGCAGATGATGATTTTTTTTTTTTTTCCTTTTTATTAACATAATTTCTGTACAACCACTTTATCTCTTAAATCTTACTGTTTGAATAGAGATGCCAGTTGATGAAGCCTGTAGAGAACTGCTGTACAGTACAAGTGTACGTGTAACATTTCCCTCTGTAATGTTACTGTTACGTCTAGCTGAATGCATGTCAGACTTTATGACTCAGGATGCTACTCTCTTTTATAAGGCACTTTATTAAAACCCTGGACTCGTACGGACTAACCTGCTGCATAGAAACATGCTGTATACTTTAACATGTTCTAAAAGTATAAATGAAAATGTTTTGAATTTAAAATGTTACTGGTTACTATGGAGAGCAATCTAATGTTTTGCAGTTCTGATCAGTTATTGTCCCATGATAAGTTTGGTAAAGCTTTATTTTACAGGTCCTTTGATTTTATACAAATTTCCTGGAAATATTCTGTGTAATTTGCAGGTATATAACAGTTAATTTTTAGGACATTTTACAGAAAGGTGGTGGTGGAATTTAGTAAGAAATTATAAGAAAAACAGGAAAAATTTTAAGTGGTTTAATTGGAAAGTGTCCACTCATTATATTTGGGTTCATATGTAGTTGTTAATGTGCAAAAATATATAGGTTTCAATGTATAGTTTTGTGTGTCATACTACATATTAGTGTATTAAGTTTTTTTCTTAAAAGCTCTATAATGAGCACATCTTATATATTACCAAATTACATAACTTTTTCAAAGAAATGTCCTAAGAACAAGAAAGATATAACACTGCAGCTACTTTTAGGAAATTATATGCTAATACATATATTGTTTGACACACAAAACTACACACAGAAAACTTAAGTATTTTCTGTCAGTTAAGAGTCTAATTTAGTAAGAATCTTTGCAAATTAACAACAATGTATTTAACCCAAATATAATGAGTGGGCACTTACAACTAAACCAACTTAATACTTTTTTTTTAATTTTTATTTTTTTTTATAATTTGTACCAAACTGCACCACGCTTGTTGTAAAATGTCCTATAAATTAACAGTTTAATACCTGCAAATTACTCAGAAAACAGTATAAAATGAAGCGGTCTGGAAAATAAAGCTTTACCTTAAGTTTCACCTTGGTTCGGTGATATAATGGTGAAACTAAGCATTTCTCTGTGCCGTGCCTGCTATGTTGCCTTACATTATCTGTCCTGCAGGGGACAGTATAGTAACGTGTGAATGATATCAATGCCAACAGCCTGAAGGATCCTCCTATGAGCATTTTAATAACCCTGCACTCTCATCCTAGGATAAATTAAAAAGAGAGCGACAAGCTCAGCTCAGCCTGAGAGAATGAGTGTGTGATGCATGTTCATACGTTCAAGAGTTCCTCAACAATGTGAGTTACTATTGATCAGCCAGTATCAGTTATTGTAAGCCCAACTTTGTGAACACAGAAATGAAACGGGAGGGACCCACAGTGTGAATTTTGTTGATCATTAATTAATGATTTCGGAATTAAAATATGGTGGAAAATATTTGTCTGTTCTTGTGCTGTTTTTTTTAATACAGTATGTCAGGCTATAAACTTTTATTTGGGTAGTAAATCAGATTGCTGCAAATTATATCACATTTTTATTATTATTTTCATTTCATGAAACAGCTGCTGAGCCCTCTGGCCATATGTTAAATCCCTGTCATAAAACAGACTCCTTGTGTCTCTGTGTTTCCTGCTACCACAGGCTCACAGTACAATGATGTGACTGAATCAAGCTTCACCCTCAGGGATTCATCCTCATCAGAAGGACAGTTTAATGTTTGCTCTGCTAGTCCTTCACAGACCTAAGATCAGTACTAATTTTGCAGAGTTACGGTCTCGCAGCCTGCACAGCGTGGCAGTTCCATCTATAGTTAAGAGATATTCAGCCGTAATGATGAATGGCTGCAGTGTGACTCTGTCCCTACGCCTCAGTGAACACTGCTGCACATTACTTTATTAGTACTATCCATCACATGCAAAGTGTTAATGACTGTGACCATTCACCTCTACCTTCACGTGTATGTGTAGGAATTCATGAGCCTCATGCTTCTGCATGTTTTCTGCTTATTCACAGTCCTCATGGGTGCTATTTCTGCACACCTGCCTGTGTGTACATGTGTGATGAGGAAAATCAAGCTGTAGACCTGCCTACTGTGATGTTTTTTACATCAGACATGCAGTTTGATTTCAGGAGAAACTATAAACCTCACATCCAACAATTCAGGTGCTGTGTGTCTATAAATATCTGGTGTTTTCAGAAGCTGAAATAGATCATCACACTGATCACATGCATACAAGAATAATGTATAGAGATGTAAGTAGCATTTTTTAAAACTTTGTCCATGTCTATTTATGTTTAAAAAATAATTTAAAAATATTCTCAAAAAAAAAAAGAAGAGGAAAAAAAGAAAAATCAAGAGAGACGTCCCGCTTTAAGATAACAGATTTCATTATTTCTTATCAAGTTTTTTGGAGAACTCTGGTTCAGTTCATTTTGTTGGTCTAAAATACAAACCAGAAAAAAACATGTTATACAGGACAATCAATATTCCCAGAAACATTCAGTGATTCAGGTGTAATGCAGTCTAGCTACTGTGATACATCGATTTCTGAAAAAAAAAAATCTCTTTCCCAAACTCAATATCACCCTCTCAGGAGGACAGCTGATATTTAGGGTGAAAACAAGAACTATTTTTGATTTTTAATGCACATTACATTTTTTTACTTTTATTTTATCTTTTTATCTGGTTTGTTTCCTGTATTTTCCTTTGGGAGCAAGAATCTCAATATAAAGGAGGCATGTATTTGAGAAACCAACACATATACAGATGAATGCATTGAATTCAATATCTGTAAAAAAAGGTCGGAAAAAAACACCTCCCATAACATCTTCAGGTCAGGGCTGAGTTATGGCAACAGTTGTGCCATTTGCAACTGGCAGTAATCAGAAAATATGGGTTGCTTCTATTTTCTCTGGTGAGTGTAATGAAGTTGTGTTCATTAACAGCAAAAGATTTAACTTCATCGAGTTCAAATGTTCTAATTATTATTCCTGAGCATCATCATTCATCATTTATCATTAATTCCCAACAAGACACTCAGAGTAAAGAGTATCAAGAAGAGAAATGGGGGGAAAAAAGTTGTCCATTCAAGTCATAGAAAGAGAGAGATGCAAAGCCATATTGATCACATGTAGGCAAGTTCAGCACCAAACAACAGACAAAGTTAGTGACTAACTGGTGAAGAAAGTGGAACAACTATCAGACCCGGATATGTCCAGGAAGTGGATTTGTTAGCTGACTGTGGAGCCTTAATTGGCCAAAACAAATCAACTCATGAAGTTTAAAATGTTACCATTTAAGAGATAAACAGAGTGAAAACTTTCATTCACTCAGCTCTGTCAATTTTGTGGTTGATTTGTTTTCACTCAGCGTCTGCTGAATGAACGGGAGTTATCACTCTATCTTCTAAATGGGAAAATTTTAAACTGCATAAGTATTATTCCAACTCACGCAGGGTCGTGAGTAGGAATAATAAAGTTATTCCTCACTTCACCGGCCAGTATGTGACTCTAAAGGCCAGCTAATCTGAGCATCATTGAGGGCTCAGAGGAAAGTGATTGTAGGCTGTGTGAGCTGAGGTTGATGGAGAGACTGCAGGGACTAATATTACTACAAAGGTCACAGTGAAACTTTGGTACCGGAGTGAAGCTCACTTTCTGCCTGTTGCTCAGCAAATGGTAACCAGGCTGGTTACAGGAAAATATGTCAAATTGGAATTTGCTTCATACGATCATGATGTGAAATACTTGGTGTGTTTGATTTAAGATACAGCTGAAGAGATTAAAAACAAGACAAGTGAAAGCATGTTAAAAGTTTGATCCAAACAAACACCAGTGAGAGAAATGTTTCCCCCAACAACTTATGAACAGTTGATTAGATTTGCTCTTCTCTCACTCACATACTGAGACCCTCCAGTTACATTGTAATGACTTTAATTCCTGTTGCAATCAATCCAGATCTACTAAACAGTCATCTGAAATGATTATTCATCTAATTGGCAAGAGAGAAGCACTTTGAATTGTCTTTGTGTATGATATGTGCCAAATAAAGAAAAGAACTACAGCTTTGCCTTCAAAATTTCAATTCTACCCGTGTTATCATATCACAGCCAGATGGTAATGTATACAAATGTGACTGTTTTACTCTGTTTCAATACAAGCTTACACATACTGCAACAAATGTCACAGTATGTGTAATATTTCTAATTGGTATAAATCATTTCAGTTCATCAAATGAAATAAATTAAATTTATCACTTTTTCCTCTTGTTCTCTCTCCCTCTCTCACTCGGCCCCCATCCTCCCTCCTTCCCTCTCACACACACACACACACACACATGCACATGTTGGATAATAAAATCTACAGAAAATAAAATAGAACAGTTAACTGAATATATATGAAAAATTCGTATGATTAATAAAATGTGTTTCTTTGCCCACAAGTGTTAAAGGATGTACCGGGGCTCAAAAATGACACTGGAAGTAAATAAATAAATCAAGTAAACAGGTCTGAAGTTTTCCCAAAAATATGATAAATGAATGAAGAATATTACATTGTTTCTGTATTGATTGTTTTCTTTACATATTTACTGGCATTTCTGTGTAACTTTCCCCCTCATTTATTCATATAATTATTTCCTTATTTATTTATTCAACTTATATATTTCCACATTTCTTTATTTCATCATATGTTTACTTCTGGGACTGTTACAACCTGCCTGAATTTGAATGAGTGTGTGTGTGTGTGTGTGTGTGTGTGTTTGTGTGCTGAGGTCTTCTACAGCACATTGTCTAACCTATAACTGTAATTTAAGAGGACATGCTTCATACAAAAAATACAGTTCAATATATTTATTGTCCATTGCGTTGCCGAGAGGGAACAGTGTGGCCCCATAGACCTCTGACAGTGGACACTGCTGCAATGCTGCAAGCCTCCTCCACCTGCAGCTGCTGATGTGCTGCTTTACGTGATGAGTATCATCAGAAAGATGGTGGCGTGTACACCTACAGAGAACATGTCTTTCCATAATTGGCAGGAGGCTGCTTTCTTTGCCAGTCGAGCAGGGAGCTCTTTGCTGTGAGCATGCAACAACTTGATGATGGCTTTGTCCACAACTGGATCCTGTAACATGTAATATGACAGATCTCCAGCAGGCGCCTGCTGCAAAATTTCTTCGTCTTGGATCACAGCCTTGTGGACTTTCTTCATGTTCAAAGAGAAGCCTTCAGTTACCATGATACCAAGTCCCCACAATGTGACTGTGTAAACAGATTTATGTTTCCACTGGTACACACACACACACACACACACCTCAAAGAAACTTGTTATGATGGACAGGGCTCAGTACCTGCTCTCAGTTCACATTCTGCTCTCCTTTATCATCTCTTGGGGTCATGACTTCTCCACCACTAACAGGGTGCAGAAGTAAGTGATCACTTGACTATATGGCAGAGATATTACAGCTCTTTATTCAGTGAGATGGTTGATGAGGATGCTTTGCTCATGCAAGCAAGTAGACTCTTGACTGCATCAGTCACTGCAGGAGCTAAAAATGAGTTGGCACAGTGTGTCAAGCAAACCATATCCCACTTGCACCAGAATGTGGTGTGTCTGATTACAACATTAGCTGGTTTAGTAACAGCTTGATACCTCACCAGCTCATTTAAGCACATTTATGAACATCATCTACTTGTTAATTTTGTATTACTATCTGCAAACCACACAAACCAGAGCTTTGGTGCAGTATTTTTTTTATTTTAGAAGTAAATGGCATAAGTTTCTGTAAAACAAATGCTTCCTCCTCTTTGGAATCTACTACCTGTTATTGTTTAAAACATTTGTATTTCTCTTTTCTTCTGGTTTCATGGCACCAGTTTTGACATTTTGGGCTTTATGGCCACTATGACGATTGCAAAAAATCATCTTGCAGGGTGCAGAGTGTCTCTTTTTCCCACCTTCTATGTGCTGTACACATGAGATTTGTCAAGACCCTATGTACACTCACAATGAATAAAAAGAAAAGTATTTATTGGGAAGGAGAGTGGAGAATAGCACAGGGTCTCTTTTTTACTCTTTTACACACTCAGATCTGAATACATACTTCATTACAGCCAATAAGATTGATGCATCTGCCAACAACAGTGTTATAAATTTGGGGTGCAACAGGAAGAAAATTCTCCCAGGCCCACACATTACATTTCCTCTCCAAGGAATATATGAACGATCATAACTCACCCTCCCACTGACTGCTGGACAAACAGGGCAGCTGCAGAATGGCCCCCGCCTCTATATACAGGCAGAGTGTGTGTGTGGCCGTTAGTGTGCATCAGAATGAGTTCTCCTCTTATCAGCAGTGTTAAGATAAATATCAGACTTTGTGGTTTATGACCCGGGAGAATACTTCTTGACCTAGCCTCGCACACTGAGTGCTCTCCTGCCACCACATCAAAAACAACTGTCAAGGGCTTGCAGACAAATTGTGCCTATGTGGTGTAATTACCTGTCTTCTATTGTGACAAATTTAACTCAGCGTGTGTGTGTGTGTTCATGGGGGATTGACACTGAATTAGCGTGTCATAGGCGTGGGTGAGAGCATCAGGAAGGATTAGACGGATTGTAAGAAAGCACGGAAAAGATGTGTTTATGTCTGTGCGGATGTGTTATATATGTGAATAAATGTCTGTAGTTGTGTAAAAGGACATTGAAGCCTGATGTATGAATGCAATGTGGCTTCAATTAGGTTTACGCCTTGAGTGTACCTGAAGTGATGTGTATCTGTGAAACCTCTCCTTCTTTCTCTGCTTCCCTTTCTCCTCTCTTTCCTCACATTTCCTTTATCTCTCTATTCCAGGTCATGGGTCATGGTGATTTGTTTTTGTAAGCTATGCATCAAAGGATATGAGGTGTGTATGTTTTCGTTGTTGTGGGAAATGTGAACCTGCAGATTGTTGTTACATTGTCTCACTGGGCATTAAAGCAATAAAGGACAGAGCTATGAAACCATAGTTCTTATAAATGTGAGGAGAGGAAGGGAAGTCATGCCAGCTGGAAAAAAGAAGCACAGATGCAACATCATTTGCATATATGACCGTGATGTGTCTCATTCATGTCTACTTTGTTTCAGATTCAACTGGTTTACATTCAAGGCAAACAGGATTCATTGGAACTTCATTAAAGATATAACTGGAAACGGCATGGCAACAGCTTGAAATAATGGTTTAAAAGCACCATTTAATTTCCCTGGAGGAGGCCTTGAATGTACACAAACACACATTTTTATTCATAAACATGGGCTCACTATACACTATATTACAGTATTGGTACATATTGTTGTATGTCATCAGCATAGAATAGAAATTAAATGGATTGTTTTTCTCATGAGTGGTGCCACTGACAGGTAGTACATCGGTGGAGAGCAATATGAAGGGTTGGGATTTGGGGGGGGTGATGGAAATCAAAGCTGCTGACAGAGGAGCAGCATTATGGTGAGGCTGATAATGACCATCTACTCATCAGTGTCTAATGATTTTAATTTTTCGAGAGTAATGAGCCACAAATTCTTTACAGTGTGAAGCCTAATAATTACACCGGATGAGGGCTGACGACAGAGTTTTGGGAGTTTCTGGCAACAGTATCAGAGATACAGTCCACTGTATTTTGCCCTTATGTCATTAGGTGTGGTGCCAAAATATATAAATATATAAAGACCAAATGAAACTGATCATAAACATAAAGATCTTCCTGAACCGCACCTTTAATGAGCAACTACAAATGTCAACAAAATAACTGTAACATCTTACAAAACCATACAATAGAAAGAGACAAAGAGGTGCGTTTTCTCACAGAAAAAACTTAATCCTAAAAGTAGCTCTTAAATAGCCAAAGTTAGGAGAAACTCAAAAAGAAAATAAAAATGACTTCAGTTTTTGATCTACTTCACAAAGTCAAAGAGAGACATCCAGATAACTGCCCTAAATCACTCAGCTGCTACTGGTATGAGCCTCATTGTATCAGTGTTTTGGAAAAAATGAACAATAATGAACTTCTAAAAGCATATTTTGGTGAGTTAGTGGTGACTTACACAACTCTCCACTATTTGAACACTTCAAAATTGCAGTTTTCAGCACTGATGAACTGAATTTCTTAGCCATCAGAATCATTCATCAAACCAGACAGTTCATTAAGTGCAAATTAGATAATCACCAGTTTCATGGCTATGGCTGGATTACCCACTAAAATTGGTGCTGTAGAATGAAACCATTTTTTTGGTCAATTTTTATTTTTAACATGTAAAAATGAAAATAAAAAACAAAACAAGAATAACAAAATAAAATAAGTAACAAATCTATACAACAAACCCAATAAACCCGTTCTGATAAACCACATATATTAAATATTACGTGTTTGAAAAGGAGTAGGATTAGTAGGAGTAGTATCTTCTTGAACTGATTTATGTTTGTATCACATCCAGACCATTCCACAAATTCCATGAAAGGATGAATTTGTTTGTCTTGCCCCTGTATATCAAACACTTTATTACACATTCACTGATACTGACCAAGTACTTCAAAAACAACCAAGTTAGTGCTGGCATAAAATAAACTTACGAATCCAAAGTGCCGATTCATTTGTGGGTTCGACATGTATCATAACCCACACCTTTCCATCCAAGATCTCACCCAAACTCAAATTTTTTTCTTTCTTTCTCTCTCTCTGTCTTTCTTTCTTTCTTTCTTTCTTTTTGCCTATTCAGTTCAAATTGCTCCTCATATTTAGTACAAGTGGCTGGTTGCCGTCCATGCTTTTTTTGGTACAAAAACACGCAATAATTGGTGTTTATGCAAAAAATCCGTGCCATTTGGTGGTCATGGCAGTTAGTTAGTGCGGGGCGCTGGGGTGCCATCTCTGTTTCAATTATCCAGAGAAAAAAGACTATTAAAACATGTTAAACATGAATTAATTATATTTGATGAAATAACCCTGCACCCCATACACTCTCATTTTTATTGGTAGCATATAGACACACAAGTTTCTGAGCAACGTCATCAGTGAGATTTTATGGGTGTCTGTCCTGTACAACAGTCAAATAGTAGGAATTAAATGCTAACATTACTTAATTGTTTTCATTCCAACGTTACTTGTGTGAGAGGAGCCTCTGGCTGATGGTTTGAGACAGATTCAGCTACTTTTCACTACCTGTAAAGCTAACTTTGTGTGGTCTGTTTTAACGTTATCACTGCTACTAGCTGCCGTTTCTTACTAAAATATGTGTCAAATGATAGCTTTTTGTTTAAATATTGCTTTGTGTGGGTTTGATGGTGTTCACATTCTAATATTTGTGATAATAAATCTGATGAATTCAAATTCACTGACTGGTGGTACCTTCTTGTTTTCTTTAATAGTATTGAATTGTCCATTTTTGCTGAGCTAAGAAGTGGTGCTTCAGTGCATCCTACTGGTGCTATATGGTTATAGCACACCTGTCAAATGTTTTTTTTACTAGTACATCAGTTGGAAATACTACAAATGATGTGATGGATTAAGCAGTCTTTTGAATTCACATGCAACTGTGTTAGCAAAGATGTCACAAGACCCTCTCCAACACTGACTGACGGACCTAACCATAACCCTGAACTGGACAACAACACAAACCACAGCTTTTAATATTACTATGAAGTTGAATCAATGCCTCTGATAATCTCAAAATATCAGAACATTATGGACTTCATCAGCTTTGTGTTTACTACCTAGCTATTGTACTGTATAGTAACATGTTTCTGATATTATATCTTTTGATATTATATCTTTTATAAAATGCAACAAATACTGAGTGAAAGATTCAAATCTGCAATTAATTAATACTTTAATACAATTTGTACTAACCTCATGAGTTGTTTTAAATTATAAAATAATGTATTTTACACTGCATCAGTGCCTGAACATCAGGACACTGTAAATACCTGTACAGTTAATTGGAATATTCCCATTTGCTGTTGTTTTCTATCTGTGTGCTGTATTCTGAAGGTGGAAGTTGTTTTGTTACAACTGTTCATGTGTGATGGGTTTTGAATGACACTCAAGTTTAAGAGTTTTTCATTCTTTTTTTTTTTATAGACAACTATGAATTTGCATCTGGTGGATGGTTTTGATCAACAGCTGTTCATATTTCAAAATACAGTTATCATGTATAAACTAGCTATTTCCATTTAAAATCAATAGGCTAACAGAATCACAAAATATACATATACATAAAATAGGCTATTAAAATGATCAGCTCTATAACAGAGCATTGAAAGTGCTATATCAGTCTATTATCTACAATTATTTACAATTCTTATCATTTCAGGTATAAAACCATTATCTCACTCCCTCATAACTTCAATCACGCAACATTTACATTACAATATAATCTCCCTCATTCATCCTCTCTGTTTACGCGTGACGTATTACAACGTGAGCTGCCTGGTTGCCTTGACAACGGTAAACAATAACGCTGCTAATCAGCTGTTCGGGCTCTGGCTCTAACTGACGTTGTAAACAACTGAAAATAAACGTTATGAACCGTTATAAACTAGAACTGAAAAACGATATTAACTGTTATAAACATACTGAAAATAAACGTTACTAACCGTTATAAACAAACTGAAAATAAACGTTATTAGCTGCTAGAGGAAAACGAACAAAACAAAGAAAATACAAACCACAAAACACTATAACATTAAATCTTACACAATCTTACATATCAGTGCAGTCAGGCAAACCCCACATCTGTTCAACCCAAAGACAACCATCATTGTAACTGGCAAGCTAGCGCCAACCCGCTCCACCTAGCTAGCGCAAATACACTAATAACCTACAGACACGCTACAATACATAAAGCAGTACAATAACAATAAAAACAACAATAAAACAATAAAAACAGTACATTAAATAGAAAAACCGAGAAACTGAATACACGCTTACATTACATTTACCCACCTGAAAGAACAAATTGACACTTTGTGAGTCGGCTGATCCTCAGCGGCTTTACTCTTAACGTTAACTGCCAACTGAAGAATGCAACCGCTCATACCTTATATACCCCCAGGTGGTCTCGTGCCTTTTCCATTCCAACTACCATTATGTGAAATTAAATGGGGGGCTAAAGTTTTATACATATAAAAAAATAACATATTTAAATCAGTGGCAATTTCCTATGCGCCACACATGCATATCTATGTGTGCTCCCTCTCACAGCTTACACATTTGTATGTATTATTACAGTACACACACAATCACATTCTCACGATTAGAGACAAAATTTAAAGAGGATTTGATCACAGTCAGTTGGGGAAATTAAAAATCAACACAGATCATATTGCAAGACTGTCTCCATTCTGTAATGTCATTATGAAGATCGGCAATTTCTATCTGCATAATATTTATAGGCTCATTAGCCAGATGTACGTTTACTCACTCAAAACATCACTACCTATTAATGTGTGATCAGAGCTGTAAGTCTATACACAGCAGGAATAAGAATAACGAGTTTTGCGGTGATTACTTTAATGAGGAAACTAACCTTTTTATAGAAATATTAGATGTAGAAATGTTGCTGTTATTCATGTGAAGTTGTTGCAGAAGTGTAACAAAATAGCTGTTGGGCTGGTAAGTGAATAAATGTTTAACTCACTTGTTATTCTTCATATAAAAGCATTGATTAAGAAAATCGATTCATGTGCAGCTCTGATGTTCCAAAACTTTAGTTTAAAGTATATAGAAATGCTCCCTGAAAGTCAAACGCCCAGGCATCAGCCTGCCCTGAATGCTTAGCAACGTTTTTTTCTAACTTGCCAATGAACTAATGCTGGTTTGTTGTGCAGCTAAATCCGACTACATCCTTTCTGTAGTCTTGGTTGCTAAGGTTGTTGATAAGGTTTTTCTGTGTGTTGTTTGCGTTGTCCACTCTCATATTTCGACTCGAACATGTACAATTGTATTTGAGAAGTTGACATTTCGAGTAAAGAATGAGAAAAGGTAGTGAAACCCTACTATTATTGTTTGCTTCCAGAAGCCAGATATTCCAGTAGAGCCCCAGAATGTAAATATATACCTGTAAATGTGCATGATACATCCCCTTAAAATTACTGTGTATCCATTATGGCTTGTACTCTACAGACATGCACATACATGTGACAGTGGACACATGTATGTTGGCATGTTTTCATGCCAAACACTGTAATATGTTCGAAAATCATCCTTTAATGGTCTGAGTTATGCGCAGATGATAGCTGTGACAGCTGAAGGTCAGAGGCCACACGGATATTGAATTGCGTTTTTCATAAAGACCACCAGCAATATAATAGAGAGGAGGCAGAATGAGTGAGGCAGCGTAAAAAGACAATAATACCTAGACGTAAGACCACTCAGCATCTAACCTGAGATCAGATTTCATTCGAGAATGCTGCACCAGTCCTCATAATAATGGACTGTCATTTACATCTTCAGGTCTGGGCAAAAATAAGATTCAGAAGTATCTAACAGAATCCTGTAGCTTTGTGCAATTGTCCTTCAAAAGCTGTGAGTCATGACAGCCTTGTAGAAATTAATTCCTGCTATAAGCAAAAAAGCCTCACCAGTCACACTTTTTCCTGAATGATGATTGTGCTACATAAAAACATTTTTTCAGACGTTGTTTTGACTAACTGAGTTTAGTAACCCTCTTTCAACCTCTCCATGAATATCTCTCCAATCATCCAAGTCTCAGAGTTTACAGCCACTTTCCAATACATTATGCAGGAACATCGGCAGACAGTAATTACAACTGAGTCCAAGCAAGCAGCTTGAGCTGTCACATGGTCAGACAGGTTTTAATGAAGAGGTGTGAAAACAAAGGTGAACACATCCAAAAATGTGCATTAGCATCACGTGTTGCATTGATAAACAGTGTGTATGCACAACTACTGTAAACTACAACATGTGACAGATGTTCAATGTACATTTTTATTAATGACTGTCATGTTCACCTTTGTTTTCATTTTTTAAATATTTCATTATATGGTTAAGTGTGGATTTGAATGAATGATTTCTTTTTTATATTGGCATTCCTGAACTTCCACATATAACCTTGTTTCCTTTTATCTGTAGGCTGAATAACCTTTGATATTGAGGCACTATGGCATACAGCCATTTTGCAGAAGTGAAAGTCATGGGATAACAGAGGATACATAATAAACAGGGTCTCCGGTGTTGTTTTCCTCATGAGTCTCATTGCTTTATCAGCCTGTGGGCTTTTTAACAGCTCTCACTTCGCTTTCATGCTTCAGCTTTCATATCAGCCTACAGACGAATATCTGACTTGGTGCCATAGTACTACGTGGGGAAATGCTTTTGGAAATGAAGTTAAAATTACTATCCTTGAATATAGAATCTTTACATTTATTGTATGATTATAAAATAATAATAATGCAGATAAAGAGGCAGATGTACTGGAATGTGTGGAAAAGGGGTCAGTCAAAGCTCAAGTCTTAGGTGCACCTACAAAAATGTTATATCAAACATTTAGTGGGAGGAATGAGGGTTCTGGGTTGACTCAAAGGTTAAAAAAAGGGAAAAAATGAGATGGTGTAACAGAGTAATAAATCCATGAGAAAAAAAAAAACCTTACTGGCTTAGCCTGAAGTTAGAAGTATCTCCTATTTGGAAAATTAAAATTCAACACGTCTTGTATAATTTCCTGTTAATACAAACAACATTTCTTAAACACTGGATCCGTCCCAATGCCCACACTTGTGGCATTTGCAAACAGTCAAGTGTCAACTTGTGACGTATTTTGGGGCCATACTTTTGAGGTCTTGTTTTGTGGTTTGCAAACAGAACAAGGATACAAGTCTGTCTTTTATGCTAAAATAATAAAACAACAACAACAACAACAAAACCGTATACTAGGCTGAACATATACTAACCTCTGATTGGTGCATTTCAGCCATGAACGCTGGCTAAAATCAAAGCAAAATTCAAATTCAAATGCAAATGTTTTTGCTTATATTTTTTCATGTTTAGGTAGTACACCGTTGGTATTTGAAAATGAAAAACTCAGTTTCACAATTTTATTATGATTGTGGCAGTAAATGGATAATTATTTGTTGATTGAATTTTAATTGAAATGTTAGTAGTAATGAGGCATTTTCAAACATTAAAATGATTATTTTTGCCATTTAAATTTTTTCCTAGATCATGCACGAGCAAAAAAAGATAAATGAAAGTTTGATTGAGTTATTTCTTTTTAACATTTATAGTCCTGAACTTACTGCTGACAGCTTTTCAACTAAGTAAGAGGACTGATCACTGCAGCTTTGTTGCCAAAATGAATCTTCACAAAACATTAGGTAATACTTTGCTTGGTACTTGGCTAATCCCCTAAACTGTGTTAGTATTGGAACCATCCATTCTGCTTGCGTTACTGGTTTCCTCTGCTGGTTTGTTGTTTTCCTGAGTCTGCATATCTGTTGCAGAATGCAACCTGAGACTAACCTGTCAGTGACCTCTGATCCTCCTCCCACATGTACATCTTTTTGTCCCATACAGACACTATGGTGCCTGTTCAACATGGAGCAAACTATACATTTTTTCTCAAAATGCTATAACATAGCTAAAATAAAAGCCTATGTTATTATCACTTCCTCTAAAATTCCTTTGGACTATGAGGAGGCCAACGCTTCCTACCATGAGTCAGAGAGGAAAAGTATTCAATGACTGATTCACATTCTGTTGGGAGCATCAGCTGGGAGCCGACCTGCATAAAGCTCACCACATTTACCAATACTCATACTGGAAGTTATAAGACTGACATTGCAAAATAAGGCATTCAAATATAGTAGCATGATGGGCCAAATGACACCAATAAACATAATATACAATGCAGGTGGTTGAACGACAATTTCCTTGTCTGTTAAAGGCGACTTAACAGACAAGCTGCAGTTATTCTGTGCCTTTAAATGTGACTTGCGTCATTCTTTGGCATTTACAGAAAATAAGGACAACCTGAGCCCTTAAGATTGACGTGATGCAGCTTTGGAAAAAATTAACCTCTGCCTCGTCTCTTCAAGTTGCAACTTTGAGGGAGATTTTGTGATGGTTTTACATTTCTGTGCTCTGGACCGATCCATTCAGCATTGGTTTGCTATGTACCTGGTTTGTGCTCAGTCACTGGGATTGTTTTGTATCCTGTTCTTGTTTTTTTTGTGTGTGTGCTTTAACAATGATATTGACAAAAACACACTGTACTTTTTCAAATCTACACAGTTTGTACTTGTTATAGGCTGCAGCTGCTGAACATATTGTAGATCTGCATGGGATGTGGGTTTCACTACTCAAGTCTACAAACCTGGACATGCTATAAAAACTCAAACACACTCTAGATATATTAGTGTGAACATACGGATATGCACTACTTATAGTAGTAGCTACTAGCTATGGACAATAATTTCACATAAATTTTTTCATTCTTATTTTCCTCTTTTGGGTCTCAGTTATTTTTCACATATTTTACAATAATGATATATGATCTGTTCTAGATATTTTTCCTTCTTGATTTTGACACTGACTCTTTTCAGTTGTGTTTTGAAATTTCTTACCGGAAGTCATCCTGTATATCCAGGTTGGTTTGACAGAAATCAGCAGCGCAGAGCAGCAACAGCGGAGCATTAAGCCTCATCCAGCCCGACGCACTTCAGTCCACTCTGCAACAGGAGCGAGATTTAATTAAAAAAACAGACAGAAACAAACAAAAAACAAAAGTGAGCCTAGATAGTAACTGGGGGAGAAGAAGAGGAATTTATTGCCACAACTCCATTTTCTTTCTTTCTTTCTTTCCTTCTTTCTTTCTGTCTTTCTTTCTTTCTTTCTTTTTTCTTTCTTTCTCCTTTTTACTCTTTTCTTTCCTTTTTTCTTTCTTTCTTCCCATCCTATCTTTGGACACGGTTATGCGCCCGCGCTGTGCTCTCTGGACTGTACCTGCGGTGATGGGCCGGGCCGGGAGATGAGCAGCGGGTGGTGCGTGGGTGCCAGGGGCGCAAGAGGAGGTCTGCACGCTTAGGTAAAGTCTAATTTTTTTTGCTGTTTGGTCTATTCATCTGTTTATTCTGAGTCTGTCTTCTCTAAGCTTCAGAAGAGCAGGCTAGTGGTTGGCAGATACTTTCTAATAGAGCCTGAGTTGATTCTCTCTGTTTTATTCTGGAGGAGAGCGCAGCCTCAACTTTTTGGAGTTGTTTTTTTTTTCAAGAGCTACTGCAGGTTGATGTTTCCAGCAAAGGCGCTTTATATGTAGTCTAAAATATTTATAGTCCTATTATGTAGGCTACCGTATCACATCTGTCTACATTTCAAGTCTTGTACGCTACTGTAGTCTGTGTCCTCTGCCCGTCCACAACACAGAGATTCCACTCACTTTTCAAGCGCCTGTGTATTATGACTTTTATGGTCAAATACTGTAATGCGTGCGTGCGTGCGTGCGTGCACGCGTGTGTGTGTATGTGTGTGTGTGTGTGTGTGTGTGTGTGTGTGTGTGTGTGTGTGTGTGTTCGCGCGCGCTTCTCGCCGCTGATGGCAGCTGAAGCGCGGGATGTTACGTGAGCTCGTGGCCGCCTTATCACGATGAAGGAATGCGAGAACTTAGTTCCAGTAAAACGTTGTGTTTCCTTTATCAGCAAACTTTCAGTGCTCTTCATTAATTATCTGCTTGTGTGCTGATGACACTTTGCGTGGTGATGAAGGACATATAGGCCTAAGTAATGGTTGATGATGCCAGCGATGATTAAACAGTGGATGAGGTGATATGTGATATATGGATCTATATGAATCGATTGTATTGTGGGTTACAGCTTGTTTGCTGATACTGAATTAGAGGAATATGATCACTTTAATTTCTACATTTCTCCCTCTCATTGTTGTTCTTAATGAACCGATAAAGTCAGGTTGGAGTGACATGAAGTGCTTGCAGAAGGCTGTCAGTGGGCTACTAGATATGATGGATGTAAATATTTTGTTTCTACTGTGATTTCTGAATGACTATGTCGTGATCATGACACAGCAAGCGTTGTTTTCATGTGAAGGTGGAACAAAATTTTCCAAAACAAGATTTCCTTGTTTGTTGAACCCTAAATGTCTTGCTGTCTTGTGATCACTGTGCACAGAGCGCCATACTAGGCTCAGTGATCATCTGTAATCTGCAGACATTCAGACAATCTCTGCCGTTTTTTTTGTTTGTTTGGTTTTTTTACTGCTCACATTTGACATCTGCAAAGAAGAGTTTTTTATAGCCTAATGCAGCTGCAAACAGGCTCCCTGTGCTGCCTTTAGGGGCCTTGAGTGTCCCTGTGGTCATCAGAAGTTAGTTTACAGTAGCCTGTTGTGACCAAATTAAACATAAATCAATGTAGCCTAATTTTCTTGTGACAAGTTCACAAAATGATTCTTTCATATTGCAGTGACTGTGAGAAGCAAAATCCAATTATGTCAAGATTGCAAAATTAATATTTTGTGACAAGAACATTAAAACAATTACACAAATGCAATTTATGGCTTATATGTGTTGCACTTCGACACTCTGCACATCACAGGCAGGTTTCTGTGAAGAAAGGTTAAGCTGGATTCTTGTCCTGGGTCAACTGAAAATTTTCTTCTGCTTTAAAAGTAGATGAGAGGAGCTGATGTGATTGGCCATTACTGAAGCTTGCCCCAAGTACAATCTAATAATTCCATACATCCTGTTTTCCAGATTGTGCTCCGTTGCACCAGGTTCGCACTTGTATTTCATACACACACACATGCTCTTGAGCACCAAGTTTGTCTTCTTGATTGCACTCTGTTTCTGAATAACAGTGCCCTTTCTCCTCCTTGGTGTCTTTTTGTCCCCCTCTGTGTTTTCTTTCACTCTTCAAGAAGTAATATCCTAAGTTTACCTGCCTAAGGGTTCAGTAGTTTCCCCAGACATCAGACCAGCCTTTTGTAATGGTATGATGGCTGGAGATTTGATTTGCCTGGTCGGGATGGGCCGGCATACATACAGGGAACATTTACAAAGGACAGATATTGATTCACGTTGGTCTTAAAACATGGAAGCAGACGAAGTGAGCTAATGTCTTTTTTCCATTAACTTCTTCCTCCTGGCAGGACCCCTGTTGTCAAAAGCTGAGGTTTCACTGGCTTAACTTTTTCCAATCAATAAACCAACAAAGAAGGTTGTTGTGAAACAAGACAAGGCCAGCTTCATTCAGCAGGACTATGGATGGAGCCTGTGGGGGCCATTGTTGGAAGAACGTAATAGCTTTGCCCTTTGACTTTGAGTCCATTAATATATTGGACCCTCTTGTGGCTCAAGAAGATAGTCTCTGCAATATTTTCAGTTCACACATTCTACATTCTAGTAGACTTACGTCTAAGGCTGCAACAAACGATTACTTTCATTATCAGTTAACCTGTTGATTATTTTCTTGATTAATCGATTAGTTGTTTTGTCCATAAAATGTCTGAAAACAGTGAAAAATGTCAATCACTGTTTCCCAAAGTCCAAGGTGACCTCCTCAAAGGCTTGTTTTGTCCACAACAGTCCACTAGCCAAAGATATTCAGTTTACTGTCATATAAGGCTAAGGAAACCAGACAATTTCACACCTGAGAGGCTGGAATCAGAGAATTTGGACATTTTTTTCTTAAAAAATGACTCAAAACGATTCAATGATTATCAAAATAGTTGGTGATTAATTTAATAGTTGACAACTAATCAATTAATCAATAAATCGTTGCAGCTCTACCTATCCATGCTGTCTCTTATTATATTGACTCTATCACAGTTTCAAACAAAAAGTCTTACAGGCAACATGCAGTGGCAGATGATACACAACAAACTATTGGGACAGTTGCATTTTTCTTTAGCATTGATGCGTGACAGCTCTCCATAAAAGTAGCAGTTTTATCACATTTGCACATTCGCTTCCTGGACTTCTTCTTCTGTCTGCATGACACCAGATTTCATGCTGATCCATCCAGTAGTTGTAGAGACATTGTGAACATGGACGTCTGTGTAAAATTTTGTGCCAATCCATCCATTAAATATTGAAATATTTCATTGGATATTTGAGAACTTGGACCTGCTGGTGGCACTTAGATGAAAAGTTGAAGAATCATCAGTGAGTAATAAGGATTTATCCTCAGGAAAACCATGAGTGTTTGCACAAAATTTCATGGCAATCAATCAAATAGTTGATGAAATATTTTTGTCTGATCCAAAGTGATTGACCACCCGACAGACCAACAGGCTGACACTGCCATCCCTGTAGCCATAAAAATAAACCATTAAGCAGTGTAATGCATGGACCTGAATTTCAATTTAATAGAGCTACTTAAAGGTACCCAGTGGAGTTTTTGACCACCACTAGTAGTGCTAGGGAGCAATGTTTTTACAAGTGGGTCCCTGTTTTGTTTGTATTGTGCAAATGCACAAGGATGCACTGGTGTGCACATGAACATCGGTTGGTTTCACATCCTGCTGCTGGTAGCGGTGACATGCCAACAAACATAGCAAATGGCAGTGAAAAAGACAGTTAATGATAGATAATTATTGTACATACAAAATGAACTTAATTCTGCAAAAATCCAAAATAATATTGTGGAAATAGTAGTTACCTGGATGTAACTCCAACGCTAATGGATGTAACGCCCTCTAATGGGCTTCCCCATTGGTTTACCCCTTGAGGCTCCACCTCGGCACCTGAGAAAGATCTTTGCACTTACTGCCCAATCGGGGGGGTAGCAGCCTTGCAGCATCCTCCCCCTATAAAGCCCCAGCGCACTTGCGGTTCGTCTTCCTTTGAAACTCAGCAACAAACAACTGGGGCCAGCTGGGCTTGTGGTTAGATGGCTACTCACATACTCATAGAAATGGAGTTACAAATAGATAACTACTATTTCTATGTCGTATATGTTCTGCCCTCTAACGGGCTTTGCTATTGGTTATAACCTAAGCCATAGGCTGTTAGGGATGAGATGTACTCCCAGCTGGACTCGAACCAACATACAGCAGCAGTCCAACGGTCAAGCACCACCTGTCTTAGGGTCTCACACCGGACTGCAAAAAGGCCAGCAACAGCTGGCCGCTTATCAAACCTTAGTCTGCACTAGATGAGATCCTTCCAGACAGTGCACCAAGCACTGAATGAGACACAGAACCAGCAGTCATATCCCTGAGATATGCGATGCCCCTGGTGGAGTGTGCCCTCAGACCCGCTGGGGGAGGTTGACGCACCACCTCATAACTTCTGCGGATCGCATCACAGATCTAGTGATCAAGTCCTTGCCCAGACCGAGGGGCTCCCTCAGCCCGACTGTTGTGGCAGACGAGCAGCGGACTTACTGAAAGCCACTGTGGACCTGTCACTGGACCTTTCCGTGGTGCAGTGACGCCAGCGAAGCCTCTGCTGCTGCTGCTGCTGCTGCTGGGGATAAAAATGTGAGCCCAGCTGCTCAGCCCGGTGGCATAGGCGAGTCACATGAGAAGCAGGACTTGCAAGTATACATGGTGAATTTGTCTGCGACACCTGATAGTGAACAAAGTTTGTAGGTCAAGGTGGAGCCTTAAGGGGGTAAACCAATAGCAAAGCCTGTTAGAGGGCAGAGCACGTACAACGTGAAAGTATTACTACTGAAATACATAACTTATGAAAGTATATTGTACATTTTAATAAGCAACATAAATTAACATGGTAAACTTAAGTAATTAAAATAACCCAAAAAGCTATGTGTACAGTGACAGTACAATGGTTACAATAGCAAACAAACATGGATGTAAACATTTTAAAAAATCATCTTTGCAAATGTTTTCTGAAGAGGGAATTGCACTCAACATGTTTGTTAGACATTGAGGATACATAGTGCGTTTTGGTGAGTAACAATGACACAGTGCATTTTGGTGAGTAACAATGAGTGTAAATATAACTTTCATTTGTTTACCAGAAGAAAAAAAAACTCCACAGGACATTAACTTCAGGAGTGTTTGTCAGCATATGACAGGAAGAAAATCTGGACCCAAACTCTTTCCTAGCAGCACAATTCTGATTAAACTGTCAGTAATGTCTGAGGTTGGATTTCTGATGGTGCACCACAAACAGCCAGTCTATCACAAGCACAGAGCACTATTTAGTCACAGGGATGAGTAGAGAATAACATTTGATCAACGCTTTTATAAATGTATCAACGTTAATGGAAGCCAGGAAATAGTTTATAACAGATATCTTGATGTTGAACTGTAGATATTAATTAAAACTTGAACTGCTTCCCCCCCTCTTTGAATAAATCAATAGATGTTTGAATAGTAACACCATCAGAGGTTGGAAGGTGTTTTCTTTTGTTGCAGTTCTTTTGTGCCTGGATGAACTCCAGTCTCTCCTTAGCAGATCATTTCCACAGGAAGAATGATGTAAACACTGACATTTCAGCGCTCTGTTGAACTGCCAGTTAGTACTTTCACCGTGTTTTTATCAACGTCATCACGCAGGGAAAATACAGGCTTGGTATTTCATAGTACTACATGTATAACAAATGAAATAAAGCCTCATACAACAAAGGCACTCATCAACATCTCTTATGTATTCATGCAAACACAATAGATTGAGTGAAACCTTCACTACCAGAGCACTCCCCGCCACACATTATACTCTCTCCCAGGGAACCAGAGCACACTAAATAAAAGATAATACTGCTAGGAACTGTCCTCACCTGAGCCAAAGAACATTCATCAGTCAAAATCCAATCTACAATCTACAACAGAGAACATATTTAATGCTGATAGGATGGTTTAGTGTGTCTTGCGGGAACTTTAAAGTTTCTGACTGTTGTTAACATGCTCAGAATGAGAGGGAGGTTTATATAAAAAAAAACACTCTTGCATTTTTCATGTATATTTTCTTTTGCCGACTCCTCTATTTGATCTCTCTGTTATTTATTCATTAGGGTGGGTTGAGGTGCAGGGTGAGTGATTATGCAAGGAGCCTCACAAACAGCCATTGTTTATTTAATCAACATTGGCCCAGGTTTCTCACGCATGCTGTGCTCACACACACACACACACAAACATGCACACACATACACGCACACACAAAGAGAGCACATTACGAGCTGATTGCCCCTGCCTGGTTAAACAGACATTTTATCTATCAGCAAAAATCACATTAATTAATCTCCCCAGTCTGATGCTGATGTCATCAACATCATATTATTTAATCTCCCCAGTCGGATGCTGACGTCATCAATGTGAGACACCCCTGTGGCTAATTAATCCAGGATATGGCCGCAGGGCAGGGGCACGTGACAGCTTACAGGTGTTTTAAATTGCTGAGCTTCTACTACAGATACAGGAGAGTTAACAGTTAGGCAGGCTCTGTCCTCATGCGCTCATGTAAGTAAAATAGAAAGTGCAACATTTTCACAGGTATTGTCATAGTGGTCAGTAATATGCAGCGCACACAAGGAATCACACACAAGCTGATAAAATGATTATTACTGTGTATTATAACATCTGTGTTTGGGCACAAAAACACGTACTATATACTGATTTTCATACTACAGTTTGTACAGTATTTTTCAGTTAGTACAAGAAATTAATTATGAATGAACTTTATGATTTTATACTAACAGGAAATGATGTGAAATATGAGCCAATGAACAATCAAATGGAAACTTTGCTGTGCCCATTCACTAAAATACTTGTTCTAATCAGGATTTGAGTATGTAGTGTGCTCACATTGGGAACGTGACAAAATTAAGTCAACTCAAAATACTACAATAAAAAAATTGCTTGATTTTTGTGCTGGTGATGGACACTATTGCACTATGCACAAAGGAAATGAAGGTACAACACCAGAGAGAGCTCAAAAACACACAACACACAAACTCACTTTAAAAACACACAAGCAAATGAAGGCAACGTCTTTAGCACTAAGACAAAACACAGACATGTGTTTTAGAAAATGCAAATGAGTAAAACAAATATATACACAGTCATAGCATAAAGAAACACAATGCAAATACAGAAAACCAAAGCAAATACAGCCATGCTAGCGGTTCTGTGATACTGTATTTTGGGTGTAGCGGTGCTTTGAAGCTAAATGCTAACATGCCCACAATGACAATTCTCACACAATTATGTTAAATAAGTCAAATGTTAACAACACAAAAGGAGTTTAATACAGTAGGAGTATTAAAAACTGAGAGTAGGCCTAAATTGTGTAAGGCTAACGCTAACTGTATAATCAAGGTCTGCAATAATATCAGGATCACACAGTCAGAATGTTCAAACTAAAATGAACAACATCACTGATGAGTGGTCAACATATTCATCCGTTTTCAGTGTCCCCCGTCGTGTTCTGCTGGACTTGTTCTGTATTTGTGGTTTGACAGAGCTTGTTAACTCGTACCTATTAATAGCACTTAAACACACAGTAATTTGAAATTTCATTGAGCTTTTATGCATGTTCATGCATGTGTCTGCCATGCTGTTGTGTCTGTGTGTGTGTTCAGTGGTGACTATCTGGACGGATCTAATCTTCGTGCTGCTCTGTGAGTTCTCTGACTGACAGTGAAATTGAAAACCATGAATCAGGTCCGTTGCATTTATTACATGCCTGCATCATCCTTCACTCCACCTCTCTGTCTTTCTCTTGCTCGACTTTCAGCATTTATGGCCTGCATCTGAATCTCTTATCTCATCCTATTCACCCATTAATGGTTATTATCCTTCCTTTTTACACCCTGTCTGATAAGGGAGTCAGTTAAACACACTCCCTTTGTTGTTCTGATGTATGTCTTTCTCCCTCCGCTTCCCTTTATTTCATCACCTCTTCACACACTACATTAACTATCTCTGTATCCTCCTCTACATCTCTCTCCCACTCCTCTGGAGTGCTCTTTCTCAAATCACCCCATTCCTAATCTCCCTATATTCTCTCACTGTCTTTCTTGAAATGTAAAATAGAAGCTCTTCTGCCCCATCCCACCCAGTGCATTTTGTGTGTGTGTGTGTGTGTGTGTGTGTGTGTGTGTGTGTGTGTGTGTGTGTTCATGACTGCATAAGCGTGGGTGTAATCTGCTCATCCATTCTCCCCAAGTCCCCACCCTCACCCTTGACTTTCATTTGACCCCACACTTGGAAGTTTCACGGTGGCACAAACTTCAGTTAAGGTATGTTTATACAAATAAATATTCTCATTACCACCTAAAGACAAATGGTGCCTGATTAGCTTCATTGAGGAGAAGAATAAAAAATGTGTCAAGTGAAAAAAGAATGATAAAACTGAAAATGAACAGAGGAATAGATAAAGTGAGGATTGGAAAAGGTTTTTTATTGTTACATGTTCCAGTAAAGTGTACAAAGCAACGAGAGAGTGTAGTTACTGTAAATCCGTGTATATATACAACAGATCAGTAACCAGATCCCCCCCCCTACCACCAACCTTTTGAAAGCATGCTTCCTGAATTTTTTTGTGCCTGTGTGTCGGACTGGGACAGTGCAGACAGACAGATAGCGCTGACCTCACAGCACAAAACTGTGTGAATTTAACAAATAGTCAAATGTTCAGCAGTGGACACCAACTTATTCAAACCTCTGGAAACTACTTTGTGTTACTTTCAGCCAGACTTTGCATGGAGCTATTTTAAATTTGAGAATGAATCACTCTGTGTAATAATTTCTACTTTCATCCAGCAGCTCTGTGCTGTGCTTTCCCTGTCCACAGTCTTTTGTTATGCATATGCGTGCTTGTAAGAAGAAACCCGGTTACGAGTATAATGAAAATAATTGTTAGTCGCAGCTCTAGTTTCTTTTATCCCCTACCCTGATTATGGTAAACAGTTTTTTTATGACCGAGAGTTTTATGACAGTTAAGACTAGAGAAAGCTGAATGCAAGCCAGTTACAGACAGGAAGCGCATATAACGCAGGCTTCAGGCAGGAAGAGAATAATATTAGAATCAGAGTGATGTATGCAATATAAATAAGTAATATAAATAAATATATTGACACAATTACAGTATATAGTCTGCCATGATATGCTCTGCAGTTAGTTAAAGTAATGTAATGAAATCTATAATGACCACACACAGTGACAGTCTATCAGTGAAGAAAAATGTGTAGCTGGTAGAGAGTGCAGCAGGGCAGTCTTCTAGAGGTAACCATAAATGACAATAAGTGGCAGTTGCATAAGCGATAACATGCGTAGGATTGATACAGTGGGGGTGAAGTGTTCAGGAGTTCAAGAGCCTGATGGCTCGGGGGAAGTCTTTTGTACTGTGCTGCTATACTCCAGTACGGTTTTCCGGATGATAAAAGAGTAAACGACCCACGGTTTCAGTTGGTTCGGCTCCTGAAGGATCCTCTGGCTTTTTTACCCTGCTCCTCTTGGTGTAGAAGTCCCACATGGAAGGCAATAAGCTGCACAGCTTTGACCACATATCAAAATGCAGTCAGTCAGGATACTCTAGATTGTGCAACTATACAAGTTGCAGAGTATCCTCGAGTCCATGCCGAGACTCCTTAGCTGGCAGAGGAAGAAGAGTCATTATCTGCGATGTCAACGTGCTGAGGACACCGCAGGTCTTCACTGATGTGCACCCCAAAGAACCAGACACTGCTTACTCTCTCCACTGGTTCATGTGATATAGATGGGGCAATGTGGGCATCCTGCCTCCTCCTGTAGTTCACTACCAGCTCTGTAATCTTCTGGACATCCAGCTGGGGGGTTGTTGTCCTCGCAACATGATGACAGGACCTCCTCCACCCTGTATGCTGTCTCTGTACTATCTGTGATGCAGCCAATGACTGTGGTGTTGTCTGCAAACCTCACTATGTGGTTTGATCTTTTCTTGGCCATGTAGTGGTGGGTGAAAACAGAGTACAGGAGGGGACTCAGCACACAGTCTTGAGGAGAGCCGGTGCTGAGGGACGGTGTAGCACTGCTTCTCAGTGAACCAGTTTGTCAGCTAAAGATATCTTGAGTTATTTAAGCTAAAATCTTGTGTTTCCTTTAAAAGATTGTAGTCTGGTAAAATAGACCAAATAATACCTTTAAGAAAAAGTATTCAAAGGATGTTATTTTGCTGAGTGTGCTGGTAGGGAGAGACAGGGGAAGTAGAAGATGTCTATTTGACATTTGGATCAGTCAAATGAGACATCAGTACAGATGCGCTGTTACTGCTGTTTCCTGACATAGATGAATCCCAACTGACAAACTCACTGACACTTAATTACTGTACATAAATGGACAGTTAACACAGAATGATGAATTAATTCATTACTGAATGCTAATTCAAACTCCACACAAACTCTCACACACACACCCACAACTGAAGAACTGAACTAGGAGGATATGTCCAGGCCTGTCAGTGCTGAGATCACACTGGCAGACTGGTGATGTCCTTCTGAGCTTTACTGTATGAGGGTTTTGTCTGGTTTATATGTACATCCAGGCATTCTTTTAGTGCGTGTGTGTATGTGTGTGTGTGTGTGTGTGTGTGTGTGTGTGCTGATATGTGGAAGACAGAAGTGCTTGCGGAGAGAGTATTTATAATTAGACGGTGAACATTTACCCTCTAGGATATCACTTACCCCTCCATGTCTTTCATCGTCTCCCAACTAATGTTTTAGTCATGCTGCCCGTCTGTCGTCATGACTCCTGTTGTTGAGACAACCATTATCCCAGCTCTCCAGGGGATGGCTGAAGTTTGTCCTGATGTTCGTCCCCTCTGTTGCAAACTTCACTTCACGCAGAAATCGAAAATGAACTGACGTTGGCAGTGATGAATGAATAGTGTATATACAATATATTAAACAGTTGTATTTTTAACACACTTCAAAAAGGCTGAGCTCACTTTAAGCACATCCAGCTGTTTTCAGTAGAACAGGGGATTCAGAAAAGTAATCAGGGACATTGTGGCAAAATCATTTAAATCTATTATTTACTTTTAATTGGATGCATTCTACTGAGTAGCAAACTACAGTAGACGCGACTTGCAATCTTTCTTTAGTATCTCATAAAGAAACTTTAAAAAATAATCTGTGACACTAACACTAAACAGAAATAGGAGCCTGAATAGTTATATCACCAAATCATCTCAACATATGACCCTCTCCTGTCCTTTAATGAAGAAATTTGGATTCTTGAAGTACAATAATGTCAAATATATCATTTGCCAATATCATTTGCTTCTGAATGACATGGGTAAGATATACTAGATATACCAGAGCTGTGCCATATGTGTGTGACAGACATAAATCATGTGACATCATAAGTCACAGATGTCAGTTTTTCCTCAAGCTAAAAGAGTTTTTCTCTGAAAAGTAGAGGACTACTTCTTCATTTGAGAAAAAAATCTACCATGTGTTTCTGGATGCATAAATACATGTCAGGAAAGGATATGTGTCAGGAACCATTATTGGTCAGTCCTTATTTTGATGAAATAATTTCAGCTTGCTGTTTGCAGTCTCTGTAAGCCAGGCTGAGCCTCACCTGCATTTGATCAGGCATAATCACATTGCCAGATAGAGTAAATATTTTCACCAATCTCTTATCTCTCTATCGATTTGATTAAAGAAGACACAGGTTATTTCATCCAACCAGTCGTTAGAACAGCTGAGATTTATTAAGCAGAGTTTGACAGCGAGAGAAGACAGCAAGGAGAGTATGTGGTAGGATCAGACAGTAGTGGACTGTAAAGCCATGAAAACATGGCTGACTGAACAACCAATAGGATTAATGGAGTTAATTGTCTATAGCTCTAATTTTATTCATAATAAGATGAAATTGAACTGCAGCTACTTTCATCACCATTTTCAAACTGAGGTGAAAACAAAAGCTTAAATCAATGACATACAATAGAGGCCACTCAATTATTATAATTACCATAATTCATATTTCAAAAATTGTATGCAACATAGTTTAAGTGCAAAAGCCCACAAATACACATCACTACAATACACCAGAAGCTTCCAAACTTGTATTTTGAATGACTGTTGCTGTCTATTTCTTTGTGATTTGTGCAAAACACCATAATCTAACATCTCTATTAGTTGTAGCTGATTGTCAGTTATAGTCTTACCTAAGTTATTTGACTCAAAATTCATATTAAAATAAGCAGAAGTGGTTCTCAGCTGTTTAGACTCAACAAAAATGTTCTTCTTTGGGAAGTTGAGACAGACCCCCAAAACAGGATCTGAGCTTGTTTACTAATCCTGAAAACCATCACTGTTGCTTACTGTGGCCACACAAGAACAGGCAATTGGAAAAAGGAAGAGACTATATAAGTTAGAGGAAGTGGAATGAATATATATTTGGTATCTATTCAGAGATAAAATGTAAAGAGGTTATGAATAACAGGGAGGAATACTGTGGTACACATGTCTGAAAACATCTGAATGTTTCAGTATTAGAGCCCGAGAGCCTCTCACAGATTTAATACGCCCTTTAAAAGTTTAGAAGTAACTAGTGAACACCTAAAATATAAAGTCAATGTCCTTGCTATTAAAAGCAGGACAGAACTGAGCAGATTCAACTCACATCCCTGCTGTTTTCTTTATGTATGATTAAAGAAAAGTAAAGCTCATGGTCCACAATGTGCATTCAAGGACAGAAACACACAAAGCAACAAAGATGTTGATTCATGAATAACTACAAGGCATCTGATTACAAAACTTAATCACACCTGAATCCTATTGTGAATTACTCATGTCAGTTTTACCACCTCGGTTGCATGCTTAAAAACAATCTCAGCCCTAGCAGCACAATCGACCATTGTCATGATCATCAGTGCGTAGAGAGCCTGCCGAGCCCTGATCAATACGCTGCGGACCTAAAGCATGCCAGATTAAGAGGCTGATGCAGATCTCCATCGGCCCTCTGTGTGTTTAATCTCAAAGAAACCCAACCAAACCATCCATCCACCTCTACTGTTACTACAACCAACACACCCATTATCACTTTGTGAGTACTAAAGACATTCATCCCACAGCTTTAATGTCCTATTAAATCTAGTCAACACTGTCTTCATTCAAGGTACAAAAATATATAATGACTTCACAAACTTTGGATTTTTTGTTGTCGTTGTTGTTGTGATTGTTTTTACTCATCCTTGTGTACCAGCCTAATAAGCCATTTGTTAAAATAATATTTGTTTGTTATAAGGCACAATGTATAAATGTAAATAGTAAATTTAATCAAAAATCTGTGATTTCATTTCATTCATTAGTAAAGAATAATTTCAAGTGCCCTGGTGCAACACCTGCAGGCAGACAATTTATGTTAATTAGTTCATGCATGGTGGAGCTGTGGAGGCGCACAATTTCTTATCATGCCCTTTGGAATTCATTTTGTTCTCCCATTAACTTAACAATAACTAAAACCTAACAATACGTGTGTCATCATACAAGGACTGGTGTGGATAATTTGAACAACAACACAGCATAGACCACATGGTCAGCAATCAAGCTGTGAGGATTAGCAATCATCCAACTCCAAAATCATTCTGAAACCCTGTGAGAAAACTGAAAACACCTCTTGAAACTCTGTTATCATTTTATCGTCTGTCATGTCGATCACCAGGTAAATAGTACAAACAGGGTTTATGCTACAGAGTCATTTCTGAAGAATGTGAACTTGCAAATGTTTGATTGGCCAATGCCAGCTCCTTGCTCCTAGCCGGAAGAGATGTCAAAACAATGGCCTCATTGAAATGAATGAGGAGGCTGTGTTTTGTCATGCAGCTCGGTTGACTTCTGTTTGCACTTAGCTTTACTGTGGAAGTGGTATCATTGAGTTATCCCTCTCCACCAAAAAAAAAACAAACAATAATTTTTGTTTTTTGTATTCAAAATAAAAGTTTAAAAAAAATCATCTGAGTGTCACTTCCCTCTCTCTTCTTACTATAAACAAAAACAAAACAAAGAACAGATGCACAAAAGAACATGTATTTAAGGAAGGTAACTCCTCGGAGGCAAATTAACTGGGCTAAATTGGGCTACAAACAAGAGGTTGAATACAAACTGAGCAATAACAGTTTAGGCTCAGCCTGGGACAGTGTCAGGATCATGGTTGGGTTGGGATAAAGTAAGAAAAGGGTGGCTTTAGAAGACCTTTCATCAGATCTGGCTTTGGCTCAGGAGTTTAATATGTTTTATTCAAGATCTGATGTGCATGATTTTAGCAACTAAACTGCTGTTTTAAAACACAACCTACTAAATTCTAGAAAGGCTGTCCCTTCCTTTTCTGTACACACTGTTGTGAATACTTTCAAACATTGTAAAGCCAGAACGAGCCCTGGCCCTGATAACATTGGTAGCCGTATGCTGTTTCACTGTGTTGATCCAATAGGCCCTATTTTTAATTATATTTTTAATATGTCATTCTGTCAGCAATGGGTCCCTGAACTATGGAAACAATCTATAATCTACAAAAGTTCCCATTGCAAAAAATAGCCATCTCAAGACTCTGAATGGCTACAGGCCTGTAGCCTTGACCTCACTAATTATGAAGTCATTTGAAAAGTTGGTTAAAAAGGAACTTCTGGAGCATCATCTCGACTCATTATAGTCTGCATGTCAAACCAACAGGGGGCTTCAGAATGCAACTATAACTCTGCTCAACTTCATCAATAAGCAATTAGAGGGTAGTAAGAACCCTGCCAGACTGTTGTTTGTGGACTTCCCATCAGCTTTTAAAGTAATGGATGGAGCCATCGTGATGTCACCCATTGGTTTGTGGACTCACGTTTTGAAACTTTGAGTTTGGCATTTTGACTGTTGCCATCTTGGATTTTTAAAGCAAGAAGTGATGAGAAGTGACCATATTTGGACCAGAGGGTGGAGCTGACCCTAATGCTAGCTGCTAGCTTGGTTAGCACGTGCATGTGCAGTCTATGGTTAACTGTGATAATGCAAATGCTAATGTTAATTTTCGCTAGCGAAAAACTGGCTTAAATGAAATTAGTGGAAAAACTGAGGGTTTTTAGTATAACCAAATGCTGAACAAGACTTTTTAAAATTAACTTTCATGAACTGAAAACACACTGAAATAGCGATGGCTACAGCTACACATATGCTCTGTGAATCTGGGGTTACTCCATGTTTACATTACCTAATCAACATTGTCGCTGTGGTAGCAACTTGTCAATCACAAGGTAGCCATGCCCATAATTTACAAAATGAACATCATGCTGTTTTGAAGAAGATGTGAAACTAGTGATTGAGACCATAAACTCATTACGAAAGTTTTTATTGAGGTAATATATCAAGTGAAAAGTAGGGTAATTTTCTCATAGACTTCCACACAAATGGACTTCTTTTTGGAGCCAGGCCCACCCATCCAGGAATTTGGTCCTCCAGGAGAAATAAGCATCAACGCCGTTTTAATGCACAGTCCTACTGGGGCTCACGCCCTGGGCCCAATGATATGAAAGGGCCCATGAGGCATGGGAAAAAAATAAAATAAAATTGACAGGGAGGAAAAAAATCCTGCCTTGTTTGTACGTTTTTTTGTCCATTTGTGGTGTCTGGATTTAAAGCGAAGTGAGACATCACCTTATGTTTAGTATCTCTGATGCTCCTAAGTGGAAACCAGAGGTGCAGTGTTTGTTTTGTTGTCAACAACAGTTGTCACACTTACACCTTTAGTTTCACTCTTTTTTTATCTTTCTGTTGCCTCTTGCTGTTTCTAAGAAGCTTGTTTAACACTCCGAGCTTCAGTTTGCACAAGTTACTGTTATTCAAAGTTTTTGTCGGTGTGACGCCACAGTGGGAAGTTAAAGTGGCGAGCTGAGGTTAGCATGCCGGCTGGTGTTTCGGATTAACCAGAGACCGTGTTATGTGGTGACTTTCAGGGGAATGTGTTGTGGTTATCGTGGTGACGGCAGCTGTTGAAAACAAGGACAGAAGATGTAGGTGTCCTCCTAAAAGTCTTATGTTATCCTTTGTTCAACACAGTCTGGTCCTTTTTGTATTAACGTTACATTATGTAAATTAAATGGTGTTGCCAACGAAAAGCATTCACATTTCCTCACTTACTTTCCTGGAATTAATCTTTTTAAATAGCTTACTTGAGATGAAATGCAGATATGTATATACATTTTAGATGTCATCACCCCAATTCTGTCGGTACTAAAATCAATGGTCAGGATATAGAAATCCTTGAGTCATACAAGTACTTGGGCATTATAATTGATAATAAGCTGAGCTTTGATTGCAACACCAATGTGTTGTGTAAAAAATAACAGCAGAGCCTTTTCTGTATGAGGAAGCTGGTTAAATGACTCTGTTTTACAGATCTTTTATTGAGTTGATTTTTACTTTTTCTTTTATCTTTTGGGTACCCCCCCCCCCCCCCCCATAGAGTTTCAGACCATGCCTTCGGGTTCTCACTTCAAATACCCACCAAAAACCAAAACCATCAGATACAAACACTCCTTCATACCCTCAGCTATTTCACTGTTAAACACCAATAGAAATAGGTAATAATGGTCTAACTACCCAACTACGCTTGATAAATATTATGTACTCTGTTTTTACATGTACTCTATGCTTTTTACTTTTATTATATGTTGTATTTCATTGCCTTTGTGTTTTTGATCTTGTGTTATTTCTGTTTCTGCTGCTGCACAACCTATTGCCCCTCTGGAGACAAATAAAGTTCTACTTGACTAATGGATTTTCCTTCATATTTTCTTGCTTCTTAACCATGCAACAGAAACAGCCCGAGGCTGGTTGGATAGATGGACAAGGCGTCATGCTGATATCTTAATGAACCTGCTCGTTTCAGCTCTTATGTTCTGACGCTCCCGATGTTTGGACTGACATCTATTACAGGGCGCCAACAGGTTCCTGCAGGATCTCCGCACTTTGTTCTTTAAGCGTTACTTTTTAATGTGCAGAAGGAGGGACAGCGCTGTCATTCACACCTGTCAGTAACACACTCTCTCTCTTCCATTTCCTTTACTTCACTCACACACACACACACACCAGCAAACGTTTGTGATTGTTAGGTGTTGGGACTGGTTTGATCCACCCTGATTGGTGTTGTTGACAGGAGCAATACTCCTGCTGAGTCTTGTCTTCACGTATCAATGCTCTGCTCTGCATGCACACACACAAACACACTCATACACACGCAAAGTCCTGCTGTCTTCATCTCAGATGTTTAAGGCAGCTCTATATTGGCAATTTACACAACTTACACTCTTGTCTACAGCACACACACTCATGCAGACACACTCACACTGAGCCTGTTGAGTGTAAATATTTGTGTGTAGCAGCAGGTTTGTCATACCTTCTGACTCTCTGCAGAGCAGGCTCGACCCCATTAATAATGGACAGTGGGATGAAGCTTGGACAGGAGAGAGAGCGAGCTGTAGAGGGGATTATGGAAGGAACGGCAGGATTGAACATACCAGCTCTGACACTCAGGTTACATGGATTTTGACTCTATACGGATGACAATCTGCGATCACGTGGGTGTACATGCCGACATTTGAGAGGAAAATCCTTCGCTCCTGAACACTGATGCAGAGGCACAGAAAGAGAGCTCTTACTTGACTGTTCGCTAAGGCCCGCCCCCCTTGGTTACTGTTGCTATACCTGTCAAGCTTTCCTAACACTGCACATGTACAGTGACAATGATAACGCTGGCAAATTTACCACTTGAAATCCTTAGTAATGTTTTAAACAATGGGCCTTTGATTCCAGACAGAAGTAGACAAAAATGGAGATTTGATTTCCAAAATGACAACTGTCGGAAGCTGAATTTATCATGAATTTATGATGGAGACATACAGTACTCTGCATAAGTTTTAGACACTAAAAGTAAAGTGAAGATGCTTTCAAAAATAATCTCAGGAACATTTTTTATTATCAGTTAACTTCATACAAAGTGCAGTAAACAGAACAATCTTAAATGAAATCAAGATTTGGTGTGAGCATGCTTTGCCTTTAAATCAGCACCAGTTCTCCTTGGTATACATATGGACACAGTTTTTCAAGGTACTTGGCAGGTAGATTGTTAGAAGCATTTTGGAGAACTTGCCACAGTTATGTGGATTCAGACTGTTTCAGCTGCTTCTGTCTCTTCATGTGACCCCAGACTGACTCCATGATAATGAGATCAGGGCTCTGTGGGGGCCATAACATCTGTTGCAGGACTCCTTGTTCTTCTTGTTGGTGAAGATAGCTCTTTAGACTCTGGTTGTATGGCGTCATTGTCGTGTTGCAGAATAAGTTTGGGACCAATCAGACGCTTCTCTGATGTTATTACATAATGGATAAGAATCTAAACATCTTGTACCTAAAACGTTTGCACAGTACTGTGCATAATATCATGCTAAATGACTGAAGCTAAAGCTGTATGTCCCAGGCAAAAGTTCAGTATCCTCACCAGATAATGATCCATGTAGACAACATGGAATGTACTTATTGCAGGGTAACTAGTCAGATCTCATATTATAGTACCGTGTGATGAGGTAAAAATGGGAGATCACACTGATATTTTCATTCTAACATATCTGGACAAAACATACTTGGAAAAGCAACACTGAGGTTATATTTATGCTTTATTATTTGTATGTTTAAACACATTTGGAGGTTGAGGACTAAACCAGGTGTTTGGCAAACATAAATCTATCTTGTGTGTTGAATTTGGATGATACTGCTGGTGTGTAAATGTTCTCAAATCCAATAAAGAGCAGGACAGAGCTGCTAACATTTTGCCACATTCCTGTACTGTAGCATCTGGGGCTGGCTTCCACACAAGAAATACTGGGCTGTTTTAGATGTAGCCTGCAACCACACAATATAAAGTAGTAAACGCTAGCTAATTATCATGCTCCTTGACCTTAACGGACAGCAGGTTACTACTGTGAATGTAAGCTAGTTAGCTGAAAATGCAAATGATTGCAGTTTACACGAAAGTAGATTAACACACAGTTTAATCCATCCCTTACCTTTTGGTCTTGTGTGTTTGTTTTTTCTTTGTATACACAGGATAATCCTTACCATAGCCTCATAAACACAGCTTCAACTGTCAACAGTTGTTTTTCCATTTGTTCAGATGATAGCGTGCAATGTGAGCACTGGTTTACAGAAGGCATATAACCAGTGCCTGGCTGTCCACTTGGGTTCTCATTTCCTCTGGGGTTTTTCTACATCTTTCTGCCATCCAGCTCTCCATCTGCAGTCCAATCTCTACATATATACTGCTCTGTGTGTGCTGCCCCACATTCTATTACAATGCTGATAAGTCACTGCACAGATTCTATACGCTTGATAAGTAGCGGGTTTGTGTGTGTGTGTGTGTGTGTGCAGGGTTGTTAATTTATGTGTTGCATGCATGATTTGGTGACATCGTATTATCAAACACCTCATGTTATCTGCTCCGAGAGCCTCTATGTACATTTGACTGATCTGGCCAGCGGGTGGAAAGACGTTGGTTTGAATTTCTAATTTACTTGTCTCAGTCAGATGAGCCACTATGTTTGAAATGGAAATTAGATCATTTATTATAGAAACAGGACCTTATTCATTCAGAGTGTCTTTCAATGCATTTGAAGCCTGGGTACATTTCTTTTGTTTCATCACTAAATCTTTGCTTATTATAAACAACATGTAAAAGTGGTTTGGTCTTGCTCCCTTTATATTACCTTAGGATAGAAGACAACAATGGGTGCTCTAAAGCTATTGAATGTGATGTAACACAGTTAAAGGATAAGGCTGGCAATCTATATCTATATCTTATTGTCAACAAATCCCAAGTGCAGAGCCAAACCAACAATGAACTTATCACACTTACAAGTATTGTGTGTGTGTATCCAAAGCCTGATATATCATATTCCTCAGTGCCACAGACCTTCGTTGTTGTCCAAAAAAATACGTCAATGAGCCACACAGCTGCGTTGGGTGACATGTTAATTTGCTTCAGAAGAAAGTGATTACGGTTTTATATTGATAACACATGTGCTTTCCCTGCAATGACAAGTCAAAATATCTTCTGGGAAAGAGCCGGAGTCCATTAGTACATTAACTCAGCCAACTCCCAGCACAGTTCCGGCCAACTTCAACCTGAGCAGAGCACTAATCAGCCAGAATAATTGAAAACACCTGTGTGGATGTGCAAGACCTTTAATTGTTTTAAGATTTGATTGCTCCTTATCCTGGGAAGGCCTGAAACTACACCGCCACTTCATTGAGCAGGGCCACCTGGTTGCTGTGATTCTGCCAGCCTTCAAATCTGGGAAGATTATTTGTCTGTGAGGGTTGATGCTGTGGTGTCCTCATTGATAGCCTTAGAATAACATGAAGGCCATTTCTTTTGAATTATATTTCATCCACGTAAACTAGCCTATTTAAGCTAATAAAAATTCTCTTCACCCTACACTTGAAAATGAAATTAAGACCCTTGAAAATCCTTTGCTTCAGTCATTAGAAAAGACATTACTCTCCCTTTGGTTTTGGGAGGAATTCCACTTCAGCTGTTTCTCTACTAACTGCTCGATCCTCCCATTCTGCTCAGGAGTGGTATTACGTATTGGAACAGTCTTTTTTTTATTTATTGCCTGTAGATGCCATTGTTCATTTTTCAGAAAGATGACTGCACATGTTCATCTTTGGCTCTTTAAAAGACCCGTGATTATAGACAGATTTCAGGAGCATATTAATGAAAACTGGATACGTGTTTCAACCATTTTGGAAAAATTTGGATTCACAAACAGTAGTTGAGATTTTGACATACTTTTACCTCTTAATAAATGTGATTATCTGTAATATGATTTAAGGGGAGTAAGACTGCAACCAAACAAACTCTGCTATGTTATGAGCCAGGCCCTTCAGGATGCATATGCATGCACACTCACAGAGAGAAAGATTAAGCTTGGTGTCCTTAGCTGCCTCTTGCACATATGGGTCTATTTAGCTTTAACAGAATTATCTAATTATGTTTCTTCACTAGATCCAAAATGTATCTTATCTGACAGAGAAAAATGGACCTGAATTGTTTACTTGCCTCACTTTTCATACTTACAGATACAATCCTTCAGAGGGAATTGGGAAAAGAGAGAAATAGGCACACTATCATCTTTTTAATGGGTTTAGAATTAATTACAGCAATAAACTCAACATGTTTAGTGGATGATGAAATAGACTTTCATAGATCAGCATGTTTTTTAATACTTAAAGATTAATACTGTAGGGAAAATGTTATGTACTGTGAATGGAAATCAACTGTTGAATGAATCCTTCCAAAAGTGCCACATTTGTAAGCAGCATGTAAATCAGTTATTTCTATTCAAAAGAGGTGATGAAAACAATACATACCTTCCTTCCTTCACTACTTTTAAGTTGCTGATGCAGCTATACAGAAGTATTTGATATTAGAAGATAACTATATCTCTGGGTGTCCATCATTAATCAGATTACTCATGTCTCAGAGGAAAACTTGCGATCAAAATCAGGCTCTCTGTAAGAAATGCTTTTCTTAAATGGACACATATTTGCTATTAAGTTACTATTACTAAAAGTCACTGATACATAATCTGTCTAGTTTAAGTTCTAACACAGAGCAGTTTTGTTTAACTGTTGCAATAAGAATGTGCTAAAGCAGGAAACACAATTTGGGCAGATAACTGTCAGTCCCCTGTGCCGTCAGTCAGTCTAAAGGTCACCACAGATTTCTTGCAGTATTCCTGTAGGATTTGAGGATTCAGTCAAGCTTCTGAGCTGCTTTGTTCATATCAGATATATATTGAGAGGTTTGTGGAGTTTATAGATATGATCTAAGAGTGAAGACCTCAGACAGCCAGTAGGAGTGAAGTGAGGCAGCAAGACAAGAATGATTGTTTGACAACTCCTGTCCGTCAGATGTGTGCGGTTAGGGAAGACTAGGTCTCTTTGGATACACATTTAACTCATGTCTTTTTGTTTGTGTATCCAGTGCTTTGAGACAAAACTGTCAAGAGGAAATGCCATGTTTGCACGAAATGGCTTTGACCTCTCAACATAAACTTTAAATAATACCATGGAAATTACATTTAGATACATATTAAAGTGATTCTTAAATATGTTGACAAGCTTTCAGATGTGGAATATTAACTTTTTTAATAATAAACTTTTCATAAAAAAGTTACAAAATACTTTCCAATGAACAGAATGAAAAAACTACAGAGCCCCTAAAGTCCCAAAAGGTGGTATTTTTTTAATCTTGTGTGCACAATATATTATCTTATGCATACAAGATGATTATCATGTGGGAACAGGTTAATATCTGTACAGTAAAGGCATGATAGGCCTCTGCTTTGAAGACCATGGGTGCAAGTTGCATTTATAGCTTTTAATAGTTTGTTGATTTCTCAAGTATGTTAGAAACATGGCAGCGTTCATTGTTTTATTTAGAATAGTCAATTTGCTATGTTTTAAAGTCCCAAAAGGTGGTATTTTTTAATTTTGTGCACACAAGTTAATATCATGTGGGAAAAAGATAGTATCTTGTGCGCACAAGATAAAAAAAAATACCACCTTTTGGGACTTAAGGGGCTCCGTAAAAAAAACAAAGAACAAAAGTAAAAACAAGTAATAACAAGAAACTGATTTGTGAAAATGGAGTGATTAAACACAGGGACAATGAAATACTGTTAAAAATTGCTAAAAACATAAAATGATAAGAACAGTTAGATAAAACTAGACAAAACAGGAAATGACTGACATTATTTTCACTAATGGTTCCCGAATATTAACATGCTCACAAAATCATCCATTGAAGATTTTTAATCCCGTAAAGAGAAGCCCAGTTATCTGATCTCATTCACTGCTGTCATGGTAACGTTGCCGAAGGTACTCACACCCACCTCTGCCAATACAATTATATTCCAAGGCTAAGTTTGTGTTCACTTTGTCATTTCACAATGGACACGAGATTTTTTTTCATTTCTGTCACATCTGTCACACAGCCATGGTTACTGAGGCAGAGAATGATGTGGAGCTCTGAAGCTCTGATTGTCCAACTGCTTTTCCTTGAGTGCAGAGTCGTGATCTGTTTGTGTAGAGCACTGCTTTTTTCCAGCCACAGGGCTTCACAAAGAGCATTTGGTTTTCAGTTAGTGTAGATAATGTCCTTATTATGTCAAAACTGTGTCCTAATAAAGCATAGACCATTTTAGGCTGTTTACTGTACATTACGTGCCAGTTGGTTTTGAGATTGTTTACTGGAAGATGCAGGTTGCATTGTCTATTTTATGACTGATGTGGGCTGATCTTCAAATAGATTTCCTTCTTGTTAGCTTTCAAATCACATCTTACCACCTCAATTTCTGGAACTCAAAGAAATTGCACAGAGTTGAAATGGCAACATCAAATCAAAGTGACCCAAAATAACTTCTAAATTACAGTTTCCCCAGATTTCCCAAATGTATGTCAGGAATTTATATAAAACAGCGTGAATGAAATCTTGTGGTACAGACTTTGCAGAATTTGTTTGTTGTTGCTGTAATTACGTAATCACACTTTTCCAAATGTTTACTCAGTGTTCTTCAGTTTCTGACTGATGGTCAGAAGAATCGGATGGTTGTGTGTCTGCCCCCGAGCCACCCATCTAGCGCGTGTTTTCATGTGCCGTGGTGACTATGTGGGTACCATGATTGTCTTTATACATTCCTTGAAACACGCATGCATGCATGTATGCGGGTGAACACATGCAGAGATGACACACTGAGACTGAACAGTTATAGGAACATGACTGAAAAGATTTCAAACTTTTCTTCCTTAAATGCAGCAGCTTGTTGTTTTTACGTCAGCATTTGTGCATTATCAAGTACATAAAAACAGCTCCCGATCATTCATGTGTTAAGCTGGTTACTGTGGTGTATCAGGCTGCCCAACACCAATTTGTGTCCCTCATGTTTGCGGCTGTCACAGGTGTGACGATGTGTGTCGGGAGGTGTTTAGCAGATGCGCCCTCAGCAAATGCCTGACAGACAGGTGGGAGGGTTAGTTTAGATATGATACACACTAACACACTCACTTGTGACATTTCTCCCCACAGGGATAGAGCTGTGGGAGACACCATGGATCAGCCCTGGTTCACCTGTCCTTTTGTCCTTTTGCATATCCATCTGGTGATCAGAGGTGGAAGAAGTACTCAGATTCTTTACTTAAGTAAAAGTACCAATACAGCAAAGTAAAAATACTCCATTACAAGTAAAAAGTCCTGCATGAAAAATCCAACTTAAGTAAAAGTACACAAGTATTAGCAACAAAATGTACTTAAAGTATTGCAGTAAAAGTAGTGGTTTGGTCCCTCTGACCGCTATATTATTATATATGACATCATTAGATTATTAATACTGAAGCTTCAGTGTGTAAGCAGCATGTTACTGTTGTAGCTGCTGGAGGTGGAGCTAGTTTCAACTACTTGACATGAGATGATTAATGGGAGAGGAAAGAAGAAAAAACAATACACAAATCTGTTTTCAGTTTTTGGACTTTTTTCCTAATCTTTGATTTTTGGTGAAATTTTGGATCATTTGAACATTTATTGAAATGAAACCATGTGAGAAGTTTAGAGGGAAAAATCACTATTTGGTGGAGCTGTTAACAACTCATAGACATGTGAAATGTGACCCCGACTACACACTGCTTTTTGTAAGACGTCAAAAGCCAAAAAGTTTGGAAACCACTGGTTTCATCTTCAACAATGTGTTGTATTTTAAAAGCTTGTTATATTATCCATTATATAAAATCTTCATCTGGAAAGTAACTAAAGCTGTCAAATAAATGTGGTGGAGTAGAAAGTACAATATTTCCCTCTGAAATGTAGTGGAGAGGAAGTATAAAGTAGCATCAAATGGAAAAACTCATGTAAAGTACAAATATTTCAAAATTGTACTTTAGTACAGTACTTGAGTGCATGTACTTTCCACCACTGCTGGTGATTGTGTATATATGTCAACTACTGGTGTTATGTAATGCATTACTAAGTCACAGTAGTGAAAGTAACGCTCTGTTACTTTGTCATTCTGGGGTTTGGTTTGGCACAGGAGCTGGAGACGTGGGAAGGCAGCGAAATATGGTAACTCCAAAGTTGTCTTGTTTACTTGTGATGTCTTCTTAAGCCTAGAATGTGTCTTGGCTTTCTAAAGTTAGCTGCTGGTCAGCCTTCATTCAGGAATCAGCTTGTTTTCAGAGTTGCAGAGACTGTGCAGTTTCACAATGAGGACAGGACTTCTGGAGTCAATAAATACCTCCAGACTGTAGGCTGGCTGCTTGGTAAACCAAAATGTCTGGTTTCCTATTTTTGTGTGTATTTAATACAGAAGATATGATGTGTAAATGTGGAGGCTTTAAAGTTGTTGGAAGGCACTTTTGACGGAACTGGGGTAAGGAATGAAAGTAACTTGTGTAACAAATAATTTTTTGTGATGTGTAATTATTCAGTTAATGTTATTATTTTTTCCATAAGTAATTAGTAATGGATCACATTTTTCAAGTAACTTGCTTAACACTGTCCACAACTATAGCTCAGATGCTGCTGAATAGCCACTTTTTTGGGAAACATTCTTATTTGCTGTCTTGCCATATATTCAATGATTGATAGTACTCTCATGTCTGTACAATATATTTATGTCTGTAAATATGAAGCTGGGGGGATACAGCTTGCCTGCCTCTGTCCGATGGTGACAAAATACACCTTGCAGCACCTGTAAAGATCGCTAATCTATGGGGTGTCATGTGCAGGATAATTTCTTGACCAGGTGAAGTGATTCCCTGGAGTCTTGTCATCACACTGTGGTTGCCAAGAAACCAGTGAAAACTGCTCCAAGCCAGGACATAGTTCAACACATAGCCCCACATACAACAGATGAGACATAATATGTTAATTAGAGGTGCTGGTAGGCAGATTTTGTCACCTTTGGACAGAGCCAAGATAGCTCTTTCTTTGTTCTTTGTTTATGCTAAGCTAAGCTAACTGGCTACTGGCTATAGCTTTAACTAATTGGACAAAAGGGGGCACCACTTTGAGTATTTGTATGCATGCATCTGCAGTTCAGTAAATCTACAGTAAGTTACATGATGTAATATATTTTCTACTTATTAACTCATTTTATTGTGTAAATTGTGTGTGTTTGTGCTGGCAGGGGAGCATGGTGTCATTTGTTTCCATAGGAGAGGGGTTGTGTGTGGGAGCAATGTGAGGCTGAAGGAGGATATATGGCAAGCAGGATATCTGTGGTATAAGTGAAGCATTTTTATGGAGGAGTCCAGGGAGCGCATGGCTGAGGATTTAGGGTCTGGCTCTTGGCATTCTCCACGGGACACTGAGAATGGTATGTACTGGCCAAGCCTTCTTCCCACGTGCTCTCCCTCTCTCTATCTCCCTTTCTCTCCTTCGTTCACACGCAACTTTTACAACGCTCATCTGGACACCGTTGAATACACTGGACACTTGCCCTCAGATGCAGCGTTGCCATGATTTCATCGGATTAGACAGAAATACCACCTTATTCTGAATTTAGTGATCAGCTCAAAGCTACTCACACCATCTGCCAGTGGCTCAGCAGTAAGCAAACTGCTTTCCAACCCAGATGTCTCCTAGGTGGAAGTGATGGTGGTTGGAGAATGATATTTTCATTAGTGCTGGGAGCCAAACTATCTCCACTATTTTAATATGAGAACCATGAAGAAGAAAGCTGACACTGCCATGTTTTCTACATGCAGTGAAGAATGAAAAACACTTTATCTCAGGCTTAGATGGGGCTAAAGTATTAATGGGACATCATCAATGGACACATTCAAGACAAAGGCAAAGTGTGTCCAAACTTTTGACTGGTACTGTATGTATTTGTATAAATGTAGAAAAACAATATTTTATGTAAAGTGTAATATGTCTGTCAGATCCTGATCTGCCGTATCTGCGTGTTTCCCATTGCGCCGTCTTCCCACATGAGCCAAATTAGACAGGAAACAAGATGGCGAGACAATTCTCCCTTGAGAAGGAAAAAGGACACAATAAGTAAGGGAACAGGGAAGGAGAAGACTCTGTGAAAGCTTTGGCTGATGACAGTTTTCTTCTGAGTGGTCAGAGAGTTATAGAAGAGTGGCGAAAGGACAAGGATAAACTCCGATGAAGGGAGAAAAGACAGAGAGATAGATGAAAAGAGCAAAAGGTGGCTCTTGCTCTGTTTGTGAAGCGTAACATCTGCTGAGGGAGCAGATTCTGGATCACCTCCATCACCCACCTCGGTTAATCATAACACTGTCTCACACGCTTGCATGCACGCACACACAAACAAACACACCCGCACACACACCATTGTGATTGTCACTAGCCAAGTACACCTGATGGTTCGCCAACAATGAACTGTCCATGAAGAGGACAGCAACCAGAAAAGAGTGCTGCATGAGGGAAAGGACATATTTCATATCTGTGCATATAAACTTGCTGTGTGCGGATCAATTTACCAGAATTACCAAAAGAAAAAAAAAACATATTTTATCATTTACCTCTAGTGGTATTTAGCCATTCAGGTTTTTTTGTCCAGGCTTTAGACATTCATTTTTAAAATTTCTGCTGCCAATACAAAATTCCATTCACTCCAACAAAATGGAGGTGAATAGAATTTAGCTTTTGGTGCGCTAAGCTCTGACAAATTTACCACAAAATACTTGCAGCGGTATGTCTTTTCAGAAACAGTCTCTGTCTTACAGTAAGCAGATAATCCACACTGTCATTCAGTCACATTTACGGCAGTAAATTGACCACTTACAGCATAGAGCTCTTAAAGAATCCAAGCAGCCACGAGGCTTCAGCTGAGAGAGCTAAACTAATCCCTCTCATAAACATAAATCAACAATACAAAAACATCACATAAGTGGGAGGTTGGGGTGGTGGAGGGGGGTGTGGCAGCAAACAGTGCTGGCATAAGAATAGTCAGCAGAGCAACAGTGATGAGTGTCTGGTTAAAATGTCCATGTCCATGAATATGATTGGACTTTACTGGCCACACAGCTTTGGATGATCCAATGATTGTGGAGCATATTGAGAACAGTTGATGCCAATGAGCCAATACTTCAGTGGGCTGCCTGAAAACTTTGCTTCATTAATTGGGACCAAATCTTTTGCAGAAATGTGTTCCATGAAAATTGTTGGTGGATTCTTGGTGGATTAGATTTATTATTTCCATGTAATGAGGAAATTGAAGACAAACTGCCAAATGTAATGTTCCAGTTCTTTGAGCAGCACATATTAATCCCCTCCACTTTGTTGGGGTGCAGGCAGAAATCTCAGAGACAGATATTTTGAAACTTGGGAGCATAAAACCAAAAAAAAAATCTCTAGCTAGCTAGATATAGCATCCCTGGCTGAATGATGATGTAAGTCTTTAACTGAGTGTTTTGAATTACTATTTATATTACTATTTATTTTCCAGTCAATCAAGAATCTTTTTAACTTAACTTAATGACAATATATTCTACTTAATTAACTAATTAGGGATTTAAATTAAATCCCTCACATTTGATTGGATCGCTTGAAGGTGGGCATTGTGGAGCAGTAGACAAGTGTCGGCCACACACCTCCTTCACAAGCATTATTGAGAGGAAGAGAACAAGGAAGAAATTAATAAATTAGACATCATCTGAGCTCCTTTGGAAATGTAAACAAAGTTCAGGGTTACCCAGTTGTTCCAAATCACATTTGATTGTATACATGTATGTAAACATTTCCAAGTTTGAGTCATCAAAAATATTTGAATGTCTTACAGGAAGAGAAAAGAGAGAGACTTAAATGAATGAATCTTTTAGCATTTATTTGGCAAATCACATGGGAACACAGGATTAGAACATGAAAAATGTATTTTAGTATTTTGATATGTCCTTATGAAAACCCCTATTAAATGAGTAAACATGAAAAACAACAATTTCCCAACAATTACCACACTAAAGGCCATTTAAGGTATAAGGACTTTTTATGTAATTTTTATGAACCAACCCTCTGAAATTTGAATTATTTCCTCACAACATGTAGTTTGAAATGGGCAGAAAGAAAGCAAGACAGACAGAAATAAAGAGGAAAAAAGTTATGCGGAGGAATGATATCGGAGCTTAAGAGCAGTTGGCTGTTAGTCTCCATGTGGGGCACAGCAACTCACCAAGCCAGAAACAATATAATTACAGCACTGTTTAGCTCCATTACAGCCACTGCACTCCTGTCTCTGTTACCACCTACATACTCCTCATACTCTGCCTAATTGCCCACTCCTCATCACACAGAGACGGCTTATTGATTTAAACAACATAATTAGGAGGTGCTGGTGGTGGGTAATGCAATTATTCAATAACATTATGCCACAAATACAAATGCACAGTGCAGCAGACAGCATGACCTTAATGATAATGGAGATCAGTCTGTTTTCCTGATAGACATCATTATTGGTCGTTTGATCGTTTGAGATCAGTGCCCTTGATGTTTGATAAGGAGTTTTTCTCAGATTTTCAAATGATCATCTGTCACACACTTCTCTCTCTGCTTCCCTCTGCTTCTCTTCTGCTCATTTTCCCCCAGGACAAGCATGTATGTTGTGCACTTAAGTGGAAATGTGTAGGAGGAGAGAGGCCTGGTCTTACTTCAGACACATGGATGCAGACTGAGAAAGAAAATGAAAGAGCAAGACACACACTGTCTTTGAGGACGAAAACCGTGAATGAAAGAGACAGATAATAGAACATAGGGTAGCAATGATTCAAACAAAAGGGTAAAGAGCAGTATTGTTATCAGTAATGTTGTTTTGTTCATCAGTTAATAGAGGAGAGCAGGTTGTGGCCTCTTCTGTCGATAATTTGTGTTATAAGCAAAGAGTGTAAAATACAGTCAATGATTATCTTTTTCACATCCACCTTGTTCATCCCCAAAGAGCGAAGGGAACGTGTGTTTGTGTGAGTGTGTAAGAGAGAACGAGATGAATGAACAATGCAAGTTATAGCTTAATTTATGGCTGTTTAAGCAAATATCCCTTGAGACACCGAACACAAATACAGAGAAAGAGAGAGAGAGAGAGAGAGAGAGAGAGAGAGAAGTATGTGTGAGCGCTGGTCATGCGTTTAGATTTACATGCGGCCTCATATGAGCAGCACATCATTCAAGAATATTCCAAAGGAAAAGCCATGACTCACACAGGCTGATTGTGCTTATACAAATCAGTGAGCATGGTTATGCAGATATTTGCTTGCTTTCCATCTCTTGCTTTGTCTTGCTCCTAATAAAATACACAAATACAGCTCATATGATTATCGGACATGGACGCTGAGCTTTTTCCATTGAATTTTCATGCAAAATAGGTCAAGCACAGCTACGTACAATAAGGATGCATCGACTCTGTGACAGCAGAAGTTCAAAGAAAGGTTTCACTGAGTGAATTTACATAAAATTACAATAAATTTAATAAAGGCATTACTTGTAATGATGATCATGTTAGGGTGTCATCAAGGCATGTGAAAGTTATTCATTATTCAGGCCAGAGCCTGAGAAGAACCAGAACTGAAGATACATATTGTAGCATCACTGTTGTGTGAAAAACTAACACCAGTTTAGAGGATCTTTATGTTTTTACTTCTACCACTGGATTATTTGGCTCTGGATTTATTATAAAAACTCAAAACTGCTCTGTCATCAAGCAAGGTAGATGACATTTTGGAGATACAAAGATTACATCCAATGTGATACATTTCACCCAAAAGCAGCGATTACTGCAAAACATTTGGATAAGGATTTGAATACTAGCCTTAAAACTGAGGTTAACTACCTGGATACAGAGATTTACACAAGCTGGAAAATGCATTAAGATATCGTCATTTCACAGCATGCTGCTGCTGCTGCTGTGTGTGTGTGTGTGTGTGTGTGTGTGTGTGTGTGTGTGTGTTTGTCTGTGTGTCTGTGTGTGTATGGTCTGTCATAGGCCACTTTTGGGGACAAAAGCCATGTCCCCAATTGGGAAAAAGCTGATTTTTGGGTTAGGGTTAGGCAAAGAGTGGTTATGGTTAGGGTTAGAATAAGTCTCCAGGAAATGAATGTAAGTCTATGTAATGTCCCCAAAAGTGACCATGATCTGATGTGTGTGTGTGTGTGATTGTGTATGTAATGTAAAACTTATCTGTGAGGTCGATAAGACTATCAGTTTGAGACAATCCTGCAACTATGTGCTGTCCTGTGTTCAGTATTGTGGTTAAATAAAAACAGACACACAGGCGCCAGAAGCCCAATGGCACACATGTGCACATGAACACACACACACACACACACACACACATATGCACACGCACATGCACATGCATATGCACAAGCACACTATGCTCTTCATATGCCCAGTTACCCATGTAAGTCAAGTAAATCCCTATATGTGACTGTGCATTTCACTAGCAAGGACCACACCATCAACGAGATGCGTTTGGATGATTTATTGAGGAAAATAATTAATGTGCATAGTTCTTTCAGTTGCTGACTGTGTTGTGGGGAAGCTTATGGGGAATCTGCCGCAGCACCTGGGCAACAGCGGACCCCTCAGGACCCTACGAAGGAGAGGAAGAATCATGAAGAAACAGGAAGAGAGAAACAGAGTGGGAGGGAGGGGCGCAGAATACGAGATTGGAAGAAGCGGAGAGGGTTAGGTGGTATTTATAGGAATTCCGGTAGTGGCGTAATTGAGGTGTGGTCCTGCTCCTGAAACTTCGCTGAATAGCTTCAATTCACTAGCAAGGACCACACCATCAACGAGATGCGTTTGGATGATTTATTGAGGAAAACAATTAATGTGCATAGTTCTTTCAGTTGCTGACTGCTTTGTGGGGAAGCTTACGGGGAATCCGCCGCAGCACCCGGGCAACAGCGGACCCCCAAAAACCTCCAGTTACTTAAGATAAGGTTGAGCCAATCTGAGATCTTTGAGATTTTGATGGGTGTAACGATGATATGTCTGGGAGGAAAGACGGCCCATGAATTGTATGAAGGCAGAAAGAGGAAGGCGGTGAGGATTTTTAGCTCACTCTTGGTGTAAAAGTTCTATAAGGAGTGAAATTAAATGAGAATGGTTGAAGACCAGGCCCGGCTGTCCGCTAGGAGATTAGAGAAGAAGTTGATGCCACTTGGGTAAACATGGATGGTATGTGTTTTGATGGCCATCACGGAAGGGCGTCACCGAAGTGATGTTAAGAGAAGTTAATGCAACCCGGTGCACATATCGATATATGTTACTGATATAATGTTAAAGTTGTTGTAGTATTTGGCAACCCAGTGCACGTAACAGCAGATGTTACTGAAGTGACATTAGATTAGTTGTATCAGTAGTTTGCAGACCGGTGCACGTTACGTCAGATGTTACCGAAGTGACATTTGATTTAGTTGTATTATTAACTTGCAACCTGGTGCACGCAACGACAGACGTTACCGACGTGACGTTTGATTTTAGTAGCTTGCAACCTGATGCATGTAACAGCAGACAGTACTGAAATGGCATTAGATGAGTTGTATTAGTAACTTGCTATTGTGGTTTGCAGTGTGGACCCAAATGCAGACACAGACTAGAGTGATGTTAATTGAAGTAAGGCTTTATTGCCAGGGAAATGGGTGGAAGTTGAGGTAGATGGAGTAGGGATGAAGCAGGCTGAGGCCGAGGACTGGAGGGCTGAGAGGAGTGAGGGAGAATGGCAAGGGCAGGCAGGAGGGAGGGAGGGAGGGAGGGAGGGAGTAGGTGGGCTGGAGGGCTGGAGGGCGAGTAATGGTCCAGGGGCACACTTGGGCAGAAACAACGATCTGGCAATGAGTGGATGAAGAGCCGGGGTAGATATACTGCAAGCTGATGAAATGATGAGAGGCAGGTGAGCAGACTGGGAGAGATGATGAACTGATTGCAACCAGGAGTTTGGCGCTGGGAGCCAGGAGAGCCACGCCCAGGCCAACACACACACACAATATAAACAGAGAAAGACAGACAGGGGAGCACTGGAAACACAGGGAAGGTGGAAAAAAAACAGGGAAGCACTAGGGAATCTTCAGGTACCATAACACTTGCAACAACAGACATTAATGAAGTGACATTTGATTTTGTATTAGTAACTTGTAACCCGGTGTACATAACAATATATGTTACTTATATAATGTTAGAGTAGCTGTAGTATTTGGCAATCCGGTGCACGTAACAGGAGACGTTACTGAACTGATGTTAGTTACGTTAGTAGTTTGCGGACCGGTGCAGGTAACAGCAGATGTTACTGAAGTGATGTTTGATTTAGTTGTATTATTAACTAGCAACCCAGTGCACGTAATGATAGATGTTACTGATATGACATTAAAGTAGTTATAATAGTATTTGGCAACCCGGTGCTCGTAACAGCAGATGTTACTGAAGTGACGTTAGAATAGTTGTATTTGTAGCTTGCAACCTGATGCATGTAACAGCGGACATTACTGAAATGGCATTAGATTAGTTATATTGATAACTTGCAACAACAGATGTTACCAAAATGATGTTTGATTTAGTATTAGTAACATGCAACCCAGTGCACATAACGATAGATGTTACAGATATGATGTTATAGTAGTATTTGGCGACCCAGTGCACGTAATAGCAGACGTTACTGAAGTGACGTTAGATTAATTGTATGGTAACTAGCCACCCGATACACATAATGATGGACCTTACTGAAGTGACATAAATTAGCAACTGGCTAACTGGTGCCAGTAAATCCGAATGTTATTAAGTGACATTATAGTTTGATTAGTAACTTGCAACCCATTGCAAGTGACGACAGACGTTACCGAAACAACGTTTGAATAGTTATTATTAACTTGCAATCCGGTGTACATGGCGATAGAATTTACTGACGTTACGTTAGATCAGTTGTATTAGTAAAAGGCAAGCCAGTCTGGTAACTGATGGAACTTGAGGCTTCTAGAAAAGCATTGGCGATGTTGCACAGGGGGAAATACGACCTGGCCCCCAGCAGGGGGTGCTGACGATGCAGACTGTGGCCGTGGAGGCAGCGGCGGGTCTGTGAGGTCACGCTTACCGACTCTGACGGTGCTTGGTTCTGCCGATGAATCCGGAAGCGTGGGAGGATTGGTCATGGGATTGGTGATTGTTGTTGACACTGGCCCTCACCGGGGGGTGCTGACGATGCAGGCTGTGGCCGTGGAGGCAGCAGTGGGTCTGTGACGTCACGCTTCCCGACTCTGGCAATGAATCTGGAAGTGCGGGAAGTTTGGTGATTGTTGTTGACGCTGAGTTGACTTTATTGTCGCTGCGGTTGAAGGGAATGCCTACCCTTACAGGAATAGTTGGATGCAAGCGACAGTTCAGTCTCTGATGTCGGGCTCTGTTTGTGGATGTAAAAACAGCTTAATCGAGAGGAGGGCGCACCATGGTTTCACCGTGATGAGTAGTGACCCAGACTGTAGGCAGCTGATGAGAAGTTGAAGCCACCTGCTCCCACGGCTATGACTGTCGCGTCCATGGTTTTCGGCTCTAAATTTTTATATCGATGTAAAACCAATGTTAACTTCATGTAAGACATGAGTGTGACATCAGTGTGTGAGTTGAATGAGAGATCAGAATCGAGCCATACACCAAGATGTTTAATATTATCAACTTTATGTAGAGGAGTACCATTATTACAGGTTATTACAAATCAGGAGTGGATTTGAGTTTCTGTCTGGTACAAAAGATCATAATATAATATATACTTTGTTTTATTGAGCAATAGTTTATTACATGAAAGCCAGGCTTGTAAGATGTTGAAATCAGACTGAAGAGAAGCTTGAATTTGTGGTAGATCAGGTTTGATGTATATATGACAGTGTCAGCATAAAGTTGAACACAACAGTTACTGAAAATCAATGGTAAATTGTTTACATAAATAGTGAAGAGAAGTGGTCCTAATGTTGAACCCTGGGGCACTCCTCTTTGTTTAATCAACAGATCAGATTTATTCCCATGTAAGACATTGTTTACTGTTATGAAGGTATGAACCACAGACCTGCATTTTCAGAAAGTCTGATAGCATGGAGTTTATCTAAAAGTAGATAGCGATCAACAAAATCAATTGCTTTTGTTAAAAGATTGCCTCTGTGGGTTCACCATTATCTGCAGCAGAGAAAACATCATTGGTGAATTGAAGTAGGTCAGTAGTAGTGGAGTCGTTGAGCCTGAAGCCAGATTGAAATGATGATAAAAAATTGTTGATACTGAGACAATGTGATAGTTGATAATGAATGAATTTTTCGAAGACTTTAGCAATAGAGCAAATAATGAATATAGGTCTATGAGTGTTGAGATCAAGTACATGGCCTCCTTAATGGAGTGGAGTGATGCATGCACATATCCAGATAGCTGGTAACTCACATGTGGACAAAGAAAGGTTGAAGAAATCAGTAAGTGGATACATAAGAATATGGGAAGCTAGTTTAATAAACCTGTTTTCTTTTCCATCACGTCCAGCACCACAGTTCATTTAATTCATTAATGGCATTCTGAACTTCAGTTCACCTCACTGCAGTTGTTTTTCCTCAAAGAAAAAGAACGGCAGTAAGGTGAAATATTACTAAAAATCCAGTCAGGTAAGAATCAGGTAAAACAGACAGAGGAGAAATGCTGATTAAATGCTTGAGCAATAGATAAAAAGTCATGTTGCATTGTATTGGAAACTCTTATTTGATTAATAGGATGTTTTTCTGATGTATTAATAATGGTTTTGATTTTGAATTTCTTTACTTACAGTAAAACATTCTTTATAGTCATTACATGTTGCATTGCAGGTTTGTGTCTTGCTCATATTTCTCAGCTGCCTGTATACTTCCCAATCAGTATTACCTCTTGTCTGACGGACTGTTGACCATGCTTTGCCCCTCTGCCCAAAGAGACTAATAAATTCGAAGGAGACCTTTCAACTTACTGGGTTGATTTCTATCTTATGAATGTGAGCTTGACAACATCTCAATATGGTTTGGCCAATTCGATCACATCCCAATCGCATTGTGTTCTGAGTGCATTTACGCTGCATTAACATGTTTTTCCTCATCCACCTAAAATATCCAGACACAGATCACATTTTAAAGCCAGGTGTAATTAGGATAGTTGAATGGAGTCCTGACTTTTTAATGTTTCTTTAGTTGAAATACATTGTGTTACCTTATCTTTTCATGGGATTTGCTGAGAATAAGAAAAATATAGAATATCACCACACTTATCCTTTAAAACATGATCTAACAGATTGAACAAAGCAAGACCTTTGGGTGCCAGAGGGACAGGACTGAAAGCACTTGTTGTTTGACCCATTGGATGCATTCTAGGGTACCTGATTCCATAGCTGCCATAATAAGGTAACATCCTCTGATTCATATTCATGTTTACATAATTCGCCAATAAATTCCGCAGCAGATTTCATCATAAATTTATTTTGTCGTGGAAGTTTAATCTCTCAGATTGTTACCAAACATGCAGATTACATGAAAATCTGCCTGCAGGAGTGTGTAAACTGTCTGTCTGTCCATCTGGTCTCTGTTGGTTTTGCTGCTCAGTCGATGAGAGCAGCATGTGGCCATAAACAGGAAGGTTATTATTACTGTAACAACACAAGATAAAAGGCCTGTTGCAGGAAGAAAACACAGCAGCATTTTCCCGAATTGTTGTTTGCTCTGTAGTCCTTTCAAATTGAAGGTGACCATCTGTGTGCTGTGATAACATGTCAGGCTATCAATGTTTGGCTTAGGTCTTTGTCAGGTACAGCAATGCAGCGTCATGGATACAAACACAAATACATACAGAAAACACACAAACACGGCTGGAGAGACTGGAACAGAATGGAATTTGAAACGTTTTAGCCAAAAATGTTTCCACGGTCAAGGTGTTTTTTGCAGAAACGTTTCAGATTTCGTTTTGTTCTCCAACTTCGATGGTGAAGACTGGTCAACTGACACCCCAGGAAATGCGCCTGCTGTGGAAATCAACACACATTCACACAAACACTTCAAGCCATTTTAAGGGGGTTTGTGTTATAGATCTCATTCACAGACTCTAAAAATGTGAGAGAGTAACCAAGGCGGGAGGCAGGGACCTAAAAATTTGCAGCTGTAAGCACAGACAAACATGCTGGTAGGAGTTGATTAATGTGAGGAAATCTCACCATCCTCTCCTCTGATCCACTTCCCACTACTGTCTTACCATGATTGATGCTTTTGTGTGGTGATTTTGCAATACATTCACAGATAAATGTGCAGTGCATTCATGTGTATTTATGCACAATACGCAGTTTGTTTGCATTTTAGTCATTTTCAAGCAAATATGCCAAAACATTTTGCTGATTTAATGCTTTTCTTTGTAATGGCAAAGTAACACACACCAGGGGTTGTAGTGAGGTGTTGATCACTGGAAGTAGACTTGAGAGTAGGAAAGAAGTGTCTCACACTCTGGCTCCATATGCAAAACTGTAAAATTAAATTTTACATTACAGTTCTTTGGTTAAGTATATTTAAAAATGTTAAAAATACAATTATTTTGAATAGATTTCTAATATATATACAGAAAAAGTTAACAACTTAATGTGAATGTCCAATAAACAGAGGTACATTACAGAAAACACTTCAAGTCATAATCTATATTTAATCTATATTTAATCCACGGGGTGACAGTATCCAATAGCGTTCCCTCCTGGAAAGTAAAACATCCAACTAACCTCCTCCTGAGGGAGTGATACCTTCTCAATACCAATATATCTTAGAGAGGAAATGGAATGATTACATTCAACAAAATGTGTTACTACTGGATAATTCATGTTTTTGCATCTAATAGTGCTTCTATGTTCGGTAATATGAGTTTTCAAGTCTTTACAACATATGACTTATACCACAAGGGCAACTGATAAGATAAATTAGATTTAGTGTGACATGAAATAACTCCTTTTATAGGGATGTCTTTACCTGTATGAGGATGTTTAAAACTTTTGCAACAGTGAGTATGGTTACACTGACTACAACAACCACAGCGACAATTGAGTCGCTTGGGCTGATACTGATTGAAGAGGAGGTAAGTATGTGTGCACCAGATGTCAGGTTTTTACCTCTTTTACCTCTTTTATATACCATGAGAGGTTGTTCTTTGAATACACCACTGAGTTGAGAATCAGATTCAAGTATGTGCCAATGTTTCGTTATTATTTCCTTTATCTGTTCTGAACCCTTAGATGTTATAAACATACGGTCATTTGATTTCACTGTAGGTTTATTTTTAAGTGATCAGACCTAGATCTGTCTTTTATTTTAGTGGCAGCAACATTTATGACAGATTTCTTGTATCCTCTTTGTTGAAATTCGTTTTTCATTTCACTCATATACCTGTCAAAATCATCAGTTTTCTAGCAAATTTGTTTTAATCTGCAAAACTGACTAAAAGGGAGACTATTTTTTAGCAGTAAGGGATGATCAGCGTCTGCCCTTAGTAAAGTATTTCTGGCAGTAGGTTTTCTGAACAGATCTATATACAAGTAATAATTCTCTCTCTGATCCATAAATTTAGAAAACTGATGCATTGATTCATAATAAATGACATGAAATTCAGAATATGAGTTGAAGTATGTAAAAAATGACTCTAGCTGGGTCTTGGACCCTTTGAACAAACAAAACACATCAGCCAAGTACCTCTTCCATAAGAATATATCTCCTTGAAGTCATGATGAGGGTAAATAAAACAAGCCTTTGTTGTTTGAAGGGAATTGGCTGTAAGGCTGTAAAGCTGTAAGGCTGAGCAGCGGTGCCGTATCCAGCTCCTACAGTATAATACATCCATAGAGAAACCTATGGAATAGAAGAGGAAACAGGATAAGATGAGGAGAAATGATGAGGGGAGTGAAAAAGGAGTGAAAAGCAGAAATGAGAGAGGAGAAAAATGTGTGATGAAGAGCCAGGAGGAGAGGAGTGGAGAATTGGTGGGAAGAAGACAGATGTGGAAGTCTGAATTTGAGAAGTGAGGAAGAGAGAAGAAAGGGAGGAGTGAAAGAGACAGTGAGGAAACAAATGAAGGAGAGAATAGAAAATGAAATGTGAAAACTTGTGGGGAAAACAGGTGAAGAGGGGGAGCAGAGGTGCCAGGAGCAGATGTAAGAGAATGCATTTAAAGTTTATGATTAGAAATCTTAATACTTTATTTTTGTTTTATATTTTCTTCTTTCAGTGGAGGACATTTCCAGGGATAAATGAGGGCAGTTGAAAGAGTGAGAGAAGTTAAGAAGAGGAGGAAAGGAGAACAGAGTGACCAGGAGTAGATCAAATAAAGTACATTAAGATAATAACATATGTTGTTTATCCTTCTATGCTATTTGCTAAATAAATCTAATATAATTTGAGTAAATGTTCTTCTGTTGGCCTAATATTCAATTCAGAGTATTGAAGACTACATTTACTTGGCATTGTTGGGGATCCTTGATTTGCTAATAGAGCAGCCCAGACTATTATGGCATTGATTCAAATGTAGCAGATTTGTCAGCTAAACATTCATCTGTAAACTCTACACCAGCATAGTATAACAAATCTTACACCAAATTCCTACCCTACCTATGTTATGTAACTTAAAAATAGTAAGCAATATTTGTATCAGACAATTTTTGCCTCTTTTTAGGTGGCAGGAGTGAAAATTAGTCATCCTCAACATTTGTTGTGTTATGAAGTCAGTTGGACAACAATTAGATACAAAATAGGATGTAGACTCTACAGGATGATTTTTTTTTTCCTGTGCAACTTTTGTGGTTTTTCCCAATGATGTATAGATTTTTAGGCATTCTATTATCTCAAATGGCTTCAAAAATAGTGTATATAGCTGCCATAAATGGGAAAAAAATGGTTTGGGCTAAGCACCGAATGTTTACAACATCTGTCTCTGCCCTGGTATTATGTTTACAACTCAGAACAGGGGGAATAATAACAAAACATTTGCATATACTTGAATCTCAACTCAGTGGTGTATTCAAAGAACAATTTCTCATGGTATATAAAAGAGGTAAAAACCTGAGAGACCACCTGGTACACTCATATTTACCTCCTCTTTAATCAGTACCAGCCAAAGCTACTTTTGCACCTCTATCCCCAAGGGCAACGGTCGCTGTGGTTGTTGTAGTCAGTGTAATTATACTTACTGTTGTAACAGTTTTAACATCTTCAAACGGGTAAAGAGATCTCTATAAAAGGAGTTTCATGTCACACTAAGTCGGTCATTTATCTTATAGCTTGCCCGTGTGGAAAGTCATATGTTGGAAAGACGAGTAGAGCACCGAAAACTTGTATTGCTGAACATAGAAGTGCTATTAGATGCAAAAACATGAAATATCCAGTAGCAGCACATTTTGTTGAATTTAATCATTCTATATCCTCTCTAAGATATATTGGTACTGAGAAGGTATCACTCACTCCAAGAGGAGATAAGTTGGATGTTTTATTTTCCAGGAGGGATTCTTGAAGAGGGCCGAAACGTCATCTAAATAAAATAGAAATGCATATGGAGCCAGAGTGAGAGACACATATTTCCTTCTCTTGATGCCTTTTTTTGTCATACATGATAGTAAATTGACTTTGAGTTATGAACTGACAAAATAAGACATTTATTCCATTTGTGTGGAAAACTCAAATGATGATTTGTGATGGTGATTTTCACTTCAGTTGAGGTATCCCATGAGCTTTTCTAATGGATAAGAAATTATTCAACCTTTTTAAAATTGTGGAGCTATGTGGTTTTCATTATTTGTGTGCTGTTTTCTCCTTCTCTCTCTCTCTCTCTCTCTCTCTCTCTATCTATCTGTGTGTATGTGTGAGCAAGAGGCTGTCAGTGTATCACTGAGAGTTGTTTTTTTCTGTTCATTGATTCTCAATGTCTTTGTTGTTTCACTCCATCTCTCTTTCAGTTGCAGTTCAAACAACCCCCATCACACACACACACAGACACACACATACATACACACATGTCTCCCCTTTAACATGCTTCTCCATACCATGTTTGTAGGCCACACGGTGAGATAGGGCTGAGACCACCTCATGTGTTGGGCCTCCTCTGTGTTCTGGTCCCCACCAACCCCCATCCTCCCAGCATCAGTGGGATGTCCCAGGTGTGTCTCCTCTTGGCCTTGCTCATGCTCTGCAGCTGCACAAAGGTATGACTCCTAAAATCTCTCACATCTTTCTCTCTTTCACAGACTGTCTTTGATCCTCTGACATCTTTCTCAAAAGCCACTGATTGTCACTGACAGTCAACAAACCAAACCAAAAGCGGGATGGAGACTGACGTAAACAGTGTGTGTGGATTTTCACATTATAACATGAAACTTCAGGATGTTTGGTCCTCCCGCAGGTCTCCTCTACTAACTCCCTGGAGCTTCTGAAGGAGCAGTGGAGCAGCTACAGGAACCAGTGCCTGGACTACATCAACGCCACGCCCCCCGCCACAGGTGAGCCCCTCTCCTCGCAGCATGAGTTCATATCTGAACAAGATGCATGCAGCAGAATAAACCTACAGTAAGCTCTGAGCACAGGTTTCACAGATCACACTCTCTGCTCTCCGCTGCAGGGCTGGTGTGTAACAGGACCTTTGACCAGTATGCCTGCTGGCCTGATGGACTCCCAGGAACCACTGTCAATGTCTCTTGCCCATGGTTCCTGCCATGGTATCGTAAAGGTCTGTCTGTGAAAGTTTTTTGCATATAGTTTTGCATAATTATGCAACACATATTCACATTCACTGTAAGTTTAAAAACATAAGTGTTGAAAGTTCAGTGGTGGCCAGAATACAAAACAATTATAATGTGTGTAAAGATCCACTCCCAACCTTTTTTTTTAAGTTTTCAACCACACCTCACAGTCACGAGTCTGCAATGGCACGAGTCTGTACTGTCTTGACTCACGAGTCAAGACAGTACAATAAATATAATAAACATCATGAATAAAAAAAGGTCAGCACATATATTATCTGTCAATGTATTTTCACTTTTAAGTACAAATACAGTAATTCACAAAGTCAAAATAACCAACAAAAAAGAAAAGTCACTTAAAGGGGACGTCTCATGCAGAATTCAAGGTCTATATTTTTATTCTGGGGCTCTGCTGGAATATCTTTGCATGATTTACAGTAAAAGAAAAACTCCTTATTTATCTTATACTGGCCCTTTATGCAGCCCCTCAGTTCAGTATCTGTCTGAAACAGGCCGTTTTAGCTCCTGTCTGTTTAAGGCCCCCCTCCCGGTGAGCCCACTCTATCCTTATTGGCCAGCTTTCCATAAGCTGCCCATAAACAGTAGTAGTCGGATTTCGCTTCTTTTTCTCGTTCTTTATGCAAAATATAAACATCCTAAATATATCCCTATAAGTTTTAGCCCAAATTCAATATGAAATATGCAAGTAAATAACGTGAACAACCCATAGAACAACCTCAGCAACAACGGCTACCAACGGACGGCTGTCTGTGGGCATGTCAATCTGTTGTCATCATGAGGAGGAAGTAGAGGCAACGTTGCAAACGAAATGAACTCCTTCTCTGTGTTTTTCTATCATGTACTTACACTGTCCCGTCGTGTTGTTGGAAGAAGCCAGTTTTGGATCATAGAGAGATTTTCTCTGATCTTTAGCATTTTTCAGACTGTCTGTGTGGTCTTTTCATCGTCTAATAAACACAATTTTCTGTCTCACAGTATTTCTTCACTGCTCGGCAGATGACTGATATGTTTTGTTTTTTGAGATAAACAAGTCTTGTTTGGAATATATTTCCTCTCTGCCACTAAAACACGTGACATTCAGCAGCAGAAAAACTCCTGTGGTTTGAACTGACACTTCAAAAGGGACACTGTGGACAGACATTCATGGAAACATCTGCCATTGTGAATACATAAATTGTCTTGTCCTTGTGCTGTTGCTTTATTGTTTTTTTTTTTTTTTAGAAATGTAACACTGGCATATTGAACTAATAGATGTATTAATTGTCAGAGCATTGTGTTGAATTTATCACATAACATAAAGAGCTCACCTACTCTTCGGGGCACCTGCATGAGAAGTGTTGAATGACTGTTCAGTAGGCCCACTTGTTGCATTGAAGTATTGACGTCAGTTCATTTCAGAAACGCAAGGATGCAGCACCCATCCAGTGACAAGACATGAGAGTGAAACCTCAGATAGAAAGAGCTCTCTGAAGTGCCTTTATTCAAACAGAAAGTTCTTTTCACAGCTTGTCACATGTCCTTGCCTTTGAGTGGGATGAAAGAATATGACATCTATTGGATGAATGTTGTTTTGAGTAGAGTGTGCAGAGTTTTCCTTGGAACAGATGAAGCAATAATCGGACGTGAAGGCCAAAGATTAGTTAATTATCACTCTACTATCATCCTGCAAGTGGTGTAAAGACTTCACACTGTGTCTCTAGGAGCAGTGCATTTGTCCTGTGGAGCTTTCTTGCCATCAGTGTAGCTTGTAGCTCAGAAATTACAACAGTGTCAGTTCATGACATAAAGGGCCCAGGTTTGATCTGCAGCTCTTCCTGTGGAGAAGATTTATTTTCACGTTCAGGTTTCCTCCAGGTGACCTTTGGAGACTCTGATTAGGTGTGAAAGTGGACTTGTTATCTCCTGAGGAGTGGTAGCCTGGCAGGGGTCTCTCTGCCCTCGTTAGAAACTATAGAGTTGATTTCCTGCAACACTTCTCAGTTTCAGCCTCTGTTTCACTAGCTTTCACCTGAAAGAATGCACTGCAGCACAGAGGGTCAGTCTGTCTTAGAAAGCTGCAAAGTCAGGTGAGACTTTGGCATCATATGATGGGAGTTTCACCCACCTGTGAACCTTAACAGGAATAAACCGAATAATGAATGAGTGAATGATGGTATCCAGCTTGAAAAGTACACTAAAATAAAATAGCATTGTCTCACTGCAATAAATGGTCCAGAATGAAAGTAGAGTTATAGGGTTTAATAACTTTTTGTCAACTGTTGTTACAAAGGTCATAAATGAACATTCATCTCAACAATTTTTCTTTGTTTCAGATACAGAATGTAACTTAAAGGATAGGTTCACAATTTTGAAGTTTGGAAGGAAGTAGGGCTGTGGAGTTTGTCCACCATCACTCACACTGAAAGTACATTATGAAGGGATTTCTTTGTGGCCAGTATGAACAGGAGGAATGATTACAATGAGAAAAACATGTTTCAGTGTTTAATGTTTACTGTTCTTTCAGGAGAAACTTGAAAAATTGTGAACCTATCCTCCTTTAATATTTAGTTATAAACTATCCATGCCATAATGGGACATTCAGTGCTCAGTGCATTCTGAATAATGTGGCATTCAATTATAAAATCTCATAATACATGTCTCTGTGTGAACAGTCCAGCAGGGTCTGGTCTACAGAGTCTGCGGTAAAGACGGTCGATGGGCACAAAAGAATACCAGCGAATGTGAGGACGACCCTGGGCAGGTGAGGTGTGTGTATACTGTACTGTGTGTTTGTGTGTGCATGTCTGTGCCAGAGATTGTGTGAGTCCGGCCTTCCACGTGTGCAAACTGTTTTCATGTTTGAAGCCGCATGGAGTAGCAGATGGTTGGATAATATTGTGACTGTACCTGACTTGACACTTTTACTTGACACAATCTGTAATGAGTCAGCGTGTGAAAATGACCCCCATCTGTCTAAATAAACATTTGGACCCTTTTAACATTTTTTGTGCCAAATCTAATCGACGGTGTGTTGTGTGTGTGTGTGTGTGTGTGTGTGTGTGTGTGTGTGTGTGTGTATAAAGGAAATGCGTGGATGTAACTGACTGTTTCTCCTGTTGGCTCTGCAGCAGCAGTATGGCCGCATCCTCAGTCAGTTTCGGATCATGTATACAGTGGGATACTCGCTCTCTCTGGGAGCTCTGCTACTGGCCCTGGCAATCCTCATCACCTTCAGGTAGGACATGTAAGGGAATGAATAGGAGGAATGGATAAAAGAATGAAAGGAAAGAGGGAAGGAATGGATGCAAGTAAGGAGTGATGAACGATGAGAAAAAGGAAAGAGGCAACTGATTAAAGAAAGAAAGGAAGGAAGGGTGGAAGGCAGGAAGGAAAGGATGACACGGAATAAAAGAGCAGGAAAAAGAAAGCAATGAATGAAAGGAGAGAGAGATAAAACAAAGAAAAGAAAGATCGAAGAAGGGAGCGAAGGAAGGATGGAGGAAAGGGAAGGAAAAAGGAAAGAAATGAAAGAATGAAGAGGGAAACAGACAATGGGAAAAAGGAAAAAGGGATCCAAGGAAAAAAGACAGAAAGAAAAAGAAAGAAAGAAAGAAAGGACTGCACTGAATGATAGGTGCATAAAAAGGAGGGAAAACTTTGTTTCCAATGATGGAAACAAAGTAAGGAAAAAAGATGGTGGGAGAAAGGAGGGAAGGAAAGGAAGGAAGGAAGGAGAAAGTGACGGAGTTCAATGGAAAAGAACAAAACTAGAAACAAATGAAGGGAGAACAACTGCTGCATGCAGAGTAGAGAACACAGCACATCAAAGTGAAAAGCCATCACACGCTCTGTCACTCTGCAACAGGAAGCTCCACTGTATGAGAAACAACATCCACATGAACTTGTTTGCCTCCTTCATCCTGAGAGCCGTATCCATCCTGGTTAAAGATGCCCTGCTGACCCTCACACTGGAGCACAGGAGCAGCAACACCCAGGCCTGGGTTAACATACCGGTTAGAGCAAACACACCACACCAACCTCATCTGCTATGAATACTCATATGCAGCTATTTTGCATGACAGCAAAATCTTGTGATAATAATATAATGTCGGTAATAACAGACACAAATTTGCACAACATACAGTAACCATGCCATATAGTCTTGAATATCTGCATTTTTCTATGACAGAACATATGACAGAACCTCTTTTTTGACATACCAGCCCATACATGTCATTTTTCAATTCTATAACCATCACTCATTATTAACAGCTCAATGAGGCACTGATCAGGAATTGATCGTGTGTGCTTAGACACATCAAAGCTGCATATAGCTGATATAAAGTGGGAGCTTTGACAAACATTGTTCTTGTTGTTTGGATCAAGTGGCATTCCCTGGAAAAATGAGGTGAATGAATGAAAAATGAATAATGAATGAGAATGTTTCTATTTGTAATGACAGTCACGTACTATATCATCAATAGTTCATAAAGAAAATACACAAAAATACTAAAAAAAATTGTGAAACTGATATGTTTGATGTCAGAGGGGGAGAGGAAATCAACAATGTTCACATAGTTTTCAAGTTCGACTTGTTTCTTTCTTGCCAAACTGCTCTACATTTGCACTGGAGAGAAATGTATCTCATATAAAATGGCATTGCATCTGCATCGATCCACATTAAATATAAGCGATAGGCAATTCAAATGTCCTGTGAATGTGATCGGTAGCTCTTATGTTGTGGTTCAACAGACAATGTGGTGAACAAATGGGAAAATATATGCGGATGCCAGAATCAAATATTGTTTTATTCTGTGTGTGTTGGACAGTGATCCTTGTCCTCTGACGTCAGACAAGATACGAGTATTGTGGTCTGATTTGGACTCTATTGAACTGAACTGCAGCAGACCATTTGACATTTATCTTTATCTTTTATATTTATTTGATCTCGGTGGAGTTTTGTCTCATTGTTTGTGTCCTTATCCTCGTCCTGTGATGTGTGTCAGGCTGTGACGTGGTGTCGTGGTGCCATGGTGATGATGCAGTACAGCGTAATGGCCAACAACTACTGGCTACTGGTGGAGGGCATCTACCTGCACAGCCTGCTGGTCATTACCGTGTTCAGCGAGAAGAAGTACTTCTACATTTACCTGGCCATCGGCTGGGGTAAGAACCAAAACTGAAATCTATCAATAATAACCTCACACCGCTGGCTTCATTAATCATGTAGATCTAAACTGTTCCTCGCTGGTTATCAGTAATCAGCTGCTTCAGTGGCTATGTTTATCATCAAACCTCAACAGGAAGTCAGTCAGGTACCAGAATGGTTAACAGGTGGGTAAACAGACTAATGAATAAATACAGAGCAGCTGTGTAGACAGGTGACTGTTCTCAGGGTGAGTCAGGTGATTCACAGAGATGACAGATATCTCAGAGGGCATCTAGTGGGCAGGTGTGGCATGACAGGCTCTGAAATGACAACTCAAGGTGAATGCACGAGCAGGCACATCAAGACTTTTGTCCACTGACAAAACCACGGATTTGAAGATGATCAGATATTTGATTCATAATCATGAGACGGTGAAAATAAATATGGTTTGCCATATATGACCGTGAGCAACTAAAATTCACTGCGACAGGTTGTTCAGCTAAACCAGAATTAGAAAGTTAATTTAGGTACTGCAGATTTTATTATCATATCATATTATTTAAAATGTATGAATCCTCAGGGCACATTATTTTTTAAAAAACGTACAAAGCGCAGAGCTGTGGTTGATCGTAATTGTTTTAGGCCTGTTGTCTTGATATCACAATGTCACTTTTTTAACATCTCTAAATATATAATGCATTCAGTCTGCTATTGTGAGATAACAATTTAAATATATAGTTATCTTGAAATCTCAAACATTGTTTTCCCATTATTATGGCTTATAAACCCCTACTTGTTTGGAGATAACAAACCATGGTCTTGCCACATTTCTAATTTGTCCCAAGTGTCTGTCTATCTTGATTTTATTCGCTGTAAATCAAGGTTGGACGCAGTTTTCTGTATTAGAGAGCTTTCAAGTCTTCATTGCGTAAGAAGAGAATATAATTAGATGTCTTGAGATAATGAGATTTTGATATTATGATTAAAAAAAAACAATGTTTAATGATGCATCTTGGGTAATGATATAATAAAACAATTTCATCATAATAATTTATTGTACACATCAGCTGAGTGCGCTAAATACGGAGCTTTAGAGGAGCAAATGGATTATGTGTGTTGTCATCAATTATGTGGTAAAATGACAACAGTCTTTCCATCTTTACTTTTTTTGTTAAAGGGAAAAAATTTTCAACCTGGACCCTATTTTCCCATTTTTTGTGTCTAAGTGACCAATTGGGTACATAACCGTTACCAGTACAGAAAGTATAGCTTAGTGTTATCTTAAAGATTTTCAAAGTTATGGCTGAATATTTAGCTGATTTCAAAAATTGATGTCCCCATTAGTCACTTAGACACAAAAAAGATGAAAAAATAGGGTCCAGGTTGAAAAATACTAAAGTTTACCTTTAACTCATTAAAAGTCACATTTTACCTCTCTTATTCTCAGGTGCACCACTCATATTCGTGTTGCCATGGATCACAGTGAAATACCTGTATGAGAATGAGGAGTAAGTTTGGTCCTTTTTTTTGCATCAAATGAAAGGCAGTAATATATATCTATCATATTTTATCTGTGACAGTGAGGAGAGAGGAGGCTTTAGTTTTTTTATAGTGAAAAAAGATCAGAATCACAATGACAACCGCAGTAAGTTATAGTGTGTGTGTGTGTGTGTGTGTGTGTGTGTGTGTGTGTGTGTGTGTGTGTGTGTGTGTGTGCAGGTGCTGGGAGAGGAATGTTAACATGGGATATTGGTGGATCATCCGTTCTCCTATACTGTTTGCTTATCTGGTAAGACTGTTTATCTTTCTGTCTGTCAGTGTGTCTGTCTCTTGGCCTCATGTTTTCTCTTAGAGAGTTTATAACTGATGGATGCGATGACGGATATTCAAGTCTTAAGTGTTCTGGGATGTGATCGAGCTACAGATGCACACACACACAAAAAAAACCCACACACAAAGGCTGCAGGTAACACTCACCAACTGTGTCTTGACAGATGTTGCTGTGGGTAGATACCAAATGATCAAAAGTGTGTGTAACAGTATCTGGATTAGGCAGGTGTAAAATGTGCTGGAGGTACTGTAGTGTTGGGAGAAAAAAATCAACTCACCTAACAATTGAGATTCTCATCTTCTGCTACTATGAATCATTTTACAAATTCCTAACATCACTCCTCGCACATTAACAACAATGTGATCTCTCCCTGCTAAGTACTCTATGTCAACAGAGTGCCACTCTGTAGTCAAGTGTAGCTTTTCATTATAATGTTATAAAGTAAAAATGATTTCAGAAGCGAAGGCAAGCACCGCACCAATTTCAGATCTCATGGAGAAGAGAGAGCATGTCATGGCTGATGATGTCAAGCTCTTACAGCTGTGCACTACATCAGGACTTTACTCATGATTTTAGTCTGATGCAATATGAAACATACAGTAACTGCTAACTGATCTCAGTCAGAGTCACTGTCTGACTTTTATGTACAGATCAAGCAGAAAAAAAGTGTTGAAAGTGGGCACTTTATTTGAAAATTAAAGGGATACTTTGAAATTTTGGGAAATATGCTCATTTGCTTTCTTGCAGAGAATTAGATGAGAAGACTGATACCACTCTCATGTCAGCACTGTTACCAGCCAAGAAATAGTCCAGCATATGATCTCTGTACAGATTATTATTACCCTAACAATATAATAACATTTAAACACTGAGCTTTAGAGGTGTTGTTTGGCAGATTTTTTTTCTACCTTTGGACAGAGCCAGGCTAGCTGTCTCCCCCTGTTTCCAATCTTTACACTAAGCTAAGTTAATTGGCTCCTAGCTGTAGCTTCATATTTAGCATACAGATGTGAGATTAATCTGATCTGCTCATCTAACTCTTGGCAAGAAAGTGAATAAGCATAGTTTCCAAAATATCAAACTAGTCCTCTAAGGTACAGAAGATCTAAAATGCCTAAATGAAAAAAAAAAAGGTCAAACCACAAAATAAAGTGAAATACAATGCACACTGTTATTTGTATTTCCTTTATATGTATGTATTTACTGTGCAATAATTAAATGAAAAACATTTTAATGCCAATTTTGCCAATTTGTCTTTAATAACTGAATTAATTGCTTTTCATTGTGACATGAATTTTCCATGCCACATTAAAATAAAACCACAGCACAGAAAACAAAGTGTTTCAGTGTTGTCCAGAAGAGAAATTTGTTGATATTGACAGTGTACATAAAAAGACAATACAAACAATGTTGTGTATTTTATTTTGCTAAGCATTTGAAATCCTCCGTACTAAAGTGACTGTAATCATCTTCAACATCTTCAGCAATAATGTGAGCCCAGAGTCAGCAGTTAATACACAGAAACAAATGATCGAAGCCTTATTGAACTGAGAATTTTCAAATTAACTCATTTGTGACTTCTAGAAATCAAATCAAATAAATCATATAACTTCCAGAGAAGATTCCCACCCCTCATTGGAAGCTGGACATATATGGCTGAACTATCAATGATATACTCTCATTGCTGTTCTTGCACTTCCAGGCATGTACATCTGTTTTTTATGGTATGATAATCTGTAACACACACATACACACAAACACACACACACATACACACACACACACGCACACACACACACATTCTGCCTCCCTCTGATTTCCCCCCACTGTCTCACATCTAGTATCATTCACGCAACACACACACATACACACACAAGATAGAATAAGTTATGGAATTCCTCTTGTGTGTTTCCTGCCTCTTGTTCCCATAGAGACAAATAACATTATGGATGGACACACTTATGAACACACATTAACAGTAGCGACCTTTGTGACCTAATGTAAAAGCGTACGTGTACATGCACACACACACACAAAACCCGTACATTTCCTGGAATGTGTAAGTCAAATGTACTCTGTGGAAAAAACTCCTCTTTATTGGAATCGCTGAAATCATTTCTGTTCAGTTGTATAACAGAAGTAATGTTACATGTCATCCTGCAAAAATCCCAAACACAAGCCTGCAGTTCAACCATTGTTCACACTCACACACACATATTCACACCTAAATAAACTCTATTTGTGTGCACCTATACACACACACACACACACACACACATGCACACACATTCACATAAACACATCTGTCAAGACAAATATACACGTTACCAAACTTGGAGAGCTAATAACATGAGTGTTGTAATAATTAATGTTCTCTGTCATCAGCGAGGGTTCTGCACTAGATCACAATGTGTGTGTGTGTGTGTGTGTGTGTGTGTTTGTGGCCAGGAGGTCAAGTCTCACAGATCACAGAGAGACAAAATATAAGTCCAGTAATGGACATTTTAGGGAGTCTCTCCATCTCTCTCTCACCACACTCACAAACACAAAAAGTCACAAATATTGTCATCAAAAAATCTGCAGAACATATTTTCCATATTTGTTTGGCTCCATTTAACTCCCCTTCTCTTCTCTTCTTGTTTCAGATTAATTTCTTCATATTCATACGAATTATCAAAATCCTGATGTCTAAACTCAGAGCTCACCAGATGAGATACACTGATTACAAGTTCAGGTGAGACAAGTGTTTTCTGTTTTCAGGGTATCTGCTGGAGCTGGTGCTCTATGGATTAATGTTTTTAGGAGTGGGTCCCTGTTTTGCACACATGCGAGGATGCACATGCACATCCTGTCGATGGTTTCATGCTAATATACCGACTGAAATATGTAGCATGAAATATGTGTGGCAATATGTAGCACTGCGCCAATAAAGGTAAGAAAGAAGAAAACTGCTTGCAGGCAAACAGGAATGTAAACTCTGGCTCTGCAAATGTTTGGAAATACATTCAACACATATATTAATCCTCAAGGATACACAGAATGTGTTTTGGTGAGAAACAGTGAATGTAAACATGTAACATGTAAACTTAGTTTAGAAAAAAAAACTCCACAGAGTAACTTTAACATTTTACCACCTTTAGTTTAGTTTGAACTAGTTTTTGTTCTGAAGACCATATTCATTTTTATCTACATCATAACTCAATAAAATAAGTACCACTGACCAACAGTGTGCAGGAATTTCTGGTTTCCTCTGATAAAAATAAAGAAGAAATATTCCCTGCATTTCCACATTCCTACTCTGATCCAGATTAGCGAAGTCCACTCTGACTCTCATCCCTCTGCTGGGGATCCACGCCATCCTCTTCACCTTCGTCATCGACGAGTCCGTCCCTAAAGGCTCCCTGCTGCGCCTCATTCGCCTCTTCTGTGACCTCCTTTTCAACTCCTTCCAGGTCTTTATGTCATATTTTTGTGAGGCATATCATTTCTAAGCCTGCAGTTTCTTCAGAATAACACTCGATATGCAACTGTATACTCTCATATGTTCAATCACCTTGCTTTTGTGGCATTTTTAGAGCATTACTGTACTTTTTGGTAAATCTAACATAAATGCTCTACATCAAAGATTAACTTCTTCTAATTTACAGTGTTAAAATGTCTTCTTATATTCTTTTACTGTAAAATGTTTCGTCACTTTTCATTTGGGAAAGAGTAACACATGGACCTGGAGTAAACTAATGGACAAATAACACACATATTTCAATGTGTCATGACTTTTTCAGTTTCACTTTTTCGAGTTCTACAAAGGCAATATTGCAGGAATTTTTCATGATAATAAAAAGATAAAATAATTATATCCTTCAATGTAGAGAAAAAAAACTACTGAGAAACTTTTTGGTATCTGTCGTGATGTAAATGCTAAAACTCCACCTTCTCTTTTAGGGCCTGCTCGTTGCCATCCTGTACTGCTTTGTCAACAAAGAGGTGAGACGGATGTGTTTTCGTGTTTAGCACCACCTTAATTTAATTTCTGCCATTGCTACAGTTCTTCCCCTTGGAGAAAAGATATATTATTCATCATCAGTGTTCCTGTTACCGGCCTTTATCAGTCCTTTCCTATCTCTAAAAGCTCCATCTTTGTTCAAGCTCCACTTTATTCTTTTGTCTACAAAGTGGAAACGACATCACCCGTCTGCTAATCTCTAAACTTTTAAATGTAGTCTTTAGCAGGAGACATTCATCCAATAGAGTGCTTAGTGTCTTATCTAATCTTCATCACAATCTTCATGTGTCTCTCTCTGTTGCCGGCTATCTCTCCGCTATCCCTTCATCCTCCAGGTGCAGTCCGAAATGCTGAAAAAGTGGAAGAGATGGAAGCTGGGTAAGGACATTGATGAGGAGTACCGCCACACCCACAGCCAAACGCCACACATCAAGAGCGGCAGCATCGCCACTGGCAATCTGCCCGATCTCCATGACAACAATGCCAGTGACCCCAGCGGTGACTCGCCTCACCTCGACAAGGATGACAGAGCTCCTTCCTGCTCCGCCGCACCCGAGGAGAACCGCCGATTAGTCGTCTCCTACAGCAACGGGACAGGGAAAGGCAGGCCCGCCAAGAGCAAACACACCTTACAGTTCTCTTTCTTGCCACACCGAGGCACCGCCAGTCATGCCAGCACTACCATCGAGGAAGTGTTTCTGGAAGGGAGGGCGCAGTGCAACACTTACCCTCTGGAAGGAGAGGAGACTAATGTCTGAGTGGCGGTGGAAGGATGACCTGCCCTGAGCCCTCATCACACAAACTTTCACTGAATGTGCTAGTCGCTGTTTCGGATCAGTGTTCATCATGCGCCAACAAGACAAGACTGATCAGGCTTTTCACTGCTGCACATTGTCGCAGGAAGTAAAGTATCAACCTGCGCCGCTGCAAATAAATATTTATTGGTTTTGGGACCTTGAGTGAAAAAGCACTTACTGACTTAAGACATCAGGAATGATTAAATAAATTAAAATGAAATTCTAGTGGTGTTCAGTGTGAGAGCGTGTGTGTGTGTGTGTTTGTGTGTGCGTGCGTGCATATGGAGGAATGCCATTTCAACACTGACTTTACTCACATCTTTTCATCTGTTCTGCTGGTGCCATTGGATTTCGACTTGTGTCGTGTGTCTGTTTGCTGCAATGGATGCTTGTGGTACTCTCCTACATAAACCTCTCAGTGTCGTTTATTTTTTCTTATTTTTTATCAAACTGAATGTGGACCACAGCATGCATGCCTCTGACGCATTTCCTATCATTCAAATGCAGTCAGAAAAGCATTGAAACAATGAACACAGCAATGAAGACATCTTGTTCATGGAGATCAGGAGGGAGGCAGAACCGAGCGATTCCCTGTAGACTACTGACTCTTGTTGTGCTGACACAGCCTTGCAGAGGCACTTTGATCTTCAGAGAGACTGAACGCTGTGCTGTAATGTTTAAGTTATTGTGGTTTGAAATGACCAAGGCCAAACATAAAAATATTAATATATTGCAGGTTTTACATGAAATGTGTAAATTAGGCATTACATTCGTTCCTCTTTTTTTCATGCCAACCCTCTTCCTCCTCCTCTTTAAGCAGAGTTTCCTGTCTGAATGTACATGAACAATGGAGACATATGGGTGGAACATTATTTAAATGTATAATGAGAAATATGTCCTCATTTGGATTTATCCAGCAAGGAGATTAAAATTAAACTCTTGATTTGCCTGCATGTAGACATTTAGAAAATTTGTACATGACACACTGTCAGTTAATTGGATGAAAATTTAACAAAAATGATCTTTGGTGTTTTACATAAACCAAAGTTGCTCTAGATCACAATGATCATACCACTCCAATCTGCTCCTGTCACTGTCCATGCAGCTGTACATTTATTCAGTCATACAGTGCTCTTCAGAAAGAACAGAGGCAGTTTTTTTACACAGTGCACAATATGTACTGACTAGAAAAGTCCTTTTATACGCCAGAGGGGTTTTCAATTGTAAGGAGACATAGATGCATTTCATAACATAATGTGTGTGGATTTATTGTTGAAAAGAGCACCACATGAGGGAATGAAGTAGTTATCATTCATTGCATTGTGAAAATGAGCAAATTGAAACAAGATTTGGTGGGGTTTTTTGTTTTGTTTTGTTTTTTATTTCACATTCACTTCAGACATGGATTGAATTGGACTGGATTGTGTGGTCAATAGATTCTAAACATGATAGATTTCAATCACACTGGAGCCAACAAGAGTTTTCACAAAGGGATTCCTAATGGACTTTTATGATCAAGGACAGAAATATATTCTGTTTGAAGTGTGAGAGAGTGCACTGTACACTGTAAATACTGATAAAACTGAATATCATAAAGACAAAGGCGGGTGGGTGAAGGGATATGTTGTTGTTCAGTGTTTTTGCTTGCAGCGCAGGTGACTCAAAAATGAAAATCAACTAATTATCTTGAGAAGAGAATCTGTTTCACAGAACATGACTGCACCTATGAAGTCCTGTCTCATAATTTAAAATGTTGCAATTGTCACAAGGGGCCCAAAGCAAACAGTATAATATGAGAAAAAGCAAAAAGTTTTATATAAAGGCCAAATTGTTGTGTCTCATCATCTCTGTCTCTGTGGATCCTATTAAATGAATTCTGTCAGCAAAATAAGTGTCAGTATATATTGTGTCAATTCACCGTATGAGAGAAAGACACTATTTTAGTATCGAGCGCTCAGACAGTTGTCATTCCTCCACAGTTAGATGACATTAAAATCAAACGTATTGCATATAAGTGACAGTTTGTGGTGACTTTCACAGCAGCTGATGTAGACTAATAAGACATATTTCAACATTGGCTGAAAAACACATATCAGACAAATAAATAAAAACAAATTCCTCTGTGTGTGTGTGTGTGTGTGTGTGTGTGTGCTCATGTATATCATTGTGTTATTATTCCGCATCATATCTGACCGCAAGGCCAGTAGGTCGTCTTATTAGCAACCGACACAGGTCCTTTCCTTTGGGGATTGTCAGCTGATGAATAATGTATTGCTCATGCAGACATGTCCAATAATGTATATGTTCATTCTTGTGTGTGATTGATCTCAAAATCTCTCTGAATACATCTCCCTCCCTTGTGCTCCATGTGTGTATTTACATATTGCAGTATCTCTGCATGGCAGGATTAAGGCGGCAGAGAATATTAGTTATGGACAGCTCACATAAAGACGGGTTAGTATGCTGTAACATACTGTAGTTGTGTATTAGAAAAATATAGAATTTGAGGGTTTGGATAGATTTTCATCTTAATACTCAAACAATTTCACTAACACTTATCACTTAATCTACTGTGTTTTTGTCCTACTTCTATTTATCTGCTTCTTACAGTCTCTTATTGGTTTCATACAGTACCAGCCGCTCAGAATTGCCGCCCGCAGCCGGCTGCCAGCTGAATATATCCATTCATTCCGTTCAGATAAGTAAAGGCCTGTCATGGACCTGTCACGGACCTGTCACGGACCAGCCAGAAATTCTAGGCAGCTGCATCTGTATATGGATGTATTGCACATTTTCTTTTTACAGAAGAGCCAGGGCTATATGAAAACAAACAAATGTTTGAGGTTAACAATTGCATTTGAAATATATGATGGATTACATGTAGAATTTAGGAAAAACTGTTTTTCAAGGTGAGACGTGGGAAGGTGTCAAACCATACATTACATTGCTCATAAGGGCCAGGGCTAATAATTTCTTCAACAATATAGTGATACACAGCTCATTTAAAGATCCCCTCCAGACATATATGAACACTCTGCTTAGAATCATAATTTGTGTCTTAATGATTAAACATTTTGGCCTGACGAAGACCCGACTAGGATCGAAACGTACAGATTAAACTTTGTGGCTTGGAGTAAATTTTCATTGATACTGCTTCCTAATAGCCTCACACCTACATGATGTGCGTATAATTTCTCTCCTTCAACAGTATCATAAACTAAAACCATTCTGAAGCATAAACTTTGACTAACCTACATTACCTACATTAAGAAGATTTTTTTTACCCAAAAAGCAAAAAGCTATTGCTTACTCACTGTTAAATGACAAACCAGAAACTAATATTCTAATGCTCAGACAAAAGGAAATGTTAAAATGATGGAAAACCAAGCTAAAATATCACAAAAACAGATTAAATAGTTGATTTTGCGCTGACTCTGCTCATACAGGAAACATCTATTTTAAGGACTGTCCTATTATTCTAACTACTGGGACCAGCTAATGCTCTGGATGGGCATTTGTGAGTCTGCAGGGAGGACTGTGGAAAATACATTATGTACACGGAAGTTCACTAAAGAACATATCACAGTGGTCAAAAATCTTCCATACATCCTCCCCAAACCCCCCCCTCCCCCTCAGGATCATTCTGCTCAAGCCATCTGTGAGTAGATTCAGCTAATTAAGGAAACGTTTTACAGCAATGATCTGAATTTCAGGACAGAACCGCAGCCAAATGGATGGTAGATGTGCAAAAATTTCTCAATTCCAGGTATTACTGTAACAACATCTCTCGTTACTGTCACAGTTATGAATATGTTTGTGAGGCAGATCAGGATATTAGCATTAATAGGTTTACTCTCACTTCCTGAGACGGGGCACACACTTTAACAACGCACTTTGAAAACACAAAATATGTTATTACGCTTGGCCTCTAAGATGTTTAGTGTTTTTTTTAACATTGTTTTTATTGTTTCATGTTTTATATGAAAAAGAAATAAAAATAAAATTAAGGAAAAATTAAAATAAGAAAAATGAGTTCAACTTAGTTATGCAGCACATCTTCCAAATTCTATTACGTGGTATACGTAGTATAATGGACTACTTTCCAGTGTATCAGTGGTGCATTCTATATTCGGCACAGCCAAGTAGTGCACTCCATTTAACCTGTTTTACAGCATACAGTCTACAATTCGCAAAACACATGCCGCCTGTTATTCACATCTTCCATCCAGTAATTTTTATATACAGATAAGCGTTGGTGAGTTACCAAGTAGGTAATCATATGTATACAAGCAAATACACACACACACACACACACACACACACAAGCACCTCATAATCTACAGGAGGATTGCAGTGTCGGTATAAAAAGGAAAATAAGTAAATAAATACAATTAAATTAATTACAATAATAAAAAAGAGAGAAAAGTGGTGAAGCAGTACAGCTTTACCCGATCATATTTCTAGGATGTCAATCCAGGCTTGCCATGTTTTTAGAAATCTCTGTGGATTACCTCTTACATTACACATGATCTTTTCTAAGGGCATACAATAGTTGAGTTCATTTACCCAGTGTGAGTAGCTAGGGGGGTCCTCAGTGATACATTTAGACGAAACATGGCCAACACAAAGAAATTAGCTGAGTTTACTGAGTTAAACTGTAGTCTGCAAGAAGTACTATTTAAGGTGATAAACTAAGTTCCATATTTAAGACTTTATTAAGTGTATGTTCTATAGCCTCCCACCATTGGACATGTCCAGGTCATATGTAGGAAGTTCCCAATCTCAGTTTTACACCTGATGCAGTGTGGAGATTTATTGCCCTTGAAACGGCTAATCTTTTCAGGAGTGTAATAGAATCTGTGGATAATTTTAAAATTACAAATTTTGTATCTTGTATCAATAACAGTTAAAAGAATACTTTACAAAATGTCATACAATGCTGCCTTTGAATACATGTTCAGTTCTATAAAGCTGACATTTGTCTCATGTCTCAGCTGTTTTTGGGTTTGTGTGTTTTTAAATATAAAACTGAGCTGATCATTTTCAGATCTCAGTAATGGACCATTATATTATTCACAGAATATGTCAACAATTTATAGAAATTTTTATTTACAGTACCAGTCATTCTCTTGAATGAGAAAGTCTGTCTAAATGTTTGACTGGTACTGTAAATAAGGAAAACTTTAGCAAGAGTTGATGTAGATTACAATATCAACACTGTAGATTACTTGCAGGCCTAGCCACAGTATTACACTGTAAAACATCACATTGCAGAAATAACAGTATACTGCAATATATACAGTATGTATACAGTAATACTGGTGACCACAGCTGCCAGAAGTTTACAGTAATTGATTACATTTTTCAAGTAACGTTCCCAACACTGTTAATACTACACTGTTGTAGTCTTTCCTATCTGTAGGACACAAATGTCTGCTATCAACATTTTGATGCCGTCAGGTGACCTGTCCTTCCCTGAACTGCCTCTGTATTTTCAACACAGTACCCCACCACCCACACAGAACCTCTTCTGTCAAAGTAAGCTGATTATTAATGTTGGCAGTGACATGTTGATGGCTAACTGGCAGGGGGAACATTCATTCAGCTGGTTTGAGTCGAGACTGGATCCCATTTATAAAAGTGACAGGAAGGTATAAGCAGCTAGTTTTGGAGTGTCACAGACAGAGAGAAGTAAACAAAATAACAAAATGGATGTGATGCGAAGGATATGGTAAAGGGTTAAGGAGAAATCATTTTATTGGCGAGAGGTTCAGCCGCGGCACTTTTCTGGCAGATGAGCTGACAAGTCATTAGCGGTTTAAGAAGTCTGAGCCAAGTGTGGAAGAAATAATCATCTATCTCTGTCTGCTTCCATTGCTGTTACATATATTAGGACTGAATGAGCCATCGGTCATCTGCATTCTGTATCAGTCACACAGCCCACAGGACTGATGTTCATGAGGCATGCTGAAGTTGTGTGAGATGGCTCTTCAGGGATCTCCAAGCTCAGGAAAACACAGTTGATAGGAGGAGTTCAGCCAGAACAGCAAAACACAGACCAATAAAAACACACACAACTGCAATTTGGGGTTCACAGTTCAAACTACTTTACATAACACTCAGCTGGCTGCACATGTGTTCTTTTCCTCTTCTCCGATTGAATTTCGTCTTCTTAAACACCGTCTGAGAAACAGAAAAACTTTAAAACCCAAACTTATATGTGTGAATAATGATTAAAAGTTTGGGGGAAAATGTCATGCTGCCCAGATTATATTTTAACAATGTTACTCTCAACTATTAACAGTTGTTATCATGCTTATGTGTGGGCACTCAAAGCACTTGGTTACAGTAGGGTTAGGGAAAGACTGCAAGCTCAGATAAATATTGAAAAAGTCAACAGTGACTTAAAGCACCAGGTATAACTTTATTAACATTTAACCAAAACCATGACCTTTCCTAATCATTGTGTTTTATCACCTGATCCCCTCCCTGTTATTTGTGTGTGGTATAAGAACATAGCACTTCACTTATTGGAAGAAAACCTTGCCAGTGGATATAATCCAGGCAGAAACTACCTTCCTCCTCTTGTGTCTTGTGTAACTAAATATTCAACTAATAGGAAAACAAATTGAGGTATTTACAGTAGAAACATTGCTACCTTATTAGCATTCTTCCCATGACACGTTTGGGTTGAAATTCTCCAGAAGGCCTTTTTTTTCTAATTTGAAGACATTTTCATGATTTGTGTCTTTTCATACATGTTTCTCAGATGAGTCGCACAGTCTTCTCTCTGCATTAAATAGCACATACCAGGCTGCTAGCATTACTAAGGTGTGATCAAATAGTATATACATGGAAGATCAGATTTGTCCAGTGTCAAAACAAACATGATTAAAAAGTCTAAGTGCAGGTACAATGTACTTACCTTCCAGGCAGCTGGATTCGTGAGATCACGAGGTCACGCGAGAATCCATCTTGTCAGGCTTCAAGTTATGCGCTTGTGGCCAAACCAATAGTGGTTCAGACCAATCAGCATCCTATGAGGAGCTATTGGCAGGTACGGGCATGGTTTAGTTGTGCCTGCCTTTAGTTGTGCTAGCTAAAAACATTAGATTTCAGAATGTCAAAGGAATATTTTAGCACCCTATTCCCCTTCTTTACCCTGTTGGTAGTGCATCCCACCACACAGCAGGCATTTTTCTGTTGTTTGCTAGCAGACAGAAGTGACAAGAAGGCACCTTCACTCAATACAAAGTCAATGGAGACAATTAATTGTTTTTCCCTCCGGGTGGGCAGGAATTAATTGCACTCTATCCCTTTAGACAGTGATAGACAGATGGTTCATCCATCACCTGCCAAGTATTTATTTGGAAGTGCCTGCCCTTTTCCAAACAGTTTCCAAGGACGACTCAGATGGTTCTGTATAACAAACCATCTGGAGCATCAGGTTAGTCAAGTACAGCTAGTTTATTTACCTCCAAGTAAATTAACAGAAAAAAAATCAAATTTGTGACGATAAAAAACTTAAGTTTTTGTTGCGTAGAAATTTTCTCTCAGCTAATTTTCACAGTGTACAGGGATGTTAAAGCTGAACCTTTTCTAAAATCAGCCAAAGATTTGTTTAATTTCTGCCACTCTCTAACAACACAATGTTAAAATGTGATATTTGAAATGATCCAAGCATTTCTTTCACAGTTTGGTGCCACTGTCGATGGCTCCACTGTAGTTGTGGTTTCAGAGAGCAAAATAAATACTGAAACATGTCAGCTCATTACAGTTGCAGTATATTGATGTTGCTGTTTTCTTCAAATTCAAGGCTCATATCAGAAGGACTGATTCACTCTGTGTGTGACCACTGAACATGAAGGGAAGGATCACTTTAATTAAAGCATTGCTTTAGGAACAACAGTTGATTCATATCGCAGACCAAATCGCATTGTGCTCATGAGGTGGATTATGATTTTTATGCAATATTTAGACTCCGTCCACCCTTCTCACCCCACAAACACTCTCTCACACAGATGTGAACAGTGTTTTTTCCTCTTCCTTCATGTTTGTGTGACTGCAAGCCTCACCCAGTCTTGTTCTAGGACTCAAGTACTTTCCACAATAGAGCTGTCACTGCTGATTGATTTCTGCTCTATGTAGCTTCTCCGTCATTGTTATGTCACTGTTTTTGTCCTGCTACCAAAATAACTTCTCCTGACTTCGTGCAGCACGTATATACGACTTCCTATCCAGTTTTAACTCACAGGAAGTGAGCGCAGTTTTAACTCACAGGAAGTGAGTTAAAACTGCAACAGAAAATCTGCCTGCAATTGCAAACTGCAAGCAGGAAACACACTGACACACACACACACACACACACACACACACACACACACACACACACACATATACACACAGGAACCATTGTGGAAAATTTGATTTAATCTTTAAATATTTATTCATTCAATATTGAAAATAATATATTTAATCCTTCATTCATTAATTATAGAGGGCTTTGCTTCAAAGATGGCACTCTGTGATGATGGTCTGCTCCATCTCCTTTCAATCACACCTTTACCCTCTGCTTTCACGCCTTTCTCAAGATTAGAGATCTTTATGGAGCTGGATAGTTTCTTAGGACTCATGACGATCTTACTTCGTAGCTGTACAGAGAGAAACAGGACTTAAACTGGATGGACTGTGAGGAACTGCATGAATTGACCAGAATTCAGAAAAAGTGGACACTCATCATTCTCTGACTTTTTCTTTTTCTGTATCGCATCTTATCTCATACTTTTTTCAAACTAATGTGCAAACTTTGTTCAATGACAATGAAACGAAAACATTATAAGATCACCATTAAACAAATTAACCTGACGCGCCAGATGGTTTGTTACACAGAACCATCTGAGAAGTTGTACTTGGAAAAAAAAGCGCAGGCACTTTCAAAAAATACTTTGCAGGTGATTGGATGAACCATCTGTCTGTCATCATCTATCACCATCTTCCCTTGTGGGGGGGGTGCTTAAAATAATAATTATTGATTATGAAATTCAAGTGGGGTCAACAGGTTTTATTTATCAGGCATTCACAGACCAGTGTAGGGAAGGGGAAAGCAGTCATACAGTCATACATAAAATATATTTTAAACTAGACCCTATAAAGTATCAGCAGTCAGACAAAAACAATGTTTAAGATATTCAAACTTCCAACTGCTTAAGACACACCACCTGAAAAAGCTCTCTTGTGCACTGCCAGGTGCTTGCTAGCATTAAACCAATTTAATTTTAGTGAAAATTAAACTTACTCACTAACTGGGTAAGCCACTGCGCATAAGTAATTTTATTTTGTCAGTATGGTGTTACTGACCTTTTTGTTGTTGGTGGTTGCATTTGGCTTCTGATGCTCCGTTACTGCTGCGAAAATGAAAATACTGCATTCTGTCATCAAATCTTACAGTAGCCTTGTTAATGTTTTTTCTTGTTTTTGGCTCCTAAAGGCATCAACATGTGGGTCTACAGTATTTCACCACATTTACATCACTTTTAGAATTTGATCCCATTTTTACATTAATCTTTAGTCTAGAAAAATGAATTAGTTGCATTACTCTTTACATTACTTTATGTTACTAATCCCAGCTCCATCACTTTCTTCCAACAACTTCTCCAACAAATCCTCCACACATCACATATTCTGTATTTAACTTGAGTAGAGATAACAAGACAAACAAGCAGACTGCCTACAGTCTGGAAGGACTTACTGACTGATCAGCAGCTAGCTTAGTTTACATGTAGCTCATCACTCCAGGCATACCATCCTCACAGTGAAGCTGCAGGGTGCACACACCCTTCAACTCTGAACAAAACTGATTCCTGTATGTAGATTTTCCAGTGGCTAACATTAGCGAGCCAGTAAAGAGGACACAACATGTGAATTAGATAAGTGTGGCATTACCAGAGGATGTATTCCTCTTCTTTGGGCTGAGTTTTTTTTAACTGTAAATCATGCAAAGATATTCCAGTAGAGCCCTTGAAATGTGCATGTTATGTCTCTTTAAAATGCATAACTGGGTAATGCTGTACTGCCCAAATCTCACTATATCTTTAGTCATCTTTAACCAAAACTCTTTGAGACACTTAAATATTCCATTTTGTGACAGAAAGTCAAGTCTTGTCTAAAAATACACCAAACATCTCAAATATGGATGAGGTTCAGATAATCTTCAAGTAAATGCAACACATATGCAATCCATTTTCCAAACCACAAGTTTTTGATTGATGAATGTATTTTCCATATTTTCCACACAGTCACTGGTTTTTGCTCATATCTGAACACTTTAAGAATCATCTTGCAGAGACTTGAAATGTGCTTCAGGTAATTAATCACAATTACTGCATGTCTTCTTTTATATTTTTGTCATAAACATGTTTTTACTGAGTAACAATGCAGTTAAAGGGGAATTCCACAAATTTTAGACATCAAAATCAGTTTAGTAGGCATGGAGAATATGACTGAGCCTGTGAAAACAGTATTATGTCTTCTGTGGCTCTGGAGGGAGCTTTGTCAAGTCTGAGAAAATAACCTGCAAACCTGGAAATGTCATCAAGGTTATCTCTTGGCTGGTCTGGTGACCACAAACCACAGACTACAGAAAGCCTTGTTTCAACCTGGTTTTTGACAGACGTGGGCAGTGAACATGCAGGGAGGGTCTAACAAAAAGATGCTATTAATTTGCTTTATGGGACGTTTTCGGAGCTGGACCCAAACTAGGGATTAAACGTCAGGATGTTACATCAATTTTGATCGTTTTCTTAATCTCTGTCTCATGAGTCCCTCAACTTTATGGAAGTGCAATACTGAATCACTGATGTTGCCTCTAAAGAGGAGGGACTCTTCATGTTTGTACAGGTGCTTGTGTGAAGGAACATATCGATCAGTCGTATAACATAGTTTGCTTGCCCATGGTGTTGAAAACTGCTGAATAATAGTTACAACAGGAGCCCTGAGATGAGAACAGACGTTTCGGATATTGTAGTGTATTGGCAGTAATTGGGTCCCCCGAAGGCCTCTGCTGTGGTAAATCACTACTCTTATCTCTGCTCTCATGTTGTGGCCTGTATAAACAGTAGCACATTTTGAGACAAATCTGTCCTCAGAGACTCTGCAGTGTTTGTTCAAGGTTTCATTAATGACAAACAGTTTGGCCAGTTTACGGTCACTCACCTCTTTAATTATCCCATTAGGCTATATATGTGTGTGTGTTGGAGGTCAGGGTTCAGCTAAGACATGTAGTGGTTAAAGTTCAGGGGAGTGAATGTAAACAATGGAAACTCCTCATCACAAGCCTCGTAAAATGCACGTGTGCCTGTGTGTGTGTGTGTGTGTGTGTGTGTGTGTGTGTGCGTGTGCTTCATATTTCAGGGCATATCGCTGCAATATGTTCCTCTATATGTGGTTAGAGGAAATTTCATACTTTGATATGCAAAGCCATATATGGCATGGATGGGATCTGAATTTCAAAGAGTAGTAGACTGAGCTCAGATTCCCACAGGGACATTCTAAGACATCAATGCTGCCGGGCCTATCTGACCTTACCCTGTTTTATTAGGGACAGCGAGGAAACACCAAAATGAAAAATATCAGGATTCTCTTGAAAGAGATGAACCTGCAAACTGAATGCATTTTGTCCTTCTCTCACTTCTCAAGTCTCTGGAGATTCACTCCATTAATTAATTGTTCAACATTTTGAGAAATGCAATTGCTTTCTTGCTGAGAGTTGGGCGAGAAGATCGATACCACTCTCATGTTTGTACATTATATATGAAGGCACACCCTGCAGCCAGTTATATTAACTTCACATAAAGAGTAAAAAACAGCTATCCTGAATCTGATCTGTCTATGACACAAGATGTATCTGTTATGTACCAGACTATTTCTTGGATGGGATTAGTGACCAACAAATAGTTTTGCATAAATCATAACTTCACGTTTTTACGTGTTGGTTTTTGTATAGATTAAACAAACAAGATAATGCATGTTAATTACTGAGCTTTAGAGATACTCATAGCTAGATTTTGTCTTTGGACAGAGCCAGGCTAATTAGTTTCCCTCTGTTTCCAGTCTTTATGCTAAGCTAAGCTAACCAGCCGCTAGCTCCAGCTTTATATTTACCGCACAGATGTGAGAGTGGTATTAACCTTCTCATCTGACTCTCAGCAAGTGAATATTCATTTAAATGAAGACAGAGTTTCTCTGTAGATTACATGCATTTGAATGCATTTGCACACCTGTACCAGTGTTAATGTAGAGTCAGTCTCAATCTCAGGTAGATGTGAAAGCAATAAATATACCTGCACTCAAGTACAATAATTGCGGATTTCATTAAGAATCTCTCTTTGATGTAACAGAGGTAGAAAGTGTCTTACCGTAGCTATGTATTAAGCACTATATAGTGTCAGTCTGTATATGTGTGGGAGTGGGAGACGTACTGTATGTGCATGTGGGAGGAAAAATAATGAGGTTCATCATCACATGTAAACATTAATTAATCAGGGTCACTGTAATGAACTCTGTGCACATGACTGCAGTGTGCACGCCTCTAAAATAATATTACCGTTACTGTTCAGTGTTCCCAAGGCACCTTACCACTTCGCTGCAGTGCAGCAGCTCCATACAGTGAGCTTGGCTGTGCTGTCAGCTAGTGGGGACAAACCATCAGCTGTTCATTATCATGTCTGATTACTTCAAATCATCTACGTACTTCAAAAATCTACATCTATTCTTAGTGTCTGTGTGTGTGTGTGTGTGTGTGTGTGTGTGTGTAGACTACAGTCGAATCTGATTAGATTATATAGAATTTTGGTATGAAAAGGAAGTGGTCTTTTTTGATCGTTATTGTTAAGATTTTCATTCTGTATCGCCATTGTTATGACCTGACTGTTAGGCCACAAAAAAAAAACACACCATGTTTAACTTTAACAAAGAGTAATTCGTTTAATTAAATCAAGTAAATTAAAGTCTCAACTGAGGGTTAATAAAGTGTGGGGATGTCAGTATATTCAGTGGTGTGAGGTGTGCTTGGGTGATGAATGTGTGTGTGTGTTGTAAGGTGCAAAATCTAAAAGAAACTCAGGCAGCAACATAACCAAAAGCAGGTGCCTGCAGGGAGAAGGGAAGAGAGCAACAGAGAGCAACCTGTTAGCTGCTACCAGGACTTAATAACCTGGGAACACCGGGCTGTCAGTTGTTCTCAGTTGTGCTAATGACTCACCTGTAAAACAAAGGAGAACAACGAGTGAATCACACCGCCAAGCCAAACTCAAACAACAGGGATCATCACGCCATATTAGTGAGGCTCCAAGGTCAGTGACAACGTTAAAAGATTCATACGAAGAGAACAGGAATCTGTGGAGAATTGAGACAATGAGCCGAATAAACATGAATTAATTAAGGAGATAAACAGTGTGCATAGATTAGTTTTATAACCTGCAGCTGCTGCGGCAAAGAAGCCACCCCTCCTCCTCCTCCTCCTCCTCCTCCTCTTCATCCCTTCATCCTCTCTGCATCCATCTTATTCTCTGCTTTCTCACTCCTCAGTTCCTCTTTTTTCTCAAGTCTCTGTCTCTATTAACTCCTAAGCTCTCTCTGGGTCAGAGGGGAACCGCTGACGCATGAGGAGCAAGGAGGGAGCCTGAAGCTGTTTCTGTTCACATCTCCTCGTAAGGAGGGCAACAGTGGATGAAAAGTTCACCTGGAGAGTTCCATAACAAAATATGTTTACTTTCCAGTGACAAAGCCATCATATAGGGAGCGGAGGGGATTATATAGCAACAACAAATGACACCATGACAACAAATCATGCACATTTCCAGGTCTTTATTATTCTGGGGCTCTACTGGAATATTTTTGCATTTACATTTACAGTTAAAAAAAAACCTCATTATGTATATTATACTGGCCCTTTATGCAGCTCCTCAGTTCAGCCTCTGTCTGAAACAGGCCGTTTTAGCTGTCTCTTTAAGATCCCCCTCTGTTCTGATTGGTTAGCTCTGATTGGAAGCTGCATCTCGGCAGAGGCAACATAAACAAACAGTAGTAGTAGGACAATGTGAGCAACCTGAGGAATAACCTTAGCAACAAAGGCTTCGGTGTGGATGGCTGCTTTTGGGCATGTGTACAATCTGAACAATCTGATGTTATCACGAGGAGGACGTAGAGGTAACGTTGCAAACAGAGCATTCAGAGCAGGCTGAAGCCTGGGCTTTTAACTTTCTAGGGAACATTTTTACATACATTCACCTCAAGTTTTGGAACTTTGACCATGTTAAACACAGACATCTGACAGAAAATCACAAAAGCATGATATTCCCCCTTTAAATCTGCATTATCTGATATTCTGGCCACCTGGGGGCAGCGGAAACAAGTTGTGAACACAACACTGACATATTGTCTTTTAAGTATATAGTGAACTTGCAAATGGTTGCTTATTTAGACGTCCAGCAGTAATGGAGCAACATTATCATTCATTTGGAGTCGTGTTTCTGTCCATCTAATGAATCTAAGTCCAATATTCACTTTCTTTTACCTCTGTTTTTTGGTCTCTATCAACTCCGGCAAGAAATATCTGGTTCTTTAGCTGCTAAATGTTACACTATGTTCCCCAGCTAGTTGCAGGTAGTGTACAGTTGATTCTTAGAGTTTTTTCTCTGAAAACAGCTGTCTGCTGTGGCTAAAAACGACTATGAGAGCACTGAGAGTGAACCAAAATAGTAAAGTTGCAGCTGGACAGATAAACAATGAGCTGAAATTCACTATAAAGCTCTGTAAAGCCGAGAGGAGCTGCAGAGTCGCTGATACGTTCATTACTACAAGCAATACCTCTAACATTTCTATCCTCCTCATCTCTCTATGGTTCCTCTTTTTCCCTCCACACTCTTTTCACGCCATACTCATAGTTTACTTTCTCTCCGAGTAAATGGTCATTGAATTATTCCTTTTGTTCTTGCTTTTTTTTCTTTCCTTTGCTCTAGCGCCACCTCCTCTCAACATCTCTCAAAGGGAGAAGCGTGTTCATTACAGATAAAAAGTAGGACTTGATTAGACGGCAGCTTCAATTTAATGTCCACATAATCAAGACCTCTGTGGGAGTGTGTGCATATACATTGATGTGTCTGTGAGTAGATTACTATATTGTTAAGTATAACAAGAGTGCAGAGGAAGCGTGAATCTCGATTGAAATTTTCTGTATCAGATCACTGTTTCTGGGTCCTGGATGTTTCAATGAATTCCTTTCAATCTCACCCACTGCAACCCACACACACACACACACACACACACACACACACACACACACACACACACACACAAATTTTGTTTGAGCTCTAATTTATTCTTTCCTCCCTCATTCTCTGCTTTCTGATCTGAGGAGGCTCTAACAATCACTCTGTATGCGATGCCCCCTCTGAGTGATCCAGTCAAATCTGAAGGATTTAAATTCCGCACAAGTACCTCATTTAATTTGTAAATATTTCAAATGACAGAAAATATCGGCAATGTCTCACTGGCTTTGAGTATGTAAATAATAATTAAAAACTGACCATAGCCCTGAAAACTAAACTAAACTAAACTAAATAAACTAAACTAAACTAAACTAAAATTTTATTCTTGACATCGGGAATAACAGTGTGACAAAAAGTTCTCATCACCAGGTCCACTTAGGCTACTCGGTGTTTCTGAAGCTTTCAACCACACCTTCCTCATGAAAGTTTTGGTCAGGTGTTCACAGACAGCTGATGTTTGTTTTCAGTGCTTATTCAGTCTCTTGTCCATGGTCCAGCCAGAATAAACTAAACTAAACTAAACTCATCTGCCAGTGTAAAACGTATAAAGACTATTTCTCTGATTAAGTGGGTTTATGCAAATTACATCTTCCAAAGTTTTCTGAAATCTATGGCATGAAAAGTCAGACAGATCACACTATCACACTAAGCGTATTAGAAGATACAGTTAAGGCTAAGAGTCAGACTGGAATGTAAAATAAGAGAAATAAGAAATCGGGGTTACATTGAGGGTTGAACTCGAACTCGTGCTTTGAGGGGAAAACGTAGTGCTCGCACATAAAAAACAAAGTTTTTTGAGAAGACAGTGTTTTCTTCTGTTTTCTCTGTATTTCCATCTCCTTCATTTTCACTTCTTTCTGCTCCTTTATTAAATCAATCATGTTTTTCACCAAACCAAATGAAATGCCTCAACAAAGAAAGAATTGATGTTTCTGTGCAGACTGTCTTTTCTTTGAAGGTATACTATGCAGCATTTTTCTAAAAAAAAAAAAAAAATACACTAAAACTCATACAAAAATAATCCCTCTCAACCATTACTTATGACCCTGCCCCCTGCCTGTATTTTCTTATTATTTTGCTGTGTTCAGGATACTTTTGGACATCGACCTTGAGCAGTGGGTGTCCAGCCAATAACAGTGCACAGGTGTGAGGTTTGGACTTGTAGCGTAGAGACATCAGGGGCCATATTCATAAAGCTCCCTAGTACAAAGAGTTGCTCCTAGTGACGAAAGTCTTAGAATTACAACATTTTCTAAGAATTTCTCCTTACAGTTAAGACTAGTAAAGATAAAAGTTATTCATAAAGCATCTTGGCCCTTAAAGGAGTTCCTAAGGTGAAAAACTGTTAAGCGTAAGGAGGAGGACTTTAACAGGCTTAAGAGTTTCTTAAGCAGAGGGGAAAATGGCGGAGAGACAAAGAGGCTGGAAAAATATTCTTCAAATGACAGTAAGTTAATGAAATGCTACAGATTAGATTGTGCAGGGATAATGTTTGTGGTCGATCTCATTAGAGATGCACTCACATCTCCCACCCAACACAATAAGGCTATAATGCCAGAGATGAAAGTGATCACAACACTAAGATATCTGGCAACTGGAAAAATTTGGAATTTGCTGGCAGCTGGAAAAAAGATATATGTGCCAATCAATGCTGCTACTTATATAGACTGGCCAGCAATCACAGAAACTGATGAAAGCTGAGCCATTTTTCCCCGTTAATATCAAATAAATTAAGTACTAAAATGACCTGCACAAGTAGGCCTGTGTTTTCAAACATATTATAGGCTACTTTTAAAGTATGGCTCACAATTTATTCAATGTTCATTACATAAAATAGTATTCATCAATACACCATGTCTTAATGGAGACTAAAGTCTATCATTTCATTGTCCATTTTATGCCCAGTATCATTAAGAGTGTATTTTTATTTTATTTATTTATTTATTTATTTATTTTGATCAACCAATCACAACTTTTAAAAGAATGAGTCATACGTAGCAATGGGGTCTACCACACCTCCTCACTAAAGTAAAAGATTCTGTCCTTTCCTTGCTCAGAGTTGCCCTAAATCACTGATAAGCAAGGACTCCTTGCTAGAAATTTCAGGCTAAGTTAGAGGCTCTCTGAGTTTGTGTTGTGAACATGGCTTTGGGTTACATCACTGTCTCCTTCTCTCTCCTCTGCTCCACTCTGCTCTATGTGTCATAAAGAGCTGCAGGTCTGTGTTTCTGCTTGGGGCTGAGCTACACACACACACACACACACACACAGCAGAGAGGCCACAGCAGACAGGATGAAGCTCTGCACCTTCAGGCAGGGTTGTGTGGAGGTGTGGGTGTGGGTGTGTTTATTTGTCTTTTCGAACATAACCACTGTGAAACTATCAGAAAATAATATTTTATTTATCGGATTCACGGCTTTGTTCTCGACAGCACCACTCGCTCTCTTCATTCACTCTCTAGCTATCTTGACCACTGCTGCTCTCTCTCTCCCTCTCTCTCTCTCTCTCTCTCTCTCTCTCTCTCTCTCTCTCTCTCTACTCTCAGCTCGTGCAGGTCAAGCTGGGGAGGAGGGGCCAACTTCGAATGCTGTTTGTTTACAAACACCAATCGACAAATCCTGCATAGTATACCTATAACCAGCAGACCACCCTTTCTTTCTATAACAAGCATGCATCTCAACTGGAAGTCTAAATGGACCAAATCCAAGGGTGAAATTATGTGGACATGATGACATTTACTGACTTTCTTCAATCATCTTTTTTTTAATCACCTTTCTCTCTCATCACCCACTTTCCCTCTCACTTTCCCACTTATTTCACATGGTTAGTGGACTATGTTAAGTAAGTGGAAGACAGTATGACAAAGTATCTGTGAATTTAAAGCGTCTTAAAATTCATTTTCCATTTAGTCTTTTAGTCAGAATCATTGAACCGAACATGTCATGGATGACTGAGTGGAAGTTTGGAGAATGATCTAAAACATTCTTTGACACGAACTGCGGTGTCAAAGCCAAAAACATTTCTCAACATTCTTTCACAACATCGTCTATAATTGTGCCCACATAGTGACAGCAGATTGAAGTGACCAGATGTTTGCAAAGCAGCAGTTGGAGCTATTTATCTGTCTCCTTCCTTTGCTGTCTATTTTCATGGTGGAATTTCAATGTGTGCTTATGCTGCTTCTTTTTTTCTCTTTTGAGCTGGTTAAAAAGGTTTTTTTTAATGACGTGAATAAAGAAACACCACGAATCAGTCTGTGAGATGATAGATGATACAAACTAATCACTTGAAGGCTAGCAGGGGTCTGTGCTCAACAAAGAAAAGGGGACATGGTTGAAAGAAACCATGTTTGTGAAAATACACAAAATTAATAGAGTATGATACACTTCACTTTGAACTTTGATTACATGGAGTCGATTTTTTCACATTTTATACTGGTTAGCCATTTTCTAACCAGATTAAGTAAAAAGCAATACAAGAAACTGCACATAAGACTCATGACCTCAGTATTTCTTAGAGAAAATTTTGGGAAAAACACTTTGCTTTCCTGTTGAGACTTAGATGAGGAGATGGATACCACTTTTATAAGTGTACAGTGAATATGAAGCTCCAAACTGGAAGCTCGGTGTCTGTTGTAGAGATTGAGGGGAACCATAACAGTTTGATTAAAACATCCAAGAGAAATAAGTGTGGAGGAGGCGGGGTTTGATAGGTAGAAGTGAAAAAAAAGAGAGGGAGACAGACCCGACTTTTTGTCTTCGTTAACAAAAAAAACCTCAACACGAAACAAAAAAAATTAGCTAAAATTTCACAGAATAGAAAACTCAGTGATCATTGTGTTGAATTCATAGCCAATGCTCAAAAACTGACTAAAAACCAACAGGTTACCTAAATTATTTACAGCTTAAATTAAATAAAACCCTTCACATGAGGCTTTTTAAAACAGCTTGCTTTTTTTAAATGACCTTCATTATTTTGAAGGCTGCTTGTCCGTGTTTGGTGTTTCTGTGAGTCACCGGGTTTATTACTGAAGTCTATTGATCACCCACTGAATAATTAAAGTGCATGTGAATAAATAATAGATCCCATCCCAATCCCATTTTGAAATCTGTGTGTGTGTGTGTGTGTGTGTGCGTATGTGTTTCTTTGTGCACATGTGTGTATGTGTGTTTGTGTTTAACTGGTTTTCATGCCATTAAAATGCACACTCTCACACACACCACCACACATCTTCACACCCCTTCTGTCACTGACTGAAGTCACGTTTTTCTCTGTGATAAGCTACTAAGAAGATTTGAAACCCTTTGTTTTAGTCCTTGAGAAAGGAAAAGAGAAAGATGGAAAAAGAGAAAAGCAGTGACATCTGTATTATATAAAAACACGACTGCTCCCCTGAGACATAGTATTTCATGACAAAATTAATTTAGTTGCTTTCGGCTTGTTTATTTGAATGTTATTTTGGTTGTTATTGACTTCCTAATGGCTGTAATTATGATAATGGGCTAATATAAGTGATTTTTTTCAGTGTGTCATGAATGTGCATGACTGTGTGTGTAAGTGTGTATGTGCCTAAGGGCTATGTGTGAATGTAAGTGTGAATTTCACTTGTGACTCAATTTTTTTTTTTTTTTTTTTTTGAAGCTCTGCTTTAAGTAACTCTCTATGGCAGCAGACATGAAAAGCATCATATCTCAAAGCACATGCAGAGAAACGCGGCAGATTTCTCCACTCTTGTGTCGTTTGTGTGCACATGTCTGTGTAATACTGTGGAAGGATGGAGGCTCTTGCTCAGGAGATGTGGGCATTGTGAGACGGAGCATACATTGAGAAAGAAAGATAATTAGTTTAACGATATCAGTAAACAACATACAACTGCATTAAACCAAACAAATTACAAAGTGACTTTAGCGCTAATTCTCTTGGTACTTATCCTGGATAATGTAAGAGTGGGGAGCCATAAATTACAAGTAGGTTCCCATGGCTCAAATAAATTCCAGAATATACAACAGGTGGTCAATAGATAAAGAAAAGCCAATTAAGGTAATTAAGGCAGCACAGTGGCTGAACAGTGTTTTCAATTGGCCCCTCAGCTGCAAGATTGATTCTATGTTTTTATTGGGTTCTCTCAGATCCTCTCATACTCCAAACACACAAGGACGTTCCCTAGATATCTGAATGGGAGTAAATACCTGTGTTATAAATGTGATGGACTTACATCTGTTCAGGTTGTTCATGCATGCCAGGATGGGCTCAGTCCTGCAAGACCCTGAGAGAGTAAAAGCAGGAAAAGAACAAGGATGACTTAATATTAAGATGACTGAATTAAAGATATACCTTATTAAAATTATTTTATATATGAAGTCTCCCATAACTCAAAAATGTTTTTTCCTTCTGTTACTTCCGTCGGATGTTTGAGCTTCACTGTGCAGATTGATGTTTGTGCAGAGTTTGACACTGGAAGCTGTTTTCACATTCATCTGCTGAAAATGGAAAGTTTCTCTGTGCTCAACTTCAATCTGAGTTCAAGGTGTGTATCTACAAGCATGATTTGTGACACCACAATGATTTTGGAGCCAATTGTGGTCCAGCATGCAACTGTGATGTGGAAACTTGAAGCCTCCAGTGCACATACACTCAGAATGGACTTAACAGTGAAGCAGGAGACATCTTGTGTCAGCAGTTAAATGTGGATCTTTAATCAGCAATAACTTAGCGTTTGAGTGCAGTTTGACTTATTTGCACTTTAAATCAAGTTGGTGAATCTTCCCTCACTTGTAAATTTTGGTTTGATGCTGTTCCCACCTCGTTAAATGCTTTAAATCTTTTACTCATGAAGTACAGTATAGCAGAAATAGACACCGTTTTTACAGTGCTATCATTCATAAATATTGACAGTACAACATAGAGAAAATCATCTTTTACAGTAGGAACGAAAATCCCGTCAATGCAGAAGAAAACGTAGGTGGTCTTGTCGAGATGAACAGCATCCGGCAAACTGTTGAAATTACAACCTTTCCAGCTCTTTGTTGCTATGGTTACGATGAGTAACACTTGTAACAAAAGATGAATGTAGAAGGGATCCGGTCAACGTGATGGTGTGTGTGCGTGTGTGTATCTTTCATAGGTCTTATTTACACTCCCCTTCCTCTTACATAATAAAACTGTATACTGTTCTTATAGTTGACTCTTGACTTTGGAAGCAGCAGCTGACACAACAATCTCACCGTGACGTCCATTTAGTAGCTGCTCTGGAGCTTGTGTTCATATCACATGATCCTTATCAGATGATGGAGTCTGTCTGGGTGTCATGGAATTGTAGATGCTGAAATTTGTGTTTTTCTGTGCTTCTCTGTCATATTGTCTTAAATCTGCTGAGGGAGATTGTGTGATACAATCAAATCCCACACAACAACAAAATGGACCTTAGTGAAACATACTCAAGGCTACTTTGTGACCTGTGTGTCCTGTAAATCAGTGGACAGATCATCATGGTCATTGTTCATGACTTGGTAAAATCCCTGAGTAATAAAACCTAATAAAACAGCACCAGGGAGGCCCTGTGTAACATCTCACCTTGTGAATTTAATTATTCAGCCAAAGGATGGGCAATTTGGATATAACAGTATATGTACTTTTATATGGCAATATCTGTATATATTGTTATATGGCATATTCATAGATAAAATAGTCAGACAGGAAAGTCTAATTCTGGCTAATCCAGTGACCTAAATGCCTGAAAATGATTCCCACAAAAGCCTAGTACAACTGGAGATATAAAAGGGATAGCTATGTTTTATAATAAACAGAACAGCAAAATATCTGTTGGGTGACAAATTTCAGTCCTCTCATGATGCACATTACTGCATCACTTTAAGGGCACATATCATGCTTTGTGTGATTATCTGTTATTTTTATACTGTTATGATGTCAGATATCTATGTTAAACAGGGTCAAAGCTCCAGCAAAAATCTTCTCTGCAAGTCAAAGCCCCAGGCTTCAACCTGCTCTGAAGACTTAATTTGCAAAATTACCTCTACTTCCTCCTCGTGATGACATCAGATCGTTCGTGCATGCACACAATTGGCCATCTGGTCCATTGTCTTTGTTGCTAAGGTTTGTCCATGGGATGTTCACATTGTCCACTCACATATTTCGGATCAGATTCTGGCTCGATAATGTACGGATGTATTTGAGAAGTTTCCATTTCGAGTAAAGAACAGGAAAAAAGAAGTGAAATGATAGTACTGTTTGTTTATGTAGCTTCCTGAGCCATCAGAAGTCTGCCAAGACGTAGCTTCCAGAAGCTAACCAATTAGAACAGAATGGGCTCATCAGGAGGGGGACCTTAAAGAGACAAGAGCTAAAATGGTCTGTTTCAGATGGAGGCTGAACTGTGGGGCTGCATAAAGGGACAGTATAAGATAAATGAGGAGTTTTTTTAAAACTGTAAATCATGCAAAGATATTCCAGTAGAGCCCCAGAATATAAATATAGACATGGAAATGTGCAGAATACATCCCTTTTAATGCAGCCAACTCAGAGTCTGGATGAGTTAAGAAAATCAATGAATGATCAATAAAACAATGATTCTACATTTGTTTTTATATGCTTGGCTATTTATTTTACTTTTATGAGTGCTTTTTAAATTGTTTTTATTCTCATCCTTATTTACTTTTCTTATTTGTAGAATAAATATGAAGCAAAATTATGAAATTGAGATGAATGGTGCAGGCAGATTCTTCTTTTCCTTTCTTGGATGACAAACATGAATGCGGAATATGTAAAGACGGAGAGGAATAAATCTCCTTTAGACATCAATACACCCATACTGCTACACACACACACACACATACAAACACACACATACAAACACACTGCACACCTACAAATTCTCTTTCTCCCTCTCCACCTCTCCTCCTCCTCTTTGCCTGAACCAACAATGCAACAATGGCCGACTGCCAAAATCACTTCCCCCGTTCGTATCGAATCCCTCTCGGTCATATAGATAAACAAGTAACAGGAAGTTTCTGCTGGCCTTTACTCCAGTAATTCATGTATCATTTAACTTTTATTCATCTTCAACAGTAGCACTGATTTGCGGGGTGTGAGTATCTACTCAAGACAAAGACTGAATCCCTGCAATAAAACAGATATGCATAAAGTTTTGATGTTTATGAAAGTGTGTGAATAACACAGTAAATTATATGTTGCATTATACAGTGAATCTCCTTCTATGCCCAGCCAGCCTTTACTTTTGTCCTTTTTTGATCATATTTTTACTTGTTTTTATTTGTGTGAGTGTGTGTGTGTGTGTGTGTATGTGTGTGTGTGTGTGTGTGTGTGTGTGTGTGTGTGTGTGTGTGTGTGTGTGTGTGTGTGTGTGTGTGTGTGTGTGTGTGTGTTACTGTGAGTGCTTGCACTTGTGTGTCTGTCCTTTTAAACTGCTGAGTACCCTCTTCAGTGATCTAGGTGTTTCCGACAGGCCGGGTGGTTTTATGACTCTCATAAATGAGAGGGAATTCATCTGCCAGCTCTGGCATAAAATGACAAACCGCTGTTCAGGTGTTCACCTCAGTGTAACATATTTAAATATCCGAGAAATTTATGAATGGTAAGACTGTGAAAATGTATTGAAGGTAGTGTGTGTGTGTGTGTGTGTGTTTTTCAAGCGTGACATTTCAACAAAGCATTCTACGAGGGAAGGATTGATCAGTTGGACAGATGTAGAGCAGGAGATGCAAAGATGATGGCATGACAGTGGTGTTGTGGGAGGCTGAGAATGAGAGAACAAGACAAATCTGACACTATAGGGGAATGTGACCTGAGGCGTTGTGAGCTTGATGGAGCGTTTTGAATATATGAGATCAGGATATGTTCTTAGAGAGGACAATATGCTCTGCACACTTCATATCCTCCAGAAGGAAAGGAGGAGGCAATCTCAGCAGCAGCGTTCACAGAATGTCAAATGTGTGTGTGTGTGTGTGTGTGTGTGTGTCGTGTGTGTTAGTCTTTAGTTGCTCCACTGTTCTCCTCAGGCCATCAGAACTCTGTTAATATTTAATGTGCCACTTGAAAAAAGATAAAAATCAATATATTAAAAAAGGAAAATGAGAGGACAGGTAACTAGAGGCTTCAGTTTTCACTATGTTCTTTCATGGGTAAATCAGCCTGAGAGTTTTTTCCATATACGATGGTAATTATTCCACACAATTGGAGGCAAGCTGAAGAAATTGTCCATTGGCATATTATGTAAATAATAATGAGACACTATATAGAAGAGAAAAAAAAAGAATTATGGAACCAATTCAAAATAGACCAAAACCTCACTTATTATATATTCACAGTTACATTTTTTATGTACTCAGGGCACATAATATAGTGCACTAATCCATAAATTATAATGCATAAATAGTAATGAAATTGATAAGATGGAGTAAGGGATAGTAATGATACCAGGGAAGCAGGCAGCAGAGTTACTGAACAACTTTAGATCTCTGCTGCCCCTCTGTGGATGTCAGGGGTTAATGCAGTTTTATGTTTTTGTTTGCTGTTTGTTTGTTTTTTAGGCTTTTATCTTATTTGAATCAAGCATCTAAGGAAGTTGTATTGCTGTACAAATTGTAAAGCCCCCTGAGTCAAATTTGTGATTTATTTATGATATTGGGCTATACTTTTTTTTTTTTTTTTAAATGACTACAGTGATCCTGGATGAAGCCTGCTGGGAGCCCCTACTGACCACCAATCTAGCAAACACATATGGTGCAGTGTACAATGCTGCCTGCATTCTGTATCCTGTCTTCTTCAAGTACCCACTATTGTACACACAGCAAAGTACTACTGCTTTAGTAATACATATTCCTAAACAAATTCATATTTTTCTCAAATTAACATACACAAAATGACACAGTAAACCTGAAGAAGTCGGGTCTCTGGTGGTCTTTAGTCTCAGGGCAGATGCCTACTTGGCCTGGTGGGTCTAAATGAGCATATAAGACAGTGATTAAAGTGTTTACATATTGAATGTTGTTGTACACCCAAATAAAAATACAAAAACAAATCAAAATACTTATAACTGATCCTCCCCTCCCCCAGTGCTGAATAGATGGGGATAAACTATTACTTCATAAGGAGATAATTTGTCAATGTTGTGTTTACAGATTGTTCTGCTGCCCCCAGGTGGCCAAAATGCTTTAATAATAATAATTACAAACTTTGTTTATACTTTCAAACAAGACGTGCACCTTGGGATAAAAGGTTACGTTTTTCCATGATCCAATCCATGATCAACATATTATGTCAAGAGATAAGATATACTTTATTACACTGTTAAAAAAAATGTATATTTACACAATGTGCAATGAAAGTTCACATCATTTCACATTTATAAAGAATATTGCTGAGTCACTATAAATTTATAGTTAATGTCTATTTTTGGATTTTCTGTCATCAATTTACAATTAAATTCTGTAAATTCCTAAAACAGTCAAAAAATTAGGTCAACACTGTTTTTTACAAGGTTTTGTACACACCATGAAATTAATTTCACATTCAAATTTCATAATGAAAAAAACCTCACAAGGTTTTCTGTTATAAATACGGCCAATGCTATAGTAACCATACAACATGAATGTATTTTTAGAAGGTTGTGTTAATAAAAAAATATCAAAAATTGTGTATTAGAGTAAATCCCACCACAAAAATGACAGGTCATTCTCTTAAAAAATAAAGTCAAATGATGGTGATTCTACAAAGTTACTGTATTTTTAGAAGGTTGTGTGAATAATAATACTTCTATGTGGACCTTTAAAGATCAAATTTTGTATGTTGTTGATAGCAAAGTATTTAAACTAATGACTGAGCAGTTATAGGAAGCGAGAAAAGCAGTCAAGCTTGTGTTTGATTAAAACCCCTCAAGCACAGTCTACTATTGACTCAGACTGATGTTATTTGTGAGCTATGTTGGCTCTGTTTCAATGTATGTCATTTTCTGGCTGCAATACTGACTGATTACTGTGTAGCTAGTTATTGACGTCATGGATGTGGCTAAAGTTCATTTGAGGTTTGACAAAGACAATGCTCACACAAACCAACAGCAGCAAATCGACTGTAACCATAATGTTTATGTCCTAATTTACAGTATGTGCCAGTAACATGATCTACAATCTTGTATTCAGATGGTCTAAGATTGATTGTGTCAGGATAACCTAAAACTGTTACTCAATGAGTGACCACTTGTGATTGCATTTCACCTCCTTACTTGCATTTTTCCTTTGGAAGACTTTGACTTTTGGGAGAGGACGGTTTGGGGAAAACCTTCCTATTCGTAGACTATCACACTCTGCTTCCTTCCTTACTCTCTTCCAATCTCTGTTTTCAGACTTCCTATTTCTATGGGCAACAGCAGAAACAAATAACAAGCTGCTTCCTAATGATCGGCACATGCAAAGTATCATAAGAAAACATATCCTCGGTTTTTCTGAGAATTTGGCAACCTGAGAGGAGTTTCATTCTACATTTAAAATTTGACAGAGTGAGTAGTGTTAAGTGTTAGTAAAGCTTTTTTCCAATTATATATTTAGATTGGAATACTTTTGGACCAAAAGAAAAAACAACATGCACATTTAGACCTGCATGTTGGTAAATAAGATCAACCAGTTAACTGAATAAATAAAATATAAAAAAACGTTCTCCTGTGCTGGCACAGTGCAAATGTAGTGTGAAAGATAGATCTGGCCATGAGTGATGCTCACAAGGGTTTCAGTTGAAATTTCAGTGTGTTTCTGTTCAACAAACAGGAGTCAATGGGATTAAAATGCAGAAGTCAACACTGAGTGTGTTTACATACACAGTAGTGTCCCAGTTATGTGTTTGCATGTGTAAATATCCTTGTTTTGAGAAATACAATTATTATTAAGCTCACTCCATGAAAAGTTAATGATGAAAATGAACTGCACCTGAAGCAAATGCTATTTTTCTTTGTGTTTTTCTATTATGACATACTGCATTCCTCTGTTCCTCCCCTCCTCCAAGTCAAAGAAGCTTGAGTGCATTCAGGGCTGTTAAGGTTTTTTTCTTTCAGATTTTGTGTGGATCGATAATATAATAATTTGAACAGTTAGGTTATTTCATTGTTTCATGATGGAACATTTAATGTTAACATAGTTTTGTGATTATCTCGTAATTTTAAGGTTGTTGTGGCTTTAAGCCGAGGAATCCTGCAGCAACTTAAGAGGATTTCACCTGGATTCTTTTTGAATTACTACAGGAAATTGCTGTTAAAAAGTCCTACATAAATGAACTTTACATTACCCTGCAGGATTCCTGTAGGACTGTTTTTGTAAGGTAGGTGGGTCTCCAGCTTGAGTGATAGCTCAGTCTCTCTGTGGTAGCTCAGTCAGCACAGAAACAGACAGATAGTGGAACCCGGATATGATAGGATCATATATACACAGATAAAGGCTGGATTGCCTACTGGGCAGAGTGGGCAACTGCCCCAGGACCCAGAACCCCAAAAGTCCCAATTCACTGCATTTCAATTGACTTTGGCAGTTTGAAAATATTGCAAATTTGAGAATTTTTCACCACTTAAGTACAATGTCAATTTGAGCTACTACCTCTGGTCACCCAGTCATGTAGATGATCTTTGTATCAAAATATCGACATAATACCTTTATTACTTTAGTTTACACACACACTGCATATTCCTCAATATATATATATATATATATATATATATATATATATATATATATATATATATATATATATATGTACATATCCAGATTGTCTAGACAGAGAGCCGTCGGCCATATCGTCCTGTAAACTTTGACTGCAAAGCTGTAGAAGACAGCACGAATGCCTTTGAGAAGCTATTATCCCCTTACAATTCATCAAAGACACACACGAGACACAGAATTCTTGGAGACAGATCAGGAAGGCTGAGATGCAATCAGGAGGAGGCTATGGCAGGCTTTTCACCCCACCATTGAGTATGGCCATTTGGAACACGTACAAACACTTTTGCTTAGTCAGTCATAGGAGATAGTTTGTTTGAAGCATATGAACCCCTACATATCAAGTACAAATCACAGAAAGCAGGAGGTGGGGATGGAGGAACAATAGAGGCCCAACAAATGAGACTCATAACAAAATGTGTGCATGTAAACATATTCTGCTAGTACTCACTACTGAAAACCTAAAAAAGAAAAAAAAAGGTAAAAAGTCCCTGCATGTCACACATATACATATAAATATATAAATATAAATATATAGATATAGATATTTATACAGGTAACTACTTGTGAAAGCTCCCACCCAAACACACACACACACACACACACTCACTGGCCAGTGTGGCCACATTACTGCTAAATAGCTACATTATTCCATGTAACAGTCCTGCAGGTTGTCTACATAATGTATCATTCCCTTTCCATACATTTGAACTAGCTACATCATACAATTAGCTACATCTGTGGTCATTAATTCCCTCACACATGGTGCACTCCTGCAGCTTTAGAGGATCCAGTCTTAAGGTGAAAGTTATTCTCGGGTGTTTTTCTGTCATGTCATACAGGCATGTCGATCCCGAAACAACTAGTGTCTGCACGGCAGTCTGCCAGCTAGCCCAGGCCAGGCAGCCAATTTTCCGGCCGTGCCCGGTTCCCGTTGCCATGGAGATGACGTCATGCTGCAGTACCGGGAGGAACGGCGCAGCCGCAGGCGGATAAAGAGAGAGAGAGAGAGAGAGGGGGAGAGAGTTTACGACGCAGGAGCAGTCCTCCGACATTCAGCCAGACTGTTGACTAGCTGAACCGGGAGGGCCAGAACCGAACACAACCGGATCCCGTCAGCTTCCCCAGTTTCTCCAGCTCTCTCTCCACACCGCAGCGACAACATGCGTGAAATCGTGCACCTACAGGCCGGGCAGTGCGGGAACCAGATTGGAGCAAAGGTATGAGAGCACACTTAGGCCTGTTATTTAACTCTCACTTGCAGTCAGTTTTATGTAATTGACTGCAAGTTTATCCCTGTTGCTGCCTGCGTCGGCCGCTGGAAGAGGCCTTGCTGTCCACGGGAAATACTAAATAGGTCAACATAATGGAAAGTGTTTGTGTGGTGGAGGCAGCGTACAATAGCATCCTTCAGGATGGGCGGTGACAGGCCGAGATATCCCCGCTGCTGTGGCTGGATGACCTTTAAATGAACGAATACATACAAGTGAGCTGATCACTGTCAACTGTGGGCCTCTGGTAGCGTCTGTTTCTGTGTGTGACATTAGACTGATCTGGCCTCTGAAATCCGAAGAGCTTTTGCTAGAAAATTGTGTGTGTGCGTGTGCGTGTGTATGTGCGTGTGCGTGTGTGTGAGGGGTGTGGTGCTCAGACACCGAATGATGCACTGGAATGCCGGCAGGCAGTTTTTCAACATACACATTAGATCATAGTTAATCATAATTAGGCCTAAAGGCTGATATTTTATCACATCCCTGCTACAACTAATAGACATTTTAAAATTCTTTAAATATCTTTCTTTGTCTTTTGTCAATGTGTGATCCAGAGGTTAATTTGAGGATGATGAATCTGAATATTTATATAATGTAAAATCCAGGGCTGCAGCTAACGATTTTACTGCAAATACATTAATTATTGATGAATCTGTTAATTGGTTGGTCAATAAAATGTCAAAAATCCCAAATTTCAAGCCAAAGGTGACAGCTTCAGATCGTTTTGTTTTGCCCAACAAATAGTCCAAATTCTAAAAAAAAAATATTAATAATAAAAATCAATGCACAATTATACAAAACAGAAAAGTGGCAAATCATCACATCTGAGAAGCTGAAACAAGCTAATTTTTTGCATAATAAATGACTTATGACTTAGCAAATTATGCATTATCTGAATTATTGTTCATTAATTTTCTGTTGATCAACTAATCGATTCATTGTTGCATAAATATTGATATCATGCTTTCCTGTGTTGTGATGTTAAATGTGAGTAGTTACATTCAGATTGTGTCATGCATGTTTTTTATTAACTGGTCTCTGACATATCTACGCATTTACTTGTCTGTAGTTCTGGGAGGTGATCAGTGATGAGCACGGCATTGACCCAACAGGAAGCTACCATGGAGACAGCGACCTGCAGCTGGACAGAATCAATGTCTACTATAATGAGGCCTCAGGTCAGGATTGTCAAAACAAAATATTACCATATTAGTGTGCGTTTGATGTCTCAGTGTTTCCTTTTTTTTTAATTAAAAAAAAAAAATGACACAAGTATTTGTGTTCTAGGAGGGAAGTACGTTCCAAGGGCCATCTTAGTGGATCTGGAGCCAGGAACTATGGACTCTGTCCGCTCTGGCCCTTTCGGACAGATCTTCAGACCCGACAACTTTGTTTTTGGTATGTGATCAGCTGCACCTGCACATATGTTGATTATTACATAGAAAATGGAAGGTTCATGTTAATTTTCTTGAGTTTTTCATTTTAAACAGATGGACTATGGCTCAGCAGATTGTAATTAACTCCTTCTTTCCAGGCCAGAGCGGAGCGGGTAACAACTGGGCCAAGGGCCACTACACAGAGGGAGCCGAGCTGGTGGACTCGGTCATGGATGTAGTGAGGAAGGAGGCTGAGAGCTGTGACTGCCTGCAGGGTTTCCAGCTTACACACTCCCTGGGTGGTGGTACCGGCTCTGGTATGGGAACTCTGCTCATCAGCAAGATCCGTGAGGAGTACCCCGATCGTATCATGAACACCTTCAGTGTGGTGCCCTCTCCTAAGGTACAGTGATCATGTCACACTGCTTGTTGGTATTTTTCCTTTCCCTGATTTTCATTTCGCTGACCTTTGCATGTTCTGCCTTTAGGTGTCAGACACAGTGGTGGAGCCCTACAACGCCACCCTGTCTGTCCACCAGCTGGTCGAGAACACAGACGAGACTTATTGCATCGACAACGAGGCCCTGTATGACATCTGCTTCCGTACTCTCAAACTCACCACACCCACTTACGGAGACCTCAACCACCTGGTGTCTGCTACCATGAGCGGCGTGACAACTTGCCTGCGTTTCCCCGGCCAGCTCAACGCTGACCTCCGCAAACTGGCCGTCAACATGGTGCCCTTCCCCCGTCTGCACTTCTTCATGCCCGGCTTCGCCCCACTCACCAGCAGGGGCAGCCAGCAGTACAGAGCCCTCTCTGTGCCTGAACTCACTCAGCAGATGTTCGATGCCAAGAACATGATGGCCGCCTGCGACCCCCGCCACGGCCGCTACCTGACAGTGGCCGCCGTTTTCCGTGGCCGCATGTCCATGAAGGAGGTGGATGAGCAGATGCTGAATGTGCAGAACAAGAACAGCAGCTACTTTGTCGAGTGGATCCCCAACAACGTCAAGACAGCAGTGTGCGACATCCCACCTCGTGGGCTCAAGATGGCAGCCACCTTCATAGGCAACAGCACGGCCATCCAGGAGCTGTTCAAGCGCATCTCTGAGCAGTTCACCGCCATGTTCCGCCGCAAGGCCTTCCTCCACTGGTACACTGGCGAGGGCATGGATGAGATGGAGTTCACCGAGGCGGAGAGCAACATGAACGACTTGGTGTCCGAGTACCAACAGTACCAAGACGCCACTGCTGAGGAGGGAGAGTTCGAGGAGGAGGGAGAGGAAGAGGTGGCCTAAGGCTAAAATCACTCATCGTTTCTTATCTGCACTCGTCCTAACTCCATCCATCCACTTATTTCAGTCCTACTCTGCTCTGTTTCTCTCACTCTTGTATTTCCTGTTTCCTTTTCCCTCTGCCTCTCTTCGTTCTTCCATTGACAGTCCCTGTTCCTCCAGCTAGAGTGGAATTCACAGCACTAAACTGATTCTCCCGTATCAGTGCTCATATAAAGGTAGCTAACACAGGTGTGCTCGTGGTCTTTTGTCAGTGGCTTTTCTGTTCATGTTCATTCATCCTCATCAGTCAGACAGTTCCATACCTGGGCCAAGTATCCAATAAAACTGTTTAACTCGCTTGAAATTTGATCACTTGTCTAATTTGGCATTGATTGAAATAAAGTTGTTGGAAAAAAAATATCTCTTTGAGAGTTGAAAGTTCTTCTTTGTGATATATTTGGAAATTCAATACATTTTAAAACAATATACAAACAAAATAAGTGAATAATCACACTTTCTGCCATACCTTTCCAAAAATATATCAATTTTGACTAAAATACATAAGAGAGTATCAGAAACTTTTGAGGATGCCCAGTTCAGCATCCAGGGATGCCACATATGAGGCAAACCAAAATGGAGACCTGCACTGTCATCAGATTCAGCAGTTTAACTTGAACACCACAGGGAGGCAGTGTGAGATCTGTGAGTTTAGAGTCTCTGAGCAGGATGTGGCTACTTTGTTGCCTCTTTTACATGTATATGAAACCTATTACACCAAATGCTCACTTATGATGTGTGTCGTACATACTCCTTTATTGGAAAGGTGAAGGATTTTGAAGCCACTGTCCTTATGTGGAAAGCATTTACATAAATAAAATCATGTCTCTTCATATAACATATTATGCATGATCAGGCAGCAGTAGTTCTAATGGTCATTGAGCAGGATTGTTATTTATGTACCTTGATTCATTTTGCAGCTACTCATGCAGATGCACACTATTTGTTGTTAGTGTTTTGTATTTTTATTTTACCTGTTGATCTGTTGTCTACAAACTGACGAATTAAAGTTCACAGAAGCGAATATGAGAGCTTAGAGTTTTGAGAGGTAACAGACGTCACATTTGTGTTCACACACTGACACAACACACATACTGCCATGAAGCAGGAAGTGTCTTTCACTCCGGTGCTGATTGAGCAGGCTAACGTTACTGTTGCTGCTTTATATCACTGCTACATCGGAGATATGACCATCATCTAATACACCTGCTGAAGATCTCTTCCCTCCTGGACAAACATATGGACACAGTCACATTCAGACAGCATGGGATCCAGACTGAAGTAAGTTAATCGTGTCATTTTTGATCAAATGCCATCATCATCACTCTGCCCGTCAGTCTGTTCTTGTGGTTTTTATTACTTCCTCTCGCAACTGCACAGGAAGTTTCCTGTAGCGACTTTGTTGCCCTCTATAAGCTGCCATACTCTTCATGGTAAACCTGAACTTGTCCAAAGCAGAGCAAAATGTTCCTCTGTCTTTGTTACATACAACCAGCATTTGAATGTTTTAATATAATCACATTCAACTCTTTCTAAAGACCTAAATACCAGCATACAATAGATACATTAAAGTTTATCATTGTCTTTAAGATCACACCTGTTTCATAATTACCTGAGAGCAAAATCTTTTCGCTTTTGGGAAATTACAATTTAAGTAATCTGATCAATGTTTTTACTGCTATATCTCAGCGTTAGTGTCCATGTCTGGTGGGTAACACACTACAAGTTTAATCTCATATGAGTGCTGTGAACCTCTCCCCTGTCAGTCAAAACCCTGAGCGGACCTTCAACTGCTTCTTTGAAGCAACTTGCCCTGTAGCCAGAGACAAAGGTGAGCCCTCTAGCTTCTTTCTCTGCATCACACCTGTTCCAGCAAGTATCTGAAAGTACTGTTTCCCAGCTTTTGTTTCAAACTCCAAATTGTACCACAAGTGTGTGATCTGTTATAGAACCATTTAGATGCGCAGAATGATTTGTCAGCAACAGAGAAGTTGATTAAAAGTGTTCCTCAAATACTTTTCCATGACTCTCTTTATTTTGTCATATGACTCAGACTACACTGACTACACCTTAAGTGGATGATTTTTTATTTTGAAAGGAACACTTCTAAATTTACTTATGCTGTATTATAAGATGATAAAATATAAAAGTCTTATAGTTAATGAAGATGTCTCTGCTGTGCCAAGAATTGCTCACACTTCCTGTCATGTGATTAGAAAAACCACACAGTCTAGTTGCACTTGAACCAGAACATGTTGTGGTGACTGACTGAGCAGCTCGGTGTGAACTGAAGGGCTTGAAAATCATACTTTTCATTAACTTGCAGCATGTATTTAATTTGTCTATCATCAATAATTAAATACTTAAATAAATACTTAATCTTCTTTCTATTTAACTCATTGTTGCCTTGATTTAAAACACTGCTATAAATCCTTTGCAAATTAAGTTTGTGTTGAGGATTAGTCTTGATGTTCATTTATTTATCAATTTAATTTAATGTTACAGATCCAGGTGTACAGTTTCAGTTTCCAGAGGACTTCAGTGATCAGGTAGCCGCTCATGTCTCCAGTTCCTGGAAACATTTACAGATTTATTGTCATATTGAAATGAACATAGCGGCTTTTTTAAAGAGATTTTTTACACAAACATTTTTCTCTTCCACTCTAGGAGTCCTGTCAAACATTGCCCAGGTTCTGCTTCCCGTATGACATACAAAGGTGAAAATAAGTTTATAAGTTTTCCATGACTGTATTTGCTCCAGGTTACATTTGTGGCCTGATAGTTTCTATTTGTCCATCTCTCACTCCCTTACCCATTCATCTCTTCAGGGTGAGGGATGGAGTGGCCGTGCAGCACTTTACTTTTGTTCTGACTGACCTTGAGGGATGCCAGCGCTTTGGCTTCTGTCGTCTCACCAACAGCACACAGACCTGCCTTTGCATACTCAGGTACATCTAGAGTATGGATGTGAGGGAGTCACTCTCATGTCGAGTTGAACCATGCCTCTAACACCATGCTCAAACTGATTACAGTTACCTTCCATGGTTTGAAGTGTTCTACAAACTTCTCAACAACTTAGCTGATTACCTAACAAAAGGACAGGTGAGTTTCTGTTGCTCCTCAGTTATTGTCTTATACACACTCTCTTGTATGAATATGATTAACATGACTGTCATCGTGTTCTCAACAGACCAATGAGATGAAAGCGCTGCTGGCTACGCTCTACAAGCAGCGCATACCACTGGCAGCTGGATCTGTCACTCTGCAGATGGTAAATCTTTAATTAGCCAATGAAAACCAGGAGTCACCCTTGACTTTATGGCCATTTACTGTCAGTGGTTAGCGTGTTGTGTTTTTTTCTGAGGGAGAGCAGCTATTGATCAGCACAGAGGTGTCTCATCCTGTTGGACACCCAGAGGGACAAGAGGGGGTGAGTCCCACAGGGGTTCATGTGGTCGAGCAGATGCAGACTAACCCCTGCTGGCTAAACCTGATGTGTGTGGACTAAAACCTTGTCACTAAGTCCGCTAATCGATCAAATCTTCAAGCCAAACTTAACACCATTTGCACTAACTGTTGAGATTCAGTATGACCTGCGGACTAATTAACTTAACCCAAACAGCTGGTTGTATCTTGTGAATTTTTGTATTCAAAGAGTTTCATTCCAAAAGAAAATATCCATCACTTGAAAGAAACATTTACACATCCTAAACAATTCTATGGTGTGAAAATACAGAAAATATTATTAAAGTTGTAATCTGTAAGATTTCGGTCCTGACTGGTTTTTCGAAACTTGTGGTTACCATGGTAATAGCAAGTGCGACTTAATAGGGTACCACAAGTCTAAGAATCCTGATTTGAATCGGCTATAACTTAATACAGCTCTGTTACAGTGTAAACAGAGTGAATAGTAAACAATGAGGCTGATATCAATTAGGTAAAATCATGCCAGATTACATGAATCCATTTGAATCTAGTACAGCAATAGCGGACTTGCTACTAACAATACAGTGGGTAGGCTAATTACTTGTAATGTAATGAATGTAATTACCTACTATTATTATTTATTATTAATTAATTATCTATCGCAGAAAAATTGCCAACCATAAATAGTATCAAACATATTTGATGATTGAAAATCTTAGGGATTATAATTTTAGGGTTCTGTTACAACAAGATATTAGCTTGTACAATTATTTGCATCTAACAACAACATTGTTTAACAGATAAAGTTTTGGAATGAAAACCTTAAGTCTAATCCTGTAACCTGTAATGCACCCTTATCTGTATGATGCTGAAGATGCTAAGCCATCTGAAAGCTAAAACACTTTCATTACATTTCCACCACTTTCTCAATAATATTTAGTTTCATTCTTTTTGATTAGGTTCCATACTTCATTGCTCCAGACCCCAGAAGCCTCCCCTCCATTCCTGAAAATGTAAGTATGTTAGATGAAACTAAACTCAGGGTTTATATCGTATATCGTATATATATATATATGTATGTATATATATATATATATATATATATGTATGTGTGTGTGTATATATATATATATATATATATATATATATATATATATATATATATATATATATATATATATACAGGGGTTTTTTGCATGCTTTGCATGCCCATTCAAACTGATGTGTGTGTGTGTGTGTGTGTGTGTATGTGTGTGTGTGTTTACCAGAGGAACTTGACAGAGCTTATTGTGGCAGTAGATGTGGGGAACCTGCTCCAACTCTATGCCAGCATGCTGTTTGAGAGACGCATCATCATCTTTGCTAGCAAACTCAGCACTGTAAGACACATATTTCTCTTCTCTTATTTCTTGTAGTATTTCATTTTTATTTATTTCATTCACTGAAGCAAGTTCATTCTCTGGAAACTTACCCTGACCTATAACCATATCTGACTGCCTAAACCGAACTTTTACCCATCAACATTCACCTAACCCCAGAGACAGAAGCCACTTTAGTTTCTCTTGAATGTAGTGACACGGAAGCCACATTTCTGCTTGCTTGAAGTCACACATTGGCCACCGTATGTGGTCTAGGACAAACCACACAGGCAGACTTGTGTATCCTGTGTGTTATTATTGTCTGAAACTGTCCTCCATTTCGTGTTGTGTGTAGCTGACGTCTTGCGTGCATGCACTCAATGCTGTGTTGTACCCCATGTACTGGCAACACATCTTCATCCCTGTCCTGCCACCTCACCTATTGGACTACTGCTGGTGAGACATCTATCCATCTATCTATCTATCTATCTATCTATCTATCTATCTATCTATCTATCTATCTATCTATCTATCTATTTAACTTATCCTAGCTTATTTTATTTTATATTACAGTGCACCTATGCCATACCTAATAGGGGTCCACAGCAGTCTATCTGAGGTAAACCACAGTTTAAAATGATTATCACAAAAGTATTACCAGACCTATGAATCTATCATGTTTGTCCCCAGTCACGTACCTCTGATCATATTGTGTCTGTCCGACAGAAGGTGAGGAGTCGTGGGTTGGAGGAAGTTGTTATTCTGAACGTGGATACAAACATGCTGGAAACCCCCTTTGATGACTTCAAGAGGATACCTTCAGATGTGGTAATAAATACTGTGCAGGTTTTTGTGATTAAATATATACATGTATCTCTGTTGGTGCCCCTTAACACTTTGTCACTTTTTTTATATTAAGGAAAGTATGACTAGAGTCTGTACCAGAATCAGGCGATACTGGTTAGTTAAAGGTTTATCGTTGTCCTGGTGACTTGACCATAACACACATACTGTAGATCTTGGCTGCAATGTGAGGGGTCAGGGACCTTTGCTAGATTTCCAAATTAGGCAAAATGACACATTTCTCTTGATTGATGTTACATATATAAATGTAATGTAAATGTCTCCAGATGTCCGGGCTGAAGATGTGTTTGAAGCGTCAGGCAGTGTCTCCCGGCTGTGGTGTCTCAAGGGCCTTCCTGAAAGCTCAGGCTCTGCTGTTTGGAGGCTACAGGGATGCGCTGCAGGCCAATGCGGTGAGAATGGCTTGTTGCCTTTACTAAGACTGATTTTAAATAGTATAAATGATAAGTAAAAGTTGATAGTTTGTAAACATGTACAGAAAAAAATGTGCATTGTCAAACTGCAGCTCTGTATGACTATTAGGACCAGACAGTAGGCCTACAGTATATGTGTTTTTTGTTCTCATTCTTCTCTTTTGTTGTGCATAATGCTCTCTCTTTTTTGCAGGAGGATGAAATGTGGTTCAGTGAGGCGCTGTTTTTAGATCACAAGTCCCCCACTATGAGGCAGTTTCTACAGAGTGCTGTTCATTTACAGTTTTTCAAACAGGTACACAGATTTTCTGTTCAGTTACTGCCCTCTGCTGGATAGATACTCTAATTATAACATATACGTCTGGTTAAACTTGTAACTCAAAGCTCAGGTTTATACAGGTACAGTATTTACTGGAGAAATGCTTTTTCAGTGAAATGTTGCAGCAGGTTTAGTTTTTTATTTTTATTTTATTTCTATTTCATGCAAAACATCTGGCCCATTCCACAAGGGCTTACAAGACACCACTATTTTACAAAACATGTATCTTACGGTAATACAAAGACAACAGCATATACAAAAGCATGTGGAAAAAGAAAAGAAAAGAAAGAAAATTAATAAATGTGTCAGTCTTCCTCTGATACTTTTTTTTTTTAGGGAACTGAGGTCTGTTTCACCAAATTTGCAACATGCACGGCGCTATTTGCTGCATGAGATCATTTCCTCTCGTGTTAATTTTGACATGTTTCCCTCATCAAAACAAAAGTCATACTTGCAACCCATGCAAGAGCATGAGAGCAAAAGCAATACAGGATTCACTAATGTATCTTCAATTTGCAAACAGACATCATTTGTGAAACATGACCACCACCGTTAGCTTGCCTTTGTGAAACAGGCCCCATACAAAGCTGATGTGAAGCCAAAGTCATCCTTTTGTTAAATTAGTGAGTATTGTCATGTCATATACAACATTTTCATCAGTAATATATTTATGTATATATATATTTTCAGTTCATTGATGGCCGCCTGGATATTCTGAACGCAGGGAAGGAACCAGATGACCTCTTTGAGGAGGAAATCCTTAAGTGTGGAACAACAGCAGGTGTGTATCTTTTGCATGTATGTATGTTTTGGGGTGGTGTGATGTGACTTTTTTATGACTCACTCATCCACTTAACTTTGTATTTATGTCTGTTTGCAGGGAAAAGCAAATCTTATCAACAGTTAGTTGGTAATTTAAAGGTAGGTTCATTTAAACATTGTTGAAACAAACATTGCATTGGTTCCCATCTTGTTGGAAAGTACAACACGGATGCATTTCTGCTTTTGACAGAAAGGGGGAGGAGCGTTAATACTCAACATGAAGTCCAAAGCAAACATAAGGGTGAGTACAAACTGAGGACTTTTTGCTGGGAGGAAGAGAAGTTTGTTTTGCACAATTAAATTCTATCTATGTTACCAAAACAACTGAAACTCTTTTTAATATCTCCCAGGCCAAAGGTCTTGCCAAGTCTGGTTTGAAAAACCTGCTGATGCACAAGGTGGGCACGTGTGTATGTGGGTACATGATTTGACTAGTACAAATTCAGCTGTGGTTGTAATACTTTTTCCTTGTGTTTGTGTGTGTATGTGTGTAAAATACAGACTCACAATGAAGAGCACACCCTTCAGAGAGGTGGATCAGTGTCACACCGCTGTGCCAAATCTGAATGTCTCCAGAACCGCCTTCCAATCACACAACACTTTGGGAAAGTGAGTTCTGTCTCACTCTTCAAAACCATTTGGAACAATCCCACATCTCATTTTCATCTCATTCATTTTAAATGTCTTATAAAACCACTACACCTTCCACATGTATCTTCATCATCAACTAATCTTCCTCTCTGTTGTCTCACACTGCTTCTTTGTGCTGTTTTGTACTTTTCATTGCTTCATCTCTATCACTTTATTGTGTTTCGCCCCCAACATTTGTTTGTTGGGGGGATGTCTCTTTGCTTTGTTACTATGTTGCTCATGTCAGTCACGTCCTCGTCGACCTATTTACAAACCTAGTGCTTCCAGAGATATGGACAACATGGACACTGGAGATGCATGGGATGGGTGAGAAACAAGGGGCAGAGAAATGAAAAACCTCCCAAAAAAAGAATATATAGCATGAATATATATGTATTTCCTTGTTTTTGCCATTCTGTTTGTTATCTCTGTGTCATCAGAGCTGTGTCTGGGCCTGTGGCTGAGCCTGATCTTCAGAGGGATGAAGAAGAGGGGGAAGATTCACTGCTGTGTGACGCGGAGGAGATGGATCTGCTTGGGGAGATCTTTGACACACTTAGCACCCGGAGCTCCCACGAACGCGGCTTGCTGTACGGCACACGCAGCCTGGATCTGTTTGGACTGGACAGTCATGACTATATTACAAAGGTAAGAAAATGGGGAACTGACACACACACAGACACAAATACATATTTGATGTCTGTAATTTCTGGCCTAACATTGGCTTTTGTTATGTTTTCCAGCGCGGTCAAGCCAACCCGAGCCAGGAGAGCCTGTCTCTGTCCATCAGTGGCAGTGGCAGCCTGCACAGCTGGAATGTAGAAACTACAGAAGAAGTGTCAGACCTGACAGAGGACTCTAACTGGCTGTGCCTCGACACAAGCGTACCAGAAGAGGGATCAGAAAGTCTGCTGGTAGCGTGTGAAATGGGGGAACAAGAAGAGAGACAGGGGGAGGCCAGAGAAAAACAGGAAGAAGTGAAGGTAGCAATAAATGGGAACCAAGGAGAGGAAATAGATGACAGAAATAACTCTAAGGAAGTGAAGTTAGAGGAAGAGACAAAGAAAGAAGATCCGGAAAGGAGAGTGAGTCTTGAAGAAGGCCCTGTGATAGAAACAGTCAAGCAGCGAAAGGATGAAGAGTTGAGAGAAAAGAAAAATCAGAGTGAAGAGGTAGTTGAGGGACACGAGACAGAAAAAGGAACAAATGAAATGCAAAACGATGTAGCAAGGGAAGAAGAAGGAAAAGAGAAACTGGAAGAGCAAAGTAAAGAGGCCACAGAATCTTTAAACAAACTTATGAAGCTGAATCCCAAGTGTGACCATCGTCCTGACACTGTGGAACAACAGCAAGGACAGGAGGAGACACTCAATCTGAAAACAGCAGCTTCTGCTGGGCCTCAGAGTCTCGCTGCTGACCTAACACCTCCGGCAGGCCAGGAAATAAGGGGTGAAGTAGCAGTAAAAAAAGAAGAACAGGAAATGACACAGACCCCCTCTCCTAAAGTCCTATCTGCTGTTGCACGCTCCAAGTCTCAGGGACCCAGCCAAGGCTTCCAGGTGAAGTCCAGGACCAAGGGTTTGGCTGAACCTGAGAAACCTTGCAGCACGTTTCGCAGCAAGGAGAACGCACAAACTCACGCGTCATGTGACTCAAATACCCGATCAGAAGCTAGCAGCTGCTCCAAAGCACATGAGGAGGAAGACCCATCTCCAATTATCAAAGTGTCTGAACTTAAGAAGAGATTTGAGGCTTAATGTGTAGGCCCCAGACTGGCTGGCAGGTTGCCTTATTGAGATTTTGCAAATGTTTAAACAGATTTTTGTGTCTTGTCTTAATTTTGTGCACTTGTCAAATTGCACTCAGGATTGAGGCATCTACAAAGCATGGGTGAAATAAGAAATGCATTTTGTATCTGTGAGGACAAAACATGTTTTGCACATCATGTACTTTGTCATGGCCCACATGTCATTGTAACATTAATATTTTCTACAAATGTATGTGTGTGAGAGAGATATACGCTCTCCATCAGCTACTTCCCCCAACAAAAACTGACAAATTCCGAGGATAATCATTTCATTGTTGGTAACTCTTCACACAGATTTTGAATAAATGAATTCATAAAATAAACATTTTGAACATGTATGTTTTCCCCTTTTGCTCCAGGATAAGGTAAAGAAAGAGCAGTAGTACTAGATGTGCACATTCCTGGTTTATTAACAGAACACCTTGTGTATCATACATACTGATTTTTTTTTTCTTAAAACAAAATCATGCTTCTTAGTAAAAGTGCATCGCAGTCATAGTGTTCCTAATCAACATTCTTCCTAACAAGAAATAGTGTAATACATATGTTTTATATATAAATACACAGAACACACAATACAATGACAGACAAACAAATACAAAACATACTTCAGCAAGTCCCTTATGTGGCAGAGTAAAGGGAGTGACTTCTTCAGATGAGGGAATACAACAGTGAGCAAAATATCCACATTCAAATAACACACATTTCCTCTTCTCATGCGGTGAAACCGGTGATAGAATTGATCAGATCTGATCAGTCTTTCTGTTGTCACTGTGAATAAAAAGTTTCAGCATTTACCTTGTTGGATCATCCCAGAGGACAGGAGGTATTAATCCACAGGCTTACACGTTGAGAGTGAAGTGAAACTGAATGTGGTGCAAAAAGTATGCAAGGCCACTTTTATGCGTTCATTATATGAGGCGTTCTTCTTTGGGCAATGGTAGAGGCAGGCCTGGCTTTTCAGATCCTGCTGATCCTGCCTGCTTTCTCTCCTCTGAGCTGGGATGGTATGTTCCCTCCATCCTCCTTTTCTTCCTGATGACGCACAGCAGCAGCAGCAGAACCAAGCTGAGCAGGGACAGCGCGGTGCTGACCAACGCTGACACTGTATGTGAGATTAATATCTGCATCACTGTGGTGACAGACAGCTGCGGAGGGAATCACACACACACAGGTCAGCCTGTCAGAGGGGTCAATAAATGCATGACCTCAAATTAAACCACTGATGATCACATGCAACATGTCAATTAAAGTCTCTGTAATGCTTTTCTGTCCCATAATTTCCAAATAATTTTCCTGATGTTTCATACATACTAACTATGTAATTTGGTACTATAATACTGTATAACAATATAATCCCCATATTAGTAAAATACTACTTATATGGGGAAAATAGAGACAGTGCTAAGTTGGTACACTTCAAAGTGAAAGCATAACATTTGGAGGACAGCAATTCAGCTGAACATGCAGAAATGTGAAATTTGTCTACAGGCAAGCATATAATTCAACACAGAATAAAGTTCCTTATAATAAATTGATAATTAATTAATATTTTCATGGGTCTATAATTTTTGCTGTTGAGGAATTTATTATAATTTGTTCCAAAATACACAGTTCTTTCCAGGAAACCTGCTTTTACAAAATTACTGATCCAAGGGAGGACAAAAAAAAAAGCATTACCAAAGTAACAGGGATTATTCAAAACTCACCTCCCTGAGGAATAAAAAGTTTCAATCAGGGCTGCTAGACCTGAGATCTTACATCTGGACAGACAGAATACAGCTGGACACAAGAAGATGGTGGGGCATCTGAAAACACACACACACACACACACACACACACACACAAAACAACAGACAAATCAGGGATTAATCAGATGGATCCTACTAGATACTGTCTGAGATTTTATGTGCCAGGGGAAAAAAAAACTAATCTCTTAGGCTGGTCAGAATTTCATGTGGGGGGCAAGGTTTATCTCAAATCACATTTATTCACGCAACACATTCTGTAAGAAAAAACAACAACAACAAACAGTGTATTCTGGATTCATACATAAAGAAACAGTGAGGAAGGGGTACGGGCCATCATCTCAGGTATACATGTAGCTACATGTATATGCCAGACTAAATAAAATTAAATTCAATATGAAATTGTAAAATGTAGTAAATTGTTTGTGTTAAAGCACATCACATAAAAACCAGCTGCTTCTAAACTGGCGCCGGCTTTATTAAAACCCCACAACCAGATGACCTGAGTGACCTGAAAGACTCATGACTGTAGAAAACTTTATTGTCACATCATCCACACATCCATATACAGTACAAGTACACGGTAGGGATGAAACTCTCTGTGGCCAGTGGTGCCACAATAAACATTTAAGCAACGTAACTGTTAAAAAGGTGTACTACGCAGGATTTGCCTGTTGGTGTTTGTAAACACACCATATTCAAAGTTGGCCCCTCCTCCTGGGCAAGCGATAGAGAGAGAGAGAGAGAGTGCAGCGGTGGTCGAGCAAGATAAGAGAGTGAATACAGGGGTGAGTGGCGCTGGCGAGAACAAAGCCATGAATCACATAAATAAAACTTTATTTTCTGATTGTTTCACAGCATTTATGTTCTAAAGCGCAAATAAACACACCCACACCTCCACACAACCCTGCAGGAAGGTGCTGCATTGCCGGATTTTATGTGAATGCAGAGCTTCATCCTGTCCGCTGTGGCCTCTCTGCTCTGTGTATGTGTGGCTCAGCCCCGTCCTCGGTCAAGCAGACACACAGACCTGCAGCTCTTTATACATCCATGACATAGAGACAGAGAGCAGAGCGGAGCAGAGGAGAGAGACAGAGACAGTGATGTAACCTGGTTGCTACGCCACGAGTCCCGACCTCACACCCTGCACGCGGTTATTGACTGGGGGCTACACACCCACCGCCCAAAGATGGACGCCCAAAAATGAACATAACAAAAGAAAATAAGAAAATACAGGCAGAGGGCAGAGTCTCTGCAGATACACTGCCACATGCTTCTGGTGGGTCATAAGTGATGATTGAGGGGGGATTACTTTTGTATGAGTCTATACATTGGTTTTTAGGAAAATCCTGCATAGTACATTTAAAGAAATATGTTTCTTTTAGGCCTCTGAGAGCTTTGAATACCAGAAAAAGATCTTATCAATTCTAACACTGGCTGGACGACAGCTAAAATATTTAAGAAGAAAGATTATGTCTGTGTGTCATGACTTAGTCAAGACAAGAACTGAAGTATTCTGGATAAGCTGTAAATGAATTGCTCTAAAATCCTCTTTGAGACAAAAAAAAAATGGCAGCATATTGTTGCCTGATGTGTGCAGAGACATCCCTCAATATGCTGTAGTCCAGACCAGACCAGTCCAACACCAGAAAGTGTAGCCTCAAAAAGGCTCAAAAGTTACGACATAGTTGAATTAACATTTCTGACACACACAAGCAAGTGTCTTTTCAGTGTGTTTCACAAAAGGTAATATTAACAGCAAATCTGTTGTACTGGATTGCATTACACTCTTCAGGGGGTGTTGAATTTTCTGCTAAGTGAGTGTATTATTGCCAAAAGGCCAAGAAACCACAGACACTGCACATTGACCTAAACAGCAGTGGAAAAGAGAAGAAATGCTGATTTATACAATACTGTGTGAGTACAACAATCAAAGAAAGAAGCATTGAAGCTGAAACAAGTCAATGCCTCAATTGTCAACAGAACATTAACATTTATCATTATAAATATACCATAAATCAGTTTGTTCCAGCCTCACAAATGTGAAGATCTGCTGCTTTCTTTGGATCTCGGGTTCCAGGTAGCTGTGATTGGCATGTTTCTTCATTTCCTGATATTAGAGCTGCAATGATTAGTTGATTAAATGAGTAGTCAATTTACAGAAAATTCATATGCTACTATTTTGATAATCGATTCATTATTGTAGTCAATTTTTCCAAGCAGAAATGCCAAATGTTTGCTGGTTGCAGCTTCTCAAATGTGAGGATTATAAGTTTGTCTGTTTCATACATCACAGTAAACTGAATATCTTTGGATTTTTTACTGTTGATCGAACAAAACAAGACATCTGAAGACGTCACCATGGACTAAAACAGACATTTTCACTGTTTCCTATGTTATACAAAACAATCAATTGATTAACTGAAAAAATAATCAGCAGATGAACCTAAAATAGTAGTAGTAGTAGTAATAATAATAATAATAATAATAATAATAATAATAATCGATTTTTTTTAAATTACAAGTCTGCATTTCAAAAACGTTACTTCTCCATCTCATATGATAACCTTGATCACCACAGACTGGGAAGAGTGTAAATTATAAATTAAAATGTAATCCTCAAATGGGCAACAACACGGACAGGAAACGTACCAAAAGTACAGAATAAATCCTGGTAGGAGCCATAGAGATAAGAAAATACCATTGATTAGGAGGATAAGAAAGTACACTAAACTCACCATAGAAGTCCTTACAGAGACATTAAAAGCAGATACTTCTTTTCTTAATAATGAAAAAGATGTAAAGCTTCTGTACATCGACCTATTCAGACAGAAAAGGGCCTATTTTGTCCATGATCGGTAAACTAATTACACTGACACACCCACATTTAGTTTTATGTTGCCACAGGCGGATGCATGTCTCCGCACGGCGGAATGTAGGTCCTGCTACACCTGTTTAACCGGTGGCCTCTCAGATCAGGTGAGTCTGCTGCTGCAGCGAAGTAACAAGTGAAACTACAGGTAGAGAAATGAAGCAGTTCCTGAGGGCTCTCTGACTCGACGCTGTTTCAATAGTGGGTCGCCTCCTTGACTACACTAAGTTTTCTTTTGAAGGAAAAAAAAAAGTAGTGAATTCAGTCAGAGTTACCTGGTCTGTTATGAGGTGTCAAGGTGAGATGACTCGCGTGTCCCGTGGTGAGTCTTGGTTCAAAGTACAATGTGGAGCGGAAATGACAAAACGCCAGGGTTCGAGGTGTTACCTGAAGCTATTTTCTCCCACGCTCACCTACCTGCCCTTATGCAAATGAGCTTGGTCACGTGCACACCCAGCGCCAATCAGAAACAGCTGCTTATCTCTCTCTCTCTCTCTCTCTCTCTCTCTCTCTCTCTCTCTCTCTCTCTCTCAAACACACACACACAGTTGTGTTTCCATCACTTCAGAGGACATTACGTTGACTTACATTCATTTCCTTGAGACTTATCCTAACCCTAACCCTAACCCTAACATAAGCCTAAACTAACCTTAACTTTAAACCAAGTTTAAACCCTAAAAGCGATTATTTACGTTAAGGTGACTTGCTTTTTGTCCCCATAAGGACGGCGAGTCCCCACAACATGACTGTGTAAACAGATTTAGGTCCCCACAACGTGAGGAATACCTGGACCACACAGACACACACACACAAACACGAAACTGCACTGCATCTATTAGTTCAAATTCAGATATTTTATTTTCTGTTATATATATGTTCTATATATTTTTGTGACTTTATTGTATTAACACTAAGCCACAGAGCTCACTACAGAGAGTATGTGGATTGCTGCTGTTTGCCTTGACAAACACAAATCATCAATCACACTGAGATCACGGTGGCCTAGGTTTAATAATTAGAGAGAAAAGGCCTTGTGCCAGTTGAGGACGGCCTGCTTTCTGGCGTTGCCTACTTTCATTATTACTTATCAGACAAAGACACACTATGACTATGACTATGAATCAAGTCTTACCAGAAGTGAAAAAGTCACCACAAAGAGTTAAGAGCAGAGATAGAAAGAGTATAAATGTACTGTTAGATGTAATAGTTTAAAGCAAATGTGTAAGATATGAGAGATCAAATTCAGTCCATTTAACTGGAAATCACCTCTTTCAAGTGTAAAACAAAATGCATAAGCCAGATGACTGTCCTGAACTTTGCCACTTTCATTTTCTTATGGATAGTCCACAAAATAGGCACTCCATGTGATTGCTTGAGGAACAATGAACTGGAGTAAAAGTAAAATATTAAATAAAAAACAATGACAAAATGTCTAGTATACAAAAAGATTATTGCTTTACAGCACTTGTATGTGTTTTATGGGACTAGTTTGACAATTTGGGAAATACTGTGAGCTCATTCTTGTTGAGATTCAGATAAAAAGATCAATACCACTTCACTTAGCTGGTAGGGAAAACAGCTGGTTCTGTCCAGAGGTAACCAGATCTGTCTATTAGAACCTCTGAAGCTCACTGATAAAGATCACATCTGGTTTGTTTGATCCCAACAAATCCAAAATGCAAAAACTACACATGGTTTTATGGGGGGTTATATATATGACTGTTTCTTGGCCGTGCACAGTCACTTCCTGGAGTCTTGACATCACTGTAATGTTGGCAGACAGAGCTACGTTAGCCAGTCTTTATGCTAAGCTAAGCTAACTGTCTTGTCTCTGCAAGAAAGGAGGAATCTCGTATTTCCCAAATATCAAACAAATTCTTTAAGACAAGCCATGTTATGAAAATTTCACAGTAACACAGGAAGAATGGGGCAGGACCTGAATGACAATCGCTCCAACATGGAGACAATTAAACTGGAAGTGATTCGATTCCTCTGTATTCCAGCTCAAAATACTAACTACACTGCTGGAGGTCCTGCAGAGGCGCTGTGGCAAATCACTTCCACATTTTCTACATCTGTCTCTCAGTGGCTCCAATTTGGAGAAGTGTCCATGTTTATGTTTATGTTTATTATTGAAGTTGTAGTGGGTGGTAGTGGTGTACCTCAGTGCTTTATATTGAAAAGTGTTCCTAATATTTAGTCCCTCCCATGTATGTTATTGGAGTGGACAAAATATTAGGGACACCATTCAATATAATGCACTCCAGTACACCAGCACCACCACCCACTGCAACCTCAATACTAAACATAAACACTTTTTGCTCCTATATACTACTTTTGTTTATATATGTTCTTTAATGTAAATGTTAATAAAAAAATGTCTCAAGTCCAATTTCCTGACAAAATATATTTTGTTGCAATCAATAGAGATGAAAGAGTTGTAATATATGAAATTCATGGATAAAATACCTGAGATATATGTCTGTTTTTGGCAAATTCAGCAAATTAAATACCTGACACGTCAACATGAAAGAAAAACCCAGAATTTACATGAAGCAGTCCCACTCATTAATTTACCACATTGCCCTCATTGGCTTTATACAACCAACCAAATTAAAGGGGTAGATGCCTTTGTATAAACAGGCAAAATCTCTGATGGTTGACATTTTTGTATATACAACATGCAAATCATTAAGTCCACTGAGTGATAGTATTATCTAAATTATTTAAAAATATATTATCATATAATTCAAGAAAGAAATAAACATTAAAATGATAGATCACAATTATTTGAATCAGATTGTCATTGGAGAAAATTCCTTGGTGCTGCAACTCAAAAAACCCTGCCAGATAGACTTTTACCTCAACAGTTGTCTGTGTGTTTGTGCATGTTCAATATGTTTATGTGGAAATATACTTATTCAGCAGGTTGAGAATAACCATAGGTGACTACATTTTACAAGCAAGAAAAAAACAAGGGAATCATATTAGAAAATGTACATCAGAAATGTTAAATTGCTGTTTTTATTTAATTCTGCAAAGAACTGTTTACTCAACAGTGTTCAGAAGTTAGTCAAGCATGTAAACCCTCATTGATTTTTTCTATTTACCCTTCAATGTTTATCAGAACTGAACCGTTTCTCAACTGTTGCTGGGAAATCATGTGTGTGTTTGTGTTTACACATGTGTACAGAAACCTTTGAGAAGGGGACGGATGAGACAGTAGTGAAGACAGGAAGAGTTGTGGGGGGATAAAAGAAGAGTGCTGCAGCTAGAGTCTTCATTGACAGCAGATCAGGATCGGGTAGGAGGATGTGTAGAACTCCACTGTGGCTGCTGGCCTCTCTGGCCTTTGCCTCCTTGTCTTCTCTGGCTGATGGAGCTCCATTGTAAGTAGACCTGGCTTACCTTCATACACTCTTCCTGAGATTTAATTAACACAGACAAAACAAAAGAATACAAAATATACAGTTTGTTTACTCAGCTTCCTGATATTCAAATTGTTGTGGTGAAACTGTAAGGAGCACAACAACAAGATCAGTGGTTCTCTACATTTATAATTTATTTAAAAAGTGTATGGATACGAAGGACGTATTGTGCACGTATTGGTTTAACACAGTTCTAATTTCATTTGTGTCTTACAAAATGGTGAGTGGACCAGTTTACAGTTTCATAAGTCAAGGTAATGTGGTCTTTCAAATGATGCCAGCAAGTTGGCCCACATTTGTTCTGAGTTTGCACAGTGATGCATTACACCACACACAGCAAACAGTTCTATTGATCCAGTGCTGGATTTTAGTTAAGATAATAAATAGATTACTCATTGTGTGTGAAGTCCATGCTAGATCAGATGATCCTCAGGCTGCAAAGCAGTGGTTCCAAATTAAACCTGAGGGGTCATAAGACAATTAAAGAAATAAGAAAGGGAAAATATGTAAACTATGTGAAATTCTGGACATTTCTACCTCTTTAAGTCTGTAAAAGTCCTTTAAATGAAATAAATATTGTAAGAAAATGTCCACACTAAGGCATTAACATGTGGCTAAGGGTTACAGCAGTAAATCTTGTGTTTAAATAGTGACAAACCTCATTGTCATTAGCATGTGTGTGGGGGTTATAGTGCCTTACAATTAAAAAGACCATGTTTGTCAGTAAGTCAGTGCATCCTGAGCAGCGGTGTGATTCAGTGCAGTGATACTGTCTCTCTCTCTGTCCCCACTGCTCTGCAGACAAGTGATGACTGCCCCCAACTTGTTGCGGGTAGGAACAGCAGAAAACATCTTTGTGGAGTGTCAAGATTGCACCGGAGGTGACATCAGGGTCGAAATCAAAGTGATGAACCATCCAACCAAAACCAAAAGGCTGGCAACCACATCTGTGACCCTAAGTGGAGCAAGCGGCTTCCAGAGATTCGGACAAATTACGGTAAAATAAATACTGAATGTACTGTATACTGTATGTTACTCTTACACAATACTTGACTTTTTGTATTTTGCCTGCATTCATCACCTAATTTGTAGAAATCATTTTCTCTATTAAGACCACAAACAATAGATTTAGCATCTATAAATGCTCATGACATATCGATTCTGCTGCTCACATAATGTTTATGTCTCTGGTTTCAGATCCCTGCTGGGGACTTCAGTAAGGATCCTAACGTGAAGCAGTATGTGTACCTGCAAGCTCAGTTCCCTGACCGTCTGCTGGAGAAAATCGTCTTAGTCTCCTTCCAGTCTGGCTACATCTTCATCCAGACCGACAAGACCCTCTACACCCCTGACAGCACAGGTGAGTTCGCATCACTGCTGAGAAATACAACGTCTACCCTTGTGAAAATATCTGTTGGTATGCTAAGGTATCTCCCTAGAAAATATATCACCCAATCTATGTCAGAAGGTAAAATGTATTAAGCTGCTGCAAAATTGAACAATAAACATTATGAACTACTTCTTTAGTGTTCATAAAGGACATTTTGAAAGCATTTATTCTTTACTGGTGTTGATAATGTACAATATCGATATCAAAATTCAAGAATAGACTTCTAAAGATGAACTATCATTTTTAAGGAGGTCTTTAAAGCAAGAGATAAATACACATTAACAAACAATGAAAAAAGAAAAAAACACATGAAAAATATTTAATAAATAGAGAATACAAACAGCTGCCAGAAAGCAAATACTCCCCCTCATACTCCCTTCCTAAAAATCCTCATCATATCTGAGAGCATCACAGTTTGACTAGCACATCTCTCATTTTTCAAGAGTGACTGCATGATAAACTACAATAAAATGAACTCTTCTTGTCACATAAGTGGAATAATAAAGTGAAAACTCAAAATAGATACACCATGACCTCTTCTCTGTCTCTCAGTTTATTACAGGATGTTTGCAGTGACGCCCAATATGGAGCCAGTAGAGAGAGATGACGCAACCCAAGCTGATACTTCTATTGCCATTGAGATTGTGGTAATGTATTTTATCTTTGATGAGCACAGAATTCAATTAAATATTGTAATGAGCTGTCACTGTTCAACTGTAGGTGAGATCATTTTCATACTTTCCACTTTGTGTCTGCATGCTTCTTAAACACCTGAATGACCTTTGTATTCCTTTGTTTCATCTCTTCTGACACACGTCCCACCCATAAAAATAAATGTCTCCCTCTAGTGGTTGTGTTGCAGCCTCTCCCTGAGAGGTAGACAAAAAAAAATTAAGAAATGTTTAAGACAGTGTCCAAGGACTGATCAGATTTATGGACAGTAAACAAAGGACTTGTTGAAAATATAGTATGATTTCAATAAATGTGTAAACTGACAAGGCTCATTTTTAATGATTGTTCAATTTTGCATATTTTTAGACCCCTGAAGGCGTCATTATGCCACTTGATCCAGTTTCTCTGGAATCAGGCATCCACTCTGGACATTTCAAACTGGCTGAAATTGTCAGGTTTGTATTTTATTTTACTTTAATTGCACTACTGTACATTCTGTTGTGGTTGGTAGGTGTTAGTGGGGAATTTAACATTTTTAACATGTAAAAATTTGGACTGGAAACAGGGTGAAACAGCTAGTCTGGCTTAAGTCTGAAAGTAAAAAGTTAGCAATTGACAGGTAACCAGCGCAGACTCCAGGAAGTTATTGCGTGGAGCCAAGAAATGCTCTGGCCCAATGATCAACCCCCCAGGCAAATTATTGTTTTCATACTTAGGTTATTGTACAAACAAAACACATGAGATATAACATGTTAATTAGTGAGCTAGTGAACATGTGAATTTTGTTATCTATGGACTGTGCCAGGCTAGTTGTTTCCCTTGTTTCCAGTCTTTTAAGCAAAGCTAACCAGCTGCTGGCTTTAACTTTATATTTAGTGTACAGATATGAGAGTGGTAAAGTATCAATCTTCTCATGTAACTCTCCATCAGAAGGCAATTATGTTTGTTTCCCAAAACTATTCCTTTTAATTGTATGGTAATTTATCATATCCAGCCTATTTCAATCTGAATATTTATTGTAAATGAATCATAGCACAGTTAATCCTATTAAATAATCAGTATAAACAGGGGTAAAACAAAGGTACCTTTCTAACAATTGTGTAGTTTGTCGGCCAACGTGAATGTAGGACACTAAAAGTGTGTTGCAGCAGCTCATTTGTTCATATCTCAACTTGTATAAGACATAAATAACTTGAATCTGAGGTTTGGACTATTACTACTAATATTTTAATCTTTTGCTTGATTATTGAAGTATTTGTCCTTGTGTGTGTGTGTGTGTGTGTGTGTGTGTGTGTGTGTGTGTGTGTGTGTGTGTGTGTGTGTGTTAAGTCCCGGACTGTGGAAAGTGGTTACCAGGTTCCACAGCAACCCACAGCAGAGCTTCTCTGCAGAGTTTGAAGTCAAAGAATACGGTGAGTCCTTCTTTACTTGGACTGTCATTTAAAAACCTATACAACTTACTCTTTACCTGATTGGACATCTAATAAAATGTTTTCAATTTTTCAGTGCTGCCAAGTTTTGAGGTTAAACTGATGCCTCTTACCGCTTTCTTCTATGTGGACAGCAAAGACTTCACCGTCGACATTAAAGCTAAGTAGGTGCAGGTTTTTGTTTTGTGGATTTGGAGAATGAGTTTGATTGGTAGATTAGATTGGACGACAAAGTAAAAGGTGTTTTGACTATTCTCTTTGTAATAGTTCCTATTCTAACTCTCTCCTGTTTTATTTGATTGATTAAAATGTGTCCTTCTCTTGTGGCTTTAGGTATCTGTTTGGTGTAGACGTGGATGGGACAGCCTACGTGGTGTTTGGGGTTGTGCAGGAGGGTCAAAAGAACAGCTTTCCCAGCTCTCTTCAGAGAGTGCCGGTGAGTGCATACTAATACTTTTGCCGCATCTCTATCTGTCATACTAGGTGTGTCTAATCTCTCATATACACAAGCATATAAACTCAAATCTGGCCTTTACCAGTGCTACAAAATCTGCAAGACTGCAGAACATGAAAAATGTCTGGGATTTTACTGTTGTCCATATGTCAGTTATAATTGTTATATTCAGAGAGAGGTATTCAAGTTCAGAATTAAGCCAGATTAACATAAGAATTTACACACCCAACAAAATTCCTATCAACTGTCCACTGACTGTATTTCAAGATGCATTTCTGTATTATGTCACATTAGGTCGAGAAAGGTCTTGGACAGGCCATATTGAAGAGAGAGCACATCACACAGACCTTCCCAAACATCAATGAGCTGGTGGGGAAGTCCATATTTGTAGCTGTCAGCGTGCTGACAGAGAGCGGTAAGAAAGAGAGACTGTGTTTCTGCCTGTTCAGTACGTTTGATCATGTGGGAATCATATGATTTAGCAGCACAACAGGGTTCAAATTAACCATCAGTAACGTCTAAAATTTCCAACACAAGAAAGAGAAAGAAAGAAAATAAAAATGCCATATCAGGATAAGTATGTCAGAAATTGAATGGATTTACATTGTTTCTGTATCGATTAATCATGAATGAAGCAAAAATGTGTAAAAATACTTTTTGTGTGCATGTGTTTGTGTTTCTGCATCATCTCACAGGTAGTGAAATGGTGGAGGCAGAGTTGAGAGGCATCCAGATTGTCACATCACCTTACACCATCCACTTCAAGAAAACACCCAAATATTTCAAACCAGGAATGTCCTTTGATGTTGCGGTAAATAATTCTACTTTAAATAAACACTTTCCAGAAAACATTTCACTGCTGAAATACAGTCACAGTTTGAACCCAACTTTCATACCATCAATTATTGTTTTCTTTCTTCTTTTTTTTTTCAAAAGCCACATGCTGTTTAATGCTCCCTAAATCTCCATAAAACTGTAACTGATTAGTGCAATGATTCAATTTGTCTGGATCATTATGATGCAAAACAGATCTTTACACAGTAGAAATTCACACATAAACACACAGGGTCACTATATATTAAGTCATAATATTTAGTGCCCAGCTTGTGCAGTTTGCAGCCAAAGTAATCTAATAGCATCAGGTTACCATTAATAATATGTCATTAAATAACAATAATAGTTAGATCTTTTCTGATTGTTCAGCTGTTTGTGTCTTGGGTGGCAGGTTGAAGTTCTGAATCCTGATGAGACTCCAGCACATCGTGTTGATGTGATGGTCGACCCAGGCCAGGTGCGCGGCGTCACTGCATCCAATGGCATGGCCAGGGTTACCATCAATACAGAGGAACAGGCTCCAAGACTGACGATCACTGTAAGTCTCCAAAATGTTTTGAAAGTCTTTACCCTTTTGCATTACAGCCAGGTTTGGCAAACGGAGGCTTAAATCTGCAACTTTTAAGCTAAAAGGAGAACAAATATTAGGTTCACATTCGTCAGGTGGCCAGAAATGTAACTCCAAATGAAGGCTAATGTGGTTCTGTTTCTGCTGGATATGAAAGTTGATCAACATTATCATCATTATCATCATTATAAATATATAAGCTAGTAATACAGGAGGCTGTGTATGTTCATGTTTTTCTGCCCCCTGGTGGCAAAACTCATTGGGGAGATGACTGACAAAAAGCCAGGCACAGGTTTATTTGTGAAGTTAGTGGTGTTCTTAATACTAGTTGAGTTGTAGGGTCAGTTAATGCTGGATGTCAGTTAAAAGTGCCTTAACTCAGGAGAGAAAAAAGAACAGTTTTTATTAACACAATTAAATGGCAAAATTTAAAACAGCCCTCAAATAGGACAAAGCCGTATCGTTTGCAAGCTCAAAAACGAATTTGGCAACGATGACCGGCCTTTATTATACAGTGTCACTCTATTATCTGTAGGTCCTTTTCTGTTCTGTCAACTGATGTTTATCTAAGGATACAAATCTTTTTTCTATTTCTTTAATTGTTTTTACTTTTTCTAGGCTGAGGTACGCTAGTCAAGGACAATATTGGATAGGATAGACCTGAGACTTTTCATGTGCATATATTTATTTAACAGTGCATGTACACTTACTTATGTGTGTGTTCAAATGCAGGCAAAGACCAAAAATCCTCGTATTCCACCTGAAAGGCAAGCATCAGCCACCATGGTAGCTCTCCCATATACTACCAAAAACAAAAACTACATCCACATAGGTAAGAAGCATCCTGAAACAACATGAGGTTTTAAAAGAAGATGTGGATGGCAGTGGCAGTGCTGCCTAAGTGCCAAGATCTCCTCTGTGTCTAGCAATAATCACAAAATGTAATTTTTGTAGGGGTGGATACAGCTGAGATGGAATTAGGGGACAACTTGAAAATCAACCTCAACCTCAACAGGCAGCAAACTCAAGAGAAAGACATCACATACCTGGTGAGAAATGTTTTATACCTGTGCATGTTTGTGTGTTTGTGCACATGCTTGAGTGTTTGTGTCTTGTGCCAATATGTACACACATGTTGGCTGAGTGCTGATGTTCAAATCTGTGCCCTCAGATCCTGAGCAGAGGTCAGCTGGTGAAACATGGCCGTCACAAGTCAAAAGGACAAATACTGATTTCCCTGTCATTTCCCATCACCAAAGAGATGCTGCCATCATTCCGCATCGTAGCCTACTACCATACAGTTGACAATGAAGTGGTATCAGACTCTGTTTGGGTGGATATCAAGGACTCCTGCATGGGCTCGGTGAGGCACACAACATTGAAGTAGTTAAACTAATGAAAAATCCACCCACAGTCAAGCTGATTTAAGTTCTAGGATATATTTTTATGTAACTGCTTTAACAAATGCAAATCTGCATGTTTCCTTCATTGTCCTTCTGTTCACATCTAGCTGAAGCTGGAATCATCGAGACCTGCTCCAACCTATGAGCCTCGCAGGATGTTTGGTCTTAAGGTCACAGGAGACCCAGGGGCCGTAGTGGGACTGGTGGCAGTTGACAAAGGCGTCTACGTCCTAAACAACAAGCACCGCCTCACCCAGAAAAAGGCAATTTCTTTATTCTATCTGTATTTTCCAAACTATTTGAAAGGGGATTCATTGAAAAATCTAGGTTTAAGACATAAATAACTTGTACACATGTTCCCTTTTCAGTATTTCTAAGGTACAGATAAATACTCTCTAAAAATAGATACAAAGTGTACAAGTGTGTTAGTCTGTGCTTTCAAATAATATCCAGTAGGATGATATTGTCATGCAGCAGATTTTTGGCATGCAATTTGTCATGTGAGTTTACTGATATGTCCGTTTAATTTAACCCTTGTGTGTTTGTATTTTGCTGCACAGGTGTGGGACCAAGTAGAGAAGTACGACACAGGCTGCACACCAGGTGGAGGGAAGGACAGCATGAGTGTGTTCTACGATGCTGGGCTGTTATTCGAGTCCAGCTCCGCTTCTGGGACCCCCTACAGACAAGGTGATACTACTTAATATGTAGTCTCATTGTTTTCCCTCCTCCTACTTATCTCATTCATCCATTCCCAACCAAACCCAGCTTGGGTGTGGTCAGAAATGCGCACCTTTAGCCACACCCAACAGTGATGTCACTGGGTCATTGAGTATACCTGTGCATCGCTGCAGCAAGAGAAAAACTTAAACCACTAGAGGTCAGCAAAGACATGATTTTCAAGTGGTGTTAAGTTGCTCTTCACATGGTTGGTTCACCCAAATTACATTATATTTCCCTTTTGTTGTATCTGATTGATTTCACTTTATTGTTGAAATCAAGAAGTTAAAGCACTGGAGGTCAACCAAGATAAGGTATCTTGCCATGCAGATGGTTTCAGGGACTCTGTAGTAAGTTTTTTTTTTAATGTCATTTTTTAATGCTCTCAGCACAACTAACAAAATTTGCAAAAAATCAGCAACAGATATCTTATCTCCAAAACTACCTGCCAAATACCACTAGGGAAAGTGAGAAAATTATTAACTAACATTTAATTTAATTAACTTATCTTTTAAACACAGCTCCTTTCAGATGACTGGAAATGTGCTATTGTCACGCCTATTTTTGAATCTGGAGACCGCCTTGAAGCCAGTAACTACAGACCAATAAGTATACTGTTAGTACTCTCAAAGATTGCTGAGAAAGTTGTCATTAAACAACTGACAACATTTCTTAATACAAGCAGTTTTGGTCTACATTGTATGCAATTTGGCTTTAGAGCAAATCATTCCACTGAAACTGCTACCTTGCACTTGATAGAGCAAATTAAATCAAGACTCAACAAAGGAGGAGTAGTTGGTGCTGTAATTTTAGATCTGCATAAGGCATTTGACTCAGTCAATCATGATGTTTTGATATCGAAACTCTCTAAATTTAACTTCACATCTAGAGCACTGGCATGGACGTCTTCATATTTATCTAATAGGATACAATGTCTTAAAGTTGGTGACACACTGTCCAGTAACATGAAGTGCACAATAGGTGTTCCACAAAGGTCTGTGTTAGGTCCCCTATTATTTAGCCTATATATTAATGATCTCCCACAACAGTGTCATGATGTAGAACTACAAATGTATGCAGATGACACCATTGTGTACACACCTGCAAAAACAGCTGAGTTAGCTGCTGCTAAGCTAACAATTGTATTGGGAAGGATCACACATTGGCTTGATCAATCATGTCTGAGTCTAAATGTAAACAAGACAAAAGGTATGTTTTTCTCTAAAACCATGCTACAACCTCATAATATTACCTAATATACCTCCTGATATTTTCATCAAAGGTGAAAAGATTGACATAGTTACTGATTTTAAATATCTTGAACTTTAAGAAACATGTTAAAAAACAGTTAAAATCATAAAGTACAACTTAGCAAATTTCAGACATGTTAGAAACTGTCTCTCTTTGGACACAGCCAAGATATTTATGCATGCTATGATTCTTTCCCATATGTCTTATTGCATCACATGTTGGGGGCAAGCTGGAGAAACAATCATAAGTTTCTTATACAAACAAACTCTAAAAATTCAAAAGCCAATGCATTTCCATCACTGTAGTGTACTGGAGAAATACAATTTACTGAGCTTTGAGAATTTTAGATTATTCTCAAATTTGTGCCTAGTTTATAAAATTTTAAATGGTTTGGCCCCTTCTCCACCATGTGACTTTGTGTACACTAGCTCAGTAAATTCTATTAGATCCTCTAGAATATCCTCTATACAAGATTGTACCATTTAGTCACACTGCATTTGGACAGTCAGCTTTCTCTGTGAAAGCCACAACTCAGTGGAATGCCCTACCTGATGATATGAAGAACTGCAGTTCAATCAATACATTGAAGGCCAAATTGAAAAATCTACTAACGACTAATCAGTTCTGTGAGTCTAAACTTCATCTATGGTCTTCTCAGGTAGTCTTGCTTTTAATTTGACAAGTTTACATCATTAATTTCTAATTGACATCGTGGGTGTATGTAATGTGCTGTTGTGTTTGTATATGTATATGTATATGTTTTATTATATAACAGTCCAACAAATGATATATGCAATTGTAGATTCATTGTTCTCACACCTACACCCTGTCCCTTTGTCCAACAAGCTAAATGACCTCACTCTGATTTTAATAGCATCACGTCACAGACACCATGCAGAACTCAAGTCTACATTTAACCTTGTTGGGTTCCTTTAAAGATTTAGTCTGTGTTGCGTTTCCAGAATTGAAATGTCCGGCCCCCAGCAGGAGGAGACGAGCCACTACTATAACAGATGTCACAACCAGCTTAGGTAAGAACCACAGCTGAAACTATCCAATAAACACATATCCAGTCCCCTGTGCCACACAGCTTGGACTCTCCAAAATGTTTGTAGTTACAAACAATATTTGTCTTTGCAATTCTGTCTATCAATGGAAAGATAGAAACACAATTCATATCTCTATTTTCCCTATTTTCAAATGTATTTACATTTTAAATAACTGTCCAGTTGTACGTCACCCCTCTTCTTGCTCTCTATACCTTCTCACCTCTGCTTCTCCTCCTTCTTTCCAGTGAAGCTATATAAAGAAGAACTGCAACGTGACTGTTGTTTGGATGGCATGAGGGACACCCCCCTCTCTTACACCTGTGAGGTGCGCAGCGAGTACATCACTGATGGTACAGCCTGTGTCGAGGCCTTTCTGCACTGCTGCAAAGAGCTGGAAAGACAGCAAGCTGAGATGAAGCATGACAGCCTACAACTGGCTCGCAGTAAGAGACAGGGACGAGGGATGGGAGAAAAGCCCTGGGTGGTTACTTTCCATGGTTATAGAGAAAGTTAGAAAAGAATCACTGTCTCCCAGTTAAAAATAGTAACCTTTTTAAATGTATTCATCAGGTGAGGAAGATGACAGTTACATGGACAGCAACGAGATTATTTCTCGCACCAAGTTCCCTGAAAGTTGGCTGTGGTTAGATATCACACTGCCTGCTTGCCCTCCACAAACACCTGATTGGTGAGTCAACTGACATCTATAAAAAACATACAAATATACTGATAACTAATTTCATGACACCACTTGAGTTTAAAATGACCTTTTACCTGTCAACCTGATTACAATTTTCTATGTTTCAGTGAAAAAACATTCCATCAGAGAAATGTCCCTTTGCAAGACTCAATCACAACCTGGGAATTCACTGGCATTAGTCTGTCAAGAACCAATGGTGAGGATATCAGTGACTAAAATCTGTCTTGTGCTTTAATTGTGCCTCTTTAATCTTAAAGCCAAAAGCCCTCTATTGTACTGCCTCTCCATCCCTCACACTTGTTTTTCCTTTTCTGTCATCCCTTGTTTTGTTGTGTTTCTTTTAATCCCTCCCATCTTTAAGGAATCTGTGTTGGCGATCCGTTAGAGGTAATTGTCCGGAAGGATTTCTTCATTGATCTCAGGCTGCCTTACTCTGCTGTTCGTGGAGAGCAGGTAGAAGTTAAGGCAATTCTCCACAACTACACCCCAGACCATCACACAGTAAGTCTATGTTACTCTGCTCCGGTGTTTCAGGACATTCAGCAAGCCGATGAGACCATGATATTTTTCTGGAGAGTTTGCAAACAGAAGAGCAAAAACAATAGTAAATATTGGACTGATATACAACATGAGAGATAATAAATGAAAGTAAAGCAAGAAGCAATCCTTTCTCCAGTCTATGATAACTGTGATGTCTCACTGCAATATTTGCTGTGTGCCTTTCCATTCTTAAGATCAAATTGATCTTTTAGGAAACAGTTTAAAAAATGATATTTTCTTCAAATGGGGATGGAATCATTAACTGACTTAAACTGATACTGATCATTATTATCATCAATAATCATGCAAATCCCTTTTTAAAGGTGCAGTGTGTAGAATTTAGTGGTAAGTAGCAGAACAGGCTTAGCAATATATCTACATAGAAAGCAGGTCCTCCTCCACAGAGACTGCCATTTTTTTTCTGCAGTAGCCCAGAATAGACAAACCAAACACTGGCTCTAGAGAGGGCCTTTTGTGTTTTTTTGCGAGTTTCGTGTCCACCATAGGTGTTCCTACACACTTGGAGGGGGAGGGGTATTCAACTAGTTGTGATCTGCAACCTCACCACTAGATGACACTAAATCCTACACACTGGTCCTTTAAGAAAAAAATAATGTTGTTGTTATTCTATAGATAAGGAAACACAGTGTTGAAAGTGATAAGAAATTATATGTAGATGCTCAGAAGAATCAACATACAGTATTTCAGAATCTTCTACTCAGGGAGGGGATCCTCATCTTCAATCAACTGCACATACCTCAGTTTCTCTCTCCATCTTTGTCTTGTTTTCAAGGTGCGCGTGGATCTGATTGAGGCAGACCATGTGTGCAGTTCAGCCTCTAAGCGTGGAAAGTATCGTCAGGAGGTTAAAATTGGGCCCGACACGACACGAGCTGTACCCTTTATCATTATTCCCATGAAGGATGGACAATACCCAATTGAGGTCAAAGCAGCTGTTAAAGACTCATCACTTCATGATGGAATCATGAAACCACTGCGGGTGGTGGTAAGAGGCTTTCAACCAGTTACAATCAGTTTGTACAGTTGCCCTATTTAGCCACTTGATTGAGATCAAAGTCATGTTACTTATTGTCATTAAAGGGAAACACTCATCTTTTGGGGCTTAACTTTGATGCATGTTTAGAAGACTCTTGTTTTCTGTATATCAGTCTTTTTAAATGCAACTGAAAATAAGAAAAACAGACTAAGAAAGATAGAGCAATATTTGAACAAGGAAGCCATGTTGTATTTTCCTACACACCAGCCTATAAAGTTTACTCAAAAATATTTTCTCTGATGTTTGTCCTGTCGTTTCTCCAGCCTGAAGGCGTACTGATTAAATCTCCTCAAATTATAATTTTGGACCCTAAAGGTTTGTGTGATGAGATTACCCATTAAATGGCTGCAATATAGGAGCAACGAAATAATTTAGTAATATCATATTTTCTTCCTCCAACTTGACCATGGTGCGTCCCTTTAGGTGGTAAACAAGAAGAAATTATCAACAGTGCAATTCCTAAGAAGGATTTGGTTCCAGACACACCTACTAGCACACAGATCTCTGTGACAGGTGAGATATAATGTTGTATGGGCAAACAAAAAACTGCACTGGTGTAAACTGTTACTGTTGTTGCTTCTCATTGGCAATGACTGGTTGTGCGGGACCTTTACATGTTTGTTTGGTTGTTTCTCCCAGTTGATCTATAATGTTATGGTTTCTGTGTATGTGTGTGCATGCAGGGAGAGAGCAAGTAAGTCATCTGGTGGAGAGCGCCATTAGTGGGACGTCAATGGGTAGTCTGATTGTCCAGCCCTCAGGCTGTGGAGAGCAGAACATGATCTACATGACCCTGCCTGTCATTGCAACCACATATTTGGATAAAACCAACCAGTGGGAAACCATTGGCCTTCAGAAACGTGGCGAAGCTCTGCAACACATCAAAACCGGTAGGCACACATAGATACAACAATTAGCACAAAAACCTCTATCTATCGGATTTCTACATTACTGACTGGCAGAAGTGATATCAAAAAAGACAGTGGTAGACAGCAATGCATGCTGCTCCTGCCCCACAGATCCTGGCCAGGAACATTCAGAATATGGGTTGAATGAATGCAACACATAGACTACAGCAGTTTTCACTAGGATTGTCTTACTTTTTTTTTACATCCATCAAAATTATTTGAAAGATGCTATAAATTGCAGAAAAAAACATGACCTTATACACGTTAAATGGGGATCACACTTTAACAAGACTTCTCAAATTGTCATACATTGGATAAGATTAATTAAATGGCAGTCAGTGAAAAGGTTGTGGGTTTTGTTTGTGTCCAGGCTACCAGAAGCAGCTGACTTACCGTAAGAAGGATGGTTCTTTTGCTGTTTGGCCCAATTATCAAAGTAGCACGTGGTGAGGCATCAAAACATTCATAATCACATATGTAAATGTTTGCTCATCCTACTTAACTTAGATTCCAACGTTGTGAGGATGGGTGTATCTCATGTGAAAATAAATTTAACTAAACTTTTACACCCTCTCCTCTCCTCTCTAAGGCTGACAGCATATGTTGCCAAGGTTTTTGCCATGGCCAACGGTCTGGTGGCAGTGGAAAAAGATAAGATCTGTGATGCTGTCAAGTTTCTAATTCTCAACGCACAACAACCTGATGGCCTGTTTAGAGAAATTGGAAAAGTGATCCATGGAGAGATGATTGTGCGTGCAATGATTTCAGTTACATCAGTCTTTAATTGATGCTAAAAAATAGCTACTGAGACAAAAACAATCACATCACTATGATCTTACAGTATATAAACAAAGAGATGTTCATGCTGTTGATATTGATGATGGTTCTGACAACTGTGTGTCTGTGTGTGTAGGGTGATGTGCGTGGCACAGATTCAGATGCCTCCATGACGGCCTTCTGCCTCATTGCTATGCAGGAGTCACGCACACTATGTGCTGCCACAGTGAATGTGAGTACCTCACCTGCAAACATCTTTTTTCCTCACCAGTTTTATTTTTTCATTCACTGACTACAAATTAATGATAAGCAAAAGCAAGCTTTCTGCAGTCACTGAACCACCATTAAGCAATAGACCGCTAGCTAATCCCTGCTCCCCTAGTTACTGTTACTGCTTTCCATTCTTGCATGGCACATATGTGGTTTACAATACTCAGTGTAGCACAAATTTTAATCATGTTTCCAGAAAATTGGCTAAAGAAAATGAGAATGCATGACTTAATGCATGTTTTCATCAACTACTGTTGACTTCAAATGTTAGGAATCGGGCACATCAAGATACAAAGTTACTGGTGCTAATTCTCCAGTTTGGTGCTATGAAACCATTGCAGAAGATGAGGGTGCAACAAGCTGACGTAACTGAAAGAACGCTAGTCAAACCTCAAACAATGGAAAACCATGTGGAAATGTGATGGACATATTACATTTATATTTGTCTCATGTATTAATCTGGGGAACGGTATAGTCTCCTCATCTGTCTACATGGTATTTGTAGTTTCTTCAATGAAGCTTAAATGACATTTAAGTCACATGCTTCAGGTTTCTATTGTACTTTGTTGCATTTTGATTTTATCAATATATCATCTTTTCCACCTCAGCCAAATGTAAAAACTCTTTTTCAAAATTTCAGGGTTCTTTATGCACAAATTGAAAATGTACAACAGGTGGATAATGCACTTAATAGTAACAGTGACAGATTGAAAATTTGGAGAAAGTTTTAAATATAAGACAGAGGTAGATAAAAGCAGGCAAAAGCATTTCTAGCCAGTGACCATCAGTTTTGCAAGCTAGCAAATTTATCAGCTGAGGCAAAGTAGATAATTAATCTAACGTTTGCTATAGACCTAGTTAGTCCTAGTTTCATTAAGTTGCTTTCAAACAAACAACATTGATATTCTGTGTTTTGAGTCGGCAGGGCAGAATGCAGCCACAATGGCTCCCAGCTGCCTCCGATCCTTCCAACCTGTAGGCTACACCACAGGCTGCTAATATCAACCAAGTGTATAGGTGTACCATTCAGGAAACTCTGATGCCAGTAAAATCAACTCCTGTATTGTTTCCCAATGCTCTTCCCTAACTGTGGTTTCTGTGGTTGCTATGGTCACACGGCAAGCCACGGCAGCAAGTTGGAAAAGCTGAACCATAATGAACTCTAACTCTGTAGAAGAATAGGTACTCTAATAGAATAGGTACCCAGCAGTTAAAAAGTAACTACAGTTTAAGTTCTTTATAAGTACCAAAGATGTTGCCCCCTTATTCCATAGCGTCACATCTTGTTCCCCTGTACCTACGTATATGTATTGGTATGCACTGTACTGGTACACCATTAGTAAAAAAGATTACACTGTAACTACGGAGTAATTAAGCTGTACGTTGTGGGCTGTAATCTAAAGCGTCACCAAAGTTACCAAAGATCTGTGCACATTCAAAAGAGCGGCAGCTGCCCTTCTTCTCCTTGTTGCTCCAGCCTTGGCAACACATCACTTTTACACTGAAATCAAAGGAGGCGGCAGCAACAACTACTTGCTGTCTGAAGGCACCTTTAAAAAACAGTAAAATCAGACTTATTTTGTTGCAACATAACTGTGTAACAGTGTTTCACTTTTAACAGGACTAGAGAAATTCCTTTGAAATTCCTCTTGTGTTTATGCATAACATCATTACCCCACACCCCAACAGTAACCAACTCAGTAACTCAGTAACTAGGCTCAGTATGGCTCATAAGGCAAAGAAGATGGTAAGAGAGGGAACAATCCAGACTTGTCTCAGGTTCAAATACTGCTCTAACATACAGAGTGGTTATTGAAAATGAATGAGTTGCTGTCTTCTCCCCCATTTTAAAGCCTTTTGTGTTCATTTTTACTGTCTGCCTGTTCTCCCATTCTCTTCTTCCTCCTTCCTTCATCTTCTCCTACTGTCCAGAGTCTGCCAGGCAGTATAGACAAAGCTGTTGCCTACCTGGAAAAGCGTCTGCCTAGCCTCACCAACCCATATGCTGTTGCCATGACATCATATGCCCTGGCCAATGAAGGCAAACTGAACCGGCAGATCCTCTACTCCCATAAATTTGTTTCTCCAGGTGTTGTCACACAACAATATTGTTTATCATATTCAGAAACAGCATCTATAGATGGACATTGACATGGCCAAAATAATCTGATGATTTTACTTCATCACAGATACAGGAATATCAGTATCAGTGAATACATTAGACAATAAAAACTGCAGTAGAGAAATACCAACAATATATCTTAGCTAATTAAGAAACAGTATCTCATTTACATGGATTGTCCACCAGAACAAATGTTATTTTTCAACATTGTTCAAGACATTCAAAAGCAGTGGTGGAAGAAGTATTCAGATCCTAGAAATACTGTTGTCTAAAAATATTCCATTACATGTAATAGTCCTGAGTTGAAAATGTTATTTAAGTAAAAGTACAGAAGTATTATCAGCTAAATACACTCCAACTATCAAAAGTAAAAGTATCCATAATGCAGACTGGCTTCTTTTAGAGTGTTATATTTTATTGGTAGCCTATATTATACTGTTTGTTTTTATCACTAACAAATACATGTAAGAACATTTTAATGTTGTAGTTTATCTCATCATAGATTAATAGTCATAGTACTGCATCATATTATATAAGTGTCATCATAAAATCATATGTTTCTTTATGATAATAATAATAGTAATAAACTTTATTTCATAGCACCTTTCACACAAAATGCATACCAAATTTTAAACAGAAAAGAGCAGACAACTGAAACAACAGTTAGAATATCAAAATATAATATTTTATGTGAAATCTTAATCTAAAAGCAACCAGTAACTATTAGAGGCAAATAATTGTAGTGAAGTAAAATAATAGTAATAATTCAATAATAAAAACAACAACATTAAGTAGAAATACAAAGTAGCATAAAATGGAAATATTCAAGTAAAGTACAAGTACCTCAAATGTGTATTTATAGACAATACTTGAGTAAATGTACTTAGTTACAATCCGCCACTGTTCAAAAGTGTGCTGCTCAGTACGAATATAAGAATTTTGAAATTTTAATCAATCTTTATCAGAAATGTTTGGTTATGTTAGGTGTTAATGTTAAAAGATAAATATCTGATATTTTAACTTTCAAATATCAATGTCAGTATCAGCCTCATCAGTCAGATTTTTTATTTAATTTTTCACAGATTAGGTTAGACATTTTAAGATTAGGGATTGGGAATTTAATAGTCGATTAAGCTTTTTACAGATACAGCATAACAATAAGAAATATTTGTCTGTGTCTCCTTCAGAGTTATCCCACTGGCCTGTTCCCAAGGGACGTGTGTACACCCTAGAAGCCACAGCTTATGCCCTTCTGGCTTTGGTCAAGGCCGAGGTGAGTACGTCCCAGTTATGTGTGTTTCACCAGCACGTCATGTTACAGAAAACATACAAGAGAGTCATTATTCTTATTAGCTCACGTAAAGGGCAGATGGTTGGTGAAGAGAGGCATTTCCATGACTGGAAACCAAAGTCAGTGAAATATGTCTCTCAGTAATGTCAAATGTAAAAATGAAGCAGACACTTTATTGTGATTGATTGATTCTATCAGACAAGTTTCGAGTCTCAGCAAGATGACTGTGTCATAATAATAGGAAAAATTGATTTGGTAATCTAACAATCTATGGTAGGCTTTAGAAACTGACAGGAAATAATTTAAAGTATAACCATAACAGAATTAAGATTTAAAAAATCAAATACACAGTCAATCAAACAGATTTCAACCCTTTTCTTGCCTTCTGTTAATAAAGGCCTTTGAGGATGCCAGACCTATTGTGAGATGGTTCAACAAACAGCAGAAAGTGGGCGGAGGCTATGGATCAACTCAGGTAACACAGACATTTCTGTCAATCTTGATACTGTATATTCATATACCACTATTTGTGCATCAACTGCACTTTTTTTTAAGGTCAAATGGGCTCAAGTTTCGTTGAACCCCCCACCCACTCTTTTTCCCTCCAGGCTACCATAATAGTGTATCAGGCTGTAGCTGAGTACTGGACAAATGCACAAGAACCAGAGTATGATCTGAATGTCGACATCCTATTGCCAGGCAAGTCAAAGCCTGACCAGTTCAACTTCAACAAGGAGAACCACTATGCCACCAGAACATCTAAAGTGAGACACACACACATCATGCACAAACACACATATCATACCATCGTGCATTCTGCTTTCTGTGTGTGTTTCCCCCGCTGACCCGTGCGTGTGTTTGTGTGCATATTTAAATCCCAACAGATCAATAATATAAACCAGGATGTGAAAGTGACTGCCCAGGGCACCGGAGAAGCAACGCTGACAGTAAGTAAAAGATAATATTTTTGTTTGGATCATCTGTTGTGTATTGATGTGTCCCTTTGGAATTCCAGATTATTTAATTTCATTTATCACAATGAATGCAATATTTAAATGCACTTTTGTCTATGTGACAGATGGTGTCACTGTATTACGCTCTGCCTAAAGAAAAGGAGAGTGACTGTCAACAGTTTAACCTGTCTGTGGAGCTCCTCCCAGGTAATTCTGTCTCTTCCACTTTATATATTAGTCTTTATTTGTTGCTTTTTGTGTTCCTTAAGTTTTTTTCTTTAATGAGAAAAACTATGTAAAATACTAATAAACTAAATACTACATCTACTGTTTGCTCCTCCAGAGAAAATGGAAGATGATGAGAAGATATACAAGCTGAAAATAGGAGTTTTGTGAGTACAATCAAGACGTAACACTGACTTGTGTTTCAGTAACATGGCTTTATACAGAACATTTTCTAACAAGCTATGGTCCTTCAATATTTCACTTCTTCCCTGCTCTGTTTCTATTTCTCTCCTCTCAGTTTTACCATAATTTTAATTGCCTGCAGTCAAGGGCCATTTCTAGCATTTTGGATCATATTCCATCGCTGCATCATATTCCATATGCATATAAATGGGACCAAATGCTGCTGTTTACACATAAAAAACTTATTTTAATTTCAGGGACTTAGCTTAGCATTGTTAACATCATCATCATCTTCAAAACTAGATGTTTTAGCAGCAAAGTCATCAATGATGTCATCATAGGACAGCTGCTGGCCAATCTCATAATGGACACAGATTATGGCAAAACCACTGAGGACGCTTGGTTATGTAACCCCTGCGCCTACCCTACGCCTAATGACCACAGGGTAGTTAAATGATACTGGACCAGTGTCTAAGTTCGTAGGGCGGGGTTGAAGATAAGTAAACTTACATTGATTACATTGAAACTTTTCTTTTGTAAGAAAATAAAATGATACAGCTAAAAGTGGCATTTTTTTACAAAAGAAAAACTTATTTTTTACCTTCTTCAGGTACAATGAACCAGTTTCACAGCAGGCCTTGACAACCGCTTGTTCTTTAATTGTGTTAAACTAATCTTTGATTCCTAAGAGGAAGAGACAGACTTACCTGGATTCCAAAGTTGGTAAGAGTACACCCTCGGCCTGCAGAACTGACCTTTGTAACCCTCTAAGTGGAGGTTGATCAATGATGCTCAACACACTTAGAAAGACCTCCTAAGAGACCATTTCTGACTGAACATCCTGAAATTATTGCCTGAAGTAAAAGCATAAAACTGACCCTAAGGTCACTTAGACCACAGAAAAAACAAAAAACCCTACCTTAAATGGGACACAGACCCTTTTATCTACACAATCCCAAGGTTATAAAACTCAAGAGGAACATTCCTTTGCAAGACTGCAAAATGAACTCCTATTATATTCCAAACCTTAATAACTGTGAAATTAGCCATTTAATCAGTATATGGGCCCTGTCAAATTGTTTATCTTAAAAATTCATAAAGAATGATGTAACTTTGATAAGTGCACTATGTTATATTGGTGAGATGTTGAAAAAGTTGGTCATCTTATATTTCATAATATTGTCATCTTTTTGATAAGGTTAGAAGTATAGGTTTGAATAATCTCACTTGTTGGTGTTTACATAGTCTATGCAATATTACTTGAAAATAAGTGTTAACTTTAATCATATATTGATTAGCACATTAGCTAGGAAGTCACCTTGAATGCTTTGTTACAGAAGTAATGAAATAACTATGTTGAATGTATATTTGTTTCTGAATGTTGTGCTAACCTCACAGAATTGCTGGTTTAACTCTTTTATTCACTATTTTACAGCAGGATCGTTATTAATCAGAAAATATTATGAAATACTTGAACGTTATAAAAAGAATGTGTTTACAACTTTAATGTGAAATACTTGGTCATAGTGACTTGAAGTGTGATTTTTGCATGTAAAAACACAAAATTAGACTTTTCCAAAAGTTCACTTATTTTCGAAAATGCAGGCTGCAGACACCAGCCACACCTGAAGTCTCCTGAGAACAAAGAAATTGAATATTCATCAGTAATTCAGCTTAGTTCAGTTTAAAAAAAACATTCAAAACTACTCTACTCTTGTCCAAACTCATAAAATAGCCTCACAGAGATTTTTCTTTGAGCTGGCCTCCTCCTCATGAGTAAGAAACTACCCCTTTAAGACTTCTCTTTCCTTTTTCTAAGTAAGCGCATATTTTAAACCTTTTTAAAACACGTTCAGTTATCGATCTTTTTAAGATTAAGCCTTGCATTTTCATATTTTCATAGTCTTTTATTTGAAGTTTCTTTCAAGCCAGAGTAAACACAAAGTGTAATCAGGAAAGTTTATTCTGCATTTAACCAAAAGATCACAAAAGACTCAAGCCTGTATCCCCACTGGCACGTTGTTTTACAAGAAGCCAGCAAAAGCCCAAATGGACCTCTGCACATCTGTGACCCAAAGCCAAATGATCATTCTGGGCTGAGACATCTCATCACAGCCTCACTTGCTCAGCAACTCACTTCTAAAAGTACTAATACTCCTACAACCTATACGAAACCCATATTTCTCCTCAATATTTCAGCAGATAAATATACTGTTAAAACCAATAACAGACAAAACTTAAACCAATTCAACTTTAATAACCAATTTTAATAAACCATGTACAGTAGACGTCTTTAGTTCCTCTAAAGCAATGTCCCTTATGGTGTAACAAAGTTCAGTTCTTTGTTATGTTCAAGTTTCATCAGTCCTTAGTTGTAGTCAGTCTATTCAGTGTTTAGGTCAGGTTCAGCCAGTTTTGGATCTGGTAGTTCTGAGGTCAGTTTATAGTTCTGGGTGCACCCAGTAATAAAAGCAAAGGGATCGCAGGCCTTGTAATACAGTCCCACCACACCACCACATAAGGGGATGAAGGAAAGGTGTCTTCCTCCGGGTAGATGAAGTACAAATAGTGGCTTGCCATCTTCTTCATCAAGGAGCAAATTCAGAATCCAAGGTCCAAGGCACGGTATCTTCAGGGCGTCTCAAAAACCTAGCCTGTATGACAACAGGGCAATTACTCTCGGTCATGTCTCCATTATCTGTGGCTATGGTGAATCAACACATCATTAAACTCTCAATATCCCACTACAACATAATAACAATTAGTTCAGTAGTTTTAACTGTACAATATCTTTTATGAACCGTGTTTCTCCTCTTTTTAACATCAATCATGAATTATGATTACACATTTTAACCATTTTAACATTTTAGAAATAACATTTCACATGAATTTATTCTTTTTTTAACCATGGACTGAGGTGGAGTACACAGTATTCATTTCTTACACACCTTATGTTTTTATAATAGAAGTAACATTTAGCTAAGTGCTTTCACTTCTATGTTATATCCTTATGCACAAATAAAATTGTTTATCACACTAGCAGTATGAAACTAGGATTGTTATTCTGTTATGCACATTAACACCATTATGACACAGTGGAAAAGTACTCGTGAGCAACATTTTACATCTCAGGTTTTTCATTCAGAGTAAACACCACAGAAATTTCCCTTTAACTTAAGGTCAACACTAATATCTCACAGCAGTAAAATATAATAGATGTTGCTCACACAATTCTGCATTGCACATACACACTCTCCCTGCAGAACCACATGTTGACTGTCTCATGCCAACTACAGGAGTTAGCTACACTAGCTTAGCAGAAAAATTAACTCACGAGACGTTACAAAAGAATAGTTAACCTACGGCACGCAGGTCCCTGGATTGTTCACTCTGTCATTCCACTTGTCTGCTGTCCTCAAGACACACATTACACATTTATTAACTTTTTACACTTTTTAATATCCAAAGAATTTCTCACTCACTGCGCACTCTTCTCTACTTCTGCTCTCATTAACATTTTAGAACATAGTGTGGGTAGAGAGTCCACCAACAGGAACTTTCAATACGCCACCTAACCAATGATTAACTAAAGTAAACAAAATCTGTCTGACAGGTAAATGAGTTAAGCTAAAATATAGGATAAAAGTGCTATATAAAATATAGCCATATAGCCCTTTAAGGGAGCCCACTGTCTGTGAAAAAAAACAGCTCATGGTGGCCTTGTAAGGATATTTATTAAAGCTTCACATTCTCACTTTCATTCTCTCTATCTGTTTTATTCTGTTTTTTAAAATATTCTGTCCATTTTCTGTGTTCAGCTTTAAGGACCCAGAGCGTGATGCAACCATGTCAATCTTGGATATTGGCTTGCTAACTGGCTTCACCGTTAACACAAAAGACCTCGATTTAGTAAGAGTCTTTACAGATATGCACATACCCATATAGAGATGTGTTTTATGGTCTAGAAAGTTGTCTAATCATGTTTGTGTGTATGTTTGTGTGTGTAGTTGTCCAAAGGACGTGCCCGCACCATTGCAAAATATGAGATGAACAATGTCCTGTCAGAAAGAGGCTCACTCATCATCTACCTAGACAAGGCAAGGCATCAGTATTACCTCCCTCTACCCCTTTTCTCTCTGCCTTGTTCTTTCTCTATTTATCTCTGTCTCACCTCTGTCTTACACCTCTCCATAGGTTTCTCGTGAACGTGTAGAGGAGATTGCTTTTAGGATCCATCAGAAGCTGAAAGTGGGTGTCTTACAACCAGCTGCTGTGTCTGTCTATGAATACTATGAACGTGAGTCTCAAAGACACTTATACTGTATGCTGCCTCTATGAGTTTCATGATTTTTTCTTTGCTGCTGATAAATATTCAAAGTAATTAACAGAATGGATAAGCAGACATTATTAGATTTTAGTATTTTATGATTATTTTGTGATGTACAGCAATCAGCACAAAATATTTTTTCAATATCTTTCTTTCTCATTGCAGAGACACGTTGTGTGAAATTCTACCATCCGGAGAGAAGAGCTGGACAGCTTTTGAGGCTCTGTACCAAAAATGAATGCACATGTGCTGAAGGTAAGCAGGATGAAGTCTCACGGATGATAAAATCTGTCTACAGCAGGCATACCTAAGCAAACCATACACCTAAAATTCTTCTAAAAGAAACACATAAACACAACACGAACAATGTGCTTCAAAGACGTAAAGCATATCTTGATCAATGGTTTGGGGGGGGTGATCATTCTGCTTTGTCTGTAAACGATTTAGTATTAATATTTGCTAATAAGCACTAAAACACAAAGTATAGCTTAGACAGATGGGGATCACCAAACTGATTACAATTCATTCTGAGGGAAACATTAATGTCTGTACCAAATTTCATGGCAATCCATTCAATAGTTGGAATATTTCAGTCTGAACCAAAGTAGTGGACCAACTGACAGACATTGCTAATATGGCTAAAAAGAATGGTCAAACCTTGATGACGTGTTTTCACAAGCTGAGTAGAACACCTCAGATGGGTAAATATGCATAAAATCAGTAAAGTGCCCCTTTAAGATCTGGCAAAGGAGATGGTCCCAGAATTTGTTTACCGTAAATCACCAGATGATAACATACAATACTATACAAAAGTTTTAGGCACTAGTGAAAAAATCGGGGCTCCATGGGGACCATACCATCTGTTGCAGGACTCTTTTCACTGAGGATAGCTCTTTGTGACTCTGGCTGTATGTTTGGAGTCATTGTCATGCTGCAGGTTGAATTTGGGACTGTTCATTTGCCTCCCAGATGGAAATATGTGTGGATAAGAATCTTAACATGTAAAGTGCTTGAAACCTTTGCACAGTACTGTAGTTATCAGCAAGCACCTGCTGGATCCTATAGGATCAGAGCAGTACTCAGAGCTTACAAAATTAAGTTGTGACTTTGATTACAGCTGCACTCACCCATCAACTTATCCACACATATGCACATGTGCTTATTTAATCAGGTCCTAAGTTGTGTATTTGTTTTGTGCCCATTGTCTGTTTCCAGAGAACTGCAGTATGCAGAAGAAGGGTAAAATCAACAACAATCAGCGCACAGCTAAGTTATGTGAGACTACACCGACCGGCACAATTGATTTTGGTAAGAAAATGTAAATGGACTGCATTTGTGTTAATGAGAGATCAAGGAAGTAAGTATGTGAGCTAACATCTGCATCTTGTCTGTCCTCAGTTTACAAAGTGAGAGTGGAAAACTTTGAGGACATTTTGTCCACCGACATTTATACAATGCGGATACTGGAAGTCATCAAGGAAGGTGGGTATTTATCTGCTTTGAACCTTCAAAACAAAACAAAAGTGCCTGAAAATAGGTGACATTTTTTGCCACTACCTTAGATATTTTAGTTTGACATTTTGGGGAATATTTAGGAAATTACTTTCTTGCCAAGAGTGAGATTAGATGATTGATACCACTCTCAGAAAGCTACAGCCAGCAGCTGGACAGTTTAGCTTGCATTGGCAGGTAACTAGCGGAGACTGCAGGAAGTTACTGGTCCTGGTCAAGAAATAGTCTGGTACACAACCCCCCCATAAAATGATGAATCATTGCTTTCACACTTAAATTTTGGAACAGATTAAACAAATGAGACATGCGTTAATTAGAAATTTAGAGGTGCTAGTAGGCAGATTTTGGACACAGCCAGGCTAACCAAGCTTACTTGGCTGGCTGCTGCTGTAGCTTCATATTCACTGTACTTACTGTATATAATTGTGTTATCATTCTTCTTATCTGAGTCACCAGGAAGCGAATGAGCACATTTTCCAAAAATGTCAAACTGTTGCTTTAAGTATAGTTCCACTTGGAAGATGTGAGAATACAATAGTTATGTTTCATACTGCACCTTTAGTTATGCATTTAATCCTTTAATCATTTTCTGTCTCTTCTCCTGCATTGTAATTACAGGAAGTTCTGATGTGGGTCCTGAGGGTTCCCTGCGCACGTTCCTCAGTTATCCACATTGCAGAGAGGCTTTAGATCTGAAGCGTGACAAAACCTTCCTTATCATGGGCACATCCAAAGATATTCACAGAGATGATGAGAGGCAATCGTAAGTTTGGTCTCTATTAAACTGTTTCACCGCTTTCTATTACCAAAACATACACAAAATCAGGTTTGCCTGTCATGTGCAGCTTAGTTTGTTGCTAAATTAGCTTTTTATGGAGAGGAAGGAGTCGTGCTTTTTCATCTGTTTATATTTCAATCCAAAAATTTAAATCTAGAGCACTACAGGTAGCTGACCACATGAACATACAATATGATTTTTACTTTGCTCTCCTCAGGTATCAGTATGTGCTCGGTGAGAGAACCTGGATTGAGTACTGGCCTACGAATGCAGAGTGTCAAACTATGGAACACAGAGCAGCCTGTGTGGGCATGGAGGAGATGGTCAATCAGTACGAAGTCTTTGGATGTCAGCAGAAGTGAAACTCAAGGAAATAAAATGTTCTTTTAAAATTAGCTGTTGTTTTGTGTAAAACTTCAACTGCTACGAGATATAAGTGATGTAAAAGTTGAATGTTATACTATGTTGATTAAAATTTAATCTTATTTCCATCGTCTGTGTCTTATATAAATATAGAAAAGTAATGATTACTGTCATGGATCAGCAGATACTCTAGATTGCAACGTGTTTCAAGCTTGGCGCTCTTCCTCAGGCAGTATCGAGAGGTTTATTACAGGTTAATTATAGAAATAGAGAAAAAGCAGGAAATGATGCAGTAAATACTGTGTCATACTATTTTTGGATTGGCTTTGTCCTCTAACATGTATGGATGTATTTGAGAAGTTTACACTCTGAGTAAAGAAGGAGAAACTATTGTTCGTTTATGTAGTCTTTTCAGCAGCAGGGGTGGTTCTAGGAATTTTTAACTGGGGTGGCCCAGGGGTGCAAAAGGGATGTCTAGAGGTGGCCACAATGTGTTGTTAATGTGCACACACAATGCATAGAATTTTTTTATGCATTAATATTCCACCAATAATAGGCTAAAACATAAATTAATAGGCTACATGCATACACATAACTGTTAATGGTTAGTATCCTATTTTGCAGAACCTTTATAGTCAAGTGGGTTAACATTAACAATCACAAATAATAGGACCTTTTTCTGAGCTCATTTACAAAAGTTAAGGCTATTAAGTAGTCAAATGCTCTCAATTTGAATGGAGTCAAAAGCATGAAGTGACTGGATAAGTAACATGTATTATTACAGAGTTAGTGTGAATGTGATTTTTGGACAAAGCAACAATGTGTTTTACCATCTTCAGGTTCCTGAGCTTTAATATAATAATAATGCTCTGGCCTGTCACTAAACCTGTGCAAGGATTTGTGGTTATGGATCTATAAAAAATCATTCAAAGAGCTGATGAGGCATTTTATCAAAAGGTAGGAAACCCTTAAAATAATAATAATAATAATAATAATAATAACAATAATAATAATAATAATAATAATAATAAAGCTGCAAGCCGCGATGATCGGGCCCTCACACCTTCGCGCACGTCGGGGTGTGCCACAGTTGAAGTGCTGTTAATGGCAAGCAATATGATGCAGCATTTACTAGAGGGTATTGTACACGGATATGCATTTTCCTGAATATTTGACATTAAATGTGGGAGATAACAATCGTTCTCTGTGTCTACTATGCAGTGCTAGAAAGTTATTATTAAGTCAATAATAAGGTACATATAAACTTACATGCGAATTGCAGTCTGTCTTCTGGCTGGTAGTCCTAGATTTATACTATGTACCCACTCTATATTTGGGTTTTATTGGTACACAGTCACTCCTCTGTTTAAAAACAAAACATTTAATTCAGTATTTCTATAGCCTTATGATTATTTTCATAATATATGTATATAGGCCTTTCTGCTGTATCCTACAAAAATGAGCTCCATTCAACCCCCACACCAGTGGCGGCTGGTGACTCAAAAAATTGGGGAGGACAGGAGGAAAACCAACATGGAATCTTACAACAAACTGCATCAAACTATATCATTGTCCCACCTGATGAAATCCGAGGGGTGGGGGGCAATTTTATATGCCCATAAAACAATTTGCTTTTAAAAACAAAAACCCCTGAGTGGTGTAATGGCTGCTTCTTTAAAGACATTTAGCATATACATATTGTTTCTACACAAAGAAGAACTCATTTTAGCCGTGGAGTGGTTCAGATGTGTGATTTTACCAACAAATTGAAATTCAAATTTATAGTATTGTTCTATTGTGACAACAGATTTACGTTCTCATCAAAAACAGACAAGATATCACATGATTTACACGTGTTTCCTATGTTTACCACAAAGCTTATAATGTGATACAGGAACAGATCAGTGCTGAATACTAGAGAGACTGAACACTAAAAACATTCACAGATCTAAAAGTGTTGGTTCACATCAGAAAGTATTAATGCATGTATCAAATACATGACTTACACACTCTTATCTATGTGCACGACATACAAAGTATAGTGTACAAAGCTGACATGTTAACACTAGGGGTGCAACAGATCACAAAACTCCACTTCAACCCTAAATTTTACCCCCTAAACATGTTCATAAACTCACCAAATTTGGCACGCACATCAGGTCTGGTGAAAAATTTGATAAAATGTAAAAATTATCCCCCAAAGTGCCAAAATGTGCTGTTGACACCAGGGGTGCAACAGATCACAAAACTCGTGGTTCGGATCGTATCATGGATTTGAGTCAAACAAATAAAACTTTGTTTTCCATTTATTCTGTAACACACTTACAGCAAGAAACGTATTTCGTGTGTTTGTTTCTTTCTAATTAGGGCCTGAGCCCAAAGGGCAAAGACCCTATTGTATTTCGTGTGTTTGTTGCTTTCTTATTAGGGCCTAAGCCCAAAGGGCGAAGACCCACATTGTATTTCGTGTGTTTGTTTCTTTCTTATTCTTTCTTTATTAATACGCCACTTCAACCCTAAATTTGACCCCCTAAACATGTTCAAAAACTCACCAAATTTGGCACACACATCAGGTCTGGTGAAAAATTTGATAAAATGTAAAAATTATTCCCCAAAGTGCCAAAATGTGCTCTATAGTGCCACCTATGTATCTAATATGGCTGCCACGGCCCGTAGGAATGTCATAGAGAGATCCAACCAGAACTCAATTATTCATCTCATCAAGACCTACAAATCATATGCTGACACCCCTGACCTAAATCCAACAGGAAGTCCGCAATATGCCCATCAAAGTACAACTTTGTGCCAATTTTGGACCTCCAAGAAATGCTATCTCCTCCTACGGCGTTTATGGTATCGGCTTCAAACTTCAATACATGACTTATGACACTGTGTTGAGCAAAAATTGTTAAAAACTTTGTAATAACTCGAACAGTTACAGATATTATAAGCCCTGAAAGTTGTAGTGCCACATCACACCTTACAATGTTAACCAATGGGGAGGCAATCTCTAGGCATGGACTTTGTGTCAAACAAATGGTTCTGATGTCTATACTATAAGTCTGACCACTTTGAAACCTGTATCAATGGATTCGCGACGAAATTTCCTACAAAAAATGGGATTTTTAATGTAAGATTTGAGAGGGAGAGGGAGAGAGAGAGAATAGGAGGGGGAGGATGGGTGTGGGGGTTGAATGGAGCTCATTGAGTGAGAGTGACAGTTTAGTGATGCAGAAAAATAAAATCAAAACTAAAATTTGTAGCTCTGTACTGCAGTTTTTCCTTTATTAGGGCCCAAGCACCTAGTGGTTCGCTCACACTCTCCATTCAAATATATAGTAGTATATATATAATATAGTATTTTTCTGTGTCCAGCTGCAGTTACTTATTGTCTCTACACACCTGACAATACACATTTCAATCAAACTTTGACCAGGTCATGTGGGTTAAAAGTCTTGATGAAAATTAGGAAATTAATTTGTTTTACACACAAACTTATCAAGAGTTTTCTGTTTACTAATTGAAATTCAAGTGAATGGGCCCAAAACTTGCATAATTTTGATGACACAGATGTGAGCAAGACAGATATGTCTCACCCTGCAGAAAATTCTCATCCTCGCTCCATTGAGACTTGATGCTTCGCCATGACAGAGGAAGTTGCTATAACTTTATTGTAAATGCTCTAGTCTGCACCAAACTTTCCATGTTTGATAAGAGTCCCGGCCTGAACACGTCTACATGATAATATTCCATCAGTGATGCAAACTGGCTGAATAGCGCCCCCTACGAAATTTCAGCAAAGCAGCCTCAACAGCGGGCAAAACAGTGGACAAAGGAAGTGATGTTTATCTCCTTCTTGAATTGTCTGAAAACAGCCCGGGACATCTACATCTACATACCTGTGACAGAAGACCTTCAATTGCGTCGTGGCCTGATGTGCGTGGAGGCGCAAGGGCCCGTTCAACGCTACTTGCAGCTTTAATTAACACTTGTTATTCTACTTTAAGCTTATTACTCAATATACGGCTCAGCTTAAAAACGAAGTAAAGAAACTGTCAGAAGCAAGCAGCCAGACCTCCTGCACACTAATCATACAACGTCAACAGGTGACTGAACAACCACTCAATTAAAAATGGGATCAATTCCATATGAATGAGTGAGTCCAGACATCTCACTGTAACTTCAACAAGCAAACTACCCACAACGCATTATATGTATATCTCTGCTGCATTCTTGTTAAGGAGATAAATTCACACAACAGCCACACAGAGAGACATTTAACATCAGAGATGAAATTAGCGACCAAAGAGACAGAGAGAGAGAAGCTGTATCTGACTCACGTTATCTGATGTCTTCTTCTTTCTATCATGGAGATGAAGTATTCATGTCATAACATCCATTTGTGGCTGTTGGTCATCTTGTTTGTTAGTTAACAGAATTTTATGGCTGCTGCTTAACCAGTCTGATATCATTAGCAACAATGACAAACAAGCTTGCTCTCCTGGTTGTTTCTCCGGTTGCTTCTCCCTCCAGCCGCTCCCTGGTGCTGTCCTACTGCTGTGCTGCACAGTCCAGATAATTTCTCCCATTAGCTTAACAACAGTCCTTAACAGTCCTTCCATGGATGTATAAAGAGTCCTTCAGGCTGCTACAACAAGCCAGCTGCTGCATTGGCTAATGCAAGGAGCTATCTACTGCTGCTACTCTGCCTTACAGTAGAGAGAATTGAAGATGAATTCTGGAAACAACAACATCAACAAATCATTGGACCAACTCGATGTCAATATTGCATTCTGGTTGTTGATTGGTTAGGGAGGCCATCCTCCCTTGGAGCATCATTTTACGTGTCTCTTCCAAAGAAGAGAGAAAAAATATGTTGTAAATAATACTGAGATTTGATAATGGTTTATTTCAACCAAATATTCTTTTTTATATTTTGAGCTCCCTCTTGCCTCTCAAAAAATAAAGGATCAACCTCCTCTGCCTCTATGGACCACCCTCCACTGTGCTCCAGGGTGATGTGGCACTGCAACTTTCGGGGCTTATAAAATCCAAACCGTTCAAGTTATTACAAAGTTTTTAAAATCTTTTTTTCAGCATAGTGTCATAAGTCATCATCAAAGTTTGAAGTCGATATCATTAACACTCTCAGAGGAGATAGCGTTTGTTCGGGGGCCAAAATTGAGGCAAAGTCTCATATTGCGGACTTCCTGTTGGATTTAGGTCAGGGGTGTCAGCATATGATTTGTAGGTCTTGATGAGACGAATAAGTCGGTTTTGGTTTGATCTCTCTACGACATTCCTACGGGCCGTAGTGGCAATTTTAGTTACATAGGTGGCGCTAGAGAGCACATTTTGGCACTCTGGGGGTTAATTTTTACATTTTATCAAATTTTTCACTAGACCTGATGTGTGTGCCAAATTTAGTGAGTTTTTGAGCATGTTTAGGGGGTCAAATTTAGGTCTGATGCCCCGTAATAATAAAGAAACAAACAAACAAACACACGAAATACAATAGGGCCTGAGTCCAAAGGGTAAATTAAAGCTGCTTGCAGCTTTAATTTGAGTAACATTAGTCAATGCAAACAGTAGTTACCTGGATGCAACGCTGGTCTTAGAAACACCAATGAGATGGGGTCCCTTAGGAGGGGTTTCCCAAAACTGGTGGTTACTGCAATCATACTGCAGTTAAGGGGGATTCTCACATTTTGAGACAGTGTGGGAATGAGTGTCTTAAAGAGACAGGAACCAAGACGACTTGTTTCATTCATCAGACTGCCTCACTGCCACAGGTTAGTCGCTGCAACCCACCTACTACTTTATAATCCCAGCCACGTAGCGGGGCAGTAGGGGGCCAAAACCAGTCCAGTTAACATAGACCAGAGCTGGGTGAAAAAAATGGCCTAACCTCTCCGGGGTCATTTACCAAACACCCTGCACACCCCATCTCCCGAGTCATCTTGGATCATGGGAGAATGCTGGTGTATAATTACCCGGGGGGGTCAGGTGAATCACAGCTGACACACATACACCACTCTTTTCACAAGTCTTGAGTGGCACCTGTGAGCATGGACCTTGAAAAGGAGCCCATCATGTCCAAGAGATGGAACCTTATGAATGGACAAGGCGTAGACCAGGACGCCCTTGACAGATGTCCTCACTCCACCAAACAAGACTGTAAATGCTGCTGCGCCATGCATGGAATGTGCTCGGACCACATTGGGGGCTCCTTACCTGCCTGCCTGTAGGCTTGGGAGATGCACTCACAATGCCAACTAGCTTGTACACAAATAGCTGTTCAGTACGCTGAAAGGGGGCCATGTGTTCAACATAACATACCAACACATGTACCAGGCACAAAAGGTGTAGTTTTGCCTCCTTGGCCATGACACATGTCCAAATGCGTCCATCCCCAAGGGTGGATTGTCGTGTGACGTCAGGGAGGACCAGAGCAGGCAGTGGGTGTTGTTTCGACTGGCAAACAGGTCCACTTACACTCTCCCAAACCGTTCCAAATCTGCTGCACCAACCCAGGGTGCAGCAGGCTGGCGGACCACCGTTGCAGGCGGCGCATGTGCAGGAGCCCCAGTGAAACGACTGGATGGCCCACTGCCATGTGCCAATGCCTGCATGACAGTCAAAGCTGTCACTGCCGGTCCCTGCTGCAGTCTTAGGACTGCCTGCTACAGGGCCATCTGTCTGGGCTCCGACAGAACAGCCCACAGCCTGGCTGAATCGAGCACAACCCCCAGATATTCCACCTGCTGGCATGGCTGGGGGGCACTCTTCTTTCATTTGATGGCAAAGCCTAACTGAGTTTGGGCCATGACAAAGAGGTCATCCAAGTAGAAAGGGACCCTCATGCCACAGTCACACAGTGGTTGCAGTGCCGCGTCCACACACTTGCTGAACGTGCAGGGAGCCAGGGAGTAGCCAAATGATAGCCTGTTGTACTCGTAGGCTATCCCTTGGAAGGCAACAAACAGGAACTTCCTGTGTTTTGGCACCACCTCGACGTGATACGCATCTTTCAGGTCAATGGTAGTGAACCAGTCACCTCCTGTCTTCTTGGGAACCAGGAAGTACGCAGAGTAAAACCCCTTCTGTCTGTCGTGAGTGGGAACGACTGAGACAGCCTGTTTCAATAATAGGTCCAGGATCTCTTTGAAGAGAAAATCTATTTCCTCTTGGGAGGATAGATTTATCTCCTTGATGCCCGAGAATGGAGGAGGAACATGGCAGAACTGGAGAGAATAACCCAGTCTCAGTGTTTTGTCCGTCCACTCCGACAACACGCTGCTGTGATGCCATTCCTCATAAAACTGCATCAGAGGACAGGTGGTCGGTTGGGGGGCGGCAGGCAGGAACTGTGATACTCTGCTTTGGCCCTCTCCGCCGCCAAACCTTCCATAAATGGAAGATTGGCCCAAGGGGGGCCAGCAGCAAAGGGGCTGAGCTGATGGAGCAGTCCATGAACGCATCACCATCGGCTGTCCTGACACAGCTTCCGTGTTTTGTGTTGGTGCATCCAGTCCCTCTCCACATTTCTCACAGAAATAACTGGAGAGGAGCAGAGAAAGCTGGCAACACCCAGAGCAGGGTTATTAATCTGACTGATGGTGCAACCCAGAAACTGGTGGTGTGGGGGGAGGGCGGTTGATTATCCACAGAGAGCGTGCATACGGACGACAGTCTGTACTGCACATTGTCTGATTTTCGATCGTCAAACAACTTACTTTCTTACTCATGGTGGCACAAACACAGCAGTTCCAAGTGGGACACTCTAGCGTGGTGAGCACAACTAAACAGACAGCAAACTTCAAATAGTCCTCGAAGTATAGCACACAAACAAACTCTGTAGTCCATCAATTCACAACAAACAATAATAACTGAAGCTGAAATTAACACACTTTCATAACCTGTCTCTGCCCAGACTTAAGCCTCTTACTTGTGTTGCTTAAGGAAGCAAGTAGATGAGGGTGTGTTTCAGTCCGTCTTTGGGACCGGCTCGGTTCCTCGGCTCAGATGCTGTCCTCACGCTCTGTCGGCAGGTCTCACAGTAAGCTGATCCTTGGCAGCATGGTGGAGAAAACAGTGGAGTCGACTTAGCTGAAGAAGAATGAGGCAGAGAAGTTATTCGCGTCTTCATGAAAAAATCCTTTTCAGAACACAGAACCTCTCCTCTCTGGGCAGCCAGGTCTGTCTGTGCCAGCCTACGTCCACTGCCGGGTTGTGCACACTCAGTCTGTACTTAATCAGTGTTCTCCTCAGTTTTGTATCAGACACTGTGGTCAGGTAAATTGCCACAGTGTACTGTCTGTTTAGAGCTACATATGTTTCCATTTTGTTAGTTAATCTCTGTATTTTTTCTTTCATCATAATTTGGTTTGGTCTAACTCTCTCTCTCTCTCTCTCTCTCTCACACACACACACACACACACACACACACACACACACACACACACACACAAAACTGCACTGCATCTATTAGTTCAGATTCAAATATTTTATTTTCTATTATATATATGTTCTATATATTTTTGTGACTTTTGTATTAACACTAAGCCACAGAGCTCACTACAGAGAGTATGTGGATTGCTACTGTTTGCCTTGACAAACACAAATATCAGTCACTCTGAGATCACAGTGACTTAGGTTTAATAATTAGAGAGAAAAGGCCTTGTGCTGTGTGTCAGCTGAGGACAGTCTGCTTTCTGGCCTGGCCTACTTTTATTATTACTTATCAGACAAAGACATACTATGACCGCTCTATGCTGACTCAAGTCTTATCAGAAGTGAAAAAGAAAGTCACAACAAAGAGTAAAGAGCAGAGACTTAATGTCCATTTTTATCTGTGAGTTAAACAGAGGAGTCTCTTTTTTTAGTAGATTCTTCATGTCAGTGATAGAAAGAGTATTAATGTACTGTTAGATGTAATAGTTTAAAGCAAATGTATCAGAGATCAAATACAGTCCATTTAACTGGAAATCACCCCTTTAAAGTGCAAAACAAAATGCATAAGGCAGACGACTGTCCTGAACTTTGCCACTTTCATTTTCTTATGGATAGTCCACAAAATAGGCACTCTATATGATTTCTTGAGGAACAATGAACTGCAGTAAAAGTTAAATACTGAATTAAAAAACAATGACAAATGTATAGTAATGTTTACAACAATACTGTGAGCTCTTTCTTGTTGAGATTCAGATGAAAAGATCAATACCACTTCACTTAGCTTAACATAAAGACAGGAAATGGGAAAACAGCTGGTTCTGTCCAGAGGTAACCAGATCTGTCAATTAGAACCTCTGAAGCTCACTGATAAATGTTACATCTGGTTTGTTTGATCCCAACAAAAACCAAAATGCAAAAACCCCACATGGTTTTATGGGGGGTTGAATGTGTATATGTTTCTTGGCCATGCACAGTCACTTCCTGGAGTCTTGACATCACTGTAATGTTGGCAGACAGAGCTAGGTTACCCAGTCTTTATGCTAAGCTAAGCTAACTGTCTTGTGGCTGCAATATTTAGGGTACAGGCATAACACTGTTATTGATCTTCTCATCTTACTCTCTGCAAGAAAGTGGAATCTCGTATTTCCCAAATATCAAACAAATCCTTTAAGATAAGTCATGTTAATGAAATTTTGATTTGAGTCTTCTGTACTCCAGCTCAAAATACTAACTACACTAATCAGACTGTGTGCTGGAGGTCCTGCAGAGGCGCTGTGGCAAGTCACCTTCACATTTTCTGGAACTGTTCACAACGTTCTGGAGGCAGTTTTTAAGATGAAAGTTAATTTTGATTTTAAAATAATGTATCATGGTGATCTAGAAGAGTTTTCCCGTGCAAAGTGAGATAAACACTTGTTGAGAGTGCTGTTAGTGGCATGCAAAAATGCTTTGACCAGAAAATGGCTTAAGGACATAAGATCCATAAATCCAAACCAGAATGAATGGATTGACCTAGTTTACAATTTACATTATATACTGTGGAGAGAATCACATTTAAAGAATTAATATGGGTTGATATATATATAGTGGATGGAGGGGTCTAGTTGGCACTTTTTGCTCCTATGTACGTATGTACTATGTGTTCATATGTGTTCTTCAAAAAAGACATGTTAATAAAAAAAAAATGTCTCAAGTCCAATTTTCTGACAAAATATGTTTTGTTGCAATCAATAGAGATGAAAGAGTTGTAATATATGAAATTCATGGATAAAATACCTGAGAGATATATCTGTTTTTGGCAAATCCAGCAAATTAAATACCTGACAAGTCAACATGAAAGAAAAACCCAGAATTTACATGAAGCAGTCCCGCTCATTAATTTACCACATTGCCCTCATTGACTTTATACAACCAACCAAATTAAAGGGGTAGATGCCTTTGTATAAACAGGCAAAATCTCTGATGGTTGACATATTTGTATATACAACATGCAAATCATTAAGTCCACTGAGTGATAGTATTATCTAAATTATTTAAAAATATATTATCATATAATTCAAGAAAGAAATAAACATTAAAATGATAGATCACAATTATTTGAATCAGATTGTCATTGGAGAAAATTCCTTGGTGCTGCAACTCAAAAAGCCCTGCCAGATAGACTTTTACCTCAACAGTTGTCTGTGTGTTTGTGCATGTTCAATATGTTTATGTGGAAATATACTTATTCAGCAGGTTGAGAATAACCATAGGTGACTACATTTTACAAGCAAGAAAAAAACAAGGGAATCATGTCAGAAAATGTACATCAGAAATGTGAAATTGCTGTTTTTATTTAATTCTGCAAAGGACTGTTTACTCAACAGTGTTCAGAAGTTAGTCAAGCATGTAAACTCTCATTGATTTTTTCTGTTTACCCTTCAATGTTTATCAGAACTGAACCGTTTCTCAACTGTTGCTGGGAAATCATGTGTGTTTGTGTTTACACATGTGTACAGAAACCTTTGAGAAGGGGACGGATGAGACAGTAGTGAAGACAGGAAGAGTTGTGGGGGGATAAAAGAAGAGTGCTGCAGCTAGAGTCTTCATTGACAGCAGATCAGGATCGGGTAGGAGGATGTGTAGAACTCCACTGTGGCTGCTGGCCTCTCTGGCCTTTGCCTCCCTGTCTTCTCTGGCTGATGGAGCTCCATTGTAAGTAGACCTGGCTTACCTTCATACACTCTTCCTGAGATTTGATTAACACAGAGAATACATAAAAATACAAAATATACAGTTTGTTTACTCAGCTTCCTGATATTCAAATTGTTGTGGTGAAACTGTAAGGAGCACAACAACAAGATCAGTGGTTCTCTACATTTATAATTTATTTAAAAAGTGTATGGATACGAAGGACATATTGCATGAGTATTGGTTTAACACAGTTCTAATTTCACTTGTGTCTTACAAAAAACAGTGGACCAGTTTACAGTTTCATAAGTCAACGCATTACACCAGACACAGCAAACAGCTTTATTGATCCAGTGCTAGATTTTAGTTAAGATAATAAATAGATTACTCATTGTGTGTGAAGTCCATGCTAGATCAGATGATCCTCAGGCTGCAAAGCAGTGGTTCCAAATTAAACCTGAGGGGTGGTCATAAGACAGAAATAAGAAATGGAAAATGTGAAAACATTGTGAACTGGACATTTATACCTCTTTAGGTCTGTAAAAGTCCTTTAAATGAAATAAATATTGTAAGAAAATGTCCACACTAAGGCATTAACATGTGGCACAGGGTTACAGCAGTAAATCTTGTGTTTAAATAGTGACAAACCTCATTGTCATTAGCATGTGTGTGGGGGTTATAGTGCCTTACAATTAAAAAGACCATGTTTGTCAGTAAGTCAGTGCATCCTGAGCAGCAGTGTGATTCAGTGCAGTGATACTGTCTCTCTCTCTGTCCCCACTGCTCTGCAGACAAGTGATGGCTGCCCCCAACTTGTTGCGGGTAGGAACAGCAGAAAACATCTTTGTGGGGTGTCAAGATTGCACCGGAGATGACATCAGGGTCGAAATCAAAGTGATGACCTTTCCAACCAAAAGCGATCTGACAACCACATCTGTGACCCTTAATGAAACAAATGGCTTCCAGAGTTTCGGACAAATTACGGTAAAATAAATACTGAATGTACTGTATACTGTATGTTACTCTTACACAATACTTGACTTTTTGTATTTGGCCTGCATTCATCACCTAATTTGTAGAAATATTTTTTTCTATCAAGACCATAAACAATAGATTTAGCATCTATAAATGCTCATGACATATCGATTCTGCTCCTCATATAATGTTTATGTCTCTGGTTTCAGATCCCTGTTGGGACCTTCAGTAAGGATCCTAACATGAAGCAGTATGTGTACCTGCAAGCTCAATTCCCTGACCATCTGCTGGAGAAAATCGTCTTAGTCTCCTTCCAGTCTGGCTACATCTTCATCCAGACCGACAAGACCCTCTACACCCCCAACAGCGAAGGTAAGTTTGCATCACTGCTGAGAAATACAACGTCTACCCTTGTGAAAATATCTGTTGGTATGCTAAGGTATCTCCCTAGAAAATATATCACCCAATCTATGTCAGAAGGTAAAATGTATTAAGCTGCTGCAAAATTGAACAATTAGCATTATTAACTACTTCTTTAGTGTTCATAAAGGACATTTTGAAAGCATTTATTCTTTACTGGTGTTGATAATGTACAATATCGATATCAAAAATCAAGGATAGACTTTTAAAGATGAACTATCATTTTTAAGGAGGTCTTTAAAGCAAGAGATAAATACACATTAACAAACAATGAAAAAAGAAAAAAACACATGAAAAATATTTAATAAATAGAGAATACAAACACCTGCCAGAAAGCAAACGCTCCCCCTCATACTCCCTTCCTAAAAATCCTCATCATATCTGAGAGCATCACAGTTTGACGAGCACATCTCTCATTTTTCAAGAGTGACTGCATGATAAACTACAATAAAATGAACTCTTCTTTTCACATAAGTGGAATAATAAAATGAAAACTCAAAATAGATACACCATGACCTCTTCTCTGTCTCTCAGTTCATTACAGGATGTTTGCAGTGACACCCCGTATGGAGCCAGTAGAGAGAGATGACGCAACTCAATCTCCTCCCTCTATTGATATTGAGATTGTGGTAATGTATTTTATCTTTGATTAGCACAGAATTCAATGAAATATTGTAATGAGCTGTCACTGTTCAACTGTAGGTGAGATCATTTTACCTTCCACTTTGTCTCTGTATGCTTCTTAAACACCTGAATGACCTTTGTATTCCTTTGTTTCATCTCTTCTGACACACGTCCCACCCATAAAAATAAATGTCTCCCTCTAGTGGTTGTGTTGCAGCCTCTCCCTGAGAGGTAGACAAAAAAAAAATTAAGAAATGTTTAAGACAGTGTCTAAAGACTGATCAGGCTTATGGACAGTAAACAAAGGACTTGTTGAAAATATAGAATGATTTCAATAAATGTGTAAACTGACAAGGCTCATTTTTAATGATTGTTCAATTTTGCATATTTTTAGACCCCTGACGGCGTCATTATGCCACTTCATTCATTCTCTCTGAAATCAGGCATCCACTCTGGACATTACAAACTGGGTGAAATTGTCAGGTGTGTATTTTATTTTACTTTAATTGCATTACTGTACATTCTGTTGTGGTTGTTTGGTGTTAGTGGGGAATTTAACATTTTTAACATGTAATAATTCGGACTGGAAACAGGGTGAAACAGCTAACCTGGCTTGCGTTAAATGCTGATCTATGTTAGGTTGCTTGACACTTTGGATAAGTGTCACTCAACAGAAATTAAATAGTCGCTATGAATTAAAACGCTGTGTGATGTTTTCAATTTATGCTTTGGCGAAAGGTTTCAGTTGTCTCCATGGTAACCAGACACTGTCCTCCAGCCAGCTTGGTATATCATCCCGACCAGAACTAATTAAACAAGGATGTTACAAGTTATCTTAAGTTACAAACCAAAATATCAATAATGAAGTTCAGTGAAAACTACAATCTCCATGGCGACGTTAGCACCACTACCCAATAACATTTTGCAACAAAATATGACGATGTCCTTGACATAACAAAATTCTCTAGGTGTATGACATGAAAGGAAAGCATTGGGCGACAAAATACATAATTTCTGTCAACCAACACTTATCAGAAGTATTGAGCAACCTACCATAAAACAGTATTAAGTCTAAGTAACAAGTTATCAGTTGCCAGGCAACCAGCGCAGACTCCAGGAAGTTAGCAGGTGGAACCAAGAAATGCTCTGGCCCAATGGTCAACCCCCTGGCAAATCACTGTTTTCACACATAGGTAATTGTACGAACTAGACACATGAGATATAACATGTTAATTAGTGAGCTAGTGAGCAGATGAATTTTGTTACCTGCGGACTGAGCCAGGCTAGTTGTTTCCCCTTGTTTCCAGTCTTTTAAGCAAAGCTAACCAGCTGCTGGCTTTAACTTTATATTTAGTGTACAGATATGAGAGTGGTAAAGTATCAATCTTCTCATGTAGCCTAACTCTCCATCAGAAGGCAATTATGTTTGTTTCCCAAAACTATTCCTTTGTAATTGTATGGTAATTTATCATATCCAGCCAATTTCAATCTGAATATTAATTTTAAATGAATCATAGTACAGTTAATCATATTAGATAATCAGTCTAAACCGGGGTAAAATGAAGGTACCTTTCTAACTATTGTGTAGTTTGTCAGCCAACGTGAATGGAGGACACTAAAAGTGTGTTGCACCAGCTCATAAATAACTTGAGTCTGAAGTCTGGACTCTAATGTTATGAATATTTTAGTCTTTTGCTTGATTATTGAAGTATTTGTCCTTGTGTCCTTGTGTCCTTGTGTGTGTGTGTGTGTGTGTGTGTGTGTAGTCCTGGACTGTGGAAAGTGGTTACCAGGTTCCACGGCAATCCACAACAGAGCTTCTCTACAAAGTTTGAAGTCAAAGAATACGGTGAGTCCTTCTTTACTTGGACTGTCATTTAAAAACCTATACAACTTACTCTTTACCTGATTACACATCCAATAAAATGTTTTCAATTTTTCAGTGCTGCCCAGTTTTGAGGTTAAACTGACGGTTCCGGAATCCTTTGACCCCTTCTTCTATGTGGACAGCGAAGCCTTCACTGTCGACATTAAAGCTACGTAGGTGCAAGTTTTTGTTTTGTGGATTTGTATTATATTGTATTTATTTATCGGGACAGTGTACAGTTTTTAACATAAATGATGCACTGCACCAGAGTTAACTCATTTTACATCTGTAGTCCCCCACAATCAAAACATACAACAGCACAACAACAAACAGTACAAAGCAGAAAACACACAGAACACATTATTCAAAATACAAAGCTATTCACAATAGCACATCACATACACCCACAATATCAATCAGAAATCAATAATGCAAGCATGTCAAACCAAAAGCAAGATTATTTGAGAAGACCATGAGATCAAATCTAGACTCAGTGGCCACAGAGCTGAGCAGCCTTCAGCAGACTCTTCAACCTGGTTCTGAATGCACTGATTGAACTGCAGCTCACTAGATCGTCAGGTAGGGCATTCCACTGAGTTGTGGCTTTCACAGAGAAAGCTGACTGTCCAAATGCAGTGTGACGAAATGGTTTGGTACAATCTTGTATAGAGGATATTCTGGAGGATCTCACAGAATTTACTGAGTAAGTGTACAGAAAGTCACATAGTGGAGGAGGGGCCAAACCATTTAAAATTTTGAATACTAGGCACAAATTTGAGAATAATCTAAAATTCTCAAAGCTCAGTAACCTACAGTGATGGAAATGCATTGGCTTTTTGTACAGAGTTTTTAGAGTTTGTTTGTATAAGGACTCAAGAGGTTTTATGGTTGTTTCTCCAGCTTGCCCCCAACATGTGACGCAATAAGACATATGGGAAAGAATCATTGCATGCATAAATATCTTGGCTGCATCCAAAGAGAGACAGTTTCTAATATGTCTAAAATTTGCTAAGTTGTACTTTATGGTCTTAACTGTTTTTTTTAACATGTTTCTCGAAGTTCAAATTTGGATCCAGTGTCACGCCAAGATATTTAAAATCAGTAACTATGTCAATCTTTTCACCTTTGATGAGAATATCAGCGTTAGGAGGTTGTACCATGGTTTTAGAGAAAAACATGCCTTTTGTCTTGTTTACATTTAGACTCATTTAGACTTTCCAATGCAAATGTTAGCTTAGCAGCAGCCAATGCAGCTGCTTTTGCATGTGTGTACACAATGGTGTCATCTGCACACATTTGTAGTTCTACATCATGACACTGCTGAGGGAGATCATTAATATATAGGCTAAATAATAAGGGACCTAACACGGACCTTTGTGAAACACCCATTGTGCACTTCATGTTACTGGACAGTGCGTTCTAAACTTTAACACATTGTATTGTATTAGATAAATATGAAGACATCCGTGTCAGTGCTCTAGATGAGAAGTTAAATTTAGAGAGTTTCGATATTAAAACGTCATGATTGACTGTGTCAAATGCTTTACGCACCACCTACTCCTTCTATGTCTTGATTTAATTTGCCCAATTAAGTGCAAGGTTTGTGCAAAGTTTCGGTGGAATGATTTGCTCTAAAGCCAAATTGCATGCAATGTGGACCAAAATTGCTTGTATTAAGAAATGTTGTCAGTTGTTTAATGACAACTTTCTCAGCAACCTTTGAGAGTACTGGTAGTATACTTATTGGTCTATAGTTACTGGCTTCAAGGCAGTGTCAGAGATTTAAAAATAGGTGTGACAGTGGCACATTTCCAGTCATCAGGAAAGAAGCTGTGTTTAAAAGACAAGTTAATTAAATGAGCAATAGGGGGAATTAAAATGTCTTTGTGTGATTTAACAAACATTGTGTCAAATTGGAAAGCATCTCTACTTTTGGAGCTTTTTAAGAGCTGATGATTTTCTTAACTTGTAACTCATTAGACTCTACCAGCTCGAAAACTTGGCCTGTAGCATCTATAGGAGCAATATCAAGTTTCCTTTTCGTACATTTTTTTCCCTAACTCATATACAAATTCAAGAAAAGAGAGGACAGAAGCAACAACAAGATGGTCTTCAATTAACTTTTCCTGTACTTTGAGTTTAAAATCTAAAAATTTTGTGTCTCTCCTTGTGAGATTATCAATGTTTTTCCAGATTGATGTACTGTTGTCTTTTGCCTCATTCAAAATATTGAGATAAAAACGAGATTTAGCTTCTCTTAGCTCTTGGATAACTTTGTTCCTTAAACCTTCATAAATCAGCATGTCAGTGTCTCTTCTAGTTTTAATTGCATTCCTTAGTGCAGCATCTCTAGATTTCATTAGTTTCCACAAATTTTCATTAAACCACGGTAAATAGTATTTATTTTTAGATTTTATCTGTATCCTCATATTAAATCTTTCCCTCACAGTGTTGATTCTGTGAGTAAAAGTGTCACAGCCATAGTCCAGATCATCAGAGGACAGTACATCATCCCAGTTCAAGCTATTGACTTCACTGATAAATTCTTCTCGCTTAGCTCTGGGTATGCATGGAAGGATCATTGTCTTAGTTGCCGTGGTCCTAAATGTATTTTTAGTGCTGGTGTAACAGAACGTAGTTGATCCGTGATCTGTACGGATCGCCCCCCCAAGGTTAGGCACGCATGTGAACTGTGGATTAACTGTCAAATTTAATGTCTTATTGGAGACCACCTAAACAAACTGCTGTAAGTACAAGTCATGGACAGACAGCATGTCGCTAACAGGAATTTTGAAGCACAACGACCAAACCAGCATGTAGCTGTAACCCTTGTTACGATGTAATAACAGAGCACAGGTAAGTAGTAGTCAATAGTAATAACTGGACCAGTAACAGAAGACACTAAGCTTTTAAGAGCCAATATCTTGAACATCAATAATGACACAGACTACAATGGTTTGTATGTTTGTGGCCACTTGTTATTTCAAGCTGAAAGTCAACATGTAATACAACAGCTTTTTTTGGAAAGAACAATGTATGAAAAATAACAAACTAAAATAATAAAGCCGGCAAAATAAAACAAAAGATACCCTTTGTTCCCAAAGTTAGTCCTTATTGCGTTGGGGCCCTTTTTCCGACCAAATGTCAGTGTATCACTGTCTATTTTAGTCCTATCGCACAGTCCGTGAGAAAGGAGAAACCAAGGAACCGTGCACGCATCTCAGGTTCAATACCAGTGGTTCGGTTCGGCTCGCCACCCAGTTCACACTGGGAATCTCTGGGTCTAGGGATCTGAAGCCTTGCAGGAGTCCGGCAGGAAGTACTGGCTGCGTCCCCTTTTTCTTTATGGTATCACCAAAAACCTGACCTAGAGACAGGCCAGATGAGATCCAAATATCTCATTACATTCATGCTGTCTGCACAAATCATGTTCAATTTCTAATCTCCCATGAATTATTACCAATTAATAATAATATTTTGTATTAATTAGTTCAAATCATGTTCTCAAAAAGGTTTAGTTGTACAACAAAAATATATCTTTCAAGTGTTCATTTGTAGTTGTGTAACTATAAATACATTCAAAGTGCTTCTTATAATCATGTTCAATTACACATTAATAACCATCTACAAATACTCAAAATTATGTGGTTACACAAGTAACTGACAAAAGTACATTTCACAAAAATAAAATAAAATACTGTGGAGTACCCCTTTAATTTGGCCAAAATTGCATCAAATGCAGTAAACATTAATAGTAACGTGAGGCATTAAGGCTTAACGTGCTTAATTGTCTCTCCTTGCACCGGTAACAGTGAGAGATTGCACTAAATATTAACCTCTTTAATTACTATAAACATAAAATAAACATAAATTGCACGTAACACCAAATAATCATGCCAGCTAAGTGGCTAGGCTCAAGTTAACACGCTATTAGCATCACAAAACACAGTCTCAGATAGAGCACTATTAGCACCTTTTAATGGCTATCAGCGCCAATTAACATAAATATCAGCTGCCTTACAGTCATCTTAACAGGTTTTATAGTGTTTTCACTCACCGCTGAGTCAAAGTATGAACGAGGTTTACAGCATTTCACCTCGGCAGACCTGCGAAAATCATCCGGCCTCTCACGCTGCTTTACAATCTTAAATGCAACAGTATGGCGGTCAGCAGCTGTTTAACATCATCTAGAATTAATATTACTTCATTCAGAAGATCATTTTTAGTTCTTACTCAACGGATGACAAAAGATTTTATTTTCTCTATGTCCCATCAGCACTCGAGGTAGCCAGCATAGGTTGTTTTTTAAAACAGGAAGTTATAACAGGAAGCTGAACTGCAGCCGATCACCTGGGACTAGTGGGGTTCATTGATTTGTTATTTGGGGATCTTGTCATACTGAGCCCTTCACTGCTGCTTGGAAAATACAATGTTGGCTGTGTTTCTCCTTTTATGCACATACTTTCATGATTTTAAACAACTTTTAACAGATGTAGTCATTTATATGAGTTATTTGAATGATATTTACTCCAAATGTTATTTTTATACCAACACTTTTTAAATAGTTCTTCGTATTATTATTTTCTTAATGTATATAATCAACCTAAATTAATTATTTGTTTGTTTCTAAATAAAACGAATTGTTTTAAAGGGATAATTCTAATATTATAGGGTGTCATTTTAGAGCCTGGGCTACACTCTCCCCTCCTGAACTCATGTACGTCCCTGTACATGGCAGTGATCAAATATGTTTTATCTGAGAGGGCAGGACAGGGGAATGTAGGGAGTTTTCAGCTTCACTCAAAGCATCTACTAGTGCTGTGGTCAGTCCATGAAAGAACGATTTAACCACTGTGACAAAGGGGTTTCCAAGTTCAGCATAATCAAGTCGCCTTGACGGTTGACGATTCCTCTCTGATCTTCTGACAGAGGTATCTGTTCCTGTTCGTCTCTCCGTCTCCTCTTTAGTCTCTGTCTCTATTTCATCCGACCCATCCTCTCCTTTCTCCTCTTCACTCTCTGACATGTCAGAGAGCACTGGAATCTGTTCATTCCAGATGTCATCAACATTATCAGGTAAGTTTTCTTTTTCCCCAAGGCATACACTTTCGGGTTGGTCTGTTTCATGTATTTGTTCGGTTAGAATTACTCTTTCAGTAGATAGGTACTCAGTGTCACCCTGACGGCTGGTAGGTTTGTCAAGTGTCAGGGGACTGTCTGGCGTACAATCGGACATATCAGGTGGTTTGTCAATTTCGGAAGTGCAATCAGCAGTCTGAGCATTCACTGGGCTCTCGACAGAACATACATCTGGAGGTTCAGTATGCTGTGTATCTTGCTTGTTAGATATAGGTGGATCAGGCGGTATTGGGCTCTCATGCACTGCAGGGACCTGAGCTTTTGGGGGTTGGTTGAAACAGTAGACTGGAATGAGCTCATCGTCCTCCTCCTCCGAGGAACGATCGGCATCTACAGCAGGATTTGCACGAGTTGCTGGTCTGCGCTTTGCAGGCTGCTGAACAGGTTCAATACTTTCCTCTGTAGGTAAGTATCCACATGGGAGGAGTAAGTCTCTATGCAGTGTCCTTAAAGGACCATCCTTGTTTTCGGGTTTAACCGTATAGACAGGAAGGGTGCCTGCTCTGCTCACCACTACATGGACAATCGACTCCCATTTGTCTGAGATCTTATGCTTCCCCCGGATGCGGGCATTCCTGATCAGTACTCGGTCTCCAGCTTCCAAGTCTGAAGCAGTCACACGCCTGTCAAACCGTGTTTTGTTTTTGTGTGCTGTCTTTGCAGCGTTATCCATGGCTATTTTGTAGCTTTCCTCGAGCCGTGACTTAAGGTTTTGCACATACTCGGAATGTGATGTGTGTTGGCTGCCACGTACTGATAATCCAAATGCCAGATCAACCGGCAGGCGAGGCTGGCGCCCGAACATTAATTCGTATGGTGTGTAACCTGTCACGTCATTCCTGGTGCAATTATAAGCGTGGACCAGGGGTTTTACAAAATCACGCCAACGAGACTTCTCTTGGTTCTGAAGGGTGCCTAGCATGTCTAGTAAGGTGCGATTAAATCGCTCAACAGGGTTGCCCCTAGGGTGGTATGGGGTTGTCCTTACTTTCTGTATGCCAGCCACTTGACAGAGCTCTTTTATCATGCGAGATTCGAAATCTGGCCCCTGGTCGCTATGTAGCTTTTCCGGCATGCTGTAGTGCACCATTAAGTTCTCCCACAGACACTTTGCCACTGTGCGTGCCTTTTGGTTAGGTGTAGGAATGGCAACCGCAAATTTGGTAAAGTGATCCGTGATCACAAGGATGTCTTTGGTCCCACTTTTATCAGGTTCAAGAGAGAGAAAGTCCATACAAAGGAGTTCAAGGGGTCTAGTGGTGTTAATATTGACCAAGGGCGCCACTCTCTCAGGTGGTGCCTTCCTCCACACGCATCTGCCACATGTCCTCACCTTCCTCTCCACATCCACAGCCATCCTCGGCCAGTAGAATCGGGACCTTACGAGATCCATTGTACGGTCCACTCCCATGTGACCCATATGGTCATGCAGGCTGGTCAGAACTGTGTCACGGAGCTCAGCTGGGAGCACAAGTTGGTAGGTTGTTTTGGGACCCTCTTGACGACGTCTGTACAAGACATTATTCAAGAGCTCAAGGCGATTTAGCTCTCGGAGCAGGAGTGGGAGGTCAGGGAGTTGATTCCACAAGGTGGGGGGTGGTGTGTCCCCATACTCGATTTGGGAAATGACATGCCTTATACATTGGTCTGTCCGTTGTTTATCTATCAGCTCTGCTTCAGATAGATGGGGGATGACTGGCAATCCTCCGAATTGACCCTCTTGCTCATAGCTTGCTCATAGCAGCATTAGCAGAGATGGCAAGACATTCAACTAGGGCAACATTATCAGCGCTACTTTCATCATCATTGACACTGTAGATAAGCTGCCTTTCACAGATGGCTTGCACGACTGCTTGATCGACTGCGTCAATGTTTTCAGGATCAGAGAGGTGATCTCGGGTGAACTGGAGAATGCGTTCTCTCTCCTTCTGGGATTTGAGGTCATTCTCCAACTTTCCATGCAGCCTACGGGACAAGCCGTCCGCATCACCGTTCTGCTTTCCAGGCCGGTAAAGAAGTTTGAATGAGAATGTGGACAGTGCTGCCAGCCATCTATAGCTTGTCGCATCCAGTTTTGCTGAGGTCAGTATATAAGTCAGTGGGTTGTTATCAGTAACAACGGTGAAATGGTTACCATATAGGTAATCGCTGAACTTTTCGGTGACTGACCACTTTAGCGCTAAGAATTCTAATTTATGCGCTGGGTAGTGGCTTTCACTACAGGACAGCCCTCTGCTCGCGTAGCCAATAACTCGGAGCTGACCCTCTTGCTCCTGATACAAGACAGCACCAAGCCCGGTGGTACTGGCGTCGGTGTGGAGCACATAAGGCTTCTGGGGATCCGCAAAACCCAGCACAGGTGCGGTGGTAAGTTTGCTGATGACGGTCTCGAATGCTTGCTGGCAAGCAGGGGACCATCGTTCCCCAAAGAGCTCCTTTGGATGATGGTACTGTTCTGATTTCTGTTTCATCTTCGCCTTCTTTTGAGAAGGTGGGTAACCCGAAGTTAGATCATGGAGGGGCTTCACGATACTGGAATAACCTTTAACAAACCTCCTATAGTACCCAGCAAACCCAAGGAAGGATCTTAACTCTTGTAAGTTCTAGGGAATTGGCCAAGTCTTAAGGGCAGAGATCTTCTCTGGATCGGTTTGTACTCCATTCCTGGACACCACATGGCCAAGGTAACGGACTGACGTCTGAAAGAAGACACACTTTTCCGGGGACAGTTTCAGACCAAACTCTTTGAGACGAGAGAGCGCTTTTATCAACTTCTCCTCATGTTCCTCTAGGGTTCTGGAGAACACAATCAAGTCGTCGAGGAAGACCAACACATCCTTTAAATGCATGTCTCCCATGCACTTTTCCATTAATCTTTGAAATGTGCTCGGAGCATTCGTCACTCCCTGAGGCATGCGATTGAACTCCCAAAACCCGAGAGGGCACACAAAAGCAGTTTTTGGTTTGTCTGCCTCCTCAACCTCTATCTGATAGAACCCTGATTTTAAATCGAGGACAGAGAACCACTGGGAGCCATTGAGAGCACAGAACGTGTCCTCAAGTTTGGGGAGAGAATATGCATCCTTAATGGTCTGGAGATTGAGACGCCTGTAATCTATGCACAAGCGGACCTGGCCATTTTTTTTCCTGACCACCACAATTGGTGACGAGAATAGTGACTCCGACTCTCTGATGACTCCTGCATCAAGAAGCTCTTGGATGTGTTTCCGAACTGCCTCAAGGTCTTGTGGGTGGATTGGTCGAGGGCGCAGTTTGAAGGGAGTTTCATCCGAGAGCTTTATGTGGTGCGTTACCTTATCTGTTTGGCCAAAATCTGAGTCGTGTTGCGCAAACACGTCAGGCATGTTGTTGAGTTGCCGAGTGATGCGTTCTTTCCACTCAGGTGGGACTGGGGACTCGCCAAAGTTAAAGCTTAGAGCAGGCTTTTGGGAAAGCTTTGTCTCTGGTGACCCTTGGAGTGGCTCAGGTGCCTTGGCCACACTGTGCTCCTTTAACAATATGGTCTGGTAAGTACAGATCTGTGCTATTGTGCACTTTGCAGGAATGGCAATATCATGATCAGACTCATTACAGATCACAACTGGTAGCTTATTGGGCCGCCGCTGGGGAAGATCAATCAGGGCAGCTTTAACAAGCAAACCACCTGGCAAGGAGGATGAAGATGGATGTTCGATAAGAACGGACTTCTCGCTCTGGAACCCGTTCATTGGAGCAACTCCTTCCAGTACAACAGTTTCACCAGCTGGAATGATTTGGGAGCTCTTCCCATGTAGCCTCACTACACCGCAGGGCTCGATGTTGTTTGCCCGCTTGTGTCTCACCTCAAGTATTTTAAGGACTGCTCTGTAACCATGCGGGGTAGGCTGATGTGTCATTCCAGTTTTGGAATAGATGTCATAGAGCACATCAAGGGTATTAGTGCCTATAAGCACAAGGGGCTCTGTGGCGGCTTCAAAGTCAGGTATGACTAGGGCAAGTGTGTTTACATCAACTGATGCCCCCACAAGTTCTTTTGGGAAAGTTACAGCCAACTCAACATAGCCCAAATAGGGGACGGACTGCCCCGCTGCTCCCTCTACCTCTAGGAGGTTGAATAATGGCTTAATCTCTTGCTCTGAAAGATGTTGTGTGTAGAACAACTGAGGAATGGTTGTTACTTGTGAACCTGTGTCAAGCAGGCAGTTGACTGCTTCGTCTTTTATGGTCACTCGAGCCGTACTCTTGGTGCCAACCAACCGCTTGGGAAGCCGGAAAGGTGGGTTTCGATACACATGTTCCAGGCTGGAACAGGATTGGGCTTTGACTCTTGCAGCTGGGGGTTTGTTTACATCTGGGGGACGTTGTTGACTCTCCTCAGCCCCTGTTTGTCCCGCAACAGGGCCTGTTACTCGTTTAAAGGCGGGCTGGGACCATTTTGTGTTTCCCACCTGTGCTGCTTTTCCTCAAACTGCTTCCTCTTTTCAGCTACTAAAGCTGGGTTTGCTGTGCTGGTGCAAGATGGAGCAATGTGTCCATCTTCCCCGCAGTTGAAGCAGTACCCGGGTTTGGGTTTGTTTGCCGGGTTCTTTTTGATCGGTTCTCGCATGTCTGTCTTGGCATCATCTGGCCCTGATACTCTACTCTGAAACTTCCCAGCTGCTCCCTTGTCGCCACCCCCCTTTGTTCTTTTCGATTGCATGAATGAGGTTAGTTGACTCTGTAGACTAATCACCTGTTTCCTCAAGTCCTCAATAGCACTGAGGCTGATCTCATGACTCTCCTCTGGCACACAGGCATATGCACCATGGAACTGCAACTGGGCTTTCTGCTTTGTAGCACCCATATGTTTTTTCATATGACTGGCTTTCGCTTGCTGTTTGTCTTCTTCAGAGCGTATCATTAGCAAGAGATCTGAAAATGAGGGTGGACTACTTTTCTTTTGTTCGAGTTGCAGGGTGTTGAGCAAGGCATTATCCCAACACCCCCTGCAGAACTGCTTAAGAAGGTGTCTGTCTACTTCCTCGTGTGCAACAACACCCCTTTTTATCACAAGGTTTAAAACTAGCTGCAGCCGATGGAGGTAAGCAGAGGGCTTCTCACCCAGATCTTGGAGGGTGTTCAGGAATCAAGCGAAAAGTTCCTCCCCATCTTCCACAGTGCCAAAAGCTGAGTCTAGTAGCTGTAGATAGGCTGAAGGGGGTGACTCAGGCCGTAGCCCTTTGACAATATCAGCTGCGGGCGGGAGCAAGCTCTCAAAGATCTTTCTGGATATTTGCAGGGGGGACATGCTGGAATCAGTTTGGAGCAGCTCAATATGTGAGCGCCAAGTATCATAGTCGGTTTCATTATTAGGTCTGGGGGCCTTTCCAGAGAAGGAGCGGAGTCTCACTGGGGATTGCACTTGTGGGACAGCATCCTGTCTCCGTACGATGTGCTCAACCACGACCTTCTGGACTTCAGGTGGATTCATATCACTTAACGAAAGGGATGGTAATCTCTTTTCATTAGTGAGTAGGGCAGAGTCAGTGGCACCTAAGCCATTATTGCTTGGTGACATATCTGAGAATGAGATGAGAGGCTGTTGCTCAGGGTCCAGTGGTGAAGGTATGAAGAAAGTGGGCTCAGCAGGTATGGGGGGAGAGCCTTCAGCTCGGGGTTGCATAGCTTCAACATCTTCACATAATCTTTACCACTCTGCTTAGCCAGCTCCTTGAGCTCAGCCAGATATGTCTTGGTAACATTGCTGCCGATCTTAGTAGTGTACACACTGCTTAGTGTCTTTACTTCATAGGCAATGGGGGGATTGCTATGTACTGTGTACGTATGCGGCAAGTGAGGTTCTAAGCCTTCCAAGGCTGAACCACTCGAGTACTCAACGATCAGGTTTTGGTAGAGTTCGTCTGATAGATCATCAACAACAAGGGATCTCTCAATTTTGCCATACTTCTTTAGATAGTCAATTACCTGTTCATCTTGATCAGCTATCTGTGTCAGACCATTAACAATAACTGCATTTGGGATTTTAACATCATACCTTTGTACAAAGTCCATATTGGACATGATTTCAGTATTGATATTCAAATTAATTGGCTACTGGCTGGCTCGCCAATTCTGTAACCCTTGTTACGATGTAATAACAGAGCACAGGTAAGTAGTAGTCAATAGTAATAACTGGACCAGTAACAGAAGACACTAAGCTTTTAAGAGCCAATATCTTGAACATCAATAATGACACAGACTACAATGGTTTGTATGTTTGTGGCCACTTGTTATTTCAAGCTGAAAGTCAACATGTAATACAACAGCTTTTTTTGGAAAGAACAATGTATGAAAAATAACAAACTAAAATAATAAAGCCGGCAAAATAAAACAAAAGATACCCTTTGTTCCCAAAGTTAGTCCTTATTGCGTTGGGGCCCTTTTTCCGACCAAATGTCAGTGTATCACTGTCTATTTTAGTCCTATCGCACAGTCCGTGAGAAAGGAGAAACCAAGGAACCGTGCACGCATCTCAGGTTCAATACCAGTGGTTCGGTTCGGCTCGCCACCCAGTTCACACTGGGAATCTCTGGGTCTAGGGATCTGAAGCCTTGCAGGAGTCCGGCAGGAAGTACTGGCTGCGTCCCCTTTTTCTTTATGGTATCACCAAAAACCTGACCTAGAGACAGGCCAGATGAGATCCAAATATCTCATTACATTCATGCTGTCTGCACAAATCATGTTCAATTTCTAATCTCCCATGAATTATTACCAATTAATAATAATATTTTGTATTAATTAGTTCAAATCATGTTCTCAAAAAGGTTTAGTTGTACAACAAAAATATATCTTTCAAGTGTTCATTTGTAGTTGTGTAACTATAAATACATTCAAAGTGCTTCTTATAATCATGTTCAATTACACATTAATAACCATCTACAAATACTCAAAATTATGTGGTTACACAAGTAACTGACAAAAGTACATTTCACAAAAATAAAATAAAATACTGTGGAGTACCCCTTTAATTTGGCCAAAATTGCATCAAATGCAGTAAACATTAATAGTAACGTGAGGCATTAAGGCTTAACGTGCTTAATTGTCTCTCCTTGCACCGGTAACAGTGAGAGATTGCACTAAATATTAACCTCTTTAATTACTATAAACATAAAATAAACATAAATTGCACGTAACACCAAATAATCATGCCAGCTAAGTGGCTAGGCTCAAGTTAACACGCTATTAGCATCACAAAACACAGTTTCAGATAGAGCACTATTAGCACCTTTTAATGGCTATCAGCGCCAATTAACATAAATATCAGCTGCCTTACAGTCATCTTAACAGGTTTTATAGTGTTTTCACTCACCGCTGAGTCAAAGTATGAACGAGGTTTACAGCATTTCACCTCGGCAGACCTGCGAAAATCATCCGGCCTCTCACGCTGCTTTACAATCTTAAATGCAACAGTATGGCGGTCAGCAGCTGTTTAACATCATCTAGAATTAATATTACTTCATTCAGAAGATCATTTTTAGTTCTTACTCAACGGATGACAAAAGATTTTATTTTCTCTATGTCCCATCAGCACTCGAGGTAGCCAGCATAGGTTGTTTTTTAAAACAGGAAGTTATAACAGGAAGCTGAACTGCAGCCGATCACCTGGGACTAGTGGGGTTCATTGATTTGTTATTTGGGGATCTTGTCATACTGAGCCCTTCACTGCTGCTTGGAAAATACAATGTTGGCTGTGTTTCTCCTTTTATGCACATACTTTCATGATTTTAAACAACTTTTAACAGATGTAGTCATTTATATGAGTTATTTGAATGATATTTACTCCAAATGTTATTTTTATACCAACACTTTTTAAATAGTTCTTCATATTATTATTTTCTTAATGTATATAATCAACCTAAATTAATTATTTGTTTGTTTCTAAATAAAACGAATTGTTTTAAAGGGATAATTCTAATATTATAGGGTGTCATTTTAGAGCCTGGGCTACATAGCCTCTTAACATCCACCATTTTTTGGGAATTTTCACCTATTTGGTGTACCCAAATGGAAAAGCTTATAACAGAAGAACTGTGATGCCAAAATGCATGTATTAGGCTCAATTTGAAAGGTAACATCTTCTCATTTTTGGAAATGTACTTGTTTAGCATGTGGCTAAAACACAACCAAAACTACATCAGTTCAAATATGCCTCAAGAAAGTGTTTTTGGTCCTTGTCTATGATGAGTCACATTTGAATAACAATAACTAGGACATGCTTTATGCCAGAACTATGTAAATCTCCACATACCTTCTACATCTTGTCAAGCACACCTGTATAAAATTACAGACCTCTAGACATAACCTTATGGGAACTAGGGAGTTTTTAGTTTGTGGTGTCACTGGTGTCACCACAAACCTCTCCAAAATGTCTTCAAGTGGCCAAATTGTGCCAATTGCTTTTACTCATAACTGCGTGATGCTAAGCCACTTACACATAGTTTAAGAGGTTCGTCGGCGACCTGGAGGATGTTAGGAGGCTAATGGGTCCATAGTGACATCTGCAGGTATGTTTACCTGCTGTTTGATGTGCTGCAGCTGAGCAGCTAATCATAGCTGATTAGCTATCTAACTGCTAACTGCCATTGGTGGTGCACTTTTCCCCGATGAATGTTTGTTTGGTGGCTTGTTCAACAAGCTGAGCTGCAGGACAAGACGTGTGTTCATGTTTGTAAGTTATCATCAAGTTTTGATGAAATTTCATTCACTACCATGTTTAAAGGAGGAAGGTATCATGCCTCATATTGCAATTTAATTTAACAATTGAGCCTTGAATATTTTATATCTTTTAAGATTTTATTTAACGTTAAATGTTGGACATCCTGAATGTTGTGAACAAAAGTTCCATGCTGTAAGTGCTTTACAGAATGAAAGCAAAGTTTTATTTGCCCCCCCTCAGACTCTCCCTTCCCCCCCCAAATGATCTGATCAGTGACTCAAATCTGTGATACGTTAGGTTATGATCTGATAAGCCATGATTAAATTATAACTTTTAGTTATTCTTTCTGGTTTGTTAGTAAATATCAGATCAATTTGTGTACTGGAGCATTTTGCAATCCTAGTTGGGCCTTTTACTAGTTGTTCTAGTTGGAATTTCTCATTTTTAGTTTTTTCCTCTTAGATTTATCCTCCCAGTTCACATTAAAATCACCCATAAGTAAAATTTCTTTGTTGAGATTGCACTGTTTCAAGACTTCTGTAAGTTGATCATATAAAGTGTCATCCGCAGATGGGGGCCTATAGACACCTATAATGTTAAAATTTGTTGGGATAACATTATTTTTATCCCAACATATTCTAACATGTTACCCACATTGTAAACCACACGTTCACATTTGATGTTGTCTCTCACATAAAAAGCACCCCTACTCCTCTTCCATCAGGTCTGTCTCTTTTGAAACATCGGTATCCGTGCACCGTGAACACACTCGCAGGAGTTCTTTGTTTCAACCATGTTTCAGTTAGACAGAGAAAGTCCAGATTTGAGTCCAACACAAGATGAGTTAGCTGATTGCTCTTTGCAGTAATGCTTCTGATGTTAAAATCTCCACCTAATAGCCCTCTCGGTTTCAGTTTCGGGTCCCATTAGACTTTTACATGATTGACAGTTTAGAAGGTTTTGAATAACCTCTGCCTTCTCACTGCAGGGCTTCATCAGCAGCAGGTTTTGTGAGAGAGACACTGGACCTCTCCACAGCCCTGTAGTGAAAAGTTATTCATTGAGACATCATGCCTTGTGTTAACAAAGATTAGTCTGTTAAGGGAGAAGAAGAAGAAAGTTGATGCTCACTCATCACCAGCACCAGAGGAGTCCCAGACACACTCAGGCACAAATCAGCATCAAAGTTCTGCAGCTCTCCAAGTGTCACTGGTCCAGGATTTAGTAGAACATCTCCGGACAGCAGGAGCAGCATGAAGAGGAGACCTGCTATTCTCCAAAATGGGGTGGCAGATGACTGGTCCACTGGATCGGTGATTCGCTCTGGTACCTTGGCTCGTCCGTGCCGCAGGACAAAAGAATAGATTGTAAAATATCTCAGTACGTTATGATGAAAACTCACTGTAGGAGCATCAACTGGCCATGAGCCAGCATTTGTCCCAAGGTCAATCACTCGGTGTCCCAGCTGTTTTCCATCAGTGTTGATTGCTCTTGCCAGACAGACACGTACAGGCAATATAGCAATGAGTACCAACAGTAGTCCAAAAAGCACACCATGAAACACAGCCCAGGTGTTTTTGCTGATGAAACACTGCTTTGAACTTGACGCAGTTTTTGACAGGCATGCTCTGTGGTACGATTAATGGCCTTGGGGAACAGTCCTATGTAGCAATCCCATCCAGGATCCCGGTGGCCAAGGATAGAAGCTCCTCTTAAGCCCCTCAGTACCAGCCCGGTGCACCCGGAACCTCCTCTTGACTTCAGCGGGGAGAAAAGGCCGCCATCCGGGCGGTTAGAAACCCCAGAAGATCCATGTGGCCAGGGCCGTTTCCTTCGATGTTGAGATTGATGTACAAATGGTCTTCCTTGACGTTTAATCTGATGTTAACATTTGAAAACCTGGACTGGCCTGGTAGCAGAGTCAGCAGGGGGGTAAGTTGACCATCTATCCATCCTGAGTGACCCTCAGGATGGATAGATGGTCAGCTTCTTTGGTGCTGTATCTCTTTTGGAATATTGGTAACAGCAGGTAGCAGATAGCAGTTGACGGCTAGCTAGTTGTTTTGATTTGAAAAATATATCCAAAGATGATGTTGATGATGAGAGTCCTTTCTGAAGATTATTTTGCAAAATGTTCCACTTTTTTGGGTTCAAGGATCAGGAGCTCACTCCCAGTGCAGCCACTCCTCCAGAATCCTCATACATCCTTCATTTGGAGATTGAGTTTGATTGGTAGATTGGATTGGAGGAGAAAGTAAAAGGTGTTTTGACTATTCTTTTTGTAATAGTTCCTATTCTACCTCTCTCCTGTTTTATTTGATTGTGGGCTTAAAATGTGTCCTTCCCTTGTGGTTTTAGGTATCTGTTTGGTGAAAAGGTGGATGGGACAGCCTACGTGGTGTTTGGGGTTGTGCAGGGTGATCAAAAGAACAGCTTTCCCAGCTCTCTTCAGAGAGTGCCGGTGAGTGCATACTAACATTTTTGCCATATCTGTCTGTCAATTTCTTTGTGTCTAATTTCTCATATGCACAAGCATATAAACTCAAATCTGGCCTTTACCAGTGCTACAAAATCTGCAAGACTGCAGAACATGAAAAATGTCTGGGATTTTACTGTTGTCCATATGTCAGTTATAATTGTTATATTCAGAGAGAGGTATTCAAGTTCAGAATTAAGCCAGATTAACATAAGAATCTATGCACTAAACAAAATTCCTATCAACTGTCCACTGACTGTATTTCAAGATGCATTTCTGTATTATGTCACATTAGGTCAAGGAAGGTCATGCAAAGGTCACATTGAAGAAAGAGCACATCACACAGACGTTCCCAGACATCAATGCACTGGTGGGGAAGTCCATATATGTAGCTGTCAGCGTGCTGACAGAGAGTGGTAAGAAAGAGAGACTGTGTTTCTGCCTGTTCAGTACGTATGATCATGTGGGAATCATATGATTTAGCAGCACAACAGGGTTCAAATTAACCATCAGTAACGTCTAAAATTTCCAACACAAGAAAGAGAAAGAAAGAAAATAAAAATACCATATCAGGATAAGTATGTCAGAAATTGAATGGATTTACATTGTTTCTGTATCAATTAATCACAAATGAAGCAAAAATGTGTAAAAATACTTTTTGTGTGCATGTGTTTGTGTTTCTGCATCATCTCACAGGTAGTGAAATGGTAGAGGCAGAGTTGAGAGGCATCCAGATTGTCACATCACCTTACACCATCCACTTCAAGAAAACACCCAAATATTTCAAACCAGGAATGCCCTTTGATGTTATGGTAGATAATTCTACTTTAAATAAACCCTTTCCAGAAAACATTTCACTGCTGAAATACAGTCACAGTTTGAACCCAACTTTCATGCCATAAGTCATTTTTTCTTTCTTTTTTTTTTCACAAGCCGCATGCTGTTTAATGCTTCCTTAATATCCATACAACTGATTGGTGCAATACTTCAATCTGTCATGGATCATTATGATACAAAGCACATCATTACACAGTAGAAATTCACACATAAACACACAGGGTCACTATATATTAAGTCATAATACTTAGTGCCCAGCTTGTGCAGTTTGCAGCCAGAGTAATCTAATAGCATGAGGTTACCATTAATAATATGTCATTAAATAACAATAATAGTTAGATCTTTTCTGATTGTTCAGCTGTTTGTGTCTTGGATGGCAGGTTGAAGTTCTGAATCCTGATGAGACTCCAGCACGAGGTGTTGATGTGATGGTCGACCAAGGCCAGGTGCAAGGCAACACTGCATCCAAAGGCCTCACTGCACCCAATGGCATGGCTAAGCTTTTTGTCAATACAGCGGAAGGGGATGAGAATCTGCAGATCACAGTAAGTCTCCAAAATGTTTTGAAAGTCTTTACCCTTTTGCATTACAGCCAGGTTTGGCAAATGGAAGCTTAAACCCACAACTTTTGAGCTAAAAGGAGAACAAATATTAGGTTCACATTCGTCAGGTGGCCAGAAACGTAACTCCAAATGAAGGCAAATGTGGTTCTGTTTCTGCTGGACATGAAAGTTGACCACTATTATCATCATTATCATCATCATTGTAAATTTATAAGCCAGTAATACAGCATGTGGAGGCTGTGTATGTTGATGTTTTTCTGCCCTTTGGTGGCAAAAGTCATTGGGGAGATGACAGACAAAAAGCCAGGCACAGGTTTATTTGTGAAGTTAGTGGTGTTCTTAATACTAGTTGAGTTGTAGCGTCAGTTGATGCTGGATGTCAGTTAAAAGTGCCTTAACTCAAGTGAGAAAAAGGAACAGTTTTATTTTAACACAATTAAATGGCAAGATTTAAAACAGCCCTCAAATAGGACAAAGCCGTATCGTTTGCAAGCTCAAAAACGAATTTGGCAACGATGACCGGCCTTTATTATACTGTGTCACTCTATTATCTGTAGGTCCTTTTCTGTTCTGTCAACTGATATTTATCTAAGGATACAAATCTTTTTGTTATTTCTTTAATTGATTTTACTTTTTCTAGGCTGAGGTACGCTAGTCAAGGACAATATTGGATAGGATAGACCTGAGACTTTTCATGTGCATATATTTATTTAACTGTGCGTGTACACTTACTTATGTCTGTGTTTGATTGCAGATAAAGACCAACAATCCTCGTATTTTATCTGAAAGGCAAGCATCAGCCACCATGGTAGCTCTCCCATATAGTACCACAAACAATAACTACATCCACATAGGTAAGAAACATCCTGAAACAACATGAGGTTTTAAAAGAAGATGCGGATGGCAGTGGCGGTGCTGCCTAAGTGCCAAGATTTCTTCCGTGTCTAGCAATAATCACAAAATGTAATTTTTGTAGGGGTGGATACAGCTGAGGTGGAATTAGGGGAAAACATAAAAATCAACTTCATCCTCAGCAAGCACCAAAACCATGATAAGGACATCACATACCTGGTGAGAAATGTTTAGCACCTGTGCATGTGTGTGTGTTTGTGCACATGCTTGAGTGTTTGTGTCTTGTGCCAATATGTACACACATGTTGGCTGAGTGCTGATGTTCAAATCTGTGCCCTCAGATCCTGAGCAGAGGTCAGCTGGTGAGACATGGCCATCACAGGTCAAAAGGACACACAGTGTTTTCCTGGTCATTTCCCATCACCAAAGAGATGCTGCCATCATTCCGCATCATAGCCTTCTACCATACAGATGACAATGAAGTGGTATCAGACTCTGTTTGGGTGGATGTCAAGGACACCTGCATGGGCTCGGTGAGGCACACAACACTGAAGTAGTTAAACTGATGAAGTGGACAAAAAAATCCACCCACAGTCAAGCTGATTTAAGTTCTAGGATATATTTTTATGTAACCGCTCTAACAAATACAAATCTGCAGGTTTCCTTCATTGTCCTTCTCTTCACATCTAGCTGAAGCTGGAATCAGATTCAACCTTCTTTGAGCCTCGCAGGACGTTTGGTCTTAAGGTCACAGGAGACCCAGGGGCCGTAGTGGGACTGGTGGCAGTTGACAAAGGCGTCTACGTCCTAAACAACAAGCACCGCCTCACCCAGAAAAAGGCAATTTCTTTATTCTATCTGTATTTTCCAAACTATTTGAAGGGGGATTCATCGCAAAATCTAGGTTTAAGACATAAATAACTTGTACACACGTTCCCTTTTCAGTATTTCTAAGGTACACTGTAAGGTAAGGTATACTGATATGTCTGTTTAATTTAACCCTTGTGTGTTTGTATTTTGCTGCACAGGTGTGGGACCAAGTAGAGAAGTACGACACAGGCTGCACACCAGGTGGAGGGAAGGACAGCATGAGTGTGTTCTACGATGCTGGGCTGTTATTTGAGTCCAGCTCCGCTTCTGGGACCCCCTACAGACAAGGTGATACTACTTAATATGTAGTCTCATTGTTTTCCCTCCTCCTACTTATCTCATTCATCCATTCCCAACCAAACCCAGCTTGGGTGTGGTCAGAAATGCGTACCTTTAGCCACACCCAAGAGTGATGTCACTGGGTCATTGAGTATACCTATGGATCACTGCAGCAAGAGAAAAAGTTAAACCACTAGAGGTCAGCAAAGACATGATTTTCAGGTGGTATTAAGTTGCTCTTTACATGGTTGGTTCACCCAAATTACATTTTATTTCCCTGATGCTGTATGTGATTGATTTCAATTTATTGTTGAAATCAAGAAGATAAACTACTGGAGGTCAGCCAAGATAGATGGTTTCAGGGACTCTGAAGTAAGTTTTTTTTTTTTTTAATTGTCATTTTTTAATGCTCTCAGCACAACTAACAACGTTTGCAAAACAATAGGCAACAGATATCTTAAGCTCCAAAACTAGCTGCAAAATACCACTAGGGTAAGTGAGAAAATATGTTTTATGTAATTCTGGTGAACCGCAGTTTTTGGGATATTTCCATGTTGACTTCAACAGTCAGCCACTGATCATGGTCCTCTGTTTTGTTAGGGGTGTCAAAAAAATTGCTTTACCAGTATTTGCTAATAAAGCATTTATATTCCGTTTTATTATATAACAGTCCAACAAATGATATATGCAATTGTAGATTCATTGTTCTCACACCCACACCCTGTCCCTTTGTCCAACCAGCTAAATGACCTCACTCTGATTTTAATAGCATCACGTCACAGACACCATGCAGAACTCAAGTCTACATTTAACCTTATTGGGATCCTTTAAAGATTTAGTTTGTGTTGCATTTCCAGAATTGAAATGTCCGGCCCCCAGCAGGAGGAGACGAGCCACTACTATAACGGATGTCACGACCAGCTTAGGTAAGAACCACAGCTGAAACTACCCAATAAACACATATCCAGTCCCCTGTGCCACACAGCTTGGACTCTCCAAAATGTTTGTAGTTACAAACAATATTTGTCTTTGCAATTCTGTCTATCAATGGAAAGATAGAAACACAATTCATATTTCTATTTTCCCTACTTTCAAATGTATTTACATTTTAAATAACTGTCCAGTTGTACGTCACCCCTCTTCTTGCTCTCTATACCTTCTCACCTCTGCTTCTCCTCCTTCTTTCCAGTGAAGCTATATAAAGAAGAACTGCAACGTGACTGTTGTTTGGATGGCATGAGGGACACCCCCCTCTCATACACCTGTGAGGTGCGCAGCGAGTACATCACTGACGGTACAGCCTGTGTCGAGGCCTTCATACACTGCTGCAAGGAGCTGGAAAGACAGCGAGCTGAGATGAAGCATGACAGCCTCATATTGGCTCGCAGTAAGAGACAGGGATGAGGGATGGGAGAAAAGCCCTGGGTGGTTACTTTCCATGGTTATAGAGAAAGTTAGAAAACAATCAGTGTCTCCCAGTGGAAATAATAACCGTTTTAAATCTATTCATCAGGTGAGGAAGATGACAGTTACATGGACAGTAATGAGATTGTTACACGCACCAATTTCCCTGAAAGTTGGCTGTTTATAGAAATCGATCTGCCTGCTTGCCCTTCACATACACCTGATTGGTGAGTCAACTGACATCTATAAACACATACAAATATACTGATAACTAATTTCATGACACCACTTGAATTTAAAATGACCTTTTACCTGTCAACCTGATTACACTTTTCTATGTTTCAGCGGCACAACAGTCTATGAGAGAAATATCCCTTTGAAAGACTCAATCACAACCTGGGAATTCACTGGCATTAGTCTGTCAAGAACTCACGGTGAGGATTCAGTGACTAAAATCTGTCTTGTGCTTTAATTGTGCCTCTTCAACCTAAAAGCCAAAAGCCCACCATTGTACTGTCTCTCCTTCCCTCACACTTATTTTCTTCTTCTCTCATCCCTTGTTTGGTTGTGTTTCTTTTAATCCCTCCCATCTTAAGGAATCTGTGTTGGCGATCCGTTAGAGGTAATTGTCCGGAAGGATTTCTTCATTGATCTCAGGCTGCCTTACTCTGCTGTCCGTGGAGAGCAGATAGAAGTTAAGGCAATTCTCCACAACTACAGCCGAGACCGTCTCAGAGTAAGTCTATGTTACTCTGCTCTGGTGTTTCAGGACATTCAGCAAGCCGATGAGACCATGATATTTTTCTGGAGAGTTTGCAAACAAAAGAGCAAAAACAATAGTAAATATTGGACTGATATAAATTATGTGGCAAAAAGAGAAATAATAAATGAAAGTAAAGCAAGAAGCAATCCTTTCTCCAGTCTTTGATAGTTGTGATGTCTCACTGCAATATTTACTGTGTGCCTTTCCATTCTTAAGATCAAATTGCTCTTTTAGGAAACAGTTTAAAAAATGACATTTTCTTCAAATGGGGACGGAATCATCAACTTAAATGGACAGACTTAAACTAATACTGATCATTATTATTTTTAATATATGAGCAAATCCCTATTTAAAGGTACAGTGTGCAGAATTTAGTGGCATCTAGCAGCATGAATTTGGCACAAACAGAATATAATATTCATAAGTATGTTTTAATTAGTGTATAATCACCTGAAAATAAGGATCGTTGTGTTTTTATTACCTTAGAATGAGCCCTTTATAGCTACATAGGGAGTGGGTCTCCTTCCACAGTAGCCTGGAATGGACAAACCAAACACTGGCTCTAGAGAGGGTGTTTTGCACAAATTTTGTGGCCACCATAAGTTCTCCTACACGCTTGGAGGGGGAGGAGTATTCAGTTGGTTGCAATCTGCAACCTCACCACTAGATGACTAAATCCTACACACTGGTCCTTTAAAACTGAAATAATGTTGTTGTTATTCTATAGATAATGAAACACAGTGGCAGAAATTGTTGAAAGTGATAAGAAATTATGTGTAGATGCTCAGAAGAATCAACATACAGTATTTCATCAGAATCTGCTACTCAGGGAGGGGATCGTCATCTTAAATCAACTGCACATACCTCAGTTTCTTTCTCCATCTTTGTCTTGTTTTCAAGGTGCGTGTGGATCTGATTGAAGCAGAGCATGTGTGCAGTTCAGCCTCTAAGCGTGGAAAGTATCGTCAGGAGGTTGAAGTTTGGCCCAAAACAACACGATCTGTACCTTTTATCATTATTCCCATGAAAGCAGGAGAATACCCAATTGAAGTCAAAGCAGCTGTTAAAGACGTATATGTCAGTGATGGAATCATGAAACCACTGCGGGTGGTGGTAAGAGGCTTTCAACCAGTTACAATCAGTTTGTACAGTTGCCCTATTTAGCCACTTGATTGAGATCAAAGTCATGTTACTTATTGTCATTAAAGGGAAACACTCATCTTTTGGGGCTTAACTTTGATGCATGTTTAGAAGACTCTTGTTTTCTGTATATCAGTCTTTTTAAATGCAATTGAAAATAAGAAAAACAGAAGAAAGATAGAACAATAATTGAACAAGGGAGCCAGATTGTATTTTCCTACACACCAGCCTATAAAGTTTACTCAAAAATATTTTCTCTGATGTTTGTCCTGTTGTTTCTCCAGCCTGAAGGCGTACTGGTTAAATCTAAAGAAAGCATAACTCTGGACCCTAAAGGTTTGTGTGATGAGTTTACTCATTAAATGGCTGCAGTATAGGAGCAACAAAGTAATTTAGTAATATCATGTTTTCTTCACATGGTAATTAATCCTCCAACTTGACCATGGTGCGTCCCTTTAGGTGGTGAACAAAAAGAAACTATCAAGAGCTATATACCTCAGAAGGATATGGTTCCAGACACACCTACTAGCACACAGATCTCTGTGACAGGTGAGATATAATGTTGTATGGGCAAACAAAAAACTGCACTGGTGTAAACTGTTACTGTTGTTGCTTCTCATTGGCAATGACTTCACTGGTTGTGTGGGACCTTTACATGTTTGTTTGGTTGTTTCTTCCAGTTGATCTATAATGTTATGGTTTCTGTGTGTGTGTGTGTGCATGCAGGGAGAGAGCAAGTAAGTGAACTGGTGGAGAGCGCCATTAGTGGGACGTCAATGGGTAGTCTGATCTACCAGCCCGCAGGCTGTGGAGAGCAGAACATGGCCCACATGACCCTGCCTGTCATTGCAACCACATATTTGGATAAAACCAACCAGTGGGAAACCATTGGCCTTCAGAAACGTGGCGAAGCTCTGCAACACATCAAAGCCGGTAGGCACACATAGATACAACAATTAGCACAAAACCCCCTATGTGTCAGATTTTTAAATTTGAATGGGTTGAATGAATGCAACACATAGACTACAGCAATTTTCACTAGGATTGTCTTACTTTTTTTTTTACAAAAACAACAATGCCATCAAAATTATTTGAAAGATGCTATAAATTGCAGAAAAAAACATGACCTTATACACTTTAAACGGGGATCACACTTTAACAAGATTTCTCAAATTGTCATACATTGGATAAGATTAATTGAATGGAAGTCAGTGAAAAGATTGTGGGTTTTGTTTGTGTCCAGGCTACCAGAACGAGCTGAATTACCGTAAGGAGGATGGTTCTTTTGCTATTTTCCCCCATAGTAAAAGTAGCACGTGGTGAGGCATCAAAACATTCATAATCACATATGTAAATGTTTGCTCATCCTACTTAACTGAGATTCCAACTTTGTGAGGATGGGTGTATTTCATGTGAAAATAAATGTAGCTAAACTTTTACACCCTCTCCTCTCCTCTCTAAGGCTGACAGCATATGTTGCCAAAGTTTTTGCCATGGCCAGCAGTCTGGTGGCAGTGGAAAAAGATGATGTCTGTGGCGCTGTCAAGTTTCTAATTCTCAATGCACAACAACCTGATGGCCTGTTTACAGAAGTTGGAAAAGTGTACGATGCAAAGATGATTGTGCGTGCAATGATTTCAGTTACATCAGTCTTCAATTGATGCTATAAAATAGCTACACAATCACATCACTATGATCTTACAGTATATGAACAAAGAGATGTTTATGCTGTTGATATTGATGATGGTTCTGACAACTGTGTGTCTGTGTGTGTAGGGTGATGTGCGTGGCACAGATTCAGATGCCTCCATGACGGCCTTCTGCCTCATTGCTATGCAGGAGTCACGCACACTATGTTCTGACATGGTTAATGTGAGTACCTCACCTGCAAACATCTTTTTCCCTCACCAGTTTTATTTTTTCATTCACTGACTCCAAATTAATGATAAGCAAAAGCAAGCTTTCTGCAGTCACCGAACCACCATTAAGCAATTGACCGCTAGCCAATCCCTGCTCCCCTAGTTACTGTTGCTAAGCCTGTCACACTTTCCATTCTTGCATGGCACATATGTGGTTTACAATACTCAGTGTAGCACAAATTTTAATCATGTTTCCAGAAAATTGGCTAAAGAAGATGAGAATGCATGCCTTAATGCATGTTTTCATCAACTACTGTTGACTTCAAATGTTAGGAATCGGGCACATCAAGATACAAAGTTACTGGTGCTAATTCTCCAGTTTGGTGCTATGACACCATTGCAGAAGATGACGGTGCAACAAGCTGACGTAACTGAAAGAACGCTAGTCAAACCTCAAACAATGGAAAACCATGTGGAAATGTGATGGAAATATGGCATTTATATTTGTCTCATGTATTAATCTGGGGAACGGTATAGTCTCCTCATCTGTCTACATGGTATTTGTTGTTTCTTCAATGAAGCAGAAGCTTAAATGACATTTAAGTCACATGCTTCAGGTTTCTATTGTACTTTGTTGCATTTTGATTTTATCAATATACCATCTTTTCCACCTCAGCCAAATGTAAAAACTCTTTTTCAAAATTTCAGGGTTCTTTATGCACAAATTGAAAATGTACAACAGGTGGATAATGCACTTAATGGTAACAGTGACAGATTGAAAATTTGCAGAAAGTTTTAAATATGAGACAGAAGTAGATAAAAGCAGGCAAAAGCATTTCTAGCCAGTGACCATCAGTTTTGCAAGCTAGCAAATTTATCAGCTGTGGCAAAGTAGATAATTAATCTAACGTTTGCTGTAGACCTAGTTAGTCATAGTTTCATAAAGTTGTTTTCAAAGAACAACATTGATATTCTGTGTTTTGAGTCGGCAGGGCATAATGCAGCCACAATGGCTCCCAGCTGCCTCCAATCCTTCCAACCTGTAGGCTACACCACAGGCTGCTAATATCAACCAAGAGTAAAGGTGTACCATTCAGGAAACTCTGATGCCAGTAAAATCAACTCCTGTATTGTTTCCCAATGCTCTTCCTTAACTGTGGTTTCTGTGGTTGCTATGGTCACACGGCAAGCCACGGCAGCAAGTTGGAAAAGCTGAACCATAATGAACTCTAACTCTGTAGAAGAATAGGTACTCTAATAGAATAAGTACCCAGCAGTTAACAAGTAACTACAGTTTAAGTTCTTTATAAGTACCTAAGTTGTTGCCCCCTTATTCCATAGTGTCACATCTTGTTCCCCTGTACCTACGTATATGTATGGGTATGCACTGTACTGGTACACCATTAGTAAAAAAGATTACACTGTAACTACGGAGTAATTAAGCTGTACGTTGTGGGCTGTAATCTAAAGTGTCACCAAAGTTACCAAAGATCTGTGCACATTCAAAAGGGGCGGCAGCTGCCCTTCCTCTCCTTGTCGCTCCAGCCTTGGCAACACATCACTTTTACACTGAAATCAAAGGAGGCGGCAGCAACAACTACTTGCTGTCTGAAGGCACCTTTAAAAAAATAGTAAAATCAGACTTATTTTGTTGCAACATAACTGTGTAACAGTGTTTCACTTTTAACAGGACTAGAGAAATTCCTTTGTGGATACGGAATAACTTGTGTTTGTTGTGTAAAATATTCTGGGGTTGCTGGAATGTGACTAGCGTTAGCCTAACATCATGTTTCCAGGTTTGAATTAGTTAATTATGTGCTCTTTGGCCATAAAAGTAAGTATCTGTTGCCACTGTAGATAGTACTGTAGACAGACATGCAAACAATTGCAACTTACAATAGAGCAGATAAACACACACTCCTCATTCTTTTTCTCTTGTGTTTATGCATAACATCATTACCCCACACCCCAACAGTAACCAACTCAGTAACTAGGCTCAGTATGGCTCATAAGGCAAAGAAGATGGTGAGAGAGGGAACAATCCAGATTTGTCTCAGGTTCAAATACTGCTCTAACATACAGAGTGGTTATTGAAAATGAATGAGTTGCTGTCTTCTCCCCCATTTTAAAGCCTTTTGTGTTCATTTTTACTGTCTGCCTGTTCTCCCATTCTCTTCTTCCTCCTTCCTTCATCTTCTCCTACTGTCCAGAGTCTGCCAGGCAGTATAGACAAAGCTGTTGCCTACCTGGAAAAGCGTCTGCCTAGCCTCACCAACCCATATGCTGTTGCCATGACATCATATGCCCTGGCCAATGAACGCAAACTGAACCGGCAGATCCTCCACTCCTTTGTTTCTCCAGGTGTCGTCACACAACAATATTGTTAATCATATTCAGAAACAGCATCTATAGATGGACATTGACATGGCCAAAATAATCTGATGATTTTACTTTATCAAAGACACAGGAATATCAGTATCAGTGAATACATTAGACAATAAAAACTGCAGTAGAGAAATACCAACAATATATCTGAGCTAATTAAGAAACAGTATCTCATTTACATGGATTGTCCACCAGAACAAATGTTATTTTTCAACATTGTTCAAGACATTCAAAAGCAGTGGTGGAAGAAGTATTCAGATCCTAGAAATACTGTTGTCTAAAAATATTCCATTACATGTAATAGTCCTGAGTTAAAAATGTTATTTAAGTAAAAGTACAGAAGTATTATCAGCTAAATACACTCCAACTATCAAAAGTAAAAGTATCCATAATGCAGACTGGCTTCTTTTAGAGTGTTATATTTTAATAGTATCCCATATTACATTGTCTGTTTTTATCACTAACAAATACATATAAGAACATTTTAATGTTGTAGTTTATCTTGTCATAGATTAATAGTAATAGTACTGCGTCATATTATATAAGTGTCATCATAAAATCATATGTTTCATAACAATATTAGTAATATACCTTATTTACATAGCACCTTTCATACAAAATGCGTAACAAATTTTAAACAGAAAAGAGCAGATAATTTAAACAGTTAAAATATTAAAATATATTATTTATGTAAAATCTTATTCTAAAGGCAACCAGTAACTATTAGAGGCAAAGAATTGTAGTGAAGTAAAAATAATAATAATTGAAATTGCAAGCAGCGATGAACGGGCCCTCATGCCTCCACGCACGTCGTGCTGCGGTGCAATCGAAGGGCTTCTGTCACAGACATGTAGATGTCTTCAGACCCGAGCTGTTTTCAGACAGTGCAAGAAAGACATAAACATCACTTCCTTTGTCCATTATTTTGCCTGCTGCTGGGGCTACTTTGCTGAAATTTCGTAGGGGACGCTATTACGCCAGTTTGTATCACTGATGGAAAACTGTCATGTAGACATGTTCAGGCCGGGACTCTTATCAAACATGTAAAGTTTGGTGCAGACTGGAGCATTTACACTAAAGTTATAACAGTCTCTGTCATGTCGAAACATCAAAACTCAACTCTGCACCACGGTAACGTGCGTCAACGATAACTAAATCTTTTGATAACTTTTGATCACAAACTAGTTTAAATGACACACACTGATTTTGAAGTTGTTGTGTTGAATTTTGTAGGAGGAGTTTGTTAAAATACAAGGCATGCAAAATCACCAAAATTGAGCACTAAATTCAAAATGTCCGACTTCCTGTTGGGTTTAAGCTATGGGTCCAAGAGACTTTTGTGCGCCCTGGCATGATACATGTGTGTACCGATTTTCGTACATGTAGGTTTAATGTGGCGCAGGTTAGCTTTGTTGAAATATTGTAGGGGGTGCTGTCGAGCCATTCTGCCACAACCATGCCCGCCACCTATACAGTATTACAGACTTTAAGACCTATCGTGTGTGCAAAGTTTTGTGAGTTTTCAAACATGTCTAGCCCCTGAAAAACAGCTTTATTTTGTGGCGAACAATATGTTGCTATGGTAACGGCTTGTGATGAAAACTAAGGACTTCCAGTTTTATGGCGAAACATCGAAAACATCGAAATTCTCCGCATCGCAACAGCAAAGGCGTTCAGTGAAAACTCATGATTTGAATAACTTTTGATCACAAACTAGTCTAGAAGACACACTAATTTTGAAGTCAATCTGATGAAATCTGTTTCTGTGCATGTTGGTGAAACATGCAGCAGGGGATACAGTTTAGGGGGCGCTGTTGAGCCATTTTCGTCGAGACCTATAAAATATAAAAAATTTTCACCACTTCTGATGTATGTGCAAAGTTTAGCGACTTTTCGTGTACGTTTAGTCCCTCAAAAATGCATTTGTTTTGGAAGAAGAAGAAGAATTCCTTCAGATCCAATAGGGCCTTGAACCGCTTGGTGCTCGGGCCCTAATAATTCAATAATAATAATAATTCAATAATAACAACAACAATATTAAGTAGAAAATACAAAGTAGCATAAAATATATTCAAGTAAAGTACAAGTACCTCAAGTGTGTATTTATAGACAGTACTTGAGTAAATGTGCTTAGTTACAATCTGCCACTGTTCAAAAGTGTGCTGCTCAGTACGAATATGAGAATTTTGAAATTTTAATCGATCTTTATCAGAAATGTTTGGTTATGTTAAGTGTTAATATTAAAAGACAAATATCTGATATTTTTAACTCTTAAATATCAATGTCAGTATCGGCCTCATCAGTCAGACTTTTTATTTAATTTTTCACGGATTAGGTTCAATATTTATTCATTTTTTAGGTTAGATAGTCAAGTAAGCTTTTCACAGGTACAGCATAACAATAAAAAATATTTGTCTGTGTCTCCTTCAGATTTATCCCACTGGCCTGTATCCAAGGGACGTGAGTACACCCTAGAAGCCACAGCTTATGCCCTTCTGGCTTTGGTCAAGGCCGAGGTGAGTAAGTCCCAGTTATGTGTGTTTCACCAGCACGTCATGTTACAGAAAACATACAAGAGAGTCATTATTCTTATTAGCTCACTTAAAGGGCAGATAGTTGGTGAAGAGAGGCATTTCCATGACTGGAAACCAAAGTCAGTGAAATATGTCTCTCAGTAATGTCAAATGTAAAAATGAAGCAGACACTTTATTGTGATTGATTGATTCTATCAGACAAGTTTCGAGTCTCAGCAAGATGACTGTGTCATAATAATAGGAAAAATTGATTTGGTAATCTAACAATCTATGGTAGGCTTTAGAAACTGACAGGAAATAATTTAAAGTATAACCATAACAGAATTAAGATTTAAAAAATCAAATACACAGTCAATCAAACAGATTTCAACCCTTTTCTTGCCTTCTGTTAATAAAGGCCTTTGAGGATGCCAGACCTGTTGTGAGATGGTTCAACAAACAGCAGAGAGTGGGTGGAGGCTATGGATCAACTCAGGTAACACAGACATCTCTGTCAACCTTGATACTGTACATTCATATACTCATATACCCCCCCCCCCCCACTCTTTTTCCCTCCAGGCTACCATAATAGTGTATCAGGCCATAACTGAGTACTGGGCAAATGCACAAGAACCACAGTATAATCTGCAAGTCAACATCCTAGTGCCAGGCAAGTCAAAGCCTGACAAGTTCAACTTCAACAGGGAGAACCACTATGCCACCAGAACATCTAAAGTGAGACACACACACATCATGCACAAACACACATATCATACCATCGTGCATTCTGTTCTCTGCGTGTGTGTCCCCCGCTGACCCGTGTGTGTGTTTGTGTCTTTATTTAAATCACAACAGTTCAATGGTATAAACCAAAATGTGGAAGTGACTGCCAAGGGCACCGGAGAAGCAACGCTGAAAGTAAGGATCATCTGTTGTGTATTGATGTGTCCCTTTGGAATTCCAGATTATTTAATTTCATTTATCACAATGAATGCAATATTAAAATGCACTTTTGTCTATGTGACAGATGGTGTCACTGTATTACGCTCTGCCTAAAGAAAAGGAGAGTGACTGTCAACAGTTTAACCTGTCTGTGCAGCTCCTCCCAGGTAATTCTGTCTCTTCCACTTTATATATTAGTCTTTATTTGTTGCTTTTTGTGTTCCTTAAGTTTTTTTCTTTAATGAGAAAAACTATGTAAAATACTAACAAACTAAATACTACATCTACTGTTTGCTCCTCCAGAGAAAATGGAAGATGATGAGAAGATATACAAGCTGATAATAAAAGTTTTGTGAGTACAATCAAGACGTAACACTGACTTGTGTTTCAGCAACATGGCTTTATACAGAACATTTTCTAACAAGCTATGGTCCTTCATTATTTCACTTCTTCCCTGCTCTTTCTGTTGCTCTCCTTTGTCGCTCACCCGCCAGAAGCTGTGTCAGAAATTGCCTTTTTATCTAGTTCTGAACCAGTTTTATGCCATATATATTTTAATATACTTTTAGTTATTGTAGCATATCTACCCCCTGAAGACAGAACTTTGAAAAAAGGATCAGCTGGTTGACAGCTTTATCTCAATCATCACCGCCCAGGCAAAGCATATCTCCCATATGCAGTCCTCCAGCCTTATCGCCCAGGCGGCCCGATCGCTCTCCTCACTGATGTCACAACTGATCTCGGCCTCTACTACCACCCTTCCTTGGCTGCCTTAAATGCACACTGGCACTGCCCACCCAGAGAGTCCTGCAGCCGAAGCGGGTGGCCATTCCTTCGAACAAGAGCACTGGAGCCACCAGCTGATCCGGTGAGCTGAGGTGGTTCATCGCGGCCAAAGTAGGGATTTGGTTAAAGGGAGAGTCTCTCCACCACCTCCTTTCACTCTCTCTAACCTCTTTATTTCCCTGATGGATGAGGCTCCGGTCCATCCTGGTGATGCCTCTGCAGACCTGTCGGCGTCCGAGCCAGCAGACCCCACTCCAGCTCTGGCCCCTCCCGTCACCACTGCGTCTCCTCCATCTGTGGCCAGCGCAGATTGGGTGGCTCGCTACCCCACGATTGGGACGAGGCGCCGTAGGATGCTGCAAGAGGCTGTCATCAGACGCTCAGGAGATCTTCCTTGGGCTGTGCCTCCTCGCTCCTACCCACCTGCACAGATTATTCTACCTGAGCAGCTGTACTCCTTGCAGACGGAGCACTCGCTGTCCAGTTCTGGTAGCTCGCACACTTCACCTCCTTATCCTCTCACCCCCCCCTTCCTGAACTTACTGCCTTCACTCCCAACCTCCATCCCACAAATAGTGCTGCATGTAGGGACGAACGACACTTCCCGTCGGGAGTCTGAGCACACCAAAAATGACTTCAGTCTCCTTTTTAACGTTTTAAAGGACACTGGAAAGTCCATTTTTATCAGCAGGCCTATTCCCTCCTTTGGACGCAGAGCTAAGTGCTTTAGCCACATTCTCAGCCTGAACACCTGACTCCACTCCGCATGTAGCACTCAAAACTTGGCTTTTATTGAAAAATAGATGGAGAGAATCTTCAAAAGAGATGGGATTCATCCCAACAGGCAGGGTCGTCAAATGCTGTTGGCAAATTTTCAGCACGCGATCCAGTGTGCTCCATGTGCATGACTGTGTACACAGCACACACCCACTCCAAAACCCCCCTCTTCCTGTTTCATCCCAGGACACCATCTTGTGCGCCAGCACCCCCTATTGTCCTCCGCCGGCAGTAACTCTATCATCTGTCCATCTCCCCTCTTCAGATCCTGGCTCACTGATTCTAGTTATCACAAACTTCAGGCCAAAGAAATGTATAGCCATTCGTAAATTTACAGTAAACGGTAGCAACCTGATCCAGATCACCTGCAATCATAAATCCTTACTGCAATCCACTCTGATTAAGATAGCGTTAATCAACGCTAGGTCGGTGTGTAATAAAACTTTTATCCTAAGGGACTTTTTTGTTTATTACTGAGACCTGGATGAAATGTAGTGACAACATGGCCTTGACTGAACTGTGTCCCACAGACTGTGATTTTGTTAGTGCACCCAGGATGTCTGGTTGAGGAGGAGGCTTGGCTGCTGTTTTTTACAAACAGTTTATGCCGCTCTGTGGACATAGGTGAGTTCAATGCGAGCTCCTTCTAGCGGTTCAGTTCAGTTTTTGGTGGTTGGGGGATGGGTTCCCGAAGAAGCTGGTTTTACACAAGGGTCTGTAATGTCTCGAAAACGCTTCTAAAAGGACGTCTCGGGTCTTTAACTCAACTCGTATCTCTTATGCAATTGTCGCGCTTTCCCAGCTGAGCCTCATCACGTTACTCCAGTGGCTGCGCGCGCACCTCACCGTCCTTTTTATCAACCCGCAGCTTAACCACACCCCGTTGTTATCTTCTCAATGAAAACCAGTCCAGTGTTTAGGAAAGGGAAAGGAAGAAAGAGGAACTATAAACCCTGCCCCCTTTACTCCTAACACATACCATAGCCTGCAGGATGCAGAAGAAGGGCAAAATCAGCATTGATTTTCAATCGCCCTGCCCCTCGAGTCCCTGATTTATTTCTTCATTATCGACTCTCACCTCACACTTTTCTTGCTTCTTTCTCCTAATTTAAAATGTTTTTTGAAACCTCTGAAATCTTTAAAGATACAGACGTGGCCAAAATTATTGGTACCCTTTCATTTTATTAAAATAATGCACCACTCACCTTGAACAGTGTTTTGACTGAGATTGAGATTGAGAACTCAACAAATATAAATACAAATACAAATACAAATACTGGGCTCTCTGCACATCCCTACTATCACAGCATTTTGGGGTGAAACACACAGCCCAGTGTCGGAAAGCTGTATCTTAGTCGCAGGTCATGGGTCTTCCAGCAGGATAATGACTCCAAACATACATCCAAAAGCACCCAAGAGTGGATGAGAGGAAAATGTTGGACCATTCTGAAGTGGCCTGCTATGAGTCCTGATCTTAATCCCATTGAACATCTGTGGAAAGAGCAAAATACTTGTAGTTGGGAGACGGCACCCATCAAACCTAAGAGAACTGGAGCAGTTTGCTCAAGAAGAGTGGGCTGAACTACTGGTGGAGAAATGCAGAAACCTTATACAGAGTTACAGAAAGCGCTTGACTGCAGTTTTTGCCTCCAAAGGCTGTGTTACAAAATATTAACTTAAGGGTACCAATATTTTTGGCCATGTCATTTTCATTTGTTTTATTGTATTAAATATGTTAAGTTGTAAATCAAAAGCAAAGTTTCAGTTATATTCAATGTGAAATAACGAATGATGGATACTATATACTCCTGTCAGTTTCACCTTAATACAGAGAAAAATAAGTTGGTTTTTTTTTTAAGATGGAAGATACCAATATTTTCAGCCATGTCTGTATTTGATTTGATATTTGATTAAAAAAGCTTCCCTTCACTTTCTTTCTCTCCATCTTTTTTATTCTGTTTTTTAAAATATTCTGTCCATTTTCTGTGTTCAGCTTTAAGGACAAGGAGCGTGATGCAAAAATGTCAATCTTGGATATTGGCTTGCTAACTGGCTTCACCGTTAACACAAAAGACCTCGATTCAGTAAGAGTCTTTACAGATATGCACATACCCATATAGAGATGTGTTTTATGGTCTAGAAAGTTGTCTAATCATGTTTGTGTGTATGTTTGTGTGTGTAGTTGTCCAAAGGACATGCCCGCACTATTGCAAAATATGAGATGAACACGGTCCTGTCAGAAAGAGGCTCACTCATCATCTACCTAGACAAGGCAAGGCATCAGTATTACCTCCCTCTACCCCTTTTCTCTCTGCCTTGTTCTATTTATCTCTGTCTCACCTCTGTCTTACATCTCTCCATAGGTTTCTCATGAACGTGTAGAGGAGATTGCTTTTAGGATTCATCAGAAGCTGAAAGTGGGCGTCTTACAACCAGCTGCTGTGTCTGTCTATGAATACTATGGACGTGAGTCTCAAAGACACTTATACTGTATGCTGCCTCTGTGAGCTTCATGATTTTTCTTTGCTGCTGATAAATGTTCAGAGTAATTAACAGGATGAATAAGCAGACATTATTAGATTCCCAAAGTATTTTATGTTCATTTTGTGATGTGCTGCAATCAGCACAAAATATTTAGGGCCTCAGCCCCAAAGGGCGAAGACCCTATTGTATTTCATGTGTTTGTTTCTTTCTTATTAGGGCCTGAGCCCCAAAGGGGCTCAGCGCGAGGGCCCATTCATCGCTGCTTGCATCTTTAATTTTTGAATATCTTTCTTTCTCATAGCAGGGAAACGTTGTATGAAATTCTACCATCCACAGAGGACAGCTGGCAAGCTTTTGAGGCTCTGCAAAAATACTGAATGCACATGTGCTGAAGGTAAGCAGGATGAAGTCTCACGGATGATCAAATCTGTCTACAGCAAGCATACCTAAGCAAACCATACACCTAAAATTCTTCTAAAAGAAACACATAAACACAACACGAACAATGTGCTTCAAAGAGGTAAAGCATATCTTGATCAGTGGTTTGGGGGTGATCATTCTGCTTTGTCTGTAAACTGCAGCGATTTAGTATTGCACCTGAGTAAAGATGGAGGACTTGACGCTGACAGAAGATTAAACAACAGCCACACTAGCGACTCTAATGTCAGCTTGCTATCATGCTTAGTATAATGATGCTAATGTGGCAAGAGAATAGTATGTAGGGCATACTACCTGCCTTTATAGGCTACCCACAGACAATGATTGACTATCGATCGCCGAGTAATCAAGAGACTAAAACACTACAGGCCTGCTTAAACCAGACAGGAATACATTTCCATTCTACTACACTAACATGGACTATGAAAGAGTTTTCACTCATTAAGGATACTTTAAAGTCTCATAGATTGACCTTATTGAAACATCAGCAAGCTTTGGACTTTTTGTTAGCTAAGTTTGGGGGTTTGTGTGCAATTTTACATTTGACTGGTGGTTCTTGTATGACTTTAAATACTATAAATTTGAATTTCACTTTGTTAGTAAAATTTGTTAGACACATTCTAAACCATTCCACGGCTAAAATGAGTAATTCTTTGTTTAGAAACATGTATATGCTAAATGTCACCACTCAGGGATTTTTGTTTTTGAAAGCAAATTGTTTTATCGGCATATAAAATTGCCCCCCACCCCTCCGATCTTGTCAGGTGAGGGACAATGATATATTATGATGCAGTTTGTTGTAAGATTCCATGTTGGTTTTCCTCCTGCGCTCCCCAATTTTTTGAGTCACCAGCCACCACTGATTGGCACAGTGAAACAAACAGATCAGCCCGGAGCTCCATGGTTAAATAATGTGTTATTGATCAGAAGGAGGTCTAACTCTTTCCAATGAGTAATTGTGTTAAATAATCATGACCTCAATATTGACCAAAATAATCATGATTATGATTTTTGCCATAATCAAGCAGCCCTACCATATTCTGCTGCCATGTTTCAGTCAAGAATATAAAGTCTACACTTTCACTACAAAATAAGTCATTCAGGATAAATGACTTATTTCCAATAGACCGTGCATTGATCAGGACCATCATGGCAAGGAGAGGCGCAGGGCTGCCAGTGGAGGTTCCCAGTGCACACATCGCCTTTAAATATAGAGTGTGGATTCCAGAACAGATTAAAATTGTCAATAAAGCCAATATTGTGACTGAGGAGTCTGTTGAAACGCCCTGATCCACAGGCAAGTGTGGTGATTGGACTAGAGATAAAGAAAGTCATTCCACAGCTACTTAGGAATTTGAAACTAACTTGAAGAGGTCATTAAAATCAGACTGCTGATGAGCAGTATCATTTGTCCCCACATGAACTATTACTTGTTTGGTCAAGGACGGGACTGAGTGCAGCAGCTCCGGGAGCCTATCCAGGATGTCATGGACTGTGGGTCCAGGAAAGCAGTGTATGACTGTGTAGAAGAAACTGATGTTTCTGATAAAGAAGTTCCCAACTATTGTCCACACATATGCACATGTGCTTATTTAGGTCATCAGGTCATCAGTTGTGTATTTATTTTGTGCCCATTGTCTGTTTCCAGAGAACTGCAGTATGCAGAAGAAAGAAGGAATCACCAACCATCAGCGCACAGCTAAGTTATGTGAGACTACACCGACCAGCACAATTGATTTTGGTAAGAGAATGTAGATGGACTGCATTTGTATTAGTGAAAGATCGAGGAAATAAGTAAGGGACCACATGAGCTAACATCTGCATCTTGTCTGTCCTCAGGGTACAAAGTGAGAGTGGAAAACTCTGAATACGTTGGGTCCACCGACATTTATACAATGCGGATACTGGAAGTCATCAAGGAAGGTGGGTATTTATCTGCTTTGAACCTTCAAAACCAAACAAAAGTGCCTGAAAATAGGTGACATTACTAAAATATCTAAGGTAGTGGAAAAAAATTCCACTACCTTAGATATTTTAGTTTGACATTTTGGGGAATATTTGGGAAATTACTTTCTTGCCAAGAGTGAGATTAGATGATTGATACCACTCTCAGGAAGCTACAGCCAGCAGCTGGATAGTTTAGCTTGCATTGGCAGGTAACTAGCGGAGACTGCAGGAAGTTACTGGTCCTGGTCAAGAAATAGTCTGGTACACAACCCCCCCATAAAATGATGAATCATTGCTTTAACACTTCAATTTTGGAACAGATTAAACAAATGAGATGCATGTTAATTAGAAATTTAGAGGTGCTAGTAGGCAGATTTTGTTACCTTTGGACACAGCCAGGCTAACCAAGCTTACTTGGCTGGCTGCTGCTGTAGCTTCATATTCACCGTACATACTGTATATAATTGTGTTATCATTCTTCTTATCTGAGTCACCAGGAAGCGAATGAGCACATTTCTCAAAAATGTCAAACTGTTGCTTTAAGCATAATTCCACTTGGAAGATGTGAGAATACAATAGTTATGTTTCATACTGCACCTTTAGTTATGCATTTAATCCATAAGCATTTTCTTGCTCTTCTCCTGCATTGTAATTACAGGAAGTTCTGATGTGGGTCCTGAGGGTAAGCTGCGCGCGTTCCTGAGTTATCCACATTGCAGAGAGGCTTTAGATCTGGAGCCTAACAAAACCTTCCTTATCATGGGCACATCCAAAGATATTTTCTATGATGACCAGGAGAAATCGTAAGTGTGTTCTTTGTGTGTGTGCACCCCCCTCATAACATCATCTCCAATAAACTGTTTCACCGCTTTCTATTACCAAAACATACACAAAATCAGGTTTGCCTGTCATGTGCAGCTTAGTTTGTTGCTATATTACCTTTTATGGAAGGGAGGGAGTCGTGCTTTTTCATCTGTTTATATTTCAATCCAAAAAGTTAAATCTAGAGCACTACAGGTAGCTGACCACATGAACATACAATGATTTTTACTTTGCTCTCCTCAGTTATCAGTATGTACTTGGTGAGAGAACCTGGATCGAGTACTGGCCTACGAGCGCAGAGTGTCAAACTGCGGGATACAGACAGACCTGTTTGGGCATTGAGGAGATGATTGGTATTTTCGAAGACTATGGATGTCAGCAGAAGTGAAACTCAAGGAAATAAAATGTTCTTTTAAAATTAGCTGTTATTTGCGTAAAACTTAAACTGCTACAAGATATGTGATGTAAAAGTTAAACTGTTACACTGTGTTGATTAAAATGTAATTGTCTTATTCCCATCGTCTGTGTTTTATATAGATGTAGAAAATTACAGTAATGATTACTGTCAGGTTACTGTATAATAACCTTTGGTAAGTTCAACTGGAAGTTTAATTAATTCTGACTTTTTTTCCATGTAATAACGTAAAAAATGGTCCATCCCACATAGGATCACATGACACACAATAATACAACATATAAATAACTTTCTGCATTTGACATTCATGTTCCAAAGAAAAACAAATCATCGCTGCAAACAACATACTGTATATAGTCTGACAAACCACAGAAAAGAGTGGAAAAAGCTTCCCAAACAGGTCAGTGAAAATACTCAGAAAACAGTACAGGAGAAAAAAAGTGAGAGAACTGGATATGCTCGGTATGTGCATGAATACAGGCACTAAATGGCATAAAGAACAGAAAAGGCATGAATCAGCAGATATTCTGGATTGCAACGCGTTTCAAGCTTGGTGTTCTTCCTCAGGCAGCATCGAGGGGTTTATGCTTATATGTCTCTAGAAATAGAGAAAAAGCAGGAAAATACTGTATATCATACAAAACAATAATGGGATGTTTACATTATTGATACAGAGAAGACAATATATGTAGGGGATGGAACATCCCAAAAACCTTGAAGTTGCTATACCCATGTTTCTTAAACCTCTTAATCATGTCTTTGGAGATAAACTCAGTTTGGCTGGAACATGATCACCTCAGGCTTAAGAATTGTCCCACTGGTAGATTGTCTTTGAGACTTTTAGGATGAGCCCAGTAGAAGAGCGATCCAGAGTGTTTGCTGATCTGAGCCTTTTCTGTGTTCTTAAAATCAGTGCACATATTGAGCATACTAAATTCTTACTTTTTTGCATTTCACAGCTCCCTGCCCTTTTTTGTGTATGTAGTTTGGGAAAAAACATGTTTTACACAGAAAACAATGTAAAAGATACCTATATTTGATCATGATGAGCTCAGTGGAGTGATGTGTAGGATGTTAAACAATGTAGAATGAAGCAAATTTCAAATCTGTTCTGATTCAGAATATTTGACAGCTCGTATAGATCAATTAATGATAGCTGTAGTAGTAATAAAGAGGGCGTTTTAAGCTATTGTAAGACCACTGGCAAAACAAAAACTCTAAATGCATCACATGCGTTAAAGGGGACAATTCATGCTTTTTGTGATTTTCTGTTATTTTTATACTGTTATGATGTCGGATGTCTAAGTTAAACATGATCAAAGTTCCAAAACAGGAGGTGAACATATATAAGAATGATCCCTGAAAGTCAAAAACAGATTTCAGCCTGTTTGCAAAGTGACCGCTACTTACCCATCAAACTGATATCACATTGTTCACACATGGTCACAAATGGCCGTCTGTTCTGTGTTGAGGTTGTTGTTGTTCCACAGGCTGTTCACATTGTCCGCTTGCATATTTTGGATCGGATTCGGGCTTGAATATGTATAGATGTATTTGAGATGTTTACACTTTGAGTATAGAAGGTAAAACTATTGTTTGTTTACGTAGTCTCTTCGGCAGACTTCCAGATGCTATCCAATCAGAACAGAGTAGGCTCATCGGGAGGGGAGCCTTAAAGAGACAGGAGCTACAACGACTTGTTTCAGACAGAGGGAACTTTTCATTATGCTAACGTGTCTCCTCACTTCCCTCATTTGCGTCTCTTTCTTGCATCTGAGCTCCTCCTTGCGAGGATGTGAGAGAGAGACGTGAGGACAGAGAAATTTAATTCATCAAAAAGGACGTCCTCCCACATGAGGAGACGACAACTAGCTACTCCTGACCCACAGCACCTCAACTGTCAAATATGCCGAGGTCAACTATCAATATGTAGTAGTTATTAAGTAAGTTCAAACTTTAAAGTTTAAACTTAAAATTCATTAATACAATTAATTAACACTTTACACTGTTACATAATAATTTCTACAAATTGTGATAGCTGGCTCCAATGTTTTGTCATTTGATTATAGATCTATAGCAGCGTCTGGCTGTCAAAGAATAAGACACAAATAGACAATTTAAACCTGTTAATTACTGAAAGAACAAAACCGACATAAATGAGCAATAAAAACAGCTGTAGCCTGCAGAATATATTTAAATGAAATATTTGTCTCCTACAAAATCATCCTGACATCACACGCAGCTGTGTGACATCATATTTCCTGAAGGAACTGAGATGTACCTGAAATGGAAAAAAAGAAAGGAGAAGCTTTTTGGCTTATGAAGAAAAGTAATAAAGTTACAAGAGTGTTTTTTTGTGATTGATTCATGATTCAGTATTCTTTAATATAAGAATAAATATGAGCGTTGCCGTCCTGTAAAAAACCTCCACGTAGGATACACCTGTGGTTCCTCACTCAAAGCTCCTCCAGGTGCCTCTTCGCTCCTCACTCCTCATCTTCTCAAGGTGCATTTAATGGATTGGAAGGTCCTCCATGATGGGGGAGGGAGATCGGTTTCTGGGTCACAGAGGAGAGAGGACGTGAGGAGGTATAGAGCTAGCATAATGAAAAACACCCAGAAGCTGAACTGAGGGGCTGCATAAAGGGTCAGTTTAAGATAAATAAGGAGTTTTTTGAACTGTAAATCATGCAAAGATATTGCAGTACCAGTCCCAGATTGAAAATACAGACTTGGAAATGTGTATAATATGTCCCCTTTAAAGAGGCTTAAGGTGACAGATTTGCCTATTTTTAGGATAGATTTAAACAATACATTTACTGCATACAGGTGACCCTGAAGAATATTATTTTCTTATGCACAGAATTATGTTCATTATTTAGACTGTTTATTTATTTAGTGTAGCTCACCTTAAATTGAGATGCAGCCAACATGCTTCAAAACGCGCAACTTTTACTTCGAAGGCGAGTTGTCTCTGTTTCTGGCTGTCGTTTTCCTGTTTCATTTTTCTTTGTACAAGTTGGATAATAGAACAAGCAGACACTTAAGCACGCTGAATTGCATGGTACGTCTTTGTAGGAGATACCCTGAAAAATTAGATTTTTCATTATACAACGTGAACAACTGCAAATGAATTATACCTCATGCATGGACCCTCACGCTCACCCTCCTGAATCCCAATTATTGTATAAAAATAAAACTTAAATGTATGAAAGATAGACATAACATGTTACTACTGTACATATCATCATTCTTAAATTTCGAACATGATGAATTAAAAACATCATCTGACTTTTTCTTGAAAGACAGACTTCTGTGTTATGATTAATATGCTGATTATGATCTGTTATTATTCTGTGCATACAACAGCTTAAGAACCACCACACAACTCGGTAAACACTATGACTTGTTTGCATTTTAAAATTGTTATGTTTGACACAGGCTGTGAGTTGGTGTTCCCTCCGTCCAAAGCTGTATTCAACTTGTTTGATAACAGGATAAACAAATTCAAAGCATTACTTTGTTGCCGTTTTTCGTGTGAAGAAACGGCATGTCTAGTGATTTTAATTATGAAGTTACATTGCTGTGCCTGGTGTGTAAATGCACACAGCGTCTTTCTTAATGTGGGTGATACCTGCAAGTATTTAATAAACTCAAGCAGATGTCTTTCAACATTACAGTTGTTTTAATGCCAAATTCCCTGATTTTGTTATGATCTTTCCACTGCAGCTCAACAGGGAAACACTGTACAGGGAAAGAAAAAGTGGAAAGCAGTGTAACTTCATTGATTATTAAAATCTCCAGACATGCCGACAGGATCGGTTAGGATCTAATATTAACTAATGTTTATTGACAGTATTTCCTAGTTGAGTTACAGTGGAAGGATTATTAAATACCTGCAGCGATCGCTTGCTGCCACAAGGAATTGTGAGACAGAATTATCTCCTTTCCTTTCGTAAAGGATGGTCAAGTGTACCCTATGCTAAAGGAGATTAGAAAGGAAGCATTCCCCTCTTCTCATTTCTCAGTTTATACATCCTCGATTCCTTTCCTCACCTCCTCTCCTCGTGTCTTAGTCCCTCCCACCTGAGATGCGAGCGGACGAGGCAAGGAAGAGACAGGAGGAGAGAGGAGTCGAGGCAACAGGTATTTAACAAAATAAGACATCCTTGCTTCAGAGCCGTCATGTCAATTAAATATAACATGCGGCAGAACTGCATCATCTGTCCATTGTTTTGTTACAGTCTACTGCTGTATTTTATGATCTGACAGATGAGCATAACAGTTTTCAGGGAAACTTATATATTTACTTTTAATTCAAATCACAACGTGATAATATATATGATATAACAAGAATGTACGGATGTCATACATTGTTATATTTTATTTAACATGCATGTGTGCACAAACACACACACAAATATATATATATATATATATATATATCCTTTATATATTTAATTGAATATTATATATTTAAACAGCTGTGTGTCATGCCTCTTTTATACGTCACGGGTGCCAAAAAGACTTCCACAAAGGATACACCTGTGCCTCCTCTCTCCTCCAGATGCATTTTAGGAATTGAGACATCCTTAAACATGACGTGCTGAGATCGATTTCTAGGTCAGGGGCAGGAGGAGAGAGGAGACGAGGAGGCACAAAATAGAGAAATGAGAAGAGCCCATTGGGTGCTTTTCATTACGCTAACGTGTCTCCTCGTTCCCCTCACTCGCATCTCTTCCTCACGCCTCAGCTCCTCCCAGTGAGGATGAGAGAGAGAGACATGAGGACGGAGGAATTTAATTCATCCAACGGGACATCCTCTGTCACTCCAGCGTCATTTTGAGGAGACGACAAGTAGTCATGATGCACTTCACCCTAAATGTCAAATATGAATAAGTCAGCAATAGAAATTACTAAGTAACAGTTTAAACTCTAAAGTTTACAATTAATGAACACTTTATACTGTTACTTAATAATTTCTACATATTGATAGCTGGAAGGAAAACACTTGATAACTGCTCTGATGTTTTAACATTTGATTATAGATCTACAGCAGCGTCTGGCTGTCACAGAATAAGACACAAACAGACAAGAACAGAGCCAACATAAAGGGACAATAGAAACAGCTGTGTTATGGAATTTTCCATCTTTAGGAGTTACAAATTGGGTTACACTCGGTCAAGCCTGGGCCTTGAGGTCACACTGTAATTCTTTGCCAGTAGCAATGTTGCTACACAGTCCTGGATGGCTGCGGAGCAGTAAGGAACAGACACAAGTTTATTGGTGTGTGACCAACTCCAGCGCCATTTTATTCTGTCTCTTAAAAACCACAATCCTTCAAGGATGTTCAACTTCAATATCATCCTCATGAACCAATAAAGTATTTCTGTATCCAAAATAAACATATATCCACGCTTAACTGATACTGCCCTTTGTATCTTAAGTTATTACTATCATTTCAATCATGTTTCAGTCACATCATGTACACATCACTTCACATTCAACTGGTTTCCACTCCTCCTGACAGTGTGGTTTAATGTTATACTGACTTAAAATAAGTTGTTTCAACTACCAGCATTTTTAGCCCTAATAATACTTTTATATAAATGGAATACTATTGCATAGATGCACGGTCAAATGCATGAAAACGATGAAACAAACAATTAAATTTCATAACTGCAATGTCAAATGCACAGATGATGAAACAACTCACAATAAAACATCCCTATGTACATATTTCTCCTCTCTCTAACACCAAGTTAGTCTGTTTACATGAACTACATCACCTGGTGGCCGCCATTATCAAAATTAAAGTACCACAAATTCTCAGTGATTTCACTTCTAGCTCATGGGATCAAAACTAAATACTTTCCCCTCATTAAAGAAACTGAAAATCAACTGTGCCTACTTATTTTCAGAATGTGGGTGAAACCAAAATATTAAAATTAATAATGAAATTATTCTTTCCACACTTGCATCTCAGTCACTTTGAGGTAGGCAGTGTAAACAATAGATGCTAGCTTGATAAATACACTTGACACAAAACTACGTCCAAACTCAGTCTTTGAGCACTTATTTAACTCACAAATCTAGTCGAATGCTTATCTAATGTTTAGGGAGTATGTCGACCCATTTTAAGTTGTTTTACACCACATTTTACATACCTGCGGAGCAGTAAGGAACAGACACAAGTTTATCGATGTGTGACCAACTCAAGCGCCATTTTATTCTGTCCCTGACATAACCAACACGGGCTTGAGTGGGATGTTTTTTACCGGACCTGGTATTATAGTGACACCTACTGTCACAAGATGTAACAACAACATTTAACCCAAATGTATTATCTGGGGGATTAATGTATGAAGTCACTTGCTACTTACGTTATATTTAAAAAAAATAAGGGGGGTGTCAGTTTTTTAACTACTTCTCATAGAGGCTATTTTCTCCATCCTCTACATAAGCAGGAAGGGGACATTTTCTCCTCTCCTTGAGGCTCCTGCTGTCTGTGATGTTTTGGGGAAAGCAGAAACCTCTCTGATAGAGGGTAAATCAGCATTGCCATGGTCACCAAGGTCGGGGAGGCTTTCCTAGACAACACAGATTGTAAATCTGGAGTGTGAAACCAGAATGTGCTGACAGTGACCTGAAGTTCCATCCAACGTGACCTGAACTGACACGGGTAAAATGCAGTTCCCTGTTTAGAAACTAGTGAACCAATTAGACTAATTTTTCATATTGTAGGCTGATCTGCTTGGGTTAAAGACTAAGACTCAGACCTTCAGGGGGCAGAATGGAAAGAGACAGCATCCGAGTTGCAGATGACTTCTATGTTCGCTATTTCAGTTCTCTTTGGCCAAGTACTTCAATAAACGTTTTCAGCTTTAAGACATCAAAGGCTCGTGTGTGCTTTTTTCCACTGAGGTGCTGATCATTGCTCAAAATATCTACAACAAGCTGTAGCCTGCAGAATATGTTTAAATAAAATGTCGCTTATTTAGTTTGCAAAAGTCTGACATGCTTTTCAGGCTCAGGATGATTTTATAGGCATATTTTCCTGAAAGAGCTGAGACGCACTGAAACGGAGAAGAAGAAAGGAGAAGCCTTTTGACTCATAAAGAAAAATAGTAGAGTGTTTTTATGATTGATTCATGATTCATTAATCTTTATTTTATAAACAAATAGGCTATGAGAAGCTTTTGTTGTGCTTTCATTCCTTCTCCACAGGTAGTTTTCCTGATCAGCTGTATTACAATAACAGCCCGACTGTTTACTGTCCCATCAGATCAGCTGACCAATCAATACACACTTTGGATCAAAGGGGTACTGCCGTCCGTTAAAAATCGTCCGCATAGGATACACTTGTGTTTCCTCGCTCTAAGCTCCTCCAGGAGCCTCCTCATTCCTCGTCTCCTCCAGGTGCATTTAAGGGATTGGAAAATCTTCCATGATGGCGGGGGGCGATCAGTTTCCAGGTCACGGAGGAGAGAGGACATGAGAAAGCATAGTATTAGAGTAAAGAAAAGCACCCTGTGACGAGGTACTGCACAGACCGCCGTGGACAAGCCAGATGGAACGTAGAGGTGGGGAGACTTGGGGAGACAAGCAAGCTAAGCCTGTATGTGTGTGTGAGCTGTTGTTGGTGTGAACCCACAAATGAAGGTGCCTGTTTCCTCTCCGCAGTGGCCGCAGCAATTTCGACGAGGAGAAAGGGCAGCAGGACCAGAAACAGAGCAGCCATCATGACAACTGCTGTAGGAACCCCCTTCTCCTGTGCTGACCCTAGGAACTTAAGTTGACATTTCCCCTTTCTGAACTATATTCCCAGTAGTGGTATTGGACTCTTGCATTCCATTTTAAAGGACAGATATTAACTGTGTTTTTACTTCTATATCTTTTTATCTAGTATTTTACCTTGGTATTTTATTAGTCTTTTATTAGATCATTTAAAGTGCTCCTGTGGTGTTGTATTTCTTAACAGTGGAAACAATTTTTATTGTTGGTAAAAATAGAATCTCACACTATTAGGTGACATCATCTCAAGTCCCTGCGAGATTCAAGATGGCAGACGTGATCTTGTGAGGAAGTCACGTCACATGAGAACCAAATGGCGGATGTGACCACAGCATTTCGGTTAAACAATAGCAAGATGGCGCCAACTGGCATCTCTGCACTCACCCAATTCAATTTATCAAACACACGTATCTGATGGTAAATAACGAAGGGCAGAGTGGCGCTGTGTCCCATGTTATCTGATCGCCAGATGTGTGTGTGTGTGTGTGTGGTGGTGGTGGTGGTGGTGTGGGGGGAGGGCGGTTGATTATCCACAGAGAGTGTGCATATGGACGACAGTCTGTACTGCACGTTGTCTGATTTTCGATCGTCAAACAACTTACTTTCTTACTCACGGTGGCACAAACACAGCAGTTCCAAGTGGGACACTCTAGCGTGGTGAGCACAACTAAACAGACAGCAAACTTCAAATAGTCCTCGAAGTATAGCAGACAAACAAACTCTGTGGTCCATCAATTCACAACAAACAACAATAACTGAAGCTGAAATGAATACACTTTCATAACCTGTCTCTGCCCAGACTTAAGCCTATTACTTGTGTTGCTTAAGGAAGCAAGTAGATGAGGGTGTGTTTCAGTCCGTCTTTGGGACCGGCTCGGTTCCTCGGCTCAGATGCTGTCCTCACGCTCTGTCGGCAGGTCTCACAGTAAGCTGATCCTTGGCAGCATGGTGGAGAAAACAGTGGAGTCGACTTAGCTGAAGAACAATGGGGCAGAGAAGTTATTCGTGTCTTCATGAAAGAATCCTTTTCAGAACACAGAACCTCTCCTCTCTGGGCAGCCAGGTCTGTCTGTGCCAGCCTACGTCCACTGCCGAGTTGTGCTCACTCAGTCTGTACTTAGTCAGTGTTCTCCTCAGTTTTGTATCAGACACTGTGGTCAGGTAAATTGCCACAGTGTACTGTCTGTTTAGAGCTACATATGTTTCCATTTTGTTAGTTAATCTCTGTATTGTTCTTTTTCTTTCATCATAATTTGGTTTGGTCTAACTCTCTCTCTCTCTCACACACACACACACACACACACACACACACACAAAACTGCACTGCATCTATTAGTTCAGATTCAAATATTTTATTTTCTATTATATATATGTTCTATATATTTTTGTGACTTTTGTATTAACACTAAGCCACAGAGCTCACTACAGAGAGTATGTGGATTGCTACTGTTTGCCTTGTCAAACACAAATATCAGTCACTCTGAGATCACAGTGGCTTAGGTTTAATAATTAGAGAGAAAAGGCCTTGTGCTGTGTGTCAGCTGAGGACAGTCTGCTTTCTGGCCTGGCCTACTTTTATTATTACTTATCAGACAAAGACATACTATGACCGCTCTATGCTGACTCAAGTCTTATCAGAAGTGAAAAAGAAAGTCACAACAAAGAGTAAAGAGCAGAGACTTAATGTCCATTTTTATCTGTGAGTTAAACAGAGGAGTCTCTTTTTTTAGTAGATTCTTCATGTCAGTGATAGAAAGAGTATTAATGTACTGTTAGATGTAATAGTTTAAAGCAAATGTGTAAGATATCAGAGATCGAATACAGTCCATTTAACCCCTCTAAAGTGCAAAACAAAATGCATAAGCCAGACGACTGTCCTGAACTTTGCCACTTTCATTTTCTTATGGATAGTCCACAAAATAGGCACTCTATATGATTTTTTGAGGAACAATGAACTGGAGTAAAAGTTAAATACTGAATTAAAAAACAATGACAAATGTATAGTAATGTTTACAACAATACTGTGAGCTCTTTCTTGTTGAGATTCAGATGAAAAGATCAATACCACTTCACTTAGCTTAACATAAAGACAGGAAATGGGAAAACAGCTGGTTCTGTCCAGAGGTAACCAGATCTGTCTATTAGAACCTCTGAAGCTCACTGATAAATGTTACATCTGGTTTGTTTGATCCCAACAAAAACCAAAATGCAAAAACCCCACATGGTTTTATGGGGGGTTGAATGTGTATATGTTTCTTGGCCGTGCACAGTCACTTCCTGGAGTCTTGACATCACTGTAATGTTGGCAGACAGAGCTAGGTTACCCAGTCTTTATGCTAAGCTAAGCTAACTGTCTTGTGGCTGCAATATTTAGGGTACAGGCATAACACCGTTATTGATCTTCTCATCTTACTCTCTGCAAGAAAGTCGAATCTCGTATTTCCCAAATATCAAACAAATCCTTTAAGATAAGCCATATTAATGAAAATTTGATTTGAGTCTTCTGTACTCCAGCTTAAAATACTAACTACACTAATTAGACTGTGTGCTGGAGGTCCTGCAGAGGCGCTGTGGCAAGTCACCTTCACATTTTCTGGAACTGTTCACAACGTTCTGGAGGCAGTTTTTAAGATGAAAGTTAATTTTGATTTTAAAATAATGTATCATGGTGATCTAGAAGAGTTTTCCCGTGCAAAGTGAGATAAACACTTGTTGAGAGTGCTGTTAGTGGCATGCAAAAATGCTTTGACCAGAAAATGGCTTAAGGACATAAGATCCATAAATCCAAACCAGAATGAATGGATTGACCTAGTTTACAATTTACATTATATACTGTGGAGAGAATTACATTTAAAGAATTAATATGGGTTGATATATATATAGTGGATGGAGGGGTCTAGTTGGCACTTTTTGCTCCTATGTACCACTTGTGTTCATATGTGTTCTTCAAAAAAGACATGTTAATAAAAAAAAATGTCTCAAGTCCAATTTTCTGACAAAATATGTTTTGTTGCAATCAATAGAGATGAAAGAGTTGTAATATATGAAATTCATGGATAAAATACCTGAGAGATATATCTGTTTTTGGCAAATCCTGCAAATTAAATACCTGACAAGTCAACATGAAAGAAAAACCCAGAATTTACATGAAGCAGTCCCGCTCATTAATTTACCACATTGCCCTCATTGACTTTATACAACCAACCAAATTAAAGGGGTAGATGCCTTTGTATAAACAGGCAAAATCTCTGATGGTTGACATATTTGTATATACAACATGCAAATTATTAAGTCCACTGAGTGATAGTATGATCTAAATTATTTAAAAATATATTATCATATAATTCAAGAAAGAAATAAACATTAAAATGATTGATCATAATTTTTTGAATCAGATTGTCATTGGAGAAAATTCCTTGGTGCTGCAACTCAAAAAACCATGCCAGATAGACTTTTACCTCAACAGTTGTCTGTGTGTTTGTGCATGTTCAATATGTTTATGTGGAAATATACTTATTCAGCAGGTTGAGAATAACCATAGGTGACTACATTTTACAAGCAAGAAAAAAACAAGGGAATCATATTAGAAAATGTACATCAGAAATGTGAATTTGCTGTTTTTATTTAATTCTGAAAATAACTGTTTACTCAACAGTGTTTAGAAGTTAGTCAAGCATGTAAACCCTCATTGATTTTTTCTGTTTACCCTTCAATGTTTATCAGAACTGAACCGTTTCTCAACTGTTGCTGGGAAATCATGTGTGTGTTTGTGTTTACACATGTGTACAGAAACCTTTGAGAAGGGGACGGATGAGACAGTAGTGAAGACAGGAAGAGTGCTGCAGCTAGAGTCTTCATTGACAGCAGATCAGGATCGGGTAGGAGGATGTGTAGAACTCCACTGTGGCTGCTGGCCTCTCTGGCCTTTGCCTCCCTGTCTTCTCTGGCTGATGGAGCTCCATTGTAAGTAGACCTGGCTTACCTTCATACACTCTTCCTGAGATTTGATTAACACAGAGAATACATAAAAATACAAAATATGCGGTTTGTTTACTCAGCTTCCTGATATTCAAATTGTTGTGGTGAAACTGTAAGGAGCACAACAACAAGATCAGTGGTTCTCTACATTTATAATTTATTTAAAAAGTGTATGGATACGAAGGACGTATTGTGCATGTATTGGTTTAACACAGTTCTAATTTCACTTGTGTCTTACAAAATGGTGAGTGGACCAGTTTACAGTTTCATAAGTCAAGGTAATGTGGTCTTTCAAATGATGCCAGCAAGTTGGCCCAGATTTGTTCTGAGGGGGGAGTTATAGTGCCTTACAATTAAAAAGACCATGTTTGTCAGTAAGTCAGTGCATCCTGAGCAGCGGTGTGATTCAGTGCAGTGATACTGTCTCTCTCTCTGTCCCCACTGCTCTGCAGACAAGTGATGGCTGCCCCCAACTTGTTGCGGGTAGGAACAGCAGAAAACATCTTTGTGGGGTGTCAAGATTGCACCGGAGGTGACATCAGGGTCGATATCAAAGTGATGACCTTTCCAACCAAAAGCAAAAGGCTGGCAACCACATCTGTGACCCTTAGTGAAACAAGCGGCTTCCAGAGTTTCGGACAAATTACGGTAAAATAAATACTGAATGTGCTGCATACAGTATGTTACTCTTACACAATATTTGACTTTTCGTATTTTGCCTGCATTCATCACCTAATTTGTAGAAATAATTTTCTCTATTAAGACCACAAACAATAGATTTAGCATTTATAAAAGCTCATGACATATCAATTCTGCTCCTCACATAATGTTTATGTCTCTGGTTTCAGATCCCTGTTGAGACCTTCAGTAAGGATCCTAACATGAAGCAGTATGTGTACCTGCAAGCTCAGTTTCCTGAAAATCTGCTGGAGAAAATCGTCTTAGTCTCCTTCCAGTCTGGCTACATCTTCATCCAGACCGACAAGACCCTCTACACCCCCAACAGCGAAGGTAAGTTTGCATCACTGCTGAGAAATACAACGTCTACCCTTGTGAAAATATCTGTTGGTATGCTAAGGTATCTCCCTAGAAAATATATCACCCAATCTATGTCAGAAGGTAAAATGTATTAAGCTGCTGCAAAATTGAACAATAAGCATTATGAACTACTTCTTTAGTGTTCATAAAGGACATTTTGAAAGCATTTATTCTTTACTGGTGTTGATAATGTACAATATCGATATCAAAAATCAAGGATAGACTTTTAAAGATGAACTATCATTTTTAAGGAGGTCTTTAAAGCAAGAGATAAATACACATTAACAATGAAAAAAGAAAAAAACACATGAAAAATATTTAATAAATAGAAAATACAAACACCTGCCAGAAAGCAAAAACTCCCCCTCATACTCCCTTCCTAAAAATCCTCATCATATCTGAGAGCATCACAGTTTGACTAGCACATCTCTCATTTTTCAAGAGTGACTGCATGATAAACTACAATAAAATGAACTCTTCTTGTCACATAAGTGGAATAATAAAGTGAAAACTCAAAATAGATACACCATGACCTCTTCTCTGTCTCTCAGTTCATTACAGGATGTTTGCAGTGACACCCCGTATGGAGCCAGTAGAGAGAGATGGCAAAAACCAATCTGCTCCCTCTATTGATATTGAGTTTGTGGTAATGTATTTTATCTTTGATTAGCACAGAATTCAATGAAATATTGTAATGAGCTGTCACTGTTCAACTGTAGGTGAGATCATTTTCATACTTTCCACTTTGTGTCTGCATGCTTCTTAAACACCTGAATGACCTTTGTATTCCTTTGTTTCATCTCTTCTGACACACGTCCCACCCATAAAAATAAATGTCTCCCTCTAGTGATTGTGTTGCAAGTAGACAAAAAAAAAAGAAATGTTTAAGACAGTGTCTAAGGACTGATCAGGCTTATGGACAGGAAACAAAGGACTTGTTGAAAATATAGAATGATTTTAATAAATGTGTAAACTGACAAGGCTCATTTTTAATGATTGTTCAATTTTGCATATTTTTAGACCCCTGACGGCATCATTATGCCACTTGATCCAGTTTCTCTGGAATCAGGCATCCACTCTGGAAATTTAAAACTGGGTGAAATTGTCAGGTGTGTATTTTATTTTACTTTAATTGCATTACTGTACATTCTGTTGTGGTTGTTTGGTGTTAGTGGGGAATTTAACATTTTTAACATGTAATAATTCGGACTGGAAACAGGGTGAAACAGCTAACCTGGCTTGCGTTAAAGGCTGATTTATGGTAGGTTGCTCGACACTTTGGATAAGTGTCACTCAACAGAAATTAAATAGTCGCTATGAATTAAAACGCTGTGTGACGTTTTCAATTTATGCTTTGGCGAAAGGTTTCAGTTGTCTCCATGGTAACCAGACACTGTCCTCCAGCCAGCTTGGTATATCATCCCGACCAGAACTAATTAAACAAGGATGTTACAAGTTATCTTAAGTTACAAACCAAAATATCAATAATGAAGTTCAGTGAAAACTACAATCTCCATGGCGACGTTAGCACCACTACCCAATAACATTTTGCAACAAAATATGACGGTGTCCATGACATAACAAAATTCTCTAGGTGTATGACATGAAAGGAAAGCATTGAGCGACAAAATACATAATTTCTGTCAACCAACACTTATCAGAAGTGTTGAGCAACCTACCATAAAACAGTATTAAGTCTGTAAGCAACAAGTTATCAGTTGCCAGGCAACCAGCGCAGACTCCAGGAAGTTAGCAGGTGGAACCAAGAAATGCTCTGGCCCAATGGTCAACCCCCTGGCAAATCATTGTTTTTACACGTAGGTAATTGTACGAACTAGACACATGAGATATAATATGTTAATTAGTGAGCTAGTGAGCAGGTGAATTTTGTTACCTGCGGACTGAGCCAGGCTAGTTGTTTCCCCTTGTTTCCAGTCTTTTAAACAAAGCTAACCAGCTGCTGGCTTTAACTTTATATTTAGTGTACAGATATGAGAGTGGTAAAGTATCAATCTTCTCATGTAACTCTCCATCAGAAGGCAATTATGTTTGTTTCCCAAAACTATTCCTTTTAATTGTATGGTAATTTATCATATCCAGCCAATTTCAATCTGAATATTAATTTTAAATGAATCATAGTACAGTTAATTATATTAGATAATCAGTCTAAACTGGGGTAAAATAAAGGTACCTTTCTAACTATTGTGTAGTTTGTCAGCCAACCTGAATGTAGGACACTAAAAGTGTGTTGCAGCAGCTCATTTGTCAATATCTCAACTTGTATAAGACATAAATAACTTGAGTCTGAAGTCTGGACTCTAATGTTATGAATATTTTACTCTTTTGCTTGATTATTGAAGTATTTGTCCTTGTGTCCTTGTGTGTGTGTGTGTGTGTAGTCCTGGACTGTGGAAAGTGGTTACCAGGTTCCACAGCAACACACAGCAGAGCTTCTCTACAGAGTTTGAAGTCAAAGAATACGGTGAGTCCTTCTTTACTTGGACTGTCATTTAAAAACCTATACAATTTACTCTTTACCCGATTATACATCCAATAAAATGTTTTCAATTTTTCAGTGCTGCCCAGTTTTGAGGTTAAACTGACGATTCCGGAATCCTTTGACCCCTTCTTCTATGTGGACAGCGAAGACTTCACTGTCGACATTAAAGCTACGTAGGTGCAAGTTTTTGTTTTGTGGATTTGTATTGTATTGTATTTATTTATCGGGACAGTGTACAGTTTTTAACATAAATGATGCACTGCACCAGAGTTAACTCAAAGCTAATTTACATCTGTAGTCCCCCACAATCAAAACATACAACAGCACAACAACAAACAGTACAAAGCAGAAAACACACAGAACACATTATACAAAATACAAAGCTATACACAATAGCACATCACATACACCCACAATATCAACCAGAAATCAATAATGCAAGCATGTCAAACCAAAAGCAAGATTATTTGAGAAGACCATGAGATCAAATCCAGACTCAGTGGCCACAGAGCTGAGCAGCCTTCAGCAGATTCTTCAACCTGGTTCTGAATGCACTGATTGAACTGCAGCTCACTAGATCGTCAGGTAGGGCATTCCACTGAGTTGTGGCTTTCACAGAGAAAGCTGACTGTCCAAATGCAGTGTGACGAAATGGTTTGGTACAATCTTGTATAGAGGATATTCTGGAGGATCTCACAGAATTTACTGAGCAAGTGTACAGAAAGTCACATGGTGGAGGAGGGGCCAAACCATTTAAAATTTTGAATACTAGGCACAAATTTGAGAATAATCTAAAATTCTCAAAGCTCAGTAACCTACAGTGATGGAAATGCATTGGCTTTTTGTCCAGAGTTTTTAGAGTTTGTTTGTATAAGGACTCAAGAGGTTTTATGGTTGTTTCTCCAGCTTGCCCCCAACATGTGATGCAATAAGACATATGGGAAAGAATCATAGCATGCATAAATATCTTGGCTGCATCCAAAGAGAGACAGTTTCTAATATGTCTAAAATTTGCTAAGTTGTATTTTATGGTTTTAACTGTTTTTTTTAACATGTTTCTTGAAGTTCAAATTTGGATCCAGTGTCACGCCAAGGTATTTAAAATCAGTAACTATGTCAATCTTTTCACCTTTGATAAGAATATCAGCATTAGGAGGTTATACCATGGTTTTAGAGAAAAACATGCCTTTTGTCTTGTTTACATTTAGACTCATTTAGACTTTCCAATGCAAATGTTAGCTTAGCAGCAGCTAATGCAGCTGCTTTTGCATGTGTGTACACAATTGTGTCATCTGCACACATTTGTAGTTCTACATCATGACACTGTTGAGGGAGATCATTAATATATAGGCTAAATAATAAGGGACCTAACACGGACCTTTGTGGAACACCCATTGTGCACTTCATGTTACTGGACAGTGCGTTCCAAACTTTAACACATTGTATCGTATTAGATAAATATGAAGACATCTGTGTCAGTGCTCTAGATGAGAAGTTAAATTTAGAGAGTTTCGATATTAAAACGTCATGATTGACTGTGTCAAATGCTTTACGCACCACCTACTCCTTCTATGTCTTGATTTAATTTGCCCAATTAAGTGCAAAGTTTGTGCAAACTTTCAGTGGAATGATTTGCTCTAAAGCCAAATTGCATGCAATGTGGACCAAAATTGCTTGTATTAAGAAATGTTGTCAGTTGTTTAATGACAACTTTCTCAGCAACCTTTGAGAGTACTGGTAGTATACTTATTGGTCTATAGTTACTGGCTTCAAGGCAATGTCCAGATTTAAAAATAGGTGTGACACTGGCACATTTCCAGTCATCAGGAAAGAAGCTGTGTTTAAAAGACAAGTTAATTAAATGAGCAATAGGGGGAATTAAAATATCTTTGCGTGATTTAACAAACATTGTGTCAAATTGGAAAGCATCTCTACTTTTGGAGCTTTTTAAGGAGCTGATGATTTTGTTAACTTGTAACTCAGACTCTACCAGCTTGAAAACCTGGCCTGTAGCATCTATAGGAGCAATATCCAGTTTCCTTTTCGTACATTTTTTTCCCTAACTCATATACAAATTCAAGAAAAGAGAGGACAGAAGCAACAACAAGATGGTCTTCAATTAACTTTTCCTGTACTTTGAGTTTAAAATCTAAAAATTTTGTGTCTCTCCTTGTGAGATTATCAATGTTTTTCCAGATCGATGTACTGTTGTCTTTTGCCTCATTCAAAATATTGAGATAAAAACGAGATTTAGCTTCTCTTAGCTCTTGGATAACTTTGTTCCTTAAACCCTTTTGGAAATGTGCTTGTTTAGCATGTGGCTAAAACACAACCAAAACTACATCAGTTCAAATATGCCTCAAGAAAGTGTTTTTGATCCTTGTCTATGATGAGTCACATTTGAATAACAATAAGTAGGACATGCTTTATGCCAGAACTATGTATATCTCCACATACCTTCTACATCTTGTCAAGCACACCTGTATAAAATTACAGACCTCTAGGCCTAACCTTATGGGAACTAGGGAGTTTTTAGTTTGTGGTGTCACTGGTGTCACCACAAACCTCTCCAAAATGTCTCCAAGTGGCCAAATTGTGCCAATTGCTTTTACTCATAACTGCGTGATGCTAAGCTGTTTACATATAGTTTAAATGGGTCGCTGTCGACCTGGAGGATGTTAGGAGGCTAATGGGTCCATAGTGACATCTGCATCTGGTATGTTTACCTGCTGTTTGATGTGCTGCAGCTGAGCAGCTAATCATAGCTGATTAGCTATCTAACTGCTAACTGCCATTGGTGGTGCACTTTTCCCCGATGAATGTTTAATGTTTGGTGGCTTGTTCAACAAGCTGAGCTGCAGGACAAGACGTGTGTTCATGTTTGTAAGTTATCATCAAGTTTTGATGAAATTTCATTCACTACCATGTTTAAAGGAGGAAGGTATCATGCCTCATATTGCAATTTAATTTAACAATTGGGCCTTGAATATTTTATATCTTTTAAGATTTTATTTAACGTTAAATGTTGGACATCCTGAATGTTGTGAACAAAAGTTCCATGCTGTAAGTGCTTTACAGAATGAAAGCAAAGTTTTATTTGCCCCCCCTCAGACCCTCCCCCCCCCCCAAATGATCTGATCAGTGACTCAAATCTGTGATACGTTAGGTTATGATCTGATAAGCCATGATTAAATTATAACTTTTAGTTATTCTCTCTGGTTTGTTAGTAAATATCAGATCAATTTGTGTACTGGAGCATTTTGCAATCCTAGTTGGGCCTTTTACTAGTTGTTCTAGTTGGAATTTCTCATTTTTAGTTTTTTCCTCTTAGATTTATCCTCCCAGTTCACATTAAAATCACCCATAAGTAAAATTTCTTTGTTGAGATTGCACTGTTTCAAGACTTCTGTAAGTTGATCATATAAAGTGTCATCTGCAGATGGGGGCCTATAGACACCTATAATGTTAAAAGACATTTGTTGGGATAACATTATTTTTATCCCAACATATTCTAACATGTTACCCACATTGTAAACCACACATTCACATTTGATGTTGTCTCTCACATAAAAAGCACCCCTACTCCTCTTCCATCAGGTCTGTCTCTTATGAAACATTGGTATCCAGGCACCGTGAACACACTCACAGGAGTTCTTTGTTTCAACCACGTTTCAGTTAGACAGAGAAAGTCCAGATTTGAGTCCAACACAAGATGAGTTAGCTGATTGCTCTTTGCAGTAATGCTTCTGATGTTAAAATCTCCACCTAATAGCCCCCTCGGTTTCAGTTTCGGGTCCCATTAGACTTTTCCATGATTGACAGTGTAGAAGGTTTTGAATAACCTCTGCCTTCTCACTGCAGGGCTTCATCAGCAGCAGGTTTTGTGAGAGAGACACTGGACCTCTCCACAGCCCAGTAGTGAAAAGTTATTCATTGAGACATCATGCCTTGTGTTAACAAAGTTTAGTCTGTTAAGGGAGAAGAAGAAGAAAGTTGATGCTCACTCATCATCAGCACCAGAGGAGTCCCAGACACACTCAGGCACAAATCAGCATCAAAGTTCTGCAGCACTCCAGGTGTCACTTGTCCAGGATTTAGTAGAACATCTCCGGACAGCAGGAGCAGCATGAAGAGGAGACCTGCTATTCTCCAAAATGGGGTGGCAGATGACCGGTCCACTGGATCGGTGATTCGCTCTGGTACCTTGGCTCGTCCGTGCCGCAGGACAAAAGAATAGATTGTAAAATATCTCAGTATGTTATGATGAAAACTCACTGTAGGAGCATCAACTGGCCATGAGCCAGCATTTGTCCCAAGCTCAATCACTCGGTGTCCCAGCTGTTTTCCATCAGTGTTGATTGCTCTTGCCAGACAGACACGTACAGGCAATACAGCAATGAGTACCAACAGTAGTCCAAAAAGCACACCATGAAACACAGCCCAGGTGTTTTTGCTGATGAAACACTGCTTTGAACTTGACGCAGTTTTTGACAGGCATGCTCTGTGGTACGATTAATGGCCTTGGGGAACAGTCCTATGTAGCAATCCCATCCAGGATCCCGGTGGCCAAGGGTAGAAGCTCCTCTTAAGCCCCTCAGTACCAGCCCGGTGCACCCGGAACCTCCTCTCGACTTCAGCGGGGAGAAAAGGCCGCCATCCGGGCGGTTAGGAACCCCAGAAGATCCATGTGGCCAGGGCTGTTTCCTTCGATGTTGAGATTGATGTACAAATGGTCTTCCTTGATGTTTAATCTGATGTTAACATTTGAAAACCTGGACTGGCCTGGTAGCAGAGTCAGCAGGGGGGCGAGTTGACCATCTATCCATCCTGAGTGACCCCCAGTCATATGTCATCACTTCTTGAGTCCAGGGTGCATAGAGAGGCTCCAGCATGCATGGATTACATTACCAGCAAGGATCCTTTGAGTTTTCTTCTTGTTTTCAAAAAATAACTCTTCTGTTAGCTTCTTTGGTGCTGTATCTCCTTTGGAATATTGGTAACAGCAGGTAGCAGATAGCAGTTGACAGCTAGATAGTTGTTTTGATTTGAAAAATATATCCAAAGATGATGTTGATGACGAGAGTCATTTCTGAAGATTATTTTGCAAAATGTTCCACTTTTTTGGGTTCAAGGATCAGGAGCTCACTCCCAGTGCAGCCACTCCTCCAGAATCCTCATACATCCTTCATTTGGAGATTGAGTTTGATTGGTAGATTGGATTGGAGGAGAAAGTAAAAGGTGTTTTGACTATTCTTTTTGTAATAGTTCCTATTCTACCTCTCTCCTGTTTTATTTGATTGTGGGCTTAAAATGTGTCCTTCTCTTGTGGTTTTAGGTATCTGTTTGGTGAAAAGGTGGATGGGACAGCCTACGTGGTGTTTGGGGTTGTGCAGGATGATCAAAAGAACAGCTTTCCCAGCTCTCTTCAGAGAGTGCCGGTGAGTGCATACTAACATTTTTGCCATATCTGTCTGTCAATTTCTTTGTGTCTAATTTCTCATATGCACAAGCATATAAACTCAAATCTGGCCTTTACCAGTGCTACAAAATCTGCAAGACTGCAGTACATGAAAAATGTCTGGGGTTTTACTGTTGTCCATATGTCAGTTATAATTGTTATATTCAGAGAGAGGTATTCAAGTTCAGAATTAAGCCAGATTAACATAAGAATCTATGCACACAACAAAATTCCTATCAACTGTCCACTGACTGTATTTCAAGATGCAGTTCTGTATTATGTCACATTAGGTCAAGGATGGTCATGCAAAGGTCACATTGAAGAAAGAGCACATCACACAGACCTTCTCAGACATCAATGCGCTGGTGGGGAAGTCCATATATGTAGCTGTCAGCGTGCTGACAGAGAGCGGTAAGAAAGAGAGACTGTGTTTCTGCCTGTTCAGTATGTTTGATCATGCGGGAATCATATGATTTAGCAGCACAACAGGGTTCAAAGTAACCATCAATAACGTCTAAAATTTCCAACACAAGAAAGAGAAAGAAAGAAAATAAAAATACCATATCAGGATAAGTATGTCAGAAATTGAATGGATTTACATTGTTTCTGTATCAATTACTCATGAATGAAGCAAGTGTTTCTGCATCATCTCACAGGTAGTGAAATGGTGGAGGCAGAGTTGAGAAGCATCCAGATTGTCACATCACCTTACACCATCCACTTCAAGAAAACACCCAAATATTTCAAACCAGGAATGCCCTTTGAAGTTATGGTAAATAATTCTACTTTAAATAAACCCTTTCCAGAAAACATTTCACTGCTGAAATACAGTCACAGTTTGAACCCTACTTTCATGCTATAGGTCATTTTTTCTTTCTTTTCTTTTTCACAAGCCGCATGCTGTTTAATGCTTCCTTAATATCCATACAACTGATTGGTGCAATACTCCAATCTGTAATGGATCATTATGATACAAAGCAGATCATTACACAGTAGAAATTCACACATAAACACACAGGGTCACTAGATATTAAGTCATAATACTTAGTGCCCAGCTTGTGCAGTTTGCAGCCAAAGTAATCTAATAGCATCAGGTTACCATTAATAATATATCTTTTAATAACATAGTTAGATCTTTTCTGATTGTTCAGCTGTTTGTGTCTTGGATGGCAGGTTGAAGTTCTGAATCCTGATAAGACTCCAGCACGAGGTGTTGCTGTGATGGTCGACCAAGGCCAGGTGCAAGGCGACACTGCATCCGAAGTCCTCACTGCACCCAATGGCATGGCTAAGCTTACTGTCAATACAGCGGTGGGGGTTGAGAATCTGATGATCACCGTAAGTCTCCAAAATGTTTTGAAAGTCTTTACCCTTTTGCATTACAGCCAGGTTTGGCAAATGGAAGCTTAAACCCACAACTTTTGAGCTAAAAGGAGAACAAATATTAGGTTCACATTCGTCAGGTGGCCAGAAACGTAACTCCAAATGAAGGCAAATGTGGTTCTGTTTCTGCTGGACATGAAAGTTGACCAGTATTATCATCATTATCATCATTGTAAATTTATAAGCCAGTAATACAGCATGTGGAGGCTGTGTATGTTGATGTTTTTCTGCCCCTTGGTGGCAAAAGTCATTGGGGAGATGACTGACAAAAAGCCAGGCACAGGTTTGTGAAGTTAGTGGTGTTCTTAATACTCGTTGAGTTGTAGTTTCAGTTGATGCTGGATGTCAGTTTAAAGTGCCTTAACTCAAGTGAGAAAAAGGAACAGTTTTTATTTAACACAATTAAATGGCAAGATTTAAAACAGCCCTCAAATAGGACAAAGCCGTATCGTTTGCAAGCTCAAAAACTTTGAATTTGGATTTTCTGTTCTGTCAACTGATGTTTATCTAAGGGTACAAATCTTTTTGTTATTTCTTTAATTGATTTTACTTTTTCTAGGCTGAGGTACACTAGTCAAGAACAATATTGGATAGGATAGACCTGAGACTTTTCATGTGCATATATTTATTTAACTGTGCGTGTATACTTACTTATGTCTGTGTTTGATTGCAGATAAAGACCAACGATCCTCATATTTCACCTGGAAGGCAAGCATCAGCCACCATGGTAGCTCTCCCATATACTACCAAAAACAATAACTACATCCACATAGGTAAGAAACATCCTGAAACAACATGAGGTTTTAAAAGAAGATGCGGATGGCAGTGGCAGTGCTGCCTAAGTGCCAAGATCTCCTCTGTGTCTAGCAATAATCACAAAATGTAATTTTTGTAGGGGTGGATACAGCTGAGATGGAATTAGGGGGAAACTTGAAAATCAACCTCAACCTCAACAGGCAGCAAACTCAAGATAAAGACATCACATACCTGGTGAGAAATGTTTTATACCTGTGCATGTGTGTGTGTTTGTGCACATGCTTGAGTGTTTGTGTCTTGTGCCAATATGTACACACATGTTGGCTGAGTGCTGATGTTCAAATCTGTGCCCTCAGATCCTGAGCAGAGGTCAGCTGGTGAAACACGGCCGTCACAAGTCAAAAAGACAAACACTGATTTCCCTGTCATTTCACATCACCAAAGAGATGCTGCCATCATTCCGCATCATAGCCTTCTACCATACAGATGACAATGAAGTGGTATCAGACTCTGTTTGGGTGGATGTCAAGGACACCTGCATGGGCTCGGTGAGGCACACAACACTGAAGTACTTAAACTAATGAAGTGGACAAAAAAATCCACCCACAGTCAAGCTGATTTAAGTTCTAGGATATATTTTTATGTAACCGCTCTAACAAATACAAATCTGCATGTTTCCTTCATGTCTTTCTCTTCACATCTAGCTGAAGCTGGAATCATTGAGACCTGCTTCAGCCTATGAGCCTCGCAGGATGTTTGGTCTGAAGGTCACAGGAGACCCAGGGGCCATAGTGGGACTGGTGGCAGTTGACAAAGGCGTCTACGTCCTAAACAACAAGCACCGCCTCACCCAGAAAAAGGCAATTTCTTTATTCTATCTGTATTTTCCAACCTATTTGAAATGGGATTCATCGCAAAATCTAGGTTTAAGACATAAATAACTTGTACACATGTTCCCTACAGTACAGATAAAAAATAGATACAAAGTGTACAAGTGTGTTAGTCTGTGCTTTCAAATAATATCCAATAGGATGACATTGTCATGCAGCAGATTTTTGGCATGCAATTTGTCATGTGAGTTTACTGATATGTCTGTTTAATTTAACCCTTGTGTGTTTGTATTTTGCTGCTTAGGTGTGGGACCAAGTAGAGGAATACGACACAGGCTGCACACCAGGTGGAGGAAAGGACAGCATGAGTGTGTTCTACGATGCTGGGCTGTTATTTGAGTCCAGCTCCGCTTCTGGGACCCCCTACAGACAAGGTGATACTACTTCATATGTAGTCTCATTGTTTTCCTTCCTCCTTCTTATCTCATTCATCCATTCCCAACCAAACCCAGCTTGGGTGTGGTCAGAAATGCGTACCTTTAGCCACACCCAACAGTGATGTCACTGGGTCATTGAGTATACCTATGGATCACTGCAGCAAGAGAAGTTAAACCACTAGAGGTCAGCAAAGACATGATTTTCAGGTGGTGTTAAGTTGCTCTTTACATGGTTGGTTCACCCAAATTACATTATATTTCCCTTTTGTTGTATCTGATTGATTTCACTTTATTGTTGAAATCAAGCAGTTAAACTACTGGAGGTCAGCCAAGATAGATGGTTTCAGGGACTCTGAAGTAAGTTTTTTTTTTTTTTAATTGTCATTTTTTCAATGCTCTCAGCACAACTAACAACGTTTGCAAAACAATAGGCAACAGATATCTTAAGCTCCAAAACTAGCTGCAAAATACCACTAGGGTAAGTGAGAAAATATATCTCATGTAATTCTGGTGAACCACAGTTTTTGGGATATTTCCATGTTGACTTCAACAGTCAGCCACTGATCATGGTCCTCTGTTTTGTTAGGGGTGTCAAAAAATTTGCTTTACCAGTATTTGCTAATAAAGCATTTATATTACGTTTTATTATATAACAGTCCAACAAATGATATATGCAATTGTAGATTCATTGTTCTCACACCCACACCTGTCCCTTTGTCTAACCAGCTAAATGACCTCACTCTGATTTTAATAGCATCACGTCACAGACACCATGCAGAACTCAAGTCTACATTTAACCTTGTTGGGATCCTTTAAAGATTTAGTTTGTGTTGCATTTCCAGAATTGAAATGTCCAGCCCCCAGCAGGAGGAGACGAGCCACTACTATAACGGATATCACAACCAGCTTAGGTAAGAACCACAGCTGAAACTACCCAATAAACACATATCCAGTCCCCTGTGCCACACAGCTTGGACTCTCCAAAATGTTTGTAGTTACAAACAATATTTGTCTTTGCAATTCTGTCTATCAATAGAAAGATAGAAACACAATTGATATTTCTATTTTCCCTACTTTCAAATGTATTTACATGTTAAATAACTGTCCAGTTGTACCTCACCCCTCTTCTTGCTCTCTATACCTTCTCACCTCTGCTTCTCCTGCTTCTTTACAGTGAAGCTATTTAACGAAACCCTGCAACGTGACTGTTGTTTGGATGGCATGAGGGACACCCCCCTCTCATACACCTGTGAGGTGCGCAGCGAGTACATCACTGACGGTACAGCCTGTGTCGAGGCCTTCATACACTGCTGCAAGGAGCTGGAGAGACAGCAAGCTGAGATGAAGCATGACAGCCTCATATTGGCTCGCAGTAAGAGACAGGGACAAGGGATGGGAGAAAAGCCCTGGGTGGTTACTTTCCATGGTTATAGAGAAAGTTAGAAAACAATCAGTGTCTCCCAGTGGAAATAACAACCGTTTTAAATCTATTCATCAGGTGAGGAAGATGACAGTTACATGGACAGCAATGAGATTGTTACACGCACCAATTTCCCTGAAAGTTGGCTGTTTATAGAAATCAATCTGCCTGCTTGCCCTCCAAATAAACCTAATTGGTGAGTCAACTGACATCTATAAACACATACAAATATACTGATAACTAATTTCATGACACCACTTGAATTTAAAATGACCTTTTACCTGTCAACCTGATTATACTTTTCTATGTTTCAGCAACCCAACAGTCTATGAGAGAGATGTCCCTTTGAAAGATTCAATCACAACCTGGGAATTCACTGGCATTAGTCTGTCAAGAACTCACGGTGAGGATTCAGTGACTAAAATCTGTCTTGTGCTTTAATTGTGCCTCTTTAACCTTAAAGCCAAAAGCCCACTATTGTACTGTCTCTCCATCCCTCACACTTATTTTCTTCTTCTCTCATCCCTTGTTTGGTTGTGTTTCTTTTAATCCCTCCCATCTTTAAGGAATCTGTGTTGGCGATCCGTTAGAGGTAATTGTCCGGAGGGATTTCTTCATTGATCTCAGGCTGCCTTACTCTGCTGTCCGTGGAGAGCAGATAGAAGTTAAGGCAATTCTCCACAACTACAGCCGAGACCGTCTCAGAGTAAGTTTATGTTACTCTGCTCCGGTGTTTCAGGACATTCAGCAAGCCGATGAGACCATGATATTTTTCTGGAGAGTTTGCAAACAGAAGAGCAAAAACAGTAGTAAATATTGGACTGATATAAATTATGTGGCAAAAAGAGAAATAATAAATGAAAGTAAAGCAAGAAGCAATCCTTTCTCCAGTCTTTGACAGTTGTGATGTCTCACTGCAATATTTACTGTGTGCCTTTCCATTCTTAAGATCAAATTGATCTTTTAGGAAACAGTTTAAAAAATGACATTTTCTTCAAATGGGGACGGAATCATCAACTTAAACGGACGGACTTAAACTAATACTGATCATTATTATTTTTAATATATGAGCAAATCCCTATTTAAAGGTACAGTGTGTAGAATTTAGTGGCATCTAGCGGCATGAATTTGGCACAAACAGAATATAATATTCATAAGTATGTTTTAATCAGTGTATAATCACCTGAAAATAAGGATCATTGTGCTTTTATTACCTTAGAATGAACCCTTTATAGCTACATAGGGAGTGGGTCTCCTTCTGCAGTAGCCCGGAACGGACAAACCAAACACTGGCTCTAGAGAGGGCCTTTTGCACAAATTTTGTGGCCACCATAAGTTCTCCTACACGCTTGGAGGGGGGATTCAGTTGGTTGCAATCTGCAACCTCACCACTAGATGACTAAATCCTACACACTGGTCCTTTAAAACTGAAATAATGTTGCTGTTATTCTATAGATAATGACACTCAGTGGCTGAAATTGTCAAAAGTGACAAAATTATGTGTAGACGCTCTGAAGAATCAACATACAGTATTTCATCAGAATCTGCTACTCAGGGAGGGGATCTTCATCTTAAATCAACTGCACATACCTCAGTTTCTTTCTCCATCTTTGTCTTGTTTTCAAGGTGCGTGTGGATCTGATTGAAGCAGAGCATGTGTGCAGTTCAGCCTCTAAGCGTGGAAAGTATCGTCAGGAGGTTGAAGTTTGGCCCAAAACAACACGGTCTGTACCCTTTATCATTATTCCCATGAAGGCAGGAGAATACCCAATTGAAGTCAAAGCAGCTGTTAAATACTCACATCTCAGTGATGGAATCAAGAAGATGCTGCGGGTGGTGGTAAGAGGCTTTCAACCAGTTACAATCAGTTTGTTCAGTTGCCCTATTTAGCCACTTGATTGAGATCAAAGTCATGTTACTTATTGTCATTAAAGGGAAACACTCATCTTTTGGGGCTTAACTTTGATGCATGTTTAGAAGACTCTTGTTTTCTGTATATCAGTCTTTTTAAATGCAAATGAAAATAAGAAAAACAGACTAAGAAAGATAGAACAATATTTGAACAAGGAAGCCAGATTCTATTTTCCTACACACCAGCCTATAAAGTTTACTCAAAAATATTTTCTCTGATGTTTGTCTTGTCATTTTTCCAGCCTGAAGGCGAATTGGTTAAATCTATAGAAAGTATAACTCTGGACCCTAAAGGTTTGTGTGATGAGTTTACCCATTAAATGGCTGCAGTATAGGAGCAACAAAGTAATTTAGTAATATCATGTTTTCTTCACTTGGTAATTAATCCTCCAACTTGACCATGGTGCGTCCCTTTAGGTGGTGAACAAAAAGAAACTATCAAGAGCTATATACCTCAGAAGGATATGGTTCCAGACACACCTACTAGCACACAGATCTCTGTGACAGGTGAGATATAATGTTGTATGGGCAAACAAAAAACTGCACTGGTGTAAATTGTTACTGTTGTTGCTTCTCATTGGCAATGACTTCACTGGTTGTGTGGGACCTTTACATGTTTGTTTGGTTGTTTCTTCCAGTTGATCTATAATGTTATGGTTTCTGTGTGTGTGTGTGCATGCAGGGAGAGAGCAAGTAAGTGAACTGGTGAAGAATGCCATTAGTGGGACGTCAATGGGTAGTCTGATTGTCCAGCCCTCAGGCTGTGGAGAGCAGAACATGGCCGGCATGACCCTGCCTGTCATTGCAACCACATATTTGGACAAAACCAACCAGTGGGAAACCATTGGCCTTCAGAAACGTGGCGAAGCTCTGCAACACATCAAAACCGGTAGGCACACATAGATACAACAATTAGCACAAAAACCCCTATGTGTCAGATTTTTAAATTTCTGACTTTGGCAGAAGTGATATCAAAAAAGACAGTGGTAGACAGCAATGCATGCTGCTCCTGCCCCACAGATCCTGGCCAGGAACATTCAGAATATGGGTTGAGTACAACACAGACTACAGCAGTTTTCACTAGGGGGATTGTCTTACTTTTTTACAAAAACAACAATGCCATCAACATTATTTGAAAGATGCTATAAATTGAAGAAAAAAAATGACCATATACACTCTAAACGGGGATCACACTTTAACAAGACTTCTCAAATTGTCATACATTGGATAAGATTAATTGACTGGAAGTCAGTGAAAAGGTTGTGGGTTTTGTTTGTGTCCAGGCTACCAGAAGCAGCTGAATTACCGTAAGAAGAATGGTTCTTTTGCTATTTGGGCCAGTTACCCAAGTAGCACGTGGTGAGGCATCAAAACATTCATAATCACATATGTAAATGTTTGCTCATCCTCCTTAACTGAGATTCCAACTTTGTGAGGATAGGTGTATCTCATGTGAAAATAAATTTAACTAAACTTTTACACTCTCTCCTCTCCTCTCTAAGGCTGACAGCATATGTTGCCAAGGTTTTTGCCATGGCCAGCAGTCTGGTGGTAGTGAAAAGAAATGATGTCTGTGACGCTGTCAAGTTTCTAATTCTCAATGCACAACAACCTGATGGCCTGTTTAAAGAAGTTGGACAAGTGTATGATGCAAAGATGACTGTGCGTGCAATGATTTAAGTTACATCAGTCTTCAATTGATGCTATAAAATAGCTACACAATCACATCACTATGATCTTACAGTATATGAACAAAGAGATGTTTATGCTGTTGATATTGATGATGGTTCTGACAACTGTGTGTCTGTGTGTGTAGGGTGATGTGAGTGGCACAGATTCAGATGCCTCCATGACGGCCTTCTGCCTCACTGCTATGCAGGAGTCACGCACACTATGTGCTTCCACAGTGAATGTGAGTACCTCACCTGCAAACATCTTTTTCCCTCACCAGTTTTATTTTTTCATTCACTGACTCCAAATTAATGATAAGCAAAAGCAAGCTTTCTGCAGTCACTGAATGTCGCGGTTCGCTTTCAATGATGGCTCAGACGACGAGAAACTTCAGCGTGGTGATTTTTTATTCACACCAAGTTCCCAAACAAGAGTGGCAAAAATATTTACAGTGCAGAAGTGGAAAAAACCCAATAACAAAAAAAGTATTTACAAGACAGGTTTCTCACTGGCAGCTCGTCACCCACATTGTTACTAGGCCAAGACCAAAAACCCAACAACCTTAAATGAGCAGAGCTCCCCTTATATATTCTTAGCCCCTCCCCCGGGCAAACCAATTAACAAATTATAGCGTCCTACAGTCAAATTTGACAACACAACAAACATAAATTCAAAAATCAATGATATACTTCGCATAAAGGAAAAATGGCACTAATCGCCCTCCATACAGCTATGGCCAAATACCCCCAAACCAGAATAAATCATAAAATATCAGTCCATTCAATGTTGATGGTATGGTCCACGGTCACATGACCCACTTAAGCGCGCCACCAAGCGCTATTTATGGTGTGTCCAGAAAGAGCCTCAGTTTGGCCCATGCCCGGAGGCAACCAGAGGCAGCAGCAGCAGGTAAGTGTGTGTGTGTGTGTGTTCGAGTTCGGACAGTGGGGGAAAAGTTTGTGGAAGTGCAGGACCGCGGGACACAAGTGCGGGACACAGTTTTAACCGGAGCATGGCTCCGGTTAAAACTGCAAGCGCTGCGCGCTGTGCGCTCCCGGCACCGGCGCTCTCTCTTACGGCCAAGAGAGAGAGAAACGCACGCCGGTTAGGGCATGACGGAGCGTTCACGGGCGCCCCGTCACACTGAACCACCATTAAGCAATTGACCGCTAGCTAATCCCTGCTCCCCTAGTTACTGTTGCTAAGCCTGTCACACTTTCCATTCTTGCATGGCACATATGTGGTTTACAATACTCAGTGTAGCACAAATTTTAATCATGTTTCCAGAAAATTGGCTAAAGAAGATGAGAATGCATGCCTTAATGCATGTTTTCATCAACTACTGTTGACTTCAAATGTTAGGAATCGGGCACATCAAGATACAAAGTTACTGGTGCTAATTCTCCAGTTTGGTGCTATGACACCATTGCAGAAGATGAGGGTGCAACAAGCTGACGTAACTGAAAGAACGCTAGTCAAACCTCAAACAATGGAAAACCATGTGGAAATGTGATGGACATATTACATTTATATTTGTCTCATGTATTAATCTGGGGAACGGTATAGTCTCCTCATCTGTCTACATGGTATTTGTAGTTTCTTCAATGAAGCAGAAGCTTAAATGACATTTAAGTCACATGCTTCAGGTTTCTATTGTACTTTGTTGCATTTTGATTTTATCAATATACCATCTTTTCCACCTCAGCCAAATGTAAAAACTCTTTTTCAAAATTTCAGGGTTTTTTATGCACAAATTGAAAATGTACAACAAGTGGATAATGCACTTAATGGTAACAGTGACAGATTGAAAATTTGCAGAAAGTTTTAAATATGAGACAGAGGTAGATAAAAGCAGGCAAAAGCATTTCTAGCCAGTGACCATCAGTTTTGCAAGCTAGCAAATTTATCAGCTGAGGCAAAGTAGATAATTAATCTGATGTTTGCTGTAGAGCTAGTTAGTCCAAGTTTCATAAAGTTGCTTTCAAACGAACAACATTGATATTCTGTGTTTTGAGTCGGCAGGGCAGAATGCAGCCACAATGGCTCCCAGCTGCCTCTGATCCTTCCAGCCTGTAGGCTACACCACAGGCTACTAATATCAACCAAGTGTATAGGTGTACCATTCAGGAAACTCTGATGCCAGTAAAATCAACTCCTGTATTGTTTCCCAATGCTCTTCCTTAACTGTGGTTTCTGTGATTGCTATGATCACATGGCAAGCCATGGCAGCAAGTTGGAAAAGCTGAACCATAATGAACTCTAACTCTGTAGAAGAATAGGTACTCTAATAGAATAGGTACCCAGCAGTTAAAAAGTAACTACAGTTTAAGTTCTTTATAAGTACCTAAGTTGTTGCCCCCTTATTCCATAGCGTCACATCTTGTTCCCCTGTACCTACGCATATGTATTGGTATGCACTGTACTGGTACACCATTAGTAAAAAAGATTACACTGTAACTATGGAGTAATTAAGCTGTATGTTGTGGGCTGTAATTTAAAGCGTCACCAAAGTTACCAAAGATCTGTGCACATTCAAAAGAGCGGCAGCTGCCCTTCCTCTCCTTGTCGCTCCAGCCTTGGCGGCACAGCAGCCATCACTTTTACACTGAAATCAAAGGAGGCGGCAGCAACAACTACTTGCTGTCTGAAGGCACCTTTAAAAAAAAAAAAAAATAAATAAATAAAAAAAAAATAGTAAAATCAGACTTATTTTGTTGCAACATAACTGTGTAATAGTGTTTCACTTTTACCAGGACTAGAGAAATTCCTTTGTGGATACGGAATAACTTGTGTTTGTTGTGTAAAATATTCTGGGGTTGCTGGAATGTGACTAGCGTTAGCCTAACATCATGTTTCCAGGTTTGAATTAGTTAATTATGTGCTCTTTGGCCTTAAAAGTAAGTATCTGTTGCCACTGTAGATAGTACTGTAGACAGACATGCAAACAATTGCAACTTACAATAGAGCAGATTAACACACACTCCTCATTCTTTTTCTCTTGTGTTTATGCATAACATCATTACCCCACACCCCAACAGTAACCAACTCAGTAACTCAGTAACTAGGCTCAGTATGGCTCATAAGGCAAAGAAGATGGTGAGAGAGGGAACAATCCAGACTTGTCTCAGGTTCAAATACTGCTCTAACATACAGAGTGGTTATTGAAAATGAATGAGTTGTTGTCTTCTCCCCCATTTTAAAGCCTTTTGTGTTCATTTTTACTGTCTGCCTGTTCTCCCATTCTCTTCTTCCTCCTTCCTTCATCTTCTCCTACTGTCCAGAGTTTGCCAGGCAGTATAGACAAAGCTGTTGCCTACCTTGAAAGGCATCTGCCTAGCCTCACCAACCCATATGCTGTTGCCATGACATCATATGCCCTGGCCAATGAAGGCAAACTGAACCGGCAGATCCTCTACTCCTTTGTTTCTCCAGGTGTCGTTACACAATAATATTGTTAATCATATTCAGAAACAGCATCTATAGATGGACATTGACATGGCCAAAATAATCTGATGATTTTACTTTATCACAGACACAGGAATATCAGTATCAGTGAATACATTAGACAATAAAAACTGCAGTAGAGAAATACCAACAATATATCTGAGCTAATTAAGAAACAGTATCTCATTTACATGGATTGTCCACCAGAACAAATGTTATTTTTCAACATTGTTCAAGACATTCAAAAGCAGTGGTGGAAGAAGTATTCAGATCCTAGAAATACTGTTGTCTAAAAATACTCCATTACATGTAATAGTCCTGAGTTAAAATGTTATTTAAGTAAAAGTACAGAAGTATTATCAGCTAAATACACTCCAACTATCAAAAGTAAAAGTATCCATAATGCAGACTGGCTTCTTTTAGAGTGTTATATTTTATTGGTAGCCTATATTATACTGTTTGTTTTTATCACTAACAAATACATGTAAGAACATTTTAATGTTGTAGTTTATCTCATCATAGATTAATAGTCATAGTACTGTATCATATTATATAAATGTCATCATGAAATCAGTTTCTTTATGATAATAATAATAGTAATAAACTTTATTTCATAGCACCTTTCACACAAAGTGCATACCAAATTTTAAACAGAAAAGAGCAGACAACTGAAACAACAGTTAGAATATCAAAATATAATATCTTATGTGAAATCTTAATCTAAAAGCAACCAGTAACTATTAGAGGCAAATAATTGTAGTGAAGTAAAAATAATAATAATAATTCAATAATAAAAACAACAACATTAAGTAGAAATACAAAGTAGCATAAAATGGAAATATTCAAGTAAAGTACAAGTACCTCAAATGTGTATTTATAGACAATACTTGAGTAAATGTACTTAGTTACAATCCGCCACTGTTCAAAAGTGTGCTGCTAGGTATGAATACAAGAATTTTGAAATTTTAATCAATCTTTATCAGAAATGTTTGGTTATGTTAGGTGTTAATGTTAAAAGACGAATATCTGATATTTTAACTTTCAAATATCAATGTCAGTATCAGCCTCATCAGTCAGATTTTTTATTTAATTTTTCACAGATTAGGTTAGACATTTTAAGATTAGGGATTGGGAATTTAATAGTCGATTAAGCTTTTCAGAGGTACAGCATAACAATAAAAAATATTTCTGTCTCCTTCAGATTCATCCCACTGGCCTGTTCCCAAGGGACGTGAGTACACCCTAGAAGCCACAGCTTATGCCCTTCTGGCTTTGGTCAAGGCCGAGGTGAGTACGTCCCAGTTATGTGTGTTTCACCAGCACGTCATGTTACAGAAAACATACAAGAGAGTCATTATTCTTATTAGCTCACTTAAAGGGCAGATGGTTGGTGAAGAGTCATTTCCGTGACTGGAAACCAAAGTCAGTGAAATGTGTCTCTCAGTAATGTCAAATGTAAAAATGAAGCAGATATTATGTTTTATTGCGATTGATTGATTCTATCAGACAAGTTTCGAGTCTCAGCAAGATAACTGTCATAATAATAGGAAAAATTGATTTGGTAATCTAACAATCTGTGGTAGGCTTTAGAAACTGACAGGAAATAATTTAAAGTATAACCATAACAGAATTAAGATTTAAAAAATCAAATACACAGCCAATCAAACAGATTTCAACCCTTTTCTTGCCTTCTGTTAATAAAGGCCTTTGAGGATGCCAGACCTGTTGTGAGATGGTTCAACAAACAGCAGAGAGTGGGTGGAGGCTATGGATCAACTCAGGTAACACAGACCTCTCTGTCAATCTTGATACTGTACATTCATATACCACTATTTGTGCATCAACTGCATTTTTGTTAAGTTCTTTTGCCCCCCACCCACTCTTTTTCCCTCCAGGCTACCATAATAGTGTATCAGGCCATAACTGAGTACTGGGCAAATGCACAAGAACCAGAGTATAATCTGAATGTCGACATCCTAGTGCCAGGCAAGTCAAAGCCTGACAAGTTCAACTTCAACAAGGAGAACCACTATGCCACCAGAACATCTAAAGTGAGACACACACTCATCATGCACAAACACACATATCATACCATCGTGCATTCTGTTCTCTGCGTGTGTTTCCCCCGCTGACCCGTGTGTGTGTTTGTGTCTTTATTTAAATCACAACAGTTCAATGGTATAAACCAAAATGTGAAAGTGACTGCCAAGGGCACCGGAGAAGCAACGCTGAAAGTAAGTAAAAAACAATATTTTTGTTCGGATCATCTGTTGTGTATCGATGTGTCCCTTTGGAATTCCAGATTATTTAATTTCATTTATCACAATGAATGCAATATTTAAATGCACTTTTGTCTATGTGACAGATGGTGTCACTGTATTACGCTCTGCCTAAAGAAAAGGAGAGTGACTGTCAACAGTTTAACCTGTCTGTGCAGCTCCTCCCAGGTAATTCTGTCTCTTCCACTTTATATATTAGTCTTTATTTGTTGCTTTTTGTGTTCCTCAAGTTTTTTTCTTTAATGAGAAAAACTATATAAAATACTAATAAACTAAATACTACATCTACTGTTTGCTCCTCCAGAGAAAATGGAAGATGATGAGAAGATATACAAGCTGAAAATAGAAGTTTTGTGAGTACAATCAAGACGTAACACTGACTTGTGTTTCAGCAACATGGCTTTATACAGAACATTTTCTAACAAGCTATGGTCCTTCATTATTTCACTTCTTCCCTGCTCTTTCTGTTGCTCTCCTTTGTCGCTCACCCGCCAGAAGCTGTGTCAGAAATTGCCTTTTTATCTAGTTCTGAACCAGTTTTATGCCATATATATTTTAATATACTTTTAGTTATTGTAGCATATCTACCCCCTGAAGACAGAACTTTGAAAAAAGGATCAGCTGGTTGACAGCTTTATCTCAATCATCACCACCGCCCAGGCAAAGCATATCTCCCATATGCAGTCCTCCAGCCTTATCGCCCAGGCGGCTCGATCGCTCTCCTCACTGATGTCACAACTGATCTCGGCCTCTACTACCACCCTTCCTTAGCTGCCTTAAATGCACACTGGCACTGCCCACCCAGAGAGTCCTGCAGCCGAAGCGGGTGGCCATTCCTCCGAACGAGAGCTGGTTCCGGGGGCACATATCTGGTTGAGGAGGAGCCTTGGCTGCTGTTTTTTCCAAACAGTTTATGCCGCTCTGTGGACATAGGCGAGTTCAACGCTTTTGAGGCGTACATGACTAATCCTTTTTACTTTGTGTTCATTTACCGCCCACCTGGCCCAATTAATGGCTTCCTAATTGAATTTGCTAAGTTGTTATCTTCTGTGGATGTTAGACTTGCCAAAGTTCTCATAGTCAGTGATTTCAATTTTCATGTTGATGATGCATCAGATAAATTTGCCGCTGAATTCTTAAGCACAATGCAGTTTTTAAAATTAATGCAACATGTATCAGGGCCAACCCACAATCATGGTCACACTCTTGATTTGGTTTTTATCTTGGGTCTGAATCTTAATAGCATATGCATTGATGACTTTTTTGTGTCCGACCACAAATGTATTATTTTTGATATTGTTTTCAATGCTGACACCCAATCCATCAAATGCACAACCCATTCTCACACTCTCAACAGCCATTCTGCAGACAAATTTGCCTCTGTCTTTGCAGATCTCAGTAAGGATATGGTTTTGCCTGCTCAGACCAACGATTTAGTCTGCTCCTTTAATAACCTGTTTGTCAACCCTAGATGTTGTTGCTCCACTTATAAAAACAAAACAATTACATATACAGCTAACTCATCCCCTTGGATGAATGACAACATACGCTGTCTTAAAACAGAGTGCAGAAAGGTTGAGTAGAGGTGGAAAAACACTATACTTGAGGTTCATTTTATTCACATGACAGAACTACTTTCATCTTTTAATAAGAAGGTGAAAGAGGCAAGTACTGCTTATTTTTCTAATCTAATTGATTGCAACAAAAATAATCCCAGAGCTTTATTTAACGCTATCAATAGATTAGTGAACCCTGCCCCTCCACCTGTCTTTTCAAATACTGACTGTGAAATGTTTTTATCTTTTTTTGTAGACAAGGTCACCGACAGCAGTGTTCAATCCTTACTTTTTTTTCAAGGAGTACATGTGCTCCTAAATGGAAAAAAATTAGGAGCACACATATAACTTTAGGAGCACACTGAAAAATGTTCAAGTAACAGTTTCTTAAAGAAAACAATTACATACATATTTACAATTTACCACATATTTAAACTCTGTGTGTGTGTATGTATGTAAATCACAATTTATGTTGTTTTTAGGGCTCGATTATGGCAAAAATCATAATCACAATTATTTTTGTTCAATATTGAGATCATGATTATTTAACATAATTACTTTTTCATTTTTGCCAGTTGCCGATGTTGATATATGCACATATTTTTTCCACTTGGCTGAGGAGACTATTACACATGCAATCATATATTGTATCAATGATCAAGAAAGACTATAGCCTATATGAGCGAAGAACTTTAATGCTGAGCTACTGAACTCCAGTCTTCCTAAGTTCTTCCTTCATATCTTGTCTTTCTTGATCATAGTATAATCTATGCTTGCATGCATAATAGCCTCCTCAGCCAGCTGGTAAAAATATGTGCATATATCGGCATCGGCAATCGGCCACAATGAGTTGGAAACATCAGCATATCGGATATCGGCAAAAATCCAATGTTGTGCATCCCTAGTTAAAAGTCTTTACATTCCTAAAAATAGACTTGATGAAAATTAGGAAATTAATTTGTTTTACACACAACTCATCAAGGGTTTACAATTTACTAATTGAAATTCAAGTGAATGGGCACAAAACTTGCATGATTTTTATGACACAGGTGTGAGCAAGGCAGCCATGTCTCACCCTGCAGAAAATTCTCATCCTCACACCGTTGAGATTTGATGTTTCACCATGACAGAGGAAGTTGCTATAACTTTATTGTAAATGCTCCAATCTGCACCAAACTTTACACGTTTGATAAGACTCTCGGCCTGAACACGTGTACATGACAATATTCCATCAGTGATGCAAACTGGCTGAATAGCACCCCCTACGAAATTTCAGTAAAGCAGCCCCAACAGTGGGCAAAACAGTGGACAAAGGAAGCGATGTTTATCTCCTTCTTGCACTGTCTGAAAACAGCCTGGGTCTGAAGACATCTACATGCCCGTCACAGAAGCCCTTCGATTGCGCCACGGCCCGACGTGTGCAAGGGCGCGAAGGCCAGTTCAACGCTGCTTGCAGCTTTAATTGTATCTGACTTCTGCGTAGTTTTTATGGTTTATTGTTTTTATATTGATATTACGTGTTGTTAAACTTTTTTTTTCTTTTTTATTCTATTTTTCTCTCAATTGTTTGCATTGCACAGCACCTTGTAACTCTGGTTTTGAAAGGCACTTTATGAAAAAAGTTAACTTACACTCAGTTTTACCATAATTTTCAATTGCATGCAGGATGCAGAAGAAGGGCAAAATCAGCAATGATTTTTAATCGCCCTGCCCCTCGAGTCCCTGATTTATTTCTTCATTATCAACCCTCACCTCACACTTTTCTTGCTTCTTTCTCCTAATTTAAAATGTTTTTTGAAACATCTGAAATCTTTAAAGATACAGACGTGGGCAAAATTATTGGTACCCTTTCATTTTATTAAAATAATGCACCACTCACCTTGAACAGTGTTTTGATTGAGATTGAGAACTCAACAAATATAAATACAAATACAAATACTGGGCTCTCTGCACATCCCTACTATCACAGCATTTTGGGGTGAAACACACAGCCCAGTGTCGGAAAGCTGTATCTTAGTCGCAGGTCATGGGTCTTCCAGCAGGATAATGACTCCAAACATACATCCAAAAGCACCCAAGAGTGGATGAGAGGAAAATGTTGGACCGTTCTGAAGTGGCCTGCTATGAGTCCTGATCTTAATCCCATTGAACATCTGTGTAAAGAGCAAAAACTTGTAGTTGGGAGACGGCACCCATCAAACCTAAGAGAACTGGAGCAGTTTGCTCAAGAAGAGTGGGCTGAACTACTGGTGGAGAAATGCAGAAACCTTATACAGAGTTACAGAAAGCGCTTGACTGCAGTTTTTGCCTCCAAAGGCTGTGTTACAAAATATTAACTTAAGGGTACCAATATTTTTGGCCATGTCATTTTCATTTGTTTTATTGTATTAAATAATATGTTAAGTTGTAAATCAAAAGCAAAGTTTCAGTTATATTCAATGTGAAATAACGAATGATGGATACTATATACTCCTGTCAGTTTCACCTTAATACAGAGAAAAATAAGTTGTTTTTTTTTAAGATGGAAGATACCAATATTTTCAGCCATGTCTGTATTTGATTTGATTAAAAAAACTTCCCTTCACTTACTTTCTCTCCATCTTTTTTCTGTTTTTTAAAATATTCTGTCCATTTTCTGTGTTCAGCTTTAAGGACAAGGAGCGTGATGCAAAAATGTCAATCTTGGATATTGGCTTGCTAACAGGCTTCACCGTTAACACAAAAGACCTCGATTCAGTAAGAGTCTTTACAGATATGCACATACCCATATAGAGATGTGTTTTATGGTCTAGAAAATTGTCTAATCATGTTTGTGTGTATGTTTGTGTGTGTAGTTGTCCAAAGGACATGCCCGCAATATTGCAAAATATGAGATGAACAAGGTCCTGTCAGAAAGAGGCTCACTCATCATCTACCTGGACAAGGCAAGGCATCAGTATTACCTCCCTCTACCCCTTTTCTCTCTGCCTTGTTCTATTTATCTCTGTCTCACCTCTGTCTTACATCTCTCCATAGGTTTCTCGTGAACGTCCAGAGGAGATTGCTTTTAGGATTCATCAGAAGCTGAAAGTGGGCGTCTTACAACCAGCTGCTGTGTCTGTCTATGAATACTATGAACGTGAGTCTCAAAGACACTTATACTATATGCTGCCTCTGTGAGCTTCATGATTTTTCTTTGCTGCTGATAAATGTTCAGAGTAATTAACAGGATGAATAAGCAGACATTATTAGATTCCCAAAGTATTTTATGTTCATTTTGTGATGTACTGCAATCAGCACAAAATATTTAGGGCCTCAGCCCCAAAGGGCGAAGACCCTATTGTATTTCATGTGTTTGTTTCTTCCTTATTAGGGCCTGAGCCCCAAAGGGGCGAAGACCCTATTGTATTTCGTGTGTTGTTTCTTTCTTCTTCTTATTCTTTCTTTATTATTACGCCACTTCAACCCTTAATTTGACCCCCTAAACATGCTCAAAAACTCACCAAATTTGGCGCACACATCAGGTCTGGTGAAAAATTTGATAAAATGTAAAAATTATCCCCCAAAGTGCCACAAGGTGCTCTATGGCGCCACCTATGTATCTAATATGGCTGCCACGGCCCGTAGGAATGTCGTAGAGAGATCCAACCAAAACTCAATTATTCCTCTCATCAAGACCTACAAATCATATGTAACACCCCTAACCTAAATCCAACAGGAAGTCCGCAATATACCCAATGTACAACTTTGCGCCAATTTTGGACCCCCAAGAAACGCTATCTCCTCCTAGGGCGTTAATGGTATCAGCTTCAAACTTCAATACATGACTTATGACACTGTGCCGAACAGAAGTTGTTAAAAACTTTGTAATAACTCGGACGGTTCAGATATTGTAAGCCCTGAAAGTTGTAGTGCCACATCACACCTAACAATGTAAACCAATGGGGTGGCAATCTCTAGGCATGGACTTTGTGTCAAACAAATGGTTCTGATGTCTAAACTATAAGTCCAAGCACCATTGAGATTTGATGCTTCGCCATGACAGAGGAAGTTGCTATAACTTTATTGTACATGCTCCAGTCTGCACCAAACTTCACACGTTTGATAAGAGTCCTGGCCTGAACACGTCTACATGACAATATTCCATCAGTGATGCAAACTGGCTGAATAGCGCCCCCTAAAGAATGTCAGCAAAGCAGCCCCAGCAGCAGGCAAAACAGTGGACAAAGGAAGTGATGTTTATCTCCTTCTTGCATTGTCTGAAACAGCCCAGGTCTGAAGACATCTACATGCCCGTGACAGAAGACCTTCGATTGCGTCGTGGCCCAACGTGCATAGAGGCGCGAGGGCCCGTTCATCGCTGCTTGCAGCTTTAATTTTTAAATATCTGTCTTTCTCATTGCAGAGACACGTTGTGTGAAATTCTACCATCCAGAGAGAACAGATGGCAAGCTTTTGAGGCTCTGCAAAAATACTGAATGCACATGTGCTGAAGGTAAGCGGGATGAAGTCTCACGGATGATCAAATCTGTCTACAGCAAGCGTACCTAAGCAAACCATACACCTAAAATTCTTGTAAAAGAAACACATAAACACAACACAAACAATGTGCTTCAAAGAGGTAAAGCATATCTTGATCAGTGGTTTGGGGGTGATCATTCTGCTTTGTCTGTAAACTGCAGCGATTTAGTATTGCACCTGAGTAAAGATGGAGGACTTGACGCTGACAGAAGATTAAACAACAGCCACACTAGCGACTCTAATGTCAGCAAGAGAATAGTATGTAGGGCACTAACCAGTGTAATCAAAGGAATCCAACTACGCCACCATGGAGGTTTTTCAGGGACAAATATTACCTAAGACCAGTGCCAATAACCCAAAAAGGCAATCAGGTTCATTACACTAAGAAGCAAGAGACGTGATTCCAACCATCAATAATTCTTTATTTTAACATTAGCAAAAATGAGTAATAAAAGAATAACTAGAAATGCATTTCCTGCGGAAAATGTGTGTGAATGCTGAAACTGAAAGGAATCACAAAGCATTGCTGAAAATACTAAACACTTGTTCAGGATCTCCATCTGTACAAATACAATTTGATTATCATGGCATGTTACATTTAAGAGATTTGGTAGTTAATAAGTAGTGTGGTGGTGTTTTATTTATGACCACAAGGTGGGACTATTGGTGCCATGATTCAGTATGTCGTGCAGATTCTCATGGAAAACCTGTGTACCAAGTTTCGTTTCATTAGCGCCCCCTTTTGGCAGAAACTTATGAAATGTTACACACTTCTGTAAGGTCACTTTGTGTACAACATCCCTAAATTTGGTCGCAATCTAGACTCAGTATTGAGGAGTTATTGACCATTAAGTGCATTAGGCCAGACCTTCAAAAGTTTGCTAACCAATAACAAACGAACCGTAAGTGGTATCTGAAAACAAATGAATAAGTTGTATTCAGGGTCCTCTAAACAGAGTATGTACCAAGTTTCATGAAGATTGGATGAAATATCTGCCAACAGAAGCAAAACATATGTTTCTTGAAAAAAACAAAATGGCGGAATAAATTTATATGCGCAAATGAGCGTGGCCTATATCAGTCTAATCAGCATCATCCAAGGAGCATCCTGACCATATTTTTTTGATAGGTCTTATCGTTCATGAGTTATTAGCCAAAAATAAAACATTTAATAACTGACCACATCGTGGCGCTATTGGTACCATGTTTGGTACCATTGGTACTTTTAGTTTTTGAGATATTAGCTTTCAAACATTCCTCCCATAGACTTTCTATTATAAATTTTAATATTTAAAAAAATTATATAGAATCACTGTATTATGATAGAAAGCTGAAAAGTAATAGCTCACATGTCCTGAAAGAGCTGAACATTTTGATATTTGAATGGTTTCTATCGCTCAAAGTATAGAGGAGTTGAAAGCTTGCAAAAAACATACGGAGGAATAAGAATAACTAGAAAATGTAATTTCTGTAGAAATTGTGTGTGATTGCTGAAAGCGAATTTAGATTGCATAACTGGAGGCTGAACACAATTGAAAAATCTACCAAGATTAAAATCAGCAATGGGTGGAATTGAACCTACACCCTCATGTTTGTAAGACAGAGATGCTATGGAGTGAGCTAACATATAGCTTCTGAAAATTAAAAAGGAATACAAAATCAGTAAAGTATTCAACCAAACAAACAAAAACACCATACAGTGGCCCTGATGTTGAAACGATTAACACTGGTTATCAACAGCTATAGAAAAAGGGCCTCCTGCCAGTGGTGTAACAAAACAAGAAAAAAAGAAAATAATGAACAAACAAACAAAATCAAACTAAAGAAACACTCTCCAAAACAATATCAGTTGGTCAGATGATTGAACACCTAACCAGCAACTTAGGAACAAAATAAACACAATAAACTACACCAAAGAATATTTATTGCAGACATTAAAAAAAGCCCTGTATTTGCACAACGAAAAAAAAAAACAGAATAAGCCATGAAAACAATATTATTTATGTGAAATCATTATGTAAGCTATAGAGACAAATGAATGAACTGAACTAAGCAAAACTGTGAATAAACAAACGATAACTACAAAAGAAAAGAAAAACCCCCTCTCACAATGCACACACACACTCACACACCTAAAATGGCTCAGCTAAAAGAATACTAGTCATGGTTCTGCTGGCCCACAACACCGCATGACCCGACCAAACAATTCTTAAAGACGATGATTGTTAACACCAATTATAGGCAAAGCAGCAGCATTCTTGTGGCGTGGGCCAGAATTGCCGCAGCAGCTCCCAGGTGAAGCTGCTAAATGCTGACCAAAGCCCACAGTCCAATCAGGCAGCGTATGCAAGCTCAGGGGAGGACAGAGTTTATGGTGCCTAAGCTGCCACTACACATGGGGACTGACAGCAGACAGTGAGAGGGTCACTTCTGAGGGAGGCGAGTCACCACGGAGGGATCTGCAGCAATTGCAGAAGTCCAGTGAGACGGGGCATGCATTCAGCATCAGGGGAGTGGAGCGAAAACAACTACCTGTGTTTATAGGCTACCCACAGACAATGATTGACTACCGATCGCTGAGTAATCGAGACTAAAACATTACAGGCCTGCTTAAACCAGACAAGAATACATTTCCATTCTACTACACTAACATGGACTATGAAAGAGTTTTCACTCATTAAGGATACTTTAAAGTCTCATAGATTGACCTTATTGAAACATCAGCAAGCTTTGGACTTTTTGTTAGCTAAGTTTGGGGGTTTGTGTGCAATTTTACATTTGACTGGTGGTTCTTGTATGACTTTAAATACTATAAATTTGAATTTCACTTTGTTAGTAAAATTTGTTAGACACATTCTAAACCATTCCACGGCTAAAATGAGTAATTCTTTGTTTAGAAACAACATGTATATGCTAAATGTCACCACTCAGGGATTTTTGTTTTTGAAAGCAAATTGTTTTATTGGCATATAAAATTGCCCCCCACCCCTCCGATCTTGTCAGGTGAGGGACAATGATATATTATGATGCAGTTTGTTGTAAGATTCCATGTTGGTTTTCCTCCTGCGCTCCCCAATTTTTTGAGTCACCAGCCACCACTGATTGGCACAGTGAAACAAACAGATCAGCCCGGAGCTCCATGGTTAAATAATGTGTTATTGATCAGAAGGAGGTCTAACTCTTTCCAATGAGTAATTGTGTTAAATAATCGTGACCTCAATATTGACCAAAATAATCATGATTATGATTTTTGCCATAATCAAGCAGCCCTACCATATTCTGCTGCCATGTTTCAGTCAAGAATATAAAGTCTACACTTTCACTACAAAATAAGTCATTCAGGATAAATGACTTATTTCCAATAGACCGTGCATTGATCAGGACCATCATGGCAAGGAGAGGCGCAGGGCTGCCAGTGGAGGTTCCCAGTGCACACATCGCCTTTAAATATAGAGTGTGGATTCCAGAACAGATTAAAATTGTAAATAAAGCCGATATTGTGACTGAGGAGTCTGTTGAAACGCCCTGATCCACAGGCAAGTGTGGTGACTGGACTAGAGATAAAGAAAGTCATTCCACAGCTACTTAGGAATTTGAAACTAACTTGAAGAGGTCATTAAAATCAGACTGCTGATGAGCAGTATCATTTGTCCCCACATGAACTATTACTTGTTTGGTCAAGGACGGGACTGAGTGCAGCAGCTCCGGGAGCCTATCCAGGATGTCATGGACTGTGGGTCCGGGAAAGCAATGTATGGCTGTGTAGAAGAAACTGATGTTTCTGATAAAGAAGTTCCCAACTATTGTCCACACATATGCACATGTGCTTATTTAGGTCATCAGGTCATCAGTTGTGTATTTATTTTGTGCCCATTGTCTGTTTCCAGAGAACTGCAGTATGCAGAAGAAAGAAGGAATCACCAACCATCAGCGCACAGCTAAGTTATGTGAGACTACACCGACCAGCACAATTGATTTTGGTAAGAGAATGTAGATGGACTGCATTTGTATTAGTGAAAGGTCGAGGAAATAAGTAAGGGACCACATGAGCTAACATCTGCATCTTGTCTGTCCTCAGGGTACAAAGTGAGAGTGGAAGACTTTGAACACGTTGGGTCCACCGACATTTATGCAATGCGGATACTGGAAGTCATCAAGGAAGGTGGGTATTTATCTGCTTTGAACCTTCAAAATGAAACAAAAGTGCCTGAAAATAGGTGACATTTTTTGCCACTACCTTAGATATTTTAGTTTGACATTTTGGGGAATATTTGGGAAATTACTTTCTTGCCAAGAGTGAGATTAGATGATTGATACCACTCTCAGGAAGCTACAGCCAGCAGCTGGATAGTTTAGCTTGCATTGATAGGTAACTAGTGGAGACTGCAGGAAGTTACTGGTCCTGGTCAAGAAATAGTCTGGTATACAACCCCCCCATAAAATGATGAATCATTGCTTTTACACTTCAATTTTGGAACAGATTAAACAAATGAGATGCATGTTAATTAGAAATTTAGAGGTGCTAGTAGGCAGGTTTTGTTACCTTTGGACACAGCCAGGCTAGCCACTTACTTGGCTGGCTGCTGCTGTAGCTTCATATTCACCGTACATACTGTATATAATTGTGTTATCATTCTTCTTATCTGAGTCACCAGGAAGCGAATGTGCACATTTCTCAAAAATGTCAAACTGTTGCTTTAAGCATAATTCCACTTGGAAGATGTGAGAATACAATAGTTATGTTTCATACTGCACCTTTAGTTATGCATTTAATCCATAAGCATTTTCTTGCTCTTCTCCTGCATTGTAATTACAGGAAGTTCTGATGTGGGTCCTGAGGGTAAGCTGCGCGCGTTCCTGAGTTATCCACATTGCAGAGAGGCTTTAGATCTGGAGCCTAACAAAACCTTCCTTATCATGGGCACATCCAAAGATATTTTCTATGATGACCAGGAGAAATCGTAAGTGTGTTCTTTGTGTGTGTGCACCCCCCTCATAACATCATCTCCAATAAACTGTTTCACCGCTTTCTATTACCAAAACATACACAAAATCAGGTTTGCCTGTCATGTGCAGCTTAGTTTGTTGCTATATTACCTTTTATGGAAGGGAGGGAGTCGTGCTTTTTCATCTGTTTATATTTCAATCCAAAAAGTTAAATCTAGAGCACTACAGGTAGCTGACCACATGAACATACAATGATTTTTACTTTGCTCTCCTCAGTTATCAGTATGTACTTGGTGAGAGAACCTGGATCGAGTACTGGCCTACGAGCGCAGAGTGTCAAACTGTGGCATACAGACGGACCTGTTTGGGTATTGAGGAGATGATTGGTATTTTCGAAGACTATGGATGTCAGCAGAAGTGAAACTCAAGGAAATAAAATGTTCTTTTAAAATTAGCTGTTATTTGCGTAAAACTTAAACTGCTACAAGATATGTGATGTAAAAGTTAAACTGTTACACTGTGTTGATTAAAATGTAATTGTCTTAATCCCATCGTCTGTGTTTTATATAGATGTAGAAAATTACAGTAATGATTACTGTCAGGTTACTGTATAATAACCTTTGGTAAGTTCAACTGGAAGTTTAATTAATTCTGACTTTTTTTCCATGTAATAACGTAAAAAATGGTCCATCCCACATAGGATCACATGACACACAATAATACAACATATAACTTTCTGCATTTGACATTCATGTTCCAAAGAAAAACAAATCATCGCTGCAAACAACATACTGTATATAGTCTGACAAACCACAGAAAAGAGTGGAAAAAGCTTCCCAAACAGGGAAAATACTCAGAAAACAGTACAGGAGAAAAAAAGTGAGAGAACTGGATATGCTCGGTATGTACATGAATACAGGCACTAAATGGCATAAAGAACAGAAAAGGCATGAATCAGCAGATATTCTGGAATGCAACGCGTTTCAAGCTTGGTGTTCTTCCTCAGGCAGCATCGAGAGGTTTATGCTTATATGTCTCTAGAAATAGAGAAAAAGCAGGAAAATACTGTATATCATACAAAGCAATAATGGGATGTTCACATTATTGATACAGAGAAGACAATATATGTAGGGGATGGAACATCCCAAAAACCTTGAAGTTGCTATACCCATGTTTCTTAAACCTCTTAATCATGTCTTTGGAGATAAACTCAGTTTGGCTGGAACATGATCACCTCAGGCTTAAGAATTGTCCCACTGGTAGATTGTCTTTGAGACTTTTAGGATGGTATGAAGAGCCCAGTAGAAGAGCAATCCAGAGTGTTTGCTGATCTGAGCCTTTTCTGTGTTCTTAAAATCAGTGCACATATTGAGCATACTAAATTCTCTCACTTTTTTGCATTTCACAGCTCCCTGCCCTTTTTTGTGTATGTAGTTTGGGAAAAAAAACATGTTTTACACAGAAAACAATGTAAAAGATACCTATATTTGATCATGATGAGCTCAGTGGAGTGATGTGTAGGATGTTAAACAATGTAGAATGAAGCAAATTTCAAATCTGTTCTGATTCAGAATATTTGACAGCTCGTATAGATCAATTAATGATAGCTGTAGTAGTAATAAAGAGGGCGTTTCAAGCTATTGTAAGACCACTGGCGAAACGAAAACTCTAAATGCATCACATGCGTTAAAGGGGACAATTCATGCTTTTTGTGATTTTCTGTTATTTTTATACTGTTATGATGTTGGATGTCTAAGTTAAACATGATCAAAGTTCCAAAACATGAGGTGAACATATATAAGAATGATCCCTGAAAGTCAAAAACCAGGGTTTCAGCCTGTTTGCAAAGTGACCGCTACTTACCCATCAAACTGATATCACATTGTTCACACATGGTCACAAATGGCCGTCTGTTCTGTGTTGAGGTTGTTGTTGTTCCACAGGCTGTTCACATTGTCCGCTTGCATATTTTGGATCGGATTCGGGCTTGAATATGTATAGATGTATTTGAGATGTTTACACTTTGAGTATAGAAGGCGAAACTATTGTTTGTTTACGTAGTCTCTTCGGCAGACTTCCAGACACTATCCAATCAGAACAGAGTAGGCTCATCGGGAGGGGAGCCTTAAAGAGACAGGAGCTACAACGACTTGTTTCAGACAGAGGGAGCTTTTCATTATGCTAATGTGTCTCCTCACTTCCCTCACTTGCGTCTCTTTCTTGCATCTGAGCTCCTCCTCGCGAGGATGTGAGAGAGAGACGTGAGGACAGAGAAATTTAATTCATCAAAAAGGACGTCCTCCCACATGAGGGGACGACAACTAGCTACTCCTGACCCACAGCACCTCAACTGTCAAATATGCCAAGGTCAACTATCAATATGTAGTAGTTATTAAGTAAGTTTAAACTTCAAAGTTTAAACTTAAAATTCATTAATACAATTAATTAACACTTTACACTGTTACATAATAATTTCTACAAATTGTGATAGCTGAAAGGAAAACACCTGATAACGGCTCCAATGTTTTGTCATTTGATTATAGATCTATAGCAGCGTCTGGCTGTCAAAGAATAAGACACAAATAGACAATTTAAACCTGTTAATTACTGAAAGAACAAAACCAACATAAATGAGCAATAAAAACAGCTGTAGCCTGCAGAATATATTTAAATGAAATATTTAGCTTGTGACAGTCTGACATTCTTTTCAGACACAGGATGATTTTGTAGGAGCCATGCAGCTGTGTGACATCATATTTCCTGAAGGAGCTGAGATGTACCTGAAATGGAAAAGAAGAAAGGAGAAGCTTTTTGGCTTATGAAGGAAAATAATAAAGTTACAAGAGTGTTTTTTTGTGATTGATTCATGATTCAGTATTCTTTAATTGTTGGGTACTCGACCCCCTGAAACTGGTCTGTGTTATGATTGACCACTACAGGGCTCCGGTCAGAGAGCACAGAGTCATCATTGTCGTTTAACTCCTTTACTTGCAGTGTAAGAGTGGTACAAGTAGTACAACTTAGTGGTGCAGATCATTACAGTTTCTGAAATAAAGAACAAACAAATACACATAATGTCTCTGAGTTGTCACTGTTCATATTTGTTGTTACATGGCTAATGATGACCAGTACTAATTAAACATTTAAAGTCATCAAATGAGATCTAAATCCTCTCAGGGTGAATGTTAACCTAAACTGGGGCAGTAATCACTCTTGTTATAATAACACAAACTGAAACCACATGAACTGTGTTCACAGTCATACAGCGAACTAACAAGGCTAACAAATTAGCTTAGCGCCTAGCAAGGCTAGTTTCCGAACATGCTAATTACTAAACAAATAATGAACACACTTAGCATAACCTAGACAATGCCATGTCATGAAATACAGAGAGAGTTATCATGCTACCTGCACCTTATAGCTGTGATATTGCAACTTACATCATCAGTGACTTCTGCACCAGGAAAGCCGGCAAACGAAGAAAGGAAGTGTAAATAGGAATCGTAATTTCAAAATAAAAGTCTCTAAATGTACAGAATTCCCAACAGCCGCCCCCACATTTGAGCAGCAAATGTGTAATAATGGAATTCTTCAAGTGTCTTTGATATCGTCCTTGAGAGCAGAGAGCTGGATTAGGCGAGCAACTGGTCTTGTATAGACTTTACCTTTCACCAGGACTTCTGTAGTTCTGATGCATCTGTCCTGACTGGTGACCGTCTTAATAATTCTCCCGATGGGCCATTGAGCTCTGGGAAGCGATGGATCCATAATCAGGACGACTGAGTCCACAGTCATGTTACTTGATGACCTCTGCCATTTCTGCCGTGCCTGAAGAGTAGGTAAGTAACTCCGTATGTACTGGATCCAAAACTGGTCCACAAGAACCTGACAGTGGCGCCATCTTCGCCGCCCTATGCCCGACGGGACATAGGCCACTTGAGGCAGCACTGCATCACGCCGCCCCATGAGAAGGATGTTAGGCGTGATGGGGTCAGGGTCAGCGACGTCAGCTGACACGTACCCTAGCAGTTTTGAGTTCAATATCCCCTCTACTTCCACTAAGGTTGTGTGTAGGACATCCTCTGAAACGGCCTGGCTCCCCACTGCAACTTGAAGACCAGCCTTGATGGAACGAACTTCCCTCTCCCATACTCCACCAAAGTGGGGAGCGTTTGGTGGGTTAAATCGGAAGTCGATCTGGTATTCTGTCAGCTGTTCTTTCAGTTGTGGTTCCATGGCTGCAAAAGCTTCACGGAGTTCCCGCTCAGCCCCACGGAAGTTTGTACCACAATCTGATAGTATCTCCTTTGGTCGGCCCCGTCTTGCGACGAACCGACGAAGAGCAAGGAGGAAGGCATCCGCATCCATAGAGTTGAGGAGCTCGGTGTGAATGGCGCGGGTCGTGAGGCACTTGAAGATAACCCCCCAGCGCTTCTCCGTACTCCTACGGACAGTTGAGTTGGTGATGTCTGACAGCCTGCCGTCCTCGCAAGATCCAATACTGCCTGCGTATCTCTGCATACACCCGCTCTGTGCCTGGGTGCAACAGACGTTCATCAATGTCTTTGATGAGGAGTTTTGTCGCAGGGTGCCTTGGGTCTAACACAATAGGGTGGATCTCTCCTATGCTTGAGTTCTGCAGTCTTCGTAGCCTCCCTCCCACTCGGAGTATGCAAGTGGAAGAATCCCACTCCGGAGCAAGGCTGGCTAGACGACTGTGGTTTGACACAGGTTTCTGCGCTTTGAGGGCAGCAACTTCTTCTGGGAAGCTATGGGCTTGACACCCTCTCAACAAGAAGATCTCTGCATCTCAGTGACTAATGAGCTGACTGTTTGCTGGGCCCACTGCCGCCCCATGAGCACCCTGACATACCTGCTGAGCTGCCTCCACCAACTCCTTCCATGTACTGAATTGAGAGGCATCTGGGATGCTGATGTCGGGCTCTACGGTGATAAAACAGCAGAAGGTGATGCCTTTCAGTTCTGATGAGCCCAATGCTGTTTCATGCTCAGGCTTCTTTGGCCAATGTTCAGCACTCTGCTTCAGGAATGGAGGCCCTTGACTCCAACGACTAGACTCTACCAGAGCCAGGAGGGGCTTACCCCTTGTTATGTTGTCAGTCGGATTATTCTGGGTGTCTACGTACCGCCAAGCCTGTCTGTCAGTCAGCCCCTGTATCTCTGACACTCGAGTTCCAACAAAAACTTTATATCGACAGCAGTCTGATTGGAGCCATTCCAATACCGTGGTGTAGTCAGACCACAGGGTTGTCTGTCAGATGGTGAGTGTCAACTCCAAGCGGGGCATAGACTGTTGTCTCTTAGGCGCAACTCTTGACATAGCCATCACAAAGGAGGTGTGGATGACATCTCCTACAGGTACAGTGAGGTAGGCCACAGCCCCATATGCCCGTTCGGAGGCGTCACAAAAGATGTGGAGATCGTACTCTGGGTCTGCACCTTCCACAGAGACTGGTGAGTAGCAGCGGGGAATGGATATTCTGCTGAGGTGCTGCAGCTCTTTCTCCCAGGCCTCCCAGTCCTCCCAGTCATGTCGGAGGACTGTAGGAATATCAGGGTCATCCCAGCCCCTCTGTTTGGACCAAAGCTGCTGGATAAGCACCTTGGCGCGTGTTGTGAATGGCACGATGAACCCCAAAGGGTCATACTGACTGGCCAGTACCTGATATGCCATCCTCATTGTCAGCGCAGCATGTACGATGGGCCAGTACTGGTAGCCAAGGGTGTCAGCAGCACAGTTCCACCTAAGGCCTAAGGCTGGCTCCAGTGGGTCGGTCCGATTTTGACTTAGCCACTGTTCTGTAGTTGAGGATCTTGCATCAGGGGGAAGATGGGCTACCACAGTTGGTTGATTGCTTGCCCACTGTCTGAGATCGAACCCTCCTTCAGCCAGCAGGACACGCAGTTGATCTACCCTTTGTGTGGCTGCAGGTATGGTGGGGAAGCTCTCGAGGCAGTTGTCCACGTAGAAGCTCTTCTGCACCGATTGCAGCGTACCAGGATAACTGTCTTGGTGTTTACGAGCATGTTGCTGCAAAGCAAAGATGGCACAGCATGGGCTGCTGGTTGTACCAAATGGCACCACCTGCCATTCATACACATCTGGTGGGTCTTCACAGCGTAGGTCTCTCCAGATGAACCGGAGGAGCGGTCTGTCCTCAGGCAGGAGTCGGACCTGATGAAACATGGAGCGGATGTCTCCACTCACAGCAACCTGGTGTTGCCTGAATCGTAGGAGGACACCAAGCAATGAAGGTCCAAGCGTGGGCCCAGGCAGGAGTTGGTCATTCACTGAGGCACCCTTGTACCTGAATGAGCAGTTGAAGACTAACCATGATTTGTTATTGTGGCAAACAAGGTGATGGGGGAGATATCATGCCTCTGTAGACTGATCCACCTCCTTGGGCCCAAGCTTATTGACATACTTTGCCTGAATAAGCTTGCCGATCTCAGATGAGTAGAGAGCTGCCTTCTCCGGGTCTTTCTTGAGCCGCTTCTCTGTGGCCCTCAGGTGAGCCATGACAGAATGTGGGGAACCATTAAGCTTAGGTGCACCTGTCTTCCTCAAGAGAGGGGTGGTATAGCGCTGGACTCCCTCAATGTTGACTCGCTGGGTTTTGGTTTCAAGAAGGTTCATGGCTTCCTGATCCTCACGAGAGCGAACAACCATTTTCTCATTGCGAGAGGGTAGCACATCGAGTTGCCATAACCTTTCGACATTTCGATACAGGAGGTCATCTGCGCCAGAAACTGAGGTAAAGAGGCACTGCTGCACTGAGGTCTGTTCTGGCACCCACACATCAGCACCTTGCAAAGCCCATCCGAGGGCAGTATGGATTGCTATACCACCAGTAGTCCACCAGTAGCTCCTCTGAGAACTGGCTTAGTGGCAGTAATGAAGTGTACATGATCCGACCCAAGCAACACCAGTGGACGCACATTAATGAATGGCTGCAGTGGGACTCCACGTAAGTGAGTGTGCCTTCTTTGGAGCATTTGCACTGGGTAGGTCTGCTCCACCAGGTCTAGACCTGAAGCAGTGAATGCACCCCGCACTTTGTAGCGTTTCTGCGGGTTTCCTTTGGGGGAGATTTCAAAGTTGACCTTTGACCCCAGGAGGTGTGTAATGTCAGTTCGCACAGTGCGTAAGGCAAGAGTCTCACACTCACCATTCAACTCAAGCTGCTGGGCAGCGGCCGGTAAAATCATAGTCCTTTGTGCTCCGTCATCCAAGACAGCGAAAGTCTCTATTGACTTTGAATTGTTGTGCAGCAGGACGGGGACCACCTTCAGGAGTACTTTGCTCAATGCATTGCTGGGTGTCAGATAGACTCGACTTTCCGAGGCCCTTGACTGTGGATCTATGGAGCAACGTTGGGCTGCATCATGTAGGACCTGGAGGTGTATGCCACCGCATTCGCCACAGGGTTTCTTGAGGTTACATGACTCAGGCGCATGAGCTCATGCACACTTCCAACAGCGCCTTCCTTCCCCTAGCCACTTCACCAGGTCTGCCACTGGCTGCTCTTTAATGTTGCGACAGCGGCTAATGTAGTGCTCCTTGCTGTCACAGAAGAGGCAATGTATCTTGAATTGTCTCTTATTATTGGATGGTGTGGGATTACTGGAGACGCTGGGTTGTGTGGGCTCTGCACCATGATATACAGCTACACTTTGCCCTTTGCCCTTAGACAGGGTCTTCTCTTTCCCATCACTCAGAAATTTCTCCTGTTGGTAGCGCTGCACCAATCGGTTGGACAGACGCTGCTGCTGGGCTTTAACCTGAAGCCATCCATTCAAGTCCTGCGGGTTGTAGGGGTTAAGGCTTGTGCTGTTGAGCTTTCCCTGCAGCTGCAGATATTCAATAAACCCGTCTCTGTGATACTTGGGTAGCTTACTGAGTAAGCGATCAACATGGGAGCAGCAATTGAGCTCCATACCGCGTGGTCCTTCCAAGGAGAGCAGCATACTCACCAAGAGGTGGACTCGTAGGGCGAAGCTCTGGAAAGTACGGGCGTCACTTGGCTTCACGTCCGGTGTGGTTAGAATGGCTGCTATCTCACTTTGTGCCAGCTGGTGTGGCTGACCATACTGGAGCTGCAGAGCTTGCATGGCTGCTGAATATGGATAAGGGTGATGACGGCATGACTGACCGATCATCTGATCCTCAGGCAGCTTGAGATGTTCAAGTAGCACATGATATTTGTACTTCTCATTCAGCTGCGGGTGAGGCTCAAGCAAGTTATCTAGGGCCAGTTTCAAATAAGCAAACTCCCTTTCACTGTCTTTGGAGAAGTCTGGGATTTTGGGTTGCGGCACACCATATACTGAGCGAGGTGGTGGGCCACAGCTGAATGGGGGCACAGTCTGACTAGATGGCAGCTGCGGCTGAACAGCTAGAAGTGAACCACCTACTTCTGGAGCAGATAATGGATGCTGAGGTGGTGCCATTGGGAAAGTCTCAGGAACATAGTGACGTGGGCCATAGCTTGAAGCCTGAGGTGTCTCTTGTAGTGGATTATAGTGCAGTGCAGCAGGATAACTGTAAGATGCAGCGGTGGGCTTGTAGGCAGGGGCTGTAGCAGTTAGCTGCTGTTGTACTTGGGGTTGGAGGCCTTGTCCAGAATCATCATAGAGGTGAGGTGGCACAGTGGTCTGCAGTTGCAAAGGGCCCGGCTTGATGGGGTACCGCTGACCCAGTGTTGGTGTCACCATGCCAGATGAGAGGGTGGAATGGGGGGAGCATGGACACTTTAAAGGGGCTGGGTGTACTGGTGTAAATACAGAGTTTGTTCTCTCCCTTTCTGATGCAGGGGTGTAGTCTCTCACTTTAGTCTCCCTCTCTGGTCCCATAGACAAACACGCTGTTATGTGTCCGCCAGGCTGAGGCTCCATGTCGTGTGATTGCTTTACTGGTGGAGGAGGAGAATGGTTTGGAGAGATGGGAGTTGTATGAGGGTGAGGGACTGAGGCTGATAATGTGGGTGTATCTCCCTTCCCTCTGTTATGATCCTCATCTACCTCTTCTTCCATTAGGAATGATGTAATGTGTTCCAAGAGCTCCTGGCGGCGACGCTGTCAGGTTTCGTACTGACGGAGCTTATTGGTGAGCTGGGCCACTTCAGCGTTCTCCTCCATCTCCAAACAACTTACTTTCTCACTCACGGTGGCACAAACACAGCAATTCCGAGTGTGACACTCTAGCGTGGTGAGCACAACTAAACAGGCAGCAAACTTCAAATAGTCCTCGAAGTATAGCAGACAAACAAACTCTGTGGTCCATCAATTCACAACAAACAACAATAACTGAAGCTGAAATTAACACACTTTCATAACCTGTCTCTGCCCAGACTTAAGCCTCTTTCTTGTGTTGCTTAAGGAAGCAAGGAGATGAGGGTGTGTTTCAGTCCGTCTTTGGGACCAGCTCGGTTCCTCGGCTCAGATGCTGTCCTCACGCTCTGTCGGCAGGTCTCACAGTAAGCTGATCCTTGGCAGCATGGTGGAGAAAACAGTGGAGTCAACTTAGCTGAAGAAGAATGAGGCAGAGAAGTTATTCGCGTCTTCATGAAAAAATCCTTTTCAGAACACAGAACCTCTCCTCTCTGGGCAGCCAGGTCTGTCTGTGCCAGCCTATGTCCACTGCCGGGTTGTGCTCACTCAGTCTGTACTTAGTCAGTGTTCTCCTCAGTTTTGTATCAGACACTGTGGTCAGGTAAATTGCCACAGTGTACTGTCTGTTTAGAGCTACATATGTTCGTTGGTCTAACTCTCTCTCTCTCACACACACACACACACACACACACAAAACTGCACTGCATCTATTAGTTCAGATTCAAATATTTTATTTTCTGTTATATATATGTTCCATATATTTTTGTGACTTTTGTATTAACACTAAGCCACAGAGCTCACTACAGAGAGTATGTGGATTGCTACTGTTGACAAACACAAATATCAGTCACTCTGAGATCACGGTAGCCTAGGTTTAATAATTAGAGAGAAAAGGCCTTGTGCTGTGTGTCAGCTGAGGACGGTCTGCTTTCTGGCCTGGCCTACTTTCATTATTACTTATGATGGGCCGTGGCTACAAGTTTGGCTATCAGCAATAATTAACGATTATCAAAGATAATCGTTAATTATTAAAATCAATAAAATTATTGAATTCATAGAATTCATAATAACGGGGCACCACCCTGGACTCAGGGAAGAAGATAGCCAATTCAGTCTCAAAGTGTACTAATCTATGAATTTGGGACTTTGATTAATAATTAATTTAATAACTATAAACAAAATCACCATATCAATAGCTAGTTCAGGTTGAAGAATTTGGAGTTCTTTACAGAGCAGGGGTTGGCAAAACTCATTCTTGTGCAACATTAAAACAGACAACAGGTATATCCAAAAGCATTTATTTAACAAAAGGGTAAAAGCAACACACAATACTAATCTAGCTAAGTGTACCTATATACAAGTGTGAGTGTGTGTGTGTGTGTTTAGGGAAGACAATAGCAAGATGGCTGCAGTTACCTGGTGACTGAGCACATGGCATGCCGACAATTTGGCTGATAAAGTGAACTACAGAGATAAAAGGCCAGACCATGTGGTGTCTTGAACCACATGTGCTGCCTGAACCAAAGTTCGCCAAACTAGGTTTTAACCTCTTAACTGTGTGGTTCTCTATTCAAGGCCAATTGGTGTAGGCTAAAGGTGCCAGGTTAAAATGAGGTTAGTTGCATGCAAGGCCTAGTTACTGGCTGTAACATGTGTTAAGCATGCTAACATTAACCTAGCGGTGTGGCTATGCAGTAACCTGACTATAGGCAACAAGGACATCACAACAACAGTTCAATGTATAACCTCAACCAAATCAATACATGTACAGTACATTGTTTAAGTTAAACATTCTTGCTTAGCCGTACTATGCTTCACTGTGTTGCTAGGCTATGCCCAGTTGTTACCTGTCCATGAAGGTAGAGATGCTTTGTGGTGTCCTGCTTTGTAGCCAGTGAATCCGTGGGTGAGTCAGGCTGAGGAGGCTTTGGCTCTGAAGCTGAAAGATGCAGGCATTGCTGGGGAGACAGCACTCCAGTTGTGCAGGGGGCCCAGGTCACTCCTTGGTGTAGAGTTAGCGGCAAGCTAACTCCATTTCGCGGCTCCTGTACTTGTTTAACTGGCCAGCAGACTTGTGTGTTAGCTGCTGGCACAAGGAAACTTAGTTTCTGAGTCTTAGGCAGGCTCTTGCGTCTTCTGCCGTAAAGAAAACTGTGTGTGTCTGCTGTGAGCAGGCCACACAAGAGAGCAGAATGCTGCTCCGGCAGCTGCTGAAGGTGTGAAAGACCAAGCAGCTGCTCCTGCAGCTGAAGGAGAAAGAGAGCAAGGAGCTGCTCTTGCTGCAGCTCGTGGAGAAAAGAGAAAGATAAGAGAGGAATCTCTAGTTTTGATAACCTGGATCCATGGGTGGAGCTTCACACTTTGGGTGCGAACCCCCAGGGCTCAGGTTTCTTGGAGTCTTGAAACATGTGGTAAACTGTGGTCCACATGTAGTCCCAACACTTATCAGACAAAGACATACTATGACCACTCTATGCTGACTCAAGTATTATCAGAAGTGAAAAAGAAAGTCACAACAAAGAGTAAAGAGCAGAGACTTAATGTCCATTTTTATCTGTGGGTTAAACAGAGGAGTCTCTTTTTTTTAGTAGATTCTTCATGTCAGTGATAGAAAGAGTATTAATGTACTGTTAGATGTAATAGTTTAAAGCAAATGTGTAAGATATCAGAGATCGAATACAGTCCATTTAACTGGAAATCACCCCTTTAAAGTGCAAAACAAAATGCATAAGCCAGATGACCTGAACTTTGCCACTTTCATTTTCTTATGGATAGTCCACAAAATAGGCACTCTATATGATTTTTTGAGGAACAATGAACTGGAGTAAAAGTTAAATACTGAATTAAAAAACAATGACAAATGTATAGTAATGTTTACAACAATACTGTGAGCTCTTTCTTGTTGAGATTCAGATGAAAAGATCAATACCACTTCACTTAGCTTAACATAAAGACAGGAAATGGGAAAACAGCTGGTTCTGTCCAGAGGTAACCAGATCTGTCTATTAGAACCTCTGAAGCTCACTGATAAATGTTACATCTGGTTTGTTTGATCCCAACAAAAACCAAAATGCAAAAACCCCACATGGTTTTATGGGGGGTTGAATGTGTATATGTTTCTTGGCCATGCACAGTCGCTTCCTGGAGTCTTGACATCACTGTAATGTTGGCAGACAGAGCTAGGTTACCCAGTCTTTATGCTAAGCTAAGCTAACTGTCTTGTGGCTGCAATATTTAGGGTACAGGCATAACACTGTTATTGATCTTCTCATCTTACTCTCTGCAAGAAAGTGGAATCTCGTATTTCCCAAATATCAAACAAATCCTTTAAGATAAGCCATGTTAATGAAAATTCGATTTGAGTCTTCTGTACTCCAGCTTAAAATACTAACTACACTAATCAGACTGTCTGCTGGAGTTCCTGCAGAGGCGCTGTGGCAAGTCACCCTCACATTTTCTGGAACTGGTCACAACGTTCTGGAGGCAGTTTTTAAGATGAAAGTTAATTTTGATTTTAAAATAATGTATCATGGTGATCTAGAAGAGTTTTCCTGTGCAAAGTTAGATAAATACTTGTTGGGAGTGCTGTTAGTGGCATGCAAAAATGCTTTGACCAGAAAATGGCTTAAGGACATAAGATCCATAAATCCAAACCAGAATGAATGGATTACAATTTACATTATATACTGTGGAGAGAATTACATTTAAAGAATTAATATGGGTTAATATATATATAGTGGATGGAGGGGTCTAGTTGGCACTTTTTGCTCCTATGTACCACTTGTGTTCATGTGTGTTCTTCAAAAAAGACATGTTAATAAAAAAAATGTCTCAAGTCCAATTTTCTGACAAAATATGTTTTGTTGCAATCAGTAGAGATGAAAGAGTTGTAATATATGAAATTCATGGATAAAATACCTGAGAGATATGTCTGTTTTTGGCAAATCCAGCAAATTAAATACCTGACAAGTCAACATGAAAGAAAAACCCAGAATTTACATGAAGCAGTCCCGCTCATTGATTTACCACATTGCCCTCATTGACTTTATACAACCAACCAAATTAAAGGGGTAGATGCCTTTGTATAAACAGGCAAAATCTCTGATGGTTGACATATTTGTATATACAACATGCAAATCATTAAGTCCACTGAGTGATAGTATGATCTAAATTATTTAAAATATATTATCATATAATTCAAGAAAGAAATAAACATTAAAATGATTGATCATAATTTTTTGAATGAGATTGTCATTGGAGAAAATTCCTTGGTGCTGCAACTCAAAAAACCCTGCCAGATAGACTTTTACCTCAACAGTTGTCTGTGTGTTTGTGCATGTTCAATATGTTTATGTGGAAATATACTTATTCAGCAGGTTGAGAATAACCATAGGTGACTACATTTTACAAGCAAGAAAAAAACAAGGGAATCATATTAGAAAATGTACATCAGAAATGTGAAATTGCTGCTTTGAGAAGGGGACGGATGAGACAGTAGTGAAGACAGGAAGAGTTGTGGGGGGATAAAAGAAGAGTGCTGCAGCTAGAGTCTTCATTGACAGCAGATCAGGATCAGGTAGGAGGATGTGTAGAACTTCACTGTGGCTGCTGGCCTCTCTGGCCTTTGCCTCCCTGTCTTCTCTGGCTAATGGAGCTCCATCGTAAGTAGACCTAGCTTACCTTCATACACTATTCCTGAGATTTAATTAACACAGACAAAACAAAAGAATACAAAATATGCAGTTTGTTTACTCAGCTTCCTGATATTCAAATTGTTGTGGTGAAACTGTAAGGAGCACGACAACAAGGTCAGTGGTTCTCTACATTTATAATTTATTTAAAAAGTGTATGGATACGAAGGACGTATTGTGCATGTATTGGTTTAACACAGTTCTAATTTCACTTGTGTCTTACAAAATGGTGAGTGGACCAGTTTACAGTTTCATAAGTCAAGGTAATGTGGTCTTTCAAATGATGCCAGCAAGTTGGCCCACATTTGTTCTGAGTTTGCACAGTGATGCATTACACCAGACACAGCAAACAGTTCTATTGATCCAGTGCTGGATTTTAGTTAAGATAATAAATAGATTACTCATTGTGTGTGAAGTCCATGCTAGATCAGATGATCCTCAAGCTGCAAAGCAGTGGTTCCAAATTAAACCTGAGGGGTCATAAGACAATTAAAGAAATAAGAAAGGGAAAATATGTAAACAATGTGAAATTCTGGACATTTCTACCTCTTTAAGTCTGTAAAAGTCCTTTAAATGAAATAAATGTTGTAAGAAAATGTCCACACTAAGGCATTAATATGTGGCACAGGGTTACAGCAGTAAATCTTGTGTTTAAATAGTGACAAACCTCATTGTCATTAGCGTGTGTGGGAGTTATAGTGCCTTACAATTAAAAAGACCATGTTTATCAGTAAGTCAGTGCATCCTGAGCAGCAGTGTGATTCAGTGCAGTGATACTGTCTCTCTCTCTGTCCCCACTGCTCTGCAGACAAGTGATGGCTGCCCCCAACTTGTTGCGGGTAGGAACAGCAGAAAACATCTTTGTGGGGTGTCAAGATTGCACCGGAGGTGACATCAGGGTTGAAATCACAGTGATGACCTTTCCAACCAAAAGCGATCTGGCAACCACATCTGTGACCCTTAATGAAACAAACGGCTTCCAGAGATTCGGACAAATTACGGTAAAATAAATACTGAATGTACTGTATACTGTATGTTACTCTTACACAATATTTGACTTTTTGTATTTGGCCTGCATTCATCACCTAATTTGTAGAAATAATTTTCTCTATTAAGACCACAAACAATAGATTTAGCATTTATAAAAGCTCATGACATATCGATTCTGCTGCTCACATAATGTTTATGTCTCTGGTTTCAGATCCCTGTTGAGACCTTCAGTAAGGATCCTAACATGAAGCAGTATGTGTACCTGCAAGCTCAGTTTCCTGAAAATCTGCTGGAGAAAATCGTCTTAGTCTCCTTCCAGTCTGGCTACATCTTCATCCAGACCGACAAGACCCTCTACACCCCCGACAGCACAGGTGAGTTCGCATCACTGCTGAGAAATACGTCTACCCTTGTGAAAATATCTGTTGGTATGCTAAGGTATCTCCCTAGAAAATATATCACCCAATCTATGTCAGAAGGTAAAATGTATTAAGCTGCTGCAAAATTGAACAATAAGCATTATGAACTACTTCTTTAGTGTTCATAAAGGACATTTTGAAAGCATTTATTCTTTACTGGTGTTGATAATGTACAATATCGATATCAAAATTCAAGAATAGACTTCTAAAGATGAACTATCATTTTTAAGGAGGTCTTTAAAGCAAGAGATAAATACACATTAACAAACAATGAAAAAAGAAAAAAACACATGAAAAATATTTAATAAATAGAGAATACAAACACCTGCCAGAAAGCAAATACTCCCCCTCATACTCAATTCCTAAAAATCCTCATCATCTCTGAGAGCATCACAGTTTGACTAGCACATCTCTCATTTTTCAAGAGTGACTGCATGATAAACTACAATAAAATGAACTCTTCTTTTCACATAAGTGGAATAATAAAGTGAAAACTCAAAATAGATACACCATGACCTCTTCTCTGTCTCTCAGTTCATTACAGGATGTTTGCAGTGACACCCCATATGGAGCCAGTAGAGAGAGATGGCAAAAACCAATCTGCTCCCTCTATTGATATTGAGTTTGTGGTAATGTATTTTATCTTTGATTAGCACAGAATTCAATTAAATATTGTAATGAGCTGTCACTGTTCAACTGTAGGTGAGATCATTTTCATACTTTCCACTTTGTGTCTGCATGCTTCTTAAACACCTGAATGACCTTTGTATTCCTTTGTTTCATCTCTTCTGACACACGTCCCACCCATAAAAATAAATGTCTCCCTCTAGTGATTGTGTTGCAAGTAGACAAAAAAAAGAAATGTTTAAGACAGTGTCTAAGGACTGATCAGGCTTATGGACAGGAAACAAAGGACTTGTTGAAATATAGAATGATTTTAATAAATGTGTAAACTGACAAGGCTCATTTTTAATGATTGTTCAATTTTGCATATTTTTAGACCCCTGACGGCATCATTATGCCACTTGATTCATTCTCTCTGAAATCAGGCATCCACTCTGGACATTTCAAACTGGGTGAAATTGTCAGGTGTGTATTTTATTTTACTTTAATTGCATTACTGTACATTCTGTTGTGGTTGTTTGGTGTTAGTGGGGAATTTAACATTTTTAACATGTAATAATTCGGACTGGAAACAGGGTGAAACAGCTAACCTGGCTTGCGTTCAAGGCTGATTTATGGTAGGTTGCTCGACACTTTGGATAAGTGTCACTCAACAGAAATTAAATAGTCGCTATGAATTAAAACGCTGTGTGACGTTTTCAATTTATGCTTTGGCGAAAGGTTTCAGTTGTCTCCATGGTAACCAGACACTGTCCTCCAGCCAGCTTGGTATATCATCCCGACCAGAACTAATTAAACAAGGATGTTACAAGGTATCTTAAGTTACAAACCAAAATATCAATAATGAAGTTCAGTGAAAACTACAATCTCCATGGCGACGTTAGCACCACTACCCAATAACATTTTGCAACAAAATATGACCATGACATAACAAAATTTTCTAGGTGTATGACATGAAAGGAAAGCATTGAGCGACAAAATACATCATTTCTGTCAACCAACACTTATCAGAAGTGTTGAGCAACCTACCATAAATCAGCATTAAGTCTGTAAGTAACAAGTTATCAGTTGCCAGGCAACCAGCGCAGACTCCAGGAAGTTAGCAGGTGGAACCAAGAAATGCTCTGGCCCAATGGTCAACCCCCTGGCAAATCATTGTTTTTACACGTAGGTAATTGTACGAACTAGACACATGAGATATAATATGTTAATTAGTGAGCTAGTGAGCAGGTGAATTTTGTTACCTGCGGACTGAGCCAGGCTAGTTGTTTCCCCTTGTTTCCAGTCTTTTAAGCAAAGCTAACCAGCTGCTGGCTTTAACTTTATATTTAGTGTACAGATATGAGAGTGGTAAAGTATCAATCTTCTCATGTAACTCTCCATCAGAAGGCAATTATGTTTGTTTCCCAAAACTATTCCTTTTAATTGTATGGTAATTTATCATATCCAGCCAATTTCAATCTGAATATTAATTTTAAATGAATCATAGTACAGTTAATCATATTAGATAATCAGTCTAAACTGGGGTAAAATAAAGGTACCTTTCTAACTATTGTGTAGTTTGTCAGCCAACCTGAATGTAGGACACTAAAAGTGTGTTGCAGCAGCTCATTTGTCAATATCTCAACTTGTATAAGACATAAATAACTTGAGTCTGAAGTCTGGACTCTAATGTTATGAATATTTTACTCTTTTGCTTGATTATTGAAGTATTTGCCCTTGTGTCCTTGTGTGTGTGTGTGTGTGTGTGTGTGTGTGTAGTCCTGGACTGTGGAAAGTGGTTACCAGGTTCCACAGCAACACACAGCAGAGCTTCTCTACAGAGTTTGAAGTCAAAGAATACGGTGAGTCCTTCTTTACTTGGACTGTCATTTAAAAACCTATACAATTTACTCTTTACCCGATTACACATCCAATAAAATGTTTTCAATTTTTCAGTGCTGCCCAGTTTTGAGGTTAAACTGACGATTCCGGAATCCTTTGACCCCTTCTTCTATGTGGACAGCGAAGACTTCACTGTCGACATTAAAGCTACGTAGGTGCAAGTTTTTGTTTTGTGGATTTGTATTGTATTGTATTTATTTATCGGGACAGTGTACAGTTTTTAACATAAATGATGCACTGCACCAGAGTTAACTCAAAGCTAATTTACATCTGTAGTCCCCCACAATCAAAACATACAACAGCACAACAACAAACAGTACAAAGCAGAAAACACACAGAACACATTATACAAAATACAAAGCTATACACAATAGCACATCACATACACCCACAATATCAACCAGAAATCAATAATGCAAGCATGTCAAACCAAAAGCAAGATTATTTGAGAAGACCATGAGATCAAATCCAGACTCAGTGGCCACAGAGCTGAGCAGCCTTCAGCAGATTCTTCAACCTGGTTCTGAATGCACTGATTGAACTGCAGCTCACTAGATCGTCAGGTAGGGCATTCCACTGAGTTGTGGCTTTCACAGAGAAAGCTGACACTCCAAATGCAGTGTGACGAAATGGTTTGGTACAATCTTGTATAGAGGATATTCTAGAGGATCTCACAGAATTTACTGAGCAAGTGTACAGAAAGTCACATAGTGGAGGAGGGGCCAAACCATTTAAAATTTTGAATACTCGGCACAAATTTGAGAATAATCTAAAATTCTCAAAGCTCAGTAACCTACAGTGATGGAAATGCATTGGCTTTTTGTCCAGAGTTTTTAGAGTTTGTTTGTATAAGGACTCAAGAGGTTTTATGGTTGTTTCTCCAGCTTGCCCCCAACATGTGATGCAATAAGACATATGGGAAAGAATCATAGCATGCATAAATATCTTGGCTGCATCCAAAGAGAGACAGTTTCTAATATGTCTAAAATTTGCTAAGTTGTATTTTATGGTTTTAACTGTTTTTTTAACATGTTTCTTGAGGTTCAAATTTGGATCCAGTGTCACGCCAAGATATTTAAAATCAGTAACTATGTCAATCTTTTCACCTTTGATAAGAATATCAGCATTAGGAGGTTATACCATGGTTTTAGAGAAAAACATGCCTTTTGTCTTGTTTACATTTAGACTCATTTAGACTTTCCAATGCAAATGTTAGCTTAGCAGCAGCTAATGCAGCTGCTTTTGCATGTGTGTACACAATTGTGTCATCTGCACACATTTGTAGTTCTACATCATGACACTGTTGAGGGAGATCATTAATATATAGGCTAAATAATAAGGGACCTAACACGGACCTTTGTGGAACACCCATTGTGCACTTCATGTTACTGGACAGTGCGTTCCAAACTTTAACACATTGTATCGTATTAGATAAATATGAAGACATCCGTGTCGTGCTCTAGATGAGAAGTTAAATTTAGAGAGTTTTGATATTAAAACGTCATGATTGACTGTGTCAAATGCTTTACGCACCACCTACTCCTTCTATGTCTTGATTTAATTTGCCCAATTAAGTGCAAAGTTTGTGCAAAGTTTCAGTGGAATGATTTGCTCTAAAGCCAAATTGCATGCAATGTGGACCAAAATTGCTTGTATTAAGAAATGTTGTCAGTTGTTTAATGACAACTTTCTCAGCAACCTTTGAGAGTACTGGTAGTATACTTATTGGTCTATAGTTACTGGCTTCAAGGCAGTGTCAGAGATTTAAAAATAGGTGTGACACTGGCACATTTCCAGTCATCAGGAAAGAAGCTGTGTTTAAAAGACAAGTTAGTTAAATGAGCAATAGGGGGAATTAAAATATCTTTGTGTGATTTAACAAACATTGTGTCAAATTGGAAAGCATCTCTACTTTTGGAGCTTTTTAAGGAGCTGATGATTTTGTTAACTTGTAACTCATTAGACTCTACCAGCTCGAAAACCTGGCCTGTAGCATCTATAGGAGCAATATCCAGTTTCCTTTTCGTACATTTTTTTCCCTAACTCATATACAAATTCAAGAAAAGAGAGGACAGAAGCAACAACAAGATGGTCTTCAATTAACTTTTCCTGTACTTTGAGTTTAAAATCTAAAAATTTTGTGTCTCTCCTTGTGAGATTATCAATGTTTTTCCAGATCGATGTACTGTTGTCTTTTGCCTCATTCAAAATATTGAGATAAAAACGAGATTTAGCTTCTCTTAGCTCTTGGATAACTTTGTTCCTTAAACCTTTTTGGAAATGTGCTTGTTTAGCATGTGGCTAAAACACAACCAAAACTACATCAGTTCAAATATGCCTCAAGAAAGTGTTTTTGATCCTTGTCTATGATGAGTCACATTTGAATAACAATAAGTAGGACATGCTTTATGCCAGAACTATGTATATCTCCACATACCCTCTACATCTTGTCAAGCACACCTGTATAAAATTACAGACCTCTAGGCCTAACCTTATGGGAACTAGGGAGTTTTAAGTTTGTGGTGTCACTGGTGTCACCACAAACCTCTCCAAAATGTCTCCAAGTGGCCAAATTGTACCAATTGCTTTTACTCATAACTGTGTGATGCTAAGCCGTTTACACATAGTTTAAGTGGGTCGCTGTCGACCTGGAGGATGTTAGGAGGCTAATGGGTCCATAGTGACATCTGCATCTGGTATGTTTACCTGCTGTTTGATGTGCTGCAGCTGAGCAGCTAATCATAGCTGATTAGCCATCTAACTGCTAACTGCCATTGGTGGTGCACTTTTCCCCGATGAATGTTTAATGTTTGGTGGCTTGTTCAACAAGCTGAGCTGCAGGACAAGACGTGTGTTCATGTTTGTAAGTTATCATCAAGTTTTGATGAAATTTCATTCACTACCATGTTTAAAGGAGGAAGGTATCATGCCTCATATTGCAATTTAATTTAACAATTGGGCCTTGAATATTTTATATCTTTTAAGATTTTATTTAACGTTAAATGTTGGACATCCTGAATGTTGTGAAAAAAAGTTCCATGCTGTAAGTGCTTTACAGAATGAAAGCAAAGTTTTATTTGCCCCCCCTCAGACTCTCCCTTCCCCCCCCAAATGATCTGATCAGTGACTCAAATCTGTGATACGTTAGGTTATGATCTGATAAGCCATGATTAAATTATAACTTTTAGTTATTCTCTCTGGTTTGTTAGTAAATATCAGATCAATTTGTGTACTGGAGCATTTTGCAATCCTAGTTGGGCCTTTTACTAGTTGTTCTAGTTGGAATTTCTCATTTTTAGTTTTTTCCTCTTAGATTTATCCTCCCAGTTCACATTAAAATCACCCATAAGTAAAATTTCTTTGTTGAGATTGCACTGTTTCAAGACTTCTGTAAGTTGATCATATAAAGTGTCATCTGCAGATGGGGGCCTATAGACACCTATAATGTTAAAAGACATTTGTTGGGATAACATTATTTTTATCCCAACATATTCTAACATGTTACCCACATTGTAAACCACACATTCACATTTGATGTTGTCTCTCACATAAAAAGCACCCCTACTCCTCTTCCATCAGGTCTGTCTCTTTTGAAACGGTATCCAGGCACCGTGAACACACTCGCAGGAGTTCTTTGTTTCAACCACGTTTCAGTTAGACAGAGAAAGTCCAGATTTGAGTCCAACACAAGATGAGTTAGCTGATTGCTCTTTGCAGTAATGCTTCTGATGTTAAAATCTCCACCTAATAGCCCCCTCGGTTTCAGTTTCGGGTCCCATTAGACTTTTCCATGATTGACAGTGTAGAAGGTTTTGAATAACCTCTGCCTTCTCACTGCAGGGCTTCATCAGCAGCAGGTTTTGTGAGAGAGACACTGGACCTCTCCACAGCCCAGTAGTGAAAAGTTATTCATTGAGACATTATGCCTTGTGTTAACAAAGTTTAGTCTGTTAAGGGAGAAGAAGAAGAAAGTTGATGCTCACTCATCATCAGCACCAGAGGAGTCCCAGACACACTCAGGCACAAATCAGCATCAAAGTTCTGAAGCACTCCAGGTGTCACTTGTCCAGGATTTAGTAGAACATCTCCGGACAGCAGGAGCAGCATGAAGAGGAGACCTGCTATTCTCCAAAATGGGGTGGCAGATGACCGGTCCACTGGATCGGTGATTCGCTCTGGTACCTTGGCTCGTCCGTGCCGCAGGACAAAAGAATAGATTGTAAAATATCTCAGTACGTTATGATGAAAACTCACTGTAGGAGCATCAACTGGCCATGAGCCAGCATTTGTCCCAAGCTCAATCACTCGGTGTCCCAGCTGTTTTCCATCAGTGTTGATTGCTCTTGCCAGACAGACACGTACAGGCAATACAGCAATGAGTACCAACAGTAGTCCAAAAAGCACTCCATGAAACACAGCCCAGGTGTTTTTGCTGATGAAACACTGCTTTGAACTTGACGCAGTTTTTGACAGGCATGCTCTGTGGTACGATTAATGGCCTTGGGGAACAGTCCTATGTAGCAATCCCATCCAGGATCCCGGTGGCCAAGGGTAGAAGCTCCTCTTAAGCCCCTCAGTACCAGCCCGGTGCACCCGGAACCTCCTCTCGACTTCAGCGGGGAGAAAAGGCCGCCATCCGGGCGGTTAGGAACCCCAGAAGATCCATGTGGCCAGGGCTGTTTCCTTCGATGTTGAGATTGATGTACAAATGGTCTTCCTTGATGTTTAATCTGATGTTAACATTTGAAAACCTGGACTGGCCTGGTAGCAGAGTCAGCAGGGGGGCGAGTTGACCATCTATCCATCCTGAGTGACCCCCAGTCATATGTCATCACTTCTTGAGTCCAGGGTGCATAGAGAGGCTCCAGCATGCATGGATTACATTACCAGCAAGGATCCTTTGAGTTTTCTTCTTGTTTTCAAAAAATAACTCTTCTGTTAGCTTCTTTGGTGCTGTATCTCCTTTGGAATATTGGTAACAGCAGGTAGCAGATAGCAGTTGACAGCTAGATAGTTGTTTTGATTTGAAAAATATATCCAAAGATGATGTTGATGACGAGAGTCATTTCTGAAGATTATTTTGCAAAATGTTCCACTTTTTTGGGTTCAAGGATCAGGAGCTCACTCCCAGTGCAGCCACTCCTCCAGAATCCTCATACATCCTTCATTTGGAGATTGAGTTTGATTGGTAGATTGGATTGGAGGAGAAAGTAAAAGGTGTTTTGACTATTCTTTTTGTAATAGTTCCTATTCTACCTCTCTCCTGTTTTATTTGATTGTGGGCTTAAAATGTGTCCTTCTCTTGTGGTTTTAGGTATCTGTTTGGTGAAAAGGTGGATGGGACAGCCTACGTGGTGTTTGGGGTTGTGCAGGATGATCAAAAGAACAGCTTTCCCAGCTCTCTTCAGAGAGTGCCGGTGAGTGCATACTAACATTTTTGCCATATCTGTCTGTCAATTTCTTTGTGTCTAATTTCTCATATTCACAAGCATATAAACTCAAATCTGGCCTTTACCAGTGCTACAAAATCTGCAAGACTGCAGTACATGAAAAATGTCTGGGGTTTTACTGTTGTCCATATGTCAGTTATAATTGTTATATTCAGAGAGAGGTATTAATGTTCAGAATTAAGCCAGATTAACATAAGAATCTATGCACTAAACAAAATTCCTATCAACTGTCCACTGACTGTATTTCAAGATGCAGTTCTGTATTATGTCACATTAGGTCAAGGATGGTGTTGGAAAGGTCACATTGAAGAAAGAGCACATCACACAGACCTTCCCAAACATCAATGAGCTGGTGGGGGAGTCCATATATGTAGCTGTCAGCGTGCTGACAGAGAGCGGTAAGAAAGAGAGACTGTGTTTCTGCCTGTTCAGTATGTTTGATCATGTGGGAATCATATGATTTAGCAGCACAACAGGGTTCAAAGTAAAATTAACTAAAATTTCCAACACAAGAAAGAGAAAGAAAGAAAATAAAAATACCATATCAGGATAAGTATGTCAGAAATTGAATGGATTTACATTGTTTCTGTATCAATTACTCATGAATGAAGCAAAAATGTGTAAAAATACTTTTTGTGTGCATGTGTTTGTGTTTCTGCATCATCTCACAGGTAGTGAAATGGTAGAGGCAGAGTTGAGAGGCATCCAGATTGTCACATCACCTTACACCATCCACTTCAAGAAAACACCCAAATATTTCAAACCAGGAATGTCCTTTGATGTTATGGTAAATAATTCTACTTTAAATAAACCCTTTCCAGAAAACATTTCACTGCTGAAATACAGTCACAGTTTGAACCCTACTTTCATGCCATAGGTCATTTTTTCTTTCTTTTCTTTTTCACAAGCCGCATGCTGTTTAATGCTTCCTTAATATCCATACAACTGATTGGTGCAATACTCCAATCTGTAATGGATCATTATGATACAAAGCAGATCATTACACAGTAGAAATTCACACATAAACACACAGGGTCACTAGATATTAAGTCATAATACTTAGTGCCCAGCTTGTGCAGTTTGCAGCCAAAGTAATCTAATAGCATCAGGTTACCATTAATAATATATCTTTTAATAACATAGTTAGATCTTTTCTGATTGTTCAGCTGTTTGTGTCTTGGATGGCAGGTTGAAGTTCTGAATCCTGATGAGACTCCAGCACGAGGTGTTGCTGTGATGGTCGACCAAGGCCAGGTGCAAGGCGACACTGCATCCGAAGTCCTCACTGCACCCAATGGCATGGCTAAGCTTACTGTCAATACAGCGGTGGGGGTTGAGAATCTGATGATCACCGTAAGTCTCCAAAATGTTTTGAAAGTCTTTACCCTTTTGCATTACAGCCAGGTTTGGCAAATGGAAGCTTAAACCCACAACTTTTGAGCTAAAAGGAGAACAAATATTAGGTTCACATTTGTCAGGTGGCCAGAAACGTAACTCCAAATGAAGGCAAATGTGGTTCTGTTTCTGCTGGACATGAAAGTTGACCACTATTATCATCATTATCATCATTGTAAATTTATAAGCCAGTAATACAGCATGTGGAGGCTGTGTATGTTGATGTTTTTCTGCCCCTTGGTGGCAAAAGTCATTGGGGAGATGACTGACAAAAAGCCAGGCACAGGTTTGTGAAGTTAGTGGTGTTCTTAATACTAGTTGAGTTGTAGTTTCAGTTGATGCTGGATGTCAGTTTAAAGTGCCTTAACTCAAGTGAGAAAAAGGAACAGTTTTTATTTAACACAATTAAATGGCAAGATTTAAAACAGCCCTCAAATAGGACAAAGCCGTATCGTTTGCAAGCTCAAAAACTTTGAATTTGGATTTTCTGTTCTGTCAACTGATGTTTATCTAAGGGTACAAATCTTTTTGTTATTTCTTTAATTGATTTTACTTTTTCTAGGCTGAGGTACACTAGTCAAGGACAATATTGGATAGGATAGACCTGAGACTTTTCATGTGCATACATTTATTTAACTGTGCGTATATACTTACTTATGTCTGTGTTTGATTGCAGATAAAGACCAACGATCCTCGTATTTCACCTGGAAGGCAAGCATCAGCCACCATGGTAGCTCTCCCATATACTACCAAAAACAATAACTACATCCACATAGGTAAGAAACATCCTGAAACAACATGAGGTTTTAAAAGAAGATGCGGATGGCAGTGGCGGTGCTGCCTAAGTGCCAAGATTTCTTCCGTGTCTAGCAATAATCACAAAATGTAATTTTTGTAGGGGTGGATACAGCTGAGATGGAATTAGGGGAAAACTTGAAAATCAACCTCAACCTCAACAGGCAGCAAACTCAAGATAAAGACATCACATACCTGGTGAGAAATGTTTTATACCTGTGCATGTGTGTGTGTTTGTGCACATGCTTGAGTGTTTGTGTCTTGTGCCAATATGTACACACATGTTGGCTGAGTGCTGATGTTCAAATCTGTGCCCTCAGATCCTGAGCAGAGGTCAGCTGGTGAAACATGGCCGTCACAGGTCAAAAAGACAAACACTGATTTCCCTGTCATTTCACATCACCAAAGAGATGCTGCCATCATTCCGCATCATAGCCTTCTACCATACAGATGACAATGAAGTGGTATCAGACTCTGTTTGGGTGGATGTCAAGGACTCCTGCATGGGCTCGGTGAGGCACACAACACTGAAGTAGTTAAACTAATGAAGTGGACAAAAAAATCCACCCACAGTCAAGCTGATTTAAGTTCTAGGATATATTTTTATGTAACCGCTCTAACAAATACAAATCTGCATGTTTCCTTCATGTCTTTCTCTTCACATCTAGCTGAAGCTGGAATCATTGAGACCTGCTTCAGCCTATGAGCCTCGCAGGATGTTTGGTCTGAAGGTCACAGGAGACCCAGGGGCCATAGTGGGACTGGTGGCAGTTGACAAAGGCGTCTACGTCCTAAACAACAAGCACCGCCTCACCCAGAAAAAGGCAATTTCTTTATTCTATCTGTATTTTCCAACCTATTTGAAATGGGATTCATCGCAAAATCTAGGTTTAAGACATAAATAACTTGTACACATGTTCCCTTTTCAGTATTTCTTAAGTACAGATAAAAAATAGATACAAAGTGTACAAGTGTGTTAGTCTGTGCTTTCAAATAATATCCAATAGGATGACGTTGTCATGCAGCAGATTTTTGGCATGCACTTTGTCATGTGAGTTTACTGATATGTCCGTTTAATTTAACCCTTGTGTGTTTGTATTTTGCTGCTTAGGTGTGGGACCAAGTAGAGAAGTACGACACAGGCTGCACACCAGGTGGAGGGAAGGACAGCATGAGTGTGTTCTACGATGCTGGGCTGTTATTCGAGTCTAGCTCCGCTTCTGGGACCCCCTACAGAGAAGGTGATACTACTTAATATATAGTCTCATTGTTTACCCTCCTCCTTCTTATCTCATTCATCCATTCCCAACCAAACCCAGCTTGGATGTGGTCAGAAATGCGTACCTTTAGCCACACCCAACAGTGATGTCACTGGGTCATTGAGTATACCTGTGCATCACTGCAGCAAGAGAAGAAGTTAAATTTCCCTTTTGTGGTATGTGATTGATTTCACTTTATTGTTGAAATCAAGAAGTTAAACTACTGGAGGTCAGCCAAGATAGATGGTTTCAGGGACTCTGAAGTAAGTTTTTTTTTTTTTAATTGTCATTTTTTAATGCTCTCAGCACAACTAACAACGTTTGCAAAACAATAGGTAACAGATATCTTAAGCTCCAAAACTAGCTGCAAAATACCACTAGGGTAAGTGAGAAAATATGTTTTATGTAATTCTGGTGAACCACAGTTTTTGGGATATTTCCATGTTGACTTCAACAGTCAGCCACTGATCATGGTCCTCTGTTTTGTTAGGGGTGTCAAAAAAATTGCTTTACCAGTATTTGCTAATAAAGCATTTATATTATCTTTTATTATATAACAGTCCAACAAATGATATATGCAATTGTAGATTCATTGTTCTCACACCTACACCCTGTCCCTTTGTCCAAACAGCTAAATGACCTCACTCTGATTTTAATAGCATCACGTCACAGACACCATGCAGAACTCAAGTCTACATTTAACCTTGTTGGGTTCCTTTAAAGATTTAGTTTGTGTTGCATTTCCAGAATTGAAATGTCCAGCCCCCAGCAGGAGGAGACGAGCCACTGCTATAACGGATGTCACAACCAGCTTAGGTAAGAACCACAGCTGAAACTACCCAATAAACACATATCCAGTCCCCTGTGCCACACAGCTTGGACTCTCCAAAATGTTACAAAAAGTTACAAACAATATTTGTCTTTGCAATTCTGTCTATCAATAGAAAGATAGAAACACAATTCATATTTCTATTTTCCCTACTTTCAAATGTATTTAAATGTTAAATAACTGTCCAGTTGTACGTCACCCCTCTTCTTGCTCTCTATACCTTCTCACCTCTGCTTCTCCTGCTTCTTTACAGTGAAGCTATTTAACGAAGCCCTGCAACGTGACTGTTGTTTGGATGGCATGAGGGACACCCCCCTCTCATACACCTGTGAGGTGCGCAGCGAGTACATCACTGACGGTACAGCCTGTGTCGAGGCCTTCATACACTGCTGCAAGGAGCTGGAGAGACAGCAAGCTGAGATGAAGCATGACAGCCTCATATTGGCTCGCAGTAAGAGACAGGGACGAGGGATGGGAGAAAAGCCCTGGGTGGTTACTTTCCATGGTTATAGAGAAAGTTAGAAAACAATCAGTGTCTCCCAGTGGAAATAACAACCGTTTTAAATCTATTCATCAGGTGAGGAAGATGACAGTTACATGGACAGCAATGAGATTGTTACACGCACCAATTTCCCTGAAAGTTGGCTGTTTATAGAAATCAATCTGCCTGCTTGCCCTCCAAATAAACCTAATTGGTGAGTCAACTGACATCTATAAACACATACAAATATACTGATAACTAATTTCATGACACCACTTGAATTTAAAATGACCTTTTACCTGTCAACCTGATTACACTTTTCTATGTTTCAGCAACCCAACAGTCTATGAGAGAGATGTCCCTTTGAAAGACTCAATCACAACCTGGGAATTCACTGGCATTAGTCTGTCAAGAACTCACGGTGAGGATTCAGTCTCTAAAATCTGTCTTGTGCTTTAATTGTGCCTCTTTAACCTTAAAGCCAAAAGCCCACTATTGTACTGTCTCTCCATCCCTCACACTTATTTTCTTCTTCTCTCATCCCTTGTTTGGTTGTGTTTCTTTTAATCCCTCCCATCTTTAAGGAATCTGTGTTGGCGATCCGTTAGAGGTAATTGTCCGGAGGGATTTCTTCATTGATCTCAGGCTGCCTTACTCTGCTGTCCGTGGAGAGCAGATAGAAGTTAAGGCAATTCTCCACAACTACAGCCGAGACCGTCTCACAGTAAGTCTATGTTACTCTGCTCCGGTGTTTCAGGACATTCAGCAAGCCAATGAGACTATGATATTTTTCTGGAGAGTTTGCAAACAGAAGAGCAAAAACAGTAGTAAATATTGGACTGATATAAATTATGTGGCAAAAAGAGAAATAATAAATGAAAATAAAGCAAGAAGCAATCCTTTCTCCAGTCTTTGATAGTTGTGATGTCTCACTGCAATATTTACTGTGCGCCTTTCCATTCTTAAGATCAAATTGATCTTTTAGGAAACAGTTTAAAAAATGACATTTTCTTCAAATGGGGACGGAATCATTAACTGATTCCGTCCCCATAATACTCATTATTATTTTTAATATATGAGCATATCCCTATTTAAAGGTACAGTGTGTAGAATTTAGTGGCATCTAGCGGCATGAATTTGGCACAAACAGAATATAATATTCATAAGTATGTTTTAATCAGTGTATAATCACCTGAAAATAAGGATCGTTGTGTTTTTGTTACCTTAGAATGAGCCCTTTATAACTACATATGGAGTGGGTCTCCTTCCGCAGTAGCCCGGAACGGACAAACCAAACACTGGCTCTAGAGAGGGCCTTTTGCACAAATTTTGTGGCCACCATAAGTTCTCCTACATGCTTGGAGGGGGGATTCAGTTAGTTGCAATCTGCAACCTCACCACTAGATGACTAAATCCTACACACTGGTCCTTTAAAACTGAAATAATGTTGTTGTTATTCTATAGATAATGACACTCAGTGGCTGAAATTGTCAAAAGTGACAAAATTATGTGTAGATGCTCAGAAGAATCAACATACAGTATTTCATCAGAATCTGCTACTCAGGGAGGGGATCTTCATCTTAAATCAACTGCACATACCTCAGTTTCTTTCTCCATCTTTGTCTTGTTTTCAAGGTGCGTGTGGATCTGATTGAAGCAGACCATGTGTGCAGTTCAGCCTCTAAGCGTGGAAAGTATCATCAGGAGGTTGAAGTTTGGCCCAAAACAACACGGTCTGTACCCTTTATCATTATTCCCATGAAGGCAGGAGAATACCCAATTGAAGTCAAAGCAGCTGTTAAATACTCACATCTCAGTGATGGAATCAAGAAGATGCTGCGGGTGGTGGTAAGAGGCTTTCAACCAGTTACAATCAGTTTGTTCAGTTGCCCTATTTAGCCACTTGATTGAGATCAAAGTTATGTTACTTATTGTCATTAAAGGGAAACACTCATCTTTTGGGGCTTAACTTTGATGCATGTTTAGAAGACTCTTGTTTTCTGTATATCAGTCTTTTTAAATGCAATTGAAAATAAGAAAAACAGACTAAGAAAGATAGAACAATATTTGAACAAGGAAGCCAGATTCTATTTTCCTATACACCAGCCTATAAAGTTTACTCAAAAATATTTTCTCTGATGTTTGTCCTGTTGTTTCTCCAGCCTGAAGGCGAATTGGTTAAATCTACAGAAAGTATAACTCTGGACCCTAAAGGTTTGTGTGATTAGTTTACCCATTAAATGGCTGCAGTATAGGAGCAACAAAGTAATTTAGTAATATCATGTTTTCTTCACTTGGTAATTAATCCTCCAACTTGACCATGGTGCGTCCCTTTAGGTGGTGAACAAAAAGAAACTATCAAGAGCTATATACCTCAGAAGGATATGGTTCCAGACACACCTGCTAGCACACAGATCTCTGTGACAGGTGAGATATAATGTTGTATGGGCAAACAAAAAACTGCACTGGTGTAAACTGTTACTGTTGTTGCTTCTCATTGGCAATGACTTCACTGGTTGTGCGGGACCTTTACATGTTTGTTTGGTTGTTTCTTCCAGTTGATCTATAATGTTATGGTTTCTGTGTGTGTGTGTGCATGCAGGGAGAGAGCAAGTAAGTGAACTGGTGAAGAATGCCATTAGTGGGACGTCAATGGGTAGTCTGATCTACCAGCCCGCAGGCTGTGGAGAGCAGAACATGATCCACATGACCCTGCCTGTCATTGCAACCACATATTTGGACAAAACCAACCAGTGGGAAACCATTGGCCTTCAGAAACATGGCGAAGCTCTGCAACACATCAAAACCGGTAGGCACACATAGATACAACAATTAGCACAAAAACCCCTATGTGTCAGATTTTTAAATTTCTGACTTTGGCAGAAGTGATATCAAAAAAGACAGTGGTAGACAGCAATGCATGCTGCTCCTGCCCCACAGATCCTGGCCAGGAACATTCAGAATATGGGTTGAATGAATGCAACACATAGACTACAGCAGTTTTCACTAGGGGGATTGTCTTACTTTTTTACAAAAACAACAATGCCATCAACATTATTTGAAAGATGTTATAAATTGAAGAAAAAAAATGACCGTATACACTCTAAACAGGGATCACACTTTAACAAGACTTCTCAAATTGTCATACATTGGATAAGATTAATTGAATGGAAGTCAGTGAAAAGGTTGTGGGTTTTGTTTGTGTCCAGGCTACCAGAAGCAGCTGAATTACCGTAAGAAGGATGGTTCTTTTGCTATTTGGGCCAATTACCCAAGTAGCACGTGGTGAGGCATCAAAACATTCATAATCACATATGTAAATGTTTGCTCATCCTCCTTAACTGAGATTCCAACTTTGTGAGGATGGGTGTATCTCATGTGAAAATAAATTTAACTAAACTTTTACACTCTCTCCCCTCCTCTCCTCTCTAAGGCTGACAGCATATGTTGCCAAGGTTTTTGCCATGGCCAGCAGTCTGGTGGTAGTGAAAAGAAATGATGTCTGTGACGCTGTCAAGTTTCTAATTCTCAAAGCACAACAACCTGATGGCCTGTTTAGAGAAGTTGGAAAAGTATACAATGCAAAGATGACTGTGCGTGCAATGATTTAAGTTACATCAGTCTTCAATTGATGCTATAAAATAGCTACACAATCACATCACTATGATCTTACAGTATATGAACAAAGAGATGTTTATGTTGTTGATATTGATGATGGTTCTGACAACTGTGTGTGTAGGGTGATGTGAGTGGCACAGATTCAGATGCCTCCATGACGGCCTTCTGCCTCATTGCTATGCAGGAGTCACGCACACTATGTGCTTCCACAGTGAATGTGAGTACCTCACCTGCAAACATCTTTTTCCCTCACCAGTTTTATTTTTTCATTCACTGACTCCAAATTAATGATAAGCAAAAGCAAGCTTTCTGCAGTCACTGAATGTCGCGGTTCGCTTTCAATGATGGCTCAGACGACGAGAAACTTCAGCGTGGTGATTTTTTATTCACACCAAGTTCCCAAACAAGAGTGGCAAAAATATTTACAGTGCAGAAGTGGAAAAAACCCAATAACAAAAAAAAGTATTTATAAGACAGGTTTCACACTGGCAGCTGGTCACCCACATTGTTACTTGGCCAAGACCAAAAACCCAACAACCCTAAATGAGCAGAGCTCCCCTTATATATTCTTAGCCCCTCCCCCGGGCAAACCAATTAACAAATTATAGCGTCCTACAGTCAAATTTGACAACACAACAAACATAAATTCAAAAATCAATGATATGCTTCGCATAAAGGACAAATGGCACTAATCGCCCTCCATACAGCTATGGCCAAATACCCCCAAACCAGAATAAATCATAAAATATCAGTCCATTCAATGTTGATGGTATGGTCCACGGTCACATCACCCTCTTAAGCGCGCCACCAAGCGCTATTTATGGTGTGTCCAGGGAGTGCCTCAGTTTGGCTCATGCCCGGAGGCAAACAAGGGGCAGCAGCAGCAGGTAAGTGTGTATGTGTGTATGTGTGTGTGTCGCGTCAACGCCGAGTGTGCACCCTCGAACGCCTAGCGTGAAGAAAAGAGTTCGGACAATGGGGGAAAAGTTTGTGGAAGTGCAAGACCGCGGGACACAAGTGCGGGCCTGCAAGGAACAGTTTTAACCGGAGCATGGCTCCGCAGGAACAGTGGGAGCGCTGTGCGCTCCCGGCACCGGCGCTCTCTCTTACGGCCAAGAGAGAGAGAAACGCACGCCGGTTAGGGCATGACGGAGCGTTCACGGGCGCCCCGTCACACTGAACCACCATTAAGCAATTGACCGCTAGCTAATCCCTGCTCCCCTAGTTACTGTTGCTAAGCCTGTCAAACTTTCCATTCTTGCATGGCACATATGTGGTTTACAATACTCAGTGTAGCACAAATTTTAATCATGTTTCCAGAAAATTGGCTAAAGAAGATGAGAATGCATGCCTTAATGCATGTTTTCATCAACTACTGTTGCCTTCAAATGTTAGGAATCGGGCACATCAAGATACAAAGTTACTGGTGCTAATTCTCCAGTTTGGTGCTATGACACCATTGCAGAAGATGACGGTGCAACAAGCTGACGTAACTGAAAGAACGCTAGTCAAACCTCAAACAATGGAAAACCATGTGGAAATGTGATGGACATATTACATTTATATTTGTCTCATGTATTAATCTGGGGAACGGTATAGTCTCCTCATCTGTCTACATGGTATTTGTAGTTTCTTCAATGAAGCAGAAGCTTAAATGACATTTAAGTCACATGCTTCAGGTTTCTATTGTACTTTGTTGCATTTTGATTTTATCAATATATCATCTTTTCCACCTCAGCCAAATGTAAAAACTCTTTTTCAAAATTTCAGGGTTTTTTATGCACAAATTGAAAATGCACAACAGGTGGATAATGCACTTAATGGTAACAGTGACAGATTGAACATTTGCAGAAAGTTTTAAATATGAGACAGAAGTAGATAAAAGCAGGCAAAAGCATTTCTAGCCAGTGACCATCAGTTTTGCAAGCTAGCAAATTTATCAGCTGAGGCAAAGTAGATAATTAATCTAACGTTTGCTGTAGACCTAGTTAGTCCTAGTTTCATAAAGTTGCTTTCAAACGAACAACATTGATATTCTGTGTTTTGAATCGGCAGGGCAGAATGCAGCCACAATGGCTCCCAGCTGCCTCCGATCCTTCCAACCTGTAGGCTACACCACAGGCTACTAATATCAACCAAGTGTATAGGTGTACCATTCAGGAAACTCTGATGCCAGTAAAATCAACTCCTGTATTGTTTCCCGATGCTCTTCCCTAACTGTGGTTTCTGTGGTTGCTATGGTCACATGGCAAGCCATGGCAGCAAGTTGGAAAAGCTGAACCATAATGAACTCTAACTCTGTAGAAGAATAGGTACTCTAATAGAATAGGTACCCAGCAGTTAAAAAGTAACTACAGTTTAAGTTCTTTATAAGTACCTAAGTTGTTGCCCCCTTATTCCATAGCGTCACATCTTGTTCCCCTGTACCTACGTATATGTATTGGTATGCACTGTACTGGTACACCATTAGTAAAAAAGATTACACTGTAACTACGGAGTAATTAAGCTGTACGTTGTGGGCTGTAATCTAAAGCGTCACCAAAGTTACCAAAGATCTGTGCACATTCAAAAGAGCGGCAGCTGCCCTTCCTCTCCTTGTCGCTCCAGCCTTGGCGGCACAGCAGCCATCACTTTTACACTGAAATCAAAGGAGGCGGCAGCAACAACTACTTGCTGTCTGAAGGCACCTTTAAAAAAAACAGTAAAATCAGACTTATTTTGTTGCAACATAACTGTGCAACAGTGTTTCCCTTTTACCAGGACTAGAGAAATTCCTTTGTGGATTCGGAATAACTTTTGTTTGTTGTGTAAAATATTCTGGGGTTGCTGGAATGTGACTAGCGTTAGCCTAACATCATGTTTCCAGGTTTGAATTAGTTAATTATGTGCTCTTTAGCCTTACAAGTAAGTATCTGTTGCCACTGTAGATAGTACTGTAGACAGACATGCAAACAATTGCAACTTACAATAGAGCAGATAAACACACACTCCTCATTCTTTTTCTCTTGTGTTTATGCATAACATCATTACCCCACACCCCAACAGTAACCAACTCAGTAACTAGGCTCAGTATGGCTCATAAGGCAAAGAAGATGGTAAGAGAGGGAACAATCCAGACTTGTCTCAGGTTCAAATACTGCTCTAACATACAGAGTGGATATTGAAAATGAATGAGTTGCTGTCTTCTCCCCCATTTTAAAGCCTTTTGTGTTCATTTTTACTGTCTGCATGTTCTCCCATTCTCTTCTTCCTCCTTCCTTCATCTTCTCCTACTGTCCAGAGTCTGCCAGGCAGTAAAGACAGAGCTGTTGCCTACCTGGAAAAGCGTCTGCCTAGCCTCACCAACCCATATGCTGTTGCCATGACATCATATGCCCTGGCCAATGAAGGCAAACTGAACCGGCAGATCCTCTACTCCTTTGTTTCTCCAGGTGTCGTCACACAATAATATTGTTAATCATATTCAGAAACAGCATCTATAGATGGACATTGACATGGCCAAAATAATCTGATGATTTTACTTTATCACAGACACAGGAATATCAGTATCAGTGAATACATTAGACAATAAAAACTGCAGTAGAGAAATACCAACAATATATCTGAGCTAATTAAGAAACAGTATCTCATTTACATGGATTGTCCACCAGAACAAATGTTATTTTTCAACATTGTTCAAGACATTCAAAAGCAGTGGTGGAAGAAGTATTCAGATCCTAGAAATACTGTTGTCTAAAAATACTCCATTACATGTAATAGTCCTGAGTTAAAATGTTATTTAAGTAAAAGTACAGAAGTATTATCAGCTAAATACACTCCAACTATCAAAAGTAAAAGTATCCATAATGCAGACTGGCTTCTTTTAGAGTGTTATATTTTATTGGTAGCCTATATTATACTGTTTGTTTTTATCACTAACAAATACATGTAAGAACATTTTAATGTTGTAGTTTATCTCATCATAGATTAATAGTCATAGTACTGTATCATATTACATAAGTGTCATCATAAAATCATATGTTTCTTTATGATAATAATAATAGTAATAAACTTTATTTCATAGCACCTTTCACACAAAGTGCATACCAAATTTTAAACAGAAAAGAGCAGACAACTGAAACAACAGTTAGAATATCAAAATATAATATTTTATGTGAAATCTTAATCTAAAAGCAGCCAGTAACTATTAGAGGCAAATAATTGTAGTGAAGTAAAAATAATAATAATAATTCAATAATAAAAACAACAACATTAAGTAGAAATACAAAGTAGCATAAAATGGAAATATTCAAGTAAAGTACAAGTACCTCAAATGTGTATTTATAGACAGTACTTGAGTAAATGTACTTAGTTACAATCCGCCACTGTTCAAAAGTGTGCTGCTAGGTATGAATACAAGAATTTTGAAATTTTAATCAATCTTTATCAGAAATGTTTGGTTATGTTAGGTGTTAATGTTAAAAGACGAATATCTGATATTTTAACTTTCAAATATCAATGTCAGTATCAGCCTCATCAGTCAGATTTTTTATTTAATTTTTCACAGATTAGGTTAGACATTTTAAGATTAGGGATTGGGAATTTAATAGTCGATTAAGCTTTTCACAGGTACAGCATAACAATAAAAAATATTTGTCTGTGTCTCCTTCAGATTCATCCCACTGGCCTGTTCCCAAGGGACGTGTGTACACCCTAGAAGCCACAGCTTATGCCCTTCTGGCTTTGGTCAAGGCCGAGGTGAGTAAGTCCCAGTTATGTGTGTTTCACCAGCACGTCATGTTACAGAAAACATACAAGAGTCATTCTTATTAGCTCACTTAAAGGGCAGATGGTTGGTGAAGAGAGGCATTTCCTTGACTGGAAACCAAAGTCAGTGAAATATGTCTCTCAGTAATGTCAAATGTAAAAATGAAGCAGATATTATGTTTTATTGTGATTGATTGATTCTATCAGACAAGTTTCGAGTCTCAGCAAGATGACTGTCATAATAATAGGAAAAATTGATTTGGTAATCTAACAATCTATGGTAGGCTTTAGAAACTGACAGGAAATAATTTAAAGTATAACCATAACAGAATTAAGATTTAAAAAATCAAATACACAGCCAATCAAACAGATTTCAACCCTTTTCTTGCCTTCTGTTAATAAAGGCCTTTGAGGATGCCAGACCTGTTGTGAGATGGTTCAACAAACAGCAGAGAGTGGGTGGAGGCTATGGATCAACTCAGGTAACACAGACATCTCTGTCAATCTTGATACTGTACATTCATATACCACTATTTGTGCATCAACTGCATTTTTGTTAAGTTCTTTTGCCCCCACCCCCACCCACCCACCCACTCTTTTTCCCTCCAGGCTACCATAATAGTGTATCAGGCCATAACTGAGTACTGGGCAAATGCACAAGAACCAGAGTATAATCTGAATGTCGACATCCTAGTGCCAGGCAAGCCAAAGCCTGACCAGTTTAACTTCAACAAGGAGAACCACTATGCCACCAGAACATCTAAAGTGAGACACACACTCATCTTGCACAAACACACATATCATACCATCATACATTCTGCTCTCTGCGTGTTTCCCCCGCTGACCCGTGCGTGTGTTTGTGTCTTTATTTAAATCACAACAGTTCAATGGTATAAACCAAAATGTGAAAGTGACTGCTGTGGGCACTGGAGAAGCAACGCTGACAGTAAGTAAAAAACAATATTTTTGTTCGGATCATCTGTTGTGTATTAATGTGTCCCTTTGGAATTCCAGATTATTTAATTTCATTTATCACAATGAATGCAATATTTAAATGCACTTTTGTCTATGTGACAGATGGTGTCACTGTATTACGCTCTGCCTAAAGAAAAGGAGAGTGACTGTCAACAGTTTAACCTGTCTGTGCAGCTCCTCCCAGGTAATTCTGTCTCTTCCACTTTATATATTAGTCTTTATTTGTTGCTTTTTGTGTTCCTTAAGTTTTTTTCTTTAATGAGAAAAACTATATAAAATACTAATAAACTAAATACTACATCTACTGTTTGCTCCTCCAGAGAAAATGGAAGATGATGAGAAGATATACAAGCTGAAAATAGAAGTTTTGTGAGTACAATCAAGACGTAACACTGACTTGTGTTTCAGCAACATGGCTTTATACAGAACATTTTCTAACAAGCTATGGTCCTTCATTATTTCACTTCTTCCCTGCTCTTTCTGTTGCTCTCCTTTGTCACTCACCCGCCAGAAGCTGTGTCAGAAATTGCCTTTTTATCTAGTTTTGAACCAGTTTTATGCCATATATATTTTAATATACTTTTAGTTATTGTAGAATATCTACCCCATTAAGACAGAACTTTGAAAAAAGGATCAGCTGGTTGACAGCTTTATCTCAATCATCACCGCCCAGGCAAAGCATATCTCCCATATGCAGTCCTCCAGCCTTATCGCCCAGGCGGCTCGATCGCTCTCCTCACTGATGTCACAACTGATCTCGGCCTCTACTACCACCCTTCCTTAGCTGCCTTAAATGCACACTGGCACCGCCCACCCAGAGAGTCCTGCAGCCGAAGCGGGTGGCCATTCCTCCGAACGAGAGCTGGTTCCAGGGGCACATATCTGGTTGAGGAGGAGCCTTGGCTGTTTATGCTGCTCTGTGGACATAGGCGAGTTCAACGCTTTTGAGGCGTACATGACTAATCCTTTTTACTTTGTGTTCATTTACCGCCCACCTGGCCCAATTAATGGCTTCCTAATTGAATTTGCTAAGTTGTTATCTTCTGTGGTTGTTAGACTTGCCAAAGTTCTCATAGTCAGTGATTTCAATTTTCATGTTGATGATGCATCAGATAAATTTGCCGCTGAATTCTTAAGCACAATGCAGTTTTTAAAATTAATGCAACATGTATCAGGGCCAACCCACAATCATGGTCACACTCTTGATTTGGTTTTTATCTTGGGTCTGAATCTTAATAGCATATGCATTGATGACTTTTTTGTGTCCGACCACAAATGTATTATTTTTGATATTGTTTTCAATGCTGACACCCAATCCATCAAATGCACAACCCATTCTCACACTCTCAACAGCCATTCTGCAGACAAATTTGCCTCTGTCTTTGCAGATCTCAGTAAGGATATGGTTTTGCCTGCTCAGACCAACGATTTAGTCTGCTCCTTTAATAACCTGTTTGTCAACCCTAGATGTTGTTGCTCCACTTAAAAACAAAACAATTACATATACAGCTAACTCATCCCCTTGGATGAATGACAACATACGCTGTCTTAAAACAGAGTGCAGAAAGGTTGAGTGGAGGTGGAAAAACACCATACTTGACGTTCATTTTTATTCACATGACAGAACTACTTTCATCTTTTAATAAGAAGGTGAAAGAGGCAAGTACTGCTTATTTTTCTTATCTAATTGATTGCAACAAAAATAATCCCAGAGCTTTATTTAACGCTATCAATAGATTAGTGAACCCTGCCCCTCCACCTGTCTTTTCAAATACTGACTGTGAAATGTTTTTATCTTTTTTTGTAGACAAGGTCACCGATATAAGGTCAATATTGCCTTCTCATACCACTGAGAAGGCTGTCAAGCTCATGCTTCATTATTGTGCAAGTTTAGCCCAATATCATTGGAAGATCTCACAGCCATTGTCTCCCAAATGTGCCCCTATTCTAGCTCTCTTGATATTGTTCCAACTTTTCTTTTTAAAGATGTTTTTTCTTCATTAGGACCATACTTACTTTCCATTGTAAATAGCTCTCTTAGCTCTGGCTGTGTGCCTGATTATTTTAAGCATGCAATTGTTCAGTCACTCTTAAAAAAGCCAAGCCTCGACCCATTGCTGCCCAATAACTACAGACAGATATCCAAACTTCCTTTTATTTCCAAGGTCTTGGAGAAAGTATTGTATAAACAACTTATACAGGTCCTGGAAGACAATGAAAAAGTACAGCAGTGTATCGGCCCATTAGCAGTAAATGTTAAGCAAGCCTCAAAAAACTTTGAGGATTGGAACACTTTCTGTCACATAAAGAAAGTGTTCCAATCCTGTTTCTTCCATCTAAGAAACATTGCAAAAATAAAAGCCATATTATCCTATCAAGATCTGGAAAAAAATAATTCATGCTTTTGTGTCCTCCCGTCTTGATTATTGTAATGCACTGTTCACAACCCTGAGTCGCTCTTCTGTGTCTCGGCTCCAGTTGGTCCAAAATGCGGCTGCCAGACTGCTAACTAATACACAACCTAGGGCACACATCACACTAGTGTTGGTCAACCTACATTGGTTACAAATAGAATGCAGAATTGATTTTAAAATTCTTTTAATTACATATAAAGCACTACACAGGCTGGCCCCACTTTATATCTCTGAATTATTGTGTCCCCAGGCCACAGTGAGTTCACTGAGGTCTACTTGCCAATGCCCTCTGGCTGTCCTGAAAGCTAGGCTTAAGACCAAGGGTGACCATGCTTTTGCAGTTATGGCCTCCATCCTCTGGAACCATCTTCCCCTAGTGATAAAAAACGCTGAGTCAGTAGTTTTAAGAAGCTCTTAAAAACTCACCTGTTTCATAAGCACTTTATCTCGTAATGTGTGATTGCTCTCTGTGTTGCTTTCATTGTTTTTATTGTTAGGGCCTGAGCCCAAAGGGCGAAGACCCTATTGTTTTTCGTGTGTTTGTTTCTTTCTTATTATTCTTTCTTTATTAACACGCCACTTCAACCCTAAATTTGACCCCCTAAACATGCTCAAAAAATCACCAAATTTGGCACGCACATCAGGTCTGGTGAAATATTTGATAAAATGTAAAAATTAAGCCCCAAAGTGCCAAAATGTGCTCGAGAGCGCCACCTATGTATCTAAAACGGCCGCCACGGCCCGTAGGAATGTCGTAGAGAGATCAAACCAAAACTCAATTATTCGTCTCATCAAGCCCTACAAATCATACACTGACACCCCTGACCTAAATCCAACAGGAAGTCTGCAATCTCAATTTCAAAGTACAACTTTGTGCCAATTTTGGACCTTGAATAAACGCTATCTCCTCCTAGGGCGTTAATGGTATCGGCTTCAAACTTTAATACATGACTTATCACACTGTGCTGAACAAAAGTCATTAAAAACTTTGTAATAACTCAAACGGTTTAGATCTAGTAAGCCCTGAAAGTTGGAGTGCGACATCACACCTTACAATGTAAACCAATGGGGAGGCAATCTCTGGGCATGGACTTTGTGCCAAACTGGGGCATCTGACGTCTAAACTATAAGTCCGACCACTTTCAAACCTGTATCAATGGATTTGTGACGAAAATTCCTACAAAAAAATGTGATTTTTATGTAGGATTTGGCCATAGTCATGGGATTTATGAGGATATTTCACAAGAAGAGTACTCTGAAATCCTTCTCTCCAGCTGAGAGGGAGAGAGAGAGAGAGAATGGGAGGGGGGGGATGGGTAAAGTAAGACCTGTCAGCCCAAGTCTGAAAACATCTACATGCCTGTGACAGAAGGCCTTGGACTGCGCCACACTCCAGTTACTTAATGTTTCTACACATCTGACAGCAGTGTTCAATCCTTACTTTTTTTTCAAGGAGTACATGTGCTCCTAAATGAAAAAAATTAGGAGCACACATAACTTTAGGAGCACACTGAAAAATGTTCAAGTAACAGTTTCTTAAAGAAAACAATTACATACATATTTACAATTTACCACATACATATTTAAACTCTGTGTGTGTATGTATGTAAATCACAATTTGTTGTTTTTTAGGGGTGCTCGATTATGGCAAAAATCATAATCACAATTATTTTTGTTCAATATTGAGATCATGATTATTTAACATAATTACTTTTTCATTTTTGCCAGTTGCCGATGTTGATATATGCACATATTTTTTCCACTTGGCTGAGGAGACTATTACACATGCAATCATATATTGTACCAATGATCAAGAAAGACTATAGCCTATATGAGCGAAGAACTTTAATGCTGAGCTACTGAACTCCAGTCTTCCTAAGTTCTTCCTTCATATCTTTTCCTTCTTGATCATAGTATAATCTATGCTTGCATGCATAATAGCCTCCTCAGCCAGCTGGTAAAAATATGTGCATATATCAGCATCGGCAATCGGCCACAATGAGTTGGAAACATCAGCATATCGGATATCGGCAAAAATCCAATGTTGTGCATCCCTAGTTAAAAATCTTTACATTCCTAAAAATAGACTTGATGAAAATTAGGAAATTAATTTGTTTTACACACAACTCATCAAGGGTTTACAATTTACTAATTGAAATTCAAGTGAATGGGCACAAAACTTGCATGATTTTTATGACACAGGTGTGAGCAAGGCAGCCATGTCTCACCCTGCAGAAAATTCTCATCCTCACACCGTTGAGATTTGATGTTTCACCATGACAGAGGAAGTTTCTATAACTTTATTGTAAATGCTCCAATCTGCACCAAACTTTACATGTTTGATAAGACTCTCGGCCTGAACACGTGTACATGACAATATTCCATCAGCAAACTGGCTGAATAGCGCCCCCTACGAAATTTCAGTAAAGCAGCCCCAACAGTGGGCAAAACAATGGACAAAGGAAGCGATGTTTATCTCCTTCTTGCACTGTCTGAAAACAGCCTGGGTCTGAAGACATCTACATGCCTGTCACAGAAGCCCTTCGATTGTGCCGCGGCCCGACGTGTGCAAGGGCGCGAAGGCCAGTTCAACGCTGCTTGCAGCTTTAATTGTATCTGACTTCCGCGTAGTTTTTATGGTTTATTGTTTTTATATTGATATTACGTGTTGTTAAACTTTTTTTTTTTCTTTTTATTCTATTTTATTTTTCTCTCAATTGTTTGCATTGTACAGCACCTTGTAACTCTGGTTTTGAAAGGCACTTCATGAAAAAAGTTTACTTACACTCAGTTTTACCATAATTTTTAATTGCATGCAGGATGCAGAAGAAGGGCAAAATCAGCAATGATTTTTAATCGCCCTGCCCCTCGAGTCCCTGATTTATTTCTTCATTATCAACCCTCACCTCACACTTTTCTTGCTTCTTTCTCCTAATTTAAAATGTTTTTTGAAATATCTGAAATCTTTAAAGATACAGACGTGGCCAAAATTATTGGTACCCTTTCATTTTATTAAAATAATGCACCACTCACCTTGAACAGTGTTTTGATTGAGATTGAGATTGAGAACTCAACAAATATAAATACAAATACAAATACTGGGCTCTCTGCACATCCCTACTATCACAGCATTTTGGGGTGAAACACACAGCCCAGTGTCGGAAAGCTGTATCTTAGTCGCAGGTCATGGGTCTTCCAGCAGGATAATGACTCCAAACATACATCCAAAAGCACCCAAGAGTGGATGAGAGGAAATGTTGGACCGTTCTGAAGTGGCCTGCTATGAGTCCTGATCTTAATCCCATTGAACATCTGTGTAAAGAGCAAAAACTTGTAGTTGGGAGACGGCACCCATCAAACCTAAGAGAACTGGAGCAGTTTGCTCAAGAAGAGTGGGCTGAACTACTGGTGGAGAAATGCAGAAACCTTATACAGAGTTACAGAAAGCGCTTGACTGCAGTTTTTGCCTCCAAAGGCTGTGTTACAAAATATTAACTTAAGGGTACCAATATTTTTCGCCATGTCATTTTCATTTGTTTTATTGTATTAAATAATATGTTAAGTTGTAAATCAAAAGCAAAGTTTCAGTTATATTCAATGTGAAATAACGAATGATGGATACTATATACTCCTGTCAGTTTCACCTTAATACAGAGAAAAATAAGTTGTTTTTTTTTAAGATGGAAGATACCAATATTTTCAGCCATGTCTGTATTTGATTTGATATTTGATTAAAAAAGCTTCCCTTCACTTTCTTTCTCTCCATCTGTTTTATTCTGTTTTTTAAAATATTCTGTCCATTTTCTGTGTTCAGGTTTAAGGACAATAGGCGGGATGCAACCATGTCAATCTTGGATATTGGCTTGCTAACGGGCTTCACCGTTAACACAAAAGACCTCGATTTAGTAAGAGTCTTTACAGATATGCACATACCCATATAGAGATGTGTTTTATGGTCTAGAAAGTTGTCTAATCATGTTTGTATGTTTGTGTGTGTAGTTGTCCAAAGGACATGCCCGCACTATTGCAAAATATGAGATGAACAAGGTCCTGTCAGAAAGAGGCTCACTCATCATCCACCTGGACAAGGCAAGGCATCAGTATTACCTCCCTCTACCCCTTTTCTCTCTGCCTTGTTCTTTCTCTATTTATCTATGTCTCACCTCTGTCTTACATCTCTTCATAGGTTTCTCATGAACGTCCAGAGGAGATTGCTTTTAGGATTCATCAGAAGCTGAAAGTGGGCGTCTTACAACCAGCTGCTGTGTCTGTCTATGAATACTATGAACGTGAGTCTCAAAGACACTTATACTATATGCTGCCTCTGTGAGCTTCATGATTTCTCTTTGCTGCTGAGAAATGTTCAGAGTAATTAACAGGATGAATAATCAGACATTATTAGATTCCCAAAGTATTTTATGTTCATTTTGTGATGTACTGCAATCAGCACAAAATATTTAGGGCCTGAGCCCCAAAGGGCGAAGACCCTATTGTATTTCATGTGTTTGTTTCTTTCTTATTAGGGCCTGAGCCCCAAAGAGGCGAAGACCCTATTGTATTTCGTGTGTTGTTTCTTCTTCTTCTTCTTCTTTCTTTATTATTACGCCACTTCAACCCTTAATTTGACCCCCTAAACATGCTCAAAAACTCACCAAATTTGGCACGCACATCAGGTCTGGTGAAAAATTTGATAAAATGTAAAAATTATCCCCCAAAGTGCCACAATGTGCTCTATGGCGCCACCTATGTATCTAATATGGCTGCCATGGCCCGTAGGAATACCCCCAAGAAACGCTATCTCCTCCTAGGGTGTTAATGGTAGCGGCTTCAAACTTCAATACATGACTTATGACACTGTGCTGAACAAAAGTTATTAAAAACTTTGTAATAACTCGGACGGTTTAGATATTGTAAGCCCTGAAAGTTGTAGTGCCACATCACACCTTACAATGTAAACCAATGGGGTGGCAATCTCTAGGCATGGACTTTGTGTCAAACAAATGGTTCTGATGTCTAAACTATAAGTCCGACCACTTTGAAACCTGTATCAATGGATTGGCGACGAAATTTCCTACAAAAAATTGTGATTTTTAAAGTAGGATTTGGCCAAAGTCATGGGATTTATGAGGATATTTCACAAGAAGTGTGATATTCTCCTCTCCAACTGAGAGGGAGAGAGAGAGAATAGGAGGGGGGATGGATGTGGGGGTTGAATGGAGCTCAAGAGTTTTGTTTACTAATTGAAATTCAAGTAAATGGGCTCAAAGCATGCATAATTTTGATGCCACAGGTGTGAGCAAGACAGACATATCTCACCCTGCAGAAAATTCTCATCCTCGCACCATTGAGATTTGATGCTTCGCCATGACAGAGGAAGTTGCTATAACGTTATTGTACATGCTCCAGTCTGCACCAAACTTTACATGTTTGATAAGAATCCTGGCCTGAACACATCTACATGATAATATTCCATCAGTGATGCAAACTGGCTGAATAGCGCCCCCTACAAAATTTCAGCGAAGTAGCCCCGACAGCAGGCAAAACAGTGGACAAAGGAAGTGATGTTTATCTCCTTCTTGCATTGTCTGAAAACAGCCCGGGTCTGAAGACATCTACATGCCCGTGACAGAAGACCTTCGATTGCGTCGTGGCCCAACGTGCATAGAGGCACGAGGGCCCGTTCATCGCTGCTTGCAGCTTTAATTTTTAAATATCTTTCTTTCTCATTGCAGAGACACGTTGTGTGAAATTCTACCATCCAGAGAGAACAGCTGGCAAGCTTTTGAGGCTCTGCAAAAATACTGAATGCACATGTGCTGAAGGTAAGCAGGATGAAGTCTCATGGATGATCAAATCTGTCTACAGCAAGCGTACCTAAGCAAACCATACACCTAAAATTCTTCTAAAAAGAAACACATAAACACAACACGAACAATGTGCTTCAAAGAGGTAAAGCATATCTTGATCAGTGGTTTGGGGGTGATCATTCTGCTTTGTCTGTAAACTGCAGCGATTTAGTATTGCACCTGAGTAAAGATGGAGGACTTGACGCTGACAGAAGATTAAACAACAGCCACGCTAGCGACTCTGTCAGCTTGCTATCATGCTTAGTATAATGATGCTAATGTGGCAAGAGAATAGTATGTAGGGCACTAACCAGTGTAATCAAAGGAATCCAACTACGCCACCCTGGAGGTTTTACCCAGGGACAAATGTTACCTAAGACCAGTGCCAATAACCCAATGTTACATTTAAGAGATTTGGTAGTTAATAAGTAGTATGGTGGTGTTTTATTTATGACCACAAGGTGGGACTATTGGTGCCATGATTCAGTATGTCGTGCAGATTCTCAACCTGTGTACCAAGTTTCGTTTCATTAGTTCCCCCTTTGGGCAGAAACTTATGAAATGTTACACACTTCTGTAAGGGCACCTTGTGTACAACATCCCTAAATTTGGTCGCAATCTAGACTCAGTATTGAGGAGTTATTGACCATTAAGTGCATTAGGCCAGACCTTCAAAAGTTTGCTAACCAATAACAAACGAACCGTAAGTGGTATCTGAAAACAAATGAATAAGTTGTATTCAGGGTCCTCTAAACAGAGTATGTACCAAGTTTCATGAAGATTGGATGAAATATGTGCCAACAGAAGCAAAACATATGTTTCTTGAAAAAAACAAAATGGCGGAATAAATTTATAGGCGCAAATGAGCGTGGCCTATATCAGTCTAATCAGCATCATCCAAGGAACATCCTGACCATATTTTTTTGATAGATCTTATCGTTCATGTGTTATTAGCCAAAAATAAAACATTTAATAACTGACCACATCGTGGCGCTATTGGTACCATGTTTTAATATGTTAAGTATTTACAGATGGGACACCTGTACATCAAAAATCAACGTTATACCACTTTTAGTTTTTGAGATATTAGCTTTCAAACGTTCCTCCCACTTTCCATTATAAATTTTAATATTAAAAAAAATTATATAGAATCATTGGATTATGATAGAAAGCTGGAAAGTAATAGCTCACATGTCCTGAAAGAGCTGAACATTTTGATATTTGAATGGTTTCTATCGCTCAAAGTATAGAGGAGTTGAAAGCTTGCAAAAAACATTCGGAAGAATAAGAATAACTAGAAAATGCAATTTCTGTTGAAATTGTGTGTGATTGCTGAAAGCAAATTTAGATTGCATAACTGGAAGCTGAACACAATCGAAAAATCTACCAAGATTAAAATCAGCAATGGGTGGAACTGAACCTACACCCTCATGTTTGTAAGACAGCGATGCTATGGACTGAGCTAACATATCACACAGTAATGTCAGGCCAGATTCTGCTATTTAGTCTGTCAATTGCGTGAAATTGACAAAAAAGCAGTTCAGCTCAGTTCATTAAGCAGATTGACATCACCTGGACTCTTTCATCCTTCAACTCTACTGAGCTCTGCCCTAAGTGGGGCTCGAACTCACAACCTTTGGATCTAAAAGGAGTTGAGAAGTGACATGAGCTTAAACTACTGGACTACTCAGATTGGATCTGTAAGAGTGGAAAAGATGTATTTAACAAGGATAGCAATCCACACTTTAGGTAATAATGTTAAAGTGAGCTAGAGAGGAATTGACTTATGGTACATGATAGAGATGGAAAGCAACTTTGTACATGACAGCAATATTATGAGTGGCACTGCAGTGAGCAGGTATTGAACACACAACCTTGTCATCTAAAGGACAGTTGATTATGAGAGCAGTGTTCTAAACCACTGAGCCAACAGACATTCCTAGTAATGAGAGGAAAAATCTCCATTTTGATGATGAAAATGTATTTGTCTCAAACTAGAGCTTGAAGCCCAGAGATTTTTACATCATTAGTGAAAGCAAGACTAGTTTAACATGAGAATGAATGATATGTGTAAAAAGTGTTTGAAGGAAGAGAGAATCTGTAAGTTTAAGGAACTGCAGTGAAGGGAGACACACATCCTGCAGACTGTATTGCAGTCAATGAGAACATGACAGGGACTCTCTATCAATTAAGGTTCAGTTCTCAAAAACTATAAGTCCTATGTGAAATGTATTTACATTTTGAGAGAGAGGAGGCTTGTGGCAACATAATGAGGCAAGATATGTGCTTGAGGAGTTAAAATTGTGGGAGTGACAGCAGTTTAGAAAAACATTTCTGGTCTAAAATGATCTGTGCTCTCCACTGTGCCTGATCACATGACACACTGGTGAGACCTGCAAAAGTCTGAAACACCCCTGAATTTGGGCTTAAATTGCTGAAAAACTACAAAAGATATCACTAAACAATCTGATAACTTTGAAAGTTCAAAGTTTTGTGAACTTTTTAGAGTTTGAATGGCGTCTGTATGATAAGGGACTTCCGAGCAGTTGAGTGTCAAAGTGACCAAGGTTCCAACTCAGTTGGACAGTTCGTCCCATAGACTGCCATTATAAATTTTAATGTTTTAAAAAATTATATAAAATCGCTGAAACATGTTACATTTCAGAAAAATACAAGCACACATCTGATGAATGAGTTGCACAGATTGACAGTTGAATGGTTTTTATAGCACAAAGTATGTAGCAGTTGAAACGGGGCAAAAAATGTATGGAAGACGGAATAAGAATAAAGACTGAGAAGAACAATGTGTGATTGCTTTCAGCAATCACACAAAAAGGGGGCAGGGGAATTATTCAGGGCTGAGGCTTACCAGTGGAGAGGGGGTAGGAGAGGTATCCAGAAGAGAGTCACCCCGAATCACACGTACACACACATCCACACAAACACACCATGGTGAAGGGTCAAACCCAGGGATGCTCAGATGAACACAGCACACAGAAAAGGAGGAACCACCACCTATAATCACCAACCCTACCACCGTGGGCACTCAGCTTCTGAAAAATAAAAAGGAATACAAAATCAGTAAAGTATTCAACCAAACAAACAAACAAAAACACCATACAGTGGCCCTGATGTTGAAACGATTAACACTGGTTATCAACAGCTATAGAAAAAGGGCCTCCTGCCAGTGGTGTAACAAAACAAGAAAAAAAAGAAAAAGAAAATAATGAACAAACAAACAAAATCAAACTAAAGAAACACTCTCCAAAACAATATCAGTTGGTCAGATGATTGAACACCTAACCAGCAACTTAGGAACAAAGTAAACACAACAAACTACACCAAACAATATTCATTGCAGACATAAAAAAAGCCCTGTATTTGCACAATGAAAAAAATAAACAGAATAAACCACGAAAACAATATTATTTATGTGAAATCATTATGTAAGCTATAAAGTAGAGACAAATGAATGAACTGAACTAAACAAAACTGTGAATAAACAAACGATAACTACAAAAGAAAAGAAAAACCCCCTCTCACAATGCACACACACACACTCACACACTTAAAATGGCTCAGCTAAAAGAATACTAGTCATGGTTCTACTGGCCCACAACGCTGCATGATCCGACCAAACAATTCTTAACAAAGCCAATGATTGTTAACACCAATTATAGGCAAAGCAACAGCATTCTTGTGGCGTGGGCCAGAATTGCCGCAGCAGCTCCCAGGTGAAGCTGCTAAATGCTGACCAAGGCCCACAGTCCAGTCAGGCAGCATATGCAAGCTCAGGGGAGGACAGAGTTTATGGTGCCTAAGCTGCCACTACACATGGGGACTGACAGCAGACAGTGAGAGGGTCACTTCTGAGGGAGGCGAGTCACCACGGAGGGATCTGCAGCAATTGCAGAAGTCCAGTGAGACGGGGCGTGCATTCAGCATCAGGGGAGTGGAGTGAAAACAACTACCTGCCTTTATAGGCTACCCACAGACAATGATTGACTATCGATCGCCGAGTAATCAAGAGACTAAAACACTACAGGCCTGCTTAAACCAGACAAGAATACATTTCCATTCTACTACACTAACATGGACTCACTCATTAAGGATACTTTAAAGTCTCATAGATTGACCTTATTGAAACATCAGCAAGCTTTGGACTTTTTGTTAGCTAAGTTTGGGGGTTTGTGTGCAATTTTACATTTGACTGGTGGTTCTTGTATGACTTTAAATACTATAAATTTGAATTTCACTTTGTTAGTAAAATTTGTTAGACACATTCTAAACCATTCCACGGCTAAAATGAGTAATTCTTTGTTTAGAAACAACATGTATATGCTAAATGTCACCACTCAGGGATTTTTGTTTTTGAAAGCAAATTGTTTTATTGGCATATAAAATTGCCCCCCACCCCTCCGATCTTGTCAGGTGAGGGACAATGATATATTATGATGCAGTTTGTTGTAAGATTCCATGTTGGTTTTCCTCCTGCGCTCCCCAATTTTTTGAGTCACCAGCCACCACTGATTGGCACAGTGAAACAAACAGATCAGCCCGGAGCTCCATGGTTAAATAATGTGTTATTGATCAGAAGGAGGTCTAACTCTTTCCAATGAGTAATTGTGTTAAATAATCGTGACCTCAATATTGACCAAAATAATCATGATTATGATTTTTGCCATAATCAAGCAGCCCTACCATATTCTGCTGCCATGTTTCAGTCAAGAATATAAAGTCTACACTTTCACTACAAAATAAGTCATTCAGGATAAATGACTTATTTCCAATAGACCGTGCATTGATCAGGACCATCATGGCAAGGAGAGGCGCAGGGCTGCCAGTGGAGGTTCCCACTGCACACATCGCCTTTAAATATAGAGTGTGGATTCCAGAACAGATTAAAATTGTCAATAAAGCCGATATTGTGACTGAGGAGTCTGTTGAAACGCCCTGATCCACAGGCAAGTGTGATGATTGGACTAGAGATAAAGAAAGTCATTCCACAGCTACTTAGGAATTTGAAACTAACTTGAAGAGGTCATTAAAATCAGACTGCTGATGAGCAGTATCATTTGTCCCCACATGAACTATTACTTGTTTGGTCAAGGTCGGGACTGAGTGCAGCAGCTCCGGGAGCCTATCCAGGATGTCAGGGACTGTGGGTCCGGGAAAGCAGTGTATGGCTGTGTAGAAGAAACTGATGTTTCTGATAAATAAGTTCCCAACTATTGTCCACACATATGCACATGTGCTTATTTAGGTCATCAGGTCATCAGTTGTGTATTTATTTTGTGCCCATTGTCTGTTTCCAGAGAACTGCAGTATGCAGAAGAAGGGTAATATCGACAACAGTCAGCGAACAGCTAAGTTATGTGAGACTACACTGACCAGCACAATTGATTTTGGTAAGAGAATGTAGATGGACTGCATTTGTATTAGTGAAAGATTGAGGAAATAAGTAAGGGAGCACGTGAGCTAACATCTGCATCTTGTCTGTCCTCAGGGTACAAAGTGAGAGTGGAAGACTTTGAACACGTTGGGTCCACCGACATTTATGCAATGCGGATACTGGAAGTCATCAAGGAAGGTGGGTGTTTATCTGAACCTTCAAAACGAAACAAAAGCACCTGAAAATAGGTTACATTTTTTGCCACTACCTTAGATATTTTAGTTTGACATTTTGGGGAATATTTGGGAAATTACTTACTTGCCAAGAGTGAGATTAGATGATTGATACCACTCTCAGGAAGCAGCCAGCAGCTGGACAGTTTAGCTTGCATTGGCAGGTAACTAGTGGAGACTGCAGGAAGTTACTGGTCCTGGTCAAGAAATAGTCTGGTACACAACCCCCTCATAAAATGATGAATCATTGCTTTTACACTTCAATTTTGGAACAGATTAAACAAATGAGATGCATGTTAATTAGAAATTTAGAGGTGCTAGTAGGCAGATTTTGTTACCTTTGGACACAGCCAGGCTAGCCACTTACTTGGCTGGCTGCTGCTGTAGCTTCATATTCACCGTACATACTGTATATAATTGTGTTATCATTCTTCTTATCTGAGTCACCCGGAAGCGAATGTGCACATTTCTCAAAAATGTCAAACTGTTGCTTTAAGCATAATTCCACTTGGAAGATGTGAGAATACAATAGTTATGTTTCATACTGCACCTTTAGTTATGCATTTAATCCATAAGCATTTTCTTGCTCTTCTCCTGCATTGTAATTACAGGAAGTTCTGATGTGGGTCCTCAGGGTAAGCTGCGCGCGTTCCTCAGTTATCCACATTGCAGAGAGGCTTTAGATCTGGAGCCTAACAAAACCTACCTTATCATGGGCACATCCAAAGATATTTTCTATGATGACCAGGAGGAATCGTAAGTGTGTTCTTTGTGTGTGTGCACCCCCCTCATAACATCATCTCCAATAAACTGTTTCACTGCTTTCTATTACCAAAACATACACAAAATCAGGTTTGCCTGTCATGTACAGCTTAGTTTGTTGCTATATAACCTTTTATGGAAGGGAGGGAGTCGTGCTTTTTCATCTGTTTATATTTCAATCCAAAAAGTTAAATCTAGAGCACTACAGGTAGCTGACCACATGAACATACAATGATTTTTTACCTTGCTCTCCTCAGGTATCAGTATGTACTTGGTGAGAGAACCTGGATCGAGTACTGGCCTACGAACGCAGACTGTCAAACTGCGGCATACAGACAGACCTGTTTTGGCATTGAGGAGATGATCGGTATTTTCGAAGACCATGGATGTCAGCAGAAGTGAAACTTAAGGAAATAAAATGTTCTTTTTAAAATTATCTGTTATTTGCGTAAAACTTAAACTGCTACAAGATATGTGATGTAAAAGTTAAACTGTTACACTGTGTTGATTAAAATGTAATTGTCTTATTCCCATCGTCTGTGTTTTATATAGATGTAGAAAATTACAGTAATGATTACTGTCAGGTTACTGTATAATAACCTTTGGTAAGTTCAACTGGAAGTTTAATTAATTCTGACTTTTTTTCCATGTAATAACGTAAAAAATGGTCCATCCCACATAGGATCACATGACACACAATAATACAACATAAATAACTTTCTGCATTTGACATTCATGTTCCAAAGAAAAACAAATCATCGCTGCAAACAACATACTGTATATAGTCTGACAAACCACAGAAAAGAGTGGAAAAAGATTCCCATACAGGTCAGTGAAAATACTCTGAAAATGCTCGGTATGTGCATGAATACAGGCACTAAATGGCATAAAGAACAGAAAAGGCATGAATCAGCAGATATTCTGGATTGCAACGCGTTTCAAGCTTGGTGTTCTTCCTCAGGCAGCATCGAGAGGTTTATGCTTATATGTCTCTAGAAATAGAGAAAAAGCAGGAAAATACTGTATATCATACAAAACAATAATGGGATGTTCACATTATTGATACAGAGAAGACAATATATGTAGGGGATGGAACATCCCAAAAACCTTGAAGTTGCTATACCCATGTTTCTTAAACCTCTTAATCATGTCTTTGGAGATAAACTCAGTTTGGCTGGAACATGATCACCTCAGGCTTAAGAATTGTCCCACTGGTAGATTGTCTTTGAGACTTTTAGGATGGTATGAAGAGCTCAGTAGAAGAGCGATCCAGAGTGTTTGCTGATCTGAGCCTTTTCTGTGTTCTTAAAATCAGTGCACATATTGAGCATACTAAATTCTCTCACTTTTTTTGCATTTCACAGCTCCCTGCCCTTTTTTGTGTATGTAGTTTGGGAAAAAACATGTTTTACACAGAAAACAATGTAAAAGATACCTATATTTGATCATGATGAGCTCAGTGGAGTGATGTGTAGGATGTTAAACAATGTGGAATGAAGCAAATTTCAAATCTATTCTGATTCAGAATATTTGACAGCTCGTATAGATCAATTAATGATAGCTGTAGTAGTAATAAAGAGGGCGTTTTAAGCTATTGTAAGACCACTGGCAAAACAAGAACTCTAAATGCATCACATGCGTTAAAGGGGACAATTCATGCTTTTTGTTATTTTCTGTTATTTTTATACTGTTATGATGTCGGATGTCTAAGTTAAACATGATCAAAGTTCCAAAACAGGAGGTGAACATATATAAGAATGATCCCTGAAAGTCAAAAACCAGGGTTTCAGCCTGTTTGCAAAGTGACCACTACTTACCCATCAAACTGATATCACATTGTTCACACATGGTCACAAATGGCCGTCTGTTCTGTGTTGAGGTTGTTGTTCCACAGGCTGTTCACATTGTCCGTTTGCATATTTTGGATCGGATTGGATCGGAAATTTAATTCATCAAAAAGGACGTCCTCCCACATGAGGAGACGACAACTAGCTACTCCTGACCCACAGCACCTCAACTGTCAAATATGCCGAGGTCAACTATCAATAGGTAGTAGTTATTAAGTAAGTTTAAACTTTAAAGTTAAAACTTAAAATTCGTTAATACAATTAATTAACACTTTACACTGTTACATAATAATTTCTATAAATTGTGATAGCTGAGAGGAAAACACCTGATAACGGCTCCAATGTTTTGTCATTTGATTATAGATCTATAGCAACGTCTGGCTGTCAAAGAATAAGACACAAATAGACAATTTAAACCTGTTAATTACTGAAAGAACAAAACCGACACAAATGAGCAATAAAAACAGCTGTAGCCTGCAGAATATATTTAAATGAAATATTTAGCTTGTGACAGTCTGACATCCTCTTCAGACTCAGGATGATTTTGTAGGAGACATGCAGCTGTGTGACATCATATTTCCTGAAGGAGCTGAGATGTACCTGAAATGGAAAAGAAGAAAGGAGAAGCTTTTTGGCTTATGAAGAAAAATAATTAAGTTACAAGAGTGTTTTTTTGTGATTGATTCATGATATCCTTTATATATTCAATTGAATATTATATATTTAAACAGCTGTGTGTCATGCCTCTTTTATACGTCACGGGCGCCAAAAAGACTTCCGCAAAGGATACACCTGTGCATCCTCACTCATAGCTCCTCCGGCAAGCCTCCTCTCTCCTCCAGATGCATTTTAGGAATTGAGACATCCTTAAACATGACGTGCTGAGATTGATTTCTAGGTCACGGGCAGGAGGACAGAGGAGAGAGGAGACGAGGAGGCACAAAATAGAGAAATGAGAAGAGCCCATTGGGTGCTTTTCATTACGCTAACGTGTCTCCTCGTTTCCCTCACTCGCATCTCTTCCTCACGCCTCAGCTCCCCCCAGTGAGGATGAGAAGACCCCACTTCTAAGAGGGAGACACAGAAAAGCCAGATTGGATTTTGCCAAACTGCATGTTCACAAGCCACAGTCCCTCTGGGAGAATGTGCTTTGGACAGATGAAAATAATTTAGAACTTTTTGGTAAATCCATAGACTGTATAAAAATATATATACAAATAATACAAATACTGGGCTCTCTGCATATCCCTACTATCAAGGCATTTTGGAGCGAAACATACAGCCCAGTGTCGGAAAGCTGTGTCTTAATTGCAGGACATGGGTCTTCCAGCAGGATAATGACCCCAAACATCATCAAAAAGCACCCAAGAGTGGATAAAAAGAAAATGTTGGACCGTTCTGAAGTGGCCTGCTATGAGTCCTGATCTGAATCCCATTGAACATCTGTGTAAAGAGCTAAACTTGTTGTTGGGAGGTGCAGGAAATTTGTTTTAAATCACAATTTTTTTCTGAGGGAAGGCCCCCACATCCCCCCACCAATTATGTATTTTTCCAAGCTTGCCCCCCATTTTAAAAAATAACTAGGCACCCATAGTGAGGAGTATAGATCTTTCTTACACTATGTTTTGAAGAAAATATGTGTAATATCTGGAGTGTATATCAAAAATGCTGTCCAATAAATACAAGCAGCACCACAGTTCCTAAAAGCACAGAGCTTCTAGCATGGCTGCAGACTTGTCATGAAATATATTGTAAATTTTCCTTTAGGAGGGCAATCACAAATTCATGAATCTTTGCTGAAGCCAAATTTGGACTCAAATCTTCAGTGTGGAACTTTTACATATAAATGAACGTCCGTTTCATTCAAGCCCTTGCCAAAATGACTTCACCCAATGCTGATTCAGCCTATCACCACCAGATAAATCTCTCTGTATTTCACAGTGCACATCATTTTTAAATCTCATGTCGGTCACAACATTCCCACGTTGGCTGTTTGGCTGTCTAATGTGCAATGTTATTGGACCGAATGGATCCCATAAAATCTTTTATATTGTGGATATTTAGGATACTAGAAATAGGCCTACGTTCTTTATCAAACAATGCTGGATATATTTCAAAGAAATGGACGCTTACCTTTGTGACATGGGAGGCATAAACTGGCTAGGCTATAGTGAACTATGTTTTTTTTTCTAAAACATTACTGGACTTGAATGAAAACAACAAGAGTTTTTGAACTGCCCCCTATATGGTTCTAGACTTTACATTAAGATTTTGACCTGTTGTTCAGCAGACGAAAGAATACAAAGAAGAAGAAAGGGATACCTCAGGGGAGCGTAAGGAGTCCTATACTTTTCTCTATCATGCTAAATGATTTTTGAAAATGTATCACCAGATATGGGTACATTGTTATTTGCAGATGACAGTGCTTTGTAGAAGAGAAAGAAACAGTAAGAAGGAATAAATCAAGTTCAAATGTGGGTGAAGAAATGAGGATTCATGTTTTCAGTTGAAAAACAAAAGTAATCATCTGAAACTGTATGAAAATAATTTAGAGACAGTTGAGACATTTTGGTCCTTTGGGGTATATCCTGACTCTAGGTTATCCTTGAGAGAACACATGAAAGAAGAACATCCTTTATATACATATATATATATATATATATATATATATATATATATATATATAATTAGATCAATGTTAAATCATGGGATTGCAGTTTATAGATACATATCAAAAACTGTACTTGGAGGGTTAGATGTGATCTGGGATCAGTAAGAACATCACCTGTGTTTGCCCTACAAGTTGAGACAGGAGAAATGCCACTTTGGTTACACAGAAAACAACTTCTATTGGATGAGTTTAAGAGGTCATGGAGATCGTCACCCAACCAAAAAAGTGACACAGACCTGCTGGAAAAGGGAGAGAACAACAAAGCCAAAGTTTGGCTGGACAGCAGATGCAGCAGAAAGGGACTTTGGAGTGTTTGAAAAGGAGTTTTGTCCAACTGGGATATGGCCTATAATCTCTGTGTGGTTACTTGCAACTCTGTTGGTAGATTTGGAATTCCTACAAGAAATAAAAGTGCAGATTTAGTGTGAGTTAGTTCTGCAGTTACAGTATAAGAAATGTAAATATACACACCATGTGCAGCTTTTTACTGATGGATCGAAGGCTCCAACAGAAAATCATAGCAAAAGGGCAGAAAATACATCAAGATTGGCAACAACACTCGGATAGAAGTTAAGCAGAAGACATTGATGAGTATGGTGGAAATGGACAAGGCAAAAGATGTTTGGTCAGCCTCCAAAAACAGGGACTGGTGGGAAAAATCTGACAAACTGAATGTAATACAAAAATTCAAACAGACATCTGAAGAACATGGAATTAGTACAGTGCAATACAATATTAGTATATATAATAAAAGAATACAATAGTAGTAAATTGTTTAAAAAAATAAATTCCCTTCTAAATGTGTCTTTTAAGTATGAGAGAGGGATTACATAAAATAGCCTACAATAGGGAGTCAAGTCGTATTAGTGATTTTTTACTATTAATATTAGAATCATCATCATCAGCCAAGTGTGTTTACACATATAAGGAAGCTCTCAACAACACAGCAATCCTCAGAAATATACAATATGAATGACTATATACAGGTGAAACTATTTCTATGGACTGTAAAGAGGATACAAATAGAGCAAAGTAGTGAATAATGCAAGGAGTGCTGAGATAAATATTAAATGGTAAAAAAAGACATGTCACTTTACACATAGTAGGTGGTTATGTTCAGTATATATAGCCTGTTCAAATATACAGCAATGAGTGATGTGTAATATAATAATGTAATATGTAATAATAAATGCAATATATCTCATATCTTTGCGGATAATTTGTTTTTAAATGCTTCAAAAACCAGAGATTATAAAAATCTACATATCTGTGAATAATATTTTGTCTGCAGAGTCATATTGTTAACGAGATTTTCAACCTGTTCGTCCTGCATAAAGTAACTGTAGGAGTTAACTAACTCCAGGAGATGGCAGTAATGCAACAACAAGGCTGCACCAGCTGCTTAAAACTTAAAGAAGAAGAAGAAAAGTGACGTACTTCCTCCTTCAGTCGCGCCGCCGCCAGGTCGTGTTGGTGCTATTGGATAATAAATTAGTCAAACTTTAACTTACATTAGTGAAGACCGCGACGGCGAGGTGCTGATAGAGTCGTTACACTTGGTGAGAGATAAGATAGTTCGTTTTCCAGTGTGAGGTGCCTCCGAAGATACCGCTATGGCCAAGGTACAAGTGTTGAATGTCGCTGTGCTGGACAACCCAAGCCCATTTGGAAACCCTTTTCAGTTTGAAATAACGTTTGAATGCATGGAGGACTTGCCAGAAGGTGGGTATTGTTTCCAGCTTTGTGATAGCTATTGAATAACTGTTACCACCTCTCTATTGTGGCATTGGTAAGTTAACTCACGCGCTGCGAGTGGACAGGGTGCATCGTAACTCGTCGATAGTGACGTTGTTTTTTCAATTACATGCCAGTATTTGCGGGTTAACGACATTTCATTTCGACAAGTTGTTAAAAATTGGCGCTGGCGCGTTTATGCTCAGAGCCCCGCCTCCTGTCCGCTCTGATTGGGTCAGGGACGTTCTGCGGCGTTTTCCTCCAAAGAGCCGATTGGTTGCTGACGCTTTGTTACTGTAGCGACAAGCTCAAAGATTTGCCGCGAACCGCCAGAAGAGACAACAGTCAGTTTAGCTTTAGTGACATTAACTGTGTGCCTATATGCATTGTACATATTAAGTGCCATCAGCTTGGTGCAACTAAATAGATTGTAGGTGATTCTGAGGGGGAAACGACACATTTTTGTTTGTTTTGGTGGTTTAAGGCAATAAAATAAAACCAAAGTGTCTAGAGATGCTTTGATGACATACTATTAGTATCAACTCCTAAGCTTTAAGAAGAAAATATGCGTCAGTCCATTGTTATCTTAAGGTTATGTGACCCAATATGACAACAAATTGCCAACAAAATAATTATCAATTAGTGTCAACCTGTAAAATGTGCATATTTGTGTAGTAATCAGCCAAAATATAAGTGGGGAAATCCAGAGTAACGGGACACCAATTAGCTTTTTCCATTTTGTAAGCACTCCAAATTAAATTCTAGTCACCTCATTTGTTTTATTGGTGGTAGCAGAGGCCTCAACAACAGATACTTCAATATCTAGGCAAAAAAACCCTGAAACAATCTGCATGGCTGGATAACATTTAGAGATGCACCGATGCAACTTTTGTCTTGATACCAATTCCAATACCTGAACACAGAGTATCTGCTAATACAGATTCCCAATCCAATTCTAGTTATCTTTTTAATTAATTAATTAATTCATTCATTCATTGCAAATTTTAAATCTGGACACTTGACTGTGTGGAATTCACATGTAAGGTAACACGAGGCCAGATATTGTTGGGGCACTAAAACCAAGGTTGGCAGCCCACTGTGACTTCATCAAATTAAAGTTTTAACAGAAACACAAAATTTTATAGAGACATTGACAAAGAAACTGTATTTAATGTTAATCCATCATGTTTTCCCAACACCCAGTCGGCTTAATAAGGCCAGTACATCCTTAGTACATTAGAGGTACATGGTAAAAGCAACAAATGTGTTAAACTGTTGCAGTAAAGCATGATTGGGGTTGAAGATGTCGCAGTGTGCAAATCAGACACAAATGAAGAGTAGCAAAAAAAACAATTAAACCACAGAACTCAAAAGGTTTTAACTGTCCACAGCAAGTACAACATCTTCAGTAATTTTACAATGATTAAACAGTGGACTGATCAAATGATGGAATGATTCTCTCCTTACATCTCGGTGCATTAGAGTAACTTTGATTTTGGATGATTCTGTTATGCACAGAGGTCTGAGAGAAGAATCAATCATTAGAAATAAAAGTTAATCTGTGTATAAAAAGCTGCAGGATATCTCCAAGCACAGCATCTCGAGATGGAGCTGATGCCCATGCGTTAATATTATTACCTTTGTGTAACTCATTCATCACAATACTGAACTACACCTTTCAAGTATTTCACCAAGTCTCACTATTGCCTTGTATGTGCTCAGATCTGGAGTGGAAGATCATCTATGTGGGTTCAGCTGAGAGCGAGGAATACGACCAGGTTCTGGACTCGGTTCTAGTTGGCCCGGTACCGGCTGGCAGACACATGTTTGTGTTTCAAGTGAGTTCACTGTGGTCACGTTACAAAATACACATGGACATGAGAACTAGGGATGCATGATATATCAGAGGCTGATACATTATTGGCTGAGAAGTAAGAAAATGAAATTTTGTTATTGTTCCAATAATGACATTTCAGCTGATAATTTCTTCCTATAATACACAGCCTTGGCTGTGACTAGAGAGGCCACTTGAGACCTGCTTCTGAAATGGGGTTTTTGGCTCTTGAATGCTAATGGTATGTAACAGTTGAGCTTAATTACCAGCAGACTTACCCTTGGGAGTCTAAGGGCTTTAGTTCACATTATCCACCAACTGGAACTTATTACTGGTGCTGGTTCACAGTTGGTTCAACTTGTGAACCCTCTAAGAACCGGCTTGCTTTTCCACAGGCGAGTGCCAAATTGTCACGTAACTCTACACGCCTCTGGTTTCCTAGCAATGCGAAAGCCAACTTCAAGCACTCCGACATAGTAGGTGGCGGTAATGCAACATAATGCTGGTTGCCACCCGCCATTTTAAGGAAAAAAAAGAAAAGAAAAGACCTTGCCATTACCAGCAGACTGATCACACTGAAGTATACTCAAGCAAGACATGACTGTATCATATGACTGACAGCTGTCTCACCCTGTATTTGTTGAGCCATCTGATTCTGTGACCTGCAGTGTTGGAAGAAGTACTCAGACCCTTTACTTAAGTAAAAGTAGCCTATCAATACCACAATGTAAAAATACTTAATTATAAGTAAAAATCCCGCATTTAAAATCATAGAAGTGTTACCAGCTCAATTTACTTAAAGTACTAAAGTAAAAGTACAAATTTTGCAGAAAATTAGGCTGTGACTGATATATATTGTGTGTGTGTGTGTGTGTGTATATACATATATCCCAGTGGCAGCTGGTGACCCAAAAAATTGGGGAGGACAGGAGGAAAACCAACATGGAATCTTACAACAAACCGCATCAAACTATATCATTGTCCCACCTGATGAAATCCGAGGGTTGGGGGGCAATTTTATATGCCCATAAAACAATTTGCTTGAGTGGTGAAAAGGCTGCTTCTTTAAAGACATTTAGCATATACATAATGTCTCTAAACAAAGAAGTGCTCATTTTAGCCATGGAGTGGTTCAAATGTGTCATTTTAACAACAAAGTGAAATTCAAATTTATAGTATTGTTCTATTGTGACAACAAATTCATGTTCTCATCAAAAACAGACAACATATCACATGATTTACACGTGTTTCCTATGTATTTTCTTAGCATACAGAAATATATAAAGTAGCACAAAGCTTAAAATGTGATACAGGTTCAGATTAGTGCTGAATACTAGAAAGATTGAACACTAAACGCATTCACAGATCTAAAAGTGTAGGTTCACATCAGAAAGTATTAATGCATGTATCAAATACATGACTTACACACTCTTATCTATATGCACCACCTACAAAATATAGTCTACAAAGCTGACATGTTAACACTAGGGGTGTTAACATGAACACAAAACTCACGGTTTGGATCGTATCATGGATTTGAGTCACGGATCACATCATTATTAGGATCAGTGAAAAAAAGGGGGAGAGACAAATAAAACTTTGTTTTCCATTTATTCTGTAACACACTTACAGCCAGAAACGGCAAGGAACTTTTGCCCATGGTCTTAAATGAAAACAACATGTAAGATGTCCAATGTTTAAATAAAATAAAATATATAAAATATTCAATGCTCAGTTATTGCAATATGAGGCATGAAACCTTCCTCTTTTAAACAGTGAATGAAACAGCCTCTGTCCACATCATCAAAACTTGATGATAACAAACATTCACCGCTAACGTCAGTTAGCAGCTAGATGCTAATTAGCTGCTCAGCTGCAGCTCATTAAACAGCAGGTAAACATAACTCAAATGTCACATCGGACCCGTTAGATGCTGGTTTGATCATTGATCTTCAAAATCCCTGTTAGCGACACGCTGTCTGCCCATGACTTGTACTTAAAGCAATTTGTTTACTTTGTCTTAAATGAGACATTAAATTTTGCAATTAATCCGCAGTTCATATGCCTGCTGAACCGTGGGATCACGGATATGGGGCCGAATCCGTACGGATCACGGATTAACTACGATCTGTTACACCACTAGTTAACACTTGTTATTCTAGTTACTTTTTGCTTATTACTCAATATACGGCTCAGCTTAAAAACGAACTAAAGAAACTGTCAGAAGCAAGCAGCCAGACCTCCTGCACTCTCATTCACTAATCACACATCAACATCAACAGGTGACTGAACAACCACTCAATTAAAAATGAATGAATGAGTGAGTCCAGACAGCTCACTGTGACTTCAACAAGCAAACTAATGTTACCCACAACACATTATATGATCTCTGCTGCATTCTTGTTAAGGAGATAAAAAAACACAAAAAAGTCACACAGAGACATTTAACCATCAGAGATGAAATTAGAGACCAAAGAGACAGAGAAAGAGAGAAGCTGTATCTGACTCACGTTACCTGACGTCTTCTTCTTCGTCTTCTGGAGGACAGCAGGCACCCGTCCTCCTCTGCCCCCCACTCCTCCTCCCGCCCTGCAGGTGTCGCTGTTGAAGCATTTAAAACAGAATTTCAGTAATGGATTCTTTCCAAAGAAGTGAGAAAAAATACTTTATAAATAATACTGAGATTTGTAATGGTTTATTTCAACCAAATATTCTTTTTTATATTTTGATCTCCCTTTTGCCTCTCAAAAAAATAGAGGATCAACCTCCTCTGCCTCTATGGACCAGCCTCCACTGATATATACACACATTAACAGCTTTTAGCATGGCTCAAAATCTCTGCCACAATGGCAGACATTTTAAGTTTTGGTTTCAGTTGGTCATGATAATCCCACCCCCAGCCCCTGACGTAAGCAGTTCTTTCTTCTAGACCAGTAAAGTGTTGGTGCCACTCTGGAACCATTTTCCCTGGCCGAGAGCTCTTTGGTTGTCAATATGCTAAGAACTGGTTCAAGATTAGGCACCAGCTCCAAACCAGCCTTGGTTGAAAAGGGTTAAATGAGGGCATAAGGTCTGATGTTAATTAGTCTACATATTAACAAGATTAACTACACTACTAATCTTACACACAAGTTTACAATAAATAAATAAATACATTCTTTATTGTAGGGGAAGTGAAGGCTCTCAACACTGGTATAGTATCAGAAAAATAAACTTGTCAATCTGTCCCCTCAGGCTGATGCTCCTAACACAGGGCTGATTCCAGAGAGTGATGCTGTAGGAGTGACTGTGGTCCTCATAACCTGCACCTACCGTGGACAGGAATTCATCCGCATCGGTTACTATGTCAACAATGAATACACGGACCCTGAACTACGGGAAAACCCGCCTCTCAAACCAGACTACACTCAGGTAACACCGATACACACACTCAGAGATAAGAGACACTGATTTTTGTCACGCTGGAAGCTCAGGGGAACTGCTCCAAGCAATCTGCACTTACTGGACTGACATGTAAAACAGATCTCATAGCCTGTTTTTAATGTTTTTAAAAAAATAAAAAAAAATACAGCAGATAGCATAAACATACAGTATGTTGCAATACATGGACCATGCCAGTAAAGTCTATTGAAATATACTTTTGTACTGCCCTCTGGTGCTCTGAAATTGAAGTTACATGCAACTCTGACATTGTCTTCATTTGAAGAAAATATAATGTCAACACTTCAGAGTTCATATATTGTTTAGTGTCTTTATTTATTTTTTTGCCCTTGCAATACAAAGGCTTGTAGTTGTGTGTTTGCTCTTTGGTTTAAAGGAAGTATCAGTTCAGGCACCATTCAGGCACAACTAATATTGTTTTAAAAGTAGAATTTTAGCACTGGTATTATCCAAATCAAAACAATATATTAATCCATATAAGGATGCTTCCTAGTAACATTATTGTTAAAGTTAATATTTTCTGTATTATCACATTTACAGTTTTAATCTTTCTATCAATCCTATTCAAAACTGACTGATACAAATGTTGTATCATTTGTTGAGAAACGGTTGTCTGACTCAAGGTGTAAAGATTCATACTCAAGCTTAAACAATAATAAAATGTTTACATTATTGCATAGGACAATTAAAAGCTTAGTCAGCATAGTCAATTAATTGATCGATTGACAGTGTTAATCTATGTAATCTATTAGGGCTGGGCGATATGACCAAACTATCATATCCCGATAACGATACCTATCCCGATATAGCACATTTTAAGTCGATGAATAAATAGTTGGTCCGTCCCCTCCATCTCCCCCCGCTGTGTGTGCTTTTACATAGCATGCAGGTGTTCCAGATTCAGAGGCGTGAGATAGATCAGACTGATCAGAGCTGTAAACTCCGCCATGTTTGAGTACAAAGACGTTACTAGGACAAGGGGAGGACATTTCTCTTCGTTTGATAACATTAAAAGTTAAGTTAGACTTTTCTGTTGGCTTCCGCACTTTAACAAAGACGAGAGAGAGAGAGAGAGCAGCTGTGGTCAAGTGAGCTAGAGAGTGAATGAAGAGAGGGAGCACTAGTAGTGAGAAAGCCGATGAATAAGATCAGAAAATGTTATTTTCTGATTGTTTCACAGCGGCTACGTCGTAAATCACAAACACACCTCCGCCCAACACTGCGGATGTACGCTGCACCACCTGGTTTGGTCTGAATACGGGCCAACGGGCTATAGAGAGCAGAGGTGACTAGCGCAACCATAAATGACAACAAAACGCAGTAGAGACTCTCACACAGAGCTGAAATTAAAAGTGTGCACATAAATTTGGTAAATAACGTCAAGAAAGACAGTCTCTACTGTGTTTTGCTGTCATTTATAGTCGCCGTCTCGCTGCTTCTCTGCTCTTTCTCAGCGTGGGCGGGGCTGAGACCTCCACATGTGTGCAGCGCAGCAGAGACAGACAGCGGTGGAGAGTTAACGACAACTAAACTCATTATGTTACTGTAAGAGCAATAAAAGCTTTGCAAGTAAAAAGCCAAGAATGTTGATGTAATTATAATAATTATTAATGGAATCCGCCCAAGAGATGGACAGACTCTAAATGACCACAAATATTGCCGTAAAGAGTGAGTTTTGAGTCACAACGATATAAACGATAGAGCAAAATATGAAACGATAGACATTTTTCTCTCGTCACACGATATATATCGTCATATCGCACAGCCCTATAATCTATTTAGTTATTTATCAAGGAAAAAATACCAGACATTCACTAGTTCTAGTCTCTGAGATGAGAGGATTTTCTGCTTGTCTCTCTTTGTGTCTTTGTACTGTTGGTCAGACTAAATGAGCAGTTTGAAGAAGGCACCTTGTGATGGGCACTTTGTACTACTTTCTGTCATTTTAAAATACCTCTTTCAAAGGTTTTTATTATTATTGTTATTGTTGTTATTATTATTATTATTATTATTATTATTATTATTATTATTATTATTATTATTATTACTTGTTAATATACCCACACAAACATATATTCACCCACAAACCAAAAAAGTTGCATGTGAAAATAATTTTACAAATGACTGAGGCATTGACGGTACACAATAATGGAATGAAGTGCCTCCACTTCGACAGATTGACCTGAAGTTAGAGACCCCATTCATCCCATTTTTTTCATCCTGTTAGCTCCAGAGGAATATTTTGGCTTCCAACCCCCGCGTCACCCGCTTCCATATCAACTGGGAGGGCTCGGCAGACAAGATGGAGGACAGTGAAAACGTTGACCCGTCCCCCAACATCAGCGGCATGCTCCCTCCATCCTGTATACCAGGAAAGATGCCACCTCTTGGACTGATGCCAGACAACTCCATGGATTGCATGTAAGAATCATCAGATTAACATAATGGACAAGGAGCCCTTCTTATCTGTACACTCGCCCACACCACAAACACACAATTTGACAAGGAGGCCATGGATGTATCTACCTAACACGTGGACATTAACAGGAAGCACGGACGCTTATTTTTATACAGCATACGCAAATGGGATGGATCTGGATTGTAACTTTTTTTCTCTCTTTGAACACACACGCAGATCTCTACAACCAACATTGCCTTATTTTACCGTATGTCTGTCTTGGATGATGTTAAAGCCGAGTCAGAGAAAGTCATCAGGGCGGGGCGATCTTTAGACAAGACTGCCATATCCTCACAGCCCTGAGACTTACAAGTCACACACATGCACTGATGTTAACCTGTTTGGGCACCCATACTGTGCTGTTCACCTTGTCCTCCTGAGCACAAATCAAAGCTCTGGACAGAATACACTGACCAGCAGAGTGCTCAGTGTTTCAGAGTAGGTGTAGCACTAGCTGCATATCGAAAAGCATTTCATTGTTCAGGAGGTTTGTTTCATGTGATGTAATTTGTCGCATTGGAAATACCTGTGGAAACAAATCTTCAGGGGCCTGTTCCTGTTATCTGGACAGCTTATTTAATTTAAAACCTGATACTCCCATAAATCTGGAAGATTTGAATGACAGAAATCCGTTGGCAAATTTTTCCCATGGTTTATCAGTATAACTCAGTGAACATGCTTCTACGAACATGCCCCAGTGCAGATAATGTTCTAAAAGATGTCTTCTGTAATTATGCACACAACATGTACGCAAAGGAGACGATGGAGAAATCAATGCCATGTCGCAGTCAAGTTGTTTTGATGATTGAGGCTCACTGTAAATAATGTTTTCCCAGCGCTTATTTTGCCTTTGAGATGACAAGGCATGTTTTCTTTTTGTACTTATTCTCTGCCTAAGTATTTGTTACAACAGTAATGGGTTTAATAAAGTTTGTTTTGTGAACATCGTGCTGCTTTCTGATAATCACCACATCTTATTTATGCAGCTGCTTTCCACCTTGACTAGTGAGGAAGGCAGAAAAGGAAGCACAGCAACAGCAGCGAGATTCAGCGTGCATGTGTGTGTGTCTTCCCCCTCCTCTCTGATTCTTTTTTTTTTTTTTTTTTTTTTTCCAATTTCATTCATAAAATGCAGCAGCATCACTCCACCATTTTCACTCTAGCCTCATGTTGCTAGGCAACTGCAGCACAAAAGGGAGGGGAACTGTCTGCTCTCACCCATTATATCTCTTAGCGGAAGGGACTAACTCCTCCATCCATCCATCTGTTACCTCTGTCTGCATTTCACATGTCTACACTGTTCAGAAAGACTGAATGAGTGTAACTAGAGTCTGCAGCATGCATATTCATATATGGTATCACCTGCTCTCTAATAGCTGCCTGTCTATTGATTGATCATATGAGCACTACTCATATGATCAGTCAATCAAACTGCCAAACAGAACAAGCAATTGGGCGGCTTCCTGTTGGGTGGACAGAATAAATAATTTGCAGATGTAACCTTCTGCTCTTGGAAATTGTGATGAGCGTTTTAATCTGTCACATTTTAAAGATTGTCAGTTATTTTAATAAGCAATGTTCAATGAAAACTAGTTAGTTGCAGCCGTAGACTGTTTTGAAAACCAGATGTGCCAGAGAAATTACAAGATTAGCATGTCAGGCAGCAACAATTGTTCAGTGTCTGTAATTTTCACAACAGACTGCAATGTAACATAAACATAAGACTTAATATCTAATAATGTGTAGCTCATACAGCTTTAGTAGTTTGTGAACCTTTACATAATACAGATGGTGGCTGAAGTGCCCTAATATGATAGGGTCAAACCCTGCAGTAGCTGTAGGCATATCCTATTTATAGCCTCAGTGTTTGTTCATGGACCTGGGATCATTTTTGAATCCAGATTTTTTTTTTTTTTTTTTTTTTTTTTTTTTTTAAACCAACACAAACTCAAATTATTATTGAAATTAGGAAGATATTCAGATGCAAATCTGTGTGAAACTGCCTTTTGAGGATCCTGATGATAATAAGGGTCCCTTATAAGCATCTGCCACATTCGCCCTGTAGGTAATACAGGTGTGGGAAGATGGTGACAGGGGTCTGCTGGTGGCGGATTCTGGCTGCAGATGTCGCGGGTACTCAGGCAGTATGTGGCCCTGCGTGTTTTCATCCAACAACGATTGTAAAAATGTTATTTAAAATCAACTCTTCCCTTCTTTCACGACCGTCTGCTCAGATCTGTTCAGAAGTCCTGCCAGTCAGACCGCGCCGCGCGTGCGCTAAATTCTGACCAACATTTCTAAAAATAGCACGCGGTTGACGTCACTTTGCCAAACGTGTATCAGTCGCTTGGCGGCGGTTAGGAGGGGGGTCGTGGAGGGAGGGGGACGTTCCTGTCAACCGCTGCTGACAGCCAATGGACATCCTCGCATCCACCGAGGTTCTCACGGTTCAGCCACGCCGAGCCAATGGAAGAGAGAAGCCGGAGAAAGGAGGCGCGTACGTCGTCGGGAGAAAAATAATCGGTGACGTTCCCCTCGCCTGCTTTTTTGAGGGCGGCAGGACCCTGCCGTTGTTGATGGATTGCAAAGAGCCAATCAGAGCGCTCAGTGGGGCAGCACCGTAGAGAAAGTGGCCAATCGGTAACCTGGCTCTGCCTGTCAATCAAGCCCGGTTCTTGACGAGCGGGGCGGGACACTCGCTCGGCTGTAGTTCCGTCATCTCGCTCCGTCTCCGAGGCTACGGGGGGCCAATGTTGATTTGGGCGAATTCCCGTCGTTGTCGGACCCCGCCGAGGTTTCATTTTTAAAAGCTGGGCTCGGTAACGCAAAGTGGCAGGCTGCCCGATTGGGAATATTGCATCCCCGCCCTCGGTATCGCTGTTTTTTTGGGGGGGGCTGGGGGAAAGGTGGGGAGCCGGGGGGGCCTCGCTCGGCGGGGGCTGCAAGGAGGGACAGGAGAAGACTGGATCCTCCGTGTTCAGGCCAACGGCGCCGAGCTCGGCCTGACAGTCCAGCGAAACCCCACAGCGACCGGGACACCACAGCGACAGCACCCCGCGGATTTAAGCTCGATATCGGCCGCCGGTTGGTTGTTGAGGACCGTGCGGTGACTGTGACTCTCCCGTCTCGCCGCATCAGCAGCTGTCAGCCTATTAAACAGCAAGACCTCGGAGTTAACGTTGGGTACATCTGGATTTAGGAAATACGGTTCGGACCTAATCGAGCTTAGACCGGCTTGAGAGGGCTGCAGGGCGGCCGCAGAGCCACGGATCGCCCGCTGACAAGTTGTCATCATGGGCAACGCGCCCACGGCCAGGAAGGGCAGCGAGATGGAAAGCGGTGGGTACCGTCTCCAGCACACATCACTCCCGCAGCAGCACCTGCTCTGTTACAGCCTCTTGAAACCATCACAGACGTGTGATACAGTAGTTAATGTGCGCCTCACATCACAAGCCATATACTGATCATTAGAGGCCTATTGGTGGGTCCAGCTTCCCAGTTCATTAAGATCCAGTCATGCGACCATGACTGGTCCTTGCTGTAACGAATGAGCTTGTGCCACACGGGCTCCCAAAAAATGAATGTCATCAATTCAAATTCAGAGGCACATTCACAAATAGATGTAAAAATGGAATCTCTCTTTCAAAAGAGGCGCTGGAGTACCGCTCAGTTTTAGACATTGTATCACGGTATAAGCTGGAAGATTGCAAAGCGGCATTTGTAAGGCTGCTAGCATCTTGACATCTTGCAGTGAAATACTGGCGAGATCATGACAATATGTGTCAGATATTTCCCAAACACAAAAGGCCTGTTGCTCCACGGAAACTGTGTGTGGGTAGAGCCGAGTCTCATGTATGAGGGAACTATTTTGTTTGGTGGACCCATGAAAGGTCTGCAGGTCTGGCTGAGCTGTGCTGTCAAGTCCAATGCAAGGTTACTGTTATTCAGAAGGATGTAAAGTACAGAATATATATTATCTCTATATATTATATAAAAAATGGGTGTGTGTGTTAGTATCTTATACTCAAGTCAGCCTGGACAGTACACACATAGTATGAGAATGTGTGTGTGCAACAGAGCGATGCTGTTTCGTCAACAACCAAACTAAAAACATGAGGAAAAGAGTGTTATGAGATATGGATAAAAAAAACTCTTCAACCAGGGAGCTGCTCAGTACAATAACAATAATGCGCTGTTTACTGTTCTCTAAGCAACTTTGCTTGTGTACAGGTGTTAAAGTTGTCAGGTACCATGCCTGATTTCAGGCATAGAGCAGTTTTAAATTCATATAATACTTAATTCAATACATTGTACACATTTCCTTCTGGAGGCTCACAGATCTTTTCTTGCTTTAATCCTTGCGTGTAGGTGAGTGTTTGGTGCCTTGCTTAAGGGCAGATAGTTGACAGTAGTTCTCCTTCCTCAATCAGCTTTTTCCCAGCCAGTCCTGGGATTAAAACCTTCAACCTGTTGGGAGAAATTAGGAAATATTTTAAGCCAAGCCATGTGCTTTATGCCTGTACTCCAAATGAACCAAGTTTAAAGGATTCTTTGTTTGGTTGATTTTAAGTTTTCTTCAGTTATTTTGGTTGAAAGGGGTACTTCAGGGATTAAGTATTGTACTTACATAAGATTTAGGGACTTGGAACAGACAGATTAAAAAGAAGGGTTAAAATCAAAAGCAGCAGAGGCAGAAATATCCTGACTTTTAATCCATGATATGAGTAAACATTCAAAAATGCTTGATCCTACAATGACCATAATGCAACTCAGTAGTGTCCTTTATTTATCATATGTTTCCTGAAGGTTAAATGCCCCCATCTTTCAAACACCTGTAGTTTGTAACGCAGGTTTCCTGTCAAGAGTTCAAAGTCTTAAACCCAACATTTTCTAGACTTTAGAGAGCTCTCTCCAGAACTCCAGAACTACAGAAGACGTTATATAGCTGTTTTTAACAGCCTAGTAGTTCAGTCCATGATGATTAAACAGTCCTTTATCGATGAAGTGCCGCTTTAAGATCATTCTTGTCTAACTGTTTTTAATGCAGCATGTAAAGAAATTAGCTCTGTTGGTAATATTAGGGCTCATTTTCCGGCTTACAGAAGTCGCCCTTAGGCTTGAAAAATGACAAACTGCACATCATCCCGCACTGACACATGATCCATGTCTGCTTATTTGGGGCATCTGTGTTAGTTGTGAGTAGTTAATTTTAAGGTGTATTGGACACAGCAAAGTTTAATTTCAAACAATTTGCTATAAAATGATTTGTCCAGGTGGGCTAAGGTGGATATGATGTAACTACCCATGTTTGAAACCAGTTGCGTATCTGATAGAGTCCAGAAATGATCAAAAAAGGGCAAATAATACATTTAATCAATATTCTTAAAAATAGAAGATACATGTAGACAGGATTAACTAGTCTATAATTTGTCTAAAAGCAGATTTGAGAAATTATAAGAGATATTTTTCCACTTATTTCCTGGTTTCTTTCATTCTTTACACATACACACAACATACAATTTTCTTTTGTAAACAGTTGTGTTTTGTCTTCCACAGTCAAGGAGTTCCTTGCTAAAGCCAAAGAGGACTTCCTCAAGAAGTGGGAGAGCCCCGCACAGGTTAGTGTGTGTTCGTCTAACACCGAAGAACTGTGATAAGACAGATTTGTTGTATTTTGATCGGTTTTATTGTGTGTTAGCTTGCATTCAAATTTCACTCCTGTGTGAGCAAAGATGTGATGTTTTCTCAAATTCAGTTTAAAATGATTTTCCTTCTGAGGAAGGATTGTAACAATTTAAAAATACCAGTCATCACAAGGTGAATCTCATTTCTTTAGATAATTTCGATACATTTGGATGGTTTAATAAATCAAGAGGGAAAAAAAAGTGCAAGGCTGGGCGATAATTCAGCATCATTGTTTGTAAATAGAGTTTCGTTTGTGCAGTTCATTGCACTAAATATTCATTTGTTTATTTTCCATGTAAACTTTTTTATACATTTGCAGATCATGTTGATAATATGCTGTATAACAATAACAGGAGAAAAAAAATCATCTTCATCTGTCATCCAGCCCTAAAAATATGATGAAAAAGTTGGATGTTATATGAGCTGCCATTAAAACAAAGCCATAAGAGCTCTTTTAGACACAACCTTTATCAATATTCTGTACATTATACATAATCTAATATCCTCCATTTATGAATATGTCCAAAAATAATAGTTGATACTGATTGGCCACAGGATGTACAATATTTTCAGATAAATGGATCGGCTCTGATATCACTGTTGTAAATGATTATTCAAGAGGCTGTTAGTAAGATGCAGCTTCTCTTACATGTTGCTTATGTGAAGTAAGGGTTATTTCAAGGTTGACACAAAGTTTCCATCTAAACAGTGTACATCACCAAAGTAATATTTTTTGGGTAAACTTTTTTGTAGATTGTCTAAGCCAAAATAGATTTTACAGGCTTGCAATATAATATCAAATATGAATGGGATCACTATCAATATTCTGTACAGTACATTTATATTATACTTAGTATGCACATATATGTATTGCAGACTATATACAGATATTATAAACCGTGTATCATACGTCTCATGTACAGTATGTGTACTCTGTGGTTACTGTACATCGTATGCACATAAACCGTAAACACGTGCTCACACATTTGCTGGCACGCAAAGACACAATAAATAATAATATAAAACGAATAGTAAACATAAACACAGGAAACATTAGAAAATAAAAAAGTTCACCTCCCACACCACAACCCTCACTGTCCCATTTTCACAGAACTCTTTTTGTTTTTGTCGATTCAGAACACTGCTTGCCTGGAGCAGTTTGAGAGGTTGAAAACCCTGGGCACGGGCTCGTTTGGCCGCGTTATGCTGGTGAGACACAGAGAAACGGGACAGCATTATGCCATGAAGATCCTCAACAAGCAGAAGGTCAGTCCGGGCCAGGGGTCAGGAGGGTCACGGTGTTTCAATGTGTCTGTCATGTACCGACACTCTGTACCATTACGCTAAGTTAACGGTACAGTTATTGGTTCTACAGGATGGTCATAGAAAACACGGTAATATCACTGATTGAAAATTATACTTACAAGTATTGAGACATTTATGGACATTGGGGGGAAAAGAACGCAGACACGAAAATATAGGTGCCTTTTTTTTTTTTTTTACCACTTTGAACCTGCTGATGCTGGAGCGGACATCGCTGAGAGTGGTAGAGCTGAAGTTGTCTTTGTTCAGATCACATCAAGGAGTCATTTTGGTACCCTATTTAGAATAAAACTGTGCCCACATGTCTTCCCTGCACATATCCCCTCTTATGACATAAAACTGACTGTCTGTCTATGTGTGTTGATGACTTCATTTGCTTTTTAAAGTATATTTATAATGCTGTATAGCCACATTGGGAGTTCTTTGTATTTATAATCACATTGTGACTTTGCTCCTCCTGAATGAAGACTGGGACAGGGCTTCATATCTGCTGTGTGAGAGCAGCTGATGTGATTGGTCATTTTTGATGCCACCTGTACGCTGTATCTCCTCTTGGCAATAGATTCATCCCGTTCCAGTACCTTTTCCAGTTTGTGCCCCTCTGTGCCATAATCACTGTACACTTGTTTGTCTGAAAAACAAGTCGGTAAAACCAACATTAACTTATTGCTCGAATACGTTGTCTTGCAGAAGACCTACAGCTGGTATATCAAGTAACCATTAAAGCAGTAGTGTGCTTAATAAGTAGTGCCGGTTGAACATAACAAAAATAACCAAAAAAGATATAGATTCACTTCCACCTTACACTAAATACAATGTAATAAAATAAAAATGTAGAGCCTTTTCAATGACGTCAGAGGTATATGTTGGTATAAAAGAATAACTCTTTGATTAGGTTTATCAGGCAATTTGACAGTTTCTTTGCTAACATTCACTGTGTCGATCTTGTAGAAGAAACAGAAAACACAGTTTTATGTCTTTATCTAGAAAAGTGAGGTCAGGGGCCGATGACTCGCAGATTTACCAGCTTCAACTTGTTTTAAAAAAAGCTGAGATTATGCTGCCCTAAAAAGCAAATGCTTCTTTTTGTTAAGACACTGATTTCACCACTTTTTTTTTTTTGACACATTATTTCGCTGTCTCCTTCTGTGCCTTTCAGGTGGTGAAGCTCAAGCAGATAGAGCACACTCTGAATGAGAAGAGGATTCTTCAGGCTGTCAGCTTTCCTTTTCTGGTGCGGTTAGAGTACTCGTTCAAGGTATGGAGAATTTTAGATTTTGTGTGTGTATTCAAACCTGTATGTGGCTGTATATTGATGATAAGTGACTGTATAGATTTCCCCGTCTGCTTATCAACTTCCCCTCTAGCCGTCATAGTAGCTTCTAAGTTGCTCTTTGTCTCTTCTTTACATGTTTTTAAAGCTGGTCTGTTGAAGAGGAAAAAAAAAATCCCCAGCACACCCTGTTGTCTTATAGCTAGTTGAGAAGTTAAGCGCCTGCCTTTCATGAGTGTGTAGAAAAAGTGTACAGTTTGGCTAATTTGAGCTACATCATGAAAGATGAATTCAGGGTAGCTTTGTCCTGTAAAAAAAGTCAAATAAAATGCTTTAATAAGTAACACTTAAGGCACCAGTATCCTCTAAAACAGCTTCTGAAATTTCTGCTTCCACACCTTTCCAACTTCAGGATTGGGGGGGGGAGAAAGGCATTAAATCATATTTGAGAAGCTAAAACCAGCAAATTGGCCGTATTGATAAAAATAAACGATTATTTGATGATCAAAACCGTTGCCAATCAGCTAATCGATTAATCAACTAACTGTTGCTAAATAAACCGTGAATCAACTCAACACGCCGTTTGTTTTTATAAAAGTCAACTACCATCTCTTTAATCTTGTTAACAATAATCTGTCAATTTACTGATCTCATCCTTATTATCACTTCCACTATTATTGGCAAATAATCCCCTTAAGGGTAGTTCATCAGCAAATTCAGAGTGAAGCTAGCTTGTTCTGCCACGTGCCCGATGATCAACATTTTACACTCGCGTCCCGGCTTTGTCAGAGGCTGTTAGTACCTGCACAGAGTAACCCAGCTGATGGCTACGCTCCAAATAAGGCCTTATTCAGGTTAAGCTGTTTACCGGTAGATGCACCTTGGATTCCCTGGGACGGAATATCCTTGATTCCTCAAATAAACCTATTAACAGAATATTCCTGTACACGTGCGTCGTCCGGCACACAGATCATAGCATCTAAAGAACATACGAATGTAGACCAGGTTTACATTTATTGATATTGTAAATATCAATAAATGTATAATAGACACAGTTACAAGCACTTTTTCAGTTGGTCTTTTTTATGGTGATATATATGGATTCATTCATATTGACCCACAAAATGCTATTTCCATTTAATCCAGTTGTATGTGCGTGCCTGCAGGGTGTCAGTACATGAGTGTGTGTGTGAGTGTCACTAACAGGTCCTCTGTCTTCCTCAGGACAACACTAACCTCTACATGGTGATGGAATATGTACCAGGTGGAGAGATGTTCTCCCATCTACGGAGAATTGGCAGATTTAGGTTAGTGTCTGTATGCAGTGGAGTGAACATGAAGTTTACAGCACAGATGCATTTTGTAGGGATGTACACATGTAAACTGTGGAGCTCTGAACTCTCTTTTCAACTCTGTTTTATTATAGCCTTTTTTCTGTTCTCTTCACTCTTTCATTTTCAGTCCTAATCTGTTCTCTTCTGTTTTAATCAGCTCTATCCTCCTTACTCTGTCACTGTCATGTTTGTTTTTTTCAGCTCTGTTGTGCTCTGTTCTTTTCTTTTAGGGTTTATTGTAGCTCTACTCTATTCTATTCAGCTCTATTCGTCTCAGTTCTGTACTGTGCACTCCACTGAACTGCTCTCTTTCTATCTCCCTGTGTGTGTGCGTGTGTGTACACAGTGAGCCTCACGCTCGGTTCTACGCTGCTCAGATTGTGCTGACCTTTGAGTACCTGCACGCTTTGGACCTGATCTACAGAGACCTGAAACCTGAAAACCTGCTCATAGATCAACAGGGCTACATACAGGTAAATAACCCCTGCAAGAATATTTAAAAAAAAAAAAAAAAAAAAAAAAGCTGATCATAAATTACGTACCTTTATATATAAATTCTTGTATGTATTTTTTGTAAAGGTTTAAATTATACATCCGTTTACATCAGTGGGACTTCACAAGTGATGCTAAACAATGGCAGCCACTCTCGTGTTAGCTTAAATGAACATTGACACAGGTTTTCCTCACTGTAATCATTCCTCCTGTTTATACTGCCCATTAGAAGATCCCTCCACATGCACTTTCAATGTAAGTGATGAGGCACAAAATCCACAGTCCTCGGTATGACTAAAACTATTTAAAAGTTTATCTGAGGATAATATGAGGCTTCAGCTGTCTGAGTTAGTCAAATAAAGTGGATCTCTTCCACATATATTGTCTAGTTTTAGTAAAAAAAAATTTCCTCTTTGTGTTCCAACCGTGTTTTCCTATTCAGCTGCAGTGGAAGGATTGTAACAAAACGATGGAATTTGGCACTAAAAAGACTCCATTTTTTTACAGTATACTTGATTTGACTCATTTGGTCGACTGAAGCTTCATATTAGCTTCAAATAAATTTTTAAATACATTTTTGCACAGAAGGAGGGCTGTGGATTTGGCCCCTCATCACTTAGATTGAAAGTGCATTATGAATTGATCTCTGAATGGTCAGAGATCACAGGAGGAATGATTACAGTGAGGAAAACATGTGTCAGTGTTCATTTGGGAACTTGACTGTTGTTGTAGGACAGACTTGAAAAATTGTGAACCTATCCTGTTAGATTTCCAACTTTCCAAACAGGCCACATGTCCCAGACATTTCAGCCCTTAGTTTGGTTTTAGTTTAATATGACAGTGAACACTGGTGCATTATTTGAAAGGTGGAGGGAGCTAACAAAATTAACAAAATCACATTATGATCTAGCTATCCAAATAAGCTAGATAGCGTTTTAGTAGCCGATGCTACGTAGAAAATGTTAGCTGGCCATAACATAACATTCATCAACATTTCACAAACATGCACTGGTCTTGTCTTGCAAGTTGTTTATCAGTTCATACAGGAGTGAAATGCATCAATAAACTTTGAATGTGAGGCGTGCTAACTTTACTGTTAGCTTGTTGCTGAGTGGCACCACCACACTCGAGCCAGTCCGTACTTGTAGGATACCGGTCAAGTGTAACATATATCAACTCTAGGTAGATATGAGATGTGTGATATTGGCACCATTGTTTTGATATGCTGCCACAGGTGTTCTCACTGCAGAACTGTCACGTTACATAACCCTGCAAGATGTTTGAAAGTTCTGAGTGAAATCACGATATATGATATGAATAGAATCTGGGATGTTGTGGTCAAAGAGGCACTTTTGATGTTGTAGGAAGTTTCTACAGCTGCCCCTATGTGTTACTTTTAATTGGTTATTTTAATCTTTTCCCCTTCAGCTTCATTATAGAGACATGAATGCGATTTGAGTCCATGGAGCATCGATCTCAACACATCTGAACCAGTCAGGGTTTAAAAAGCAGCTTCAACTCTAATCATACAACCGGTTCTGTGTAAACGCAGTTTTGCACTGTAGTGGACGACAGTTTATAATGGACAGTTTGAGTTAAACTGGACTTTAAAACCTGTCTAATCTTCTTGAGTTATGATGCTCCATAGACTCCTTTACAAAGCTACGTGTCGCCACATTCCTATCTCTCTGAATTGAAGCTGATGAGTAGTGTGAACATAACCGACCAAAATCATTCAAATAAGAGCCAGGTTACTTAAAAAATATTAAGACTGTATGAGTGAACATTCAGTGCTACGTCATAGAAAGATACCGTAGGTGTGCCAGAAATACAAAGACTCTGTGATGTCACACAGACATGAAGGTGTCTAGAAATGAACCGTATATCCACCATCAACTGTCCAGTGGGTGCACGCTGTCATGCTGATGCTGTCCTGTAGAATAGATTCTACTGCCCTCTAGGGATGAAAAGTGATACAACAACAGATGAAAAATTCCACTGCTGCCCCATGATGCTTTGCTCTTCACTCTCTCTCTCTATCTCTCCTCCCTTTCATGCGGTAAATCTTTGCCAGGTATAAAACTCTCTGAGAATGTATGTCTGTTTTTCTCTTTTTGTTTTGTTCATTCTCTTACTCTCTTTCTCCTTATCTGTCCTCGGTCTTTTCTGTTCCTCTCGCAGGTGACAGATTTTGGCTTTGCCAAACGTGTAAAGGGCAGGACCTGGACACTGTGTGGCACCCCAGAATATCTGGCCCCAGAGATTATTCTCAGCAAGGTAAGCCACTGCTCTCCCCCTTTTTACATCTTTGCGACTTGTTCAGACAATTGTGTTTCTTTCCAAAACGATTTGAGCAAAAAGTGACATCAGGTTTGCCAAATTATTGATTATTAAAGTTAAAACACATTCCAACACCTGCATTAATAGATTTTTTGGCCACTTGGGGGAAGCAGAAACCAGTTGTGATATGTTGAACTCGTTAGCAAACAGTCATTAGCACATCCAGCAGTCACGGAGCAACGTTATTATTCATTTGGAGACGAGTTTCTGTGCACTTGATGAATATAAGTCCAATATTCACTCTCTTTTAGATCTGTTTTATCTCTACCATCTCCTGAGGGAAATACCTGGTCCTTTAGCTGCTAAATGCTCCACTATGCTCACCAGCTAATCGCTAACAGTGTCTGTTTGGTGCTGAGCAGGTAGTGTACAGTGGGTTTTTAGAGTTTTTTCTCTGAAAACAGCTGCCTGCTGCAGTGGAAAGCGATACTATAAGAGAGTGAGAGTGGACCAAAACAGTAAAGTTGCAGCTGGACAGATAAACAGTGAGCTGAAACTCGCCACAAAGCTCCGTAAAGCCGAGAGATGCTTTACAGTCGGGTTATAATTCTCTGTAGGTTCATCACTATGAGCGACGCCTCTGACATTACACACATGTCATTTGATACATTGTTATTATGAAAAATACTGATTATAGCAGCTTTAAGTACTTGCAGTCGACAGTTTCTTCGAACCTTTCGATAGGATTCATAGATTGAGATGGAAAATAAAATGCAAGGGATAGTCTGTTAGACAAATCAAACCGTCCATAATATACCCGACCTCTGTAGCTCGGCTAAAGAATGTTTCCAAAACATACACGCTTTCAAATCTCATCTTGATTCACCTGTCTATAACTCTGTCTTTCCCTTTTCTGTGTTCTTTTCTTTTCTTCGGTCAACCAGGGGTACAACAAGGCAGTAGACTGGTGGGCACTGGGTGTACTGGTCTATGAGATGGCAGCAGGGTACCCACCTTTCTTTGCTGACCAGCCCATTCAGATCTATGAAAAGATCGTATCAGGGAAGGTGAGTTTGACTCTCTGGTTACTACTTTTTGACTAAATATCTGTCTGATCACTGGTGGTCCTGCTACATCATTTAATTTTAGTATTTATTTATGGCTCATTTTGGGAATAAATTAAAAAATGTGACAATAAGTACACCAGTATTTCACAGAAAACGATTGACATTCCCAAATTAGAAAATAATGTTATTTTTCTTGTACAATGCTGACTGCTCTGACTTCTTTTCATGGAAGGCTAATAAAGACGGCAAAAAAATGCAATAATATTTCAGTCTAGCTTTACTTTTAAAAAGGTTAGGCTGTTGCTCTCTTAATTTTTTTATTAACATCAGTTCAATTCTGGATTACAAAGACTCCATAAATGAGCTGGAGGCACATAACTGTGCTACTGCAACCTGTTTCTCAGCAGTCTGTCCATTAATTAACACAAAACAAATTCAAAGCAACCGGTCTTTACAAAAGGAGACAGTAAATATGAACGTGTGCGTCTATTTCAAATCTCTTTCACACTTTTATTTAGAGCTGCGTGTTAAGTTTACACATTTATCTCCACGCACACGCACAGCAACAAACACAAACATACGACCAGTCTTGATTCTTTGGGTTTTAGGCAATCGGCCTTTGTCGAGATGGACCACCGCTGTGTTGGGAAAATGTGTTTTCTTTATGCCTGTTAAGTCATTGCTATGCATTCTTATAATGCAAATTTATCATTTTCATCTTAATTTTTCCATGACAGTGACATTTGTCTGTGGTAGAATATTTAGAATAAATCACCATTAATCATATACAGAATAGTTTTAAACAGACATTTTTAATACACTTTCTGTTGATCATCATTTTACAATCATTGTCAGTTCTTGTGCCATCATGTCCATTTCCTTGTAATGATTTTTTTATGTTCGAGTCTGTGTGATTGTTCATCTTTTTCTTTGTTTGTTCAGCAATGTCGACTATCTCTAGCCGTGCTAATTGTCACATCTTATTGGATTTATTCCAACCAAACATTTGCTGCTGCTGCTGAGTGCCACAGAATTTTTACCTGGGAAAACACGCACTGCATCCACGTTTTTCCCAACTTAGCTTTTTATCACTTGATTGCTTTTGTTCCACACAATTACACCTGGGAGCTGACTAGGACACTGGCTGAGGGAGATGACAGCATTATTCACTGACTCTACCAAGATTGATTCAGAATGACAAAACATCTGGTCACCTGGCCGCATCTCAAATCTTCATCCGTCTTCTTTGTCGTCTGCTTCAGGTGCGTTTCCCATCTCACTTCAGTTCAGACCTGAAGGACCTCCTGAGGAACCTGCTACAGGTGAAAACAAATATCTCATATCTTCAATGATGACCTCACATTTGTTTCGCTCCATGTTCTGGATGAATTATAACGTTAAAGTGAGGAAGACGTATCGGTATCATCCACAGGTGGATCTCACAAAACGTTATGGGAACCTTAAGAATGGGGTCAACGACATCAAGGGACACAAATGGTTTTCGACCACTGACTGGATCGCCATCTACCAGAAAAAGGTACGTGTGTATACCGTATGTGTGTGTGTGTGATGTGTGACTTCCCGTGTGTGAAGTTTGCTTCTCACCTGGTGTTTTTATCCGTCGGCAGGTGGAAGCTCCCTTCGTCCCAAAGTTCAAAGGACCAGGAGACACCAGCAACTTTGATGATTACGAGGAGGAGGAGATCCGCATTTCCTTCAATGAGAAATGTGCCAAGGAGTTTGCTGAGTTCTAGAGTTAGAGAGCGAGAGAGGAAGAAAGAAGGAAGTAGGGAGAGTCAAAGGTAGGCTGGTCAAGTGGGAGACGCAAGGAGAGAGCACTGTCTCCTGTCCAATCACAAGCACCAGCTACAAAAAGAGGAGAAATGGGATAGAGAAAGGGAAAAAAGAGCATGGAGACTGATAACCAGCAGTGTTGCCTTTTCTGTTGCGTTTCTATTGTATTTTATTTATTATTCTGTCTTATTTATGGATCCCTTTATAATGAAGGTGTGCTTCAGATTCATGGATGTTGGGAACCCCTCTCATTTAGAGTTGCCTCTACACATTTTCACCCAAGATCTTCCCTGCTCTTTTATTGTTTCATTCATTGTTTACTCACTTTTGCGCCACAAGATAAAAAAAACAAAAAAACAAAAAACAGTCAGTCTGTTCTAAACTACTGCTCAGTCTGTTAGTGATTACATGAAGCCCATTGAGTCTTGTACAAGTTGAGGTCTCAGTCTGCACAAAAGTTTCTTAAATTTAAACTGATAACTTGGCTTAACTCGCTCGTTCCCCCGGTGAACAGCAGTTTAAATGAATCACACACATATGCACTTTCAGCTTGAACGACTTTACGTTTTGCGGTTACGTCTTATTTTTTTTCCGTAAATACTTAAACCTCTTCCTGTTCACGTTGTAGACAGCATACACCGAGTCACAGGAACGATCGGCCAAAAGAAAAACAAATCATGTGATGCGTTGTGTGCTCAAACAGTCCGAGACAGATGACACTTTAGGGAGAAAAAAAAAAAAAATCAGTCAGGTTTTTACTGTATAACTCCATCAATACTTCTTGTCATTGTTAGCATAGCCAGGCTTTGTGCATATCTACAGCACTCAGTTTTAAATGTTATTAGAGACTAGTCGCTCCAGTGATATCATGCCACGCTAACAAACAAGGGAATGTGGATAAGGGAATGGAAATATCTCAGTTTTTGATGGTGTGGTGAAGGAACACCGTCACATAATGGTATCTCAGGTTTGAACATATCACTTAATAGAGACATCCTATCAACATAATGCGTTGGGATCGGCAGGTAATGAAGGTATGAAAGACACTCGCTTAGGATTTACAATAGATACGGATATTTAAAGTTCTGGTTAGAGTCAAGAGGAACATAAGGGAATATTAAGACTTTAGGTTAGCGTCTTCCACAGTTTTCCCCTTCCAGAAGATGATTTGGTTTTTCTAACTTAACAACTCTGTTTGGTCTTTGAGCTCAGAGCTCACTTAGCAGTAAAGTTGATTCTGCATGTTGAATGAGTCATTTGGCATTTTCCAACTGAAAGAGACCACCTGAGGCAGACTACCTCAAACTGCTTCTGGCACTTTGACCTGTCACTGATGGCGGTGCGGATAGTGTGCTCTGGCCTGATGGCCTTTTATAGAAAACCTGTGTTTTTGTTCATCCCCGCCCCACCAGCACCCGGCCCCCTTCCTCTTATCACTATCAACGTTGGACCACACTCCATGTGACTTACAGTCTTACATGTTACAACAACTCTATTCGCGTTTCTGTTTTTGAAACACGCACAGTTTTTGTTTCATTTTTGTTTCTCAGTGTGTTTGACCATGATGTAAAGATGACCGGCGCTCCAGTGAACTGGTTAAGAAAAAGTTGAGCATCTGGAGCCGAGTAGAGCTTGTTCTAAGAAAAGACAAAATGTCCTTAGTGCACAGTATACAACCTGTCTATTTAAAGTACATGACACACTTCAGGTGTTCAATGCCTCTTTAGCTCCCGAGCTACGGCGGCAAAGTGCTTAAACAGTGCCCAAAATGGTGGTCAATGTGGGATTTGTTCATTCAGACTTTATCAAATAAAACCAAGTGACATTCGTGTCTGTTTCAAAACATTAAAATGCCTTCTTTATAGCTGTATTTTAATGTGCCACCATTATCAAGATACTCTAATTTGGTTAATACAGATGCTTCAGTTTTTCTCCCATCATTTTAAACTACAGATATTTTTGATTCATGTGAGTCCTTCCTGTCCAGAATAGTTCAGATAAGGTGAAATATAACTCACCTTTTCTCACAATTACACATTTGTAATGTGTAATTGTGTGTGTGTGTGTGTCATTTGTAATATGGAATGATATTTAAAATGACCTAAAATCAAGCAGGAGTACTAAATGATCTATTTCAGATGAGGTTTAGTCCAATGTGGCTCAATGTCCACAGCTGGATGAAGCTGTTGGGGGGCCCCGGGCCCCTATAAACCCACCGCTCCTTCCACTCTCTGTACATTGTGTACAATACTACTATGCTGGAATATTATATGGCCCGAGTGGTATTCTGTTAAACACAAAAATTGGGAATATGCACCATGTGAGCACAGAATCAGCTGCATTAATGAAGGTCTTAAAGGGGCACTCCACGGATTAAACAACAGGGCCTCAGATATCAGATATCCTGAGTTTGTAGTCTCCACGCCGAGGCAACAGAAACAGAACTGTAAATGAACCAGAGTTTGTCTAGAAGGTTAATTTTCATCTGTTGTCCCTGATCAGATGTTAAAAAGGCAACCTAAAAATAGAATAAAGGACACATCTGATGAAATTCATACACACAAAGAAGAAGAAATATGTACTAAATAGTACGGTCCACTAATAATAATCGGTGCAATATCTGTTGACATTGTGCTGCATATTCCCAAACAAAGTTACAGTTGGTCAAATGACCACAAACCAACTGCTGCAGTGAACCTGCAGCTTTTGGGTGCACCGGGGGGTCTGGGGGCAGCTGCCTGCAATGTGTCTGGTAAATAAGCTTTTTGATTGATTGGTTTTTTATCCAAGAAAGACTCACATACATGACAACCAATTTGTGACCAGAGGGTCCATCCCTTCCCCCTGTGTTACACTCCTTTTCACTACTTTTTATATGTAGTGCTCAACTACTGAGAAGTGTTTCCACTTCTTTCTCACCTGGAAAGAGGTGAAACAGCTGAAAGACTCCAATTTTTATTGATTGATCAGTCTGAAGTGAAAGTGGGCAGATAGATGGTGGCAGAAGCTGCAGAGTGGCTGCACACAGCCTACTTGTAGTCATCAGCTGTCCTATTGGTTATTATGGACTAATTTACAAACCTTTTATTATTGTTATTATTATTATGACATTGTTGTAAATCACTTGTTGAGATTTCACATCCGCTGTATTTCCTCCATGTCAAGTTTAATGTTGACTATATCATCATGGACAAAATGTTTGAAGTTATAATACAATATTATTCTGTGTCTCCTCGATGTTTTTGCAGTGATACAACTTCCTCTCGATGCAGGCACAATGCCGGTGCATACTGTCGCACTTTTTAGGGAAATGAGACCCCAATGTAAACCATGTTAACCCCCGCCACACATAGGCCTACACACATACACACACATACACACACAGTCATACACACACTGCAAAGGGAAGCGTCTAAAGTCACGGGAACAAGTGACATAAAAACACGAAGTGTAATATTTTGCAACATGAGTATCATTCCAATAAAGTTTTACTTGTAAAATTCTACTGAACTTGTGTGTCCTTCCTGAATGTGTTGTTTCGGTTTAGCAGTGAGTAAACGATGAGATATTTTTGCATTTTATTGGTGGTGGAGTGCTGTAGCCTCGAGGTCGGACATCCATCATTGCCGCCTGATGCGGAATGGAGCCGTCATCCACCCATCTGTTGACCGCCCGACTCCATCTGATTCACCGTAACACCTTAAAACACGACACGCAACAACTCCACCACCTCCTCTGCTGGCTGCCTGTGACGCTCGCTGCTCTTTCTTTGTGTAAACATCAGATATAAACTGCGGGTTGATCTGATCGAGACTGCGAACAAAGAACATATCTCTGATGCGCCAGAGCGAGCCAATTCCACCTTAAATGCCATTCGCGTCTGTGGCGGGGACCTAGGCGCCATCTTCGGTCCACCTTAAGCGCACAATGTGGCCAACAAACGCAAGCGTACCAGCCAGGCTTCCGTCCTCATTCTCCAGCCGGGGATCGCACTCTGGCTTCCCAGCTTTTGACACAGCGTCACTTGTGAAACAACAGAGGGGAATAAAGACGCACTCGGGCCAAACCCCATCCGCACCAGCAGGAGAAGATGTCCGAGCCCAATAAGTACCGAGAGTGGATCCTGGAAACAATCGACTCTCTCCGCTCGAGGAAAGCTCGTCCGGATCTCGAGAGGATTTGTCGAATGGTCCGGAGACGACACGGGTCAGACCCGGACCGAACCAGGACAGAACTGGAAAAACTGATTCAAGAGCAGACTGTGCTCAAAGTTAGCTACAAAGGGTCCATATCGTACCGAAACGCGGCGAAGGTGCAGAGGAAAAGCAGAAAGAAGATTGAGTTTACGGCCGCTGGCAGCAGCAGCAGCAGCAGCAGCAGCTCCAGCGCGGAGGCAGCGAGGGAGCGGACCAAACACGACCATCTGAACAACAACGGCGACAGTGCGCACAGCTTCACCGACCAGGAGGAGGACTCTGAGCCCAGCCCAGATCCTCACACTCAAACATCAACCAACACCACCACCACCGACAAGAAGCTCAAGTCTGCCTCCAGCCCGAGTAGCGGAAACGTGAGTCTCAGTTGTGGCGCAACAACGGGCTGCGCTGTCGGGAGCGGCTGTAAAGAGGAGAAAGCAAGTGCATCGAGAGACAAGGGATTAGGACACCAGGGAGTAGGGGACTGCCCGTCGCCCGGTCACGGCCACAGAGCAAGCGCGCACGACGGCGGTGATGCCAGCGGGACAACACCGAGCAGAGGCGATGCAGTTCAGGGAGGAAAGCAGCCAGGTTTGTCCGGAGCTGACACCCAGAACAAAACTTGCCCAGGAAGCGTCAGCAGCCTCCCTCAGCAGAGGCAGAAGCAGACTGTGTCCCTCCAGCCCAAACTTCGAGTCGGAGGAGGAGGCACCAAAACAACGGGGAACCACGCCAACAACTCCGACCTGGGCGACAGATTGGTGGCTTCTGTTCGCAGCCTGTCCGAGAGGAGCCTCCGAGGGGGCTCCGCCGCCGCGGCCAGAGGCCACATGAAGCCGCTCGGGCTGAAGGAGATTTTGGGCTATCTGAGCAGTCAGGAGCGGCTCTCAGAGGAGAAGCTGACCCGAGGCAAAGTCAAAGTGGTCATGGAGAAGGAGGTGGCGAGAGGCCGGCTGCGCAGGACCCGCTGCGGGAACATTACTCTTCCTCTGAGGGGGATGGTGGTGGAGGAGCCGATGCCGAAGAATGCGTCCGCTGGCAGACCTGTAAAGAGCGCACTGCAGGACAAGCACTCCGTGAAAAAGGTGAGCAATGCTAACTTAATATTTCCAACACGTCCCGGCTGTACAGGGCGCGCTGAACAGAAATGGCTTGCTGATAAATTAATGATCACTGAACCGCACACACACAGGACGCGCTCGACTTCCTTCGCCAAAAATCTTTTTGTTTCTCGTTAAACCACGTTATTAAATGTCAAAAGTGTCTGAGGGTATTTCCAACATTTAGGAAGGTTACATGTTTTTCTGTCTGTCTCTTAATTGTCTGCGTTTGTCCTCTAGCAAAATGTGTGTGTGTGTGTGTGTGTGTGTGTGTGTGTCTCGGCTTCCTGCACAAAAGGTGCGGGTTACACACAGGAGCAGCTCCGGAGCGGCTTTCCCGGATCCTAAAAATGCGCACACAGGATGAGCGCGCGCATCGTAAAGAGCGTCTCTGCATAGCGCGAGCACGAGCAGGTTGTGGTTTTGTTGTCACATCAGTGTTTGGGGTCAATATTGTTTTGCTCCCAGGAACTTGGCTGTGCGGAGCGGAGTGTCTGGGCCTGCCGTGCAGTAGGCGGTGTCTGTCTGTCTAAACTTGAGACGTGCCGCTGCCGCTCTCCTGTGCGCGCTGCTCTGTCAGCCCAAACATCATGTTTGTTCACATTATTTACATTTCGTGCGTTTCACGGTGCGCATAAACCGTGTTGGTCACTTCTGCTTGTTCAACCACCCCCCCCCTACCCCCTCGTTATCCCCGCATCTCCCCCTTTGCGTGCCTCATTAAATCCTTTGTATCATTTCTGACAGCTCCCTCTCGCCTTCTCCTGTGGGCGCAGACTTGGGTAGGCTACAGTAGGCGGATATTGTTATTTCTGATATCTGTGTGTTTCTCCAAGTGGGAGGCGTTTTAAATCTGCACTGTCCGCCCCAAAGAAGCGCAACAGATCTAATATGCGGTGTAAAGCTCAAATCAGTTAGCTAAGCCTGAATACGAACTTGACTATATCGAACTCAGGACGAAGCTCCACTTTACTCCCTTTTAAAAAAAAAAAAAAAAAATGGGGACGTTTTTCATAGCCTACAACTTTGTATGTCACCCCCCTCTCTCTAGGAGAATGAGCCCATGGAAACAGCCAGTGAAGAAGAAGAACGGGGAGAGAATGAGGAAGAGGAGGAGGAGGATCACAGGAGTTCTGATGAGGAGGGAGGACTATCCCCGGTAGTCATGACAACCGAACCAGGCCTCATTGGGAAAACTACAGAAGATGCTGAGAACCAGACAGCATCGAAGCCGGAAAGCCCCCATCAGGAGCAGGAGTGTGGCAAAGGTGTGTGTGTGTGTGTGTGTGTGTGTGTGTGTGTGTGTGTGTGTGTGTGTGTGTGTGAGAGAGAGAGAGAGAGAGAGAGAGTGCACGTGCACGGCTGACTACCAACAAGTATGAAGGTGGTTAGTTTTATTTGTTTTTCCTTTTTAAATTAAATGTTTACATTATATCTTAAATTTTAACTTAGGCTGCTATTATAAATACTATAAATATAGGCAACAATACTAATGATTCTTGCATCAGTAGACTTTGTATTATAATTAATTTATTATTTATAATTTATATATAGTCGTATTTTACTAAAAATAATAACCATGAGCAGTAGTAGTGGTAGTAAGTCGTAGTTTCTTTACAGAGTGGTGAATGATTATTAGTCTTTTCTCTCTTTGCTCATGAATGCAACTAATTTCCCCCTCTTGTCCATGTTTGATGGACTCTCAGGGATGAATTCCCCCACCAGGATATTGTGTCCGCCTGTTCACGGAGCTTCTCTGTCACAATGTATCAGTGCACATCCAGAGGAGAGACCCATCACCACTGAGCAGTTACATTTGGAGGCACAGGTAAATGTTGTTTGTTTTTTTTAATTCCAAGAGTCAAAATGACTCGACACGAGCCCCACATCTCAATTCCAATAGTAATCAATCAATCAATCAAACCTTATTTGTGTAGCGTCTTTTGTACAGGTTAGCACAAATGCTTTACAGATGACCACAAACTGATAAGAACAAGTGTGAACAGACAAAACAATTTGAGACTAATGCACGCAAAAAAGATACAAAATGTAATAAAACCAATAAAATAGATTAAAATGAAATAAGAACTAGATAAAACAGATAAAAGACAATGACAAATAAAATAGATAAGAGGGAATACAACATTTTAAAACACAAATACAATAAAATAAATGATTAAATAATAATGTCCATAAAATAATGTAATGAAACACCAGGCTAAAGAGGTTTCAAGTTTATACTTCGAGATATCAACACTTGCAGCTGCTCTCAGTTCCTCAGGCAAACTGTTCCAAACTGTTCCATTGTCACAGAGAATAAAAGCTAAAAGCTGCCTCACCAAAAGATGTCCTTGCACTTTGGAACAACTAATAGACTCGTGCCAGAGGATCTGAGGGGTCGTCCTGGTTCATACATCGCAAGCACATCTGACAAATAGGCTGGTGCAAAACCATGAAGTGCTTTAAAAACAAGTATGAGACTTTTAAAATCAATACAGGGAACCAATTTAGGTAGGCAGCACATATAGATTAAAAGTAGAGGCCCTAAAATCGATCCTTGTGGAACCCCACAAGTCATTTTAGAGGTTTTGGAGAAATTATTAGTACTAGTTGCTAAAAACTCTGCCAGAAAGGTACCAGTTTAAAAACAGCACGAGACTGACTAATGTGATCCCTGAGTCTATTTAAAAAAAAATTGTGATAAACTGTGTCGAACAGAGGTATTGAGATCCCATAGTTAACTAAAACTCACAACACCAGAAAGTAAAATACTTTTTTACAAGTAAAAGTTCACATATCAGCAAAATGTAGTAACCCTAAGCAAATGTGCCCATCATGCAGAATTACGCAAGCGCATTGCATTCACCAAAGAAAAAAACAATGGACGCCTTATCTCATAATCATAACTTAAGTATCTCATAATAACGAGAAAAGATCTCATAATTGTGACTTAGTATCTCATAATTATGAAATATTTTCTCGTAATTATGAGATACTAAGTCATAATTATGAGATAAGGCCTCCAATTTTTTTTATTGGCAAATGCAATGTGTTTCCGCACAGAATGACCCCTTTCAGAGTGTTACATTATTATAATTATTTACTGTGCATTAATATCCATATTATGGGTAATTTTTCTACTGATGCATTAATACGTAAGCAGCATTGAGGCAGTACTAATTTTAAGTCCTTCATACACAGTTTGGTCTTAATCTATAACAATACAATTTAGTGTTTTTTGTTTATTTTTACAAATGAAATTAGAAATCTGCAAAGCAACCACTATTTCTCTGTCAAATAATTGCAGTAGTGTAAAAAGAACAATGTTCTCACTGAAATGTAGTGAACTGAAAGTCTAAAGTTTCATAAAACCTAGAAATCTACAAGGGAAGTGGAAGTACTTCAACTTTTCTGCTAATATTACAATAGCACAAGATCCCAGCTGTTGATCATAGCAGCTTATTTTATACATATCTACAGTGAAATCTACTTTAGAGTTAGATGGATTGCTCTGTTACATGTATTGCATTACTCTTACTTTCTACCTTCTTATCTGTGATAAGATTAACCAAACTCCGTAACGTATTATGAGTATTTTCAATTATTTTCAAATGAACATGTTTGATGTTCAGTGGTACACAAGAAGAAGTGAAAGTGAAAAAGTCAATAAAATCTGTTTAAGGTTTCGGTATACAATTTTTTTTTTCTCTGCCATTTTAGAAAGAAGTAACCCACAGTGTAAACAACCCTCAGAATCCTTTTTTGTATTTTTGTCACATTTCCTTAACAAGTGTAGCAATTTAGATGAATTATCAAACACTTAAAAAAATGTGACTGTGCACATTAGAAGTCCAAAGCAAGCTGTTCCTGATTTGATTTACATAATTACACTAAATCATCAAGTACTTGGTTAGATTGCTTGTTTGGTAATGGATGATCGGATTTTTATATATATTAATTTATATTCCTGGTTTCTTATTTTCTCTATTGCAGTCTTCTGCTCTACAGTTTTCATATGCATCTAGTGTACAAGCTTGAAATAACTTGTATCTTTGTTACTTTGTGTTGTCTATGATGGATATACAGTATATTTTTGGAAGGGATATGATAGTGTGTGTGTGTGTGTGTGTTGCAATGTCGAAGAACAACACTTTTAATCAGTGACAGTTTCATTCTCAAATGTCAGTTTTGCTGCCATATTGCCAAATGTTAACACATGGCAGTAATTCAGCCTGTTTACGCTGGTGGTTTGTCTGGTGCACAGTGATGCATTTTACATCTCCGGCAGCAGTAACAACAGTTGCCTTTTGGAATAAATTGAAGAAGTCAGTAGTTAGCACAAGTATTGGCATGTAGCTACAACAACCCACTAGACAAAGACATATGCTGTGTCCAAAATTCAAACTTCATCCAAAGAGAAAAGGGAAAAGGAGATGGACATAAAGAGAACAGAATTAGTTGATTTGTTGTCAGAGTTTGTGTAAATTTGTCATGATTGAAAATATAAACTATATGTAAGTGGATGTGCTGAAGTACCCAGGCTTATGTTGGATTATTGGATATTATTCCAAGTTATCTGTGAGGCATGGTGCATCCTGCATTTTGTGCCAGTGTTACAGTATGTGAACAAAATGCATCTTTGGATGCTACACAATATATATTTACCATGACATGAAGAAAACAAATGTGGGATGCAATAGTTATAATATGTTTAACATGACATGATATTAAGTTTAAACATTTGGGATTCGGGATTTTCATGTCATTTTATGTACAAATGCTTTAAAAAAATACATTTGCCTTTGTTTGACACGTGAATGTACATAGAGACAGGAAATATAGGTAGAGAGGTCTATGACATGCAGCAAAAGTCAACACTTGGACAGTTTCAGGGTCCTGGTTTTGTAAATGTTGGCTTACTGTCACACTGTCATGGCTTTTTGAGACACTTGAATAGAAGAGAGACATCGTTCATGTTATTGGTAACACCTGAGTTTTTCCTTAAAGTTAAAAACAATTACAAATCAATTGCATTTCACCAGGCAACACATGAGGTGGCGCTCGCCTGACAGCAGTCATATAAACATATGAAAGTGTGTTAATGGCTGTGTTTGGTTCAGTGTTTGTGGCTGATCTATTAGCCAAACTGACCACAGCACACTTAACACACCTGCAGTTTAACAGAGGTGAGGATTTATGAAATTATGTTATTTAGAATTTCACTGTTGGTTTTTGACTTATATATTTGGAAAATACTAGATAGTTTTAAAGTATCCAGTGAAGTTTAACAAAATATCAAAAGCTCTAAACACCCACTCAGGTGTTTTCACTTATGTTGCCTGATTGGACCTCTTCTGATGGTGCAGTCGTAGGATTGTAAACATAATCTGCGGGAGTTAGCATGGCTAGCGTGCTAACAACCAAAGTTCACAAAGTTGTGAATTATACAGCGTTTTATCAAACATTTTAATTTAATTTTCCTCTCTCACTCTCCTTTCACCCAACTAATAGTTTTCTTGTTACTGTTTGGATGAAGTTACACCTTTTATCATTTTTCTTGGCTGGTCGCCAATTTCTAGCAACCTGAGCAGAGGTTTCATCTGCCTTGTCAGAATTAGTGAAAACAACTGTCTGGGTTTGCAGGGCCTTTAAAACTAGTGGAGAAAATGAAGAGTTCATTTGCAAAAAGGTATCTCCATTTTTAATATTTTTTATAAATCATGTTTTTTTTTTTATTGTGCATTCCAGGTAATATCAGTCAAACTGCAGTTGGGTTGTTTTCATAAAGTAAAAAACTCAACAAAATACAGGTAACTTACAAAATTAAACTTTATTATTTATTAATTTTTTTGGTTTTTGGGGTTATTTGGAGATAACTCCAAAATAAAAAGACAAAGCCATGTAATGGATATAAGTTTCTTTTAAGTTCAATATTTAACATTCTTTAACATAAAACTGCAACAAAAACAGCCCAGTAATGGGCAATATTTACAGGATCATACCTTGGAAAATCCCGGCCAGACTAAAAAACCCCTGAGCATGAACGTGGCAATGTTTTAACCTGCAGAGTGTCATTAAAGACCACAGCTGTCCTTTTTTTAAGAGCTACCACAGTGGTGACCAGACAAGCTCATTGCAGAACTGACTCATTGAGCCTCAAGTCTGAGACCGTTTTTTGTTTACAATTAATTCTTTGGGAGCTACACTAACCTGGGGTAAAGTATTTTACAGTATTCCACAGTGTAACTCCATTTTCCATGTTACTTATTGTCATCAGTGACTCAATATTTCATTTTTCAGTATTTCACCATCTGTCACAATCCGATATTTACCCAAATAATACTGCAAAGCAGAGGCCACCATGTTGCTGTCTTTCTTGTTCTGATTTTCTAACCATGTAAAAAGGTGAATGTCCTCTTTTCTCTGATTCTGACAACAGTGGCGAACAACACCAAAGCATACCGGTACAGCTGTCTTCAATAGTACGTCTGTGAAATGGATGACTTTGGCAGCACCAGATTCTGCATTATGTCAAATGCAGTTGTGAAAGTTTCCTCCACAGTATTTAGCAGATCATAGAATTTACGTCCTCTTCGCCTGTGTAAGAGGTGCAGGGCAGATTCTCTGCGTTTTTCATCACCTGTGAGTTCTGGGTCCTTCGGTCTCAATGGAAGTTTAACACACATCTTTTGACGGGTGTCCGAATGCCAGGTTAAATTCATACATGAATACGCTATGATACAAAGCACATGAGATCTGCTCATCATTTTGATGTCGGGAAGAGTTCATGCATCCTTTTCACATTCAAGTCAGCTAGAAGATACTTTCTGCCAGGTGAACCACGGCGAGCGTAACAGCTGGCTCTGCAGGTAAATGTTTTAATGTGGTCACTCACAAATTGTCTCTTGGCTGCCTTTTCATTTGAGCTGCGAGCACCACCGTGGTTTTCAGGCATTGTCACCTCATTCTGCATCCAGTACTTGGCAATGTTGCAGAGATGATCTTTTTGGATACCTGGAAAAAAAAACAATAATTTTTTATTAACACACTGCCCCCTGCTGTAAAGCTCTTGGTTAGAGCAGTGAGCAGTTAGTAGATTGAAGAAAAAATAATTGACATCTTTTTTGATAACTGATTAATTGTCTAAAATGATTTAAAGTTTAAGATCTAAATGCTAAACATTTGCTTTTTTCAGATTCTCAAACAGTAACATTTGGATGTTTCTCAGTTTTATATCAATTAAAAATGTATCTTTGGGTCTATAAACTCCAAAGAAAATAAGAAATTTGGAAAAAAAAAAAAAAAACAATCCACAGATACACTGAAAATGAAAATTGTCATTAGTGTGACGACAAAATTGGAAAATTATTATCAAGGTGTTGTGTTCTTAATAGACTAAAAGCTCAGAGCAGTGTATAGAAATAAAAAGCAAACAATCTGAAATGAAATTGAAAAAACAGAATTATCCACTGTACAAAACATTAAGTACTTGACTGTCAGATTTTGTTTTGTGTTTGTTGGATTATCCACTTTAAGTCTTCGCTGTTTAACTGGCATAATATCCATGTAAGACAACAGCGTGGCATCCTGTTTTACATTATCCAATGTGGAATAAAACACCCAGTTAGTTTGGTTAACTGCTTGGTAGACAGTGCAGATGCCTGACAAACTTCACATCTTTAGTTGTGTTGTGTTTACAAGCAATGGAGGGAACTTTTCTCTGACTGCTGTAACGTGCTTTTTTTACTATGTTACGTGAATAGGTTTCAGCTTTCTGAAGGAGATAACATCACTGGCTTTTCAGTTTCATCCAAATTATCCATCTTTAAGATGACTTTGAGCCAAAGTTACACCAAAATTCGTTTTCAGATCAAGCCCCCATGAACAATGCTGGGCTTTGAAGCCAATTTGACATAGTTGCCAAACTGTGGAATTACAACTTCGGTGTCCAACAGGGGCTCAAAAAGCATTTTTCCTGCACACAATCATTGGAAAAGGAGTGGCTGTAGAACGGTGGATACTGTAGTGTCAAATCGATGGATGGCAGTTGAAGAAAACACCAGATCAAAAACTGCTTTTTGATGATAAAAAAATCAGGAGTCAGAGGTTCAAGCAGCAAAGTGTTCTTTAATGCCGGCAATAAAGGAGAGCAAATTAGCGCACACAAGATGAACCAGGTCGCTCTGAAGGTTTTTTCCTTCAGGGCGTAGTTTTTATACCCTTGGGTCGGCATAGGTCACACCTATTGTCCATCCTCCTTATTTTTTGGCCAATTACACCATTATTTTTATCTTCGTCACTCTTTGTTGGTCAAAACTCTTCAAGATAGGTTTTGAGCTGTCGTGGATATGTACTGGCATATTCAATTCTATCTGGTTATGTCCAATTTTTTTATATAAGTATTGGGGATCATTTTATACCATTATTGCCAAGTTGTCTTGTCATTATTGCCGAGTTGTCCAAGTTATTCTAGTCACTTTACACCCTTATTTCTTGATCTTCTCCAGAGTGTATTTTTAAAAAAGGTGAAGACTTTAATGCAGACCCAAGCAAAGTGACATGTAATACAACCACATTCAAATTTATCCAGTGTATGATTATGATTCTTTTACTGTGCTTCTATACGTATATCGTGATTAAATGTGATTCATGAGATTACAAATACATCATCAATAAGATTCTAACACACTAGCACTTATTGCTTATAAAATTTATAAAATCAATCTGTATAGCTTAATATTGTCTTTAAGCACACCAATGACACTTAATGAAAATACACCACAATACATTTTTTCGAGCCTCACAACCCCCACAAAATGACTTGTTTCACTTGAGAATTTGATCCATTCAGTCTGATCACATTTGGAAAGTCCAGAAGAGCTGCACAATTGAATTGTTTTATCCCCATTCAAGTTAGTCGGAGGGCTAAAGCAGAAGTTAGCTGTCTCATCTGGCGGAAGTCTAGTGAGCATGCGCTATGGATGCATTGGGCCCATAGAGCGTGCGCAGTATGTTTTCATCTGGTCAATTTCTTTACAGCAGGAAGTGGCTTTTTTGGCTTCATGCACCTCTGAGCAACTTTCATAGGAATGGATGGAACCCCTCCTCCAATGCTGTATCCAGTTCTCTTTATACGTCCATGTTTCAGACAGCACATCTCTGGCTGAACAGAGTCACAGCCATATTGTGTCACCTGACCTGAATACTGCACACTGATTAGCTGAATCGATCAAGAACAGCACTCAAAAATGTGAACTTGCAATGCATTGACAATGGACAATACTGGTTTTTGTGATAAAACATTTAGGATTCAGAATGTCTTATGTGTTAAGAATAACTATGACAGTCAGTTTATTTTTTTAAAGGATGGCTTTTATCAGTTTTTGCAAATAAGCTCCTCAAATACTTCGCTGAACTTCCACCAATGATTAGCCAATAAATGCTCATACTCACAGACAACATCTACATCACATCACAGTGTCAACAACTGAAAAAAAATACAATTCAATTATAAAAACCATGTGAAATTTGTGTAAACACATATGACATCATTGCTTACATTCACAATCACTCAAAACCATTGTGTGTATCCTGCAATGCTTTTACCGCCTCATAAAATATTTGCAAAGCCAATTTTTTCAATATTTTAAATCCTGCGCTGGTAACTTTAATGTCTGCAGTCTTCTTCTTTGCTGCCTTTGTTGGTGTACTGCGACATTTCTTACATCTGTCAATCAGTGGCAGGAATGTGTCCTCGTGTGCGTGCATGAATACAAACCAAACAGAGACTCATTGGTAAAAACGTTGCTAGGTAGCACTACTAGAGGTCAAAAACTCCACAGGGTACCTTTAAATGGAAATTAAATAGCAGCATTGTTTTGTGAAATCTGTGATAGCTGACTTTTCAAATTTCATGAAAGCTTTGGCTTTGCATAAGTTGGTTTTGCATAAACCCTGATGTCTCCTGGTAACGGTCCTGGCTATCAGATGTCATAGCTAATGTATTTAGGACGTTTTGATGTTGTGTATGTATAATTCTTCTAATATGAGAGTAGAGTGAAGCACTGAGTGTTTATCATGTCGGAAATGATTAGTCAACAAGGAAGTGATTTCAAACACAGCTATATATTTTTTTCAACATCAGATGGATGACAGGTTGTTTAAATATTACCAACCAGCAGCATAGTGCACAAATAGCTTTTATTGGGTTTATAGACATCATAACCTCACTCACTCACCTGCCTCATGTTTGTGTTCAGTCTTAAAATCCTGTTATCACGTCTCATGTTATCTGTCTTTTTTTCTTGACTCTAGTTTGTTTGCTTTAACGCTACTTTAACATTTTTAGATATTTTTTTAAATATATTTTTGTACTGTACATAATCTCTATTGTACAACCTTGGATCATGGCAATAATACATTTCACTTCACATTGCACATGTGTAATGATAGGTATGACAAATAAAGATTGATTGAGAAGAAAACATCAGGAACATGTTTTCGATTTCCAGTAAGACAAACAAACCCCTCTTTGAGAAAACCCATTTAGTTACAGACGCTTGTGAAACAGAGGCTGATCAGGACAAATAGAGGACTCATCAGCTTTGTCTCCCCCACCAGTCCACCTCCTACCTTACACATCATCACTTACATTACCACATGTTCATTTGCAGTTTTGTCATGATGCATCTTAATGCAGCCAGCTCCTTTTATCCTTCAGTTTAGGTGGAGGTGGTATCACTCTCTCAGCATGATTTTACCTCACACTGTCTCTACAGCTCTGACTCATTCCAGGTGACAAATATCATCTATATGTCATGTTCATTAATTCACATCTTTGTTTGAACCCCTCTTCTTTCCACACACAGAATCAGATGCAGTCAGGCAGAATCAACCACACCTCCTCGGGCTTTAACAGTGAGTTCTGCTCTACAGATATTCTCAAAATGTGTGTTTGTGCATGTTTGTGTTTGCTGGTTAGCAGTGATGGCAGGGGATCAGAATGTGCTTAATTTTCCCCTCGTAGGCTTGGAGTGTAAGACAGAGGTCGGCGTGTCGTCCTGCCTGCTCACACCCACGGCCTCCCCGAGAGACTCTGGCCTGTCTGAGGAACGAGGGATGAACGGAGGAGTTAATAGTGGAGGGTGAGTACAGCAAAGACAGTGAGACCCTGAAAACACCAAACAGATTCATGGGGCTGGTGGAGCATCTGATCCTCCTGACTTCATATGTTGAATCTGTAACAATCTTCCTTATAAATGTAGATTAATCCAACTTTTAAAGCACAACCAGATAGAAAACTGATGAAAGCAAGGATGGTTTTTAACGTCAAGCAACTGCATACATGGAATGCTAACTGGATGCTAGATAACGAATTTATAGCACTTTATTTTGGTTGCAGTATCACAGCTAGATGTTATTGAAGGCAGAATCAACATGTTGAATATTTCTATTGTTAAAGTTGCATATAAGTTGGAATTTATTTTATGAAATTGCACATTTTTAATGGTTTATTCCTGCGCTCTTGTAATCAGAACCAATGAAAGCTTGAGCTGCAATGACAAGTCAATTAATTGAATAGTCAATCGACCGAAAATCAATCAGTCAATTAGTTTCTCTGGTTCAAGCTTTTTAAATGTGATTATTTTCTGGTTTCTTTAGTCTTCTATGACAGTAAACTGAATATCTTCAGATTGTGAACTGTTGGTCAGACAAAATAAGACACTTCAAGTTGCATCTTGGGCTTTAGGAAACAGTGAGCGACATTTCACCATTTTCTGATATTTCATTGACCAAATGACTAAAAGGTTAATCAAGAAAATCATCGACAGATTAATCGATAATGAAAATAATCGTTAGCTGCAGCCCTAATGAAAGCATACACTTAATTCTTTGATTTATTGCGGCTTGTGGCTACAGCCTAATCACCGCAGCACGGCAAGGTTTATAAGGCTTATTCCTGAGACAAATGTGTCAAATAAAATATTTGCTTTGCTGGGTCTGCACTGGAGCCGTTTTCACTTGTTTCAGGGGCTTCTTGACTTCAGTCTGGTATTCATCCAATGAAATACATGCTCAGGTCAACTGAGGTCATGTGACCGTTGTCTTGTCTGTATGTTCAGGGTCATTGTTGCAGTGTCCGAAATTGTGAGGATGGGGATATGATCCGAAACTCTGTGTATGCAATGTGGGTATAAACACCCTCAAATTAAAGCTGAAAGTTGGTACTTTAACCTCATAGTCATTGTTTAATTTGAACTAAGCCAAATAAAGTTAAACAAAGTCTAGTCATTCAGTAATATTCAGTAAGGCCTGCAGAGTTACTAGACTCATTACTTCTGTACATATATATTTGCACACCGCATAAATCGTGTATATGGCTTTAGTATTATGATTTATATAACGTTGGTTCAAGGTTTTTATTTCTCACATACACATCGAATACATTGTGTAAATGAAATGATTTCTGTTGTAGCTCAGTCCACTATACATGCTAATAATTTCAAAAAGACTAAACTAATGGATCTTCAGAGACAAAAATAAATAATAAAAGCGAAAAAGAATAAAAAGACAGAAACAAGAAAAGAAACTTCAAGTATCAACTCGAGGTAGTAAGGCTTGAGGTGAAGTTTTTTAAAGTGGACGCAGTTCAAGGTGCATCAATTTGTGCAAATATTGTCATTATAAAGCACAGAGGTCTAATTATCCTCATGCATATAGCTTTTGAGTGTAATTTCTTACCTTTCTTATTTTAGTTAATTAGTTAGTTATAATCTTCATGTGTTCCCTACCTCTTTAGATTGTGTCTTTCTCTGCTTTATAAGTCTTATCTTACTTCCTGCACTTATTTTTTGCATTCAGGCTGTTATATTTTTGATGGTATAGAGGAGGAAACCGCCCTCTTTCCTATCTTTCTAGGTTCATCAAGTCTGAGGGTGCCAGTGGAAGCCCAGTGGACTGGACAGTGTCTGATGTGGTCAGTTATTTCACAGCAGCAGGTTTCCCCGAGCAGGCTGCTGCCTTCAGGACCCAGGTGAGTCTGCACTTCCTTTAAGCACCACTAGAGAGCGCCACAGACAGGACTAATGACTATACTTGAACAGTTGTGACTTACACCTATCTACCTGCATTGCTTTGCTCTCTTCATCAGGAAATCGATGGAAAGTCCCTTCTCCTCATGCAGCGTAATGATGTTTTGACTGGCCTGTCAATCAGGCTCGGCCCTGCCCTCAAGATCTATGAGCGTCACGTAAAGGTTTTGCAGAAAACACACTTTGAGGATGACGACTGCTAACGATACACGGAATACAGAGACTGTTATGTTTATATCTACATATAGTGCAATTAATCATATAAAAATGCATGCATGATATAAAATACACTTTTTTATCTCATGTCCAACAACACACACACACACACACACACACTTCCTCCTGGCCCTCTGCAGCTGCTCTGGTTGATGAACAACTAAAAACAGACATTTTAATATGCAGAGGTCCAAAAACAGTCATGCAATTTCTCTCTTTTTTAAAAAAAAAAATTTACAACAATCAAGCACTTTGCAATTTCTCGATTAAACTGTGCGAGTGGTTTTGTTTTGATGTACTGTTATTTCGTGCTGAACTTTTATGCACGTTTTGAAAGAGGTTGTGGTGATTCTGTATGGAGGTAAATTCCGTTTTTTTTTTTTTTTGTCTTTCGAGGCTGTGTTACGAGGGTTTTTTTCTTGCTGCGGGTGCGTGTCTGTCCGTACACACATACTGCATGTGTGTGAACAGCAAGATGACCAGATTAAAGAGGTACTGCACACTTCAACGTGTTTTTTGAGCTGTAAACTAAATTTTGTGACTCCACTATGATGAAACACATCAATGCTGGTGTTAATATTGACACTGACACCAAATTTATAAAAATCGGCATTTCATGGGTTGAAAATGGCTCAACCTGTCATCTGCTGTTCAAAATCAGCCCTGAAAAGGCGGGGCCACTGCTGACGTAGAGTCAACCGTTTGAGAGTTCTCTGTGTCATAAAATTTATATAAATGGTAGAACATTAAAGCCCACCTCCCTCACTCCCCACCCTTGACTGTGAGTCTGTGAAACCGCCTGCGCTCATTTTCAAATATATACTGATTGAGACGGTTTTAGCTTCAGCAGCTAACAGCAGCACTGTCCTGCTGGAGGAAATCTCTCAGTCTGTGGCTGTCTGCGGGAGGAAGAGCTGCTAGCAGCCGAAAAAACAACAGAAATCCTTCTCGCATTTCGTCCTGTAGCTCTTTAACTCGCCGTCTGTCTGTTCTTGTGGTTATCAGCTAGATATCAGGTATCAGCAGCAGACGGCAGCTCTGCTCCGCAGTGGACAGGTTCAGTAACAGTGGAGCTCCATGATTTAACATTTTAAAACAAGATTTTACCAGTTGATAACTGCAGGAACAGACAGCTGGAGAGTTAAAGAGCTAGAGGATGAAATGCGAAGATGATTTCTGTTGTTTTTGTGGCTGCCAGCAGCATTTCCTCCCGCAGACCGTCACAGATGGAGAGATTTCCTCCAGCAGGTCATTGCTGCTGTTAGCTCCTGAAGCTAAAACTGTCTTAATTTGAAAATAAACCAAGTTAAACACAGACAGGTTTATTTAAAAATGACTACTGGCTCATTTAAATGTCGTTTAATTTTTTGTTCCTCCTCTCATTATTATTATTATTATTCTTACAGTGGAAACTCCTTATAGTGATCACGGTTACAGTGATCAGCTGCACATATGGGTCAAAAAGTTTGAGACAGAATCATTCCTATACAAATGCTGTTTAAATAATTCACTCTTAGTAAACAAGTCCACTTACAGTGTTTATCTTGGGTCCATTCATACATGACAACATATAGAAAAAAAATTGAAACTACAGTAATTCAATTTTTATTTTTATTTTTTACTTCCTTGATACATGTATCATATGTACTTAGCGGCTGCGGCACCATTATTGCCTCGCAGTAGTGGATCTGCTGCCAGCTGGTTACCTGAGGCTGCTGCTGTGTGCACATTGACATCATGGCGTGAAAAAGAAAGTCACTTTCTCTCAATGAAAAACGTTGTCTCCTTGCAGCTTATGACAAGATGCCAAAAACGAGCCAATGAGATGCAGCAGCGAAACAACCAGCGTTTAAACAGCTGTACTGTATTTTGAAACAGTCAGTAAGATTCAGTAAATAGTGAAGCTGCCCGTTTCATTACTTTATATTCATGTAGTAAATATACAAATGTCAATTAGATGGTAATCTGCATGAGGAGTAAATAAAAAAAAAAAAAAAAATCATCATCCACTAATAGTGATCAGTTTGACCCGGACAGATGTGATCACTGTAAGCGGTTTCCATTGTATTATCATTTGTCTCTGGCCAGAGGATGTCAGAGGAACCCCTGCCCTCCTGCCTCACACATCCACGCCCCCCCCCCTCCCCCGTCAGCCCCTTGCTCACTTTTATAAAATAATGCAGAGGGTGGAGTTAGGCTCAGACCTGGGGGTGGAGTTACACTTTAAATACATTCCCAGAAGCTGAAGTGGATGGTTGAGATTCTGTTAAATTGCTGCTAAATCACAACCTTTTTAAAAACAGTCTTCGGTCAAAGCAATAAGCTGACAATTCCTCCAAGATGTTTCTGGAGGTTGTTGGATTGGCAGGTGGTTGATTTTGTGTAGTTTAACGTCTGACATAAACTTGTTGATAATGTTTTGAACAGATCTCCTTCAGCCTGCATGAATCCCCACATTACAGCAGGCTCCATAAATGTTGATCACCAGCTAACTGAACTGAAATCAGCAGAACAATCAACGAGATGTAACAGAATAAACATGTAAATATATTCAAGCAAAAAAAAAAAAAAAACACATTTAATACATCTGCCTACATTTGTAAATTACAGAGAAATAATTATTTGAATGAAAGATGTTAACGCAGGGTAAAGCTGAGTCAATCAATCAACTAATCTCATGCCACCAGCATTTTTTTACCGTTTTTGCGGCTCAAACCTTGGAAACCAAAATGCTGTCAGATTGTCACACACATCGTTCCCACCTGCACTGTAGCGACACACATTCCAAGTTCTACATCGTCTTTGTGCAAACATCATAAAAAAAATTATGTTATTTCTGTGTTCATATATTTCTTTTTTCAGCTTATTGGTGTTCATTTTGTGAATGTTTTCAGTAAAGTCCAACATTTCTTTGTGCATTCAAACCTCTACCTCTCTGCCCTCCTTCCCCCCCTTTCACTCTCTCACTCTTTTTTCCAACTTCCAAGAACACATTTTCGAGGTTATTACTGTTGGCTGAAGGTGTGTTTCGGTGCATGTTGCACTCCTTAACATTCAGATCATTTCATTCTTATTTGTTCAATCTGTAGGAGAAGGACAGCTGTGTCTGATTCTCCTAACGGGGAATGTACAATACAACTATGCCCTTGTCTCCTGTCATTTGTTAAAGAACAACTTTAGTAATAAAAGTTTCAATTAAAACATCACAATGTGTCCATTCTGAGTGTGTGTACGATGTTTTGTGTTCATGTGAGGGCTGTGTGTGTGTGTGTGTGTGTGTGTGTAGCATGCATAAATGTGCATATATAATGTGTGAGGGAGGGCACGTATGGAATCCACTGTTTGTTTTGAGCAGCTGTGTCACGACAGCAGCGCCTGTCAGTCACAACAGCGAGCAATCCGACGAGGAAAGACCATGCCGCGTTTTAGGAAAGAAAGGACTTGTCCAGGAGACGAGACAGATTATAAGTCTGTTCTTTTGGAAAATAGGTTCTGTACATCATTTATTTTGGCTGATAAATATTTCACAGTAAATCAGGAAGTGTTTTTCATGATCAGATAGGTTCTTGTGCTTGCATTTGCTGGTTAGAAGCAGGGGGAGGAGGAAATATCACACTATATCTGTCCTGGGACTCTCTCCAAGGTAAGTGCTCAGGATCTGTGTGTGAGTGTGTGTTTGTGTGTGTGTGAGAAAGTGTGTGTGTGCACACAATGGTGTTACAAATAAGACTTGGAAGCAGATGGGCATATTTGTACCTCCACTGTTAAACAGACAGGCTGCAGCACCCACAAACATGGTGGTTCAATGCAACAGAGGAAAGAGGGGAAACTGAGACTCTCAGCTGGGAACTTCTGGGCTGCAAGAAGACCAAAACCACACCGGGGCAGATCAGATCAGTCAGAACCTGAAACCTTTGGCACCGATCAGGGCAGAAAGCAGACCGGACAAGATCAGCCCTCTGAATATAACACAGTAAACAACTGCAGACGACAGAGAGGGGCAGAGTGTGAAAATTATCAGGAAAAAATCTTCCGAGACAAAGGAGACAAACAGTCATGCCAGGCTCAGGAGGAGTAGAGTGAGTGAAACAGCTGCATCTGTACAGTATGTGTGTGTGTGTGTGTGTTTGACAATTTTGTGTCAAGAAATTGTTAAAATTTTTAAAAAATGATCAAATGTTTTGTTACATTTAACTCATACTAATTGAACAGGTTAGGATATCTCCACATGTTTACAGACATGCTGTGATATAGTTGCTACGTGCAGATCCAGAGAGAGTCTAAATACAGCTCAGCGTCACATGAGGAAATTAGAGCTAGCAGTGCAGAGCCTGTGTGTGAGTGTGTCATAATGTGCCTCTTGTTTGGAAGCCCAAAGGGAGAAGATTTCTCAACTGCCATCCTAAAGCAGAAACACAGACCTAACAGACTCATTGTGGATGAAGCTCTCAATGAAGACAGCAGCATTGTCAGCCTATCACAGGTGTGTGTGTGTGTGTGTGTGTCAGGTGTGAATACGCCACAGTCCTTTATGTATTTGTTCTCAGACTCATGTTTCCCACCAGAACAAGACGGAGGAGCTGCAGCTCTTCCGGGGGGACACAGTGGTGTTGAGGGGGCGGAAGCGCCGCCAGACAGTGTGTATCGTCCTGACGGATGACACCTGTGGAGATGAACGGATCCGTATGAACCGCGTGACCCGCAACAACCTGCGTGTCCGGCTTGGTGATGTCATCAGGTAGATCTCACAAATGTGTCTTTGTGTAAAGGTTTACAAGTGAAGTTTGAGGATATCTTAAGAAATATCAGGAATAATCTATTGATGTTTTGTTTTTTTTACAGTATCCATGCCTGCCCTGATATCAAGTATGGAAAGAAGATCCATATCCTCCCTATAGATGACACCATTGAGGGCCTGACAGGGAACCTCTTTGAGGTTTTCCTCAAACCATACTTTCTGGAGGCATACCGCCCCGTACATAAAGGTACCACAACACCTCTGACACAGATCGTACCGCAGGAACACATTTGCGGTCAGCTTGTTTGTTATTTAACAGCATGTACCACTGAATCATATCATCACCATAACAGCACCCTAAACACATCGGGATGCTCCTGTGTATGTAAGTATAAGTATAGTATAAGTATCTGTATTGACAGGTGACATCTTCCTGGTGAGGGGGAGCATGCGGGCAGTGGAATTCAAGGTGGTGGAGACAGACCCCAGCCCTCACTGCATCGTTGCCCCCGACACTGTCATCTACTGTGAGGGAGAGCCAATCAAAAGAGAGGTCTGTGAGAGATTTATGAGCCTCTGGGTTGTGTGTATGCACATTCAGTGGCAACTTCTGAAAAACTTTTTTCAAACTGAGGTTTGAAAAATTGCTTCACCATCTACTACGATTTTTTTTCTCTCACCTTTTCCAGCTGTCTGTCACTCATTCCTTTCCAAAACACATTGTATTGTGGGACATTTGTGTACAAAATCTAGTTATTTCAGTATGGTATACTAACTCTTTGTCAAGTACTTTTCACATAGAACATTAGATTATAATATATAGTATTGAAATACACAGAATCAGCAATTGTGACACAGACTTGATGGCATCATGCAATTTATGCTGTTTTTTTTTTCAGCAGCACATTCATGCTGCAAACATCCTCATCCCATTGAGATTGAACTCAGTTGGGTTGAGATAGGGATTATGCAGGCCACTCGAGTAAATTAAAGTCATCAGGAACTGGGCCACTGAGTATGTACCATGTTCATGACTGAGAATTAACTCAACCAGATCTGACTGTTGCGTATTGCCCTGTGACAGGACGAGGAGGAGAGTCTTAATGACATCGGCTACGACGACATCGGAGGCTGTCGAAAGCAGCTCGCCCAGATTAAAGAGATGGTGGAGCTTCCTCTCAGACACCCCGGTCTTTTCAAGACTATAGGAGTGAAGGTGTCATACACGCAGACACACACAAACTGTGAACATATCCATCCACCAATCTGCATCCTTCCATCCTAACATTAAGACATTTCTCTTTTCGTGACTCAGTGTATTCATCCCTCCTCTCCCTCAGCCTCCCAGAGGTATCCTCCTGTATGGCCCTGCAGGTACAGGGAAGACCCTGGTTGCGCGGGCTGTAGCCAACGAAACCGGTGCCTTCTTCTTCCTCATCAATGGTGAGGCTTTCTTCTGCTCACACGGTGTCACAGTGAGACCACCATCAGCTGCTCATGCAAAGTGGAAAAGCTGACAAGAAAGTGTGACCAATAGATAGTTTTTTCTGCGTGAGAGAAAATGTGTTTAAAATGTGTTCTTTTGTGACAAGGTCCTGAGATCATGAGTAAGCTGGCGGGAGAGTCAGAGAGCAACCTGAGAAAGGCCTTTGAGGAAGCAGAGAAAAACGCTCCAGCCATCATCTTCATTGACGAGCTGGACGCCATCGCCCCCAAGAGAGAGAAGGTTAACAATATGAAAGTTAAAAAGTTTGTTTCTGCTGTCGTCACATCATAACATGGGACTGTGTGTGTGTGTGTTTGTATAGACGCATGGAGAAGTGGAGAGACGTATAGTGTCCCAGCTCCTGACCCTGATGGATGGCCTGAAGCAAAGAGCTCATGTGGTTGTCATGGCAGCAACAAACCGACCTAACAGTATTGACGCTGCACTGAGACGCTTTGGTTAGGACACACACATACACACACACACACACACACACACACACACATACATACATACATACAATGGCAAATCTGGTGATGTCTCTATCCAGGCAGGTTTGACCGTGAGATCGATATTGGAATCCCAGATTCGACTGGCAGACTGGAGATCCTGCAGATCCACACCAAAAACATGAAACTGGCTGACGACGTCGACTTGGAGAGGGTGAGAAAGTGTAGCAGCCCAGTCCAAACAAACATAAAAATGTACACGTTTAGCTTTTAGGGAAATTCCTTAAAACTGAAAGGATTAATTGATCGACAGACAGTCAATCTGCAGCTATTTTGAGAATTGACAAATTCAAAATTTTTCAAGCAAACCAGATACGACGTACTTCCAGCCGTGCATGTCTGATGATGTGCTTTCAGACCATTGGTTGGACAAAGAAGAAATTGAATAGACCAGGAAGTAATTTGCAGATGAATCGATGATTAAAATAGTTGTTCTGATCTTTTAAAGTTGCAACAATTATTATTGTTATTTTTTAAGAAGACATGCTAAACTTCCTTGTTTCCAGTTTCTTAAATGTGAATATTTTGTGGGTTTTTTTGTTCAATTCTCTATGATAATGAACTGAATATCTTTGGGTTGTGAACTGTTGGTCAGAACAAAACAAGACATTTTAAGTTGCATCTTGGACTTTGGGAAACAGTGACTGACATTTTTCACCATTTTCTGACATTTTATAGACCAAACAAGAAAATATATTGGCAAATTAATTGATAATGAAAATAATTCTTAGTCGCAGCCCTACAATCTTTTTATGCATGTGTGCCGCATAATAATTCAGTCTAATGTCACTGAGTCATCTAATATGTTCAATATATGTTTAACAGATCGCCACAGAGACCCACGGCCATGTGGGTGCTGACCTGGCTGCTCTGTGCTCAGAATCTGCTCTGCAAGCCATCCGCAAGAAGATGACCCTCATAGACCTGGAGGACGATACCATCGATGCTGACCTGCTCAACTCGCTGGCTGTCACCATGGACGACTTCCAGGTACACAAACACACACACACACACACATACAGACTGCAGCTTCTCCCAAATAGTCATTTGTAAGCACACAACTAAAAGCTTGACATGAATATTTCTTCTCTCTCAGTGGGCGCTGAGTCAGAGCAACCCGTCAGCTTTGAGAGAAACTGTTGCAGAGGTACCTCAGGTCAACTGGGAGGACATCGGAGGACTGGACGAGGTCAAGAGAGAACTGCAAGAACTGGTTCAGGTGGGAGAAACACGCACACCAGACACCGCACATATCTACAAACACAAGCCTCATCAACAATCCTTTCTTTCTCCTCTCAGTACCCCGTCGAGTATCCGGACAAGTTCCTGAAGTTTGGGATGACCCCATCTCGGGGAGTGTTGTTCTATGGTCCCCCAGGCTGTGGGAAAACCCTTCTGGCTAAGGCCATTGCCAACGAGTGCCAGGCGAACTTTGTCTCCATCAAAGGACCCGAGATGCTCACTATGTGGTTTGGAGAATCAGAGGCCAATGTCAGAGATGTCTTTGATAAGGTGGGAAGAAAAACATGAGTTTCTGCATACTTAACTGGGATTTGTAGTCTCTGTTCTAAGCAGATCAGATATATTCAGTCAAACCTGTGTTGACCTAATGACCTTTTCCCACTGCCAAGGCCAGGCAAGCAGCTCCCTGCATCTTGTTTTTCGACGAGTTGGACTCCATTGCCAAATCCAGAGGGGGCGGTGCTGGGGATGCAGGTGGTGCAGCCGACAGAGTCATCAACCAGATACTCACAGAGATGGACGGCATGTCCGACAAAAAGAATGTTTTCATCATTGGCGCCACAAACAGGTGCAGATGTGGGATTGATGATTTCTGAGTCATGTACTATGTGTCATGATTATAGCTTGACAAGTTGGCAAATTTTAAATTTATTTCTCATTCTTTTCATCCCACTTTCACACCAGACCAGACATCATAGATGCAGCCATCCTGCGGCCGGGCCGTTTAGATCAGCTCATTTACATCCCGCTCCCAGACAAACGCTCTCGGACCGCCATCCTACGCGCCAACCTCCGCAAGTCCCCTGTCGCACGTGTTAGTGATACACACACATACACAAAGACACATTTTCCTGTTAATCTCTCTTCTTCATTTACATATTTAAAAGTATGAACAGAAAATCATAAGTATTAATTTTGAAGAATGTTCTTAATTCAAATATTAAATTTATTGTTGAATTAATCTGCTAAAATAATTCTTACATTGTAGGTGATTGAACTACGTGTATTGTTAAAGTCATACTATGCAGGGTTTTCCTAAAAAACAATGTGCAGACTCATACAAGAGTAATCCCTCTCAATCATCATTTATGACCCACTAGAAGTGTGTGGCGGTGTATTTATCTTCAGCGACTCTGCCCTCTGCTTGTATTTTTGTTATTTTCTTATTATTTTGCATGTGGCACCTTCTCGCAGGGTTGTCATTTGTGCTTTAGAGCATAACTGCCATGTAACAATCAGAAAATAATGTTTTACTGATCTAATTCACGGCTTTATTCTTGCCAGCACTGATCCCTCTCTTCATTCATTCTCTAGCTTGCTCAACCGCTGCTCTCTCTCTCTTTCTCTCTCTCTCAGACACCAACCAACAAATCCTGCATAGTATGCCTTTAAACTCTGACAGTCATTTTTATGAGCTTCCTATATGTTTTGATAAAACCTTAGGCTGCAAACTGTCATAACTACATTCAGCAGATAAATGTAGTTGAGTAAAAACATGAAATCTCACTTTAAAAAGTGCCATTACCTTGAAACTGTAGAACGTGTGGTTATCAGGATAACTTAGGTTAGCTTCTCACTTCTGGTAGCACTATTTTTTTTAACTATGAACTCACACATACACAAAGAACATCACCAAATCATGTAAATCGAAGGATTCAATATTTTCACAACACCATTGTTTTTCCAGCTCTTTCTCTTTCCTTTCTCTCCTTCCCGTAGGATGTGGATCTTGAATACCTGTCTGGCATCACAGAGGGTTTCTCCGGAGCTGACCTGACAGAGATCTGCCAGCGGGCTTGTAAGCTGGCCATCCGTGAGGCCATCGAGGCCGAGATCAAGGCTGAGCGTCAGAGGCAGAGCAGACCAGGCATCCCCATGGTCAGACTTTCTGTTGCTGCACTGCATCCTTGATTATATATGACATACTGTAATATTTTAAAGAGGGGAAAGCACTCTCACACACACAGACACACACACTCCACACCTCAAAGCAGTACCAGGCTGTTTGTGCTCGGTACAGAATGAGAATGTGGAAGATAAAAAGTTCCCTAAAGGGCGGCTGTGTGTTCATGTAACTTTCAGCCTTTGGACTGGGATCACACACACATACATGTATACAGTGTACAATGCATATTGTTTCCACATGTGGTCATAATGTATTTTCATGGTCTGCAGGATGAGGACTTTGATCCAGTCCCAGAGATCAGGAAGGACCATTTTGAAGAGGCGATGCGATTTGCTCGGCGCTCTGTTAGTGACAATGACATCCGCAAATATGAGATGTTTGCTCAAACTCTGCAGCAGAGTCGAGGTTTCGGGAACTTCAGGTACACACACAGATACAAGTACAATACATACATACAAATGATTCACTACAGAAAACCTCGTCATGAGTTGTTTTGGTTTTTTTGCTATTAATTTGACCCTGTTTTTTCCTCCACTTAGGTTCCCCTCAGCTACTGGTTCCCAGTCTGGAGGTCAAGGGTCTGGCTCTGGGTCAGGGAGGCCAGGCCTGTTCAGAGAAGAAGGTGACGATGATCTTTATCAGTGACAGAAACATCATCGTATAACGGAACAGCTGCACAATATTTTCCTCTTCCACGACTGTGCTTTTGCTTCCTTGGAAGAATGGAAACAGGAGAATAATGGGAGTGGAAACGGGAAACAGAGGGACATGATCGTAAAAATAATTGTAAGGAATCTTTTTTAAAAGAAAAGAAGAAGATTTCAAACAAGAAATCAGATGAAAAATGTTGTTATATTATGTTATTATATAGAGTTTCATGGTAAAAACCAATAGACATGTTAGACATTTGCACTGAAATAAAAAATAAAAAGCACTGGGTTTGTACACACTGTATTCTGCCTGCACTTTGAAAACAATGTAAGTTGTGTGTCTGTGTGAGTTGAAAATGTAAGAAATAAATATATTTGTATGGCTTTATGATCAGTCTTCAGTCTTCTATCTTGGAATACTGAATATGTTGGTTTTTTCTTACATGTATCATTTAAGAATACAGTTTAGAGTATAATTAGTTTCAGTTCAGTAACTAAAAGGCTCAGTTCATACAAACTGTATAAAAAGGTATCTAATAATGCACATAGTCTCAGTTTTATTAGTCAAAGCTGTGAGGTACCAATACACCACAGTTAAAATTAAATGTAAATGGAACTTTCAGGCCCTCAAAGCATCAAAAAAGATTTTATTTGAGAATTTTAAAAGCATGCGTCTTTCCAGCAATGTCCATGGTTCTTTTGGTTATCTAACTGTGGACACTTTTTTAAATTCTTTTTTAACCTTAAATATGTGACACACAGTGAATCTGAGGTCTTCAGGGCCCCGGGGGGTCTGGAGCTCTTTACAACATTTATGAGATGTATGATGTGTAGTAATGTTGAATTATTTGGTACTATACAGCAGCAGCATTGTGTGTCTGAAGCAAAATTCCCTCTGGGACAATAAAGTCTTATCTTATCTTATATACAGTGTGGTTTGGGGCCACGGTGCAGTAGACCACTAACTCATGCCACACTAGAAAATAATGAATATTGAGCTGAACTGTAATGTTTGTGTCGTTTACACCATTAACCTTAATCCTGCCGACTGGGGTCCCTGCAGACCCCAGAGGTTTACTTTTTGCCATATCTCTTTTTTTGCCATATAACTTTATTCTATCATTCCAATTTTTCATGATTTTGTCAATCAATTTGTTCCTAATAACTTCATATCATTGTTTTCTGTTTGATTTAATTAGTGCTTTTTAAAAATACCAGCACCCAATTCTGCCTCTGCAGTTTTAATAGATGGAACTATTTATTGAGTTCATGTTTGCCATGGGTCCCAATTTAAAGTATCACACACTATGGTGGCTCTGTGGAAAGATTGTACTCGAGATAAAAAGTGCAGTTGGTATTAAAGAAAAGTATATATTTTCATCTTACACAATATGTAACTTTCCTTAAATAATAATAATCTGTTTTTTTCTGATGATATTAATCACATAACTACTAATGATTTGAGTAGAAATAAGTTAATATTTTGCTATGATGGTTGTTTCTCACAGTAGTTTATTCTTGGGAACCAGTCGGTAGTCCTTGTATGTTAAATATGTTGGTAAGATGAGGGTTAAATATATAACTGAATCAGTAATTTCGTCATTATATTGATAATGACATTTTTAAGTTGTCAGCGGAACCTTTGTTACTTGGCTACGGGGACGGTGTTTCTGATACACCGCTCGGCTGTTATTTCCCGGGGAGAGGCGGAAGTGGAGACAGCGGGCTTGTGGAGGTGACCGAATGGCAGATAGCTGAATAATTTTGGAAACACTAGCTTATAGCGGAGTTTAAAGCGAACAGAAAACATTATTATTGTTTAGCTAACAGTGCTTAAACCATGGGAGCTCACCTGGTCAGACGGTACGTCACCGAGACGGACACTGAGCCGGACCCGGCGAGGAAATACGAGTTCGACCCTCAGTTCGGCTTCCCAGAGAGAAAAGAAAGAGGTTAGTGTGTATGCTCACAAACTGCAGCATGCTGCAGACTGGAAGTAGTCAGCATGGTATAACATTAACCTTTAGCTGCATATGTTAACTAGAAGCTCCCATTTATTTCTACGAAGACTACAGATGTGCCGTAAAGCTGCGTTAACTGACGCTGAATGTCATCTGTGTTGTTACTAGGGCTGTAGTCTCCTGGTCGATTAGTTGGTCGATATGCTCTCGTCCGATCAAATTCTCAGTGGTCGAATAATCGCCGTGTTACTTCCATAAGGAGAAAAGTGCTACATCAATAGCTTTCCAGGATTAATCCATTTCCTGCGGCGGCAGGGACAGACTAACAAATTACCTGTGAAAACAGGGGTGTATTCAAAACACCTCCGTTGTTTCACAACTGTGAACTCGCTCAACCTGATGGAGACTGCTGGGTCAACCTGTACTCAACGTTTACTGAACGTTTACCTGAACGTTTAGTGAATCAGTGTTTCTCCTATGATTATAACAACGAGAACCCCCACCAGGCTTATATATATACATATATAAACAAACAAATGTATATATATTTTTGTTTGTTTTTAACCTTTATTTTACCAGGCAAGACATTAAGAACAGTTTATTTATAATGACGGCCTGGCAAGTGTCAGAAGACACGTGAAAGGGGGAAGGAGGGCAGGGGACAACAACAAAAAGAAGAGCAACTAATCAAACAGAAGTAAACAGTAAGTAAAGTAAAACATACACAAGTATTAACCAAATAGAAGCAAAACATTTACAAGTGTCGTTGAAAATATCCATAAGTAGGCCCTTAAAAGCAGAGACTGAGATAAACTTATCCAGTTTTAGTGATTTTGTAACAAGTTCCAGTCATTAGCGGCAGCAGACTGGAATGACAACAGGCCAAAGATGTGTTGGATTTAGAGGCATTTACTCGACGTAAGAGGAAGACCGTGTGTTGTTCTTGGACACAAATATTGGCTTCAATAAATGACTTAAATTGGGGGGTGAGTATCCAAGAAGAGTTTTATAAATAAGCGTAAACCAGTGTATTTCAGGATGAGTATGCAGAGAGGGCCATTTAACCAGAGATTACAGAAGACAGTGGTGTGTTTTAAATGGAGCGTTCAAAAAATATTTTTTTAATGCCAAAAATAAAGCCAAATATCCATTCATTCAGAAAACAATAGCATTTGGGAACCTCTGTGCAACGCTGTTCTGAAACATGAGTCAACCTCTGTGTCATTACCTGGGAAAAGTGAAGGGGGTTAGCTCCAAAGTTAGCAACCATGGGTTAGCCTAACCTGAAGACACTAAACAGAGAAATAGAGAACGGAGAAATATGTGGCTGCTGAGTTCACTCTGTCCCGTAACATCCAACAATCACTCCCCCGTGACTAATCGATTAGTTGAAGACTATGTATGATTTCAGTTGACCAAGATTTTCTTTGGTTTATTAGAGCCCTAGATGTTACTGAAAACTGAAAGAACTGAAAAGTCGGATTGGTGCATCCCTATTTCAGATGTTTTAATACAGAAAGTGTTTGAAACCCATGACCAAAGTAGTCATACTTCTTGTCATTGTGTTACTTATGAATGGAATTATAGTGGAAATAAATTATTCCCCTTTTTGCTGGGGACCCCTAGAACTCCTCCGAGGACCCCTGGGGGTTCCCGGACCCCACTTTGAGAACCACTGACGACATGTGTGACGTTAAGACAGTAACAGAAAACAAGTAGGCATCATAATAAAATGAAGATAACATAAAGGACATGACTTCACTTTCAATTTGTTGATACAGTTAACAGGACAAAGAGTAAAAATAAGAATAGTAAATAAATACATAAATATAACAGAAAAGTTAGGCAATAAAATTAGATTTCTAGAGTTCTTGGAGCACACTAACTGTATGTGCACATTTTTTATTGTTTATAAGTTGGATAGACTCAAAATATGTTGATACTGTAACCTCCTAAGTCAACAGATAAAGACAAAGACAAGATATTTATATATTTGACAAGTCACAAGCTAATCATTATATGTTTAATGTAAACTACTTTTTTAGCTGACATTCTCAATTATTTCAGAAGACATTTGAACCACCAGACACAGGAACAGTTTCTTCCCCCTCGCTGTCACACTTATGAACAGTTAACTCACTGTAGCACTGTGCAATAACCCTAAACACTATAATACCCTCTGCACCTACAAATTATATATATATTCATTTAGTTTAAATTACAAAATGTGCATTCCATTTCACTCATTACTGTATATTTAAACAGGATGTATATATATTGTACATAACTACCTTCTTCTAATTAAATCCATTTTTCACCATTTAATATTTATCTCAGCACTCTTCACTTCTTTGCACTATTTGTATCCCGTTTACAGCTAACAGAAATGGTTTCACCTGTATACATATTATCATTCCTTGTGTATTTTTTTCTGAAGATTGTTTTGTTGTTATTCTGTACATTGAGAGCCACTAAACCGGAGTCAGACTCCTTGTATGTGTAAACATAATCGGCCAATAAAGATGATTCTGATTCTGAAATCTAGATTTCAGTTTGAAATCAAATGTCAGCTGACTTGTTGTGTTGATTTTCACAACATTTGTAGCATATTTGACACACTAAACAAAACTCCTACGATATATTTGTTTAATAAATAACAAACGCTATATGTATATATGAAGTGTGTTGCTACCAAAGGTGCCTGGTTGGTCCTGATCATCATATTGAATCTGATGCCTTCAGGGCCTGTGGGGATCTGGAGCTCTTTATGTACAGTGTGATTTGGGGCCACATTGCAGTTGCCCACTAACTCACGCCTTGCTAGAAAATAGTGAATATTGAACTAAACTTATATTTAGCAGGTATTTTGGTAGTTTTTTAATGTATAGATACAGATTCATGCAAAGGTAAAATACACATAAAAACGTATGCAATGTTATTTCTTGTGATGTGATGTTTTATTGAGACAAATCCTGGAGCTGCACCAAACACAGAAGGGTCATTCTGTGTCAAATCAGACAAAGTTGTTGTAGCACCGTCTCAGATTTCAAACCTTGTCTGTATCATGAATGGGTCCCAAAACCAAGGCCTGTAAAATATTTCTGTTCAAATTTTTATAGCTTCAAAAACACCTTTTATGTGGGATGCCATGTTTGGGCATTAATATCTTGACAAGTATTGTTCCTAGCCTCACCAAACTTTGTAGGATGAAAGACAAACATGTGTTCTGTTTGCCAAAACCATTAAAAATACTGCATGCCATTTTATTTCTATAAGGCCCTAGATTTGGAAAAAAGTGCAAAATTCCTACATGAGAGTGATAGCGAAGGTATTATAAACCAACATTTTTGCACCAATATGATATCAATCATTATTTTTTCTGCAAATATAATCTTTTATTAATTTTGTGCCAATATTTGAGGTCTCTACCACTATTGGACATGAAGATATTATGAATAAAAGAAAGCGTGGTAGCATATTTTGGTCATTTTCATAGGACCAAAATGGTACGTGGAGTAGTCAGTAGGAACATATTTAGATGGAAATAGCTTGATGTGTGGTTATTAAGGTTACAAAGTGCCAGCGTCCTTCTGTTTTTCCTTCATACAAAAATAGATTTGAGAGATATTTTACTTTTAGCAGAAAAACATCCATTTTAGGATTGTTTTGCCTCAGTATCTCCATGATTATTGAATTCCTGTGCCATAGGAATAGTAAGAAATAAAGGATAAACATGTTTTCAGTATGTTCATTGGAATAAAGGGCATCTGCGATGGGAACTGTGTCTCCAGTAAGGTCCTGGATATTGAAAACAAGTGAAATATTTTGATAAAACCTCTGGTATAAGGAGGAATAAGTGGTATCCTAAATGACCCTTTCAGGCTCCAGTGGGAGTATCTCAATATGTTTCCACATAAAAGGCTGGATGTGTTTATGCATGTAAATTTACAGAGTGAACATTAGAAAGCTATAAGCTATGTCTGTTAGTAAAGAATATAGCTTGTTTAATGACCTGTAGTAAAATGAGCCTACAGAAACCACAACAGTATTTCTTTACTCCAATCAGTATCTCAGAGGCTGGGACACAGAAGTATAGATAGTAAAGGCAGACCCTGTTTATTCATTATGAATGGAGTTAAAACAAAACCTTTAACTATGTGTATTTATCTATGAAGGGAACATGGAAGAATATTGGCACTTTTTACACTAAATATACATACATTAAGCTATTTCGACATTTCCATGTTTCTACTTTCTACCCCACATACCATTTTGGTCCTATGAAAATGCTCAAATACTGGCACAAAATTAACAAAAGATTGTATTTGAAGAAAAAAAAAAGATTGATACCATATGGGTGCAAAAAATGGGTTTATAAATACCTTCAATGTGACTCTTGTTTAGGCATTTTGTAATCGATAGGTATGCAGTACAAACTTAATGGTTCAGTCATACTGAGAACATGTTTGTCTTCCATCCTACAAAGTTTGATGAGGCTATGAATAATACTTTTCAAGATAATAATTCCCAAACATGGCTTCCAAGATAAGATGTTTTTGGGAGTAAAAATTTAACAATATCAAGGGTCCAAGAAATATAAAAATGTTGGAACTGAACTAAAATATTTTACAAGCCTTAGTTTTTGGACCCAAACATTATAAAGACAAACGTTGAACACAATCTGAGATGGTGCTGCAACCAGTAAATGAAAATAAACCAGATTTAGACATATTATCTTAAGCATAAATAACCACAGTCATAAAGTCATTGTCAATGGACCCCACTTTAAAAATGTCACCTTGTCAAATTAATGAATGGTGCACTTTTAGCTTGATGCATGGAAGGGGCTTTGGGTTGGTTAGGAAACCCCATGTTTGTATAAAAGAGTTACAACATCGAGAATATTAAATGCTACGAAAACTATGTAGAGTCTATCCTGGACCGGACTTGTATAACACAGTTTCGACCACTCCTTGAAACTCTCTCAAGTATCATTTAACACCAAATCCAAGTCACAGTGTAGCCGCTGACTCATGTATATTATCAGAATATGTATTCACATCAGATCCTTGTACATTGAAAGATGACTGAACATGTTTTATCCCTTCGGCAGAGATGGTAGCCAGCCAGGACCAGATGAATTTGGCCCAGCTGCCTTTGGAGCAGAGGGACTACTGTGCTCATCACCTCCTGAAACTCATGAAGTGCAAGCGAGACAACTGGCCCAACTTCCTGGCCTGCAAGCATGAGAGACATGACTGGGACTACTGCGAGCACCAGGAGTAAGTGTGTTACAGTAGAGAAAGAGTTGAGACATGCGGAAGGTTGGGGGTTTTTTTATATAAGACTGACTTTTCTAGACGGTAAAACTTTCAGCAGACCCTTTTTAATGGGTTAACTATATGTAAGGCCATTTGTTATGTATAGAGAGAAAACTGAGGTTAATACAGTCAAAATGAAATCAAATGGACACAACAAAAGCCCAAGAAATCAGTCTACTTTAACTGGCTAGTATCTTCTAAGTAGTATGACTCAAGTACATGTTTTCAGGATTGTCTAAACTAAGAAATTTCCATTTTCTAAAATCAAAATCCACAATTAAATCCCACAAAAACTCAGAAATCTGGATATATTCTTCTCCTTGTTTGAATGCCTAGTCTGTAGCTGGGCTTTAAACATTGTACTATTTCTAAATGCAATAAAGAAAAATATTTTTTGAAGTCAGAGCATTCTTCAGTGTGAGTTAAACTTTTAACGGCACTTGTGAGTGAATTCAAGAACCTCAATTTCCCGTCCTTGTTAAAATGTGATATATATATACATCCAGCTTGTTAACTGTGTACTCCGTGTGTTTCTGTCTCCAGCTATGTGATGCGTATGAAGGAGTATGAGAGGGAGAGGAGGCTCCAGCTGAGGAAGAAGAGGATTGAGGCCCAGGCTGAAGCTGCATGAGCAGTACTGATTTCTTCTCTGTATATACCCGCTGCTGTTCACATTAAACAATCTTGTTTAAGCTCTACACACTCGGAGTCTTGATTAATGTCTAAACACCCCGTTCTTTTCTGGCAGCTGTTTTTTAATTTGATTTCTAGAGAGGAGTCCATGGTCCAGGGACAAAATGATTGGTCTTTGTCAGTCAGCACCACCATGTGGCCATTGGTGGAAAAACTCCTCAACTGTGAGACACTTGTACCCTTGTTCAGGACACTTCTGCCTAGTTAGACTACAACTAAAATAGATTACCCACCGTAATGAATATTTTCCCATATCTGTCTTTACCAATTATTACACACACACAATACTTGAGTCTGAATAAGTTATTCATATTTTGTTTTCAATCTACATTTTCCTGTATTCGGTTACCAAACTATTGCAGGTATGGCCTGTTTGACATAAACTGTCATATATCTTGAACACATTATGTCACTGCAGCCAAACTTAGATGTTAGATAATACATTTCAACCCTGACCGACTCTGCAAATTGACCATTTTGCCTGTTGATGACACTACATTAATATGTTAAATGTTACGTAACTCTGCGGTCCTGAGTTCTAACTTCCCTGAAAGAATTTAGCTATTATTCACAAATCATGGCTTGGACAAAAGCTTTGTCATTTAACTTAACACTTGGTTTTCCCATTACAGTATGTAGAATAAATATCACATGTTTACACACAGTAGATTAAAGTCATTAATGATACACCTGTAATACTGCACATGACTGAGCAAAGCAACATTTTGTTTACCTTTTTTTTAATAAATTACTTCATCAGACATCAACAAAATTAAATGCTGTCATGGTTTTAAATTTAGATTAATGGATATCAAAATGGAACAATTCAAGATTTGCTGTATATCACCAGATGCAGATTCAGCCCCAAAACAACAGTATCAGATGTCATGAGAGTGGTGGGACATCTCTCCGACTTACACTATTTATGTACAGTAAAGAACGCTCTGGAAGCTCAAATGCACACACATCAATTAACCAATCAGAAAGGGTTTGTTTGTGGGTAATAAAAAAACTTAGCAAGTGTAGTGTTTTACATTTTCACTCAACATGACAGGGATCAAGAACGGGAAGGGAAAGAAAATTTGGGCTGGGGGGTGGGGTTAGATTCTTTCAGTCGGTCTGGTAAGTGTGGATCCAGTGTAGATTTAGGAGGAAATTAAAAAAAGGAGGGCACCCTTTCACTTTTGGGGTGGAGAGTTGGAGCTGAATGGGTGAGGGAGTGACTATGTGGTCCTCTACAGGATGAAGGGCACGATGGGTGAGCGGAGAGGAGGGTAGTCGCGGAACTCCTTCAGGTAGCTGCGGTGCTTTCCCTTGGCCCACACGGTCATCTGGATGAACCCCACCAAGGTGAAGAAGGCCACCGGAAGACACTGAGTCATCAGAGTGAAGCCAAGCCAGGAGCCCAGCTGCAGGAGGAAGAGGAGGAGGAGGAGGGAGGGGTGTTACATACAGACTGACACCACCAGAGGGCAGGAGCTGCAGGTCTAACACTAACAAAACCTTCAGTGTTCTGTCAACCAAAGGGAAAAACAAATGGTGCAATATAAACTACGTGGTTTAAACCTCCAGCTGTGTAACTAATGTTAAGTACTCTCTTAAGCTTAGTTTGATAATTCATCACTCTGTGTTCCAGTAAGACTCTTCAGCTATCACATGCTAAATAAAGCATGTTACCTCATAGGTGTAGTTGGGGCAGGAGACCAGCAGGAAAATCCAGGTGAAGGGGTTCTTGGTTGGATAGGGAATCTTCCTGGTCTTGGAACCTGGATGAAGAGAGCAAAAGAAAGGAAAGAAAGAAAGAGAATGTCAAAGAAAGTTATCATTTTTAAAAAAATCTACCTACTCGTTCTTATGTTTACATTTTGGGTCTGTCGTCATAAGCAACCAGTTGACCACAAATATATTTCAATAAGAAGTGATTTACAGAACTGTTACCAAAACCTATTTTTTAATTTTATTTCCTCAATATTATTAGGAGCTGAAATACAGAAAATATAACTGTGGCCAAAACAAGGCTGCTATTAATGATTATTTTCATTATTGATTTCAAATAATTGATTGATTGATTGAAATATAAAATGTGAAAATCACAGTTTCCTAAAGCCCGGTATTACGAAAATGGTATACAAAATGGTATCAGATTTCTCTGTTTGTCCAACCAACACATCAAAATCGAAGGACATATCAAGGAAAATCTTTACAATTAGAAGATGGAACTAAGGAAATGTTTGGCTTTGTTGCTTGAAAAATGATCTACATAGTTGCCGATTATTTTTCCCGTTGATCCATTAATCGACTACTTGTTTCAGCTGTAGTTGTAACTATACAGTTGTGTGTTTGAGCGACAGATGTATAAGTGTGACTGGTGTGTGTACCTGGCGGACGGAGGTTCCTGAGAGCAATGTGGATGGAAAAGTTCCCGACCTGACAGAACTAAGAAAAAAAGAGCATATATCATTGATAAAAATGAAGTCAGGGCCTGTATCTAAATAAACTCATCTTAAAAAAATACAGTTGAAGTAAATGTCACCCTTGTTTATACTCATCAGTCAAATCAAATGATGCTTTATAAATTAAAGAACAAAGTGATGAATATTTACCAAGAAAATGATGAGGGCCAGTCTAATCTGTTGCTCCCCGTAGACTATAACAAAACACAATTAACGTAAGTACAGATGAAAAGGAGTTACAGTGACAAACAGGTTCGTGTAGGTGTATACTCACTGGGTGGTGTATACAGCGGGTGGTTGATGTAATAGGCCATCCATGCTGCAAAGCCCCAGTAGTAGGTACAGTTCTGAAACAGAGAATGTGATGGGAACGTTGTCATCGAGACTTCCTTGTGGTGGTAGATACACTTCCGTTAATTATTCAGCTTTTACTCCGTGTAACCCACATGACATCTTTGCAGATATTAATGTAAGGAAAGATGTGACGGTGTGTGAGTGGCAGAATGTATCTCACCTTAAAGATGTTGCGTAACGGCATGGTTCCATGAGAGAAGCGATGGACAAACAGCGTCTCCAGCAGCCTCTTCACGTAGTGAAAAGAGTGACACATACAGGCAAGACTGGAAAAAGCAGAGACACAATGTATAAAAAATAAGGCTGCTGGTACATGGCATCCTCTCAGTGAGAACAAATCATTCATTGACTGTTTTATCATGCTCTGTCTAGATAGGATTTTAAGGCTCATTTCCACATTGATATGAAAAAGCATGGTTTAAAGGAATTGTTTGGTATTTTGGGGATACTTATTGGCTTTCCTGCCTAGAGAAAGATGAGGGTCAGCTTAGCTTAGCATAACAGAGCATGACTAGCCGTTTCCAGAGGCAAACAGCTTCACCAGGCTCGGTCCAATATTAACAAAACTGCCTACCAGCACCTCTAAAGCTCTCTAATTACCACCTTATATATCTGTCTTTGTATCTCTGTCTCTCCTGGAGTCTTGTTGTCACTGTGAGGTTGACAAGCAACCAGCAAAGACTACAGGAAATCACTGTGCCTGGCCAAGAAACTGACCCACACATAACCCACCGTAACTGATTTTAAACTAATTAAACAAACAAGATACAACCTGTAAATTAGTGAGCTTGACACCTTTGCGCTAAGCTAAGCTAACCTGCTGCTGGCTGATGCTAAATATTTAAGGGACAGACATCAGATTGGTATTGATCTTCTCATCTGATTATCTGCAAGAAAGTTAATACGTGAAGGAAGTAAACTGTGCATTTCCCAAAATATTTGTGAAGGCCTGTGTTGGAGACACTCACTGTACGACCCAGTGTTTACTGGTAGTAAAGTCATATTTGGGTGCATAGATGAAGGGAACTCTGAAGTAGAACATCAGATAGATGACCAGAGGACCGGTATACTCGGTCAGGAAGACCTGAGGAAAAGACAGAAAGCAGGACAGCATGAGTCACAGCTGTTACACATTATCTAGTGCTAATGAAGTTTGTTATATTTTCTTCTCCCTCAGCCTGGAGACTCAGTTTAACTCAGATAAACAAACACTGAGCACATACTTGTATTCATTTTTAGCCTTTGTTGTTGTCATGCTGGTGATTTATTGACTTGCTGATGTCTTAGAAAGATAAATATCCACCTTCTGCTTCCCTTCCCTCCTATCTCAGTCACTTCGTGCCTCTCCTCCAATTCCCAGCGACTGTAACTTCAGCAAATTAACCTCAGAGTCAAGAGGAAAACTTCTGCCCCACACATACACACAGTCCTTTTTTACCCAGCGGGAAATCTCGATATAGCCCTGCTTGATCCCACTCGAGCTCTGATAAAATGTGGGCTTGTCAGGACTCTGGACTGGGTCTGACTGTCCCTGTGTTTGGACTGTACTCACTGTGACCCAGCTGATCTGAGCTCCCAGGTCTCTGAAGTAGAACGTTGCCGTGGTTCCCACAGGAAGATTCTGCAGAACATCCTCGTCCTTCAGAGACTTCCCCTCTGAAACACACACACACGTCAACTTAAAAACACACACTGAGATTTACATTAAATTATAGTTATCGATCATCACGTTCTTTAATTATACTGATTACCCATCACACTTTTGCTGACTTACTGGGGTCGAGGCGAATGGACTGTCTTGCTGGGTACCACTGAGGATCTGAAACAGTCATATAAATACTTAACAGACATCTTAAGATGGGACATAAAGTAAGTATTTCTATGTGCAGCTTGAAGATTTACTTGATCTTGAATCTGATTTATGAGGCTTTAGTCGCCTGCAGAGAGATGACACTCACGGGTCTTGTGGAACATAGACTTGATCTCCCCGATAGTGGCATTTGGCTCAACCTACAAATAACACCGCAATAAATAAGCAGAGGGACATGTACAGACATAAACACACAAAGGAACAGATAATAACCCTGTTTTCCATTCATGATGGTGATTAGTGATAAATTTAGCTCTGGCTGTGCTCACACACCCCATGGACGCGGGCTATTTAACAGCTGGTATTAGGGTTTTAAAGAGCCTAGACACACACACACACACGCATATAACCACAGCCAAAGTACACGACCTTGTGCCAGGCTGCCAGCAAATGGCCAAACTACCACAAATATCAACACAATGGCAACAACACAGAAACAAGAGGACACAAATGCAAATCTGCTAGCAGCTGTGTGAGGCTGAGCAACATGCTAACACCGGCATGACAACATGCTCACATTTGACAACGCTAACGTGCTGATGATGCAGGTGATGATGCTAACCATGTTCACCATCTTAGTTTAGTGTGTTAGCATGCTAACCCTTGCTAATTAGCACCGACCACAAAATACAGCTGAAGTTGATGTGAATATCCTTAATTCAGCAGGTATTGGGTCATAAATCAAAAGTATTGGACAAATTCAAATTTGTGACTTGATGACGGAGCGAGATGAAAAGTCAGGGATCATCAAAGTCTTTACATTCTGCAGGGGGACGTGAATGTCTAATTTTATGGCAATCCAATCACAGTAGTTGTTGAGATACTTCTGTCTGGACCAAAGCGGTGGAACCATCATGAAATCAAAGAATATGAAATATAAATTTCTCCCCTCTGATTTCTCAAAGGACACACAGGACCAGTGATTTACAGAGCAGATATATGTGCTGTAGCTTTAAAGTGTGGTGAAAACTGTAGCCTCAAGGGTTTTATGTTGACTGTCACATATTTTGTTTGGAATATTTTTGACCGTCTGACACTTATAATCTCTCCAATCAAAATGAGTCCAGAATTTAATTATTAGGTGTTTTTCTAAAAAAAAACTTTGAGGATCTTTGAGGATCCAGCTGAGACTTTAGTTCCTGTTACTCTGTGGCCCTGTTCACACCTGGCATTAACATGCATCTTGAGTGATCCGATCTAAGTACAGGTGTGAACACACCCGAGATGCGTTGAGGACGCTTTGAGATCTGATCACTCAGACCACATTTGGAGGTGGTCTGGGCCACATGTGGCCACATTCATTTAGCAGTGTGAATGTGAATGTGTCCTGGGCCACACTGAAGGACCACCTACTCAACTGATGTCCTCTATTTTTTTGACAGACTTGGCATGGGAAGGGCACTGCGGCCTCCGTCCAAAGCTGTGTTCCACTTGTTTGGTAACAGAATAAAGAAATGTATTATTTTGTTTTTCATGTGAATTAAAAAAAAATGAAATCCACTTCCCATGTTTTCCTGTTTTTCTCGTTCCCCTAACCTGTTATCCTTTCCTTATCTTAAAAATCAACAATCAGAATAGAAATTAAACCAAAACCAGAAAATCAATTGTTTTTCTCTTGTCTGTCTAAAAAATATTTCAGAAGCTAAAACGTTTAATTCTGTTTCCCCAGGATAGTTTCTTCTGTCCTGTCAAGTTGATACAGTTTTTAGTTTTGCTGCTTCACTGTATGAACCTGGACTGTGTGTGTGTGTGTGTGTGTGTGTGTGTGTGTGTGTGTGTGTGTGTGTGTGTGTTTAACAGCTGAGCTTTTGGATGTGTAGAAGAACACAGAACATTTCCACTTGTGATCTGATCACAACAGATGCATGTTAATGCCTGGTGTAAACAGAGTATAATTTACCTGGGTTGTCAAACCTTTCATCATGACCTTATGACTGACCTCACAAAGGGGAATTTTTATGTTTAAGCCAATTTACTATAAATGGTAGGTGTACACTTAATATTCCTGCTGCCCAGTGCTGCCAGTCTTTATGGTTTTTCTTTTAAAAATGATTTTAGTATTCTGCTGTTATACATATCATGTTTAGATTTACCTGTGAAGCACTTTTGACTTTTCCTGACCTGTTTCAAATGTTTAGATTTTAACTGCCTTTAACCAACTGTTTCTATTCATTTTAGTAGGTTATGAAAAGAAACTTAAGAGACCTGAAACGTGCTTGAGATGAATGAACATAATCTCTACCTCCATCCTTTGTGCATGATACATTTTCTACCTTATGCAAGTTTTAAGTCTCTGAAACTTCAAATTATAAAGTCCAAACGTGAAAATCATTTTATTCTTTAGCTGTACAGCAGGAGCGCAGTGACTGAGTTTAATACCAAGACCTAATCTATTAGTCTTTCCTTATATGAGCGTGAAAACACACAATCTGCATGACATCATTGTAACAGCTCAGACATCTGCAATAAAAAGTCTCTCAAGCCTCTGACATTTATGACCTCAGTGACAAGTTTCTCAAAGCATTTTAGTGTTGATCCTGTGTTTGCCTGCTGGCCTGGACAAGGAGAACTAAGATGTTTTTTTGTGAAATGTATACTTGTATAATGCAATCACAGTGTCCAAGCAAGGTTGTGACACGAGAGGAGACAAAAGCAGCAAAACTGAAAAAAATATATAAATACGTTTCTCTGTGGCTTTCTAGAGAAGCTCATGAATCTACATATAGGTGTGTGAGAGGCCAAACTACACCAAACAAAGTACAGACAGATAGAGAGCATAAATGTTTGCACCTTGTACTTCGTCGTTCCTCAGACATTAAATGATAAGTTACTTTTGAACCAGCGTATCATTACAAAGCAATTTGAGCATTGAGTTTGGCTGATAAAACAGAGTAGATGTGTCATCAGATGCTTAGTAACTGGCAGTCCTGTGTTAAACAACTTTATGGCCTTGTTCAGTATAAACAGTACAGTAATACTATAAATAATCTCAGCACTATGGTTAGAACAAAATGGCCAAAAGAGTTATTTTTCAGGGGATTTTAACGAAATGTAAATAAACTAGAGATAATTTCCTCAATTTCAATGCTTTCAGCATGAAATTAGAAATATGATTTATATTTTGTAATTGTTTTTCTATTGAACTCACCAAGTGACTTCCCTCACAGACTGTGTGACCCCGCTGTAGTAGCCTGCAGCTGTAATTGACTTAGCTTCTGTTCGTGTCGTCCTGAGGACCACGTGCCATTTTCAGCAGGATGACATCATTAAGAAACTACCTCTCTGTGACCCCTGTAGGCCCCCCCTTCTTTCTACAGGCTTCATTCAGTACTGCGATTATGAGTTTGTCCTATAAAACCTGACCCAGACATGATACGAAGACTTCAATTTTATTTCTAACTCTGTTAACCCACTTTAGGAAACCAGTCACCCCAAAGGGCCCTCTGTCCAGATCCAGATCTATATCAGTCATAACTGTGAAACTGCCTCTCCAAAAAGGTGTTAAGATTGTGGATGCCATCACCATGGAAACTCTGCTAATCCGACAACACGGTATAATCCAACAAGGATAGCACCTTACACTTGTCAGTCGTGAGGAGCAGCCTTTGATAAGCCGAGTCTGTCCTGGCTGACAGGGTAACACCACTGTAAACTTGGCTAATGCACCGCCACACACCAACAGGCCTCACACCAACGATATACTGAACCCTCCTAAAGCTACAGCACTGGCCTACAGGCCTAACAAATTAATGCTGTCTAACACAATAATAACAAAGTACAGGCCAAGTTATAATTACTGTAAATATACCTGATAAAACACGCTTAGACGTTCTATCAAAATAAATTTGACTGATGCCTTTTAGTCTGGACTTTAATCCACAAACCAGACTGTAGTGCAAAGATTGTTGTTCTGTGCAATCTGGCACAGTACTGCTGCCAGTGATGTTAAACGTCCTGCAAACCATCAAGAAAAGGTGTTGACATGAACTGCAGAGATGTCTGGTTTTGACTCTGCTACCACTGTGACGATCAGAGAACTAGATACCTCATTTAATTAAAAAAAAAAAACAATTACACACCAACACCTGTACATATTTGTACTTTGCTTCCTCTTACACCCATGATTACTGGATTTATAATTTTTTATTCAGCATCTTTTTACTCTGTGTGTTTTACTTGTACTATACGGTGTGATGAAAGAGCACAACTTTTGTTCATGTACGTTTTTAAAACCTTTCCCTGTGAATGAAAGTGCCCTGAGATCACTTCTCTTATGATTTGGTGCTATATAAATAAAATAAATTGAAATTGAAATTGTTGATTCGTTGTGCTGCTACAAGCGAGTCCAAAACAAATTCCTAATCCATCAAAACCAATAATGCCATCCAACAACAAATGTTCTAATTTAAACGGTTTTCAAATGTATAAACAAAGACATAAATTATATTCTGACATTCATGTATGTATGTTATTTAGTTCATAGACGGTATCATAAGATCGACAAAAAACATTAAATTCTTTAATCTCTTTGCCAGATTTCAAAAGTAGAGACCTTTTCAGAGTTTTAGGATTGTAACAATGTGGGATACACCTCGTTCAAACACCTGAGACAGAGCAGCTAGCGGGACTAGAGTGAAACAACTGCTGACGACCTGGAACATGAAGTGATGAACATTTCACACAGAGAGGTGAAGTGTCTGGACACATTTTATTTATTGTTAGGAGAAAAGTGCAACCCTATATGTACTACCTCCAGTTGTACAAATATTAGGCTTGCAGACATGAATATTATGAATATCATTACTGATATTATGAATTCTATAATATTATACAGGAATACATTGACACAGAATTCCCACAGGAGCCTCACAGGATGTGGACACTGCTTGTTAATGAATGCAGAGTCCATAGACTGCGGTGGTGGTTTATTATTGTAAAGTAAACTGTACCTCGTATCACATGTCCCATACGATAACTGGTGCCTCAAAATTGACTACAGACTTGAATGAGCAGCTCTCTGACACACTCCGAAAGCTAAACTAAACTATTAAAGCTTAACGGGGGTAGAATTTATTCCAGGGTTGTCACACTCGTTTGCGGTAGTTATTCATGACATTTTGTCGACCCCCTTCGTGTGCGTGTGCCAAAGACACGTACCATACCCAGGTAACTGAACCCAGCAGTGTTGTGTCTCATGTTGTGTCGATGGTCACACTCACAAAGCTGACTGACAGTAACGAATACAACTATAGCAGCTCCAATGTGTTCTAGAGACACACACACACTTTTTACAGTAATGTAGGACTGCCAAATCGCACGTCGCCTTTAATGAACGTACAGACACACTCTCACACGCTCAGACACAAGGCCAATCAAATGTGCACCTACAGTCATTAAGACACTCATGGCAGAGCTGGGGTTAGTGAGGTATAATTACACTTAAATAAATTGAGATGGAAACTATTTAAATACAAAAAGAAGAAAAAGAAGAAGTTCTCACCTTGTCCAGGAAGCAGAGCTTGTCCTTGGTCTTGGCATCCAGTATCTCCACCTCAAAAAAAACAACAGCCTTTTTAGGTTTTTTAGCAGGTTTGCGTTTAACCGGGGGTGGGACCAGCATAGGGGCAGCCGCCGCTGCCCCGTTGAGCGCCTTTTTACCGCTGGTGGCCTCTAATGCTAGGGCATCCATGTCCACAGTCCTCCTCCTGGACTCAGTTTATTCCCTTCTCCCCCTCACTCTTCCCCTCAGTTCTCTCGTCAATCTCCACCTCTTGACTTGTCTATCCCAGATCCTCGCCAAGCTGGAAAGGAGAGGAGAGGGGCAGCACTCAGCTGTGGAAATAAATCTGTCTCCCCCCCTGCTGCCCCTCCCTCTTTCTCCTCTCTGTCATTCTCTCACCCTCCCTCCCTCTTTGCCCTCTCTCATTCCTTCACTTCTGGCGCACTGCTTTATTTAACTGCCAGCCGACCCCCGGAGCGCAGACATATGCCACATGTGTGTGCACAGTTGCATACATAGGAATGCCCAGCGCTCCCCTGGCAGACTGTCCACAGTAGATCATCTGCATATACAGTAACTCATGATGGAAACTTCTAGAGCAGAGGCTTCATTTCAGAGCTGCTGTTTTGGTTTGGAAATATAACCCCTCCTTAAAAAAGGACACCTAATGACCCCTGACACCTCTCAACCTCTGGCTAAGTGGGAAGAAGGAGGAGAGGCATTATGACCAACAGCAGCCCCCCCCCCCCCCCCCCCCCTCATAGTTTGACCACCTCTCTTCCTCTCACCAGCTAAATATAAACATCTATTGCTAACTCTGCATAACCAGACCCCCCACCCATCTATGTCTACGTATGATGTCACAGGCTCACTATTGATTACGCTTTGCAGGACTGTCATTCGGTCCTCAATGACTTCTATCTACAGCTTCAGCTAGTCATCCATGTCCATACTACAGCGTGTTGTACCTTGAAACCAAGCTTGACTGCCAGATCGCTCAGTCACACGCAGAGGGAGTCGCCCTTTCCTGCCACCAAGGGGTGATAATACTCCAGACTCTCATGGCTTAGTTGGGGCATTCCCCTTGGTGAAGCCCACCACCCCCCCCCCCCCTCCCCTCCGCACCCTCCAATTCTCTAATGACCAACAGTTGGAGATACAGTTTCCATAATGAATGAAAGACATATAGTCACAAGTGGCAACATGTAGGTTTTACACCAGACATGTTTTCTTTCTATATTTATATAGACAGTTCTGTTATGTAAAAAAAAAAAAAACCCCACTTTAAATCAATTTCACCCAAACATCCTTATGTTGCCCCAAATTTGGATTTTTGTTTTTGGTATGCACACTTATCACAGCGTCACATGTAGAGAAGCAAGCATCATTACAAAAAAAAAAACCCTTAAAAAAGCAAAACAAAAAAATTTTAGTCCTAGAGGCCTAAACTTGCTAATCATTAGGTTTTTGTGGCCTGAGGCAAACACTCATGTATACTTAAAAAAGGCAAGACACATGATACTGCAGTCGAGACTTATGGGAATTAACCACATCTGAGTCTTCTCTGTGCCAGGCATACCCACTGCCACCACATCTCCCCCATCTCGTCTATATAAAGCCTCTGTCTGGCAGTGACAGTCTGTCCTGGTAATGCGCTCTGGGCTGAGGGTGAAGCAGAGAGAAATGAGCTTTAATTGCGACACTGACCGGTGAGTGGAAGCATAGTTTTGCTGGCTTTTCCTGTACTTTCTGTCCATGATGTCACAAGGTAAGAGACTACTTGTGAAATCTATCAAAGATTGCATGTTTAGACAGACAAACAGACAATCTGGGAATGTTTGCACTGCCAGACAGAGATCACTGAAGGTGATGCAGCTCTCTGGTGCTATCTGGTGTAAATATAATGAAACTATGATTAAACTGGTCTAATGACCCAAATGGCAAACAAATTAAGATCAATTTACATGTAAGATACTGGGAACAGTGTCCCTGGAAAGAAATTGAACAAATAATTTTTAGTTTGATACTGTATTGCTCTTCATTTAGCCCTAGCTTCATATCAAAGTGCAAGATGTAAACTTCACGTGTTCTTCAAATTTCACACTGATGTGAACATTTCTCATTGAAGGTTTGCACTAGTTAATGTGTTGATTATGTGTATCATTTTCTGAAATCAATTAGCATACCCAGTCTAACAATGCATATACAGTATATTGGCTAATTCAGTTTCAGTGACCACATGTGCAAAAACCTTTGCACTCACTAAAAGTTGCTTATTGGTGTTGCACCATATACTGTGACCTGTGATATTCTGTGACCTGATAAAAAGGTCACAAGCTGTATTTTTATTAACTGTGACTTCAGAGTATTTCATAACAATCACAGATTTTGATAGCTGTAATCAGAAAAGATAGTGTCTGTCTGATCTGTCGATCCACCTGTCAGTTTTTCTTCCATAATTGACCTTCACAGAATATGAGGAGTCACATATTTCAGTCAGTGCAGCGCTGCATCCACTAGTTACTACGTGGGCACTATCAGTGGCTTCATAATACTTCAAAAATGTGCAGGCTAGTGGTATTCAACTGCAGGCAAGGGCATGGCCAAGGGTGATCTAGCTCTAGAGGTCATAACTGAAGATAGCCATTAAAAGGTGAGTCAAGCAGATTGATCAGGGGTCGCCTATGATTGACATATTGACCTGTGCACACCGGTGCAAACACTGAAAGGTAAAGGACTCACACAGTTATGAAATAAAAACTTCTTCACTAAAAGAAAATGTATCAATCCATGTATTTTTCATGAACTCAGCTTTTATCATTCTACTTTTGTTCTTCCTCACCCAGGTTGTAAAACCCACACCTATCTACAGAGAGGAGGGGAGGTGGAGGTGCCACTGGTTGGGTCAGTTTCAGTCAAGCTGCTTCAAATCCTGTCTGATGGGTTTTGGTGCTCATGAAACTATTTCTTAACATGTAGAGGAGCTTTCAGTGCTTGTGGTTGTGCAATAGTACCACAGGAAACATTAATTAATTACATTAGTGATGTAAAAAGAGTAAAACAAGGCTTTCTGCACAGTCAAGACTGGCTGCCACAGTATTTTATTTCTGAGTAGTGACTGACTTTGAGATGTTTAAAACATAAATAAATAAATAAATCGCACCCAAGCCATGAGGTTTAATGAAACAGGGCTGAGATTGCGCGCTTGACTGTTCACCTGCATTGTGTTGTAATAACAAGATAAGAAGCGCCTGAGTCACTCCAGCCAGAGACGGCGCATTATCCTACACAGAAACGTACAGTTCATATCGAAAACTTCACAAATTCAAAACACACTTCCTCATACTGTGGGTGGAAGTTGACTTTCAAACACGATAATTGCCGATACAGCCGTTAATTTCCGTACATGAAAGGCCACAAAGCTTCGGTCATAGCAACCAGCCCATGACAGGCGGTGTTGCTGCAGCATGCTGTAGTCCCTGCTCATTTTTAAAACTCTATAGTTGACTGTTCTGGTGGCTTTCACACTAGAAGAATACACCGGAAAATTCCACATTGGTAAAATTAATAATATTTTGGCCCCATAAGGCGTCCCATTGATGGTTTAGAGTTTCACGGACACTACTTACCTCGTAGTGCTTCATCTTGGCAGTTTGCACCCCCTTCCTTAATATCCCAGATGAGCGACAGAGCAGCTACCAATCAGCGGACTAATATGCGATTGGGCGGCCACGACATCCGCCACACAGCCAATCAGAACCGCCGGCAGTCAGGCGAGTACGCCCACAGTATCAGCGACGTAGCCAATGAGATTTGAGCAAATTGAGAGGTCGCGGGTATGCCAACATAATTGGATTTATTCATAGTTAGGCTTTATTGCTCTTTGAATAGCAGCTCTGTCCGTTTCTGCACAACCTTACTTAGACAACAGACTCTGATGCTGTATAGAAAACGGTTTGTATGTCTGCTGGTGACTTTCCCCTTCTTAATTCCTTGGAAAGTCCATTATTTTTCCATTTTCTTTTTCTTTCTTCCTTTTTTGCAGTCTTTTGGCCTTAAATCTTGATGAATTTTATGGTACTACATTTTAAACTTTCCATTGTTTTTCACATTTGTGCTTTACGAAGTCATATCTTTAAATATTTGCTTTCTCTTGTTATGTTTTCCTTGTATATGAATAGTGCTGTATAAATTAAGTTAGCCTTTTCTTGTCTGTTATATTGTTATATCTTATTATCTCAAATTAAAGCCATTATTGATTCTACAGGAAGGTTGTTATGCTTTGTATCAGTTTGGCACAGTTACTCAATAATAATTCCTTCAACAGCAAAACAAGACAACCCGGAGTCATAATGAGCACAAATTAATGGAGACTATACATTTTAAGGGATAAACATTTTGGTACCTCCCAATTCAAATATACAGAACACTGATGTTTCATACCTACTGTACATATGCCTGGTATGTGGACCTTATTCAAAGGAGCCATTATTTTCAATCTTGATGTCCCAATAAACCTAAATACACAGACCTGCATAACCCTAATGATACAAAAGTGAGGGGCATAACTTGCAATTGTTTCCTCTTTAAAAGAATATCTGAGCTCCAGCTTTTTAGAAAATAATCCTCCTCTGATTTGGGTGGGTCTGTAGGACTGTTACCACCTGCAGTGATAGTAAAAATGTCCCATGCCGCTCCCTGAAAAACAAGTTTTGCTTCACTTGAGACAAGTATCAGACAAATGGCATAATCACTATTTTACAAGCTAATATCAACTTTGTACTCCAATTTACTCATTCATTTTAAAACACCTTAAAATCTTTAAAAACACCATGATTGAATGAAACAGAGGACAGCTGCAGTGAACTGAGGAGGATTCTTTTATTATAACAATGCTTAACAACGCTTGTCTGTGTGTAATACTTTTTGAGACAGTATATAATGCTACATCCAGTGGCTTGTCTAATCTATTTTCCGTGAATACATTTTCTGACATGCTTACCCAAAAGATCTGTGCACAGAGTGTATTTGGGCACTATTTCCACTGCAAACATAGTACTGCATGTCCCAACATATCTCTAGTTGACATTTGTTTGAAAGACAGATGACATGGATCCAGTACAGTGCAGCTTTCAAGTTTTACACATATATGTTTTCCTGTTGTTGTACTTTAAAACACAAGCAGCACCACAAATCAACAAATGAATCAAATAAAATGGGCATAATGACCGATGTGTAATTATTTTAGACATTTTCTGACAAACCATCTAACCTGACCATCTCCCCTAAAGACTTTGGAGCCATTTTGATGCAACTGAAAACACATTTGGATAAGCCAGACAGAAAAACTTTATTAAATGTACTTAAATGTACTTTTTATTGGTTTATTTTTAAGTGGTCTATGACAGGTGATTTTTTTGGAAATATTTGTTTTGGAGGGCCTTGCCCTCCTGAAGGTGAAGTTATGGATGTTATGCCGGACACCTCCCTGTTGTGCACCACACTAGCAGCCAGTATACGACGGTGATAGTCTGAAAGGACAGGTTCAGTCTTTCAAGTATGTCTTAAAACAACAGTCATGTTGCAAAATGAACACTGAAAAAGGTTTAACTTGCTGTGATCATTCATATTGACCATTAACAGATCCCTTTATAATGCACTTACAGTGTAAGTGATGGAGGCCAAAATCCTCAGGCCCTGTTTTGAGTAAAAATGTATTTAAAAGTTTATTTGAGGATAATATGAGGCTTCAGCTGTTTAGTTGAATGAAACCTTGCACAGTAACTGTCTTTTTAGTACAAAAAAAATCCCTCTTTGTCTCGACAAACAGTGTTTTCCTGTTCAGTTGAACAAAAAAACAAAAAGAGGGAATCTGGCACTAAATCGTTTTTAACTTTGAAAGATATTGACTTGATTGAACCAATTTTGATGAAAGAAGCCCCATGTTAGCTTCAAATAAACTTTTAAATATATTTTTGCACAGGAAGAGGACTGTACATTTAGTCTACAAAGTGAACTTTTCACAACAGTGAAAGCACATTATGGAGAGATCTCTTGATAGCCGTTATGAACAAGAGGAATGTGCAAGAAAAACATGTGTTCATGTTCATTTGGGAACCTTTCTATTGTTTTAGGACAGAATTGATAAATTGTGAACCTTTCCTTTAAATCTGGGCCACACCCAAGCATAACAAAAGTTCCTGCCAGCAGTTCTTCCACAGTTAAGCAGTCTTTTTTTCCCCAATTTTGCTCAACGCTTGCAGAAGTCTTTAAAGATTATTATTAATATTGTTTGTAGTGGTTAATTTGTTGTTTATGGTCTTATTGTGATTACTTGTGATCTGGTGTAATTGGATCTGCCATGCCCTAAAGTATAATCAGCAATAAAGTCAAACGTGTTGCATGATTTTGCCTATACCTACATGTTCTTGTTGTGGTGAAGGCGCATTATGACGGGATCTCTGAACCGTTTCCTACAGCCATACTGGGTTTTATGAGACTGATATGGTATGGTATGTTACTGGATAAGTCGCCTATATCTCTGACAGCACTTGAAGGCAGCATGCGGTGACGTCTCGCTGGGCGTGTGTTTGGCCAACTGTCACAGTTGAGATTGTTCGGGCTCGTTATGGAAAACTCTGGAAGTTTCCACGCCGCTTATAAAGAAACTATCTGGGGCGCAGGGGCCTGAGTCCAGACGAAGGACGGACCGAGGACGCGCTTCTGAAGTTCATTACCAGTCGTTTTAACTTTAACTGCAGCTGTGACTGTAACTAAACAGGCCGCTGGATGGTCAAGATGGGTAAAGACTACTACGACATTTTGGGAATTAAGAAAGGAGCATCAGAGGACGATATAAAAAAAGCTTATCGCAAGCAGGCTCTTCGCTTTCACCCCGACAAAAACAAGTCACCTGGAGCCGAGGAGAAATTCAAAGAAATCGCCGAAGCTTACGATGTTTTGAGCGACCCAAAGAAAAAAGACATATACGACCGTTTCGGAGAAGAAGGTAAGGTTTAACGTGACTGTAAATAATTAAACAACAGATAGATGAATTTGAAGCTGAAGCTAGAATAATAGGGGATACTTAAAACAGTGTTAATCTCTGGATGCCACTAAGAGGCTTGGGTTGAAGGTGACAGCATCAAACATGCAGGCAGGGGACCACATAGACGTTATCCTCCTCTGTTTATAATGGCGCTCCCGTCTGCTCTGCAATTTCTGAGCCAGGAAAGGAGAGGCTCTGCAATCATGTTTCTACAAGAATTCAGGAAAGGAGAGGTTCCCTATTCATGTCTTTACACGAACTCGTAGACAAGCTGAAACGGAGAAGGTCTAAACTTGAGTTTAACATGGAGAGCTCTGCTTGACTCCAGGAGGGGGCGGGGACTAACGTACAGCGTGTACTGGAATGTTATCTTTATTATTATCTGTTTGGTATCCATGGTAACTTAAATGCCTCATGAAATTAGCGTCTTTAGCTTCTGTACGGTGACGTATCTCCCAGTCAAACCATAGACTGTATAAAATAGAGTGAAACAGAATATTTGAGTGGTGTACAGTTATAAGAGGGATTTAAATCAAATCCTTCGCATCCGATTGGACCGCTGAAAATGGTCGGAGCTTAGAGTTTAGCGCAATACGGAGCTATAGAGGACTGTTGGCTCCAAAAACACTTAAACCTGTTGTTAGATCAGGAGGACGAAGGAGAGTTGAATGAATTAGACCTCAGTCACATTGCTTTGGAAGTGAAACAGTTTTTGCCCACTGATATCCAAATCATAGACTGTCTAAAAATATTGGACATAGCCACCGTCACCCATTTGTTTGTGGACACACGTTTTGAACATGGATGTATTATAATAGGTGGATACTGGACTGAAAATGGCGCGTTGTGCGACCCACTGAATATGTGCAGTAGTGTTTCCCCCGCTGGCCCCGCCCGCGAGTTCCCGCTCGGCCTATAGACTTTACATTGTGGTGACGTCACGGATTTTAAAATCGCTTTTCTCGGCTCGAGGAAAGTTTTATAAATCTAAAACCTCCATGGATCAAAACTTCATAATAGAAAGAGTCATAATTGACCTTGTTTGAAGTTCGAGGTGTCCTGTCATTAGTTTTACAGATGTCTCTTTTGCAATGGTGGTCTATGGGGAAAATGCTTTTTGGGCCGCAGGGGGATTTTTCGCTGCAATACCGCGAGTGGCCACTGGGAAAAATTGGCTGCAAGGCGATGGCGCCCTATCCAGCTCTTATTATACATCCATGGTTTTGAAGCCTCAAGTTTGGCATTTTGACCATCGCCAACTTGGATGTTTGGAGCCAGAAGTGATGAAGTGACCATATTTGGACGAGAGTGTTGCGCTGCCCCTAACGCTAACTGCAGGCTTGGCTAGCACAGTGCATTTATAGTCTATGGTTAACTGTGATGATGCTAATGATAATGCTAATTTTCGTTCACGAAAAACCGCTTAAACCATTAAAACAAAATGTACTTACTAGAGAAACTGAACAGCTGACTCCTTAGAGTCTTTTAGTACAACCAAATGCTGAACAAGAATTTTAAGGTGACCAAAATGTTGCAATTAACTTTCATGAACTGAAAACACACTGAAATAACTACAGCTATGGCTACACCTATGCTCTGTGATTCTGGGGTTACGCCATGTTTACATTACCTAACCAATGTTGCCATCATGGTAGCGACTTGTCAATCACAACATAGCCACTAAACAACATAGCCCTAAAGCATACCCTGCTTTATTGTCAAATTTAAATCAAATGGGACCTTAATTTTACAAAATGATCATCATGCTGTAATCAAGAAGACTTGAAACTAGAGATTGTGACCATAAACTCATTAGGAAAATGTTTACTGAGGTAATAAAAAAGTGAGAAGTTTCTCATAGACTTCCATATAATCTGACTTCTTTTTGGAGCCAGTTGATTCGCCCCCTGATGGCCATTAGAGAGAATGCAGGTTTAAGGAACTTGAGCATTGGCTTCACTTTTCAGACCCGAAAGTACGCGCTTGAGCCAAACACATTTGACTCTATTTATTTGGATGAACTTTTGTTAACACCCCTGAGTGCAGGATGAGTCATCAAATATTTGAAACCGTTTTACAGGAAATAAAAAGACATGCAGATTTTTTTTGACATATTTGGTATATAATGATAAATGAACTGTTAACATGGGGACACAGGATTAAAACTGGGAAAATGTATTTTTCATTTCATGGAACCATTAAGGTACTGGATGGGAAGTTGAAGACACGTAAGAGTATCAAGGGCATCCTGGAGTATGATATAGTTTTTAAAAAATGCATCCTAAATTACACTTGTGATCTCATGTTGTGGCTGGAGGGGAGTAGTCCGCCCAAACATGGCCCCAGGTGTTGCTCCTATGTAACAACAATATTCATTTACTTCATAAGTAAAACATTTGGAAATCTAAATTGATTGAAGAGTAAAGAGATAGCGTTAATGTGGAATATGGTCGACGTATCTGACCTGGCACTTTAAATTTCACAGAAAAAACCACTATAAACCTCAAATTGCAAAACTTTATGCCAATAACCAGAGTAACTGCTAATAACTAAGCTAGTTAAACTAAATGACCAAATAATGACAGTTAGCTTTGCATAATCAGATATTTCCCTCTCACTGTAAACTGCATGAATACTACTAAGTATTCTAAAACACATCTTTCTCCAGATATGCACATATAAATAAAACAAAGTCACACCTACATTCTCAAAGGATTGGCAGTTAAATTTATTTTATCTTTCTTTCTCAAACAGAGAATGGGTGTGGTTAATAGGCGGATGTCATCCATTATCATGGCAACCAGATTGCCATTCTAGTGCACTGGCGTTGTGTAGGAATGGTAGTGATATTATAGCCTAACCTGTCCACTTGCTACAGCATAAGCTAAAGACTTCTTTATTGATGGATCACCTATCCTAAGCAATAACTCCTTGCTTTATTTTATAGTAAACTTTCCTCCTCAGTGGCCGGCCCTGGTTCTGCAAGGGTACAAAAGTATGCATTGCACCCTCAGTTTAATATTTTGCACCCTCAGTTGAAATTTGAATAATAAATGCCAAGTGCAGCGTGATAGGTCTTAGGCGCAAGGACTATGTGGACGTCTCCATGCGCACTTGCTATTTTGGTTCACGTCTGTGCAGCAGCGCAATGTGTTAAAGGGCTGAGTGAAGGTGAATGTAGATCAGCGGGTGTGGTGATTATTAAATACTCTCTCAGCCAGTGACATCAGTGCTCTCATAGCTCTTAGACAGCTGTGCCAAATTAATCACAGTTAAATGTGATAACAACAGCTCAACAAACAAAAAGCTTTTCTTCAGAAAATGTCTGGACAGTTCAGAGCGGCACAACATGAACTCAAATCACCACAAATCTGCAGCCAAAGACAGATGGAGTATAACTTTCATCGGTTAGCCTAGTTACTATAATAAGTCAAGAAACTGATTTGGTGTTTCTGTTTATATGATTATATCGGGCTGACGCTATTTCAGCAATAATTAGGCTAAAATGTATCTCAAATCGTACATGGTCGCATAGTTAAGTAATTAATGTTATACAACAGCATTTGCACTGCAGTGTGTTTCAAGGATAAAACATGAGACGCTATTTTTGCTAAAAAGGAAGTTGGAAAAGAGGCTGTGCTGACGCCTGCTAACCTGACGTCTCCTTCATAAAAAAGCAGAATATTGAGTTATAACCAACCAGTCTGATGTGTGTAGAGGTGTGTGTGTGTGGCTATACTGTAGCAGCCTGGTGACATCAGGCGATTTTAATGAAGGTAAACACAGTAAATGTGCATAATGGCACTGTGCTCTGGCGCAGCACTGCTCAGAGGCTGCAGATTTATCAACAAATCAGTCCTGCTGCCTTCAGGGATTAATTTGGTGAACAGTGTAGATAATCAACATTGTCAGGAAATGATTCAAGTATGAAATATCTTAAAAATGCCAAAATACACTGGAGGGGGGCTTTAATGACGGATTTACAAACAGCTGGTACAAGCCAGTCCTGGTTCCATGTAGGTAGGCAGGCTGATAAGTGAGAGGCACCGCAAAAGTTGGTAGAATTTAGTAGGTTTGTGCCACATTTTTACTGGTGGTGTCTGTACACAGTGAAGTAGGAGGTTTCAGGGCCTTCATACCTTCAGAAAGAGTTGTTACAGTTCATGTTGCATCAAAAACAACTTCTACTGATTTAAAAGCCAGCAATGATAGATGGAAAGCAAACATCAAGCCTTAGTAGGCCTTTTCCAGGGAAGATGTTTTGACCTGTTATGGTCGGAAAAGTGCATGTGTAAATAATAAAATGAACGATGACATTTAGCTGCTTCAGTTTCACAGTCCTGATATAGTGTATCTCTGTCACACTGTCATTAAGTAATGGGACACTTGGACTGAAAAAAGACATTGTTTATACTATTTGTAATGCCTGTGCTTTCCCAACTATGACAAGTCAAAAGGTTTCATGGTTTCCTATCAATGTGTGTACATCCACGTGTTCTTTTTAGGGCAGCAATGAGTATGTTCGCATGCACTAAAATAAGTTAATAACTTACTAACTACTGATAATTCACAGTTTTCTGTCTGGTGTAATATGTATCACCCAATAGGGAGTAGCCTAGTTGTATAATGGGGAAAAACTAAGACTTAGTTGGTGTTTGTTTTTACTTTGATTATTTTACACAGAGCCCCTTACAGTAAGCAATATTTTTTTTCCCAGGATGGCGAAGTCTTGATGCACCCTATTCTGCCTGTGATTGGCTTACCATGATATTCTTGACAATCTCACTCCTCATGCCTAAATCTAACCAACCTTACTAACAAAGGTAATGAGTAATGGCCAGTCAGAGGCAGAGTATGGCGGGTCATTTCTTCGCCATCCTGGGAAAGAAAATTTGGCACACAGTAAACTCTGCTGCCTGTGTTGTTTGTTTTAACATGAACAATGTTATGCTGTTGCTCTTGGTTCTTGGCCACTCTTTTCTTCACTCCTTTACCTTGTCACACTTGTGCAGAACCAAAACACAAAATAAACCAGTTGAATTATAGCATTTGAGTGTGTATGATACTTTAAAGTCTGTATTTATAAAAACAGAACAAAAGTAAAAGGATGTTACCTTTTTAATAGCACCTGTTTTCTCCATTATGACCTTTACCTATCTTGACATGACAATAAAACAACACACCAAAGGCACGTACCACACAAAGATTTAGTCCGTTTTAGTGTTTAAATATATTAATTGATTGTCTCTTTCTTCCAGGTCTTAAAGGCGGAGGCCCCTCAGGTGGTGGTGGTGGTGGTGGTGGTGGTGGTCCTGAAACCTTCAGCTACACCTTCCAAGGTGACCCTCATGCCATCTTTTCAGAGTTCTTCGGTGGACGTAACCCTTTTGAACAGTTTTTTGGTGCACGCAATGGGGGCACAGACGAGGACATGGACACTGACGACCCTTTTGCCCGCTTTGGGATGGGTGGCGGTGGAATGGGCGGGTTCCCTCGCTCTTTCAGCTCTGGTATGGGAGGAATGGGCAGTCACAGTAGCGTTGTAAAGAAACATCAGGACCCGCCTATAGTTCACGACCTCCGGGTGAGCTTGGAGGAAGTGCTGTCGGGTTGCACAAAGAAAATGAAGATCTCTCGCAAAAGGCTGAATCCTGACAGGCGGACACTAAGAACAGAAGATAAAATCCTGGAGGTGCAGATAAAGAAGGGGTGGAAAGAAGGCACCAAAATCACATTTCCTAAAGAGGGAGACGAGACTCCCACAAACATTCCGGCTGATGTGGTATTTGTGCTGAAGGACAAGCCACATCCAGTGTTCAAACGTGAAGGCTCTGACATCGTTTACACAGCCAAGATATCACTCAGAGATGTAAGTTAAGATTACATGCTAAATATATACTCACCTGATATACTGAAATACACCTTTTTAAATATGCTAGAGTAGTAAATCAAAGGACTTGTGGCTGTTATTACTGGTAATCATGTATAGAATGAAGTTCCTGTTAGTGCCCGTTCATGATCTCGTTAACTCACTTTCATCTGCTTTTGTTATCTCTTCTGTCTCATCAGGCCTTGTGTGGCAGCGCAGTCAACACACCCACATTGGACGGCAGAAGTTTTACAGTGTCAACAACAGATATCGTGCAGCCGGGGATGAAGCGGCGCATTAGCGGTGAGGGACTGCCTTATCCCAAACGCCCAGATCGTCGCGGTGACCTAATAGTGGAGTATGCTGTCAGGTTCCCAGAAAGGCTCAATCAGAATGCCCGGGACACCATCGCTCAGGTCCTCCCACGGTCGTAAACAAGACAAACAGACCTCCAGGACTTATCACACTAAGCTGCCAACTATTGTTTTTATGTCTGTCATCACATGGACGTTCATGTGGAGTTTATAAATCACAGCAGACATAAAGGAGAGACACATTGGACAAAGTGTCCTTAATGTAAATACCACCTTGGCAAAATGCTTACAGTGAATGACTGCAGCATTTCGGAGGTTTCAATGTAAATATGACCATTATGGTTTGGTGTTCTGTTTACTTAATAAGATTATATTTTGATGAAAGTAAGTGTATTATACTATATACAATATATGTGCAATATTCTATGGGTAATAAAAGCTCTTTCTGAGGAAGAAGTTTCATGTCTTTGCTGTGTGAAATTGAAGATTTTCATTAAATTGAATGGGGTGCATACAAAGTGGGGGAGAAACCTACACTTCTAGGCTGTGCAGAAAGTTTTTTATATTTGTTTTAATGACTATCAACACAGCTCAAGCAGGGAGGAAAGAAAAAATGTTTGTTAGATGATGACAAAAGGCAGTGCTCATTGTTGGGCTGGATTTTTAGCCATTTTTATGGAAAAGACAATAAAGAAATGGAAATTGGTGCCGTAAACATTAGCCAGAGGGGCCTCAGTTCTTTAGTAACATTGTGTGTTTCCTGCAGCCAGTGCTGACAGCAGAGAGCCAGTGAGGCACTGAAAGCTGCATTTGTAGAATGACTTCTCTTTCCTGCAGAGGGGCTGATGGAAAGCCACTGGAAAGCAGATGGCTATAACTCATAATTTCCACAGTAGCTTCAAGGGGCTGCTGCAACATGATTTGACCTCAAATTCAAATGAGGGGCTTTACAAAGCGACCTTGTTTCAGCCTGGAAATAATACCTCTAGTGCAGTTAGAGGCACATAGTGTATGTTGGTTGGAATACAGTGAAGATACTTTGGACTGATAAGGATAAGCTTTGTCCTTCAAATGTGGCTTAAATAATCTTGACTTTGTTTATCATGGAGAAAGTAACACTGGTTAATTCAAAACTAAGGCTCTAAATAAAAAAGATCTCATTATTGATATTTAAGTTTCTAACTCAGACTGCTGAAGCAGCAGCTGAACTTAAAGATCCCCTCCAGACATGTTTTGAGATGTATATAAAATACTCTACTTTCAATCATAATTTGTGTCTGACATGGTTATTTTCATAAATTAAGTTCAATTATCTTGAGAAAATCCTTAAAATGTCATCTTCTCCCTCACTAAAAAATTCGGAATCCATAAATACGCAAATATTTTTAATAGAAGTTTAACAGCTAGACTCAAGATCAAGACCTCCTTCTCTGTTAAGTCCATCCTCAGTGTTTGTGCACTGGAGACTTCAAGTTTCCACATTGCACGTGTAAGTTGAATATTGGACCACGACTGGCTCCAAAATAGTTGTGATGTCACAAATCCTGCTTGTAGGTACACATCTTAAACTAAGATTTTCATTGAGCGCAGAGAAACTTTCAACTTTCAGCAGATGAATGTGAAAACGGCCTTCTAGTGTCAAACTCTGCACATACATCATTCTGCACAGTGAAGCTCAAACATCCAACTGAGGGAACAAGAAACAAAACACATTTTTTGGGGGGGGGACTATTAGAATGTATTTTTGCACAGAAAGTGCTTTGCAATTTCAAAAAAGACCATATTGGTATTTAAATAAATATTTACAACAGACACAAGAAAAAAATGTTTAAGAATAAGAACAAATCAGGAAATGGAAGCATCAACTAAATGCCTTTGAGAATAGGCAGGTTTTGTGATGAGATTTAAAACTAATCCCCAGAGGGGTTCCATAATCCAGGAGCCAGGACAGAAAAAGCTCAAATGGATTAACAAAGACTCTGGCTTGTGTCCCCTGTCTCTTACATTGGAGACACTTTAGGAAGGGATTAATAACTACGGCAACCAAAAACTGTTTCAATGTACATATGGGCATGTCAGAAATTTATTATATCACGATAAACCCCTTGAGATGTATCATCTCATTTTCAAGGGGGTCCCAAACAAACACTCACACAAAAACACACACACACTCACACAAAACAAATGGAAAACAGACACAATAATACATAACACAACAATGACAAAACAAAGAAACAACAACCAAACAAAAAGTAAATAACCGAAAAAAGAGAGTTACAACCTTAGACTAGACACAATAAAAAGAAAATGATCAATCTATAAATAAAGGAACAGTGATAGCATTGGTAAAAACAGGCAATTTGTTTTAAGATTAGAAAACAAAACATTTAAGGTAACTTATTCCAATCAGAAGGAGTTCGAAGCATAAAAGCTTTTTTTGTTGAGAGGATCTGATCAGAGCATCTTAGTGAATAATTTGACTTATAAAGAACAAAAGAAAAAATACAGACAGACAATAATGATAGTTAAAGTTGGTGCATTTAAAAATAAATTGGTACCAGCGAAATTGACATCTTATATCAAGAGGGAGCTGTCACGAACCGGGCCGCACGGTCATGACAAAGAAGGGAGATGCACACAACAAAGCCAATTAATGACCAATTTATTTAAAAAAAGAGAGTAACCTAAGAGAAAATAACCCAACCTAACAATGGCATGTCTAGTCACTGAGATCAGTAGTGTAGGTGAGTGCATGAGTGGAACAGTGTGTGAATGTAGTGTTGTATGGTGCAAAAAAAAAAGTCAAATATCAACCAAAAGGTGTCTCAGGGAGGAGAGCACACCAGCAACTGCACTACAAAGGGTTTTTGAAGAGGCACTGGCATCCAGAGCCCCAGGTGTTGCCAGCGTTCCTGATGATGCTGCCACACCCACCTCCAGTACCTGCAGAAGCCACAGGCAGACTGGGCAAAGAGGGTCGTAACTTAATATAAGTTGTGAAACACGTCTCTTTCTAACATTAAGTGCAAAACAATGTCTGGAACGATACAGAGCACCAAACACCAACACCAAATTTTACTTTTTTCATGGCATGATCAATGTGTGGTTTAAAGGTAAGTTCAGAGTCAATCCACACACCTAGACATTTAATTTTTTCTACTTTCTGAAGAGATCTACCATCATTACAAGTTATAACCAAAGAGTTGGATTTGGAGTTTAGGTTCTGTCTCACACCAAGAAGCACTGAATAGCGGTAATGTGTTAGCTAACAACCACGTTTGTAGAATAGTAAAATCAGATTGCAGGGCCTTTTGAATTTGTGATATAGAAGCTTTTGATGTTTATATAGTAGAATCATCTTCATACAGTTGTGCACAACCATCAGAAAAGAAGAGTGGGAGATCATTAATAAAAACAGAGAAAAGAAGTGGTCCTAAAGTAGAACCTTGAGGCACACCTCTCCGCTGAGTAAGCAAATCTGACTTATACCGTCTCAAAACAGCACATTGCTTTCTGTTGTGAAGATACAAATTAAACCCCAGCAATGCATATTGGGAAAGACCAATAGCATGAAGCTTGTCAAAAAGAAGATAGTGATCCACCTGATCAAAAGCTTTGGTGAGATCAATAAATATTACTTCTGTGACCATGATCAGATGCAGAGAAAACATTGTTAATGAATTTTAAGAGAACAGTAGTTGTGGAAAAGATCTGACAGATCTGAAACGAAATTGATATTGAGAAAGGATATTATTATCATTATTCTTATTATTCTTCTTCGTATTATTATTATTATTAAGGTACTGCGATAATTAAGGCGTAATACTTGCAGATATCCAAATAGGTGGTACTTCACATGTACATAGTGAAAGATTAAACAGATCAGCCAATAGATAGATGAGAATATGAGATACTAATTTAATGAATTTAGTTTCAATCCCATCAAGTCCGGGACCATTGCTTGCTTTCATATCACGAATGGCATTGCAGAAATCAGGAGTTATTGAATGAAAGAAAAAAGAACTTTGATAAGCTGAAATGAAATTAGAAGTCATGTGTATATTGTTAGGAATTAAATTATGACAGACAAAGGAACAATGCTGTAGGAATGTGCATGCAATAAGTGAGGGATCATTCAGTATTGTATCAGCAACTCTCAATTAACTAGCAGAACATTTATCTGATGTATGAAATATGTTTATCATTTTGCTCCAGAACTGTTTAGGATTTTTGGAATTATCACTCAGACATTTTTTATAGTAATTAGATTTAGCATTTCAGACTTGAGTCTGAATTGTCTGTACGTTTCCCAGTCAATATGTTTCCTTGTCTGATGAAATTTTGCCTATAACTAAAAAGGGATACGAGTTTTGAATTGATCCAGGATAAAAGTCTGCACTTAACTTTTGACAGTTTCCAGGGAGCATGTTTATCAACCACCTGAGTGAATTCAGCGTAAAAGTCCTAAGCGTTTTGAACATCAGCTATTAACTTGAGTCTTTCCCAATTAATGGCAATTAAGTCATGATTAAACATGGTCCATGTTTAATTTTAACCAATTTTGGAGGGGTTTTAGGAACTTTTATCTTCCACACACATTAAACTGCTGAACAGTCACTGAAGCAATCTGACAAAACACCAGCTTTAAAGATTCTATTTCACCCCCTCGCAGAGGCAACTGGGTAAATCCCTGAACCCTATGTCCCTCCGTGCCAGTATGGGACGCAGAACTTGCGTGGTTTGTCTTGGCTCGGGTGCAGCCAGAGCTGTGCAAACCAGCGCTGGAGATTTATCATGTGCAGCAGCCCCAGGCGTACCACCGGACGGGCTGCCGACATCATCCTGAGGAGTGACGTAACGCTTCTTTCTGGTACCTAGGCTGTGGACCTCACACATTGGGTCAGCTGTAATATCACCTCCACATGTTCCTCTGACAGTCGTGCCGTAATTGTGTGGGAATCCAATAGTAGCCCGAGGTAGAGCATCTGCTGGCTTGGCTGCAGGGAGCTTTTGTTGAGGCTGATAGTGAAGCACAACTGCGTGATGTCCTGAATGACCAGCGCTGTGTGGGCTTCCAATTCCTGCCTGGATGTGGCAAGAATCAGCCAGTCTATGTGGATGAGGATTCTTACACCTTTCTCCCTGAGCGCTGGCACCTCCACACATTTGGAAAACGTGTGAAAGGCCAGAGAATATCCAAACAGGAGGTGGCAGTATTGATAGCTCTGTCCTCCCATCGCAAAGTGCAGGTTCTTCCTGTGGCGGGGCAGGATGGGGATGTGGAAGTAAGCATTGGTCAGGTCTATGGACGTCATCCAGTCACCTGGCTGGAGGCGCTCCAGAAGCTGTCTGACCATCAGCATGCAAAAAGGCCAGTCAAGATGCACAAGTCCAATATAGGCGGCAGTAAGGGCTTGATCCCTCATTGAGCTGGTCATGGGGGAGGGGGGCAGGGAAAATTTCCTTTTAGGGCTAGGCAAGGGTCCCGCCTCTGGCTTAGGTCCACTGTGCACACTCAGAGAAGAAAAAACACTCACCTGCGGGGTGTTGTGTCTGGAAAACTGCTCCTCTGTTGTGGTGTTTTGGTCGCCATCTTTCTTTGATTTGAACTATGAAGTTTCTGCAAGAATACTTGGTCATTAATTGAATTCAGGATCAGATGAAAGTTTGTGTAGCTACTGAATCTAGTTGACAGACTTGAGCTTCTGGAGCGTTAAATCATCTTGTTGTATGTGAGTAATGACAAACTTGGTCAGCTAACTGAATGAGCCTAAACTGTTGCAGGCTTGTGTGTAAGGTCTATCTAGATATACTTTAAGCAAGCAATCCAGGTGTGTGTAATAAACAAAACAAACAACAACCACAACAAAAAAACACAATAACACAATAAAATCAAGTTAAATCAATTATGCTTGTACAAAGAACAGGGTCCAGGGCTCCACATTAGGCAATAACAACTTGGCTCATTACTGCAGTAATGAGGAACTTGATAGAAAATTGAATGATTTCCGCTGTGTTTCAGTCTTGCTTGTTTCAGTCTTGCTTGTGTAGTAGGCTGTAACACTGTTAAGGCCCGATGAGGTAAAACTAAGTCTGAAAACTAGCCTGTCTGGAAGAATATGTTTTCATGGTAACTTAGAAAAAACTTGAATCAACTGTATGAAACAAAGTTTTTGAAAATATTCCTGATTTACCCCCTGGCTGCCCACTGACACCCGTGACACAGTCAGCAGACTGCCGGAGTTTCATGCCCTCCAGCCTCATGTACTGTAGATGCACTGAGGCACACAGAGCCAGATGCAAGAGCCTGGATAATAAACATAAACACTCAAGAGTTTCTTCTGTATCGCAGTCATAAACTAGCTCTTCAGAGTGGAGTGAGAGAGTGAAGGGGGCTGGAGAACTACTGTATATTCTTTGTCTTAATAATGTAGCTAAATAGGCATGGTAAAACTGAATCATGCTCATTTACTAATCACACCAGTGGAAGACTGCTGCAAACATTTGCTGCACAATCGCATCTTTGTACCTTTTCTGGATATTAAAAGCACTCATGTTTTATGGCATTAAAGCAGATAATTTGAAGCTGACTGCTGCATTTTGTCTGGTACTGCTGGAACACATTTTTCTTTTAATTACTTTGTTTTTAACTCGGATAAAGGATGGCGATTCTTCATATTGTCATGTTTTGTTGCTTCTCAGGTGAGTTATGATGTCTTTGTAGTTTTATTTATAAAAATTACATTCTAAAATTCATATGTGAATGGGAAGAAATCTTCAACCTTACAATGGTATATGAGTTATTGCAAAAATGAATATTATTGTAAACTGCACTGATGATATTCAGCATGGTGTTTTCTCAGTAAGAGGTGAAAATTGGTGTCACTAATTCATTACAAAATATTTAAAGGTATAGTGGTCGCCTAATGCAATTCCTGAACCCTCTGATATAGTTTAGTCTTATGGAATCAAACTGCTATTTTTATGACTGCTTTATTGACAGAAAAACAACCAAAAAGCCCATTCTACTGAATTAAACAAGTAAGGCATTGTTATTTAAAATTGTATTGCCTCAAACTGCTTTTTTGTAATATAATATGGTAGCGATGGTGGCTTTTTTGCACCGTGTAATACACTTGATTGCACACAGAGTGACAAAAATATCAAAACAAGTGACGTACTGTCTGTATCTTTAATACTGTAACTCTGTCAAATAAAGGAAAAATGAAAAACAATATATATACATACACCATGAAACTATTTCAAAAACAAACAGGGGCATAATTATGGGAGTGATCAAATAAAGTTGAATGAACTGCTCATTGCACTTAAATCATATAGTATAAAACAAATTTTTTTAACCAAAAATGTCTGAATATGTAGAGAAAAAGGACAACACAGCTTCTGTGGTTGTGTAGAATTGATCAAATTAATTGAAGCTGACAGTGGAATGAATACTATAAAAGTTCAAGTTTTGCATGACGTTTTCTACTTTCTAAGTTCTAAGATCCAAACCAGAGTGTCATAAGGATGTTTTAATAATTAAAAAGAAATCACTGTCTGCATCACTTCTCAAACTGTACTATTGTGTTCATTTGATACACAGTTTATCCACATTTCAACATTTGATCTCAGTGTACATAATGATTGTAATCAAAAGTAACAGGGCCCTTTGTGTTATACTGCAGCTGTATGTGCAGAGGCTACACCAATGCTGGAAGTAAGTGGCCATGTTGGAGGAGAGGTCATTATCCACTGCTCTGGTAGCTGGTCCACAAACAACTGCACCAGCAACATGTACTTCTGTAAAGGAGTGTGCTCCAGAGAAAACATTCTCATTCAGACTGAGAGGAAGACATCTGCTGTCACTCAACGAGGGAGATACAGCATAGAGATCAGCAGAGGGGATGGAGTCTTCAACGTGACTATAAAGAGGCTGAAGAAGGCGGATGCAGGGGGATATCACTGTGGGGTGGAGGGAAACTTTAAAGCCTTGTACCAGAAGGTCAATCTCAAAGTCCTAGATGGTAAGTTTTTGGTTAGAATCCTTTTAGATTTGTTCATAAAATTTACCGCAAATATTAGGAAGTTTTGGATATTAATAAACAGTTCAGGATGGGTAATTTTGAATCAAACAAACCTAACAATGTCAACTGAATGTCATTAAAGCACCTTAACATCACAGCACTGACCCCACCAGTATTTTCGTGTAGCTGACAATGTGAGAATGTTTGTTTTGCTCAGAAACCCTGAATTATTATATGCACTGTACATCTTGTGATGCCTTCTCTTCTCCACTAAGGCACAATATCACATGAGCAAACACACACACACACACACACACACACACACACACACACACACACACACACACACACACACACACACACACGCTATTGCTCACCAGTCATCCCCCGTCCTGTTCTCTCAAAGCGTCTACTGTTCCTCCTGGATCTCCCTCCTCCACTACCACCCTGCAGACCGAGACAGAAACTCTGCCCCAAGGCAGCTTCCCATCCAGCGCTGAACCGTCACCAGCAGCAGCAGTAACGCTGTCTGCTACAGACGAGAAAACAAACCAGAAGACAAACCAGAAGGCAGCAAGGACCCTCACAGGTACTTGTTACAAGCATGCTATATTTTCCTATAGCTTGGTTTGGTTAGTGTACCAAAGGATAAAATCTTTTAAAACTCTTATCTTTCAATTTAAGGGCAGTACTCATGAAAAAGGCTCCACTTTATCAAATGATATCACTGGATTGCTTTCTTACCACATATTTAAATACATTTATTTGTTTATTCTTAATCTTTGCCACATTGATTGATCTAAAATCAATCCACGAAAATTTGCAAAAGGCCTAAAAGACATCTGATGTGTAATGGTGACAAAGATATCATTTTACTGACAGGTCGCTAACTATTATTAAGATTTGTCTGGTAGTTAGATGTGCATAATATATAGAATTAAAATTGATTAAAAGGAAATGTATTATTATTATTATACAATAACAATATGTGTTTACATAGAGCCTTTCTTTATAATACACGGTGCTATAGAAGTGAAAGCAATAACACTGAAAAACAGTAAGAAAAACACAATAAAAGCTCCAATAAAATCACACATAACTACATAAAACTAAAGCACATAAAAAGATCACCTAATAAAATATTTATTTAAAAAAAAATCAAAAGTAGGTTTTCAAAAGAGATTTGCTTTTGCTGACTATTTTGGCTGAGATTAGAATATAATGTATTGCAGTAATCCAGAGACAAAAATCAGGGGTTTAACTACTTTTGCTAGGTTAGCTTCAGAAAGGAATGATACTGCTCACCTGAGGAAAGGAGGATTTACAGTGGCTTTCGCTTGTCCACTTGAAATCAAGTCTGAGTTTAATAGCGCACTTAAATACTGAGCTGAGGACTTAACATAAGCTGATAGGCTTCCAAGTTTATCCTGGAGTAGTAGTTTGTCTTTGGAAGGAAAACCAAATAAAAAACCTCCATCGCGTACTGATTAAATCAAAATATCTGCTGTGAAAAGGGTCTATTACAACATATCATTATACAATAACTCCCAGAATGCAGATTACATGTTTCAGACTGAAATTAAATGTAAGAATGAGAAGCTCACTCATGTTACTGTCTTTTTTTTTCTAATTCTGACACAACAATTGAGCCTCAAGATGGATATGATTGTTTGCAGATACCACAGTGGTCATCATAGTTTCGGTGAGCCTGGCTCTGCTGGTTTGTGCAATTATCCCTCTTATATTCTATGGACACTGGCGCAGTAATGCGGGTGAGTTGACACACATGCATCCATACATGTGCACACACACTACTTTCACCCCACAATGTGAACACAGAGCAGGCTCATGTTTGCTTGCACTCAAACATTGAATGAATCTTGTTAATTGTTAGTTTCAGAAGGTCAGAATGGAAATGAAGCAGACAAGGGTGAAGTAAGTGTTATTATTAACCTATTTTCATTTTGATTAAGTACTCATCTCTAATGAGAGTTCACTGCTTGGATGAAAGTAGTCTTAATGATGATTCTGATTTATTCGCAGGGGGATTACTCTGAGGAAACTGCAGTGGTGAGGCTGCAGTCTTTAGAACCCGATGTTGACCCAGAGTCCAGTGCTCAGGATGCTTCCCAGTACGCTGCCATCTACCAGGCACTTGATCCCAAAACTCTGGACTGAGCAGGCTTTCTCTGCTGAGAGATCATCTCTGTCTTTTCTCTGTATTTGAAATCAAATAAAGGACACGTGTTTGAGTATATTTCTGTTTGAGTGCATGTTCTTCACATTTGATATGTGAGATGACAAATCTGATGTGTGATGCAGACAAGATGCTGAGACATCGGTAAAGAAAGGAAAAGGAAATCTGCTCCTGTAATGACATAACGATATGTTATGTGCACAGAAAATGTCCCATAAAAAACACTGCGTAGAGACCTGCAGAGACCTGCGTAGACCTGCAGAGGGTGCTATACACAGTTATAATTCAACATGTCCACTGTTGAGTCAGGCAACCATCTCTCAAAGCTCCATGACCAAAATGTCTTTCTCTTGTTGCAATGTCAATGCGGTCAACAGGATCTGAAGACAGAGTGACCTCTTCATATTGTTGTTTGCACACAAATGTACACACAGACACACACACTGTACATTTCACACACACACACACACACACACATACACACACACACACACACACACACACACACACACACACACACACACACACACACCAAACTAACACTAACTTCTTACACCAGAATACAGCACAATGTCGTACTGTACATGACATTGTTGCTGCGTGATTAAGATTATGATTTTTTTCGATGATCAATCAATCAATTTTATTTATATAGCACAGTCAAATGCAAGTACCACCAAATTACAAGTAAAATGCCAAAATTAGAATAAGAAAAAGATTTAATAAAACCTACTTTAAATTAAATTAATTTAATAAGACAACAATAAAAGATAACTAAATGGTAAAGAACAGTAAAAATAATACAAGAAAATACAAGCAATAAAAGATACAGGTCAAAATAAAATTATAAAATTATAAAACAATACATAATATAAATTGATGTCAATATAACAGTAAAATGTCTATAAAAACATAATAATAATATAATAAGTAAAACTATAAAATAATATCACATTACATAAAAGCCAGACTAAACAGATAGATTTAAGTTTACATTTAAAAATATGAATATTTTCAGCTCCTCTCAGATCCTCTGAAGGCTGTTTCAGTGGCTCGGAGCGTAACGGCTGAATGCAGCATCAACAAATGTTTTTGTTCTGCTTTGTGTAAAAGTTAAAAGAGAAGAACCAGAGGATCTGAGGGACTTTCCTGGTTCATATACCAAAGTATCTGAGAGGCAGTCTGATGCAAGACCATGTAATGCCTTATAAACTGATAAAATAATTTTAAAATCTATGTGAAAAACATGCAACCAATGCAAAGACTTTAAAACAGATGCCCTCCTTCTGGTGTTAGTCAGCAGTATTCTGGATTAATTGTAGCTGATTCATTGTAATGATAAGCTTCAGAAAGCTCATTTTGGGAAAGGAAGTGATTATAACAAGATTGGTTTTCATGTGATATTAATGTAATGAGTTTCATAAGCTCAGTGGCCACATTGTTAATCACACCTCTATTTTTGGGATGCTCAAGTTCCCTGAAGTGTTGATCTTGGTGCAAGTCTTACACCCACAACTCTGTAACTCAACCACAATGACTCACATCTGTACTGTTGCCTTCGTGAGCCTCCACGTCTGCCACTTGTGCTTTAAATGACAACGTAGACATTTTCTGCTGTTCACACGTATATATAGTGCAAGTTAAGAATAGATTAGATTCAACTTAACTGTCATTGAACAAGTACAAGTACATAAGAACAAGATGAGTTGGCATCTAACCAGAAATGCAAATTAGGCATTAAGTGGAGTATTATGGTGAAGGAGAAGTACGCATTGATTGACGTAGTAGTTGTAGGCCTGCACAATAATATATATATATATATATATATATATATATATATATGTGTGTGTGTGTGCAGGTTATGAAATAAACAGTGTTGAATGCTGGTGTATGAAATATATAAACAGGTTGTAAATGAACAGTGAGTGCTAATGCGTGGAATATAAGGCTCAAACTGTAAGTTATTGGCCACATAAATTTGAACCCACATTTAAAAACATTAATAACTTACTTTTAGATGTCCTATATCTAAATGTTGTGTTATCAAGACTTGTGAGTTTAAATCACTTAAAACTTTAAAAACATGTCAAACTGTTTGTAACAGCAACACTTCATGGTAAGGGAAACGAAAAAGCATGAATTCAATCATGACATTCATAATAATAAGTTAATGAATGCAACAACTAAGGTATTTTAATCATCATGATTTCTGAGTTTATTACGTTCACATCTTCATAGTTAAAGTCTGAGAGTCATGAGATACTGTTAATTCTTGTACATCCCTGATAATTCATGAGATATTACATGAATTTCTTTTTCATGCATGAATTCATGATAATTCAATCTAGAGTAGCTGCTGATAGAAACCTTTTCTGTGTTCTTTATGCCATTTAGTGCCTGTATTTGTGCACTTATTGAGCATTTACATTACATGTGTTAATACGTTTTAACACCTGCTTAAAACAGCCATGACAAAGCAACTACAACATTTCAGTATCAACGTGAACTGTATCAAGTTGTATCGACACACATCTAACTCTAATTGCTGACTGAAGTATCAGTAGTAATGGTGAAGACTGAGTGGTTGTAGTAGTAGTAGTAGTAATAATAATAATAATAAAGTGTATGTAGGTGAATTTAATTTCCTGCTTTACTTTTAAGTTACAATTACCTGTATTGCAAGATACACATAAGGATTTGTACAATGTGCAGGGATACTGAAACTGGGTGTAGGCGTGCATCAGGGACAGCGCCCCTCTCACTTCACCTTTGTCTCTTCTCTTGGCTTCATGGCTGCCTCCTACAGCCCCAGACTTCTGTTTGTGAACAGTCAAAACCACAGGAAGAACATAGATGGTTAGAGTGCTTATTGATATTCTCTTTCATTTGCAAGAGGCTGTGCAGTGGTAGAGGTGGTGATTCAATGTGCAGAGCCTGCAGAGACTATACTCAGAAGAAGAACTAACCACAAGGCTATCAGAATGAAGACCTTTTATGTCTTCTACTGTCTTCTATACGGTAAGTGTGCTTATAAACAGTTTCCATTCATTTATCTATACATTCAGTTAACTGAAAGATGCCTTAACTCATGTCATTTTGGCAGCTACATGGACAGAAGGGGCGGATATCCATGTGGAGGGATTCGAGTGGGGAGTGCTCTCTTTCCAGTGCTCGCACAACTTTGCATGGAAAAACAATAAGTACTTCTGCAAGGATCCATGCAAAACCAATGAGGACATACGGGTTACTGTAAAATCTGGTGGAAGAGCAGAGGCAGAAAGGATAAGATTGGTGGACTCGGGCAACGGAGTCTTCAACGTTACCTTCAATCCACTCCATCTGTCAGACGCGGGGAGATACTGGTGTGCAGTGGACAGGCCTGGTTTTGATACGTTCACTGCAGTATACCTTACTGTAAAAGAAGGTATGTGCATGATGTTATAGTTATTCTTATCTTGAATTGCCGTAGATTCATCCTTAAACTGATTGGTATTACATTGTGTTTGTGCATTCATGAATGCACATTCTCCATACAGCTGTTGCAAATGACACAACAACTGTCATACTTGACGTTTCCTCCACATGGACGTATCAGAATATTTCCAGCTCAACACCACTGATATCTCAAATGGACACCAGTACAAATGCTTCAATAGGTAGGAAGAAAAAGTCATAAAGTTTCACCTTTATGATAATAAATAATAGATGAGTAAACTTTTAATATTCTATCCCACCTTATAGCCTCAAACTTCACTGATGGAGGAAAAAACAGCATCAGCGCAAGTGAGTTGGTATAGTTGGTGCACAAATATCAGCTGGTGACGGATACTTATTGTGTTTTTTTTTAATTATTGAGCCATCTGTCCTTTTTTTTGGTCAGGCACTGTATTGTATGCTACTGCCGGGGCTGTTATCATGCTCACAGTCTTGGTGGTGGCAATGAGCTTCAGGAAATGCAGAAAAAAACAGAAACAGCAACAAGTTTGCTCCAACAGTACGGATCACGTCAGTAACAGAGAGGTATGGATCAATATAGAAACTGGATCGATATGTCAGCATGGCTCTTCAGAGCACAACAGTCTTCCTAGAGAAACATGACGACTGTGTTGACAGCGAATTAAATAAATCTGACGACGATCAAGTTTCTTTTCCTGGTTTCAGAGGTCATGTATGTGTGGAGAGGAGTTTCCCAAAAGTCAATCACACCACATTTGTTTGTATTTCGAACCTGTGGTGAGTTTGAATGAAGATGCCTTAAAACCTCAAGGAGTGTGTTGCATTAAAGGAATAGTTTGACATTTTGGGAAATACACTTATTCGCTTTCTTGACGAGCATTAGATGAGAAGACTGACACCACTCTTATATCTCTTTGTTAAATACGCAGCTGCAGCCAGGACATGGTTAGCTTAGCTTAGCATAAAACAAACAAAATGATTTTGTGCAGTTCAGTTTTGGGGAACACTATATGGGTCAATAATTTTCAAATGATTTCCAAGAAGCTTCCTGATAGAACTATGTATTTGGTACTAATTATAGGGAAATAGAGACTGTATTCAATTCGTGCCTTATGAAATTATTATGAAGGGATTGTGGACATATAAAACAAAGTGTTGCTCGTCTTTTCAATTTATATTTTCATTATTATTTTCTGATATTCCATTTTGCAGTGCATCATATTTACAGTGCAAATTTCACACTAGATCAGTAAACTTTATGTGGCATCTATAAGTTTCACTGAGTATACAGACACAATTCAAGTAAGCGTAGTAAAAAAGCAGAGCACACAAGAACCTGCTGATTACTTTTCTTCACTGTCCAACAGGCCGACTGTGAGCGTGGTGAGACTGGGGAGGAAGTCCGATCCATTAAAAATCTATCTGAGAAGAAACAGGATCCACCAACATCTGCATCCACAGCAGCCGATTGTAGCGTACCCTTTCATATCTATGAAAACGTCTGCTGTGACAAAGATACCGCCTATTCGAACTACTCAGCCAGAAACATCCAAGACAAGCATGACGCCAGCCCTAGGATCTACATCAAACCGTTGCCACCTATAATATCTCAAAGGCCCGGTGATGACTGTCTAAGAAAACACACAAATAAAGAGAGCTGTACCAGTAAAGTGTTGACTTGTCACTCGAGATCCTGCTGTGATTCGGCTGAATCAAGGCCCAGATCACTTTGGTTTGGTCTGGATTTATCAGGAACAATCTGAGTTACTCTCAAACTTGGTATGATGTTCATGGACGTGTTACCTCTTATACTCTCCAGATATATCTAAGTGACATTATCTGTCACTTTGAACTACATTTTTTCCCCTTTACACAGGCAGGCTGAGGGGTGTAGACAGATTCTATCTTTGTTTAGATTTTGTTTCTGTCCGCTTGCCAAAAGAGAGACAATTTTACTTTTAACTTTAAAAATGGCATCTTTCCTAGCTGTTGTTTTGCAGAATTATTTTCCTTTCTTTTGAATATTTTTGCTTTAGTGATGACAGTCCAAGCTCAGATATATGGTTGTATACAATAACAGCAATATAATACCACAGCTCTGATTAAAATGTACCTTTATGAAACTTAAAATGTTCAATTGTTTGCTGAAACGGCTATCGTTGATAGACGTGTTGATTTAAGACTTAAATAACTTCTTTTAAGACTTTTAAGTGCTGTAACATCACAGTGTTCTTGCAGTGGACTGCATTTTATGATAAGGTGTTTTTTGTAAAGCACTTTGAGCTGCAAAAACTCTGTTGATGGCATTTTTTTCTCTCTGTATGCGCAAAAAACAATGGTCTCTCTGCATTCTCAAAGAAATGTAATATTTTCAGTTTAAAAAGTGTGATTTCACTGCTATTGTACATTGTAATGTACATGTGTTCCTGTAATGTCTATCCTCTGTATGTGGCTCAGTGTGTGTGAGGTCCAGGTATTCCTCATGTTGTGGGGACGTAAATCTGTCTACACAGTCATGTGGTGGGGACTCTCTGGGATTATGTGGTCGTGGATGAATCAACGCAATGTCCTCCTCTGACAAAAGCAAGTGTGTGCGTGTTTGTAAATGACTGACTGGACCTGATTATGTCATGATGCATACACACACTCTATGTATTCAGTTAGTGAGACCATGGGGAGAGAGAGAGAGCTTTAACCATTTTTGGGCTGATGCGTCTGTGTGTAAGATTTGAAAAGATTTGACTTTGGCGACACTCAGTGGTCATTTCAAAAAACAAAACGTGGCAGACAGCAACGTACACTGACATGTCCCACCGAATGAGTGTTTCCTGCACATCACTGCAAAACTGTGAAATATACTGCACTGTGTGTACTATCACGCTGTTGTATAATTCAAAATAAGAAGATGTTTTAGGCCTAGTTGCTTGCATAATATATATCTAAAGACAGACTTACTGAATTTTAGAGTAATGAAATAATGGAGGAAAAATTGAAATTTGGGAATGCCGAAGAGGGAAAGGCTTCAGGAGTGCAATTTAGAATAGAGGGTCAAGTCTAGAGGTCAGTTACAATCCTGATTTAACTTTTGCTGAGCTCCATTTTTGACCTGAATGTTTGAATCTAAGACACAAGTTAGATCCTGATGTAGTATTGCCGCTTGTTGTTCTTACGCAGATCAGATATTAATAATGCATGTTAAGATACAGTTTTGATGAAGAATATTTTATAAATTGTTTATTCATAGTAAGTGTGAGCGTTTTTCTTTTTCTGTCCTTTTTTTTGGCTACTTGAAGGAAGTGAAACACACTGTAAACACAAATGAATCTGTAGTATAAAGTTGCTATGGTAAACAAATACAACTGCTTATTTACACATAAAGCAGACACAGAGAAATTTAAGTATTAATTTAGAGTTATGTTTCAGTCAATCTAATAAATTAATAAAAGACTCCAATATTCACTCTCCTTTATATATATCTTTATATATATATATCTGGCTCCTTAGCTGCTAAATGCTCCATTATGTTCACCAACTAACTGCTAATGTCTCCGTCTGCGGTTTAATCCTGCAGTTGGTTTATTAAAGAAAACTTAGACAGCTATAGCAATAAAAACAGCAGTATTGATTGGTGCAGATTTAATTGCTTTAATAAATCACTCATTGATGCTTGTAGATCAATAATAATAGCATTTGGGTTAGTACATCATGGAAAATCCCTGTGGCTGCTGTACCAGACAGCAAGTACTGATGTGAGGCACAAGTACAGTCGACCTATGTGATCACTAAGGTGGACTACACAGGAGGATGGGATTGTTTTAAAGGAGTCAGTTCAATTTGCACTATTTTCTTAACTAAAGAAAAAACAGTGATTTACTGATGTGCATGGTGTAAAAAAGAGTTTATAAAGACATAGATAGGTCACTTTTTGAGTAACACAAGCAGTGATTTCACTTTCATAGGTTGAGTGTTGTGTGTGGGCAGCGTCATTCATGAAAGAGGAAGAGGTTTAAACTCATCAGCCTGAAAGCACCTGATTGAACACACAGACACGATCTTCAGACCAGATTGCTGCCTCATTGTGTATCTAGGGGAGAATCTAAGAGTGTGGACTGAAGGAAAAGTTGGAGTGATGGGAGCGTCCTGGATCTCATGGAGAACAACTCTAACTGCCATCATTACCATACTACAAATCCCAGGTGGGCTGTGTGCTTTTGCTTTGAGTTAAACTGCTTATTGAAACTTATTGAACAATTTTGCAACTAATACAGTTTATTCTGACTGACAGCCCTGATCGGTGTCAAAACCTCAGCTGTCATCGGTTTGGAGGGTCAAAGATTTGACTTCAGATGTGAATATCCACACGACAAGCAGAATAATGCAAAGTATTTCTGGCATGTTGTTGACAACATACCCTCTGATGACCTGATATGGACCAACGAACACGACCAGTTGGTGAGGAAAGGACGTTTGTCTCTGTACGACAACACCACCGGAGCCTTCTTCATGGTCAGCGTGGATAAACTCGTCCCAGTGGATAGTGGGACGTACTGGTGTGGGGTGTCAGATCATATCACTGTCATACAGCTGAATGTTTCCCGAGGTACAGTATATCATGTTACAGTATCACAGGATCATAATATTAACAGTTATAAAATATGTGGCTTTCAGTAATGCATATTATATTCAAATGAATATCACAAAATCTGATATCTGGTTAATGATTACTTTCATAGGTCGCTTACAAGAGAAATACTATAGTTTCTCAGACTATTTGTGGTGCTAAATCAGGTAACAGGACCAATCAGAGTGCTCTGACAACTGGAAAATATCACATTTTGTCCTGATATGTCCACCTGGTGATTGTGATCTAAAAATGTCTCAAACAAACTCTGAATAAACTCATAAACTCAATAAATTCAATTCAATTGTATATATATACAACCGAGGTTATATCATGGGACTTTTTCTCATAGGGCAGGTCTACACTGTACTGTAAATGAGAACTAAGTAGAATTACTTTCACCACACATGTTCCTCTTCTGAACTTTCTTTTCTGTAAAAATGCTGCAGCAATTATACTATTAAACTAATTATTGTTTGGTTTCCTTCAACAACAGCAACCCCCCCAGAAAATCTCATACATTACAGTAAGATCTATGTAACTAGACAGTACATCAGGCTGCTCTGTGTGTATTTATTTGTGTTTACCTAAATACTTTGTGCTCTTGTCTTTTCCAGTAACTGTAACACCAATCTCACAAGAGAACATCAGAGTAGATAGTAAGTGACGTGTGTGTGATGTGTGAAATTGGTATGTTTGTGGAAAATGAGTGTACAGCCAAGTTAGCAGCTCTGTTGGGCTGTAATGAGACATTGACTGCAGTGTTTTGAACTAAACGATAACATGCTCACAATGACAGTGCTGACATGCTGATATTTAATGTTTATCATGTTCATTATCTTAGTTTACCATGTTAGCATGCTAACTTTTACTAATTGGCAATAAACACAACAGCTGAGGTGGATGGTAATGTCATGACTTTTGCTGATGTTTGGTCATAAACCCAAGTATTGGACAAAATTTTGACCTAAAAATAGTGCTATATGAAAAATGAAGGGATCACCAAACTTATTATGATTCATCACGAAGAGGACAGAAATGTCTATTCAAAATTTCATAGCAGTTTGTTCAGTAGTTGTTGAGACATTTCACTCAAAACCACAAATGTCAACCTCATGGTGGTGCCAGAGGAAAAGGCAGGGACCTCCATATCTTCCTCTGTGGACCAATAATGTTTTACAAAATTTTATTGCAAACCATTGAATGATTATTGAGATATTTCAGTCAATCAAACTGGTGGACTAACAAATTGACATCCCTTTAGCCTGGCTAAAGTTTGTATGTGTGTGAGTTAATCCTCAGCCGGCTGATCATCAGTTGTCGTTCTCTCCTGCAGAGCATAACCTGCCGCTGTTTCTGACTGCAGTGATGTGTGTGGCAGCGCTGCTGTTTGTGTGTCTCTTTACACTTTGTCTTCTGCTGGCTGTTAAACACCGGAGATCAGGCCCACACCAGAATAGAGAGGTTTGTTCAGAAACCTTTTTTTGTCTGATGGAAATAGCACATTGTCCAGTGAATCATTTTGCATAGAGAAAATAATATGATCTCTCATGTAAGTTCACCGTCATCAGGTTTCTGCTCATCCCACAGACATCATCTGACTACGAGGCAATGACACCTGATGTAAGAACTGAACTTGAACTTCGCTGCGGCTGTTCAGATCCAGACTGTGCTGATCTTTCAGCTTCATCACCGCCAAAACCTGACCTCTGCACCCACTTCACAACAAAGCAGCGGGAGTCTACTGTCTCTTTCGGCCTTGATGAATACGCAGATGTGGATGTGTCAGGTAACATCTGCCAGTACCAACAGCTGGATCTCAGCCGGTTAGAGGAACACGTCTATGACAGCCTTCATGGAAACAACGTCCCCAAAGATGGACCTCTGGCAGTCAAAGAGAAGATTAACTGTTGATATGACTGTTTCAGGATAATTCCAGGCTTATTATAACTTTTTAGTCATCATTTCATAATTTTAATGTTAACCTATATTTTTCAACTTGCCATGTTCCCAGATCTCACCAATTAACTTGGCGAATAAAGTCTTGAAATAAAGAGTGAGGGATGCCAATTCAAGATTTAATGACTCCGGATCTTTAATAAGTCAAGTAGTTATACTGTTATTTTTGCTGTTTTTTTCCTAGAGGAAAATGTATATATGTACTGTATATATGTATGTGTTTTCGATGGCACAAACAAAATAAAAAGACTCAAAAGAGAGATGCTACAGTCTGAGCAGGAATCTCTACTCAAGCCATCAGATTTAAGTCCACCAAGAAGACTGGATGATGTAACCACAATCTTACTCAGCTTTATTGTATATTTCATCAAAATAAACCAAGTGGTAATGTCTAAGGGTGTCCTCGCATTAATTATTTACCTGCCTGAGACCTCTTACACTTTCACTGTGAGACATGTGAGAGATAGTAGAGACTTTCTCATTGCTCTCACATGTTCTAAGTGGTTTTGGAGAGAGATGTAGACAGAGGAAACTGGCTAAACATAGGAAGTGTGACAACAAAGAGGAACCTCTGACAATGAGTTGACACTCATTTAGAGAGGATTACAAAGGTGTAAAAACTGGGTGTGAAAGAAAAGGCAAGTGACAAGTAAAGATGCACAAATCATAAGACCAGCATGGAGATCTGGCGGTGAGTAGGAGGTTGCACCCCATATTTAAGCAGACCTCCTGATGAGTGGCAGCTGTTCGCCCGACTTCTGCACACCTGTCTCCACTTCTGCAATTAGAACCCAGAGAGAGACACACACACACACTAGGAGGAGGCAGAAGTGGAGGGCATTGCCTCACAAGCGACTCGATCTCCCAGGTGATGGCGGCAATGACGCAGGTGGGTGGCAGGATGGGGTCTGGAGTGGGACTACTCTCCTCGATGGTGAACTGGCGTGACAGGACATCGGGATTGATGTTACAGGAGCCTGGACGATAAGTGAGGGAGAAGTTAAATCTGCCAAAAAAATAGAGCCCACCTTGCTTGACGTGCTTTTAGTCGCTTAGCTGACTGGATGTAGGAGAGGTTCTTATGGTCGGTCCAAATGACGAAGGGTTGGTTGGAACCCTCCGACAAATGATGCCACTCCTCCAAGGCCAGCTTAACTGCAAGAAGCTCCCTATTGCCGATGTCATAATCCCTCTCAGCAGGAGAGAGTCTACGAGAGAAAAAGGCACAGGGATGGAGTTTATTATCGGCAGAGGAACGTTGTGATAGGATAGCGCCCACCCCAGTGTCAAAGGCATCCACCTCTACCACGAACTGAAGGGCAGGGTCAGGTTGGACAAGGACTGGAGCGGAGAGGAAGCGGCGCTTGAGCTCCTTGAAGGCCGCTTCAGCCTCAGGCATCCACCGAAAGGGAGTGGAGATGGAGGTGAGAGCAGTGAGTGGGGCAGCGATGCTGCTATAATTCCGGATGAACCTCCGATAAAAATTAGCGAACCCCAGGAACTGTTGCAGTTGCTTGCGGTTGGTGGGTGCTGCCCACTCTGACACAGCGGAAACCTTGGCGGGGTCCATCTGCACCTCTCCTTGTGTGATCACGTAGCCTAGGAAAGACACTGTGGGGACATGGAACACACACTTCTCTGGTTTGACATAGAGTTTGTTTTCGAGTAAGCGTTGGAGTACCTGCCGTACATGATTCTCATGCTCCTCAGGGGACTGGGAGAAAATCAGGATGCCATCCAGATAGACGGAAAGGAAGCAGTTGATCATGTCTCGGAAGACATCATTAACTAGAGCCTGGAAGACAGCAGGAGCGTTAGTTAATCCAAATGGCATGACAAGGTACTCAAAGTGCCCCAAAGGTGTGTTGAAACCTGTCTTTCATTCGTCCCCCTCCCGGATACGGACAAGGTGGTAGGCGTTCCGCAGGTCCAGTTTGGAGAAGATGGTGGCTCCATGGAGGGGGGCAAAAGCAGAACTGATAAGAGGCAGAGGGTATTTGTTTTTTACAGTGATGTTGTTTAAGCCACGAAAATCAATGCATGTTCTCAGGGTCCCATCCTTCTTACCCACAAAAAAGAAACCAGCACCCACCGGAGAAGATGAAGGTTGAATTATACCTGCGGCCAGAGAGTCCCATATATACTTCTCCATCGCCTCCCGCTCTGGCCGGGAGAGGTTGTACAGCCGACAGCAGGGAAGAGGGGCCCCGGGCAGGAGGTCAATAGCACAGTCATATGGGAAGTGTGGTGGCAGGGACAAGGCAAGATGTTTACTGAAAACTGGGCCCAGATCATGATAAATCTTTGGAACAGTGGAAAGATCAGGAGGCTCTGGCAGGGGCAATGACTCCGTGATGGCAGGGGCTGAGGCAGAATGCAAGCAGTTAGAATGACAGAAAGTACTCCAAGAGGTGATCTTACCCGTGGTCCAGTCTATATGTGGGTTGTGGGTCAGTCAATGATGTGAAAACTGATGACCTCTTGATGGTTTCCAGACAACCGGAGGGTTACAGGGACTGTTTTGTGGTCTACCAGGGCCAATAGCTGACCATTAAGGGCTTTGGCCTCCAGAGCCGAATCGAGGGGCTCCATCTCGATCCCTAGTTGCATGGCCATGTTGCGGTCAATGAAACTCTCATCAGCTCCTGAATCAATGAGAGTGGGGAGATGTAATGACTGGATGCGCCAGCAGATGGTGGCGTTGAGTAGTGGCAGAGAGGGAGATGATCTGGCTGCTCGGCTCATCAGTATTTCTCCCAATACTGATGAGCCGACTCTTTTACTGGGCGCGTTGGACAGGTGGAGATGAAGTGACCAGCTTGGCCGCAATACAGGCAGGACTGGGAGTTAATACGGCGAGCCCTGTCCTCTGCACTCAACCGGGCACGGCCCAGCTGCATGGGCTCCGGCTCGGCACAGACCGTGACGTCACGGCCGGACTCAGGAAGACACAGAAGTGGACGCCGAGAAGCAACCGATGGGGGTGGGGAAGGATGTTGAGTACGGGTGGACTTCTCCCTGCGGCTCTCCCGAAGGCGGTTATCCACCCGGATGGCAAGGGCTATGAGCTGGTCAAGGTCGGGAGGGTCGTCATGGGAGGCTAACTCATCCTTCACGCTGTCATTGAGGGAATCCTGGAATACGCCCTGTAGTTCCTCGTCATTCCATCTGCTCTCCGCAGCAAGAGTCCGGAACTCGATGGCAAACTCGGCTACGCTGCGGGAGCCCTGGCGGAGGGAGAGGAGGCGCTTGGCTGCGTCTCCACTCCTGCAATTAGAACCCAGAGAGAGAGACACACACACACACACTAGGAGGAGGCAGAAGCCATTAGGTTTGGCAACCACTGTTTAAGTCTTAAAAATTTAAGTTGAGATGGAGCTTTGCAATATGACAATATATATTGTGTGACGATAGAAAAACATTTTCATTTCATATTATGCTCTATTGTTTATCGTTTTGCAAATTACACTCTTTAAGGTAACATTTTTTGTCATTCGGAGCATGTCCATTTTTTGCACGGATTACATTAATAAATTACTCTTCATGGCTTTTTATTTGCGAAACTGTTATTGCACTTAAAATAACAAAAAGTTTAGTTGTCATCAACTCTCCACCGCTGTCTGTCCTGCTGCGCTGCACATACAAACCCCGCCCGCACTGAGAAGAGAAGAGAAGAGAAGAGAAATGAAGAGAAGAGAAGAGAAGAGATGTCATTTATAGTCGCACTACTCTGCTCTCTATGGCTCACCACGGGTGGAGCTGAGCCCTCCGTGTGTGTGTGCTGCACACACAGGAGAGACACTGAACCAGGTGAAGTACTCGAGTTAACGACAACTACACTCGTTACATTACTGTAAGTGCAATAAAGGCTTTGGTCATATCTTCCAGCCCTAGTCTGAGTCTGAGAGTGCAATTAGTGAGGGTATAAATCAGATTAAGAGTTGACCTTTGTTGCTCTCTGTGTGTTTTGTGCAGGGTTATGGGACATGCCGACTGAGGCTATGACAGTTACTGGAGAGTTGGGGAAGGACATTGAAATCAAATGCTCTCACACCAATGCATTTTACAACGTCAAATATTTCTGCAATATTTCTGCTACAGCATGTAGTAATGAGGACGTCCTAATAAGCAGCAAAAACAAGGATTCAAACGGAAAATACAGGATTAGAGATGAGGGAAACACCTTCTACGTGACCATCTCTGGTCTGACAAAGGATGACTCAGGAGCTTATCGGTGTGGAATAGATAGAGTTGGTGTCAACCAGTGGCGGCTGGTGACTCAAAAAATTGGGGAGGACAGGAGGAAAACCAACATGGAATCTTACAACAAACCGCATCAAACTATATCATTGTCCCACCTGATAAAGTCCGAGGGGTGGGGGGCAATTTTATATGCCAATAAAACAATTTGCTTGAGTGGTGAAAAGGCTGCTTCTTTAAAGACATTTAGCATATACATAATGTCTCTAAACAAAGAAGAGCTCATTTTAGCCATGGAGTGGTTCAAATGTGTCATTTTAACAATAAAGTGAAATTCAAATGTATAGTATTGTTCTATTGTGACAACAAATTTATGTTCTCATCAAAAACAGACAACATATCACATGATTTACATGTGTTTCCTATGTATTTTCTTAGTATACAGAAATATATAAAGTAGTACAAAGCTTATAATGTGATACAGGTTCAGATCAGTGCTGAATATTAGAAAGATTGAACACTAAAAACATTCACAGATCTAAAAGTGTAGGTTCACATCAGAAAGTATTAATGCATGTATCAAATACATGACTTACACACTCTTATCTATATGCACCACCTACAAAATATAGCCTACAAAGCTGACATGTTAACACTAGGGGTGTTAACATGAACACAAAGCTCACGGTTTGGATCATATCATTTGAAATCATATGGATTTGAGTAACGGATCAGATCATTATTAGGATCAGCGAAAAAAAGGGAGGAGACAAATAAAACTTTGTTTTCCATTTATTCTGTAACACACTTACAGCCAGAAACAGCAAGGAACTTTTGCCCGTGGTCTTTAATGAAAACAACATTTAAGATGTCCATTGTTTAAATAAAATAAAATATATAAAATATTCAATGCTCAGTTATTGCAATGTGAGGCATGAAACCTTCCTCTTTTAAACAGTGAATGAAACAGCCTCTGTCCACATCATCAAAACTTGATGATAACAAACATTCACCGCTAACGTCAGTTAGCAGCTAGATAGCTAATAAGCTGCTCAGCTGCAGCACATTAAACAGCGGGTAAACATAACTCAAATGTCACATCGGACCCGTTAGATGCTGGTTTCATCGTTGCTCTTCAAAATCACTGTTAGCGACACGCTGTCTGTCCATGACTTGTACTTACAGCACTTTGTTTACTTTGTCTTAAATGAGACATTAAATTTTGCAATTAAACCACAGTTCATATGCCTGCCGAATCGTGGGGGGCGATCTGTACGGATCACGGATTAACGACGATCTCTTACACCACTAGTTAACACTTGTTATTCCAGTTATTTTAAGCTTATTACTCAATATAGCTTAAAAACAAACTAAAGAAACTGTCAGAAGCAAGCAGCCAGACCTCCTACACACTAATCATACAACATCAACAGGTGACTGAACAACCACTCAATTAAAAATGAATGAATGAGTGAGTCCAGACAGCTCACTGTGACTGAGACAAAGAGAGAGAAGCTGTATCTGACTCACGTTATCTGACGTCTTCTTCTTTCTTTCATGGAGATTAAGTATTCATGTCATAACGTTCATCTGTAGCTGTTGGTCATCTTGTTTGTTAGTTAACAGAACTTTGTGGCTGCTGGTTAACCAATCTGATATCATTAGCAACAATGACAAACAAGCTAACTCTCCTGGTTGTTTCTCCGGTTGCTTCTCTCTCCAGCCTCCCCGGCAGCGTCCTGCAGCTGCTGCACTGCACAGACCAGATAATTTCTTCCATTAGCTTAACAACAGTCCTTAACAGTCCTTCCATGGATGTATAAAGAGTCCTTCAGGCTGTTACAACAAGCCAGCTGTTACATTGGCAAATGCAAGGAGCTATCTACTGCTGCTACTCTGCCTTACAGTGGAGGGAATTGAAGATGAAATCTGAATGATTTTTCATCAGAGTCTCAGATCCAACCGGACAGTCTCTTCTACTCCACCGTCAGCTTCAACAAGGACACAGACTGCAGCACTGTCACACCTCACTCTGCAACAGTCACATACTCCACCATCAGACACCAATCAACAGTCTACTGCAATGTCTGAGCTCAGTGCTGATGGTCTTCAATGTTTGGCACAGTATCTTCCTCTCCTTTAACTTTCTGTGTTATGCTCAACACATAATCACTTACATTTATAAAGACAGTAAATTCACAGGTTGTTGTGAATTAGTTATTGTATTAATTATTAATTTATCATTTAACTTAATACGGGACAGATATTATGGAAAAGATACAGATGATGAATTTTCATCATGTCCAGTACGTAGATTTCACCCTAATAAAATAAGATTAAATTCAATGTACACATTTTCTTCTCAGTGTGTTGTTTTGTGTTTTCTGTGAGCATGTGGTTAACTATGGTGAAGTAGTGGGAGGACACTGAAAAAGCGATGTTCACACCTACCACAATACCCCTCAAACACACACACACACACACACACACACACACACACACACACACACACACATACACACACACACACACTCACTCACACACACACACACACACACACACACACACACACACACACATACACACACACATACACACACACACTCACTCACACACACACACACACACACACACACACACACACACTCACACACAAATGATCTTAAGAAAAAGTGATGTGAAGCAAAGGAAGAGACCAGTGGAAAGGCATCACACAGCTCTAACTGAACCTCCCACGCTTCATTATTATCCCCATGACTTCCTGGTTCACTGTGCAGTTTCAGTAACATTTCTTGAAAAGGACGAATGCCTTTCATTGGATTTCAAGCTAGTTAAGTGGACTGAGAGTTTGTGAAGTGCAGAGAAACTATTAGACGCTGATTAATATAAAAAAGTGGGAATTTAACTAAAGGTCATAATGAGGAAAATGCTTCTTCTCAGCATCTGGTTGCTCTCTGGTAAGTACCGAACTCAACACACATTCAAGCCTCTAAAATCATCTCTGTACAGTGTTGATATTCTTTGGTACACAGTTAAGAACATTTGCCTTTTTTTCGACACTTTAAATTAAATTTATTATTGAATGTAAGCTCCTTTGAAGACATCCTGTTAAAGGATGACGTTCTCTTTATAAAACAGCCAAAGCTAAAGCTCCCTGCACATTTGACATTTTTGATTACAAAAATACTAAAATCTGTTTATTTTTCTTTTGCAGTAACCAGATGCTATCACCACAAGATTCTGGTATATTCAGGCCAGGAGGGAGGACTGGTTCACATCGACTGCCCGTATGACTCAGGATATGAAACATATCCTAAATGTTTCCTTAAGGGCGTCTATGCTTTTAGGGAAACTCTCATTAAAACCACTGATAAAATGTGCAAACAGAAGACAGAAAAGAGGAAGTATGATCTCTGTGATGACACAGAGAAAAGAATCCTGCATGTGACCATCTATAACCTGGACCTGAAAGATACTGGGACCTATTGGTGTGAAATGGATGCATATATTTATGATCCAATAATAGAAATTGACCTCAAAGTCCACAAAGGTATGTTCAAATCAACTATTCTCTTTCTATCTTTCTATCTTTACTTTTTGCTGTATTCATTCTTCTTCCTTTCTCTGACAGCTAATGCACCTGTCAAACCTCAGCCGGTCCCCCTAAATCCTCCTATTCAGACTACAATGGAAGCCATCACCATGACTCAGCAACAATCAGCAAGAACAACAGGTTATATAAACTATTTATTCTACCAATTATGTTCAGGAACATATTTACTTATTAAACAGAGACACATTCATATATATCAAATACATCTCCATAATCACAGGCATTTATCTGGTGGATGTTTCTTCTTTTTCTCAGTGACAGTGGATGCCAGCGTGACAACAGTGGGGTTCACAACATCTGAAGATGTAAACACAGGTAACACATCACACACACAGCAGTTTATTCAGATCATGGGGAGCTTGGCACTTCAAAAAGAGGTGTAACAATTTTCTGTGAAAAAGTCTTGCTAATGAAGCCATCTGGTGTTCAGTCTTTATAATAGACAAAACAAGTTTTACATAGCAGCTTTCAAACACAGAGGCAGTAAAAATACTTTACATGAAGGCAGAAAAATGCATTGAAACAACATTTAAAAACATAACAAAAAGGAAAGTGAAATCAATTAAAGAAGAATAAAATAGAATAAACTAATATTAAAATATACACAAAAAATAATTTCAGTTGAGGGAATAAATAAAAGGCAGAAAAAACCAGGAGAGTTTTTCATTTAGATTCACAAGAGTCTAAAGTTTTGGTGTATTTCAAGTGGCTGTAATCAATATTTATATATCAACAACGGATCAGAATCTTGTATGTGAAAGTTGTCGCTTGTAACTTAATGACACAGAATCATCACTCGACTCTCTGTTCTGGATTAACATCTTTCAGCTCATCGTTTTTGTTTTATGGTCCACAACTTTACTGTTTTGGTTCACTCTCACCGCTCTCATTGTGTTATTTTTGAAAACAGCAGGTAGATGCTGAATGTTCTGCTGAACATACAGTACAGTACTGGAGCATTTAGCAGCTGAAGAGCCAGATCAGTTTGGTGTTGGTTGAAATGTCAATATTGTGTTTAGAGCTTATTTCCTCTGCCCCCCAACTGGCCAAAAATCAGTTAATGTAGGCTTTAAATCATCATTTGGTTCCATCTTTGTGCAGAGCCTAGATACACAGTCAGCTGTTTCCCTTTCAGGGGTTTTACAACAGGAAAATGAATGCTGAATTAGGATGTCATCTAGTTTGTCATTTAGATATTTAATACTTAATTTCAACACTTAATGTGTTGTACAAGTTTATATACTGTAGTATATATGGAGGCATAAAAGAGCAGACTTTTTTTACTTAGAAATAAACATTTCTGTCAAGTAAAGCTGAACAGCCTAGAGATATATGATTGTAAACTCCATTCTTATTTTTTACATTTTTTAATCTGTAGTATATCTTTGAGTATTAGATGTATTTAATGTGATATTTCCTTCTGTTAGCACCACCGGCAGGAAAGTGGCTGTACTTGGTTATGGCTGCTGCTGCTCTGCTGCTGGTTTTATATTTAGGACTGAGAAGCCACAGACGTGATACAGCGAGAGGTAAGTGATCTCAATTTAATATTTATGTCTCTGCAACATTATTATTTAGCCAGTGAGTCTCTGACTGCAAATCAGGGGAGTTGGAGTTAAATGATTCTGCTCAATCTTTCAGTGTGCATCATGTCATTAATTATGGTTCAGATTTGTGAGATCTAATGCTCATTGTGTATTAGTCCCAGTCACCACCGGTTCATCTGACACCATATACACAACAGTAACCTGTTACAGAAGACGAGATGCCCACGGATCGGTTGGTCAACCAGTCACAATCCAGACTCGGAGGACTAATCCAGTGTTCAGCAACTCAATTAGCTCCTCTCTGCAGGACAGTTTCTCTGCACCGATAATCAATCAGCACAAGAACATCTGCAGCTCATCCACTGACAGAGACCAACACACTAGTGAGGACGACTCCCAGCCCAGGAGACAGATAACATTAGATGCCTCTGTGCTAACCTCTGTGGTGTACACCATCATCAAACACCCAAAGAATTAGTCCCAGCTGGTGTTATTGTTGTTTTATACACTCATTTCTTAATATTTATTAGTTTGTCAGTCAGTTCATTCAGTGGTGTGTTTGATTTCATCATTTCCTGTATTATCTTATCACTGCACATTCGCTTGTTTTAAAGTGTGGAATTAAAAATCAGATGTAAATCCAAATTTTTCTACTGTATCTTTGCCACACTCTCTCTCCAATACGCTGAACAACCTTCAGCAAGCTTTACAGCCTGTTTAAAAAGTCTTACAACTGGTCTAATTAACGACTTATAATATCTTCAGTCATTTTTAGAGTGTCAAAACAAAATGTTGGGGCAGAATATAATGTAATTCAATAACATATCAGTGATGGAAAAATGGGCAACAATTTATTGTTTTATTAATTATCATTCACTGTTTTTAATGAAGCATTGTGCCACCATTAAAAGAAGCTGGTGATCTTTCTTCTTTATTTTTCTTATTGTCAACAAATCTCATGTGAGAGCCAAACCAACAATTAATTGATCTACTTACAAAGTGTGATATATTGTATTCCTCTGTATCATAGACCTCGATTATTGTCCAAAAACTATTAAAAACACATCAGTGAGTCACACCGAGTCACGGTCTAGTTTGTTTAGAAACGGCTCCAAAGACTAATAACAGCGATTAAGATTGTAACTCTCAGGAGAGAAGTTCCTTGTACGGCAGACGCACTACTCATGTGCAGGAACGTGGTTTTATTAGAGAGCTTTGCCAGCTTGTTGTGCCACAACCTGTTGACTTTATATCACATTGTCAGTTTCTCAAAAAACGTCAGTGCAGTGATGTGGCTCATTGATATGTTTTTAATAGTTTCTGGACAACAACAAAGATCTACGCCACAGAGGAATACGATATATCAGGTGTTTGGATACACACACACAGTACTTCTAAGTAGGATAAGTTCATTGTTGGTTCTTCACATGAGATTAGCTGACAAGAAGAAAAATATAGAAAATTCTCAACCTTATTCTTTCAGAATTCATTGTTTTTCTAAAGGTCAAAGTAAAAAAAAATGTAGTTTTCATTTTTCAGGGATTCAAAGTTTGTCAATGTGTTATCACTCTTCATACAGGAAAGTACCGAGACACAGTTTATGCAACACCATCCATTCCGCTACAAGATGCACACACAGACATCAACACTTCCTCTTCAACAGCCAATGAGGATCAAGAAACAGACGGCAGGACCAGCAGCATCTTCACTTCGTCAGCTGCTCAGCATCAAGATACCAGCAGAGATCACAAAGACAATATTTACTCCAACGTCTCAGTTTCATCAGAGTCTCAGATCCAACCGGACAGTCTCTTCTACTCCACCGTCAGCTTCAACAAGGACACAGACTGCAGCACTGTCACACCTCACTCTGCAACAGTCACATACTCCACCATCACACACCAATCAACAGTCTACTGCAATGTCTGAGCTCAGTGCTGATGGTCTTCAATGTTTGGCACAGTATCTTCCTCTCCTTTAACTTTCTGTGTTATGCTCAACACATAATCACTTGCATTTATAAAGACAGTAAATTCACAGGTTGTTGTGAATTAGTTATTGTATTAATTATTAATTATTAATTTATCATTTAAGTTAATACGGGACAGATATTATGGAAAAGATACAGATGATGAATTTTCATCATGTCCAGTACGTAGATTTCACCCTAATAAAATAAGATTAAATTCAATGTACACATTTTCTTCTCAGTGTATTGTTTTGTGTTTTCTGTGAGACTGAAGTGTGCATGTGGTTAACTATGGTGAAGAAGTGGCAAGACACTGAAAAAGCGATGTTCACACCTACCACAATACCCCTCAAACACACACACACACACACACACACACACACTCACACATAAATGATAAACTGAAAAAACGATGTAAAGAAAAGGCATCACACAGCTCTAACTGTACCTCCCACGCTTCATTATTATCCCCATGACTTCCTGGTTCACTGTGCAGTTTCAGTAACATTTCTTGAAAAGGACGAATGCCTTTCATTGGATTTCAAGCTAGTTAAGTGGACTGAGAGTTTGTGAAGTGCAGAGAAACTATTAGACGCTGATTAATATAAAAAAGTGGGAATTTAACTAAAGGTCATAATGAGGAAAATGCTTCTTCTCAGCATCTGGTTGCTCTCTGGTAAGTACCGAACTCAACACACATTCAAGCCTCTAAAATCATCCCTGTACAGTGTTGATATTCCTTGGTACACAGCTAAGAACATTTGCCTTTTTTTCGACACTTTAAATTAAATTTATTATTGAATGTCAACTCCTTTGAAGACATCCTGTTAAAGGATGACGTTCTCTTTATAAAACAGCCAAAGCTAAAGCTCCCTGCACATTTGACATTTTTGATTACAAAAATACTAAAATCTGTTTATTTTTCTTTTGAAGTAACCAGATGCTATCACCACAAGATTCTGGTATATTCAGGCAAGGAGGGAGGACTGGTTCACATCGAATGCCCGTATGACTCAGGATATGAAACTTATCCTAAATATTTCCTTAAGGGCTTCTATTCTCATAGGGAAACTGTCATTAAAACCACTGATAAAATGTGCAAACAGAGGACAGAAAACAGGAAGTATGATCTCTGTGATGACACAGAGAAAAGAATCCTGCATGTGACCATCTATAACCTGGACCTGACAGATACTGGGACCTATTGGTGTGAAATAGATGCATATATGTATGATCCAAAAATAAAAGTTGACCTCAAAGTCCACAAAGGTATGTTCAAATCAACTATTCTCTTTCTGTCTTTCTATCTTTATTTTTTGCTGTATTCATTCTTCTTCCTTTCTCTGACAGCTAATGCAACTGTCAAACCTCAGCCGGTCCCCCTAAATCCTCCTATTCAGACTACAGTGGAAGCCATCACCATGACTCAGCAACAATCAGCAAAAACAACAGGTTATATAAACTATTTATTCTACCCATTATGTTCAGGAACATATTTACTTATTAAACAGAGACACATTCATATATATCAAATACATCTCCATAAGCACAGGCATTTATCTGGTGGATGTTTCTTCTTTTTCTCAGTGACAGTGGATGCCAGCGTGACAACAGTGGGGTTCACAACATCTGAAGATGTAAACACAGGTAACACATCACACACACAGCAGTTTATTCAGATCATGGGGAGCTTGGCACTTCAAAAAGAGGTGTAACAATTTTCTTTGAAAAAGTCTTGCTAATGAGGCCATCTGGTGTTCAGTCTTTATAATAGACAAAACAAGTTTTACATAGCAGCTTTTAAACAATGCATTGAAACAACATTTAAAAACATAACAAAAAGGAAAGTGAAATTAATTAAAGAAGAATAAAATAGAATAAACTAATATTAAAATATACACAAAAAATAATAGACAAGATTTCAGTGCAGCTGAGGGAATAAATAAAAGGCAGAGAAAACCAGGAGAGTTTTTCATTTAGATTCACAAGAGTCTAAAGTTTTGGTGTATTTCAAGTGGCTGTAATCAATATTTATACATCAACAATGGATCAGAATCTTGTATGTGAAAGTTGTCGCTTGTAACTTAATGACACAGAATCATCACTCGACTCTCTGTTCTGGATTAACGTCTTTCAGCTCATCGTTTTTGTTTTATGGTCCACAACTTTACTGTTTTGGTTCACTCTCACCGATCTCATTACGTTATTTTTGAAAACAGCAGGTAGATGCTGAATGTTCTGCTGAACATACAGTACAGTACTGGAGCATTTAGCAGCTGAAGAGCCAGATACGTTTGGTGTTGGTTGAAATGTCAATACTGTGTTTAGAGCCTATTTCCTCTGCCCCCCAACTGGCCAAAAATCAGTTAATGTAGGCTTTAAATCATCATTTGGTTCCATCTTTGTGCAGAGCCTAGATACACAGTCAGCTGTTTCCCTTTCAGGGGTTTTACAACAGGAAAATGAATGCTGAATTAGGATGTCACCTAGTTTGTTATTTAGATATTTAATACTTAATTTCAATACTTAATGTGTTGTTCAAGTTTATATACTGTAGTATATATGGAGGCATAAAAGAGTAGACTTGGATTTTTTTTTTTACTTTGAAATAAACTGAACAGCCTAGAGATATATGATTGTAAACTCCATTCTTAATTTTTTAATTTTTTAATCTGTAGTATATCTTTGAGTATTAGATGTATTTAGTGTGATATTTCCTTCTGTTAGCACCACCGGCAGGAAAGTGGCTGTACTTGGTTATGGCTGCTGCTGCTCTGCTGCTGGTTTTATATTTAAGACTGAGAGGCCACAGACGTGATACAGCGAGAGGTAAGTGATCTCAATTTAATATTTATGTCTCTGTAACATTATTATTTAGCCAGTGAGTCTATGACTGCAAATCAGGGGAGTTGGAGTTAAATGATTCTGCTCAATCTTTCAGTTTGCATCATGTCATTAATTATGGTTCAGATTTGTGAGATCTAATGCTCATTGTGTATTAGTCCCAGTCACCACCGGTTCATCTGACATCATATACACAACAGTAACCAGTCGCAGAGGACGAGATGACAGAGACCAACACACCAGTGAGGACGACTCCCAGCCCAGGAGACAGATAACATTAGCTGCCTCTGTGCTAACCTCTGTGGTGTACACCATCATCAAACACCCAAAGAATTAGTCCCAGCTGGTGTTATTGTTGTTTTATACACTCATTTCTTAATATTTATTAGTTTGTCAGTCAGTTCATTCAGTGGTGTGTTTGATTTCATCATTTCCTGTATTATCTTATCACTGTACATTCGCTTGTTTTAAAGTGTGGAATTAAAAATCAGATGTAAATCCAAATTTTTCTACTGTATCTTTGCCACACTCTCTCTCCAATACGCTGAACAACCTTCAGCAAGCTTTACAGCCTGTTTAAAAAGTCTTACAACTGGTCTAATTAATGAGTCAGAAAGACACTGAAAAGGTGATGTGGCCCCCTCCCAAAAACACACACACACACACACGCATAAAGAAACTTAAAAAGTGATATGAAGCAAGGAAGGAAGAGGCTAGTGCACAAGCTTCACACTTACATCTATAATTCAACTTACCCTCGCTTCATGATTAAACCCACAACTTCCTGGTTCACTGTGCAGTTTCACTAACATATCTTGAAAAGGCTGAATGATTTTGAAGTGCAGTGAAACTAGTGGACACTAATTAAAATAAAAAGTGAGAATTTAACAAAAAGGAGGAAAATGATTCTTCTCAGCATCTGGCTGTTCTCTGGTAAGTACAGTGTACAGTGATATTCTTATTTATACAGGTGGGAATATTTGCTTTTTTCAAGCCACTTTACATTAAATCAATAATTGCATGTCAATCCCTTTGAAACAAAGCAAAACACATTCACTTTGATATTTTTGGCATAATTTTCTATTTCAAAAAAATACAGTTTCATGTCATGTATCTTCATGTATCCTCCTGTTTAAAGGGGATCTATTATGCTTCTAATTATTTGTCATATATATAATGTCACAATGTCAAATGTTCATGTTAAATATGGCCAAAGTTTCAAATAATGAGGTAAACATATGTAGATATAATCCCTGTGAGCAGAGGGCTCCGGCTTCAGTCAGCTCTGAACACTCGGTTTCCAACAGTTTTTTCTGCTTTCGAGACGAGCTGACATCAACTGGTGCCTGATTTCTTTATCTGCTCCAGGCACAGCTCGCACGGTGCAGGGAGATACTATGCAGTCGTTTGGTGACAGCTGAATAACATTTTAATAGCTATGTTACCTTTGTTATTTCCTGACAGCAGACGTTTTCCACATCAGTTGGCATTTTAGCGCCTTTCCCACACGTAACTTACACCATTATGTCACACAATAAGCAGGTAATGAGCGTAATATTGACCAAACAGAGACGTCTTGCTCTAATCTTTGTTTGCTGCTGCGGATGTTCATCCTAGAATAAAAATATAGAGCTGGAAATGAGCATAATAGGTCCCCTTTAAGGATGACATTTGACCATTACAAAATAATCTGCTGTGTTTATTTTTCTTTTGAAATAACCAGATACCACCACATCTCCTCCTCATATGACGAAGTATTTCCTTAAGGGCCTCTATGGTCAAAGGGAAATTGTCATTAAAACCACTGATAAAATGTGTAAACAGAGGACAGAAAAGAGGAAGTATGATCTCTGTGATGACACGGAGAAAAGAATCCTGCATGTGACCATCTATAACCTGGACCTGAGAGATACTGGGACCTATTGGTGTGAAATAGATGCATATGTGTATGTTCCAAAAATAGAAGTTCGCCTCAAAGTCCACAAAGGTATGTTCAAATCAACTATTCTCTTTCTATCTTTCTATCTTTACTTTTTGCTGTATTCATTCTTCTTCCTTTCTCTGACAGCTCCTGCACCTGTCAAACCTCAGCCGGTCCCCCTAAATCCTCCTATTCAGACTACAGTGGAAGCCATCACCATGACTCAGCAACAATCAGCAAGAACAACAGGTTATATAAACTATTTATTCTACCCATTATGTTCAGGAACATATTTACTTATTAAACAGAGACACATTCATATATATCAAATACATCTCCATAAGCACAGGCATTTATCTGGTGGATGTTTCTCCTTTTTCTCAGTGACAGTGGATGCCAGCATGACAACAGTGGGGTTCACAACATCTGAAGATGTAAACACAGGTAACACATCACACACAGCAGTTTATTCAGATCATGGGGAGCTTGGCACTTCAAAAAGAGGTGTAACAATTTTCTGTGAAAAAGTCTTGCTAATGAGGCCATTAGGTGTTCAGTCTTTATAATAGACAAAACAAGATTTACATAGCAGCTTTTAAACACAGAGGCAGTAAAAATACTTTACATGAAGGCAGAAAAATGCATTGAAACAACATTTAAAAACATAACAAAAAGGAAAGTGAAATCAATTAAAGAAGAATAAAATAGAATAAACTAATATTAAAATATACACAAAAAATAATTTCAGTTGAGGGAATAAATAAAAGGCAGAGAAAACCAGGGGAGTTTTTCATTTAGAGTCACAAGAGTCTAAAGTTTTGGTGTATTTCAAGTGGCTGTAATCAATATTTATGTATCAACAATGGATCAGAATCTTGTATGTGAAAGTTGTCGCTTGTAACTTAATGACACAGAATCATCACTCGACTCTCTGTTCTGGATTAACGTCTTTCAGCTCATCGTTTTTGTTTTATGGTCCACAACTTTACTGTTTTGGTTCACTCTCACCGATCTCATTGCGTTATTTTTGAAAACAGCAGGTAGATGCTGAATGTTCTGCTGAACATACAGTACAGTACTGGAGCATTTAGCAGCTGAAGAGCCAGATAAGTTTGGTGTTGGTTGAAATGTCAATATTGTATTATATACAATATATCTCCAATACGCTGAACAACCTTCAGCAAACTTTACAGCCTGTTTAAAAAGTCTTACAACTGGTCTAATTAATGACTTATAATATCTTCTGTCATTTTTTAGACTGTCAAAACAAAATGTTGGGACAGAATATAATGTAATTCAATAACAGATCAGTGATGGAAAAATGGGCAACAATTTATTGTTTTATTAATTATCATTCACTGTTTTTAATGTAGCATTGTGCCACCACTAAAGGAAGCTGGTGATCTTTCTTCTTTATTTTTCTTATTGTCAACAAATCTCATGTGAGAGCCAAACCAACAATTAATTGATCTACTTACAAAGTATGATATATTGTATTCCTCTGTATCATAGACCTCCAAAAACTATTAAAAACACATCAGTGAGTCACACCGAGTCACGGTCTAGTTTGTTTAGAAACGGCTCCAAAGACTAATAACAGCGATTAAGATTGTAACTCTCAGGAGAGAAGTTCCTTGTACGGCAGACACACTGCTCATGTGCAAGAACGTGGTTTTATTAGAGAGCTTTGCCAGCTTGTTGTGCCACAACCTGTTGACTTTATATCACATTGTCAGTTTCTCAAAAAACGTCAGTGCAGTGATGTGGCTCATTGACATGTTTTTAATAGTTTTTGGACAACAACAAAGATCTACGCCACACAGGAATACAATATATCAGGTTTTTGGATACACACACACAATACTTCTAAGCAGGATAAGTTCATTGTTGGTTCTTCACATGAGATTAGCTGACAAGAAGAAAAATATAGAAAATTCTCAACCTTATTCTTTCAGAATTCATTGTTTTTTTAAAGGTCAAAGTAAAAAAATTTAGTTTTCATTTTGCAGAGATTCAAAGTTTGTCAATGTGTTATCACTCTTCATACAGGAACGTACCAAGACACAGTTTATGCAACACCATCCATTCCGCTACAAGATGCACACACAGACATCAACACTTCCTCTTCAACAGCCAATGAGGATCAAGAAACAGACGGCAGGACCAGCAGCATCTTCACTTCGTCAGCTGCTCAGCATCAAGATACCAGCAGAGATCACAAAGACAATATTTACTCCAACGTCTCAGTTTCATCAGAGTCTCAGATCCAACCGGACAGTCTCTTCTACTCCACTGTCAGCTTCAACAAGGACACAGACTGCAGCACTGTCACACCTCACTCTGCAACAGTCACATACTCCACCATCAGACACCAATCAACAGTCTACTGCAATGTCTGAGCTCAGTGCCGATGGTCTTCAATGTTTGGCACAGTATCTTCCTCTCCTTTAACTTTCTGTGTTATGCTCAACACATAATCACTTACATTTATAAAGACAGTAAATTCACAGGTTGTTGTGAATTAGTTATTGTATTAATTATTAATTTATCATTTAACTTAATACGGGACAGATATTATGGAAAAGATACAGATGATGCATTTTCATCATGTCCAGTACGTAGATTTCACCCTAATAAAATAAGATTAAATTCAATGTACACATTTTCTTCTCAGTGTGTTGTTTTGTGTATTCTGTGAGACTGAAGTGTGCGTGTGGTTAACTATGGTGAAGAAGTGGAAAGACACTGAAAAAGCGATGTTCACACCTACCACAATACCCCTCACACACACACACACACACACACACACACACACACACACACACACTCACACACAAATGATAAACTGAAAAAAACGATGTGAAGCAAAGGAAGAGACCAGTGGAAAGGCCTCACACAGCTCTAACTGAACCTCCCACGCTTAATTATTATCCCCATGACTTCCTGGTTCACTGTGCAGTTTCAGTAACATTTCTTGAAAAGGACGAATGCCTTTCATTGGATTTCAAGCTAGTTAAGTGGACTGAGAGTTTGTGAAGTGCAGAGAAAGTATTAGACGCTGATTAATATAAAAAAGTGGGAATTTAACTAAAGGTCATAATGAGGAAAATGCTTCTTCTCAGCATCTGGTTGCTCTCTGGTAAGTGCCAAACTCAACACACATTCAAGCCTCTAAAATCATCTCTGTACAGTGTTGATATTCTTTGGTACACAGTTAAGAACATTTGCCTTTTTTTCGACACTTTAAATCAAATTTATTATTGAATGTCAACTCCTTTGAAGACATCCTGTTAAAGGATGACGTTCTCTTTAAAAACAGCCAAAGCTAAAGCTCCCTGCACATTTTAACATTTTTGATTACAAAAATACTAAAATCTGTTTATTTTTCTTTTGAAGTAACCAGATGCTATCACCACAAGGTTCTGGTATATTCAGGCCAGGAGGGAGGACCGGTTCACATCTACTGCCCGTATGACTCAGGATATGAAACATATCCTAAAAATTTCCTTAAGGGCCTCTATGGTCAAAGGGAAACTGTCATTAAAACCACTGATAAAATGTGCAAACAGAGGACAGAAAAGAGGAAGTATGATCTCTGTGATGACACGGAGAAAAGAATCCTGCATGTGACCATCTATAACCTGGACCTGAAAGATACTGGGACCTATTGGTGTGAAATAAATACAAATTCGTTTGATCCAAAAATAGAAGTTGACCTCAAAGTCCACAAAGGTATGTTCAAATCAACTATTCTCTTTCTATCTTTCTATCTTTACTTTTTGCTGTATTCATTCTTCTTCCTTTCTCTGACAGCTCCTGCACCTGTCAAACCTCAGCCGGTCCCCCTAAATCCTCCTATTCAGACTACAGTGGAAACCATCACCATGACTCAGCAACAATCAGCAAGAACAACAGGTTATATAAACTATTTATTCTACCCATTATGTTCAGGAACATATTTACTTATTAAACAGAGACACATTCATATATATCAAATACATCTCCATAAGCACAGGCATTTATCTGGTGGATGTTTCTTCTTTTTCTCAGTGACAGTGGATGCCAGCATGACAACAGTGGGGTTCACAACATCTGAAGATGTAAACACAGGTAACACATCACACACAGCACTTTATTCAGATCATGGGGAGCTTGGCACTTCAAAAAGAGGTGTAACAATTTTCTGTGAAAAAGTCTTGCTAATGAAGCCATCTGGTGTTCAGTCTTTATAATAGACAAAACAAGATTTACATAGCAGCTTTTAAACACAGAGGCAGTAAAAATACTTTACATGAAGGCAGAAAAATGCATTGAAACAACATTTAAAAACATAACAAAAAGGAAAGTGAAATCAATTAAAGAAGAATAAAATAGAATAAACTAATATTAAAATATACACAAAAAATAATTTCAGCTGAGGGAATAAATAAAAGGGAGAGAAAACCAGGAGAGTTTTTCATTTAGATTCACAAGAGTCTAAAGTTTTGGTGTATTTCAAGTGGCTGTAATCAATATTTATATATCAACAATGGATCAGAATCTTGTATGTGAAAGTTGTCGCTTGTAACTTAATGACACAGAATCATCACTCGACTCTCTGTTCTGGATTAACGTCTTTCAGCTCATCGTTTTTGTTTTATGGTCCACAACTTTACTGTTTTGGTTCACTCTCACCGATCTCATTGCGTTATTTTTGAAAACAGCAGGTAGATGCTGAATGTTCTGCTGAACATACAGTACAGTACTGGAGCATTTAGCAGCTGAAGAGCCAGATAAGTTTGGTGTTGGTTGAAATGTCAATATTGTGTTTAGAGCCTATTTCCTCTGCCCCCCAACTGGCCAAAAATCAGTTAATGTAGGCTTTAAATCATCATTTGGTTCCATCTTTGTGCAGAGCCTAGATACACAGTCAGCTGTTTCCCTTTCAGGGGTTTTGCAACAGGAAAATGAATGCTGAATTAGGATGTCACCTAGTTTGTTATTTAGATATTTAATACTTAATTTCAATACTTAATGTGTTGTACAAGTTTATATACTGTAGTATATATGGAGGCATAAAAGAGCAGACTTTTTTACTTTGAAATAAACATTTCTGTCAAGTAAAACTGAACAGCCTAGAGATATATGATTGTAAACTCCATTCTTAATTTTTACATTTTTTAATCTGTAGTATATCTTTGGGTATTAAATGTATTTAATGTGATATTTCCTTCTGTTAGCACCACTGGCAGGAAAGTGGCTGTACTTGGTTATAGCTGCTGCTGCTCTGCTGCTGGTTCTGCTGCTGGTTTTATATTTAAGACTGAGAGGCCACAGACGTGATACAGCGAGAGGTAAGTGATCTCAATTTAATATTTATGTCTCTGCAACATTATTATTTATCCAGTGAGTCTCTGACTGCAAATCAGGGGAGTTGGAGTTAAATGATTCTGCTCAATCTCTCAGTTTGCATCATGTCATTAATTATGGTTCAGATTTGTGAGATCTAATGCTCATTGTGTATTAGTCCCAGTCACCACCGGTTCATCTGACACCATATACACAACAGTAACCAGTTACAGAGGACGAGATGCCCACGGATCGGTTGGTCAACCAGTCACAATCCAGACTCAGAGGACTAATCCAGTGTTCAGCAACTCAATTAGCTCCTCTCTGCAGGACAGTTTCTCTGCGCCGATAATCAATCAGCACAAGAACATCTGCAGCTCATCCACTGACAGAGACCAAAACACCAGTGAGGACGACTCCCAGCCCAGGAGACAGATAACATTAGATGCCTCTGTGCTAACCTCTGTGGTGTACACCATCATCAAACACTCAAAGAATTAGTCCCAGCTGGTGTTATTGTTGTTTTATACACTCATTTCTTAATATTTATTAGTTTGTCAGTCAGTTCATTCAGTGGTGTGTTTGATTTCATCATTTCCTGTTTTATCTTATCACTGTACATTCACTTGTTTTAAAGTATGGAATTAAAAATCAGATGTAAATCCAAATTTTTCTACTGTATCTTTGCCACACTCTCTCTCCAATACGCTGAACAACCTTCAGCAAGCTTTACAGCCTGTTTAAAAAGTCTTACAACTGGTCTAATTAATGAGTCAGAAAGACTCATTTTTTAGAGTGTCAAAACAAAATGTTGGAGCAGAATATGATGCAATTCAATAACATATCAGTGATGGAAAAATGGGCAACAATTTATTGTTTGATTAATTATCATTCACTGTTTTTAATGAAGCATTGTGCCACCATTAAAGGAAGCTGGTGATCTTTCTTCTTTATTTTTCTTATTGTCAACAAATCTCATGTGAGAGCCAAACCAACAATTAATTGATCTACTTACAAAGTATGATATATTGTATTCCTCTGTATCATAGACCTCGATTATTGTCCAAAAACTATTAAAAACACATCAGTGAGTCACACCGAGTCACGGTCTAGTTTGTTTAGAAACGGCTCCAAAGACTAATAACAGCGATTAAGATTGTAACTCTCAGGAGAGAAGTTCCTTGTACGGCAGACACTCTGCTCATGTGCAAGAACGTGGTTTTATTAGAGAGCTTTGCCAGCTTGTTGTGCCACAACCTGTTGACTTTATATCACATTGTCAGTTTCTCAAAAAATGTCAGTGCAGTGATGTGGCTCATTGACATGTTTTTAATAGTTTTTGGACAACAACAAAGATCTACGCCACAGAGGAATACGATATATCAAGTGTTTAGATACACACACACAATACTTCTAAGTAGGATAAGTTCATTGTTGGTTCTTCACATGAGATTAGCTGAAAATAAGAAAAATATAGAAAATTCTCAACCTTGTTCTTTCAGAATTCATTGTTTTTCTAAAGGTCAAAGTAAAAAAATGTAGTTTTCATTTTGCAGGGATACAAAGTTTGTCAATGTGTTATCACTCTTCATACAGGAAAGTACCAAGACACAGTTTATGCAACACCATCCATTCCGCTACAAGATGCACACACAGACATCAACACTTCCTCTTCAACAGCCAATGAGGATCAAGAAACAGACGGCAGGACCAGCAGCATCTTCACTTCGTCAGCTGCTCAGCATCAAGATACCAGCAGAGATCACAAAGACAATATTTACTCCAACGTCTCAGTTTCATCAGAGTCTCAGATCCAACCGGACAGTCTCTTCTACTCCACCGTCAGCTTCAACAAGGACACAGACTGCAGCACTGTCACACCTCACTCTGCAACAGTCACATACTCCACCATCAGACACCAATCAACAGTCTACTGCAATGTCTGAGCTCAGTGCTGATGGTCTTCAGTGTTTGGCACAGTATCTTCCTCTCCTTTAACTTTCTGTGTTATGCTCAACACATAATCACTTACATTTATAAAGACAGTAAATTCACAGGTTGTTGTGAATTAGTTATTGTATTAATTATGAATTTATCATTTAACTTAATACGGGACAGATATTATGGAAGAGATACAGATGATGCATTTTCATCATGTCCAGTACCTAGATTTCACCCTAATAAAATAAGATTAAATTCAATGTACACATTTTCTTCTCAGTGTATTGTTTTGTGTTTTCTGTGCGACTGAAGTGTGCGTGTGGTTAACTATGGTGAAGAAGTGGAAAGACACTGAAAAAGCGATGTTCACACCTACCACAATACCCCTCACACACACACACACACACACACACACACACACACACACACACACACACACACACACTCACACACACACACACACACACACACACAAATGATAAACTGAAAAAGTGATGTGAAGCAAAGGAAGAGGCCAGTGGAAAGGCATCACACAGCTCTAACTGAACCTCCCACGCTTCATTATTATCCCCATGACTTCCTGGTTCACTGTGCAGTTTCAGTAACATTTCTTGAAAAGGACGAATGCCTTTCATTGGATTTCAAGCTAGTTAAGTGGACTGACAGTTTGTGAAGTGCAGAGAAACTATTAGACGCTGATTAATATAAAAAAGTGGGAATTTAACTAAAGGTCATAATGAGGAAAATGCTTCTTCTCAGCATCTGGTTGCTCTCTGGTAAGTGCCGAACTCAACACACATTCAAGCCTCTAAAATCATCTCTGTACAGTGTTGATATTCTTTGGTACACAGCTAAGAACATTTGCCTTTTTTTCGACACTTTAAATCAAATTTATTATTGAATGTCAACTCCTTTGAAGACATCCTGTTAAAGGATGACGTTCTCTTTATAAAACAGCCAAAGCTAAAGCTCCCTGCACATTTGACATTTTTGATTACAAAAATACTAAAATCTGTTTATTTTTCTTTTGAAGTAACCAGATGCTATCACCAGAAGGTTCTGGTATATTCAGGCCAGGAGGGAGGACTGGTTCACATCTACTGCCCGTATGACTCAGGATATGAAACTTATCCTAAATATTTCCTTAAGGGCGACTATGCTAAAAGGGAAACTGTCATTAAAACCACTGATAAAATGTGCAAACAGACGACAGAAAAGAGGAAGTATGATCTCTGTGATGACACGGAGAAAAGAATCCTGCATGTGACCATCTATAACCTGGACCTGAGAGATAATGGGACCTATTGGTGTGAAATAGATGCATATATGTATGATCCAAAAATAGAAGTTCACCTCAAAGTCCACAAAGGTATGTTCAAATCAACTATTCTCTTTTTATCTTTCTATCTTTACTTTTTGCTGTATTCATTCTTCTTCCTTTCTCTGACAGCTCCTGCACCTGTCAAACCTCAGCCGGTCCCCCTAAATCCTCCTATTCAGACTACAGTGGAAGCCATCACCATGACTCAGCAACAATCAGCAAGAACAACAGGTTATATAAATTATTTATTCTACCCATTATGTTCAGGAACATATTTACTTATTAAACAGAGACATATTCATATATATCAAATACATCTCCATAAGCACAGGCATTTATCTGGTGGATGTTTCTTCTTTTTCTCAGTGACAGTGGGTGCCAGCGTGACAACAGTAGGGTTCACAACATCTGAAGATGTACACACAGGTAACACATCACACACAGCAGTTTATTCAGATCATGGGGAGCTTGGCACTTCAAAAAGAGGTGTAACAATTTTCTGTGAAAAAGTCTTGCTAATGAAGCCATCTGGTGTTCATTCTTTATAATAGACAAAACAAGTTTTACATAGCAGCTTTTAAACACAGAGGCAGTAAAAATACTTTACATGAAGGCAGAAAAATGCATTGAAACAACATTTAAAAACATAACAAAAAGGAAAGTGAAATCAATTAAAGCAGAATAAAATAGAATAAACTAATATTAAAATATACACAAAAAATAATAGACAAGATTTCAGTGCAGTTGAGGGAATAAATAAAAGGCAGAGAAAACCAGGAGAGTTTTTCATTTAGATTCACAAGAGTCTAAAGTTTTGGTGTATTTCAAGTGGCTGTAATCAATATTTATATATCAACAATGGATCAGAATCTTGTATGTGAAAGTTGTCGCTTGTAACTTAATGACACAGAATCATCACTCGACTCTCTGTTCTGGATTAACCTCTTTCAGCTCATCGTTTTTGTTTTATGGTCCACAACTTTACTGTTTTGGTTCACTCTCACCGATCTCATTGCGTTATTTTTGAAAACAGCAGGTAGATGCTGAATGTTCTGCTGAACATACAGTACAGTACTGGAGCATTTAGCAGCTGAGGAGCCAGATACGTTTGGTGTTGGTTGAAATGTCAATATTGTGTTTAGAGCCTATTTCCTCTGCCCCCCAACTGGCCAAAAATCAGTTAATGTAGGCTTTAAATCATCATTTGGTTCCATCTTTGTGCAGAGCCTAGATACACAGTCAGCTGTTTCCCTTTCAGGGGTTTTACAACAGGAAAATGAATGCTGAATTAGTCACGTAGTCTGTTATTTAGATATTTAATACTTAATTTCAATAATTAATGTGTTGTACAAGTTTATATACTGTAGTATATATGAAGGCATAAAAGAGCAGACTTGGATTTTTTTTTTTTACTTTGAAATAAACATTTCTGTCAAGTAAAACTGAACAGCCTAGAGCTATATGATTGTAAACTCCATTCTTAATTTTTACATTTTTTAATCTGTAGTATATCTTTGAGTATTAGATGTATTTAATGTGATATTTCCTTCTGTTAGCACCACTGGCAGGAAAGTGGCTGTACTTGGTTATGGCTGCTGCTGCTCTGCTGCTGGTTCTGCTGCTGGTTTTATATTTAAGACTGAGAAGCCACAGACGTGATACAGCGAGAGGTAAGTGATCTCAATTTAATATTTATGTCTCTGCAACATTATTATTTATCCAGTGAGTCTCTGACTGCAAATCAGGGGAGTTGGAGTTAAATGATTCTGCTCAATCTTTCAGTTTGCATCATGTCATTAATTATGGTTCAGATTTGTGAGATCTAATGCTCATTGTGTATTAGTCCCAGTCACCACCGGTTCATCTGACATCATATACGCAACAGTAACCAGTCGCAGAGGACGAGATGCCCACGGATCAGTTGGTCAACCACTCACATCCCAGACTCAGAGGACTAATCCAGTGTTCAGCAACTCAATTAGCTCCTCTCTGCAGGACAGTTTCTCTGCGCCGATAATCAATCAGCACAAGAACATCTGCAGCTCATCCACTGACAGAGACCAACACACCAGTGAGGATGACTCCCAGCCCAGGAGACAGTTAACATTAGATGCTGGAACCTCTGTGGTGTACGCCACCATCAAACACCCAAAGAATTAGTCCCAGCTGGTGTTATTGTTGTTTTATACACTCATTTCTTAATATTTATTAGTTTGACAGTCAGTTCATTCAGTGGTGTGTTTGATTTCATCATTTCCTGTATTATCTTATCACTGTACATTCGCTTGTTTTAAAGTGTGGAATTAAAAATCAGATGTAAATCCAAATTTTTCTACTGTATCTTTGCCACACTCTCTCTCCAATACGCTGAACAACCTTCATCAAGCTTTACAGCCTGTTTAAAAAGTCTTACAACTGGTCTAATTAATGAGTCAGAAAGACACTGAAAAGGTGATGCGGCCCCCTCCCAAATACACACACACACACACACACATAAAGAAACTTAAAAAGTGATATGAAGCAAAGGAAGAGGCTAGTGCACAAGCTTCACACTTACAGCTATAACTGAACTTACCCTCGCTTCATGATTAAACCCACAACTTCCTGGTTCACTGTGCAGTTTCACTAACATATCTTGAAAAGGATGCATGATTTTGAAGTGCAGAGAAACTAGTAGACACTCATTAAAATAAAAAGTGGGAATTTAACAAAAAGGAGGAAAATGATTCTTCTCAGCATCTGGCTGTTCTCTGGTAAGTACAGTGTACAGTGATATTCTTATTTATACAGGTGGGAATATTTGCTTTTTTCAAGCCACTTTACATTAAATCAATAACTGCATATCAATCCCTTTGAAACAAAGCAAAACACATTCACTTTGATATTTTTGGCATAATTTTCTATTTCAAAAAAATACAGTTTCATGTCATGTATCTTCATGTATCCTCCTGTTTAAAGGGGATCTATTATGCTTCTAATTATTTGTCATATATATAATGTCACAATGTCAAATGTTCATGTTTAATATGGCCAAAGTTTCAAATAATGAGGTAAACATATATAGATATAATCCCTGTGAGCGGAGGGCTCCGGCTTCAGACAGCTCTGAACACTCGGTTTCCAACAGTTTTTTCTGCTTTCGAGACGAGCTGACATCAACTGGTGACTGATTTCTTTATCTGCTCCAGGCACAGCTCGCACGGTGCAGGGAGATACTATGCAGTCTTTTGGTGACAGCTGAATAACATTTTAATAGCTATGTTACCTTTGTTATTTCCTGACAGCAGATGTTTTCCACATCAGTCGGCATTTTAGCGCCTTTCCCACACGTAACTTACACCATTATGTCACACAATAAGCAGGTAATGAGCGTAATATTTACCAAACAGAGACGTCTTGCTCTAATCTTTGTTTGCTGCTGCGGATGTTCATGCTGCCCACTTGGATTTGGGCTCAAACATGTAGGATGGATTTGCGAAGTTGATATTTGGAGTAAAGAAGTGAAATCCTGCTATTATAGTTTGTTTACGTAGCTTCCGGAGATGGTGGAAGTCGGCCGTGACACAGCTTCCAGAAGCTAACCAATCAGAACAGAGTGGGCTCATCAGGAGGGGGGCCTTAAAGAGACAACAGCTAAAGCAGCCTGTGTCAGAAAGAGGCTGGACTGAGGAGCTGCATAAAGAGCCAGTGTAACATAAATAAGGTTTTTTTTAAAACTGTGAATCATACAAAGCTACTCTAATGAAGTCCTAGAATAAAAATATTGAGCTGGAAATGAGCATAATAGGTCCCCTTTAAGGATGACATTTGACCATTACAAAATAATCTGCTGTGTTTATTTTTCTTTTGAAATAACCAGATACCACCACATCTCCTCTTCATATGACTAAATACTTCTGTAAGGGCATCTATGCTGGAGGGGAAATTCTCATTAAAACCACTGATAAAATGTGCAAACAGAGGACACAAAAGAGGAAGTATGATCTCTGTGATGACACAGAGAAAAAGAATCCTGCATGTGACCATGTATAACCTGGACCTGAGAGATACTAGGACCTGGGAACCACAGGTTATTTAAGTTGTATGTAAATCCATTATGTTCAGGAACACATTTACTTACTGCAGTTAACAGAGACACATTCACATATGTATACCAAATACCTCTCCATAAGCATTAACCGTGTGACTGTGTCTTCTTTTTCTCAGTGACAGTGAATGCCAGCTGAACAGCAGTGTGGTTTGGAAGGTGCTTTTTATTGGGGAACATCCAAGTCTAAATCTACTTTTAAAAGGAAAAAACAGATAATTTTGTGTGAAAAAAAAGTCTTGCTAATGAAGCCATCTAGTGGTCAGTCTTTATAACATGCAAGGCAAGTTTATTTATACAGCACCTTTTAAACATGTTTTACATAAAGGCAAACAAATGCAATAAAACTACATTTAGAAACATATGACGAGGAGGATGGAAATTTTCTGTTTTGGTTCACTCTCACCGCTCTCATAATGTTGTTTTTGACCGCAGCAGGCAGATGTTTCCAGTGAAAAGCTCTAAAAAAAGTAAATGGTGAACATGATGGAGCATTTAGCAGCTGAAGAGCCAGATTGATATGTAAATGATGTGTTCACTCTATTCTGCACACTATCTATGTGCAGCTTCATGCCTGGTTGCACGGTCAGCTGTAATTCCTCTTTCAGGGGTTTTACAAAGAGTAAATGAATGCTGTGGGTTTCATTAGGCTGTCACTTTGTTTGTTATTTTAGTTAATTTAATGCTTTTATTAATAATGTAAGTATGTTGTACAAGGTTATATACTGTACCATATACAGATACAATATGTACTGAATTGAAGTATGAAATAGCAGTCATAATAAATGAATAGAAACATTTCAATAAACATTTCTGTCAAGTAAAACTAAACATGAAAAGAGATTTATGACTGTCCAGACTTTTGACTGGTATTGTATATACATATGTAGATATGTATATACATATACTTCACCTATATAACATATACATATGTGTATATCTATAGCTACATCTACCAGAACCATTACTTCTGCACATATTTTGCACAGCTTTTCTAATTTTATAACCTACAAGTCATGTCATGTAACTTAAGTATTGTAATGTGTATAATGTTTATAATGTGTGTTGAGTGAATTTATTTCCATTTATTTTTTATTTTGTTGTGTTTATTACTCATAGTTCTTATCTGTTCTTATCTTGTTTCCTGCACTGCTGTAATATGCAAATTTTCCCTCTGGGAATCAATAACATAATATCAATATCATAACATTATTATTGAAACTCATATCCTCACAGTACTTTTTGCCTGTCCACTGCAGTGCATGTTTTGACTAAAAGATTATAAAACTTTTGCTGTTTTATAGTTTTTATTTTAGCCACTATGACTACAAGTAACAGTTACAGGATAATGGTAAATGATAAAATGTTGTGTAAGAGAAACACAAGTAGAGTCAAACTGGCTCAGTAATGTCAGTTACAAGTTTGCTAACATTAGCCATCATAAGCTACTAGTCATACCAGACGAGGCACCTCAAATGTTGTACACATAGTTGTAAATGGCCTATATAACCGCATATAATATATACTCAGGAAGTGAAAAAATAAGGAATTTAATTAGCTTGATATCTTCTAATATTATAATTTATTTTAAAAACCACACGTTTCCTGATTTAATTGACTGTACTAACGTTATAAACTGTTTGATTAATGTTGCCATAATTTTATGTCTGTTTAATTTAGTAAGATAATGTTATAACCACAACAAGTCACCTGGTGATTTTATGTAAAAAGTTGACATTTAAACCTATAACTTATTGGCAAGTTATAGACCCTACTTAATCAAAATTTAAAATATTTTAATTAGTTGAGATCACTAAATAGTTGATGTCATTACAATAGATTGGGCCTGAAGGGGGAACAACATATTAATATCTCATCATAGCATTAATAGATGGTATTATAATGATTTTGATTGTGATTGAAAGATAAGAGGGATATTGTTGACGTTGTTTGGTTGTACATCCAAACCACCCAGGTGAATAATTACTCATTAATGATGAGTCAACACTCATCATCTATCTCTCCATCTCTCTTTCTCTTCTGTCTTTCTCTCTGATTCACTCTCTCGCTTTTGGCATAAAAAGATTCACATCCTCGTTCTAAAATACCATGCAAATTTTTCAAGCTATGTGCTAGAAAGGAGAAGTTGACAGAAAGAGAGAAAGAGGATGTGGCAGAAGGAATAAAATAGGATGATCAGAGTAGAGTATGTGCCACAACAACGAAAAAATTGAGTTTATAATTTGATAAAGTAGAATTTAAACTATAGTACACTGGAAAAAGCAGGATTGAGACAATGAGAATATCTCTAAAAGTCACCATCTGCTTCATGACAGGTAATATTATCTGACAATTCATGAAAGTGTTATTCTTTGATGAGACTGAAACCTGTTTTTTGTGTTATGATGAAATAATTTTTTCTTCTTGTGTTTTTTAATTTTTCTTATTTTTATGACAGCCATTGTGAGTTTATTGTCTGTGTCAGGAAACAAAGAAGGACTGGCCAGAATTAACTGTAAGTACAATGAAGATGGAAAGCAGCATGTAAAATACTTTTCCACACGCTAGTTTGTTGGATGTAAAAATGAAATAATGCCAAGAAAATCATAAACAAATTCAATGAACTAGTGAATTCAAGTAACTGTACTTTACAGTTTTGAGGTACTTGAACTTGACTTAAGTATTTCTATTTTCTGCTACTTCATATTTCTACAATTCACTACAACTCAGAGGAAAATGTACTTTTTTACTCTACTACATGTAGTTACTCTGTGGTCAATGATTTTTTGTAGAAAACCTTTTGTAGAAAACTTGTGATCAGCATTGTACTAGTACATATATACTGTAAAGTAGTTACAATTAATCACAACAAAGTACAACAGCAACACACCATTTACTGTATCAATGCCTGTTAATACATCATTAATATAGTCCAACAAATGGACATGTAACTATATAAGCAGCCTTCACATGGAGCCAAATGAGTACTGATACTATCTCTGTACTTTTACTTCAGTAAGACTTTGAATGCAGGACTTCTGCTTTTACTTAACGTCTCCCTCCACTCAGAAATGTTGCTTATAATAACTGTACTTCACTTGGATGTTTGAGCTTCACTGTGCAAAAACAAACGAATAAATAAAACATCTCAGACACAAATTAAGAGCGAACAAAAACATTAAAATGGCAGCTGGACAGCTAAACAATGATATGAAACTTGCTATAAAGTGCTGTAAAGCTGAAGGAGCTGCAGATTTGGGTGATAATTATTTATAGGTTCATCACTACAAGCGACACCTCTGACATTATGCATTGTAAATTGATACATACAAAAATATTGATTACAGCTGCTTTAAGTAAACAATGACAGACAGATTATTTGTGTATTATAGTCCAATGAACATCTCCTTCACGGTAACAATCAGAAAACTGACTGATGATGTTGAGAAAATTAAATACTATTGTAATGTGGACAGGTTTGAGTTGGAATTGAACCTTCAGGAATTTATATTTTTTGTCAATTTTTGTTGCCTTCAGTGAAAAAGTCAGCCTTCAGTTTCATGCTCAGTCATGTTTCCACTCTCTGGCAGGTGACAACACGCCTGTGAACCAGACGGCACACGTGGGAGGATCTGTTACCATCAACTGTAACTATTCAAGAGCTGAAGAAAGCAACGTCCGCTATCTCTGCAGAGAAGATGAAAAGCTCAATTGCAGAAATATGATAGAAACGCACAGTTCAAATTACACAAAGCGAGGAAGGTTTTCTCTGACAGACAACAAACAGCAAAGAGTCTACACTGTGACAATTTCCGGACTGACAAAGGCCGACGCAGGAAGATACAAGTGTGCTATGGAAAACAGTTCTTTCATTACATGTTCAACTGAGGTCCACCTGCATATTTTAAGTGAGTATTGATCTGCTTTTAATCACCTTGTTTCAAAACTACATGAAATACAAGTCTACAGAGACACTTTAGTGAAGCAAAGTGGCAGCATTGATCTTGAGTTATTTTTTTCAGACTGGGATGATGTTAAATCGGAGGAAATATCTGGTGGTACAGGAGACACTATCCAAATTCAGTGCTACTATCCTATCAGCCATGAGATCAAAGAGAAATCCCTATGCAAGGGGAAGGATCCTTCCAACTGTGAGGAGCTAATACATACAACAGAACAGGACAGAGATACCACTAAAGGCAGGTTCATTATGAAAGATAACAGAAGAGTGAAGTACTACTATGTGTACATCAAAAATCTGAGCATAAACGACTCTGGAACATACTGGAGCTCCTTTGATAGAACATGTTGGTATGCTGGATACTGCAAATTCCACCTTTCTGTAGGTGAGTACACTATTATAAACTGTAAGACGAGTATAGCTTATTCACTCTGTTCATATGCAACAAATGCTGTACGATTATATGATCAAAAGAAGTCTGTGCTGCTGTTGATGAACAGATGTTAACTCTGCAGGTTAACCCAGTCATAATACTGGTCCAACCCAGTATTATGACTGGAATCGGAAAAGACACCAGAACTATTTCATGGGACTGTTTTTTTACTCAAGGGCTGCACTGAAGTACAGATTAAGAATTAACATAGAAAATATATGATCCGTTTTTTTTTTTTTTTTTTTTAAATTTACACTATTTTGGTTATACTGTAGATCAAAATACCCAATAGAGTAATTACAATTTTGACCAGCTTCAATATTAAATGCAGAACCTTTGTTCGTATTTTTATATTTCTGTATTGCTACTTACACTTAAGTAAATGATCTGAACACTTCTTCCACCACTGACTATTTCTGAGTGAAAATGACAAGTGAAAGACCTAAAATGACAGTGATGGAATACAGAACCTCAAGTAATATCTGTGTGTATGTTTTGCATGCAGTAAATTCACTTATGCATTCCTCAAGTTTAGTCACAGCTCTATGCTTTTGCCTTTTTTTTTTTTTTTAAAACCCTTGTGCAGTTGAAAAAGGCACCAAGACAAAAGAATCAGACCCTCAAGCTCCGCAGGGAACAACAGCATCAGTGCTGACAGATAAGTCATCTACATCTTCGCAACCAGAGACGGGTGACAGCTGTTGTTCATACTTCCCTAAAATATACACTTGTACTGCACAGTCACACTGATCCTGATGCTCTCTTCTTACTGTATATGCAAATCCAGAGGATAATGAAACAGCACGTTTTCTTAAACAGTTTCTACTGATGTCTCTTGGTTGCAGGTATGATGGTCGGTGTGGTGGTGAGTCTGACATTGTTGGTGATAGCTGTGGTTGTACTTATACTGTGCAGACACAAACTCCCCAGCACACAAGGTGAGGCGTGGAAATTTGTCAAAAACGCTAGCATGAAAATGCAAAACCCCATTCACACACACACACACACACACACATATATACATAGGTAGTTTTAAAAACATTCTTCTTCTCTGGACTTCTCTCTTGGCTTTCAAAAAGATGGTTGGAAGTTTTTTTATGGGTAACTTCTGAAATTTAGGAGTCATGCTAAGATCTTTTCTTATAGACCAGATGATTTATAATGTTGAATGATTGAATTAAGGAGGAAAACATTTGTCGAAATTGAAATGAAAAGCTTGACTTGCACATCGCATGATTTTGACTGTGAGCTATATGCAGATAGACAGAAATATCTTGTTGTTTCCATCTATTTAAATGTTCTTCTTATTAATGTGTATTAAGTGTGTTGCACTGCAGGAGGATCATCAGAGCAGAGGACTAACACTGGAAACAACACAGAGGTGTGCATGTGTTTCTGTGCTTGTGAGTTTGCATATGTATACAACAGATGCATCTATCACACCGCTCCCCTTCTCCTCTGCAGGGAAATCATGGAGACTATGAGGAGATAGAGGAAAACTTAGGAAATACATTGCCGTCCATTTATGTCAACATCAACCCTCCTGCAGACCACCTGCACTACGCCAACGTCTATTTCCAGAAAGACTCTGTCAGTGTCTTGACAGACAGAAACACACTTCCTGACACAAATAAAAATGTCTCGTCTTGTGACTACTCTTCTATCAGTCCGACCCAGGGCACCACCCGTCCTCCAGCTGCAGGGCAAACTGTCTATTCTACTGTAAATCTTGAGGGTAATATGCCCTGAAGGATTTTCTCTTTTCTCCCATATTGTCCATAAACCCAGAATATATGGAGTGTTTATCTGCTTTCAGTTCAAGTTATTTGGTAACGCTTTTGAGTGATGGACCCTATGTTAGGTGTGTGTGTTTCTGGCATAGTTTGACTTCGTTTGCAGTACATCAGTTTATCAGTAGTATAGTTAGCATTTAGTGTGGCTAATAATACAGCATGTAAATGTGAATAATAATGTACATGTGCTCTGAATGTGATGAATAAAATATTATTTGAGAATCCTGATGTCCCTGGTTTGGGTCAATCATTCATCATTCTCTTCTTTACTTCCATAGTAATCATGCAGACATGATACGTTCCTAGTAAAAACTCTGTATGATGCACCTGATATGTCACAAAAATAATAACGACTATGAGGAAGGAAGTAATTGGTTGCATTTTGGTTGCAGCTGACTCAGAGTTGTCAGAATGATTCAATAAATTCATCGTTATGTAGATTTGCAGATAAAAAAGACTTATTATTAGACATTGGGTCATTAACAGCAGGTTCTTTAATGACACATACTCATATATTATGTAATACTTGATTCATAGATATTCAGAAAACACTTGTTTATAATTAGTTCATTAGAAATAGTTCCTGATTTATTCATTGGTAACTACTCACAATTGTAAAGCACGACTGACTACTGGCTATCGATTTAAATGTTTTGAATATTACAACATAAAGGAAGGTTAAATCCAACTAAAAGGTGGTGAAACATGCAGGCACAAATGTTATATTGAGTAAGTCTGCAAATAAATCAGCAGAATGCATAAGAATACACTGACAAACACCCAAACGCAATTTTTCATTGTATTCAGTTGCAAAACTATTTCTTGTGGTTGCTGCTGTCACCACCTCCAGTTCATAACACGTTTTTATTGAGGCAAGTGAGTTATAAATAGCCTGTATGGAGGTTCTTCAGTGTTTGATACAGTATCCAGTTTTAAGATACAATACCATGTCTTCTTTACTTTGTTTTGCTCTGCAGCGCTCCCTTGTGGCTGAACTACTGATCAGCCAGTGATTGGCTCCTTTCTGCCTCATGAGTACAGTAAGATCGGTAACCGTTTTGAGAGTAATTTTCCATTCGGGTCATTTTTCTAAAAAAAGAGAGAGAGAAAGTTTAAACTAGTTGACTGATTGAGATCAAGAAATCCTGCTGCTCACACTGTACACTAGTGCTCACACTAGCACAGCATCACTGACTGCACAGAGCAAAAATGCTGAGAAGAAGAATCAACATTATTTTACAGCATAAGTAAACTTACATTTTACAATGTATATTAAGGCAGCAGTTGAAAAAGAAAAAAAGTATTTGAACATAAAATATTTTGAGAAAAAACCCCCCAAAAGACTCATTTGTGGGAATAAATACTGCATTATACACTTGTTATGTTTGCTCTATAATAACTAGTTACTTACTGATTCACTTTAGTGAATAATATTTGTTAAAGAGCCCCTCCAGACATGTTTTAAGATGTATAAGAATACCCTGCTTGGAATAATAATTTGTGTCTGACATGTTGTTTTTCCACAAAAAAAAAGTTCAGTAATCTAAATAAGATAATAAGTTCAATTATCTTGTTTTCTTATCTTGAAATCCTCAAAATGACATCTCCTCCTTCTCCCTTATTGAAAAATCCAGAATCTATGAATATGTAAATAACTTTCATTTCAAAAGTTTAACTGCTGGACACAAGATGTCTCCTTAATGTTTGTGCACTGGAGGCTTTAAGTTTCCACATCCTCATTAATCTGCATCGTCAGATTAATGTGACAAATAAGACTTTATATAGTCTATGGACAGCACTAACTCAATTATAAGATGTTGTGGAAAACAAATATGCTGTAAATTCTCAAATAAAAGTTAACCAGTAAACATGACGGAAGAAAACAAACAGCAACAGCAATTATCAAAGCAAACAGGTCTGAAAGCGTTGAATATTGTTACTAAATTATGATAAAATACACTCATAAAAAATAAAAATAAACGCCACTTTCAAATAATCTTCTCCAAATAAAAAGAGGTCAAATTTGAACTTTTTTGAATTTATTGTAACAGTTATTAATTATTTCTTCTAGCAGGCTTAAACCAGGTAGATTTAAATGTTTTGTCGTTCATCATATGACAAAATGCAAGTCCATAAATTATGATATTGTAAAAATGATGACATGTACGTGTAAACTGACAGACGTCCCAGCGGACCAATGACAGAGGATGGTGACGCTGGAGGCGGAGCTTCCATCTCCGGCGGAGGCTGTCTGTCGCCTGACCGGATGATGACAGAAGTTTTCTGTCTAATGTGGCTACTTTAGTCAAGCAATCAGTCAGTTATTAATGTCGTCTGTGTTCTGACCGCAGCCGGGACTCTCGACTCTTTACTGCTTTGTTTTTAATGAAATAAACTCGTGACAGACTGCACTGCCATCTGGGAACTTTTGCTTTTCTGGAAGAGCGACCCTTTGGCTCTTGTTTAACCGGGAGGGGAGCAGGATAGAGCCGGTGGGCTAACCGAAGTGCCGCAATGGGAAACCGGGGGATGGAAGATCTCATTCCCCTCATCAACAAGCTCCAGGACGCCTTCAGCTCCATCGGACAGAGCTGCAACTTGGACCTGCCGCAGATAGCGGTCGTCGGCGGCCAGAGCGCAGGGAAGAGCTCCGTGTTGGAGAATTTCGTCGGGAGGTTGTACCGTTTATATGAAGTCTTGGATTAATCTGACACTGTGAATGTGGATTTTAACTTTAGGTTGTAACTGTTCTTTCAGTACAAATTGAGCGGAGCCTTTGCGTAAAAGTCGCCAACTAAGCACTTGGTTACGCGCTCTAGTGTCGGTGCCTCCCAGTTCATAACGTTTTTCCAGCGGATTCTTTCCATTTTGGAGCTGAGCTATTCACGAGCAATAATTGCGCATTTTACGCAAGCAAACAGCTGTTGGTTTAGAGACAAAAAAAACTGGGGAGGAATTTGGTTTAAAAGGTAATTAAAAGTGACTTTAGTCTTGAGATCGATATCCTAAATCTATACAGCTAAAAAAAAGAAGTTTCCTGACAGAAATATTAAGACTGCTCTGTCATCTCATTGCTACATATGAGGCCCATCTGTCAAACATTTACAAAGGCTGTTCCTCGAGACTGCTTTCTTAAGGTTGTAAATACATCTATATAGGTTTCACATTACACAGGTCAGGTCAATGTTTTACCGTTTAAGGTGAGGTGTAAAAATGTTGTTGGCAGGTTTGATGAGGTTGTTATCTAATAAATGAATTATTAGGGAGATAAACAGAGAGTACAGCTGAGAGGGGCAGGAGTCTCTCAGCACGCCAGCACTGCTTCATTTCCTTGTGGGGCAGATGAATGAGTTCGAAGGAATCCGAATGAGCAGATGATGCCAAATACCAGCAAACCAACAGTTACATTAATGCGTCATGTTACAATCAGTCCACTCAGTTTGTAACCATTTGCGAAAGAATCACTTTGGCTGTTTGTTTTGCAGGCAAAGAGTCAAATAGTAACACACGCCCTTAGTAGAATCACTTCAGGAGGAAAGGGAAGGGGGAGAAGATGGTCGTGTTGCTGCAGAAGTAATCTCTTGAAGATAACTGTGGCAGCTTTATGTGTTTATCTCTCAGTGAAGGTGCCAGAAACTGGAACACTTGACTCTCCTACATTTCAGAATGATTTCATTTGTTGTCCAAGAGATAGGGAATGTTGATTAGGCAGCCACGTCTCCTTTTTTTCCTGTTGCCTTTTGTCTCCGAGTCCCGAGCAGCGGCTGGGGGAGACAGTAGGGGCATTGATGTGTTTGTGCAGGGGTCATCAGTGATGTCACCAGCTGCGCTGTCATGTGTATATGACACACTGGGTACCAGATACCCACCATGGGCACTTAGCTGTTTTCGTGTTTGTTAATTAGCCTTCTATTGATGCTGCTGGCATGCAGAGGTGTACTACTAGTGTGTGAGATCAGTTTGTTTATTCATTTTTATTTAGTTGGAGTGGATTTCAGTCTGTCAGGGCTTATTCTCAGTATTAATTCATCTATTTCTGTACTGTGAAGGGTCCATATAAAGGATCACAAGAACAAAATGTTGAGAATAAGGCTGCAACTAACTATTATTTTCATTATTGACTACTCTGTTGTTTTTTTTTTAAATGTATCAATTAATCATTTAGTCTTATGAATGCCCATCACAGGTTTTGAGAGCCTAAGATGACGTCTTCAGATTGTTTCGTCTGACCAAATATCCAAAACGAAAAAATACTCAGAAAAGCTGCAAATCCTCACATTTACAAAACTGTGACTACAGAAAAAATTGTCGATGTTGGTTGATTTTAAATGACTAAAACAATTAAATGATAATTAAAATTATTGTTGATTCATTTTCTGTTTGACTTATTGGCTTATTGTTTCAGCTGTAGTTGAAAATCGCTGGTTTGGACTAAAAAATGTAAAAAACAGAACAACAAAAAAAACAAAAACGAGAAGAACCCTCTGCAAGTTAACAGAGAAAAAAACAGCAGCTCAAAACCCAACGTTGCTCAAAGTACAACCATGATAAGGAAGCAAACCCTCACATTTTAGCAAACGTTTGTGATTTTTACTGAATAAATTTCGAAAAGATTTTCTGTCAACTAATTATAAAGAATCAAATCGTTTCAGCAATTGTCATTGTACTCATGTTGCACTTTCACAAGAAACAGGAAGAGATGAGGAAATAGGATGGGAATAATTGTTGTGTAACTTCCTGAATGCTCTGTCAGCAGAGGATAACACAGGCACAGCGGTGTGTGTTTGAATATGTGTTTAGATGAGTATGTCTTAGTACATTTGTATGTCACACTAAAACTGAAACTCAGCGTTTGCCGCTGACCTGGCAAACACATAGACAGACAGAAAGACAGACAGACAGACACATATTCTCGTGGCCTGGAGAGATGTGTCGTCAGTGACCTGGAAATGATTACAATTCTATTGAACAGGAGTTTCCATCCTGATGAACGTGTATGTAACAAGGAGAGGAAACAGAGAGACATGTTTTCGTTCTCGTTGCAGTATTTATAACGAACATCCCTGTAAGTCAATCTCTGCCTCGCATAAATAATGCAGTCACTCAGACAGAGGCCTGCATACGTTAATAAAGAAGAGACTGGGGATCAATTTTACAGCTGGAATTCTTATTTTGGTCTAATATATTGACACCATTTGAATTAATTTGTCTTTAACATTTGATTTAGAATATTGTTGTGTTGTTGTGTCTGTATCCATGTCCATATCAGTTGCATGTATAAAACTTAATCTCTTTCTCTCCCTCAGGGACTTTCTGCCCAGAGGATCTGGCATCGTCACCCGTCGTCCTCTCATCCTGCAGCTGGTCAACAGTAATGCAGGCAAGTTGTACAGTGTATGCATGCATACGGACACATCTATGAACACATGCACTGCTGTAAACACACGCTAAAACACTAAGCATGCTTTCTCAGAAATATACTAGAAAATTCATAGCCTTTTACATGTTTTATTCCCTCAAAGTTCCTTCTCTATCCCTCGTTTCGTCATCTTCTTCATTCTGTCCCCTCCATCATCGTATCGGTCTCTATATTTATCAATTCGTCACCCTCTCTTTTGTCTAAAACTCTCATTTTCTCCATGTAGAGTATGCAGAGTTCCTGCACTGTAAGGGGCGCAAGTTTGTGGACTTTGATGAGGTTCGTCTGGAGATTGAAGCAGAGACCGACCGGCTCACTGGATCCAACAAGGGCATCTCCCCCATCCCCATCAACCTCCGTGTCTACTCCCCTAATGGTAACACACACGCATACTGTACACACACACACATTCACAAGGGTTTTTAACCTCTGTCTGACTGATTTCCTTCCTTCCTCCTCCCCCATCAACGTCTCACAGTGCTGAACCTGACCCTGATCGACTTACCGGGGATGACCAAAGTGGCCGTGGGAGACCAGCCTGTGGACATCGAGCACCAGATCAGAGACATGCTGCTGCAGTTCATCACCAAAGAGAGCTGTCTGATCCTGGCTGTCACCCCGGCCAACACTGATCTGGCCAACTCCGACGCCCTCAAGATTGCGAAGGAGGTGGACCCTCAGGGTAAAGGAAGCTTTTGTTGTGTTACTTTGTGTTTTAGGAAGGCATGTGTTTGTTTGATATGATCATATTAATCTGTATGTCCTTTGTATGTTACCTTCTTTTTTGATATTTCCCGAAATATAACCATTTTGCGCTCTAATTTAATACAGATGTAATTACTTTTGCGGTGTCTTGCAGCCATTAGCACTCTTCTTCTTTCTATTAATCTTTGCCTCAGTGCAGCTGCCAGCTCGTCACAATAATTAACAGTTACACTATTAAAAGACTTCCTGGCAGCTAGATGTATTAAATAAGATTACTGGAGATACACTGTAATTACATTTAATTATCTCTGCCTTTGGACATCTTTCATTTAATCCAGAGGATGTTATTAATCATTTCAAGTTGAGCCTGTGACTGTACAGTAGGTTCATGGAAAATGACGACATTAGAGTAAAGCAGTTTTACAACATTATCATGTTATATTTTTTATTTTTCTCTATTTAACAGTACATTTTGCTTACTATCTTATTTTTTACTTTATTGCTGGCATATAAATGCTCTCTTTTGTCATGCCAGTGGCAGTTGGTCAGTCCACCACTTTGGTCCAGGCTGAAATATCTCAACAACTGAGGAAATTACAGAGCAGATATTCATGTTCCCCTCATGCTAAATTACTTTTCATCTAGCGCCATAGCTCAAAATTTTAATTGGTCCACTAGATTTATGACCAAATACTTGCAAAACCAATGACATTCCCTCACATAGCTTCGAGCATGGCTGTAGACTCTTAGTCTATATCTTTTAAGCAATGTGTGCTGTACTGACGAAACTACAAATAGACTAGTAAAACACTGTTCCATTGAGTGATTAGATTTAATTGCCTACATGATGTAGAAGATCCGTGTAAATCCTAAAAAAAACCCTGTTGCATGTATGAATAAATATAAGAACATCTTAACAATTACACCTTTGTTCTTTTAGGTCTCCGGACAATTGGTGTGATTACCAAGCTGGACCTGATGGATGAAGGGACGGATGCACGAGACATCCTGGAAAACAAACTGCTGCCTCTCCGCAGGGGTGAGACCACACACACACACACACACACACACACTCAAACGCACACACACATGCACACGCACATACACATATTGTTTTATGGGGTAGAAAGTAATTGGACAAGTTAACACTTAGGTGATGCTTTACTTTTTGTCTTCATTCTTGTCTTCAGCAAGTGAAACAAATGGAATTGGATTTGGGTCAGAGATCAAGAACATTCGTCTATTTGGCCATAAAAAACTTCTTGGGTGTGTTGTCTGTATTTTCTTTAGGTTACATCGGGGTGGTAAACCGCAGTCAAAAGGACATCGATGGGAAGAAAGACATTCGAGCTGCTTTGGCTGCTGAGAGGAAGTTCTTCCTGTCCCATCCTGCATACAGACACATTGCAGAACGCATGGGCACGCCACACCTGCAGAAGACGCTCAATCAGGTCAGACACACACATCTGATCATACACACAGACATACAACAGAATAATTAACATGCATCATGTTAAGTTTACAACAATCACAAGGACATACAGTGAACTTTTTTTAAGTTTTAAGCTTAATTTTTTCATTCACATTCAAGGCTGGAAATATTCTCTTAGGAAAGTTTTGCAGTTATTGCCTCACAATGCTGTCTTATGAACTTAATTTCATAAATTCATTTTAATTGTCTGTGTGCTTGTTTTATATAAATGTCCATTATTGAACTGCTTCTCCTTCATCACATTGAGAATAATCTTTATACCAAGAGCAAACACATGTGGAAAGAATAAAATCACAGACTTCCTCAGCATTAAAATTCTTTACTATTAATAATAAGAAGAGGTAGGGTGACTTATTATATAACTTAGGGTAAAATATGTATTTTTTCGCTTCTTTCCAGCAACTTACCAACCACATCCGCGACACCTTGCCAGGGTTACGCAGTAAGCTGCAAAGCCAGCTGCTATCACTGGAAAAGGAGGTGGAGGAGTACAAGAACTTCCGCCCTGACGACCCCACACGTAAAACCAAGGCCTTGCTTCAGTCAGTACACACACACACACACACAGATGCAGAAACACCTAAACATATTAATTCAAGAAGTTAAGACATTCTCTTGTACAACACACAATGTGCAGGATGGTGCAGCAGTTTGGCGTGGACTTTGAGAAGTGCATCGAGGGGTCTGGGGATCAGGTGGACACCTCCAACTTGTCTGGTGGAGCGAAGATCAACCGTATCTTTCATGAGCGCTTCCCCTTCGAGCTGGTGAAGGTGACGAGTGTTATCATGTCTATTTTTGTTAAGACATTAAGATTGATATTAGCTGATTGTTTCTTCTCCTGGGATCCATTAGAACAGTCCACATGATGATGAATGTTAGGTGTTGGGGTTGGGACAAAAAGTGAATATTTGAATTAAGTGATACAAAAGGTATATTATAGTAAAATGAGAAACAGGACTTTTCCATCATCAAAGAAGGTAATGGCAACTACTGTTCACTGTGAAGTGAATATTTCTTATAATCCTGATAATACTAGAGGTTTTTTGAAACAACATTTTCCTTCTCGTTCATCTCTGATGCATTTATAGATTTCATAAATTACATTTAAAGCATTTTCAGGTCTATATTTATATTCTGGGTCTCTACTGGAATATCTCTGCATGATTTACAGTTCAAAAACTCCTTATTTATCTTATACTGGCCCTTTATGCAGCCCCTCAAGTCAGCCTCTGTCTGAAACAGGCCGTTTTAGCTCCTGCGTCTTTAAGGGCCGCCTTCTGATGAGCCCAGTCTGTTCTGATTGGTTAGCTGCTGGAAGCTGTGTCTCGGCAGACTTCAGGCAGCTCGGGAAGCTACGTAGACAAACAGTCGTAGTTGGATTTCACTTCCTTTTCTCCTTCTTTACTTGAAATGGAAACTTTTGAAATATATCCACACATTTTTGAGCCTGAACCCAATTAAGAGTATGAGAGTGGACAACGTCAACAAGGCACAGAGCAGATGGCCGTTAGCATGCGCACATTCTGATGTCATCACAAGGAGGAAGTAGAGGTGACATTGCAAACGAAGCGTTCAGCAAAGCATTTTGACTTGCAAGGAGCATTTTTATACAAGTTTACTTCAAGTTTTGGACCTTTGACCAGGTTTAATATAGACATCTGACATCATCAACAGTATAAAAATAACAAAATCATTTTTTGAAGATATTTGATAACTGCTTTATTGGCGACCGCGATGTTCACAATGAACTCCATGTACAATAACAATTACATCCCTTCCTGTACCTTCACAGTTTAAGTTCCCCCTTCCTCCCACTACATGATAACATGTATACTTTCGCACAGGCCAAATGGATGTATTGCAACCAGTCAAAAACATTAGTACCTGTAACTCAACAAACTCTCTTACAAAGAAAAATTTCCAAGGTATTCTCAGTATTCAGCTAGAGCCTTGTGACCTCCAACATAAGTCATAAAATGTGACTCAAAGAGAGACTTTGTTCTTGATCAAGTTTCCATTGTCCTTTATTATGTGCATTAAGTAACTGGAGAGCTGAAGCCCCCTTTTTGGTAAGGCAGTCCGCAAGTTGTTCTTTTGTGTTGTATCAAAGGACTCGCTCAACCTTTTGGGTTTTGATAAGTGCTTTAGTGCTACTTATTTCCAGATGTCTTTTCTCAGTGACTGATTTTGTGGACTTCAGTGTATCAACCAGCAAATGATTGTGTGTGACACAGGTTACTGGTGTAGCATGTTCACTATCACCAGTAGTCAGTTCAGAGAAGAATGTAGCCAGAAAGATAACATTATCAGTCCCATCCGACATTGCCAATATTTCACCTGCAAGTATGCTACGGACAATCCTCTTGGCTCTCTTTGACTTCCAAGAAAGTCAAAGAGAGCCATTTTCCCCAGTTAGAACAATAAGGTGTCCTCCTTGAGTGCCTCTGCCAGAAAGATTTCCAAATGTGGCATCACTGAACACATCTCATCTTCAAAGCACTGTCTCTGCCCAAGTATTGGAAGTCCTTCTTGGACTTAAGTTTACACACTACTCTGTTTGCTTCATAAATAGTCTGCACAATTGCATTTTTCATGCCTGACGCCAAGTTGTTGGCATCAAACATTACATCTGGCCGGTCCTTTCTTGCAACCCAGATAATTTGGCCCATCTTGGACCTGAGTTGATCCTTTTCCTCCTCACAGAGAGATTAGTCCTGCTCCACAGTTCGTGAAGGATCTGTATGTATGGGCTGCATATGCTGAATGTAGTTTTCCTGGTGTGTTTGCAATTTTCCGTCAACAGTCACAAAGTCTATTCCCACACAACAGAAGTTTTCATGTTCCTCTCGTCCAACTTGGAATGTAGATCTGAGCTGAGGAATTACTATTGTGAAGAAACTTTGTGTGCCCCCCCCCTATGAAGTCATCCACATGCCAGGCAAGAACCTTAGTTAGAGCACAGTTCTGATCTAGCCAACAGAAAACAGCTGGATCAACTTAAGACATTTTTCCTTCTGGTGTCAGCAGTATTTTCTTTACTCTATTGTACCAGTACAGGGAAGCATCTGCCAGACCGTACACACACTATTTGATCTTTCTTAATGTCCATTCACTCTCAGCTTCTTGTCCCATAATAGTTTCATTCCCTGTAGAAATGCAGATTTTATGTCCATAGAATGAAGTGTCCACTGTCTTTGACAAATCACTGCCACAAGTAGCTGACTCTGTAGCACATGTGGGTGAGTCCTTTTGCAGCTCTGACACTTCTAACTCCTCAAAACCTCTAGCCACAAGCTGTGCTTTTGGTACTGGTCCAATGAGTGTCTCTCTTTGAGGGCGCATACCCATCTGGTAGAAATGCCCTTCTGTCCCTCATCCCTAATTTCATATTTGGACACATTGTTATTACTCCAGCTCTTTATCTCCTCATGTTTTGCTAAGTCTAATGATACATCTCAAAGCAGAGACGCATTTGGCCACCCATTCACTTTTTGTCATGCCCTCTAAAACTGAGGGTTTATCAGTTAGCACAGAGGGCAGGTTGGGATTCTGTCCAAAAACCAACTGATGAGAACTGTAGCCATGAACATTTTGCTTGGTGTTCTTTGCCTTAAGAGCCCAGTCCATTCAGTCACAACAATTACCTGTCTTCACTCTCATTATGATCTCAGTGTGTGATCCAAGTGTTCGGTTGTGTCGCTCCAGAAGTCTATTGCTCCATGGCCGTTGGCAGTTGTCTTTATTTTTATGTTGAAGTTTTCTGCCATATCTCTCACCTCATCATTGTTAAACTCCTTCATTGTCACCAAATGGTTTCTGAGGTGGATGCACACTTATCCAGCCATGGAGAAAGTGTTTCACAATCTCAGAAGATTTCTTTGTGGCCAGAATGCTGCCTGCAATAAACCGTGTGAACTTGTCAATAATGGGGAGATACCACACACCCTATTCAAGTTCATGCAGATCTACAGCCACAGTCTCATTATACTGAGACTCCAGTGGTAGGCCAACAGCAGGCTTTGGTGAAGTTTTTCTGTATCTTTGACATATTTCACATTAACTCACAATTTTCTGCGGGATGGTGTTACATTCTGTATTTTTATTGCCTGAACTCTTTAGAAGCCTCTCTAGCCTGTCAGCAGAAGCATGACCAAATTGTTTATGAAGCTTCAATAAGATTTTTTGTTTTGTTGCTGAGCTCATTTTTTTCTGAGATTGTCAGTATTTCATCCTCACATTGGCTTTCTTCATGCTCATTCTTTTTTCCTTTTGGAGTGCCATCTTCTGCAGTTGCCAAGATCTGGTCATCCCATTGAATGTTCTTCTTTTTGTTGTCAATAATGTTCACACAGTTATGACTAGAGCTGGTAAAGTCAGGTTTTACAGGTTTGTTGAACATCACCACCCTGTCATTTTCCATATCCAGTACTTTCCCTGCTCTTTTCACAGAGGCTTTGCTCAAAAGCAGTGGAATGTTAGCTGGGCATACATCAGTTTCAATATGACACTTAGTTTCTCCATTTCTTGCAGGAATTTTCAACTTTGTAGTGGAATAGACCACTTTTTCATCTCCATACCAAAAGGATCTACAACTGAGTGTTTCTGTTTTTCTGAAGTCATTCAACTTGTTCTGGCTTAGTCCAGTGATGTAGCTATCTAGTCATTCCTGTCCACACACAGTCCATGTGCATGCGGTATCGATAATTGCTGAACCAAAACACACTGTCTTAAAGAGTTCTGCTTCAGTGGGTGACTTTTTTGTCTACAGAGTGACGTTGCTCTACCTCATCTGTGTTACTATCTTCAGTCAGCTTGACTTGCTCACCTTTGTGTGGACAAACCTCGGCCCAGTGAAATGTGGATTGTCAAACAGCACACTTTGATCTGCAACCATACCTGTCCAGTGGGGTTTTTGTCAGGCAGTGGTGTCTTCTGTTGATTGAGGCCATGACTTGCCCCTCTGTCGCCCCTGCTCCGTTATATACAGTAGGTAGTTTCTTGGTTGATTCCCATCTTGGAAGCAGACTCTTTTCCTCCAAATAACCCCTTCAATGCTGACTTCATTGATGTAAAAGTCAGATCTGTACATGCTGTGATAGTTACCTGTCAATCTTTTTTGCCCCAGAATGCAGTATCCAGTAGTTTGAAAGCTAACACTGCACTGGGAAGATCTGTCTTGTACTTGTGCATCTGAGAGTACCGTGGTTCAAAAGTGATTATATAGTCCGCCATGGATACACTACAGTCTCTCACAATCTGGTCTTGAATGAAGCTTGAATAGGCTTCATAGGCTTGGTCTTTTTCTTCCTTGAGAAACAAATAGTCAAGTTTGAAAGTGTTCGTACCAGTCTCTTTATTCAAATCATCTGCCGGTATTTCTGTTTCTCTTGCTCTTCCCAACAGCATCAAAACCATAGCAAGGGCTTGCTTGATTGTCTCAAGTTCTGTAACTCGGGTCCAAATTACGACTTCATTTTTCCAACTTTCGCATGGCTTCCCTTCATCAAGGCATGGTGGGACTCTGTAGTTGCTAACCATCCTCTGCTACCAATGTTACTCGACAGGAAAACAACCTTGAAGTTATCAATAACTACTTCATTGGCAACCGCCATGTTCACAACAAACTCCATAGGTGCTTTTCATTAGGCTCATTTATGCTTCCTTGCATCCCCTCTCCTCCTGTGACCCAGAAATCATTGCCCCTCTGCCAGCAAGGATCTTCCAATCCATTAAATGCACCTGGAGGAGACAAGGAGAGAGGAGGCTCCTGGAGGGGCTTAGAGCGAGGAACCACAGGCGTATCCTATGCGGAAATTTTTTAAGGGACAGCAACACCCCTTTGGTCGAATGTTTGATTGGTCAGCTGATCTGACAGTCAGTAAACAGTCGGGCTGTTGATGTAATACAGCAGATCAAACTACCTGTGGAACAGGAATGAAAGCACCAACAGCAACTTTTCACATTTATTTGTAAAATAAAAATTTGTGACTCATGAATCAATCAATCACAGAAAACACTCTTGTAACTTAATTATTTTCTTCATAAGCCAAAGGCTTCTTTTCTTCTTTTCCGCTTCAAGTATGTCTCACAGCTGCGTGTCTCCTATAAAATCATCCTTAGCCTGAAAAGGATGTCAGACTTTCACAAACTAAATAAGCAATATTTTATTTAAATATATTCTGCAGACTACAGCTGTTTTTATTGCTCCTTTACGTCGATTGTGTTCTTTCAGTAATTAACAGGTTTAAATTGTCTATTTGTGTCTTATTCTTTGACAGCCAGATGCTGCTATAGATCTATAATCAAATAATAAAACATTGGAGCCGTTATCAGGTGTTTTCCTTCCAGCTATCACTATGTAGAAATTATTAAGTCGAGTGTTAATTAACTGTACATGAATTTTAAGTTTAAACTTTAGAGTTTAAATGACTACTTAATAATTTCTACATATTTATAGCTGACTTCTACATATTTGTCAGTTGAGAACATGTGCATCATGAGTAGTTGTTGTCTCCTCAAAATGACGCTGGAATGACCGAGGACGTCCTGTTGGATGAATTAAATTTCTCCGTCCGAGGAAGAAACATGAGTGAGGGAAGCGAGGAGACACGTTAGCTTAATGAAAAGCACCCATGTGAGCAACAATTACATCCCTTCCTGTACCTTCGCAATAAAAACTCCCACTTCCTCCCATTACATGATAACATGTAAACTATCACACAGGCCGTTAACTTTTTTTTTTCTAAGGGTAAACAAGCGGCTAAAGCTGTCATAATTAAGTAGATAATAATGAGGGAATGGTATTTACTGATGTAACGATCTTTATCAATACTGATGTCTTCATGTGTTTCCTAAGCTTTCATAAATCCAATACTAGGAAATGTCACAGACTTTTCCTCATGTCTGCCTTCATGTATTACTGAGTCAGTATAATTAGAAGTAGCATTCATGCATGGCATATTTCAGCTTTTCTTGTACTGTGTCTTAGATGGAGTTTGATGAGAAGGAGCTGAGGAAAGAGATCAGTTACGCCATCAAGAACATCCACGGAGTCAGGCAAGTTGAGACAGCCTGTAAACACATCATACATATACTGTAGCTCTCATTTGTCTTCATGTTTGCTTGCCTGTCTGTCAGCTGTTTGTTTGTGTCCATTCATAAAGACCCACAGCGTCTGTCCTGTTTTTCATATCTCCGTTAAACGTGCTGGCTCCTCTGTCTGGTATTTTGCTGTCTGTGTTTTCTTTTATCTGTGGCCAGTGTTTATGTAGTCTCCCCAGCTGCTTGTCGGCCATATGGCTGTCTTCCACTCCACTTCTTCCAGTTTTAATTTCCACTACTCCTCATTTGGTCTTCCCTCAGTGTCTTACTGCTCATGTCTTCCCTGTACTGTGTGCCTGTCTCACACTCCTTCCCGTGTGTCTATCTACCCCCCCCCCCCCTGCTCCGTGTCTCCATGTCTGTCTTGTCTGTGTGTCTTCAGGACAGGCCTGTTCACCCCAGACCTGGCGTTTGAGGCCATAGTGAAAAAGCAGATCATTAAGCTGAAAGAGCCCTGTCTGAAATGCATCGACCTGGTCATCCAGGAGCTCATCAACACAGTCAGACAGTGCACCAATAAGGTATCACTGCATGGTCCCCTGCCTGGCTGCCACAACCATACATACACACCACAGAGATTGGCCAACTTTAGCGCCCCCTGGAGCCATTTTGGTACCAACCAGTGTTTATAAAGCAGCCGATATAGTTTAGTTTATCGCTATGTGCTTTTGAGCATCATTTTGGCATCGTGGATTGAAACATAAAGTGGATGAATTCATTTGAAGGGTTTTATCTCTACAGTCTCGCTTTAAAGTTCACTTGCATGACTATCAGTGGATATATCTGAATATCCTGGCTGTACTGCAGTGCACTGAAGTGGTGTCTCTGAGAGGCTGTGTGGTCAGAAACAGACGGGCTGTTACATGTTCCTGTGCAGGTTCATTATAAAACAAGCTGCAGGCTTGGTTTTAAGCTACAGCTTAAAACGTGTGTGCTGGCTATCAATATAGACCAGTGGTGGAAAGTAAATAAGTGTGTTTACTCAAAGACAACAATGAGATACTGTTCACTTCTACTCCACTACATTTCAGTTTTTTTTCTTGCTAAAGAAGAAGATTAATCCTGTTAAGCCAACTGTTTTGGCTTGTCACCCTTAACAGAAAAAACCATCTGGTCACATTTCAGATGTCTATGAGCTGTAAACAATTCTACCAAAGAGCGATTTCCCCTCAGATGGTTTCATTTTATTAAATGTTTGAGAACCCAGAGAAGTCAAACTCTTCGATATTTCATAGAAACAGCAAAGATTAGAGAAAAGTCCTATAAATGAATACACATTTGTTTAACAGAACTTTGTTTTCATTCTTGCCTACCCCATTGATCATCTCAGGACCCCTCAAATTTATTGAGGGGTCCTGAGATGAGGGGTCCTGAGGTTCTACTACATTAAAACTGGCTTCACCTCGACCAGCTGCAGCAGTATTAACCATCTAATAATGTAATACATTCTAATACTTCTGTACCTATACAGACGTAGGATTGGAGTATTTATCACATTGTTGTTTTGGCACTTGAGTGAAGGATCTCAGTACTTCTTCCACCACTGACACATATAAGAAGCGAAAGCTCTCTGCAAAAGTTGCTTCAGGTGATTTTTGTTTGTTTGTTTCTCAGGAAACACTTTTGGAGAACCTGCAGCTTGTTTTTGTTCTGAACATGAAGTAGAACTAACTAAATGCCTGTTTTCTTTCTTTGTCATATTCCTCAATCTTCATCTTTTTTCTCCTTCTTGAAACTGTTTTTTTTTCTCTCATTCTTCCAAACTCTTCCATCCAACTTCGGCTTTCATTTTTCTACCACCGTCCACTTTTTTCCTCACTGTGGCCCTCGCTACATCGCCTCCTCCTTCACCTGACATTACACCTCTGACTCCCATACTGCCTCACCACAGGACAGGCCTGTTCACCCCAGACATGGCGTTTGAGGCTATAGTGAAAAAGCAGATCATTAAGCTGAAAGACCCCTGTCTGAAATGCGTTGACCTCGTCGTCACCGAGCTTGTCACCCTGATCAGGAAGTGCACTGAAAAGGTAAACAGGAAAGACAGATTGAAAAAGTGATGAATGCAGACAGATGAGAAGAGAGTGAAGGGAAGAAAATCAAATGCAAGTAAAGAAAAAAAAAGTGATATGAGGCAATCAGAGGAAGTAAGAGAGACATATGAGATAAATTAACTAACTTGTCACTGTCTAGTTGTTAATCATTACTCCTCACCGCTGCTTGAAGGCTTCTATCAGCACCCGTCCCACCCACCTCCCCCTATGATTCCCGCTGTAATGACAAATCCAAGAGCCCCATTCTGATCCCGGACCCCTACCAACCCACTGACCCCATCAGCAATCAGATCAGTGATTTAACAACCCCCTCACACTCCCCCACTTATAAAATCAGATCCCTATTCTCACACTAAGAAACTTGGCTGCACAAAAATGGCACAACCGTGGCTGTTTGTCACCCTGTCCTGTCAAGGGAGATTTTGATGTATTTGTCCTGTAATATGCCATTTTCTGCACCTTTGACACCCATAATACCCCACAACACCTCACCAGACCTTTCCCTAGCCTTCATCTCTTTCTGGACGTCTTTTTTTCCCTCCCTAATTACTCCCTGATTTGTTGAGACTCGCCATCAGCTTGAGATCAAATTATGCCAATGCTGATTTTCTATTCGCTTTTTTCTTACAAGCGAGCTGAAAAAGACAAATTATTATCGCAACATCTTTGTTTGACAAGAAATCTCAAGCTGGTAGGGAGCTCGTTAATGCATGCCTCCTCGATCTTAATCTCTGACATGTCTTGCCTCATTTATACTGTATATTTGTTGTCGGTAATTGGGCGTAGTTGTGTTTACAGTGTTATATAAACCTGCATAGGTGTGTATTCTGTCATCACAGTGCCTGCAGCAGTGTATGTGTTTTCTGTGTGTGTGTGTGTGTGTCAACAGTTGGGATCGTACCCTCGACTGAGAGAAGAGACAGAGAGAATCGTCACCACCTATGTCAGAGAGAGAGACAGCAAGACCAAAGACCAGGTGTGTGTGTGTGTGTGTGTGTGTGTGTGTGTGTGTGTGTGTGTGTGTGTGTGTGAGGCAGTGAGAGAGAGATGCCGTCTACTGTACCTGTAAGTTTCACCTCTTTGTGTACAAAACATGTGTCATGTTTTACCCGTCAGGTGCTGCTGTTGATTGACATTGAGCTCTCCTACATCAACACTAACCATGAGGACTTCATTGGATTTGCCAAGTAAGACGTTACTTCAGATATTGATTAATAAGGTTCATCAAGCAGAGATGGAGGTGTGTCTTACTCTAAGTCAGTGCATAGAGTGAAACACAAAGAGAAACTGCAACAAGACAGTGTTGTATCATTAAAGAGGCCTTCAGGCTAGCCAGAAGTGATTAAACCCCTATGATGTCATCAGTGATGTACCCATATGCTCTAGGTAAGGCTGGCAAATTCTCAAAAAGGTATTGTATCCTTTTCTAAGACTATATGTAATCTTTTCAAGAGGAATACAGCTGTTCATTTGTAGTGGGAAGGTAACTCCTGTGATTTTGGTCAAGGTGTCACAGAGGTAGCACCAAAAGGTCCTGACCTTTGTACAAAGCCATGCACAGTGCAGGAAGGAGTTGACCTCTATACCACATCTGAAACACATTTCTGACAATTCAGGTTTTTATTTATGGAGTTTGTGTGGGGTGAGGCACAGGTGATGGAGGAAATTATAGTGCACCAGTCTGTACCGGGCATTAATGGTAGCTGACAAACTGCTTTGACGTAAATCTGACCAGAGGTGTGCAGGTCTGATTCCCGTCTTGGTCTAGATTTGTGTAAACCTGGCTTTGGGCCATTCAGCAGGAAGGAGTATATCTTTATAAATAAATGTGTATACATTTCCCTCGTGAAGCAGTTTCTCACCCTGGTTGGTTCTAAGAAAATGTCTCAACTGAAAATAAGAAGTTCTTGCTGGACAAATCATATTTCCTCTTCAATTGTTCAAAGAACATGAGAAGTCCTTTTTCTCAGCAATCCTTCAAATGCTGGATCCCTTTATGATGCCAAGTCTCCAGAATCTTTGTTATTTAGAATCATTGGTATGAGTTCATTTTGTCTCAGGGGTGTTCTTGATGACAGTCCCATTTTCAGTCCAAGGCTTCCATGAGTCTCACACCATATTTTAATCAAATGCTTTAAAATAAGATTGTCTGTCCTGTTGGATATAATTCTGGAGTTCCATTTATAAATAAAATCACTGACTACCTTCTGTCAGGGGATGCAATACAATTTGTATCCAGGAGGGGGCACCATCACCCTCAAAAAAACGATGAAATAAATCACATTTGAGCTGCCAAGTAATACTTTTTAAAACTGGGTAATTGAAGGCCCCCTAATCTATAATCCCATGTTAATTTCTCCATAGATACCCTTTTTTAGGTTTTAAAAAATGTTTCTAGGAAGTGGAATGGGAAAGGATTTGAGAGATAGAGATATTGTAACCTCAGTATTATATTCATTTTGATACAGTTAACTCAAGTTAACTCCAATTAGAATAATGAGCAAATTAATCCACCTACGTAGATCATTTTCAGTTCTACTGAGCAATGGGAGGTAATTAAGTTTGTACAAATTATTAAGATAACTACAGTTATTCCAAGATATTTTATACCTTTTGGAAACCACTTAAATAGGCTTGTTTGCTGATACTCAGTGTAATCAAAACTCGTTAGTGGAATAATTTCACTTTTTTCCCAGTTCACCTTATATCCTGAAATAACATCATAAGCATTTAATAGAATCTGTAATTTGTTTAGGGAGTTATCAGGGACTGTGGTACCAAATTACATCATCTGCCAGGAGATTAGTTTTATGATTTGTCTGATCTACTTTGAAACCCTTTATATCAAGATCCTGTCTGGATTTTAAGACTAATACTGGAGTTTTAAAAAAATTACTTCCTAAAATCCAACATCATTTTTCACCTTTTCATCTTATGTGACAATAAACTGAATGTCTTTGGGTTTTGGACTGTTGAAGTACAATTTTCCTACAAATGATTAATTAAGAAGATAATAAGCAGAATAATCAATAACATAAATGCTGTATATCGATAATATGTGGTTTTGTTAGACTATCCCTTCATCCTTGGATCAGATTAAAGGTGTATTTCCCTACTTTTGAGTGGACGCCTACACTGGATTACATTTATCCTGCTATATGCTCCAATGTGAACAATCTGAACGTTGCTTACATGCCATAAGGAGTCGTTCGGGTTTAAAAGTTAAGGGTCTGTTTGTTTTTTATATGCACTATATGTTCTATCTGCGTTCATGTTTTGTGACTGTCTCTCCTGCAGTGCCCAGCAAAGGACGGCAGCTAACGCTACCAAGAAGAGAGTCATGCCTAATCAGGTAAATCACCTCTTCAGACATACACACGGAGTCCTCGCACCACTGTATCATCATAGCAGCTGCTTTCTCCTGCTGTTTTTTTTTTCATTTCTTTGTCTTTCTGTCGTTGTCTCAGCCCGTCTCTCCTGTCATTGTTGCCCTTTGTTGCTTCACATTTACATACTCTTGTCTGTGCCTTTTTGTCTTTTCTCTTTATTTCCCTTTTCTCTGTCTCCTGTACTGTTCCTCCTTTTCATGGCACAGGGAGAGATTCTTGTAAGTACCCTACCCCCTGCACCTCCACTTGTCACTTCCTCTTTGGGTGGGTGGGGGAGTCAACGGTCATTATGGCCATTCTGAGAAACCTTGTTTCGTGCTTGTCGACAATGAAGAGGGAAGTGAAAGTTACACTCATGGATGCATTATGAGAACTGGATATCATGCTCAAAAAAGTAGTCACTCCTTTACTGGTAACTAGTGTGTCATTCCCAGTCTCACGGACTTTAAACTGGGATGATGTCTCACCCAAAAATAGCTTTTCGGGGCTTTGAGAAAGTACAAACAACTTTGTCTACAGTTTTACGGACATAATACAGTTATGCTCATAAGTGTACATACCCTGGCTTCCACTTTTTGGACAATATGATGATGCAGAAAACCTTTGGGGGATTATTTGGGGATAGTGGTCAGGTGAAGCCATTTATTTTCACATAATTGTGTGTGCCCTTTTTAAATCATAATAATAACTGAAATCACCCAAATGGCTCTGATGAAAAGTTTACATACCCTTGAATGTTTGACCTGATAATATACACACAAGGTGACACACACAGGTTTAACTGGCTATGAAGGGTAAGTTCCCACACCTGTGACTTGTTTGATTGTAATTATTGTCTGTGTATAAATAGTCAATGAGTTTCTCGGCTCTTGAGAGACCCCTGCGCATTTCATCCAGGGCTGCTCTGACTTTACTGGACAATGAGTCATGAGGAAAGCAAAAGAACTGTCAAGAACCTGCAAGAAAAGGTAGTTCAGAAGTGTTCAAGCTCTGATAAAGAAGTGGAAAATTAAGGGGTTCTGTTGATATCAAGCCACGGTCACGTAGACCAACAAAGATTTCAGCCAGAACTGCCTGGAAAATTGTTGGGGTTGCAAAGAAAAACCGCACGCAACTTCGGCTGAAACACAGACTCCTCTGCAAAAACTTGGTGTGGCTGTTTCAAGTTGGACAATAAGGAGGCTGCACGGTTGAGTTATTGTGCCAATGCCACAAAACGGCCTGCTTACAATATGCCAAACAGCACCTAGACAAACCTCAAAACTTCTGGAACAAAGTCATTTGGAAGTGATGAGACCACAATTGAACTTTTAAACACTATAAACACATCTCACAAATTCTGCCAGAGTATGTAAACTTATGAGCACAACTGTATTTTCATAGTTACACCACCCAGATGAGAGTATTGCATTTGTCTGCTCATTATCCCTGTGTGTGTCTGTTCCCTCTGTCTTCTTGTCCGTCAGTCTGGCGCAGAGAGGGATGCAAAGCAGGTGACTTTTCATTGAAACCTGTCATTTTTTGTTTTTTTAGTCTCTGCGTTTGTGGTGTTTTTTCAGTAGGCATTTGATCTTTTTTTATGAAGAACACAGTTAAACTTGCATGGCTGTTGTGGGTTTTTTTTTATGTAAATAGTTTGGGATTTCATCGGTTTTTAATGTTACTCCACATCACCCCTCTGGTGAGGTGTGTATTTCAGTCAACTGTTGTCGTGTGCAGGTGATCCGCAGAGGCTGGCTCACTATCAACATCAGTATCATGAAGGGAGGATCAAAGGACTACTGGTTTGTCCTGACTGCTGAGTCTCTTTCCTGGTACAAAGATGAAGAGGTAAGGCTGCTAACAGGAAAAACAGTGGTCCTAAATTATATATTTAGTCTCTTTTTATCTTTGGGATGGGAACAGAGTGTGCTTTTTTTTTAAAAAGCCTCCAGCCTATTATGGTCATACTTTGGGACATTTAGATCTTTCTTGTTGTACCTTCACAGAAAACTTTTAATGCTTTTATAAATATTATTCACTGAGTGTTTGTCTGCGTGTTTGCGTGTGTGATTTATCAGGAAAAAGAGAAGAAGTACATGCTGCCTCTTGACAACCTGAAGCTGAGAGATGTGGAGAAGGGCTTCATGTCCAGCAAACACGTCTTTGCCATCTTCAACACTGAACAGAGGTGCATATACCGGGAACATCTGAAACTGTGATTCGTACTGTATGTTCATCCGTTCCAATCTTTAGTTAATGGTTGCTTGTGTGTCTGTTATATACAGGAACGTGTATAAAGACCTGCGTCAGATCGAGCTGGCGTGTGACACTCAGGAGGATGTCGACAGCTGGAAGGCCTCATTCCTCAGAGCTGGTGTTTACCCAGAGAAAGACCAGGTTTTTATATTTCAAATAGTTCATTCACTAATTATATTTACAAAGGATTCCAGCATTATGTTTTTTTTACTTTAAATTTAAATGTTTTCATTGCATGTTTGTACAGCATAAATGCTCTTTTTCAGCAACTGTCTACTTCATACACACATATACACACATATATACACACATATACACACATATACACACATATATGCACATATATACACATAGACACAAGTTGCACAGTACAAACAAAGTCATATTTTTCAGTCACTGAACTGCCAAACTGAGCAGTTTAGGTGACCACTGCTGATTTAATTACCTGCTCCACTGGCCCAAGAATCAAACTGGAGATCTAGCCTCGAGGCCACTGCTGTTTACCTTCCATGCCAAATTTAATTCATTTTCAAAACACATATATTTTTTTTTTACATCCAAGCTGCAATGTAACACTGGTGTTTATAAATGTATTCACTTTGCAGAGCATTTAAAAAAAAAAAAATCTGTTTTGGTGGTCAAAAATACTGTTGTAACTGTGGATGGGAAGCTAAAACTGAAAAAACAAAACAAAAACAGATGTGCTTTTAAATGTATTTACATCAGTGTGGATGTGAACTTAAAGCCAACTTAACTTAAGGGTTCACATACACAAGAATAATTACATCTTCTTCTCCGACTGTCTGTCTCTATCCTGGTCTCCAGCCTGAGAATGAAGATGCGATGAATCCTAGCGACACCGTGTCCATGGACCCTCAGCTGGAGCGGCAGGTGGAGACCATCCGCAACCTTGTGGACTCCTACATCGGCATCGTCAACAAGTCTATCAGAGACCTCATGCCCAAGACCATCATGCACCTCATGATCAACAGTGTACGTTTCCCGCTTTAACACTAGTCATCATCAGCCAGTATTTTTATATTAACAATGGGTCAGATGTAACAATAATAACAATAATAAAAAAATTTGTATAGCACCTTTCATACAAAATGCAGCTCACAGTGCTTCACATTAAAAAGATAAAAAACAAAAGAGAGACATTAAGAACATTAAACAGGAATACGTGCGTAGAATAAAAGGAGGCAAACAAGAAAAACGAAAAACAGCACATTGTCGTAAAAGACATAATAAAAATGGAATAAAATGTCTTAAAAATGGTTGGAAATGGTGCAAAAGAAATGGTGCAAAAATGGTGCTATAGAAAGGCTAGCTTAAAATAGATATGTTTTTAAGTGTCATTTAAAGCTTTCAACTGAGCCTGCCTCTCTAATGTCTTTAGGTAAGCTGTTAATAATAATAATAATAATAATAATAATGATTCCCATTATTTGGGAGCATAATTGAAGAAAGCTGCATCTCCAGTTTTCTTTTGGGTTGGCTTATGGGTATCTAGCAAGCCTGCAGTAGAAGATCTAAGGGCTCATGAAGGAACATAAAGCGACAGGGAGTCTGTGATGTAGTTTGGTCCTGATCCATTGAGGACTTTATAAACAAGTAAGAGGACTTAAAAATCAATTCTGGAAGACACAGGGAGCCACTGTAATCCAGCCACTACTGGACTCTTTTTTTTTTTTTTTTTTTTTTTTTTTTTTTTTTGTTAACAATCGAGCCGCAGACTTCTGAATCAGCTATAATCTTTCAATGGACTTTGAAGGAAGAGCTGTAAAAAGTGCATTGTAGTAGTCCAACCTAGCATGAATTGGTTTTTCAGCATCTTGCTGAGTTAGGAATGGTTGAACCTTGGCAAGGCAACCTTGAGATGAAAGAATGCTGTTTTAGTCACTTTGTTTATATGGGACTTAAAGCTCAATTCAGCGTCTAAAATGACTCCTATGTTTGTTACCTCTGGTTTGATCAAGGGCGTCAGGTTGCCAAGTCTTTTAAAGAGCTTGTTACTTTTTCATTTGGGGCCAATTAATAAGATTTCTGTCTTCTCCTCATTTAATTTGAGAAAGTTATTACTCATTCATGTATTGATTGCGGACATAAAGGCAGTCAGGGAGTTTAAAGCTTGGTTCAACGGATAATTGCGTATAATTGTGGAAGCTAACATCATGTTCTTTAATGACATCACTTAGCGGAAGCATATGTATTGAGAATAGCAAAGGCCCGAGGCAGCTCCTTTGCGCAACACCAGAAGTTATTTCATATTTCTCTGACACATCTTCTCCAAGACTAAAGAAAATTTCCCCCCTATTATGCATGTCTGGAAGCAGTCTGAGAGGCCAACCCAGCTCTCGAAGCGATTTGTGAGGATTTTCATGGTCAATAGTATCGAATGCTGCACTTAAATCAAGAAGAACCAGAGCAGAACTTTATTAGCATCAGTGCTAAGTCTCAGATCACTAATTATATTAGTGAGAGAAGTTTCTGTGCTGTGATTAGCTCTGAAACCAGATTGAATTTTCTCTAGGAGATTGTTTGTTTGTTTGTTTAGAAAGTTGTTTATTTGGTTGAAGAACAACTTTTTCAAGTATCTTGCTTAGTAATGGTCTGTAATTGCTTAGAACTCCACAATCTAAGTGAGGTGTATAATGTAAGAAGTGATGAGTGTTTTCAACAGACTTTATAGTTCTGCTCAGCTTTACGAAGCGCTTTAGCACCTTTTAGCTCACTGATTTGTTTTTACAGCCAGAAATTTTACAGACAAAATAATCATCTAGTTGGTGAACATAGTGGAGCATTTAGCCACTAAAGAGCCAGATATTTCTAACAGGAGTTGGCAGAGAACCAAAAGGAGAGTTGATACTGTGTTTACATTGGTCAAGTGGACAGAAACACAACTCCAAATGAATGCTAATGTTGCTCTGTGTTTGCTGGATGTGTAAATAGTCAACTGTCTGCTAACACATTCGATATATCAACTTTATTATGTGTGTCAATGTCGTGTTTATTATTGCAAGTTTAAGTGTTCTCAAGTCTAGAAAAGAATGGAAATTTTATTTAATAATTTCTATTAAAGTATGGGGATCCCATGACAAAGTATGGAAAATATTTTGGTTTGTAGTTCCAAGACAAATGCGGAAGTGTAGTCCTGTCATAAAGTTATGATCTGATAAAAGTTGAGACTTTTTAAATTAAGAAAATTATGGATTCCTTTTAAGTGTTTAAAAATATTAAATATTTAATGTTAATTTGAATAATTGAGGGTGGATACATCTGCTGTGTAGCAAAACTCTATCATCCTGACTGTATTAAACGCCTTTCCTTTCCTTTCTCCTCTCCCACATCCAGGCGAAGGACTTCATCCACTCTGAGCTGCTGGCCTACCTGTACTCAGCCGGGGACCAGGGCAGCCTGATGGAGGAGTCTGCTGAGCAGGCCCAGAGGAGAGATGAGATGCTGAGGATGTACCACGCTCTCAAAGAGGCCCTGGTCATCATCGGAGACATCAGCACCACCACTGTTTCTACCCCAGTGCCTCCACCAGTAGACGACACCTGGATGGCCAAGGACTCAGGGTAACAGACATGAAAAAAAAAACGAAACAGTCGAGTACTTATTAGACCCCAGATATTAACATTGATGATTTTAAGAAGGAGGTATAGGTTGATCTATAGGAAATCTAACTCCATGACTGTCCCTCTGTCTCAGTGTTGCCCCAGCGTCCCGCCCCACCTCAGCAACAGCACCCCCTCCCAGCCGACCCCCAGCGGTGAGGGGCCCCACCCCGGGTCCCCCGCCCCCTCTCAACCCCTCACCGGCGTTCGGAGCACCACCCGTGCCTTCTCGCCCCGGCCCTCCACAGGGCCAAACGGCTTATGCAGGCGATCCCAACTCTGTGCCTCTTGTCCCTTCCAGGCCGGCGCGCGTCCCTCCTGCGCTGCCGCCGGGCATCCCCAGGTAAAATCGTACAGACACACACACACACACACACACACACACACACATACACACAGTTGTTTTCTCTCAGGCCTTTTTGTGTTTTTGGTGGAAAGTTGGTGGGAAAGTGAGAAGTTACTGGTGGAGGATTTTATATTCTTGCTTTGTGGTGGTTTGGGAATCATGGTGCATGACTATCTGATGATATTTTGCTTTGCATGTTTCTTCTCTCCCCTCCCTCCCTACCTTCCTCCCCCTCCCTCTCCCCCAAATACCTCTTCTCTCTTCCTGCAGCAGAAGACCCCCGGCTGCTCCCAACCGATCCGCTGTCATGCGTCCTTCAGAGCCCTCCCTGCTTGACTAGAAACAGACACATTTCTTTTTTGTTTACACTTTTATATTTCTCATTACATGTTTTTCATGTAAACCCCTATAACTACAAACTATCCTCCTGTGTTTGATTATCTTATGCTGTTTCAGTCTGTGCATTTCAGAAGCATTATGTATGTAATTTTGACTGTATGCGTAGGAAGCCTTTTTAACCAAGTACATGATGAGATTTTCTGCGTTCAGTATTATGAAAAGGGACCAATCTGATGATTTTATGGACTTAAAGGTTCTGAACCATCAAGTCATCTTGAATTCTTCTTACATTATTTCATTTGAAATGAAACATGTCTTAAAACAGTGTATGATTCATAACTTTTTTTTTTTTTACAATGGTAAGAAAACACTTTTAGAAGTCATTTTTTTTGTGAGTTGTATACTTGCTAATGTTCTTTCAGTAACCTTACACACTAAGCACCTCAATAAGGAAGCAGCACTTTTTGATAAAAATCATTTTCTCTTCATCGTTGGTAGATCTTCAAAGATGGCAAGTCAGCCCTCTTATTAAAATTAGACTGACCAGTGGAATTTGTATGCTTCAACATTCTGGCTAATTACTTTTGTGACCAGTTTTTCTCAAGTATAGTATAGTTAGATTTTAGTGTTTCTTTTATCTGGACCAATTAGAGATATGAGACAGAGGAGAAAGAAGGTGATGAGGAAAGCACTGCAGCTGTAAGTGTGTGCAGTGTCTTCTGGTGTCTTACTGATAATTAATTATATAATAGTTGAGGTAAGAGTGACCTCTGACAGTAACCTCCCACAACAACGCACAAAATTGTATCCAAGTGCCTTGAACGAAAGTTACTCAGTAATTCTTTCATAAATCATCACCTTAAAAAGCCATAATGAAAAAAGGATCATGTATGGAAAAGAGTCTTTCAGAAGTGATGGACTGAATAAACGAATAGAAAAATAAGGTGTGGTGGCTGGTGCTTGTTCTTGTTCTTTGCTTCATCTTTCTTAAATTCTCATGCACAAGCATTTCTTTGGTTCTTTTCTTTTTTTTTAAAACCTCATCTCTTGTCGCATCTGTTATGCAATCCAGTTTCCATGCACAGACAGTAAACATACAGATGCTGCCTGTCACTCTTTCATACCATCAGTGAACACATCAGTGAATGTGACACAACAGAGTTCAGGGTTCTGACCGTTTGATTTGCATGATGGTCAAATGGAAACGGCAGCGCAGAACAGAAATATTTCACTTTTCTGGGTGCAGCCCGGCTATGATGGAGCTGTGAGTTACCGTGGTAACCACAGTTGCCAGTGGCAACACGCAGTAAAGATAGTGTTACACATTACTTTTGGACTGTTCACAGAGTTGAGCAGAAGTGAATAAAGGTATGCAATCCCACTCTGTGTGTATTACTTGTGCACTTAAATTCAGAAACTGACTGAAAATCTTACGGTCTTCTTTTCATGGTCTTTTTCACACAGGCGACCTCCACATGTTCCTGCTCGTCCCAACCACTGGTGAAGGAAACTCAGATGTTTCCCACTCTGACCTGGACTGTAGCTACACAGTCTGCTGAGGTGTACCGAACACTCTGTTGTCTAGAGCCACTGAAATAGTGTAATAATGCATTATTTTTCTTAGACATTTAAGAAAGTGAAAAAGTAGGACATATGTGTGACAAAGGTTGCAGCTGGACAGTCTCAGTCCACAACATAATTATATTTCTACAAATAAATGTAATAAGAAAAATAGCCTCCGTACATAAAGGTATGTTATTAAGCTTACACAGTATCTCCAGTATTTAGTATGTACTATAGACCAATGATTATCTGCTATTCTTTTTGCCTATAAATACTGCTCAGTCCGATTTCATGGATCCTGACTTGAATAGAGCATGGACGAGTCATCTCTTAAATCGCTGCGTACTGTGTAGTGCGCACAGCATGAACTGTTTGCACATTAACGTAAACTGTAAATAAAACTCTTGAGCTCCTCTCAACCACTTCTATCACTTCTCACTGCATCGTAAGCAAAAATGCCTCAATGTAGCCACTAATGTAAGATTATTAATATTTCAACAATGTGATACATGACACAGCATCAAGTGTGGTTAACTTGTGCTTATTCTTTAAGCATCTGATATATATTTATATTATGTGCTATTTGTCCTTCATACTAACTTCAACTTGATGTCTGCTTTTACTAGTTTCTTGTATAAGGTCAGCCATTAGGGGGAGCCACATCAGCAGAAATAAACTGTGTCCGTGTGTGATTCTCAGTCTTGCATGCTTCCTGATAAGCAGGGCTACGCAACAAAAAAATATTTAAATGTGCGAAAACGACTAAATTATCAAAACAAAAACACAATGCAATCATTTTTCTGGCTAATTAAAGATGAAAGTGCAAAGTAGAAAGCTGCATTTGAGAAATTCTGTGGTAGACTTTTGATTTATTGTATCAGTGAGTAACTTAATATTTTGATTTTCCCAGAGTAAATCGTGCATGTTTCTCATAGAAGTGATCACAGATAACACATTTCAAACAATTACTCATTTGTATGCCCTACTTGTCATAGTGTTTATTAATTCAATTATTCACTCACATCCATTTACTGTGTAAAAAACCCATTTATTAGGACCAGTGACTCATCGATGAAAATCAAAATGTCACATAAACATGTCAGATAAAAAAAAAAAAAAGAAGCAAATTTGATCAATAAGAAGAATCACACATCTCATTATCTGTATATTCACACTGAGTTATCTTGATTCATATTTGAACTGACACACACACGACGTGCTACATATTTGTCTGTAAGAGTACTGACACATGTACGATATTGGCATACATACCAGAAATCACCTCTCTTTTCTTCCCCTACATTCTTATGTCAACACATCAGCATGGAAACTGTACTGGCACGTGTAAAGAAATCAGTAACACATTGAAAAAAAAAAAAAAAAAAAAAAGCTAGCCATCAACACGGATGTAATTAATGAAACATTTGGACAATGGCAGGATGTTACACTGTCAGGAAGATTATTAACGCCGAGAACACTATTGCACATTCTTATCACCTGTAAACTGGCAGACGTCGGAGCTCTGTGGGTAATTTTGGAGTTATGTCATATAGCTGAACTTTTATCTTTAGGGAAGATAATCTCACCTTTAGCAGAAAATTCCCAAAACCTCTGAGCAGTTTCAGAAACATATAACAGCAGTTATATATACATATATAAAACAAATACTGTTCCGTTTATGTAGACAGTGCCTTTTAAACTGTATTTCCTCATTGGTTTGTGGTAAGATTTGACATTAAAGGCACTAAATAACAGCTAATGACCAACTTCCTCAATCTCTTCCTTATCTGGTTACCCTTTATGAAGAGATGATATTGCTCACAAACAAGATTTTAAAAGTAAAAAAAAAAAAGATGTTGCATCCTGATGTAAACCAAATGAAATATAATGAAGAACAATATGAATGGGTAACCAGTTGAACAGTTTGTGTTGGAGAGGGATTTCCTTCCCAGTCTGTCATGTATCAGCAAAACGATCCGTCTATGTGCAGACTCTTCGCTTATCATCAAACAGTTTGCGGACAGTGTAGACCTGTGAGTGAAGGGATTAGACAGAGATAACATGTTGTTGGATTCTGTGACTCAAACTTTATGACAAAATGTAATATGAAGTTAATCCTCTGTCCTTCTTGAGCTTGTAAAATGCGATTATCTCAAACTAGATAGCACATTAATTACTGTGGTGTGTCGGTGCTCTGTTTACCTGGGTGAGGGCCACGCACAGCATCACCAGAACACTGGCGCAGGACCAGAACGAGACCTTCCAAAGGTTGTCCTCCAAAAGGTTTCGGTCCCGTGCCTCGAAGGCCCGCAACACCGTCTGCATCTGCCGGCTGCGCTCCAAGCGTCTGTGCAGAGACTCCATGGACTCCTGAGGGTATTAAGAGCAAAGTTTTAAAGATTTGTAAAGAGTGAAGTGGGACGAAGAGACAAAAGGGGCAAGATGATCAAGTATGTTTTCTGAATTAGTCCCAAATTGACATTTAGCTTTAAAAGTACCTAGAACTTTTGACAGAGTATACCTAACACGTATTCTCGGTTCTTTTTTTTTTTTTTCTGTTTCAGACTTTGTGTTTGATGTCAGCTGGCAGACCATAATATGGTGTCATTCAACCATCACTGTGGTTTGGTTTTTGCTAGTCTGACTCACAGAGTAGACAACACTTCCAGCTAGTGTTAGTAGTAGGAGTCTTCTGATTAAAGGATATAGCTGACATTATTTTATAATTTCCATATTGTCAGCAAATCTTGGGAAAAGACCAAAAGCAACAGCGCATTAGTCTCACTTTCAGGACCCACTTCCCCACCTTGTCAGGGGCACTCAGCCTTAAGCTCAACTTGTTCCTAATGAAAACAAAAGTAAAATGGGTCAGCGATATATAGTTTCATATTTAAAAAAAAAAAAAGGTTAAATAATTTCATGTAGCTGAGCATTGTAGTTTTTAGCTGTGGATTATTACACTCCAGTGAGTATTTATAGCAGCAGGGCAGTGTATGTGTGTTGTTTATGATGAAGAATGTCACAGCGTGTGGCTCATTGCTGTGTCTTTTATAGGTGTTGGAGATCGACAGGAGTCTACGGCGAAGAGGGATAAGTTACTTCAGGCTTTAGATACAGACAATACTTGTTGATGGGATCATTTCATTGTTGGTTTTGGTCTTTTGATGGGATTTGTTTTCAATAAGTAAAATATAGAATGTTGTCAAATGTAAGATTTTCTCAAATGTGACTCTAATATGACATCAAGTGGAATAATACATTCCCTTTTATGTATTCATTTAATGTTAGTAGAAGCTGCATCTCACCCGGATGTCTTCCAGCTTGTACTCCAGCAAACTCCCATCAGGCTCCTCTAAACCTGCCCACTCTTCATCTCCCCCCACATCTCCCCCTTGACCCTCAATGATGATCTCAAAGAACACCATCTTTTCCGAGAAGCGACTGAAGCTGTTGTCAAAGCAGATCTGATAGTCTCCCTCCTCTGTAGGCTCCACCCTGGAACAACAGGAGATGAAGCCAAAAGATAAATACACAGTTGGGTGAGTAATATGAGATAGGATCAAGGATTCAGGTCGCTATGAGGTAGCGCTTACACATGTACTCCGTCAGAGCGTCGAGACTCACTGATGAGGTGGATGTTCCCCGGAGAGATGATGGTGAAGTCTACATCCATGCCAGCACCTGCTATAACCTGAACGTACACGCACAGATACACACGCTGAGCGACAGGCTTGCAAATGTAAACATTTCCTTTCTCTCTTTTGTTTTTGACAATTTGGCTTTATCAGATAGCAACAGTGGGGATACAGACAGGAAATATGGGTTGACAGAGACATGTGGGGGGGGTTCCCCAACAGGTCACACTGCAGTTTAATGGTCTTAACCACTCGGCCACCGGAACGCCCCTAACCAAACATTTTCAAGTGAGATTATGTGTGCGTGGCAAGAGAGAGCACATTGTCGTCTCTTAGATTGAACCTCTCCCACTAAACAAACACACAGCTGACTAGAAGAACTGTTAAAGAGCTGTTCTTGTGTAAATAAGTGACATTTATGATGACTGGAGAAGAGCTGTTTAAGTCACTTTTAAAGACAAAAATGCCACAAATTTGCTGGTTCTAGTGTCTCTAAGGTGAATATTTGCTTGGTCTCTTAGTCCTCTGTTATAGTAATTTGAATTTCTTTGGGTTTTGGAGTAGTATTTGGACTAGCTATTTGAAAATGTCACCTTGGCCTCAGGCAGCATCAACAGATAATTTTTTGATGCTGCCTGAGGCCAAAGTGACTTTTTCAACAAATACAGACCCAAATAATTCTACTGCCAGTAGAAATGGTTCATGTGTGTCTGAGCAGGACACAGTACACAGTAAAAATGCAGAATGCAGGTTTTTATTCATGTGTAGGTGTTTGTTAAACAGGTAACAGGCTGCAGAAAACACTGCTGCTCTGGCAGTAATAACTTAACACAAACTCCATCAAAAGTCTCTACAGCTGTTAAAGCCCAAAAACAGCTGATCCAGATGTGGTCAGCTGTGGTCAGCTGTCGCCGTCATCAGAGGTGGACGTCACAAGTACTCGTTTCCTCTCTCATTGCATGGTTTCCTTACAACTTTCCAAGGAGCAAAGACAATAAGCAAGCGAGGGAAACGTGGATGCAACTAAGAGACTTACGATGTACCCAATATGTGGTGCATTTTCTCATTTCCCGGGTTGTATTTTCTTATCATTGATCTTTCTAAGTGAAACCCTCCTGCACATCTCTTGCGGGAAGCACTATAATTGCAGTCATACACAAAAGGTGCAACCTAAACAAAGTGTTAGTTGACGCTATGGAAATTTTCACTTTTTCAGTTTGTGGACGTGAGCTACTTCAATGCGTAGTTAATAAAGTAGATTGTTGTCTCAGTGCGTCAGGTTAACTCTTACCAGATGAAGTTAATGGAGCAAGATGAGCTGTTATTTTCTTTCAGCCGCAGCTTATCTTGACATGTAAGTTATGCAAATGCATAACCAGCATGTCGGTTAGCACCAGAAATAACGGGTGGAAACAGTTAGCTACCACTAACCAGCAATCCATCCTGTACCGCTGATTTAACACATAACATGTGACTGTGAAGACACTAGGTGGTTATGTCTGCTGGACCGCACACACAGTTACCTGATATTCGACCTCCATCGTACCATTCTTTGCTGTTGTCTGAAAGAAGCACTCGGATCTTCCGGCTTGCAACAGAAACGTAAACTCGCTGTCTTGGCTCTGCCCGAAACAGCGCACAGAGCCTAAACACCACCCGAACACTACTGCAAGGACGAGCAGCCGTCCTCTGCACCCGTCTTTCCTCCGGAAAACGTCCATGGTGTAAATATTTCCTAAAACAGGGCTATCTAAGTTCAGCCATCTCCCTCGCATCCCTTCTTCCGCAGCAGAACTTTGCGATGTTGTGATTGGCTGCAGGCCCGCAATACGAGGTGACGAATTGGACCAATCAGAGGAGGAAGAGTAGCCCTCCTCCTCCAATCACTGCAGAGCTGAATGCTTTACACAGAAGCCACCATCATACACTAGACTTCTGTTTAACCCACTGTGGTCTCCTGGGAGAAAGTTAATTAGTCTGAGGTATGGAGTCCCTGCAATGACAAATACACTCACCATATGAGTCAAAAGTAAAAATGACTACATACGTGAAAATAATACTGTAATGTTTTTGACACAGTGCCGTTTAAGGGTCAATAATATACTGTCTAACTCAACATGTTGGTAATTTTTTAACCTGATTTGGGACCATAGCCAGAATTTTTTAAAAATTTGGTGATAATTGGCAAGTAATTTCCAACCAACTTCTGCTGATCATGCCAGCTTAACTTTCAACTAGTTTCGGTCTAATTTCTACTTAGCAGGCTTCTAAATTAAAGTGAGTTGTTGCAGCGTAACTTCCAGCAAGTCTGCAAGCCAGAAAACTGAAGTACATTTTTGAGCCATTTACATTTTCACCAATTTCTGTATAATTTCAGCAGATCAATCCAACTTTATAACAAATTTTGTGAATGTCTTTTTTTCAATTGTAAGCCACCATAAATTGCTAATTACAGAGAAATACAACTTCATAATCAACCGGGCTTAATTGCGGCCTAGAAGCTAGGTTAAGTGCAACATGCTAAGCTGCTGTTGTAGCCCTGGGAAAGCATGTAAGGCAATTTGTGCATATCTGAAATGGGCTTGAACACTAATGTGTCTGTACTATAAAATGTAAAAGGCCAGATTTGTGATTTATATGAAAGTATTAAGCGTCTTATCAATACTTAGTCGGACGAGGGACACTAACATTACAATTATAAACTGAAAGTGTCTGCTCCTGAGTCTGCAGCAGTAGTATTGGAGGAGTATTGGACTGAGACGTCTGTCCTCCTTCCTGCTCTGTTATAAACACACATAACACTAGCTGTTATGTGTGCTCTCATACAGTCACACAGGTCTTGGTGCTTGTTTTCGGGCCTGTTCTCGGATGATAGGCAGGTTGCTCTGGTAGCTGTAGCTTCACTGTCACAAACAGCTCTCTCTCTCTCTCTCTCTCTCTATCTCTCAGGCCCAGCGAGCCACCGGCTTGCAATGCACTGGCAGAATGCCTGAGACAATTTAGTTCAGAAATGTTTATGGTAACACTTTCTATGAAGCTCATGTCTATAGTAGCTTTATAATAATAATCATCATAACACATTATTTATATATAAGTATTTTATAATGACTTATAAGGTTAAGTATCATAATACTTCATAATTGCTGGTCGCTCACTGACATTATTTTTGCAAGGATCATTCTGTATTATAATTCTCATAGTTGTAATACATTATAATAATTTTATAGTGCATCAGTAATCACTGTTGTAATGCATTAAAATGTGATTATAAGGTACTCTAACTGGTGTGGGAGAAAATTAAATAATAGGTTATCATTTTATAAATCTTTTGTATATGTGTTACAAATGTTGTCAAACTAAGGGTCAATGTTTATTTTCAACTGAATGTGATGTAATGTTATTTTCATTGTGGTACACATGCTAGTAAAGAAATCCTACTCCAAAGCCAGTTGAACTTTTGAACTTGTTTCTATCTGAGGGTTGTTTGCTGACCTCTAGGGTTAGCTAGAGATATCTTTGCCTTAAGTCTACTGTCCTAGAAACTGTGTGGATCATGAGGTACCTAGACCAGCTAAATTTGAAGGATGTCCTTGTTTGAAGCTACTGACTAACCGTTAGGTCTCTGTGGGATCATTGTATGACCATACTTATTTGAAAGACGGTGTAACAGTTTGTGGAAGTGTCCATTTAGGGACCTGACTGTTTTTAGTTTTGCTTCTGGAGAGAGCTGTCTGGTCTGGGTTCACAATCTTTAGAGAGAAGGCCAGCTGAACGACATGCTTTCTCTCCAAAAATACAAGATGATTGTATTTTTGTTTTGTGTTTTTGTATTTGGACATTTGTATAATTGTTACTGATGGTGTGAAGGATTTTACAGTGTCTACATCTGCTTCAATAAGTAACAATGTTTAATGCTTTCTTTATGTCTCTGTGTGGTTCTTGAGCAACAATGAAATATTATTAATCATTATAAATTATGTTTATTAATAATTAATTTTGGGGGGCTTTCGGTGAAATAATGAAATTCCTGAGGAATAGGTAGATATAATTCATTACAAGCTAGTTATAAGTCACTATAAGTGGTCATAGTCATAACTTTAAGTTAAGTGAAAAAAATATTAAAATCTATCCAAGAACAACAGAAAACATACAATGAATTTATTTGTTTAGCAGGTCATAACAGACAATCAATTGTGTACCTAAACAACTGAATGATGAACATTTACATTTCACAAATGTGAAGTTTCCCAAAAAAAACTCACTCTAAAGACTCAATCGACTCAAATTATAGATAATACCTGAAACAATTTCTATTTTACCTGTAGCTGTATATTTTACTTTTATGTAAAAGTTTGAGCAACCACAGTGACTCATTAAAAAAACTGAATGATAGGTGATTATAATGCATTATAAAATGATTGATATGATACTTGAACTTATAAGTCATTATATAATGCTTTAGAATGTGTTATGATTATTGTTATAAAGCATTATGAATATTTATGAGTGCTTAAAACTATAATTATAGCACAATATAAGTATATTTATAATGCATTATAGACATGGGCATCGTAGAAAGTGTTACAATGTTTATTTTAGTCATTGTAAGGGTTGTTAAAATCTGTGTAGAGCAGATTTAATTCTTGTAATTCTAATGTGATGGACAATGAAACAAGGAAATTCAGACTGTGTGATAACTGTTCTGCACACCTGTGTGCAGACTGTTTTGTTTTTTTGTTTTGTTTTGTTTTTTAGGGACGATTCTATCTGTGACATCATGGATCTGCTTCATCTGCCATCCAGATCGTCATCGCTACTTTCATCTTGGCGGGATGCTGACATGTGGATGTTACGCTGTTTCAAGGGGCAATAGGAACCAAATCAAAGGGAACCGAACAGAGGAGCATTTTATTTTATTTTTATTTTTCCTTAGAGCTCAGATTTTTTTTTTATTGGGCCCAAGACAGACTAAAAACTGACTACAATTGTCATAAGGAAACTCAAGGTTGACAAACAGCATTAAAGGAATTTCTGAAGTGAAGGAACTCAAGACCAGATGAGACTAATAACCTTAAGTGAACTTAAGGGAAAGTTCAAAGGGAAAAAAAGACAACCGATAACTGATAATGATTGCATTTTGCTCTTACAGAGGATACATTTAATTTGTGTATGAAGCACTGAGAGTTGAACACTTCCTAATTTCTAATTCACTGCAGTTTTGGTTGCACATTCATTTGTTTTTGATTTTATTTCTTTTCTTTTCTTTTTTTATGAGAAATATAAAAAAGAAGCTATTAGGAACATGAAACTGGACAGAATGCCTTTATAAATGTGTTTTTCATTATTTTTCCTTAGTCAGCAGTCATGTGTGGTTTGTGTGGGCAGGAGGTCTTACTTCTCTCTTTGTAGAATCTGCTACCACCAATCTCCTCACTGAACCTAGTGAATTTAGTGAACCTAGAAAACTGAATGAACCTGTAATCAGACTGAAGTGTAAGATCTTGGGTCTAAGATACTTTAGAGAACCCCAGATTTTGATACTGTAGATACTATATCCAGGATCAGCAGCATAGATTCCCTATCACAAAGGGAAGATTACACACGGGTTAAATTTACTTTACATCTTTGATTTGGTGATCGTTTGACATAAAGCAAGCATCGAGCTTCAGTTTAGTTTTCACTAATTTGTTTTTATTAGTTTTGTTTTTATCCCAGATGGTTAGAGAGCGTATCAAAGACTATCGCAAGATGGTTACATCCATTATCAAGTCAACCACAAGTGACACTTTTTGTATGCACAGACAGGGTCTCATACACAATTGGTGAGAATGTAAATGGTTAAAAAATGTACTTCAATTTACTGGCCTGCAGAAGATAGGTAGAAACTACAGCAACTCAATTCAATTTAGGGGCCTGCTTTGTAGAAATTAGACAGAAACCAGTTGGAAGTTAAGCTGGAATGATCAGCAGAACTTCGGCAGAAATGAATTGGAAATTAATGGACAATTATCACCTACTTTCCATGAAATTACCATGAAATTTGTGGACCCCTAAAATGAAGTGTTACCCATTAAGGATTCACTGCAACAAATAGAGCATAAAAGACAGTGGTCCTGCTCAACTGCTTCCTGTGTTAAAATCACAACAACCCTTCAACATAAGAGTTTCCTGCATGGTTCACCTTAAACATTTCATAACCTCACAGATAGAACTCTGACTCTTTTTTTTCTTTAGATTCTCACATAGTTCAACTATTAAGAACAGTCTTTTAGGCTTACATACAACTCTGCCAAACCTAGTCCTGATAGGGACAGTTGAAAAGCTTTTTGAAGGCTGTGCTGGACACTGCAGTCTCATTTGGCTGAGCTGGTGTGCAGAGTGTCTCTGTATGAGATGTAGTCTCTGGAAATGGAACAAGGTGGCGTCTGTTTCTCCTGATAGGTGCCTGTTGGACTATCCACAAGATAGGAATGAAGTGTGGAGTGAGTTGACACTGCTGTGCCTGGAGTTGTTACTGTTGTTTAGGGTGAATAAGTCTGCACCCACTTTTTTGCCATGGTCTCTCCGGAAGCTCACTAGATATCAGTGGCTCCACAGGATTAACATGCTCTTTGATGCATGTTTTGCAGTTTCTCACCAGTCCATTTAATTGGCTACCCAGGACGGCTGTTTCCCTGGCTCACTCTTTGCACCTTGTCATCCCCTGATGTCCCTCATGTAATGCATATAGGACAGAACTGAGCATAGCTGTGGGAATGACAAGTCTAGAGCCTCTGAGCGATCCATCATGCACAAGTGAGTACAGCTCTTTCTGGCCTGTAGGCTTTCACTGGCCCAATAATTTGGCTTGTTGTCGATCTCTAGGGAAAAATTTCTCTTGATGAGAAAGTCTTTGAACCACTCACATCCAACCTGTCAATCCTAGCGCCTCCTTCTCCACCTGTGTGTACCTCTGCTCAGTCTCTGTCATGGAACATAATACATATGCTACTGGTCTCCACTGCTCTTCCTCCTTCTGTAGGAGGACCACACCTAATCCATAAGATGACGTGTCTGCTGACAGTTTCAGCTCCTTGTTGCAGTCATAGAGTGTCAACACTGAAGGTGATGCAAGTTCATTGTTCAGCTGATTTAAAGTCTTTTGTTGTGCGCAGCTCCAAACCCACTGATTTTTCTTTGAGAGAAGATCCCACATTGGCTCATCCTTCTCTGTCAGGCCTGGGATGAAATTCCCAAGCTGATTAACCATTCCAGGGAAGCTGCAAACTTCTCCTGTATTAGATGGCTATTTCATTGCTGTGACAGCCTTTGTCTTGTCTGGGTATGGTTTTACTCCATCTGTCGACAGGATGTGACCAAGGAATTTGACTTCTTGCTTGCCTAGCTCACACTTCCCCATGTTCAGTGTGGCACCTGCTCTCTGAAGCTTGTGCAGAATGGTGTGAAGTCTGGCATTGTGCTAATGTTGATTTTTTTCCCTAAATGGGAATGTCATCCATTCTCTGCAGCCCATTGAGCACCATGGGCATCCTCCACTGAAAATGTTCAGGGGCTGACACCATGCTGAAGGGCAGTCTGTGGATGTATTAGCGTCCAAAAGGAGTTACAAAGGTTCTGTATTTTGCCGATTCACGAGACAGGGGAATCTACCAGAATCCTCTATCAAGTTTACTAAAGACCTGAGCACCTGCGAAAGAGCCAAGTGTCTGCTCAACAGGGTGAGTTTCTCTCTGCAGACTGCTTTGTGAAGGCGGGTTAGGTCAACACAAATATGCACTGAACCATTCTTTGCTGGTACAGGAACCTTGCCGGAACACCAGTCCATCGGCTCTCCGACCTGGGAGATGACACCAATTCTCTCCACGCATTCAAGCTCATCCTTCACTTTACCCAGTAAAGGGATGGAAACCCATCTTGGTGCTGCAAGGGAAAAGAGAGTGGCATTTGGCTTACACTTGATAGAGTATGGCTGCTGCAACAAACCTAAACCCCAACACAACTTTGGGTATGACTCTTCCATCACCGTTTTGTCAATGCCATCTTCCCTGGACACTTGGTTGAGCTTGACACTGACTTATCTGCTTAGTATTGCTATGTGTAAGTCTTTTATCACAGAGATATTTTCCTGGATCATCTGCTCACCCTTGCACATTGTCTCTCTGTACATGCTTAAGACCAAAAGTGGCGTACCACCTGGGCCAAATAGTGGTCTGCCTGAGTTAGCCAAATAGGTGATGTTCTCTCTAATAATGTAATGTGTCTGTGCTGAAATGATTGTGACATCAGTGCCTGTGTCTGTATTGAACCTGACTTTTTTAACACTCAAATCTGCATCCCATGTGTCTGTGCCTGCATCAGCTGTGCCTAGGAATAAAGGTTTGTCATTATAAACATTGCTAGTTTCTACTACATGCACTGCTTTAGCTGACTTGCACTTTACTGTAACGTCCTTTTTTTCCCCACATGTGTGGCAGGTCACATCTCTGGCTGGGAACTGCCATTTTCCATGATCAGGGGGTTTTCCACATCTGTAGTGTGTCTAGCCATGCAATGGTGCTTTTGACTTTGCTGATGTGTATTTAGTTTGATTTGATGTCTTGTGGTTTGCTTTTGCTTTCTGTTCTTTATTGTCACTGCATCAATGTCATGTTTTGTTTCCACTCAAGTCTGTTTGGTTCGCTGTCTTTTTAGCACTTCCAACTGTCTTGCCATGTTGACTGCTTTTTGTAGAGTCAAATCCTTATCCAACTGCATTCTCTCAGATAGACCAATGTCTCTCAGTCCCACTACTATACGGTCTCTGCGTAACTTGTCATGAAGTGCAACTTAACTGCAGTTTCCAGCCAGAGCATACAATGCAGTAATGAAGGAGTCTATTGTGAAGTTTTCTATTGTGAAGTAAATTGTGAAGTTTTAATTTACAAATGAATTCTGTATTATGGCATGCCCTGAGATTGGTATATAGATAATAATATTGCCAAAATGTGCCCAGAGCGGTGTGATTAAATTAATTAAAATCATGTGGATGTGTATATCTTATCTATGACCATTCCAAAGAGCAAGCTGTTGCCCATCAAATGTATTTTCTAGTGGATACATGTCCTTCTACGTCATTTACAGTTAGGGTGTTAACATACAGCTGAATCCAGTCCTCACACCTAGGTTAAATACACAATTTATATGATTACACATATGTAGGTGATCACATGGTCACACAATTAATTAACTTTTAATTATTCATCATCATATAACTGTCAACTGATCAATAATGCAAGAAAACGCAAAAAATCCACCAAACACACTGCTTTAATCAGTAAAAAAATCCCAGAGGTGAAACACTTTCATTTTCTGACAGGTCCATTTTCACAGCTGCAGCTAAGGATGAATGAATAATGTCAAAGTTTGTTTTAGGTATATTGATTAGCAAGCATTGACAATATTTATTGTTACTGTCGTTGCTTACCAGCAGATGCCTAATGCTAACTCTATACTTGCAGGCAGCTGTGTCTGCACTGTTGTGACATGTTAAAATGATATAATACTGCTATACTGAACAGTACAGTAATGACAGTAATGTTGCAGCTATGATCTGTGTCTGTTGTTGTCTGCTGGTCACTGAGGTCAACTTGCTTTTATCAGCTGTATGAGAGTTCAAAGAGCCTCTCATATTATTTAGATTTCATGTTTGATATCTGTGTTTGAAATCACACCCTCATTCACTGTTCCCTATATAATATAGTCTCAATAGGCCTTTTTCACAGCAAATATTTTCATTTGTCATAGTACAAAAAGCACAGGTGTTACTAACAAATAACATTAACAATGGCTCTGTTCTATTCAAGTATCCCAGTAAGCCATGACAGTGTGAAAGTGATCCATCATGCACAATATCAGGACCCTGAAACTGAAGCAGCTGAATGGGATTTAGCTGTCTTTAATTTTATTTTTTAACACCTGTGCTTTCCCAACTGTACTAATGAACAGTAAATTAATATTTCTGACACTTTCACTCACTCACTTTTACTTTCACTGAATCATCACTGACAGGTGACATGTAGCACAACTGTAAGTATCTATCATATGTGACATGGGCATTTTTGTTTCATCATTGGAAGTTTGTGAGGGCACAATATCACACTGAGAATTTACTCTCAAATAAAATGGGGGAGGTGCTGATGTTGCGCAATAGATAGCAGAGAGGAGATTTTAGATACAGCCCCAGTAAATGATAGCAATACTGGTAAAATGGTGTAAAATGGGAATCGAGAGCAACATGAGAAATGTTGTTTGGCAAAAACAGGAAGTTGAGGATGACGTACTAGAAACTTAAGGTTTGTTTTTCATTCTCAATAAATATGCTACTTTGTTATTTTTGCAGTCCATAAAAAATCTTTAAAATTACACAGAAAATGTCAACTCTGGGGCTTCATACATATTCTGGTCCATCATGTACTTTCTCAATAACTATGCATTTAACACAGAACCACCACAACTGTAGACTTCCGTCTGTCCTCCCTGCATCTTTATCTTCCCTTACCACAATCTGTATGTGTGTGTGTGTGTGTGTGTGTGTGTGTGTGTGTGCAAGTCAAAGTGTATGTAATGTAGTTTCAACATATGGATTATGTCATGTCAAAATGCCCCCCCCCACAACAAAGAGAGAAAACAGACCGGGTTCAAACTACTCTTGAGTTTCACACTGAACAAAGCATAAAGCAGCTCTATTTGTAATTCAAATACTTTATTGTATCTTCATTACATACAGTATGACACAACATTTAAATAGCAGAGAAAAAGACAAAAAAACATGCAATATCAATAATCATATATAGCACATGTGATAAATGTTTTGGTAAAGAGAGGAAAAAGTCAGTATTTTTCAGAATTCTTGGTGTGTGAAGAAAAAGAGGTAGAACAATAAAGGAAAGATAAAACATTGAAACCTGTATAATAACAAAGATTGCCTAATTTCTGTACTTCTGCTCAGCTGTTAACACATATGTAATAACATTGCATAATGTTGCAAGTAAACAAGTACTGATAGATCCCTAATAATGATAACTGTGAGGGAAAAAAGGACAAGAATTCTCAAAGTGAAGCAACTCTCACACAAAGATGTGACGTTAAACAAGGGAAGAAAAAAATATATATAAAAGAATGTGTTGCCACATTTGTTTTGCATCACCAACACATTAGTCACCTTCAATCACTGCTGGTTGTTCAGTTGAAAATAGAAATTTAGAAACCAGAAATTTCTACAGAAAAAAGAACAACGTGTTTCTCAAAGCAGAGCAACATTTGTATAGATAAATGTGTGAGAAAGCTGTAACCTGATCATCAGCTCATTCTACTGCATTAAAGAGTATATTCAGTGGACTGTGGGTGCAAAGCTGTGGTAGAGATAGTTGGCTGTGGTCAGAAGTGTGTAAAGGGTGTAAATGGCCCTCAAACTCAACACCCACAGCCACACTTGCTGATAAAAAAAAGATTGCTTTCAAAATCACCTTGCATGGCTCAGTAGGATTAAAAATGTGCTAAGTGCAAAGCTAAGGTAGATGAAAAGATTGTGCAAGTTTCTCAGAAACTGACAAGAAATAGCAACAAATACTTAGAAAACAAAAGTTACAATGAAACACAAAGAGTGAGAAATTGAAGAGAGAAAAGGAAGTGTCAGCTAGGGGATGATAACCGTATTCAGAGCTCGTAGGGAGTGTCCCACACACATGCACCATACTCATTCTCTCTCTCTTTTTTTGCTTCTTCCCCATGTCATCTTCATTTCCTCCTTACACGAGCTTGCTTGAAAGGCAATATTGGTGATAGTTGACAGCAGGCGAGCAGAGGCAGGACAGAAATCTGCATTCAGTGCACAGGACACCACAGGAGGCAGCTGTAAGGTGAGTCATTTCACAGTGGTATTTTCAACGTAATATTGTTTTTTTTTTATATATATAAATTGGTATTAAGGAACATTATTGCTATTCAAAGGATCTATGCCAAAGGTGCTTCAGAAGAGTGTGTGAAAACTAGTTTGTGTTGCTGGATGGGTGACTGAGCTGACGAGGAACATCTGGTGCACATTTGAATCCAAACTAACTTCTCTTTGAAATTCTTTCGATAAAATGTAAGTCAACATTTTTTCATAATTTACTGGACTTGTTGCAGCTGTCGGTCCTCATGTGCTTGTAGTAGTCAGCATATGTAGAAATCATGTTGTTCCCCAGAAACTGGTTGCATACTCAGTATGACTTTCATCTCTCTCTCTCTCTGTCTGTCTCTCTCTTGCCTCTCTCTCTCTCTCTCTCTCTCTCTATGTCTGTCTCTCTCTTGCCTCTCTCTCTCTCTCTCTCTCTCTCTCTCTCTCTCTCTCTCTGTCTGTTTTTATGTCTTTGTGTTTGTTTCCTGACATTTTTTTTCTTGACTCTCCGCTGCCTGCCTGTCTTTTGTTGCTTGTCTCTCTGCTTTTCTGTTCCCTGTTTCTTCACATAACTCTAACCCTTTCTCTTTCAGTATCCCTCCCTCACCACATTGTGCCCTTTGACCCTGCGCCCTTACACCGCAGTGTGAGTGGGTGGGATGGCAGATGGTGATGTGGGTATTGGCCCCCAGGTGTTCGTGGTGGACACTCAGGCCAACTTCGTCTCCTTACCCGGTACAAAAAAACCAATGTGGGCACATGTAGGCCAAAAGTTTCTTCTCTTGCTGGTAGGATTGACCTTGTTGGGACTTGTTGTCGAGGGATTTTTCATCTACAAACTATACAAGCAAAACGAGGTGAGGCTGGTGTCTGCATGTGATTGTGGTTCTGTCTGTCTGTGCGTGTTAAGAGAGAAGCCTCAGCGCTTGGGGTTCATGGAAATTCCTTTTCTCAAGAATTTCCCTTTTTTCCTTTGCGTCATGACCATACTAGTGGACAGCTAAACGTACGGATCGTCATTTATCTTTATTTCACAGGCCAATAATGACAAATATGTCACATAGACTCTTTCTCTAGTTCCACTTCCCTTTTTTTTCTCTCTTAAGTGCAAACCCACAATATAACTTCACTTTTCTATGATAGTTTCATAATGCTGTTTGTTACACCTGCACTCTATTTGTTATGCACTCTGCATGTTATGTAATATGCACGGTAGTTCAAAATCAAACCTTAGAGACCTTGTAATGCCAGGTTTTGTTCAGAATAACGGAATTTGAATTGCTCAGTAGCTGCTATCATAGACCAACAATGCCTTTCATCCCCTTATCAGCTGCTAAACTTCTCAGTAGTCCTAAATAACTCTCAGTCAAGTTGAAGGTTAGAGTTATCATATAATGAGATCTGAGGCATTCAAATTTCTTTATCACAGCATTATATGACCAAGTCAAATACAATTAAAACTACAAACACCACAACGATAACTATTTATTTGTCATTTTGGAAGGATGTGTAAAATCACAATGTGCCTTTGTTTGTATGTGTGAGTTTGTTATTGACTTAAAGTAATATTGTGCATGCATGTGTATCTATGTATCTTCTATGTGTAGATGTTTTCACATTTCCACACCTCTACATGTACACTCCTGTTGGTTTCCACAAAGCAGGACCTTTCCTGAGCTTTTAACATCTTGCCCAACATCTTTCCCCCCCACAGGCACTTTTCCTCTGTAAGTCTTATCCTCTCTGCCAGAACCTGTCCACTCCTACAACATCTGCCCATCAAGTAAGTGTGGGTTTTTAAGTGTCTGTTTGAACTGGGTCACAGTTTACACTGTTGCACTGCAACAGCTTTTGACATTCAGCCCTTTTCCTGTTTCAGGGTGGCAATGTAATGGGTCGAGTGGGGCATGAAGGTACTGTGTCACTGTTATTATAATTTATTATGCCTCACATTCTCTGGGAAGAAAAACCACAAATACAGCGTGATGTATGAATTTGTCTTGCATCTTTACCGTCTTTCAGCAAGTGATATGAGTTGACACGGCTTCAAAAATATTGTTTTCTTAAAAACTCCAGAGCTTAAAATGCATGCAAAACCAAACCAAATGCAGAGCTTTTACAATGATTGATTTACTGGTTGATTGATATGATCCTGCTTTTGAGAACAGACTCCAATGACATTCCCACAGTGCAACCACATCCGCAACAGCTCCAAAATAGGCCCTTTGCTCACCTGATTGGTAAGAACCCTCTCAACACTCAAACCTAAATATTATATATGACCTTAATGGTTGAGTTGAACTTATCATTTCCTTTGTTTTCTCTCCTCTTTCTCATTTTTATCCCAGGCCCCAACTCTGTAGGGCAGACAAGTGAAGTGCAGTGGGTTAAAGACGGTGATGCCTTCACCAACAACATGAGCTACAACAATGGCCGGCTGTCAATCAAGAAGGAAGGCTACTACTACCTCTACTCCAACGTGCAATTAGATGCTAGAGATGAGTGTGTGGTTATCCAGCACAAGATCATGAAAGAAACCAAAGCCTATGGCAAACCTATAGAGCTTATGAAATCAAAAAAGTTAGTCAGTGCACCACTCCTTACTTCCTTCCTCTGTTGTTGCACATGAGCTTACAAGTGCAACCTGTTTAGAGTTTCACTTGTGTGTATTTAAATGCAAACTAAAATCCATGCTGTCTTCATTATGGAGTGCTAAGTTTGCTTTTTGACATCTTTGGCATGTTTCCTTTAGTACGCGCTGCCAGACCCCGAAAACTTCAAGTGGGAAGACTGTTACTGTGGAGGATCTGCGGCAGAGTTTCCTGGCTGGGATCTTCCACCTGGAGAGTGGAGATCAAATTTTTGTCACACTGGACAATATACAGAAGATGCGTCCAGGACCTACTGAGAACTTCATGGGGGCCTTTATGGTATCTCCTTAGAGGCATAGACATAGAATCTGTCCCACTTTCTGATCAGATTCTACATCTCTGTGTGTATGTTTTCTACTTTGTGTTTTAATTTACACCATATATGTGGTGAGTCTAATATATACAATTTAATATATACTGTACTTCATTAATGTAATGTAATTAATGTATTTGAACCACTTATGAAAAAGCAACATATGGTTGTGATATCATAAAAAGTAACTGATATTCAGGCTATATCATCCTACTATATAATTTGTGACATATTTTGCTTTGTGAATAAAATATTATTTTTTATCAAACTGAACTGTGGCTTCCATTTCTGATAAGATCATATCTGTGACCAATGAAAGACATACAACAGACATGCAACCCACATAACAGTTTCAGATATACAGATATGCAATATACACAAACACCTGCAAGACAGTGTGTGTGTGTGTGTGTGTGTGTGTGTGTGTGTATGTGTGTGTGTGTGTGTGTGTGTGTGTGTGTGTGCGTGCGGAGAGCAGGATGTGGTTGAGTAAGGATGTACTGAGGAGAGGATGAGGGAGGAAAGAAGTGCTGCGGTTGGTGTAGCTGACTCAGCTCTTCTCACATTGTAGAGGGGAAAGTTTCGCAGGCAGCAGCAGCAGTGTAGAATGGAACAGGACATATAGAGGTACAGAGATGTTTGGTAAAGGAGAGTATAGCAACCAAAAAGGGGATACGGCCGGGGGATTAAGGTGGAAAAGGAAATGCAGAAGGCGAAACGTAGTAAAAAAACGTGAGGCACAGGAAACCATGTAGACAGGTGACAAATCACCACTGAAACAGAGATGTAACTGAGTGGATAGACTGACCTCAGATGAAATTGAAATATTTGGGTCATTTCCTGCTTTGAGATACAGATCTTTGCATCTAAGTGACACAAACACAGAACAAGCTAATACCTCTGCAACCTAACAAAGCATGAAAGCTTTGCACATACTGTGAAACCGCCTCATGTTGCTGCTGTCAAAGGGCAACTTAGAAGATACACTCAGTCAAGAACTGTATTTAAGTCCAATTTAAGTCCAACTGAGGAGATGCTATTCCAATTTGACAATTTAGTGTAGTTACTAATTACTTTGAAGATTTATATTTATATATTTGATCATTTTATAAAACATGATGCATTGTTCCAGATTAAACTACCCATCAGCATATAAAGTAGTTAAATTTAGGTACAACCTGACCAAGCTGCACCATTTAAAGGCTGCATAGACATTTAAAGGGCTGGTATTGTTGAAAACAAGAAAAATGAGCTTTGGGGTGGATTAAGGTGACGGGTAGGGGTTCTGCTGTGCTGTTAAATCAGTCAATTCTATCTCTTTGGTCTTTTTAAGTTGTTTGAAATTTTTTGAAATTTGCAGCTCAATAGCTAGTGGTGTAGAGGCAGAACCAGTTACTGTCACACCAGAAAGTCAAATCAAATATGCAGGAAGCTTTAGCATGAGTTCACCCCTGCCCAGCGTTACACTGAGTGCATAACTTCAAGTAGTTGGAGTTTGCATTTCAGCCAGATGACAAGCAAAGCAGAACAGCAGCTGAGAAATCATTACAGCCTTTCATAGGATGGAAATTTACATCGGGAATGGCTGAAATTCATTTTTGGGAACAATAGTCCCTCTGTTGTTGGCAAATGGTTATGTGTGTGTGTGTTCCGCACTTTTGATGAAGTTTTAAAACATGCACATCATTATTTTCATTCTGTAACAGACTTCTTCCCTTTCCCATTCATGGCTGATCAGACTCCAGTTCATAAACTGCTATATACTGTCTTATGTCTCCAGCTGCAGCCATTACACCAGGTAAATATGCGGCATAAGGGCCACACCTCCAGCCAAGTATGTGGTCATTAATAATATAGATTTTATGTAAATAGCCTCTGAAACAGGACAGAGGGGAATCTGGACTGTAGGGCAAGATGGATTTAGAGAAATCTAAACAACCTTTAGTGAATAAAATGTCACAGCAGCTTTAAAATAGATTCAGTATTTAAAAAGGTCAAAAAAGGCCATAACAACAGATCTTTAAAGTGTCACAAGTAATATACAGTATATAATACATATACTTTTACTTGTGATACGTAAGTGTACTTTGGCAATAAAAGGCTACTTGTGTACTTTCACATGAGCAGCATTTTGAATGCAGGACGTATTTGTATTTATGTTTTTTTGTTTGTTTGTTTGTTTGCAATGTGGTATGATCTAAATACATCTTCCACACTGATTTGTTTCTTTGAACCTTAACAACTGATTGTGCTTAGTGAGACTGAGTGGCCATGAAGAAAATAAATGCAGGAGGGAGAGGAGAAACTGAAAAACAGACACACACAAAATGACTCGTACATAAAATTTGCATAAAATGCGGACTTCTCTTCAAAAGTAAGGGTCTGATTAAAACGACTCACATGTGCGCTCACAAAATGAAAGCAGTAACTTATAAATCCTAACAGCAGTCGATATTAACTTTCAGTTGCTATCTGCACCTTGGGTTTACACTAGAAGCATAATTGTGTTTGTTTGCTGGCCCGCAAGAGTTTTTTCTAAACCACATGCTATGGTAAGTAAACAGGAAGTGATGTGCATCCAGTTCCCGGTATAGGCTGCGAAACAGCAGGGAAGTTTCCTTTACATCTAAACGTTTAATTTATTCCGCTTGAACTTTTGACACAATCACTTTCGCAATCGTCACTTTCTACTTTTCACACCAAAATGAAGTCAATGTTCACTATATCCATGTTTATGTCCATGTTTAATATGGATAACAAGAAAAATACATTCATCAGTGTGTAGTTTGTCCATAGGACTTACATTATTTCAAAAGTAAAACATTTTCTCAATTCACAAGTCCACATATGAAGTATATTTTAGGAATTCTGGTCATGTTTGGTTACAGTAGGATCGTTTTTACGGGACCTTGTTTCAGCAAAAGTTATTTCAAGTGCAGAGTGTTACTCATCATTGTTACTCATCACTTGCAAAGATGATTATATGACTCAGCATAACTGCAGTCAATCAAGAAAATCCTCAAGCAGCTTGGTCAGGATTTGCAATTATAATCATAAGTCTCAACTTTATGCTCCCAGACATTTATAAAATAAAAATGAACAGAAACATACAGTCACATTAACCCAACATAGGCTGAGTGAACTTGCAGTGTATTGTACATCAACACTAATGTAGTGATATCTACATCAAAATAAAATTCTATTACAAAAAACATCATAAATATAAATAGTTCCACATCACCAAATAAATATATCATATACTAAGTTACACTTATAAATATTTACACAGAATGAGGTCAGTGTCTTGTCTATCCCATATCCACTTTGCATTATCATAACTGCATCTTCTCTTCAGATTCCACCATCACATCGTACTAAGCTTCATGGTCTTACATCTTTAGTTTGAAAGAAACCTGAAAGTTTCAAAAATGGCACCAGCGCCTGACCATATCTACCCGCTTGAACTTTAAGAAAACACAAACTGGTGTTGTTCTTTAGCTATGACCTGCAGGTCACAGGCAGATCTACATCTTGATGACAGAAGAGGCACTACAGTGTCCGTATTAGTCCACGAGGAACATCCCGAATCCTGAGCTGAGCTCCAGTTTCCAGTACTGCTTTTCCACCTTTGGTACAGTCATCTGAGCGAGCAGCCGTGTGTTCTCTTCCACCCGGGTCACTGTCCAGCACTTCCTGCTCACAGGTTTTGGGTCTGCTGGAAGCTCCACCTCACAGGTGAGCTTATCACCCAGACGCACACTGAGGAGACCTGGGCTGCAACTCTGGGTGCAGGTGAATTTGAGATCAATGTACATGAAGTAGGTCCCTGCCTGTTTGAGCTCCAGTGATTGTTGCTTTTTGTTAAAATAGAAGTTGCTTCCGACAGAATCCCCTGTGCCGTATTTGACTGAATCCCAGGACATGGTGAAGTTCTTCACCTCGCCTGCAGGAGGAGACAAAAACATTTAATTTAGTTTGTGTTTACAAAGTGCAACAAGTTTATCAGACTCCATTCCTCTCTGTTGTTGTTCTGCCTTCATTCTGAACAGATTTGGCACAGCTGAGAAATCTTTTAAATGTGATTTTGGTGATGCAGATGAAGGGTTTTATCTTTAAATTTGGCAAATGACACATGACTTTATGGTACCCTGATGATATGGGCCGTAAAGGAAGACTCAGCCATGTATCCACTGTAAATGTTTTGCATAGCCTATGTTTTTAAATCGGTCCTTAAACATAAATCAGAAAACTTTGTGTTACATGTCTGCATTTAGAAAGTAAATGTAGACTTACTTGAGTTGGCTTCCAGGTAGGCAAATTTCTGCATCTGTTGACAAAACAGAAACGATGAGGTGGATTAAAAGTCAGATATGTGCAGGGGACGTGGGTCGAAACAAAAACAAAATCAAATAATTTTATGATTTTATGCAAAGAATCTGAGTCGCTTTTTGTTCTGTTTTTTTTTTTTTTTTTTACCTTGTATGCTGGGGATGATGTGTCTCTTAACCTTAAATTCTCAGCCTCTAGGGAGGGAGGAGAGGAGTTCAATTCGGACCGCAGCTCCATCACAACCGTCACTCCACCGACAGCCACAGCCGTCACCGCCACAAATAGGAAAATAATAGACACGACGAGGAAAAGGTCCAGCCAGCCTCCACGCCGGCGGTCGCTCTTCTGAAGAGACTCTATGTCCATTTCTGTGTTTTGGTGTCCCATTAGTCGGCAGTAGAACACAAAAGCTCTCTTGCAGTCTTTGCAAGTTGTACAGCTCCAGTTGTTAGGTGGGTTAACCTCCACAAGATAGTCCTCTCGATATCACAACAGCCAGTCCAGCTCCTGAGATGAAATGTCGCCACTGTGAACACCATGATGGCTTTATATAGTCTATGTACTGTGCACAGTTTCAGATACGGAGGAAAAACGCGGAAGTCATGGGTTTCCCTCTCGCCTCCTCACTAACGCCTCCCTCCTTCGCTGCATATACAGGAGGTGTGAAAACGAGACGCTGAGATTTTCCGCAGCTTCTGCTGTTGCGCAAGTGCGCCAAAGGCAGCATATGCGGTGGAAAACGAAAGGGAGAAACACAGCGCTTACTCCAGCTTCACTACATTCCGACACAGTCAAACAAAGGCTCTCCGAACCTCACAGCACCACACAGGACTTAATTGCCAACATTTAGGAAACTTTATTTATGGATGCGTCTGTTTTCCAGGTCATACACCTGGCGCAATCCTGGCACAACCGTGTGCATCCGACCATTAAATCATAATGTGATTCTGCGGTTGTGTAAATCATACGGGAATGACCCATTGTGTGTGTGTGTGTGTGTGTGTGTGACAGAGAGAGACAGACAGAGAGAGAGAGAGAGAGAGAGAGAGAGAGAGAGAGAGAGAGAGAGAGACGGGTTAGAACAGGACGCGAGGTTAGATATTCCCCTCCCCCCAAAATATGGGAACTTTCCACATCGTGTGTGAGACAGAAGAGGCCGAGACCAAGGGGGAAAGGGGAAGAAGGGATGGAGAGTGATCGACCACTTTCTAGACAAGAGTAAATTTTCATAAAGGATAAAAAAAGATCGACTTTCATATGATGTATCAGGGCATGGAAGGAAATAATGCTCTGTATTTGCATATCGACAAAGCCTAATATACCGGACGTGATTTTAAATCTGTCATTTCGTGGTGATTATTAGTAATTTATCTGCTATCTGTAGTTTCGTTTCCTTTTTTACAATTTGTAAGAACACTCTTCAGAGGAACACAACAAATAGCCGCAGTTACAGGGCTGAGTGGGAGTTTATTATGAAATATAAAATTTGCATGGTCCTGAAGTTTTGCTTTGGCACACTTAAATGTAAACATAGAAGTAAATGATCAGAACTAACCTTCCCCACTCCTGTGCTTTTGTGGAGGCTTAGTTTTAACAATGCATACAATAATATTTTAGATAATCGTGCTCTTCCATCTTTGTAATAAAAATCTGAGGGAGGCTCTTTTCTGTTTCAACATGACAGAGGCTCGACCTCAACCAATCCACACTTTTAATGTTGAACTGCAGACTGGAGGTTCAAGTTCAAGTTTATTTGTATAGCACAATATCAAACAAAAGCAAGTGAAAGTGCTTTACTGAGTGATAGAACAGTAGAAAATAAGACAGACAGCAACAAATATTTGAAATATTTCTGAGGTGATGGAAGGCTACGTTGGTGATGTTGCTGATGTGTGAATAGAAATTCAATTCATCATCAACAATAACTCTGAGGTTCTTGACTTAGTCAGTGATTATAGAGAGATTGAGACTTCAAATATGCAGATACCTGCTGCCTTTGCACTCAGGAGTAGAATTTCAGAAGTTTTGTGACATCCGGAGATTGATGTCCTTCAGGCAGTTGAACAGTTAATCTAAAGTGCTGATGCAGGGGATAGTGACATGTCATCTGCATAACTATGATAGCTGATCATGTGTCTGCGGATGATGGAGCCAAGTGCAAGCATGTAAAGATTAAACAGGAGAGGGCTAAGAATGAACCCTTGTGGGAATGCAGCCAGGTTTCAAAATATCAAAATCTTGTGGAAAGCATTCCCAGACAAGTGGGAGCTATTTTAGCAGCAGTTTTGTGTGCAAGATGTTCAACAATATCATACTGTATGGATGTAACCTTTGGTTGTTCAAATACTTTAGGCCATGTCGTGTATCTGTCTTAAAACATGAAAGGTGTTATACCTTAAATTACAAAAACATTTCAACTGACAGCAAATTTTTAAAATAGCCCAACACAGGTCACATTGATCAAGTAAAACAATGTGCCATTCCACCGTTGATCAACCTCACAACCTAAGTGACTAGAAGTTTATTGAACTCTATGTTTCTGTGTATAACAAACTTGTTGCCATCGTTGTTAGGTTGGTTATGTTTAGGCTTGGGGAGTGAAATGGTTAGGGTTAGGGTAGAAATATCAGGCAGAGCCTATCAGAGGGTTAGGGTTAGGGTTAGGTCTTTGCAGAATGCAGGTGGGAAAAAAAATTACACGGTCAATCATTTGGTTGGTCAGTCCACCACTTTGATCCAGATTGAAATATCAAAACAATTACTGGATAGACTAGTTTCAATATTTGTAACATGGATATTTGGACATTTATGGTCCACAGAGGATGAATCCTAATTACTTTGGTGATCACCTGACTTTTCCTCTAGTTCCACCGTGAGGTTGATATTTGTGGTTTTGAGAGAAATGTCTCAACAACTATTGGATGGATTGTCATAAAGTTTGGTACACACATTCATACCCCCCCAGGATGAATTGCAATAACTTAAGTAATCGCTGACTTTTCGTCTAACACTATCATCAGGTCAAATGTTTACTTGTCCAATACTTTGGTATATGATGAAATACCTGCAAAAAACTAATGACATTCCCATCAGCCTCAGCTGCACCCTGTTAATTACCAAATGCTAGCATGCTAACACTCTAACTAAGAACATGATAAAAAAATAATATTTTCTAAACGTCAGAATGTTTGTTATTGTGAGTATGTTAGCATGTAGCTCAAAGCCTAGCTGTACCTACGTCAGCCTCACAGAGCTGCAAGCATGCTAATTTTAGCTTGTGTTCAGCTCGACTGCAGGACTTGTTCTATTTCCCTAATATAGGAAACACTAAACACTAATGACTTCCCGAGGTAATCAACATAATGCTCGTTATAGCATCAGGTTAGTTACAGTAGCTTCAAGTATAATAGATATCACAATATCTTGAGAAAATACACAAGTAACCATAGTCTATGTAAATACATGGAAAAACTGAAGCACTGTGTGAAATAATATAAATGTCCATAAGTGTCCTTGTTCTCCAGTTGTACTTGAATTACATATTGACCAGTAGAACAACATATGAAAACCAATTTGTTCTCATGTGCCAACTGTAACTATAACATTTTCCATATTTGGACATTTTCATCACATTGTGCATAAAACAATAATATACAGACTTACAGTGAGTAGCTTATTAAAGTTACCCCTAGTCCATAGTCAAGTATTCACAAATGACTGTATTTACATCTCTTCTAAACTCAGTAACAAGCAAACATTTTAAGAGACTGTAAAACATATGTATTAACACTTAATGTATCTACAGATCGGTTAAAGGTGCTACATGTAGGTTTCAGAAATTCCCTCTCATTAATGACACTGGTGGCTGTTAAGTGAGCTGCAGTCAGCATCCTGTTGCTTGCGCTTGCATGAGTGAGCAGCAGCGCATGACTATTACCCCTTCCTAACATACAGTGAGTGAGCGAACTCTAGCAGTATATACTACATGCAATTTTGCAGCACTGAGTTTGAGTGTGTGAGAGTGTGTGTGGAGGACCAGACAGAGCAGTGAGACAGAGCAGCTGCTCGCCCACAGACAGCTGCTGAGTGCGAGGGAGTTCTGAGGTAAAGAGCTTCTGGAGAAATAACATCCAGACAAACACGCGTCACTAGATAAAACCTTTGGGGGTTTTTTGGGCTTAGGTAGACTTTGTGTTGGACTTTGTGTTGTGGTGGGTGCTGGTCATTTGTTGACATTGGCAGACTCCATTTCTAAGCTAACATTAGCAAGTGTTATACTTTGTTGGCATTGTACCGGGAGAGAGGCAAGACACTTAGGAGCGTGCATAACTGTCACATCCTTTGGAAGGTCTCATTTTATTATTTCTTCACATTCTGTTGATAATTTTAGTTAATTTTTGAATTTTTTGTTTTTGAATAATCCTTACATTTTTCATAAGCATTTCTATTGTACTGTGTATGTTACCTTAACCATTAGCAACAGGCTTGCTAGCCTAAAATGGTGGTGTTTATAAACATCTCTATTTCAACCCATTACAGCAAAACTACTCAACATTGCACTATCTGTATGTAGGAACACAGAGGAAGCAAGCTTTGGCTTGCGTCATCCGCTCGACTGCAGGATTTATTCTGCAGCAGTTGCCTCTAGGGGGTTTTAGGTTCCTCCGGAGTGCCATGTGGCATGTAGTGACCACACTGACATGGAAGCAAGTAGAGTACAATGAAATTGGCATTTAATCACTATTTAAGACACAGTGAAATAAAATAAAAATATAGGGGTGTCTATTATTTTTAATGTATTTAACTTATTATTTTAGCAATGAACTGTGCCATAGTCCAAATTACTTTTTAATGTCTTTTACGGATATATATGTCCTATATACACATTTCCTTACACATGTCTGTGGACTGTTGTTTATCAAAGTTTGTAGCAGTGCAGGCAACATACAGTGAGAGAGTACATTAAATTACCGATAAGATTCCAGCTGCAAATGCAGACCTGAATAAATGCATCTTTGGGTTGTAACTTTGTGCTATGTGAGCAGGGCTTACAGCATGTACCAACTGTCCTTTTGGGCCTTAGTGAATTTTTATTTTAAGATTTAAGAAGTCAGTATGACTCTATCTATCAGTGTCACAGTGCAACTGATGTAATTACTGGTGAGGGCTTTCCCTCCAGCATGAGGTGGTGATCTCCATCAAGAGAGTTTACACCGGGAATTATGGTAATCAAAGACATTCTACTGCTGATCAAAACACGATCAGCTGATAGGATCTGCACAGTTTGCAATGACAGAAATATCAAGGGTATATTTGTGGTTCTTACTGAAAGGGAAGTGTTAAATAAAGACAGCCATAAGACAGGAAGTGACTGTCACTGGTAGAAGATATGTTTAGTTTACGGTCTTCTGACGCTAAATTCAAAACTGACAGTTCTCAATTAACGTGTCTTTTTCATGGAAATCACCGCTACAGCCAAAAAGCAGTACACACGTAGTATATTTATTTTAGCTCCATCTATGTATGTGGACTGAATTCAAATGTGAAAAAAGATGGATGATTGTCATATGACACATTATTACTCTGCAGTTGACAAGTCATTGTAGACCTCTTAATATAAATACAATGCTGTATGTAGATTCTTCATGTTTATTTCCTACATTCAGTTTCACCTGTTTTTCATCGTTAGATAGCCTGTTGTATTCATACTGATGCTTTCAAGAACCAATGCTTCAATGCTTCTGTGAAGAAGCAAATCACTGAGCAACTTGCTATCATTGCAACATTCTTGTCTGTGATTTAACCAAGGGCACTTGATATTTTAAAAATGATCTCCAAGTAAAAAAACAATATTTTGTTTTATTATGGCACTGAATATTTTTACTCTGAATGATAAAATATTATTTATTGTCTGTAAATAAAGTTTCTATAATCAAATAAAATGAACTCTTTTCATGCTTTTATGTGAACCACATATATGTCGCTCTGAAACATTTTCATCATCGTTAATGTCATTTGTTGCTGCGTTAAGCCAGAAATACATTTACAGTTGATCACGTAAAACATGCAGTGACTGCCACATTTTATAATTTCCAAAACTCACTGAAAAACTCATTCAACTCACCGCCCTTTGAGCAGTAATCCAAAATGCATTCAGAGTTACTCAAAATGTAATGAAAGATGTGCATCATTTAATGTTCTCGAAAACAAGACATGTAACAATAAAATCCAGAGCACAGGACCAATCCTAAAAAATCATCTGCATAGAATGGATCAGACTGAGCAGGACTTGAACATGTGTCATATTTGTCCTGTGCAGAAGTAATATAATACATAATTTTGTGCAATCAAAAAATAATTCTATTTAAACATTAAATAATAAAACTCTCTGACTTTATTGTTAAGGAAACACTGACATTAATAACAATGTGTCAGCACTGTTAATGGTAACGCATCTCTATAGATGTTTATATATACAGTATTTGTTCTTGTTTGATACATTTCAGGCTTCGATATATTGTAATGCCTGTTTGGCTGCAACTAAACTACAATGAGAAGTGCTGAAAAGTTTACCATTTATATTCTGTCAAGCAATGTCAAGAGACAAAAAGTGACTGAGTATATTTAATACCGCACTTAAGTACACACAACTACTGGTACTGATATTGTATAGTATTAGAAGTCTATGTGTATCTATACTTTTACTCCACTACATTTCAAAAGGTTAATGGTGAACTTTATAGTTCACTTCATATATAATTTTGATCAACCATCTACAATCTCCAATCCACACATAAATTTCAAGCAAATGGGCAACAGCTTAGTCCAGCCCTACTTCACTCGGCCATCTGTCCCGTCCAAACACCCGCCACTCTTCAGTGTTTATACCCCACCTGCATTACTTAATACCTTGAACTGGGAATGACAAAAAGAACCCATGTTGGACTTAATTAGTTAAGTAGTGTTGGACAGTTTGATTGAAATCCCCTTATTCTCTTTTATACTGTTTTACTATGGTGTTGAAACTTTCTGTTAATTTTATCTAATTTCCATTTTCTGTTATTGCTACTGTTGCTGTCCGAGGGAGGGAGGGAAGAACTTCTCTTTGAATTTCCTCTCTTGAGGTGTCTTGCATGTTTTCCTCAGTTTTTGGGAGGAGTTATGTCATCTTCATGACTTAGAGAGCTTGAGTTGGGTAAGGAACCTTTTCTGTTGGAGGTCTATGATTCTGCACTACACAGATAAACTTGACCTCCTACTCCACATCTTGGTGTTCCCATGAGGTAATCTGATTTTATGACATGCTGACTGCAAAACCAAGCACTTCAGCAATTAAAACATCATGAGGCATGACAAGTGAAAAAAAACCAGTAAGTATGATGGGAAAAATGTGGGGACTCTTTCTGTGGGGGAGTGGTAAACAGAGACGGGGAAGTCAGTGTAAAACATAGAAAACGAGAAATTTAGTTTTACGAGTATGACAGCCTGTCAGTATAAGGTCATATGCTCCTGCAAGCCGAAAACCCATGTCTTCTGTTCCCTAATGAAACTAACCACACCATGCAAACATTAGCACGGCCATACACCCACACACACACACACACACATACACACATACACACATACAGACATTCCTCAAAAGTTTCCATATTTTTTCAAAAAAAGGCACACCAGCAGTAAACCTGACCATTAGGAAGTACCTTCACTTTTTATGAAAATGGTGTAACAACAGAAAAGACAAAGATTGCAGGTGCAGGTGTAGCCTTGTCTGTGTGTGTGTGTGTGTGTGGGAGGGGGGGGGGGGGCTTTGTTTTAGTTTGTCTGTATGGATAACTTACAGGTATATTGGTCTGCTGATGTCGTTTATAAGTCTGCTGGTAAAAAAAAAACGCAACCGCTTTCCCAGGCCTTTGCTTTTCCGCCTTTCATCAGAGGAAGTGACATACAGCATTACTCAGCAGCAGTGCTGTAATGTGTCATATGGAAGAATGTTATCGATTCATCAACTCTAAGCTCCTTACTGAAGATGATGAAATGCGGAGAACAGAAATGATGTCATTTTTAATTGCTCATTATTTATAACTACAATTGTAAAGCTATAAATTTGCACACCAAAACACACGCACACAAACATATCCACACCCACACTCCCGTGGGTGGACACAGTTTTCATATCCATAGTTGGATTTTCTGTGGTCAGGATTACGTAGTGGCCTTTTTGACAAAAAAACACCATCGTGATGCGCTGGGTTTTCTCATACAAGGGAACTCATCGTATCTGTTTTCACTTCACACTTAGAAAAGTACAAGTACTCTCTCTCCCTCTCTCTCTCTCTCTCTCTCTGTCTGTCTCTCTCTTTCGCTCTCTCTCTCACTCTCTTTCTCTCTCTCTCACTCTTTCTCTCTCATTCTCTCTCTCTCACTCTCTTTCTCTCTCACTCTCTTTCTCTCTTTCTCTCTCCTTCTCATGCTGTCTTTCTATTTACGTCTACAAACAGAAATCAAAACATGAATGCTGACCATCAACAAAGAAGACAAATGAAACCTCCCCTGACAGTGCTTTTGCTGCCACCTACAGCAGAGTCCATTTGCTCTAAATGCTCTGCGCTGAAACTGCAATTCCACACTGAAAACAGTGCAAATATATATATATATATATATATATATATACTTATTAGAGTGAAATTACAAAACCCTCTCATACATTCATTCATACATTCATGGGGTCTTGTTTTTACCACACTATTCTGCTGAATAGAAGAACTTTTACAGATCCTATGACCTGAACATTTTTTTTACTTTTGTAACTCATTTCCCATATTGTTTATGAAAAACATACAGTATGAGCAAAAGCATCCTGAAATGAAAAAAACAAGAAAAGAAAATAATAGAATACAAAAAAGAAAAGAAAAGAAAAGAAAAGAAAAGAAAAGACAAAAACACAGGTCTTAATAGTCAACAGGTTAATACCAAAAAGCAAATGATCTGTAATCTGTTTTCAACAAGCAATCACAGCAAGGTGGCAGTATAGCCTACTTACTTAATTCTCCTCCTCCTGGGGGACATAGTGCCACATTAGCTCCCTCCGTGGTAACATGTTGAGTTTCACCTCAAGTTAAGTTTGTCTTGGATACCGCGTAGCTAGATGAGTAGGTATCGATATAACACGCATTAAATAAAACAGGAGGAGCGTGTTGTTTTACATCTTCTGCTTTGTTTTACTCGTCTTCTTGTTTGTTGGATGGACTGTAATGCCGCCTTATTGTACACACCATTAGTATGCACATACATACATGTAAATGTGCTCTAAAAAGTTTGATATAAAACTTTTAACTGCGGTTTCAAGTTTGTTTCATTCATGAACTCATGTTTCATTCCCAGTATAAATTCTTACTTGTACTTGACAGTTTGATGCTCTAATTTACTTGAGGGGGACACAAAACTAGTAAATAATGGCAACATGACCATGAAGTAATAATGCAGCAAACATCAAAATCAAGCAAGATAAATTGGTTCGGATTCAGGGTGCTACTTTCCAATAAAGTGCCCTTTTGAAAAGGTTTTTATATTGTAATTAATGGTTGCCAGGCAACCAGTGGAAGTCACTGCACCCAGATAAGAAACAGTCTGGCACATAGCTTAGCCAAGGGTAAAAAAAACAACTTGTCATTTTTACACTGTTTTTGTAAGGATTAAATAAACGAGATATAACTTGTTAATTTGTGAGGATTGTACTATCAGACAGAGTGAAGCTCGCAGTTTCCCCACAGGAAACCACAGGCCTTAATGACTACAGTTACGTCGCACTGACCTCTGTGGTAGTGAAGGCCTTTGCTGACCCACCTCAAAGCCATCACAGACCGACTCCTGAACCCCCTGCAGTTTTCCTACAGAGTCAACAGGTCTGTAGACGATGCAGCCAACATAGCCCTTCATTTCCAGCACCTGGACTCTTCAGGAACCTACACCAGGATCCTGTTTGTGGACTTCAGCCATGCCTTCAACATGATCATCCCGGTTCTCCTACAGGACCAGCTCTCCCAGCCGAATGTACCTGACTCCACCTGCAGGTGGATCATTGACTTCCTGTCTGACAGGAAGCAGCATGTGAAGCTGAGGAAACATGTCTCTGAGTCCCAGACCATCAGCACCGATTCCCCTCAAGGCTACGACATTTCTCCACTTTTCTTATCCCTGTACACCAACAGCTGCACCACCAGTCATCAGTCCATCAAACTCCTGAAGTTCGCAGAAGACACCTCCCTCATTGGGCTCATCTCTGGGGGGGATGAGACAGGCGGGAGGTTGACCATATGGTGAATTGGTGCAGACAAAAGAACTTGGAGCTCGCCGCTCTAAAGACATTGGAGATGGTTGTGGATTTCAGAAGGAACGTAGCCCCACCCGCCCCCATCACCCTGTGTGACTCCCAAGTTGACACTGTAGAGTCCTTCTGCTTCCTGGGAACCATCATCATCCAGGTCCTCAAGTGGGAGCTGAACATCAGCACCAAGAAGGCAGAGCAGTGGATTCCCACTTCCTGCAGCATCTGAAGAAGTTCAACCTGCCAAAGTCAGTAATGGTACACTTTTACACCACCATCGCTGAGTCCATCCTCACCTCCTTCATCACCATCTGGTACGCTGCTGCAACTGCCAAGGACAAGACTACAGACTGCAGCGCATCATCTGCTGTGCTGAGAAGGTGATCAGCTGCAACCTGCCGACCCTCCTGGACCTGCATGCCTCCAACCAGAAGAACAGTTTCTTCTCAACTGCAGCTGCCTCATCAACAAGGCCCCCCACTGACACGGACTCTATCCCTCCCATCAACATGACACGTTATATTATCTTACAATTTCATCATCTGCACACCTGTGAAACCATCACATTGAACAACGGCGTGTTAGATTAAAGCAATTATTTGTAATTTTACATTTGACTGATTTTACTGTTTCATACTGTGAACTTTTACACATTCCCGGTCCATATCTTGTACAATTCCACAGCTCTTCTCACTTAGAATATATTTTTACTATATTTATATCTCACATTTTAATTGTAAAATTTTTATTTATATAGTTATATCATTTATCTTTCGTGGAAGTGGTATTTTTTCTCTTTACCTTCTTTTTTTTGACTGTTACGCACGACAACACCAAGGCAAATTCCTTGTATGTGTAAACCTACTTGGCAATAAACCTGTTTCTGATTCTGATTTGCATCCTTTGTGCTAAGCTAAGCTAACAGGCTGCTTGCTGTATAGCCTCATATTTATCGTACAGACATGAGAGTGGTATTGATCTCCTCATTTACTCTTGCAAGAAAGTGAATAAGCCTATTTCCAAAAACTATTCCTTGAATGGTTAATAAATTATTTAAATTATTATTTTTTTAAGAACAAGGTGGGAATTGGTTGTAAAAAAAATCCCTTTTACTCTCTCTTATTTATTAACAACTTATTTAGCATCTATTACCAACATTTATAACTTGAGAAAGCACTGGCCAAATGGGTTTTTCACAACCTGGCAACCTTAAATTTGTTTTTGTAAATGCTTATAACGGATCTATATTGGTAATTTTTTAGCAACCAGTAATAAGCTGTTATAAAGGGTGCCTTACGGTATTAGAAAGTAGTACCACAACCAGATGGGTTGTGCAAATTGTTTAGCAGCTGCTCCAAAGACAGCAAGGGTGGAAGTTAAAAAGGTCGGTATGTAGATTTACAGATAAAGCCTATGGAAACTAATCAGACGCTGGTTCATACATGCTTCACTGTGTTCAGTGAATCACAGTGACTGGAAATGCCTCCCGATTGGCATCCATCCTCACTATGACACATGGCTGATGATGCATTTGATAGCCTACACCTTGATCAAATAATTTGATAGGCGGAGGGAGAGAGAGAAAGAAAGAGAGAGAGAGAGAGAGAGAGAGAGAGAGAGAGAGAGAGAGAGAGAGAGAGAGAGAGAGAGAGAGATCTTATCCCTAATTGTCAGTTTCGCAACCAGTTTGGAGCTTTCCGCTTCACCGTGGCGCATTTCTTCAAGGTGACGGAACCTCTGCCACCTGTCAGGACAAGTCCTGCAGACAGTGTGATGACACTTAATATGCGTGAAAAAGACACCTCACTTTGACCGTGAGCAACGCGTGCAGCGGGGAGCACATTAAATACTGTGGTAACTTGTGAATGTTCCTCCAGTCTCTCCGCAGCTTTGCACATGAGTAGAACTACTCCACGACTCAACTACTTGGGCGCTTCAAAGTTTCTGATGCCAACAAGTTCTTTTCTCCGATCTTCCACCCGCAGACAAACGTCATGTTGGATAAATTTGGACCGCAGACCGCCGGTGTGGTTGTCTCCAGCGCGGACCTCCAGCTCAAATTGACGGACAACAAGAGCAGCCTGGCCGCAGCAGGGATGGGGATGGAGAACGGCACTGGAAAGAAACTCATAGAGATAACTGGACCGGCTTTATCCAAAAGAAAGCTTCTGGTCGGTTTAGACCTGCTGTGCCTCTTCCTCGGTAAATATCCAAATCAAAAATACTTACTACTGTTATTTCAGCTGTTTAATGCATTGTTGTGTAGAGAGTAATCATACTTTACTGAAGCGTGGAGTGGACTTCAAGCACCTGTAAAATATCCAACAAAGTAGTCCTGCAATAAATTCACAGGCTGACAGTGAAGTTTACATTTTTAGTGTGGATTAAAGGTGTCAAATTTGAGGTCTTGTGGTGTAATAGCTGAAGGGCAACTGATGCTTATTCAGCCCTGAAAAGAAACTCTGACACTTTTTGCACTCAAATGAAGAATCAATTAATTGATTAGTCGATTGACAGATATTAAATATAGATATTGGGTATTTTTTTAAAAGCAAAAATACTTATTATTCTCTAGTTCCAACTTCTCAATTGTAAGGATTTGCTGCTTTTCTTTGTCTAACGTGATAGTAAAGTGAGGGGCATTTCTCACTGTTGTTTTACATTTTATGGGTCAAACAATCAATCGATTAATTGAAAAAAATCATTGGCAGATTAACTGACAATGATCATTAATTGCAGCCCTTTATTTTTTCAAATAATACCAGTTTAACTAGATAACAGGTGAGATCCTCTACAAACATGTTCCTTCCTATTCAGGGTCTCTCTGGTGAGGGTTAACTTCTTGCACGTTGAGCTCTGTTCTGCTTTGTTTCCATTCCTTTTTATTTAGTCAACACAGACAGTCAGGAGATACATTCAGGATGATGATCAGGCATGTGGGCCTGCAAAATATGAGCAGCAAATTACAGTAACATCAGAAAAAAGAAAGAAAAAAAAAGGAAAAAAGAAAGTTTTTCAAGTTTTTTCTCTCTCTCTCTCTCTCCATCTGCATGTATCTCTGGCTCTCTTTCTCCACTCATGCGCGCTCTCGAGCTCTCCGTGCCAGCTGGTTCGTGCATTGCCCAGGGAATTCTACAGTTTCCATGACAACCTCCGGTTCTCAGGGTAGAGCCAGGCCGGGGGGAATTGTATTTGGTATAAATAAATAAATGCACGATCCATGAGTACTGTGTGTGTATGTGTGTGTGTTTGTTTGTGTGTGTAATGGTTGACCCTCCCTCCCATGGTCCTCATATGTGACAGGAGGGGGGTTATGTAATGCTGGCTAATTGGAAAAAGCTGGATGGAGAGGTAGTCTACATTAACAACTGATTGGACATGTGCAGAGGGAAGGGAGCCCTTCAAGAAGTCTCTCTCTTCACTGTGTGTGTGCAGGCATGCAAGACACGCACGCACACACATACACACAGAGTGGGAGAGAGAGAGAGAGGGAGAGAGACAAACAGAGACAGTGTGAGGCTGGTTCTGGCTCTGGTCCGCTGCGGCATTCGCTCTTTGTTTTGCAGGGAAGAGTTGAACTGAAGTCACAAACAACCCCCCTTTCTCTCCTCATCAACAGAAATGCAACCACACACACGGGCACACACATGCGCACTTCAAACTGGGTCTCTGTTGAGCTTTACTCTTCTATTTCCAGTCTCAATGGATTCAGCCTGTATTCAGCCAGGAAATGGGAGCTGCTGTTGCTTCTATGGGTTTCTTTGGTCCCTGTGGAGCAGTGCTGTGACCCTCACATTCCTAGCAGTTGTCTAACCAGTTAGGTTCTCCAGAGAAAAAGTCAGGGTTCCCACATTTATTTTTCTGTAAAACTACTCTTCGTTTGACCTTTCCTCCAGTTCCCCATGTCAAATTCCCTGTCAGTTTTCCCATCTGTTCCCTCCTGCTTTCCTTTTAAGTTTAGACCTCATTACTTTCATCTGTGTTTAAGGGGGTACTCTGTGTCTCTTGGTGTGTGACAGGAATGAAGAGTCAAGGGTCTGAGTATTTTTGCTAGTTTTTGGCAGTATTCTAGTTTTTGATTTGTTTTTTTACAATTTTTTTTTAATGTTATTCTTTCTTTTTGCATTTTGCATTTACCAAATATAAGATAAAAGGTAACCAAAAATCATAGAAAGTATGTCCACATTTTTTGTTTTCCAATGACAACTTCTTTAGGGGAAGAAAATAAGATATTTGATCAAATACTGCCCTATTACCATTACTTACCCACTGACCGACCAACATTGCCATCCCTAGCTACGCTGCTAGTGTGGCTAAAAAGCATTTTGTAGAAAAACGTGTTTAGTTTTCCTTGAAGTATTTGTAAAAGTTTAGTTTTGGTACAGAACCACAGGTAATACCTGGCCCTTGTTGTGATCCGCAGCCCTTGTCTGCACACACAGATAACACCAAACATTACATGGCTACAAAATGGGAAAGCAGACAAGCATATTTCAGGTTGTAGTTTCCTCTCCAGCTCTTCTTCATCGCCCTTTCTCAACCTCCTGTTTTACTCCTCTTTTTTCCTCCCACACATCATCTCTAGAGGAATACCATACTCCCAGTGGGGATTATTGCGATATCAAATCATCAATTCTCTTTTGGTCTAATTCCATTCATCTCCCTCCTCCTCCTCCCCTGCAGCTTCCATCCCTTTCTTTGCATGTGAGCTGAAGACAGTGAGTCCATACAGAAGGGGCTTCATGTGCGGGGATCCCAGCATCACCTACCCCTACCTGCCCAGTGAGGCCATACCGGATGAACTGCTCATCGCTGGTGGCATCATCATCACCGGCCTTACAGTGAGTGCTAATCAACGCTGTCATAGCAGTCAGTCAGTTCACATTCATTTTTTTTTCAAATCCTACATTGAGTCTGTATTAACATTTTCTGTAATCTGCTGGTTTGGCAATCTCAGCGTCAAGGAAGGCCAAAATTGCTCTTTCCAAAATAGTGAAAGTCAGCAGTAAAATTCTAGGTGTCCAGCAAAGTAACCTCACTGACCTGTGCAACAGACAGGTAGTGCAGAAGGTTAAATCCATCCTATCAGTCAGCGCCCACCCCCTTCAGTTTCAGATCCTACCCTCTGGCTACCCCCTCCGCCCCTGATTATATCTTCTTGTATCTGTGTCTTACTGCAACACCAATTGCCCACCAGGGACAAATATAGTTGAAAGTCGAAGTGACTCCAGCTTGTAATGGCTTGATTATGTGTGTCCACTTCCAGATCGCCCTCGGGGAGTGTTACCGGGTGCGTTACCGCGCCGTAAGCTCCAAGGCCTTTGTCAGGAACCTGTATGTGTCCTGTCTGTACAAGGAGCTGGGCTGCTTCCTGTTCGGCTGCTGTGTTGGCCAATCGCTGACCAACATGGCCAAGCTGAGTGTTGGCCGGCTGCGGCCACACTTCCTATCTGTGTGTGGTGTCACCTACGCGTCGCTCAACTGCACGCCGGGGACCTACGTTGCAACAGTGAGCTGCCACCAGCGCGACCACCGGTTAGAGGAGGAGGCCAGGTGTGTATGCGTGTCTGTGTGTTTATGTATTCATGCCGTGTATTGTGATTTTGTTCTGTTATTCTAAATACATCTCCAATTTTTTAGGAAGTCCTTCTTCTCTGGTCACGCGTCCTTCGCGATGTACACAATGCTCTATTTAGCTGTGAGTATATTACCATTACCTCTATGTATGGATGTACTGTATCTATCTATCTATCTGTCTGTGTATCTATCCAACAAACACTGGCAAACACCAGTTACTGCCTCTCCAATTTCCAATTAACCCCTCTCTGTAAAGTACAGAGAGAGAATTAACGGAACAGGGACCCATCATCAGCCCAGTAAGCAGCAAAAAGTGAGAGAATGAAAGGAGAGGGGGAGAAAGAAAAGGAGTGAAAGGAGAAATGGGACACACAGAGACAGCTTTGTTCTGCTGTGGGAGGAGTGTGACCTTGCGTCGCTGCCTCACTGCTCTCCTCTATTGTTGACTGTGTGTGTGTAAGCTCCTGCATTTCTATGTGTTTATCAAAGCCTATGTGTGTGTACATGCAGCATATGTACAGTATACGTATGTGTGCCTGTGTGTAATTTTGGTTTGCTTGTTCATTATTATTTCTCTCAAATGTTGCCATGTTCAGTGTTACTAGAGAGGGAAGATGTAAAACAACAAATCAGTGTAATGAGTACTGCATATTTGAGATTTCTTATATTCTTATGAATTTGGAGTGAAATAGTGTCTATATTTGAATTTTATTGCTTTTATAATATAATGTTTTAATACTTTTTAATACATCTAGTCTACTAGCCAGTATTCTAATACTGGCTGAACTGACTGCAGTTAATTTATCAGTGAGAACCGTATTTAATAAAAAAGAGAGACTGAGCAACTGATTGTGAGTATGAGATGACTCAATTAAACAGGCAAGTAATATTAAGTTTGCACCAGTAGGAAATTAAAACAAATCTAACCCTAAAAACAAGATGTCTTACTTAAAGGACCAGTGTGTAGAATTTAGTGGCATCTAGCGGTGAGGTTGCAGATTGCAACCAACTGAATACGCCTCACTTTCCCCTTCCAAACATGTAGGAGAACCTACGGTGGCCGCAAAACTTGCAAAAAACGTGAAAGGCCCTCTCTAGAGCCAGTGTTTGGTTTGTCTGTTCTGGGCTACTGTGGCATATTTCAGATTCGGGCTTGAACATGTACAGATGTATTTGAGAAGTTTACATTTCGAATAAAGAACAAGAAAAAGGAGCAAAATCTGACCACTACTGTTTATTTATGTGGCCTCTGGAGCTGGCCAATCAGAACAGAATGGGCTCCTTGGGAGGGGGGCTTTAAAGAGACACTAGCTAAAACGGCCTTAGAGGCTCAGAACTGAGGGACTGCATAAAGGGCCAGTGTAAGATAAACAAGGAGTTTTTTGAACATGTATGCATATCAAAGATATTCCAGTAGAGCCCCAGATTAAAAATATAGACCTGGAAATGTGCATGATATGTCCCCTTTAAATGTTTCAAATGATCATTCTATGAATTGGGTTGAATGCAAATATCTCAGTCATGATTTCACTGATGCTGACCCTTTTGATCTATTAACTAATACCATGTTTGTCTCTGTCATGTAGTTTTACCTGCAGGCGCGGTTGACATGGCGTGGGGCTCGGCTGCTGAGGCCTGCGATCCAGTTCTTCCTGGTTCTGCTGGCAGTCTACACAGGTCTGACCCGCATCTCAGACTACAGGCACCACCCGTCCGACGTGCTAACTGGTTACATACAGGGAGCCTTCACTGCTTACTGGGTGGTCAGTATACCTTGCTTTCTACTTTTTGTGCATGAGTGCATGTCCACATCTCTGTTTAAGTCTTAAGGTGGGCGTTTGTTTGTCTCTATGTCCCTCAGGCCTTCCACATCTCGTCCATGTTTAAAAGCTCCAGCTCAGATCTGTCTCCTACTCCAACTTTGGACAGCCCCTTGTCACCCCATCATACTGTCTGTTAAAGGTCATATCCACCAACCCCTGCCAGCATGGACCAACATCCACCTGCCTGTAGTCTTGCATGGATAGACAAGAGATTTGAACAATGTGAGACCATTTCCTGTGAAGTCAAACCACATACCTCAGTATTTGGACAGAGTCTGAGAGAGCGAAGGGGACAGTAGAGATTGTGTGATACTGAATGTGGCCCAAAAGAGAAAACAAATGAACCGAGAGAAAGGAAGACTGAGGGAACTGAAAGTGATACGGGCTTGGCTTGAGTGTTGTGTAAGCAGCTTGTGCACTCGACCCTTTGACCCTCGCTTGTGATACTTACCTGTGAGATGAGACGACTGAATTGTGACCACACAGAAACCACTACCACTGTAAATGTCACCTGTAAATATATACAGATTTTTATACAACTCAAATGATACTGTAAAAGCACTTTTTGATTTCCATTTTAGTATTATTAATTACCACTTTGTAATGATTTGTAGGATGTAATCTATTTTATACAAATGTGCTGTAGCTGTTTTTTTTTTTTTTTACATAAAACAAGTGAATGTAATGGTGTTGAAGGAAAGTGTGTACCAGTAGATGTGTTTGGGTGTGTCCATCCGTCTGTGTGCAGTGTGTCAGATATGTAGTTTATTGATCAGAGAATGACTATGAGAATGTCCATACAGTAGATATAATCCATGTTAGAAGAGACGCTACTAGTTTTTTATAATGCTATGTATGTTGCTAGGCTACTTACCAGTCCAAGAGCACACAGATCATTAAAGAAAAAGGTTTAAGTAGAGTTTGTCACAGTTTTTCTAAAATTCTAACACTCATTCTCATTTTGAGAATAAAAATTTTGGATGTTATTGCTTTTAAAAGATTAATACTGTACATCCTGTATGAGTTTGATAGTTTAATAGTTTAATAGATTGCTTTTGGCCACTTTTGGGGGTTGCCCAACAAGCTTTTATTGACATTACCACCATATTAACTTCAAGTCCAATGTTCACTCTCCTTTCAGCTCTGTTTTGTTCACCCTCATCTCCTGAGAAAAAAAATATTTGGCTGTTTAGCTGCTAAATGCTCCGCTTTGTTCACCAGCTAACTTTGTCTGTCTGCTGTTTGGTGCTGGAACTGTGAGTTTTTTTTTTTTGCTGTAAACAGCTTCCTGCTGTAGCTGGAAACAAAGTGGTTGATGAGAATGGTGAGACAAAACCAAAACAGTATAGCTGCAGGCTGTGAAACCAAAAACAATTAGCTGAAAGGTGTTAAAACGCTCTGTAGACGTGATGGGAAATGCAGAGTCGGCTGATAAACTGCTGTTGGTTTGTTACTATGAGCAACCACTTGCAAAACTAGGTCACTTGACCTACTGTCATATTGATTAGGGCAGCTTTAAGTAAATAGCTCAAGGCAAAGCAGCTTTGGTCATATTTATTACGGGTAATTCAAATTTTTCATTTTTGTCTACACAACTGCAGTTAATTCCTAATGATTTACTAAAATTAAGTTTAATAATTCAAGAAATACGTGGACTTCTTTCTCTTTCTGTCCTGTGTTTACTGCTGAACTGAACTGAACTTTCTGCTCTTTTGAATGTGTACATTCTTTGTTTTCTAAGTTGGGTTTTTTGTATTAGTTATCATTTCAAAGACCATATCCTCAATTCATCTAAAGTGAAATATGCTTTTCCTCCGTCCCCAGTGGTGAAGTGCTCACAGTAGAATAATACTTTTGTCTTGCACTCATAATTATACTGAAGTTAAAGTAGAGAAGTACTATCAGCAACATGTAGTCAAAGTATCAAAAGTAGAAGTACTCATTATGCAGCTTATGGCCCCTGTATGAGTTATATTGTTGTGCATAATATCATTGTATTACCAATACTGATGCATAAATGTGTAAGAAACATGTTAATGTTGTAGCCGGTTGAGGTGGGGCTCATTTTTGTTACTTCATGTACTGTTAGTCTGTAACAATGCTTTTTTATAAACTGATCATGTTTTAATGTAAAAGGTAATTTTAAAGTATTTAGTGGATATATTTCCCTCTGAAATGTAGCAGACTAGACAAATAAAGATGCTGAAAATGGAAATTCCCTTTGTGTGAGTAGTTAAATTGCACTGCTGTCTGTAAAATCAGTCTGGCTCCTGTCTAATTCAGTTTTTCTCTTCATTATACACCTCATCAGTCTCTCTACATCCTCCCTTTCTACTGTAGATATAGTTCTTCCTTTTTCTGAAACTCTCCATCTCTCCGCACATCCACACGAACACAAAGAGAAACGTTTATTTCACATGTTTACTTGAACTTCAATAGCAATACAAGACAATCAGAACACTTGAGGTCGATATGTACAAGGATCTCGGGGGTTGCAGAAAAGTTCTGAGGTTTTATATGATCGTCTCTGTAGTCAAGAGTTCTGTTGCTAAGACAAACTCCATGGCAACGTGTTCGATCACCAGCAGTTAGTGGCGGGTGGGGGTGGGGGTGGGGGGGGAGTCAGAGGTTTTGGTCTTGATGTGAAATGGGATTGGTCAAGAGTTCAAAATCAGAGGGAGGGGATGTGTGTAAGAGGCCCCCCGTTGATATTGATAAAATGCTTCACTGTGATACATTAATTATACAAGAATGATGTATATACACGCGCACGCTCTATCTCTCTCACACACACACACACGCCCTTACACACACGCATGCTCATCAAGCTACACACACACACACACATACGCTCACACACACACTTGAGCACTTTCCTCCTACAGTATGTAGCCTTGTAAAGCCACTAGAAAGTCATGCACATGTTCTTTGAAAGGATTTTTTGGCAACACACAAGTGCTTCTTTGACACACTGTTTGCTTGCTACAGGGAGGGGCAACACCCAGCCGATGAACCAATAGAAACTTAGACGATGGGCCAGTAAGGATAAGCACTGATGAGACAGGAAGACACAGCAGGGTTCAGGAAAGAGAGAAAAGAGAGGAAGAGTTATGAATGGATCACAGTTATAGAAAAGTAACAAAACATGAAAAGGGGGAAGTCTCGTGGTGATCGGGAGATAGAAGCAGGGAGGAGCCATCACTGTTACCGTCATCATCGCTACCTTCGTCACCCATCATCATTATCATCTTCTTCATCTAAATCATCATCATTTCCATCAGTTTGATTATCATCATGTTGTTTTTGTCGCCTTCTTCCTCCTCCTCCTCCCTGGTTTCTATGCCCCGATCACCACCGCCCTAGTCACAGGCTTGTCACTCGCTGCATCTGTCCGTCGTCTCCCTCAGAGGTGGGCTCTGCTGTGTACACTGCCTCCCCATTGGATGCCGGCGGCGGCGGCGGCGGCGGCTGGTAGAAGGTCTGCAGGTGATTGGGCCTTGGGCCCAGCGGGGGTCGCCCCAGGCTGTAGGGCAGCTCCAGGGCAGGCCGCTGGGGCTGGCCAGTGGGACTGACCTCCTCTTGACCTTCAGGGCTGCTGTCTGGGTAAGAGAGGGTCGGAGGGGAGGTGCGGATGTAGAAGCGAGGAGGGGAGCTGCTTCGGCTGTACACCTGCGGGGAGTGGCGGGAGTAGAGATTGTTGGGAGGCGAGTTGGTGTCACGTGGAGCGAAGATATTCGTTGGGGGAGAGCTCCGGGGGAAGATGCTAAGAGGTGGTGAGCGTCGGTCTCCGGGGTAGAGCGGGGAGGGGTTTGAATCTCGGGCGTAGATAGGTGAGGAGTCAGGGTCAAGGTCAAGGTCAGGGGTCAAAGGCAGAGCAAAGCTGTCAGAATCCTCTCGTTCGCTATGATACCGAAGAGACCCTCTATCTTTTCCTCTTTTCCTCCCGTCTAGACCGCCATCTTTGCTCTCAAACAGGAAGGATTCCTCCCTGTCTATATCCATCCCCCCTCTCCACACATCCAGCGCTCTATCCTTCTGTTTCTCATTCTCTCGTTCAATCCCTGCTCTCCAACCATCCCTGTCCTTTAAAAACAAGGATTCTTCCTTCTCTCTCTCCTTCCCGCCTCTCCATCCGTCAATCCCAAAATCTTTCTTCTGAGTTATAAAAGTCTCTTCCTGCTCTGTCTCCGCTCCTCCTCGCCACACCTCCATCCTCCCGTCTCTCTTCTCCAGCAGAAGAGGTTCCTCCCTCTCTCTCTCCATTCCACCTCTCCACTCGTCCATCTCTCCTTCTCTCTTCTGAGAGGTAAAAGACTCGTCCCTTGCTCTGTCTGCACCTCCCCTCCATTCGTCCATCATTACGTCTCTTTTTAAGAGAAATGTCTCGTCCTTGTCTCTGTCCTGGCCGCCCCTCCATGCCTCTACACCTGCCTCCCTCTGTTTCATCAGCAGCGGCTCCTCCAAAGCCTTGTACAGGGGCTCAGACTCCTGTGGGGGAGGGGGAGGAGGAGGCGGGAGGGGTCTGTCCCGGTAACGATCCCGATCTCTCTCCCTGTCTCTGTCTGCCTGGCTCGAATCCGCTGTGTTGCGGTGGCGGGACAGAGTACCAGGGGTGCGGCTGAGGGTGGAGTAGGGCCGAGCCTGAACATCAGGGGGACGTGCTTGCTGCCTGTCCTGGAGCCCGCGACGACCCAGAGTGCCTTGGAGCTGTGACCTCTCACCATCTTTAAGCAGTTCACGGGACTCAGAGTCTCCAGGAACACGTGAGTGTGACCAGCCATCTTGTAAGCGTGGCGTTGTGGCGTGATCTGTTCCGTGTGTGGAATGTGTCTCATTGTCCTGTGTGTGGTGTCTTGTGTGCGCCCAGCCCTCTTGTGCGTTGTGGCGTGAGTTCGGCTGCATGGTGGCAGCCCAGCCTTCCTGGGCTTGCTGTGCATGTCGAGTTAGTGTGGCAGTGTGAGTGAGAGCTGCTCTGTCATGGTGGTGAGGCCTCGCCAAGCTTCCATAGCGCTCAGGAGGAACAGGCATAGCAACCGACGGCCTCAGGTTGCTCTGCACCAGCTCTGAGATGATCATCTTTTCCAGCGCCGCTGCGTCAGACAGGTTACAGCGCATTCCAGCACCACTGCCCAGATCTGTGGCACCATGGGGGGTGAGGAGGGCTGGCGAAATGTCATCTGCTCCCATCCCAACTCCTCCCTCCCTCAGAAGGTCAGTGCTGCCCACCACTCCAGCTCGGGACCCAGGCGTGGCCCCCAAACCATGCAGGGTGAAGGTATTAGGAGTGTAGCCTCCGTTGAGACACACACTGTCCAACCCACAGGACTCCTGGCTCTGGGATACACCAACTTCTGTTGGAAGAAACAGGAAGATCCATATTACAGATGGACAGAAATACCATAAAAGACTCAGATGAGGAGATTTACATGAATGAACGTATGAATAAATGAGCAGAGCTTAGTGTTCATGTGCCTACTGAGGGTTTGGCTTTACCAAGAAGATTTGGGTATTAACAGTATTGTTTGATGAAATGTTTGGTTATGTAGCCAGATGGAAGAGATGTACATTATGTCATCATGGTCTGTGCATAGTTACTGTGTGCAAATATAGCACAGATAGTCTAGGAATTGAACCACAGTGCACAAGGAAGTGACGCTAAATGATCTGAGTGAGCACAACAAAGGAGAGCTCATACTCTGCTTGTTTCTGAAGGTTCCTACTGGTCCACGTTAAGTAAGAGAGACAGAGAGGGAAATTGTCAAAAAAAACACATATAAGACAAACATTACAAGCTCATAAATGAAAAACAGAATGCCGAACAGGTATAAAACAAATTCACAGCACTCAATTCACTCAATGCATTTACTGAACTTTTAATTCCAAGCATTCATACTGTACAGAAACAAAAACTGACAAACTGTGCTATGCAGAAGTCTTACACCACATGGGAAATTTCGGTTCAGGGCTACTAGACAGGGGAAAAAAACAAGGTAGAGAAAGTCAAAAGAAGGGTGATGGAAAAATTTAAAAATTTTATCAAAAAGTATGTCAAGATTTAACACATTAAACCTCTTTGCCAGTCACATGCTGTTTGTCTTTTACACGAAGAACTGGTGGAATTTATTGCAGGACATTCACAAAACCAATGTTTTTTTTTTTCTGTTAATGCAATTGCTGCAAATATCATAAAACTTCTTCTAAGTCAAAAACAGTTTTTAAGCTAGTTAGATCTTAAATAGGTTGCTTTAAATAAACAGTATTCAGTATGGCATAAGACTTTTGCAACATAAATAAAAGGACACTTAAACATACCAACAGAGGAGAGTAAATGAGCTGTATGTAGAAGAACAGACACAGTAAGCTGTAATGAGATGTACCTGTGGAGGTGAAGGGTTGATTGTATCCCTGGGCCAGCATCGTGTCATAAGGAGAGGCTCCTGCATGAGTCTGCAACACTGGATTGGTAAGGAAATGGTTCCCCAAAGTAGCTGTAAAGAGAAAGAGGGAGATAAATAGATTTCACTTTCTACATCAACAGACAAAGGACCCTAAGATAAAAAAAACCAAACTGTAATCTTTACCTCGGTTAAGAGTAGGGGTGTTGTTAACATCTGCAGCGATGAAAGACGATTCAGTCTGTCTGCGTACAGTGTCATTCCACATCCTCCTGATACGACTCTGGAGCGGAAATATTTCACACAAGGTCAAACCTGGCTCAGATAGAGAAAAGAGACAGAGACGTACAAGTGCAGCATATTGTAGAGTACCTGTCTGTTAGCCGTGGCTCTCCGACTCTGGCTGCTGGTGTAGCGGCTGTTGGACCGCAGAGCAGCACCCTTCACAGAGTCCGGAGAGCTGGACGAGGAAGTTGCACAGCACTGCGAGAGACGCAGGCATCGGCCATAGTCCTTCTGGCCCTACACCCAATATTTAAACATGTAAGTTTAGTCACAAATGGTGAGATTACAAACAGACATTTGCAGTTACATAACGACACGTGCACAGCGACTGACCTTCCTTGCGAGGGTGCAGTGCAGTATGATAATGAGGAGCCCCTGGGCTGTGTTGAGGGAGGAGAAGAGGTATGCCAAGAGGAGAGACGGAGCAGACAGGAACATCAGGCCCGAGGACCAGTTGACGCTCTGCAGGAACAGCAGCGTCAGCGAGCCCACCGCCCACGCTCTGGAGACACGAGAGGAGGAATCCAGATGAATCACGTTTGTTTTTTCTGACAAGCAAGTTCAACAAGAGTTCACCTACCTACATCTTTCAAAATGCTCTTTTAATTCTATTTTTCATTTCCCCTGTGCTTAAAACAGTCGGGGACGTTAAACTGTGTTTTGACTTTCCAGGCCAAAAAGAGAGCTTGAGTGTGTGTCACAAAATGCTTGAGGTAAACAAAGACAAAATATTGGCTCCCAATTTCCACTAACATGAGTTTTGAATGTTTAAGACAACTACAAAGCTCTAAATAGAATTATTCTTATTAAACAGACTGCCTCCAGCTCAAGAAACAGTCATTAAACATTTTTTTTTATATCTGTTATAATCAGGTTCTATACAATATTTTACCAAAACTATCACAGCTACAAAAAACATAATAACAGTAATAATAATAATAATAATAATAATGATAATTATAATAATACAAATGGGAACAGGAAGGTAGGAGAAATGAAAAGAAAGCCACTCAGACACAATGAACCAAGTTCATCTTGGTTCTACGCATTATCTCCTGCAACAGATCAGCATGGGACACTGTACTAACCTCAGGTTGTCATGGCGACTGGAGTCTGGCTTCAAGGCAGCAGTGCTGTGCATCTTATGTAAGGTCATCACCAAGACAACCAGGTTCAGCTGAGGCCAGAAAAGACACACATCAAACACTGTTTAATATCTATTCATAAATACGTTGTTGATTAAATAGAAGATATGTGAAAAGATTGTTGTCTGCCTGTGAGCAAGAACTCTTACCGTAATGATGACAGCTATGGGTCCAAGGAAACTCCAGATGAAGTAATTGTCTGTACGTAGCCAGCATCTACACACGCACAAACAAATCACAGGGCGATTAGAACATCCAAACAACAAACTTGGTCTGGGAGCCGACACAAGAATGAACACATGGTGGAAAGTAACTGTTTCCCAATCAAAAACATGCACACACACACACACACACACACAGACACTCATCGAGGTCCACGTACGCAGTTTTTGAGCCGTAGCCTCTGAAGTCTATGGCTGCAGACACGGCCACCACCAGGCCAGGGATAGAGTAGCCGCACAGGTAGAAGTACTTCCTCCTGGAGTTACGTCCTTCAAAAACTTCCCGCTGCAGCAGGTACAGTTCCACTCCCTCCAGACACAACCAGCAAAACACTGAGAGCAAGGAGAAGTGCAGCAGGCCAGCAATGATGGAACACACAACCTGCAAATGTGGTTGAAGAAACAGAAAAATAAAAAACAACAGAGTGATGGGAGGATAACAACAAAGGAAAAATGCCCTTTAAGACTTGCACAAAAAATGTACACTTTAGGTAAAAAATGATACTTTACAAACCCTAAAAAGTGCATTATAAAATCACAATAATACCCTTGATGTTATAAGTTTTTACTCTTTCCCAATACTTCACTACTCTGTGTTATATTAGTCCAGCACTCACTGTGTATTGAGTCTTGTTGGCACCAACAAGAAAGAGCAGCTCAGTGATCAGCAGGTTGGCCCACAGGTTGCAGTGGATGGTGCTGTGGTCTGTGTGCCAGGGCGCCCCCTGGCAACACAGCGTGGTAAGACAGATGGCCAAACACACCAGTGCAACAGAGATGCCAACCCAGGAAACGACATAGACCAGAAGCTCTTCTACTCCGACGGCGGACTGATAAAGAGCGATAAAGAGCATATGTCTGAATGTAGGGACATGTGTTGATGCAGGTTTGTGAGCATATGTGGATGTATTTTCTAGTGTGGAGTACTTGTGTGTCTGTTTATGTGTCCCTGTGGGTTACATAACATCTATTCAAATGAATCACACCCAACAAGAACTAGAACATCTTACAGAGAACACTTAATTTAATTTCATGGCAGGCAAAATACCCTGCAGCATTAATCAGTCTCTCTCTTACAGCTACAACCCACAATTATCACCCCCTCTGTGCCTGATTTTTAAACAACATCTTGGGGAGCATGGTGAGGGTGATGTTCAACTGTGCCACCACAGATGAGTGCACAAGAGTGGAGTCAGGAAGCCATTGATGTTCAAAGGTGGAGCAGGATTTAGTTAAAAAGTTAAAGTTTGGAAACTGGACATCTACAAAGAAAATGATAGCGATAAAAAAAATGTAAAATCCAAGCCTGACCAACTCTGTAGTTCTCCAGTATGCGACATTCTTGCAACACTAATCTATCTGATATCATTATCCTGCCAGTTAGTGTCAGTATAAACAAGTTGTTTACATCAAGTTACATTTACTCCTGCACACTCAGCATGTGAGAAGAACAGAAAATCGAGCTGCCTTCTGTCTGCTGTGAAGGAGAATTAAAGACTGTCAACTGTTGTTTTCGTGTTGTGTGTTACTTACAGCTGGTTGCTGGTACGTCATGAGGACAGCATAGCTGGACAGGTGGTTGCAGGCGCAGGTAGTGTGTGTGTTGTTGGTGTGTAACAGGCGGCAGCCCTGTGTGGACCACCTGCCACTACCAGACACCCCTGATGCGTTCCAGAAAGAGCAGTTGGGGCCGAAGTGGTTCTCCAGCTGTGAGGACACACACTAAAACACATGAGCGTCTTTTCACAGCACTCACTGACCAGATTATTTACAGCTTCATTAGGAAGCTACTCATTCTAAATATCAATTACAAAGTAAAATTTCCAAACAGACCTGCAGGTGCCTGAGAGTGAAGATGACCGGCTCGGAGAGGTACACTCTGTTTGAGCCTCTGTGCACAGAAGCAGAGATGACGTGGGAGTTGACCACCAGGCTCCTACGCCTGACCTCTGACCCCTGGCCAAGCCCCAGTCCAAGCCGCAGAGTAGAGTTCTGGGTGGTCAGGAAGGAGCCCAAGTTCTTATAGAGAGAGAGGACTAGCTTCACCTGACCTGCAGAGGAAACCGCAGAGGGGAGGGCAACATTGAAAAGAGGTGGACATTAATATCTATATTTCTGCCATTTTTACTGATTTATTACATATAAGATGAGATGACTAGATTTTACATTATATTTTGTAATGTTCAGATTTTTATATGTGGGGAAAATCTCCAACAAAGGCAATATGCTGTATAATGCTAAGATTTCAGTGTAGAAAATGTTAAATAGTTAGCTACAGACCATTGTTGCTGTATTGTTGCAGAGCCACTGCTGAAATCTGCAGGATGCTGTCACTGTCATAGGAGTGAGGGAACGTCAGGTCCTGTATGTCCGCCTCTGTATTTAGCACATACACCTCCAGATCTGTGCACACACACAAAGACAAACACACATACACAAAATCCTGGATGAGCTGGCATTTTCCACAGTACACAGAGTGAGAGAGCTGAGAAACACAAAGACCACCTACCAACATTTGGTGCTCTGTCACTAAAACGGCCTTCGTAGAGGTTGTTCGCCAACAGAAATGCTCCTTTCTCTACTGCGTCTAACAGCAGTGATGCTGAGCGTGACTGGTCAACACTGCTCATATCAGCCCAAGACACCAGAGCCTCAGGACCCAGCAGGTTATCGACTGTCTGAACGACCGCCTGAGAGAGAGAAAGACAGACAGACAGAGTGTTTTATCTATCTTTATCTATCTATCTATCTATCTATCTATCTATCTATCTATCTATCTATCTATCTATCTATCTATAGCTTACCTGAACATAAGCCCTGCATGTGCGTTCCCTCTTCTGAAGCTGAAATGAAGAAAAACATCAAGCATCTATTGTTAGAATTATCATCGTTGACATTTCCGTTTTCATTTCAAGGAAAGGTCAAGTACACATCCACGTTGACAACAGGAACAATTTACCTTGTTGTAATTGCGTGCTGCAGACTCTTTATTGGCTGGTCTCAAGGCCTGGAGCTGGGAGTCCAGGATGTCCAATAGTTGTTCAATTAGCTTGACGGACATGCTGACATCACCGGCATAGATCCGACCCCGAGTCAGGTTGACCAACTCCCCCGCGATGTTGGCTGCGTTCTCTCCGCTCTTAATCTGGAGTGAGGCGGGGGTGTTTATAATGTCAAATATTTTGACATTTAAGAGAGAGCTGCTTGCTGTCTGGCTTTAGGACATTTGCACAGTGTGTGTGTGTGTGTGTGTGTGTGTGTGTGTGACTCACCTTCTGTGCAATTTGGCTGACCCAGGGAGAGGTACAGTTGGAAAGGTCAGGCCCTCTGGAGCTCCAACCCACTGGAGCTGACATGCACTGATAGGAGGCTATACCTGCAGAGACACACGGGGTGACACAGACAGTCAAAAAGATAAAGGACTGACAGGTGACTACATAGATATGAGGTGGGTCTGTTAGGTGTAAGTGTAAGACAACAGCAACACCTGTTTTCAGCTATAAACATGATTCAAAATAAGATTATTCTCTAGGGTAATCATCAACTCTGTGCTACACCCATGTCCGAACCATTAAACACGATTAGGACGAGGCAAACAGCACCACAGCCTTATCTACATAATCTTCATATTAGCTTTTCCTCAGAGGGAGAGCTGCGCTGAGGAAGACAGCTGCACATCGAGAAGAAGAGTTGATGAACCACATCTCTTAACAGTATAACATCTCTCTTCTTCTTCTCTCTCATTTGAAGGCAAGTTCAGAGAGAGGACATCTGACTACATTTCAAAGAGAAACGAGATACAGACACACACATGCAAACACGCACACACACGCACACACACACACACACACAGACTGGCATGCTCACATCTGCACACACACGGACAAACACATGCCACACTTACCCAGTGACCCTTTAGGGCAGGGCCTCTCCACTGTCTCTCCCTTCAGGGTGGGGGGCCATTGTACCCCACGTGCCACCCGTCCCTCACATCCGCCCACTTGACCGGGGCCCCCAGGGGCCAAGGGGACACGTAGGGGGGGCCGTGGGGTCAGAGGGACCATGGCTGTGATCGGCCTCTGGTCAAAGGGCCCCCGGTTGATGACACCAATAGGGTGAGAGGCTGACGGCCGCACGGGAGTCAACGCAACAGTAGCTGTGTAGGAGCGGACGGTCGTCATCAGAGAGGAGAGCGGACCTGCAGGGATGAAAACACTGTTGATTCTCTAGATACATCAAATATGTCCGATAACACTTACAACTAAACTGCGCTTGCTCAACAGACCTTTAGTGGGAGGTGGCGGTGTGAACTGCAGCGGGTATCTCAGCACATAGTAGTTATTCCACACGTACAGCTGGTTGTCTCTGGGGTTGTAGTCTATGGAGGAGATGTACTGGTAAGGGTTAGGGAATGGTATTTGAACGGGCAGCTCCTGTCCTCGACTGGTGTCGTAGGCGTAAACCACCATGTCGCTGCCGACCCGGCCGTCCGCCTGCCCCTCATCATCCTGGAAGATGGAGCGTACGGCATAGAGCACGCCGCAAGCCATGAAGGCATTGCTCGCCCCACGTTTGTCAAAGCCGGTGGCCCACGTACCCTCAAAGCGCAGGGTGTACGGGTTCACCTGCAAAATAGGGAAGACATGAAAAGATGAGATAACTCAGTACAGTTTAACACCCTTTATCCTTTCCTTATTCCCTCCCAAACTCCAATCATCTCATCCAATCACTCCTCTTACCTGGCTGACCACGATGCGTCCATTATTGGCTTCAGTGGAGTAGATAACCCAAAGGCCGTTCTCATCCACTGCCAGATCGATGTCTGACTTCCCTCCCCAGCGGTAAGGCGAGGTGTCATGGTAGTTGGCATTGACCACGACTGCCTCGCCGCTCTTGATTCGTGTCCGCAGGTCATACTTGACCAGGTTGCGTGTTCGTTCCTTGTTGTAAAACACAGCACCATCATACACCACAAAGCCTGTACCGTCCACGCGGCTAGGCAACCTAGGAGAGAGAATGAGTAAGAATATGTATGACTATTTACAAACTTACACTTTTTATATGAGGATGTTACTTATATTATGAATTAACAAAAGACAGTTACAGGCCCTGAAAACATATTTTCTCAATCAACTTCTTACTATGAGCAATGGGATCATACATAAACACATTTTCTGCCAAATTTCAGGATTTTGCAACATTTGAATCATAATGTGATGATTGTTTCCTCATGTTTCAACTCAGAATTGGAGCTCAGTTCTCAGGAGCTTTAATTTCTCATCAAGAAAACAAATGCTGGTTTATTCACATTTTTGAATTGAATGGAAAATTGACACTAGCCCTCAGGGCTGCAACTAATTGTAGCCATTATTAATTCATGTTTAATTAATCAATCATCATTGATCTTTTTTTTGGAAGGGAGGGCGGAGAGGGGGGGGGTTACTCTCAAGTCAAGCCAAATGTATTCATAGAACACATTTGAAAACAACAGGTCCCAACTAAAGTGCTCAACCGAGACATTTGAAATACAATTAAATAATAATAATTAATAAATTGGTAAACAACTGTAACGGACAAAATTAAAACCATTTTAACATTATATTAATGATTAAGTGGACTCGAATGCAATTGTATAAACTTGGATCTTTATCCAGGATTTAACAGTAGCGGTATATAGGGAAGGTAACAGTGAAGGATAAACTGTTCCATGGCCTGGGTGCAGCAACAGAAATGCTTCAGTCCCCTTTGGATTTTGATTGTGATCACAAGATCTGAGGGACCTGAATGTAGAATATGGACTAAAGTTCCCAAGATCACAACTTCAAATTGCTTGTTTTGTCTGACCAACAGTCTAAAATGTATTTAATGGACATGATATAACAAAGAGAAAAGTAAGATATCTTCACATTTGAAAAGCTGGCACCAGCAAATGTTTCGCATTTTAAATGGAGCATTAATTGATTATTAAAATTGTTGTCAGATAATTTCCTGATCAATTAATCAACTGTTTCTACAACATGTTACACACTCATCACTCACTTATAGGTAGTGGTGACTCTGTTCTGCCTGTAGTCGTCCCAGGAAGCGTACTCATACAGCACCTCTGTCCTATACGGCGTCCACGGCATGACGTACAGCCTGTCGCCAGCCTGCAGCGGGTCCTTACACCACGCCCCTGACTGATGCTCTGCCTCCAGGAGAGAGGAGGCCGGCTGGATACTGAGCAGTGAGCCGGGACAGACGAAAACTGGAAGATGGGAATTAGGCAGGGCAGACAGAAGGATGTGAGGATGAAGAGAGAGGGAAGTGAGGGACAGAAAAAGAGTGGAGAGATAGTGAATGCAGGTGCAGGGAGAAAATGGATCAATGCGTGAAAAATGGATTGAATTAGATGCAGTTGATGCAGTGTGATTAAGGAAAAAGAAAGAAGAGAAAAAGAGAGAGGTCTTTAAAGCACCTGTGCTGATCTCAAAAGGCAAGCAACTGAAGAGACGTAAAAAAGTGTTGAAAACCACACACTGTTAGTGTGTGTGTGGTGAGTAATACAACAGGGACACTGCAATGAAAGGTGTGTGAGAGTATTTATGTGCTTTGTGTGTGTGTGTGTGTGTGTGTGTGCATGTGTGTGTGGGGGTTAGTGCAAAAAGAGTGAAAAAGAGTGTGAGGTAGAATCAGGGACGCAGAAGGCGGGGCTAAATTTTGCCTTGAAGTGAATGAGAGGGCAGGTTAGTTTTACGTCGAGCACAACGATCGGTCCACCCACATGTCAATAACTGTATGGACACATGTATACTGTACAGTCTCACTGGCATGCAAATAGGCATGCACACACACTCACACACATAAGCAGTGCTTGGTAAGCACACATCCAGACGGATATACAATCACACACATTTGGTCTTATTTTTCCTATGAAGATAAATAAGGGGCTCTTCCTATAAGGGAAGAAAAGGGAAAATAAGCATGAAGAGGATGATTGGACAAGAAGGAAGGTAGAGTGAGAGAGAGGAAGGAAGAAAGAAAGAAAGAAAGAAAGACAGAAAGAAAGACAGAAAGAAAGAAAGGGTGCTTGTGTGTGAAAAGGAACTAGAGCATAGAAAGAGTATAAAGAAGATTATGTTTATGTTTGTGTGGGCAGTTGTGTTTATGTTTGTGTGTGCACAGAAAGATTGAGGGAGAGAAATAAGAGACAGACAGATCGACCAGGAGCGAGAGAGGAGGAGGAAACTGGAGAGAGAAAGAAAGAGAGAGAAGAGGAAGGTGCAGAACCTGGATAAAATTGGATAAAAGGACGGGTTTCCATACAACAAGAGATGGATAAAATGGGGGGGGAACCGAGTAGGAAATGAAAAAAGGGGGGCAACATCCAGCATGACTACGAAACAACGTCCTAGGGTAGGAGGAAGAGAGAGATGGTAGGAGAGAGCAAGAGCAGAAGAGAAAGAGGGAAGGGGAGGTGGGAGGGGGGAGGGGGGGTCGGGGTAAGGAGAGATCAAGATGCTACAATGTATTGTCTTTACCTTTTTGGTCCACTTCTACTCAAGCATAGGAAAAAAAGAGGGAGAGAAAGAAAGAGAAATCAGAGGGTGAAAGAAGGGAAGTAAAGAGAAGCAAGAACGCAAGCAAGAGAGAGAGTGAAAGAAAGAAAGAAAAAGAAAGAAAGAAAGAAAGAAAGAAGGAATTGCAAAGATAGAATTGCAAAGATAAAGACTTTGGAACTCATTCTCACCACAACATTATAGTCCCCATAAAAAAGAAAGTAAGAAGCACAACAAGAGACCTAGCACACTCCCCTCCTCCTCTCCCCGCGTCTCCCACCCTCCACACCCCCCCCCCCCTCTCCTCCCTCCAACCCTCCCGATCTCTCCTTCCCTCAATCAGGCTCCTGTGGAGAAAAGAGAGCGACTCCTGTGGCGTGAATCTGGAAAAGAAAACACACACGCGCATGCACGCGCAAGTGCACGCACCCACTCTCCCATACACACACACACACACACAGAAGAAGACATACAGTATGCAAATGTCTTACAGTTCCTCTCTCTGTACTCTCTCCATCCAACTTTCTTTTTTCGTATTTCAAACACACACAGATGCACACACTTCCTGAGAAAAAGAAAAGGATCTCAATTTTTTTTATCCATCAATCTCTCAGGGATACAGTCGACATCAGAGGTTATTAGAACAAAAAAAAAAAAAACACCTTAAACCTAAAATGTAGCTTGACAAAAATAGGTTAAATCTTTGTGTTTTTGCGTGCACATGCACATATTTGTGTGTAGTCATGTTTATGTGTGTGTTTATTTATATGCATACTCACTATAAGGGACACACTCATACTGGATCTCCAGGTATTTGTATGTTCCAGGACAGGGGTCTGGGAAGACGTCAACCCCTGCGACCACGACACACTGAGTCCTGTTGTTACACCTGGAGAACAAAGCAGAGAGAATGGATGGAGGGATGATGGATCAGTAAAAAAAGATGATGGAGTGAGAGAAGAAAGAAAGAAGGGAGGAATGGAGAGTGATTAACAGACAGGAAAGGGGAAGCAAAGGACGCTCCATTTGTCTACTCTACCTCTCCCTCTCTCTGACTATTGATCAGTTCTTCTAGGAAAACACTGCTGAGTACACAGCTAATGGTGCAGCCAGGCACTCAGACTCAGCTGGAGAGATTATTGCACTTGCACATACACATGACTCACAACACAAGCATTTGCTCCGTCTACTGTTTCCTCTGACACATATCAACATGTATATTGTGCTGCAATGCACGCATGCAGTATGTACAAAACAGTAGATGTTCTCATTGATTGGTTTAACTGCTTCCAAAATACTGGCACAGCATCGACAAAATGATTTACATCTTTACTGTGTAATATAACCTCTTGAACAAACAGAATACAGTCATCACTGGATCCGTCACACACATGCATACACACCTCTGGGCCATAATCTTTAGTGCGTCAGGGAGGTAACACTGTGTGTTCTCCATCTGGAAGGGGTCTGCGTCACAAATCTTGTCATCAGTGCGTCCATAGTTGGCGGTCTCCACCATCACCACATCACTTCCTGGGCAGCGTAGCTCAATTGGGTAACCCTCGCATGCCAGCTCCCTGCGTAGCAGCCCGAATGGCATGGCAGCCCGGGACATAGCTGCTTATGAGAGGTGGAGGTGGGGAAGAAGGGTGGGGGATGAGTTGGGGCAGACGGTGAAATTTTCATGAGCAATTTGTATTTACAAGCAATGAGCTTAAGAATCCAGTAAATGAACTTGGTCATTGGTGCCTTTATCCCTTTGTAAGAGGCAGGGAATAATGTGATCTGTAGCGGCCTGGAGTTTAAGTGGTACTCCAGCAATTTAGTATTGCACTTCCATAAAATTGGGGCTCACAAGAGACACATTTTAAGAAGAGTAGTGCAGCAGAGGCTGCGATATCCTGACTTTTAGTCCTCAGTGTGGGTTACCCTCCAAAAATACTGGATCCTACATTTCCCGTAATGAAACCAACAGCATATTTAGTTAGACCCTCCCTGTCAGGTCAAGTCCACACACCCAGTTTGTGACAAATCCTTTCTGTTATAAAAGTCTAAAGGCGTAAGCTGTGATAACCCTAATTAATTCATTAGTAGTATTTTTTTTCTGACTTTAGAGAGCTCCCTCCAGAGCCACAGAAGACATTATACAACTGTTTACACAGGCTGTGTAGAACTCCCAACGGTGAGTATACAGACTTACTGTGCAAAATTGATTGAGTTTCCCATTAAATAACTACTCTAGGAATTAGATCAGCCATCTCGTATCTTCACACTCTAATAATCCGCGAATTAAGGCAATGCTCTGAATTCAACAGATATAAACACCTTACTTTGAATGACTGCTTCAATCAAAGCATGCCTATACCTGTATTTTACCTAAACATAACATAATTAAAACTCGGAAATTTATTTGGCTCCTTGATCACCTCATGTGTGATTTAAGTGAATCTTTAAAATGTGTGAAAGCTTACACTGGAAGGATTCCCAGATGACAACAGAGTGTGACTGTTGACATAAATCGTACCACGCATACACTATAACACCTACGTGTGATGTGACGCGTGGGTACGTTGCACTATCTTGTGTTTCGAAGTCAGCGGGGAGGATGGAGCTTATACTACTGGCTGTCAGGTACTCAGCAAACCCAATCAGACAAGTATAAGATTTTATTTTCCTTCCTGTTGAAGGCTACATCTCACTATGTCACGCATGCTCTGTGCGTAAATTCCCCTGAACCTGCCATATTAATCCATGTAAACCTGGGTTATTGGAGAAAATCACATTACCATTACCTTAATCCGGTTGTTCACATCAGCCTGAGTATCATGCACACATGAAAAGGCGTTTTCTGTATGGGGATTAGACCCATATTAAAAGCGAACACGTCAGCATGATCAGTATGCTGCTGGTGTACAGTAACTGTCTGTGGTGCTGAATGACTGATTGTTTATTAACTAGGAGCTGCAGGCGGCTTCTGAAACACTCCCTTTGGCCATACTTGAAATGTTTTGGTAATCTTTTGTTTATGTAGGTCACAGCATTTCAAAAACTTTGCCAAGATGACTTTGCCTTCCTTCGGAGGCACTGGGCTGAGTTCCACTTCTCATAACGACTTTGCTCACAAACAGTGACATACATTTTAGTCACAGGAAACGACGTACAACTGGAATAATCGACTTGTTTTCCATTTTTGTGAGCTTGTGATTCATCCTGTTGATTGCTGTGTCAGGGTCAACTCCTCGACATGATACTACAGTACCTCAATGGTGTGACGCTACTACAGTACCTCAATGGTGTGACGCTTACCTTGGTCGGAGGGGGTGACGTGAGCCAGAGTGAGCACGCACACCCCCAGGAACCACAGTGACACAGCCATGCTGGGCAGGAAGAGTTAGGACGTCACACCACCGGCTGCGTTAGGGGAGCCTGGGGAGGAAGCAGTGCAAGTGAGAGATTGAGAGTGAAGAACTGCACCCTTTCCCACTGTGCATATCAGTGTATGTGTGTGTGTGTGTGTGTGTATTTATGTGTGTGTATTGGATGGTCAATAACACACACTGACAATGAAAGAGTGCATGTGAGAAACACAACAAGGTGGGAGGAGGACAGAAGAATAGAGAGACAGAGAGGAGGGAGAGAAATAGAGATAACAATTGAGCAATCAGTGCAGCAAAAAGTCCCTCAATCTGCTGTTACCATGGTGATACCACAGTGCGGTCTGAGGGAAAGAGGGAGACAGACAGACAGAGTGCGAGGAGATATGCTGGGTGTATGTATCAGTGTGTGTTTGCATGTGTTTGTGAGTGAAAGCGCACGCGTGTTGTAAGTCCGTAATTAACCAGGAGCATCACTGGCCACTGACCCATAAAAGAGTCTTAATCTTTCTATCCTCACACACACACACACACATACACACATGCACGCACACACAGGCAGGCAGGCAGGCAGAGGGCTGGACTCAGCTTAGGCCACTTTTCAGTAATCCTAAATAAATGATGTCGTGGAGACGATCTCTTCCCCAGCAGGGGTAACGAGGTAAACAGCTGACTGAAGGCGCAGGTGATCAGAGGGCAATGCTGTGCTGTGGAGTTTTACGGGGGAACATACGGGACGCAGGCAGATGAGCAAGCTACAAGAACAACAGTAATATGACTCCTTAATATAGACTGAACTCTTGGCCCTGGACAGCAGGGAGGATCGAGGCTGAACCGCAACATGCATTACATTTCTTTTTTTTCCCTGCTTCGCATTACAATCTGCTGCTGGAGTATGTACACAAAATTGAGCATAATGGTCCCCGGAGTGTGTGTGTGTGCGTGTGTATGTGTGTGTGTGTGCGTGTGTGTGCGTGTGTGTGTGTGTGTGTGTGTGTGTATACATATGTATAGTTGCATGTGTTTATTTGTGACTTGCTTTTCTCTCCGTCTTCTTGTTAGGTAATGATGGGAGACAGATTTAGGTCACTCCTCAACAAATGTCCAACATGCATTCAAAGACTTGCGCTTGTACAAGTGTGCAGACCCAACACACACATGCACACACACACACACACAGGCACACACGCACGCACATACATGCAGAAGAAAGGGAAGACAGACCTCTGCCTTCTTTAAGTCCACTGAACCAACAAGGCTGTAATAAAGGCCCCAGGACCACTGTGAAACACACACAAACCAACATGTCTACACACACACACACACTAAACATAATACATAAAGGACTCAACAGAATGAGAACCTTTCCAATTTTATCACACACACACACACACACACATTTGTGCACATGCATGTACACACAATACGTCTCATCTCATCCAAAACCCTTATGGCAGCATGTTCTTTTGCTTGCAACCCCCCATCTCTCTCTCTCTCTCTCTCTCTCTCTCTCTCACTCACTCACCCATACACACACACACACACACAAACCCTCAAGTGTTGATGCAGAGTAAGTAGAGCAAGGACACTGATGGGCCTTGACAAAGCCACACACCGAGTCCCCCTGTTCACAGCACCATGCTCCCTGCCTGCAACCAAAATCCAGCCCCAGGCCACCGGCCGGCCTACTTGGAGGAGCAGCAGTCGCTAAGTGAGAGTGTGTGAGTAGTGGGCCTGGAGTGAAATACATTATACACACACACACACACGGGCATTAACGTTCATGAACACAGATATTATGCCAACAGTATGTTAAACATCCTCTAAACAATCTAACAAGTACATCTAACAGTGTTTAACAGTGACACATTCATCAGTTGCCATAACATCAACATACAATTTTCCCCTTTTTGTTTCCCCTTTATACATACATTTAGTGTTGTTAAAACCATCTTATTTCACACTGTCTGTAGCAGCTCGTTTCATCTCTTCGTTGAAGCTATGTCATGTTTAAATCGAGGGAAATATTCAAACCCAAACAACGGTTTTTAAAGGCTGCACCATCTGCTCCAAAATGTAGATGTTTTGTGCATGTTTGTATCCATATTTCCCCCAGAATTCTTTGGAAACTTAAACTTGAACTTGAAAACCACTTGAATTTAAAATAAGGTTCTGTGGATTTGGACAATGTTTGGCTGCACAGCAACCTTACTCACCTGCACTGGCAGGTGTGATAAGTCTAAGTCATTTATGAGGGAAAACTGGCAAATATTTACTGACTTTCAGCTTTTCACAGGTGAAAATATTTTTCCTATTTACATTATCATCAATGTATGTATTTGGGTTTTAGACTAAGCAAATCTAATTGCTAAGCAATGAAGACTCACCTTGGGCTCTGGGAGAGGCATTTTCACTGTTTTTACATTTTATAGAATAAACATTTAATTAGATAATTAAACAAAAAGATCATTAACAGATTGATCGGTAGTTAAAATAATCTTTACTTTGCAGCCTTAAATGACAGAGATGTGAAGCAGGAGTCTGCTAAACAAATCCTCACAGACACACTGCTGTGGGAGGCAAATGATACCTGAAAGCCATTAAAGTCAGCCTGTTGGAAATCATTCAGACTGATGTGAAATCATGCCAGGTACAAAGACTCACACTGTTTAGAGATGCAGGCCATAAAATCAACAGAGAGAGGGAGAGTAACCTCCCCCTCTTTTGGTCAGAGAGCTATCAGTGCCTGAGGGTAGATCACTATGAAGCACAACGTGACAAAACAGCCGTGTAGTGTTATGTTCCTAATGGAAGAATGAATGTGTGTGTGTGTGTGTGTGTGTGAGATGGGGAGAGAGCAATCAAGATACGAGAGAGAGAGACAGAGAGATTAGACCTCTGACAGCACAGCGACAGCAAACGCTTTATTGGCTGAAATACTTTTTTAATAACAACAGTGGCAAGAATTTTCTTGTCGTTGCTGATAATATTTAAGGATTAAGAAAGGATTTGAAAACACACTACAGTGCCCTCTGTGAGTATGAGCCTGTTTCAGACCATTGACCTCTACAGCTCCCAGAGGGCTGAGGCCTACATGCTGCAGTCAAAGCCACTTACGGGGGTTTTAGAGCCTGTATGTTTGTCTGGTCGATGCGTGACTCTGGGGAATAGAGGTGTCGCCCTCTTGTCAATCATTTGCTTGTTGCAGGCAGGAAACACAGGCAGCACTCAGGGCCAAGTTCAGAGCATTAGGATCTGCACTGCATGTTGGCCGCTCCTGGGAGCATTAGCGTTTGTACTGTATGTAGCAGCCTTCATGCACACAAAGAAAATGGAAGGAAATTGCTTGCAGATATATCCAGACACAGTCATTTTCAAAGTCGCCCACTGTTTTTTTTTTTATTTTTTATGATGTTAGCCATCAGGTTTCACATATTGTCCTCTGCTAAAAGACTGAACTGAATACATAAATGTAATACATATAAAGAAAGGTAATTGCACTTATATTCTTCATGTGTGTCTACAGTATATTGAGGCTGTGTGTATAAACCTAAAGATCCCCTCCTGACATGTTTTAAGATGTAAATAAAACACTCTACTTTGAAAAATAATTAGCGTGTAATATGTTTTTTTCTGCAAAAAAAAAAGTTAAATTATCTTTCTCTTATCTTTCTATTATCTCTTATCAATTAAAATCCTTAAAATGTCATCTCCTCCTTCCATCTATGAATATGCAAATCATTTTAATTTCAGAAGTTTAACAGCTGGACACAAGATGTCTCCTACTTCACTGTAAAATCCATCCTCAGTGTTTGTGTACTGGAGGCTTCAAGTTTCTACATCACACTTGTGTGAGTTGCCTATTGGACCACGATTGGCTCCAAACCAGTTGTGATGTCACAAATCCTCCTTAAATGTACACACCTTAAAGTCAGATTTTCAATGAGCGCAGAGAAACTTTCCACTTTCAGAAGATGAATGTGAAAACAGCCTTCTAGTGTCAAACTCTGCACAAACACCATTCTGCACAGTGAAGCTCAAACATCCAACTGTAGGAACAAGAAGCAAAACACATTAGTTTTCTCAAGACAACTTTCCTCACATATTCATCAAGATCGTGATGCTGCCCACAGCGAGTTATAGATCACCACGCAGGGGAAAACAACCAACTAGAATACATTAAAGAGTGATCTTTAAGGATGGGTTTGCAGTTTTTTTTAAGGCTGTCTTAAACCAATACTCACACACCAAGAATGTTCTTCTTTGAAAGATTTATTTGTCGCTGTAATTGTGCCTCCTCTCTTATAGGTTAGGGTGCCCTAACCTTGACGGGGCACAAAATCCACAGTGCCTGTTTCCTGCAAAAATGAATTCTAAAGTTCAGCTGAAGCTAATATGAAGCTCAGAACCCAACAGGTCACACTTGAACTGACGGGAAGCCTACAAGATGCTGCTTTTACATTATAAGGGATGGATGGCAGAGATGGGAAAGTTCCTGTGTTAATATCATCAAGATGTATGATGATTACAGAGGATTAAAATACTGTGCATTGACACTATAATACCATATCCATTCAATCAGGGTTTAATCACATTGAACGACAGACTTTGGCTGATTTGAGGCAGTTTCTAAAAAGACTTCCCAGAATTGCTACAATATCACAATATATCATGATATAAAATTACAAGAATACAAAGACCTTCATGGTCATTTCACCACAATTACATTTATACTTTTCAGTTCACTGCTACATATGATGGCATGAAATTGCGTTTCCTGGGGCTTTGGTGAAAAAGTAGTGTAATATGAGAGAAGTATTTAAAATTTTGAATTTTAAATTTAAGGTTTAAATTAGTAGGTACAAATAATCGTGTAAGAAGAGCAATAAAATAAAATAAATATATACTGTGATGGAGGATTTTATCTATATGGCCCATCCCTACACCACAAGAACAAATATAGCTAACTAATGACTCTTACAGTGTTCATTTGGGTATGTAAGTATTATATAACTGTTTGACAGATTTGAAAAAAGGTGATTCATCCTTTTAAAATAGCACACTGTGATTAATCGTCACATGCTGCTCTTAGTTATCATAATATAACAGCAGGGAATGCTACATTAAAAAGATGTTGTAGTTCCTGGAAAATTTTAATTCCAATATGTGAAGTGAACAAAATATCTTGGAGCTGTTTCGTTATTCATAACAGATTTCTAATGTTAAACACATGACACATCTACAGCTGCAGTAATGCTGCTCGAAGGACTCAGGTTTTACTGAGGTCCAAAAGTGCAAAAATGTGTTTAGAGCAGTTAAAACCTTATGCATCTGATGTAATTTTGAGCTTTTACTTGTTGCATGGTGATATGTTTGTTTTAATGTGCTTTTCCATCAGATAAAGACTTAACAGTTACTGTATGTGCATCATATTCTGAACAATCATTTAGCTTAGGTGTCTGTTGCTCTGTATGTCTTGTCCTGTCGACATACGATTTGTGTGTCAACGTAACCTGTTACTGTGAGCTGTTTCAACATGTCACTATGTAATTCTGGGATGTGGCAAAATTTCATAGCTACAAAAACAGCCTCTGCTTCCTCTGAAATCGTTGACTGAAGTGTGACAGAGCAGAGCCGAGCTCTTGTTCGCAGGAAGGCAGAACAGGAGCTGGACAATAGGTTTGGACAATATGGTGAAATATACTGTGAGGTAACAGAAAATTGTCTCCCATCAGAGATTTTGCCATATCGTATATTAGATGGAAGCTCCCTTTGAATATCTCTGGTAGTTTTAAACCACCATTGCATAATGTTAACACTGGATTTTAAGGTTTTATTCATCAATATGATGAAGTACTTTCATTTCTCAGCTACCAGACGCAAAAATTCCTGTCTGGTTATTTCATGCAAACTGTTTTTAAAATGAGTTTTCAGAAAATGTACTATTTCACAATATGCATCAATATCATGATGAAATTATACCATGACAGAAAAACGTATCCATATCACCCACAACATGAATATAACAATATATTTGAACAAGTACTTAACAAATACTTATCTGTATTTAGTGATATAATAAAAAAATGTTTATTTCTGCGTTACACATAAGACAATTTTAAGAAAGAAAAACATTCATGACAGGAATATGATGATGACTAAAACAGGCCATCATTGTTCAGTTTCCTCCACTGCAACAGTCTGATAAGCTCAGGCAATTGTACCACTGAACAGTAATGCACCGATCAAGAGCAGGAAAACACAAGCTATACAGCAATATCACAGAGCTCAGAGTCAATTCATTAATCATTCGATTAAGAGAAAATGAACTGGCAATCAAACGAAACAAGAAATGGTAATTTTGTTTCCACTTTTTTTCATTTCATAGAGAAATCCATTAAAAAATTGTCATATAACTCAACACTGAAAATTGAAACCCTACAATATTATAATAAATAAAATCCCAGATGATGACTGGCTTCACGTCACAATATTGATATTACACCGATATATATCCGCCCCCAGCTCTGAACAGACCTGCGTAAACGCTCACGGCAAAAGCGAGGCGACTGACTCAGTGTATCTGACTGCTGCAAAGACACATGATAGGAGCCGTGTTAGGTGGTCCAAACAGAAAAGAGACAAATATGGTGCACTTTACAAGTCAAATGACAGAAAATCCATCCAAATTGTGCGAGTATGTGTGTGTGTGTGTGTGTGTGTGTGTGTGTGTGTGTGTGGGTGTGTGTGGGTGTGTGTGTGTGTGTGTGGGTGTGTGGGTGTGTGTGGGTGTGTGTGTGGGTGTCTATGTGGTTTAAGCAAATCAATTTGCTTTTTTTCTCCTCAGTGGTTGATGTAAATGATTTTTACATGGAAACAAAGCTTTACCTTTGTTTTCCCTTTCCCATATAAGATGCACAAACACACACACACACACACACACACACACACACACACACACACAGAACTAGGTGAGTCACCATATTAAAATTAGAGTTTTGTATCTCCATATAAATAAGTTCAAATCAATCATCCTTTTCCTCTTTCTAACCCCAAATCTTCTATCTGATCAATATGACACACAAATGAACTACCTTCACACACACACACACACACACACACACACACATACACACACACAGAACTAGGTGAGTCACCATATTAAAATTAGAGTTTTGTATCTCCATATAAATAAGTCTAAATCAATCATCCTTTTCCTCTTTCTAACCCCAAATCTTCTATCTGATCAATATGACACACAAATGAACTACCTTCACACACACACACACACACACACACACACACACATACACACACACAGAACTAGGTGAGTCACCATATTAAAATTAGAGTTTTGTATCTCCATATAAATAAGTTCAAATCAATCATCCTTTTCCTCTTTCTAACCCCAAATCTTCTATCTGATCAATATGACACACAAATGAACTACCTTCACACACACACACACACACACTCAAGGTTACAGATGTAACAGAAATTCAGCCTGACAGGAGAGCAGGAGTCCTGTCAGCCACTGAGCTGTTTCTTCCTCCTCTCATCCCTCTTTCCTCCATCCATCCCTCAGCCTTCCTCCTCTTCTTCCTCTTTCATTTGCCTCCTTTTGCATCTTGCTGTCTGTCTTCCTCAGGTCACTCCTGCCTCACTGCCTGGCCTCCACCATTGACCCAGTCCTCTCTTCCCCTCTCTGAAATATTGATAATGGACTCTCTCTCTCTCTCTCTCTCTCTCTCTCTGTGCTCTCTTTTTCTGTCTGCCTCTGGTGATCTTTTTCTCCTTGTGTTCCCATCTGTGGTGAATCAGCAAACTCCAAGCCGCAAACATTCAAACCCAGCCCTGCATTTATACCCCTTTGTGTGTATGTTTACACCACCGTTTGCTGCAGCACACCAGACACTGCAATGAAGGTGTGTGTGTGTGTGTGTGATAATCAACATAATTCAGCCCACCCATGACAAACCCCTTCAGTGGGGCAGCATGGGGACACCCTGAGTCATGACCACTTTCTCCCCTGCTCTCCTCTGAGGCCGAGAGGAGGCTAATCACGTGCACATGAATATTTCACAGCACTCATGCCTCACACTCCTTTACTACTGACCCAGCTTAATGGCAGCCAGGCTGTATGAGGCCCTGCACAGCAGCACATCAGATCTCTGTCCCTCAGTGATCAAATGGCCCTTGACAGCAGCAGCAGCAGCAGCAGCAAAGGAGCGGGGCACCTCTCCTGTCTTCTCAGGCATTGATCACGTATGTGTGCGTGTGCACGTGAAGAGAGAGTGAGTGAGAGTGAGAGTGAGAGAGAGAGAGAGAGAGAGAGAGAGAGAGAGAGAGGAGGGGCGGGGTGCATCCTCATAGCCTATATCCATATCTTACCGTCAATCCTCCGGTTTCCCTCCTCCTCCTCCTCCTCCTCCTCCTCCTCCTCCTCGCTCACTGCGTCTCCCGCATCCCGTCTCTCCGCGTCCGCGCCCTCACCCACTATACTCTCCTCCCTGTCTCCCGCTCCGCTCTGCCCGATGCATGAAATAAAAATGAAATATTCAATAGGGATTGGTGATGGATCGGCGATACCTGCGGGGCTATAGGGCAGAAAGTAAAGCAGTCATTAGCGCGATATGTGCAACAACCACTGGGCGTCCTCCTCCTGTGATCAGTGTACTGTGTAGGGCTCCGCTCTGCTGGACCTCACACCCTCCCTCCGTCCTGTCGAGGCTCGATGTCTTCCCCGCTGCGCTGTGTGACTGTGCGTCACGTTGGTATCATAACTCCCACGGGTTTCATGCCCAGAGATGATGCTGGCTATATCGGCCTTATAGCTCCGATGGACGTGGGGAGGAAAATACACGATCGCACACACACGAAAACAATAATTAGACGGAAATGAACGCACAGACCCGGACTGCTCTGCGTCCCTCCGTCGATTCCTACACCTCACAAAGCCCAGTTGTCATTGTTGATCATATGCCTCCGAGATTGTTCACATACATCCTTGTATTTAACGGAAAATATCGTCGACGTGATAACAGCCGCTTTGCATATCCTTGAAGAATCGTGATGAGGCGCAGCAGCACATCAGGATGGATACGGGAATTTATCTGGGTTTTTTTTTTTAAAAAAAAAAAGGCAGGAATCGTATAATAAAATTATGCTGAGGTAAAAAAAAGAAAAAAAAAAGAAAAAAAAGACAAAATAAAAATACAACAGCTGGACAACCAGGAGAGATAAGGTTTCCCGCTCCTGGCCTCGCCTTGCATCCGTCCTTCTCTCTTCTTCTCCTGGCGCGCTCTCTCTCTCTGTCTCTCCATCCGCTGGTCCGCTTGTTGCGCGTTCTGCGCTCGAGAGCGCGCGACGCGTGCGTGCGCACGTGTGTGTGCGTGTGCGTGCGTGCGTGTGTAAGTGTGCAGTGCCAGAGAGAGGCAGGGAGCGAGAGGTGGGCTTCGACTATATTATCAAGGTTTGTCTGACTGAGCAACAATAAGCTGCTGTGTAGGCAGGAAAGCAATATGGAATAAACAGCGGCTCATGTTTATTGAGGCCTCTGTGTCTTTTCCAGATCTGACCAGTTCGAATTTAGCTTTAGCATTTAACATTTCTCCCATGACAGGAGCATGATGAAAGGGGAGCTATTGTGTTTGGTGCACAGCCAGCAAGCACAGGCATTTGCAATAGTTCCATTAACCTTTGAAAGCGCTTTATCCAGAGCAGCCCTGAAAGAAAATATGGTCATTTTGTCCATCAGTCTGTAACACATAAATCATCATGTCACTGTCATTCATAACCTACCAATCACCCAATGACACTCCAGCCTCGTCATCTGTCACCACGTGCATTTTAACCCTAGTTATGCTCCTGCCAGTACTGTCATTACTCCTGAAATGCATAGAAGCACTCCACTGCTCTTAACATTTGCATGAGGCCTAATGGCAGCATATAGTTAAGGCTCAGGTCACTCAGAGGAGAGAAGACAGATCTTTCTGGGGTCTTCCTCTAGCCTGCTGAGGGATCAGGAACTGTTACACACCAATTTGCCAATTTGAAGATCCTGACTGATGACATAAAAGCATCATCTATGCAGTTTACATGTGCGAGGAAGTGTTCAAAGGCTAAACACGACCCTTAGTGTGAAAGAAGATGAGTTACAGTCAAAGGAAATCACTGATTATGTAGAAAGCCAGTTTCTCCATAATTTCACTCGATTCACTTTGAATAGCACTGATTGCTTCATGTGTAGCCTATAAAGTGGAGCGAGACTTCATAAACACTCAAAGCACAACAGTCACTAACAAAATTATTTTAATGGCGCTGAATAATTCATTGATTTCACAATGTGCACGGTGTGTTTTGATTGGACGGTACAAATTATCATGTAGAAAAAGTGCAGTGCTGAGCTCTGTCGTTGAAGATGGGGAAATGGTTAGAGTAATTTCCTGGGTGTAATAAAACAAGCCGTAATGGCAAGACTTGGCTCAGAGCTAACCTTGGCTTGACTGTCTACTTGGCAGCATTCAAAGACTTTAAAGGCAGCCATTTCTAAGCTGAGGTCAGCATTGGTTAGCAGTATTTAGTGTTCCTTTAGATAGTGTTTTACATTACTTTTTATTGGTTGTTGGCATATCCACACCCAGTTAAACTGGGACTATGTTTACAGTGAGACCACAGCCATTGCTTTTTTAATAGAGAAGCAAAACTAGTCACAGTAGCATCAGTTTGACATTCATGAACAGGATGAGAAAAGTCTGTATTTCCTGAAAGGGGTTTTGTTTGTGATGTATTGACAGCATGTGTAGAATCTCTGTGACAAAGCTTTTAATTACTAATCATCAGCAACTTTTTGGGAAACCCTCACTCATGTCCTCTTGTTCCTGCTCTCATCATCATCATGGTGACCCCCCTCCCCTCTCGTCTTTTCCATCCACTCCTCCATCATCCTCCGCATTCTCATCTCCACCTTCACCCCACCCTCTGCGCTTTTTCTTCTTCTTTTTCTTCTTGTCATCCTCCACCTTGTATTTCAGCCTTCTTACAGGGTCACTGAAGCTGCGCATGGACTTTTCCTCAAAGTCCTCGTTGATCATGAAGTTCCTGTCGATGAGCTCCGCTGCCTCCTGCCAGTTGCGGTAGCAGTCTGGGCCGAGGCGGAGGATCTCCTCCACTGCATTCGGGATGAGGATGGAGCAGTCAGGACGCAGGACCACCACTGTGGGCAGCTCCTCCACGTCAAACATGGCCTCCAGCTCCCTGTGGACACACGCACGCTGGCACACACATTTGCATGGAGCTAATGGATTTATACAGCTAGGTATATTTACATTACAATCATCCCACCAGCAGGTTGTGCATACAACTAGCTAGCCAGTCCCACACACCTCCTGTAGGGGTCCTCATAGGCCAGGAACAGGCACTTCTTTGGCAGCTCCTTGAGGAAGCTTTCTTGCTGTTCCTCTGATTGGTCCAAACTGACAAATAAAAGAAAAAAAAGAAAATCAATTTGCTGTGAGATATGAGATGAATCCAGGTGTCATGTTAGTTTGTTTATTCCTTTCCTCATGAGGATATTTGGTTCCTATAAAACTAGGAAATGACTGAGAAAAAGAAGGACTAAAAAAAATCATCCTGTCTGAGTATCGTCAGAATATATCAGGGTTGATGTGAGGAAAGGACGAGGACCGTGAGATTTTACTGGTCCTTATCATTACCAAGGGCTACAAGGTTGATGGGGGTAAGAGACATGGGTAAGCATATGGTTGACTGGATTAAGTGTAGGTTTTGAGAATAAATGTGTGTCTGTTATACCTAATGTACAGGAGAACCAGCTGAGCAGCGCGATCCACATAGAATTCATCTGTCAGACGTTTGAAGAAGTCGGTGAGCATGGGCGCAAACTGCTGGCAGCTCTCACATGCAGCAGAGGCGAAGAAGAGCATCAGGATGCGGTTCTGCAGGCGCATGGTGATCTCACGTTCTGTGTCCAGCTCATCCTGGTCCTTGTTGTTCTTCACCAGAACCCGGTCAACGAACAGATCCGCCATGATGAAGTGTCACAGTGAAGAGGACTGAGGATTAGGAAGTAATACTAATTTATGTACACTGGTTTAACAGGAACATCAGAAATGCACAACATATTGATAGTTGTGAGGGTTGTGAGGAGAAAACAACCATAAAAACACATGAGAATACTTGGGGGAAAGTCTTGACATTTTTAAAGATTTATGTTGTCTGCTGTGTGGTTAAGATGAATTAATTAGTCTGTATGTTTCCACTCTGTCATACTTCTACACCTCCCATTAATCATATGAGCACATCTCGCTTGTGGTTAAATTGGATAATCCTCACAGTCGCTTACCTCTAACGGATATTATCTCCACTCGAGGTAGCAAATCCAAAAAGAGAACAGCTTTCCAAATATGTTTTTTTTTTCTTTTCAACTCTTCCTGAGTTGCACTTGAATCACTTCCAAGCCTGTCAGTTTGTATCACATTCACTCATTGACTGTGTCTCCTTCACCTTAATGGCAGAAGCTGCTCATTCCCCTTTTCCTTTGTGTGCCTGCACTCCCCCCCCCCCCCCTCCTCCTCCTCCTCCTCTGTCTGAGAGGGAGGGATTGAGAGACAAGGTGACAGAGGGACAAGGGACATGAAGTGCTCACAGTGTTTTTGTGCGTGCAAGCACACGGCAGCTGAGCGAGCATAATGTGTGTGTGTGAGAATAAAGAGCTGAGAGACATGCCACAGTGAGACCTATATTATTCCATATCTAAAGGCGGAGCAGAACCACAGGGAATATCTGTCTGGTGATAGTTTGATTCACTCTGCAGTCACATCAATGACATACTGTACAGCCACAGTCTGTGTTAGGAGAATTTATTGGTTTTTGTAGATCAATACAACTTAAATTTAACCCTTTAGTAACAAAATAAAAGGTACCACAAGTGACACACCTTCAAGTAAGAATAGCAAAGTAATGCTAAAAAAATAAATAACGTACATTTCAAACCTCACACATACAGGAGCAGGTGCCAGCACCTGAAATCTCTTTAAAGTAGCAATCTTTTTTACTTCTTTTTTTTTTTTTTTTTTTTTTTTTTATTGGAGCCACCTGGGGGCATAAAACTCCAGAGCAAGCAGACATACACATACATCTAGCAAACATGGAGCAACAAGAGCATTCAATTCTGGCCACCTGATGGATGTAAGCTCAATATTCACTCTCCTTTCAGCTCTGTTTTGATCTCCATCAAGCCCTCAGGATAATATGCAGGTGTCTAGCTTCCAGATGTTTGACCTTCTTTACCACCCACTCACCATGTGGTGCAGGCTACAGTAGAGAGTTTACTACAAGCGGCACATTTCACATTACATGTAAAACACATCATTTGATCCAGTGAAACTGTTTTGAGGCATGTACTGTATGTTTCTGTGCACAACATTTGAAAACAGTGACATTTACTGTAACTTTTTTTTTTTTAACTTATATACAGTAACTGACAGCAAAAACATATGAGTCAGTCATTCGTTGACAGGCTGGTAAGAGTTAAAAAGACTGCATCATATTTTGAACATAGTAATAACACTCTTATTATATAATAATAGCTGAGCAAAAATGTATAATATTACAATAACAGTTGTAGAATTATTCATAGTAACATTTTCTTAAAGATATGTCAACTCAATTTTGTGTCAATCCTTTCAAAATTTTGTGTGTTCTGTGCAGGAAGGCCAGGAGCAAACCTGTCTCTTTTATTATGCTTCTACATGCCTCTACACTTTATTGACAGCAACAAAACAAAGGAGCTCTGTGCGGTGAGCATTCTTTAAGACTCTACTGTACCTGCCATTGCAGGCAGAGAAAATATGTCCTTAAGAGCCTGTGAAGAGGCTGTAGTATCAGTAACCACAAATAAAGTATTTAAGAGGGTGGACTTGAAGACGTGATGTAAGACAATTACTATCAAGATCAACAAGGTTTTGCCTTTTATATATATATATATATATATACATATATTCCCCTTTCATTCCTTTTCCTCATCTTCGCCTCCATGTTCCTTTATCTCCCTCCTTTCTCTTTGTATCCCACGCTCCCTCTTTCTCTTCCACCTCTTCATTTCCAGCTTTTCCCTTCCCCCATAACTTCCACCATCTCTTTTTCCTCTTGTCGTCCTCTGTTCTGTACTTGAGTCTCCTCACGGGGTCAGTGGCAGTACGCATATTTAGGTTGTCGAACTCCTCGTTGAGCGTGAAGGTCCTCTCAACCAGCTCTGCTGACTCCTGCCAGTTGAGGAAACAGTCTGTACCGAAACGACAGATGTCCTGCACAGCATTTGGAGAGAGGACAGAGCAGTCAGGACGAAGGACCACTAATGTTGGTATGTCCTTCACCTTAAACATGGCCTGAAGTTCCCTGAAAAACAGACAAACAACACAGATATGACATTGTACTCTATTCATGTATAAACTATTAGTAATGTTATAATTCCGCTAGAGTATGCATGATATTAGTGTGCTTTAAAGGAAATACAGCCTAATGTAGCTTTAGAAACACACACTAACACAGGTTAAACACACATATATATATTCCTCCATCCACCTACTTCCTGTATGGATCCTCAAAGGCCAAAAACAGAACCTTTTTGTGCATGTCTTTGAGGAATCTTTCCTGCTGCTCCTCTGATTGGTCCAAGCTGGAGAGAGGAGATGGAAATGGAAATCTTATGAATGATAAAACAGTGTAAATGTGGGGTTACACAGTCACATGTGTGCATCAAAGAGATAAAGGGAAGGAAAGATTGAGACCTGATGTAGATGAGAGTGAGCAGTTTCGGGTATTCGATATAAGCTGGATCTTTCAGTCTCTTAAAAAAATCATTCAAAACGGGTGCAAACTCCTGGCACTTTTCACTCTCAGCAGATGCAAAGAGCAGCAGCAAGATGCGGTTTTCAAGGATCGCGACAATCTCACGCTCTGTGTTGAGCTCATCCTGGTCCCAGTTGTTCTTCACCAGGACATGGTTGAGGAACAGGTCCACCATGATGAAACGACAGCAGTAGGAAAGGGTTTAAAAGCCCACTGTGGAGAGAAGAGATGTTAAAATATGGATTTGTTTACACATATATGCTACAATATTCATGTCTTATCTTATTATGACCAGAGCAGTACATTTCCTGCATTCAAGATGTATACCACCACAGGAAAATCCATAGTCAGATACAAAGTCAGAAACACTGTTCGATATCATCCAGACATCATCTGAGATTTTCAGATCAGCCCCAGGAGTTCAACTTTAGTCATTAGTGATTTCCTATATTTCCCAAAATGACCTTGAGCAACCCAAAGAGAACAAGTGTGAAGCTGTTGCAGCTGTGATCTATACATATATTTGAGAAAAGAAATCAGTTTTCCCAAAGTGAGAAAACACACACAGTGCTGCTGCAGTGTAGTACGGCATATCACAGTTTTAAAATCACAGGAATGATGTTCTGATTGCAACATGATGCATGACTACTGGTTCTTATTTCTCAATGCCTAAATGAAAATTAATCCAACAAAGAAGAAAGAAAGAAAGTGAAATACGATACACATCGATATCTGATATCTGAGCCTTTTTCTGTATGCATTTACTGTGTCATAAATAAAGGAGAAACATATGTTTAATGATAATTATTTGGTGTTTTGTCTTTAATAACTGAATTCATTGTTTTTCATTGTGATATGAATTTTCAATGCCACGTTAAAATCAAACTGCAATCAATATACCAAGTATACTGTAGGTGTCCAGTACCTCTTCTAATATTTAGCCTACATACGGCGCTCTTCACATGAAACTCATTTTCAGTGCAGGAGAGAAATCTCTCTAAGAACAAAAGTAGCTTTCATAACTGTGGTAGATTCAATTTGAGTTCAGTCACTATTGAAGTTTCCTGTTTTTAATTAGAGGAAGGTCCGAAACAAACATCATTTTGTGTTATTTATTTAAGAGATATACTGTATACTTTTCTCTCTTATCCATTTAATTATCTTCTGACCCTTCAGACTGATCCTGTGACCCCTTGACTGCCAAGTAGAGTCTTTGGTGACGTGATGACAACTGACCCAACGTGATTCACTGATGGAGACTGTGAGATGCTGCTGAAAGCTCTGGAAAAAAAAAAACTATAGGCAAACATTGTGTTAAGATAATTTTGTAAAAGTCTAGAAAAGGACTGTGAGTAACTGAGACCACAATTTGCTGTTTATCATCTAGATGGAAGAAAAACTGTTGATGCATGTCTGCACTTAATGACGTTCTGTAGCAATAACACTCAACCGGATTTTTTTTTAAAAAGGCCAAGAAATATAACGATCTCTTTATTTTAACAATTGAAACAGTTTTGGGTGGATTCTCCCTTTAACTGATTCTGCTCAGTGTCTTATTGATGTTAATTTATTTATGTTGCTGTCTACAGGACATACAGTCTATATAGGTTACATTTGTTTTTGTAGTAACCATATCTAAAGACCACTTAGCAGCCCAGTCTGCCCTTCAGAATCAGGATGAACAAGGCATTTATGAGATGATGTTTTCCAAGAGCAGACTTATGGCTCAGAACAAAGAACCACATAAAAAATAAATTTCAGATATAGAAATAAAGTTCAGGCTCAACAGCTCAGAAATGTGCTTTATCTGTCTCGGCCACCCTGTATTTTACTGTTGCAGCAGACGCTGCAGGCTGCGAATTGACACCGATAACCTCACAAATTAGATTTGGCTCTGTGGCTTTGAGCTGTGCCATATCTATTTGAGACTACAACTCTGGACTGAAACTTCCAAGGCTGATGTAGAAGAAATATGTTTGAAATTGAACAGCATTGGACCTTACCTGGAAAAAAAAGAGGATTTACTGTAACACTCAGAAAGGTCAGAGCTTAAATCCTACATTTGGAAAAGTTATTTCACAACCATCCAGTTCACTATTTGAAGCTCATCGATTGCACCTGATATATACTAGCGACAATGCCTTGTTTTGTTAGTAGCTAATTTAATAGGCCATCAATCTTGCTATGTGTAGTGGCAGCTGAATATACCCAAAGTAATTTACCTCACCTTGAAACTCCTTGACTCAAATATATTCCAAGTTTCTCTTGCCAGCCATTGTATTCTTTCCTTGATTTGTTTTCCTCTCTTACTCCGTTCCTCCTTCACTTTTTTCCTTTAAATCCTGTGAAGTTGTTATTTTACCAACACCTTTCACTGGCTCTTCACCCCTCTCTTTGTGATATGTTCAACCTGCACTCTGTGGTCTACCGGGGAGATTACAGATAGCTGTAGGTGTGGCAGTCCTGTAATTCAGGGGCAGAGGTTGTGCCTGTGTGTGTGTGTGTGTGGGCCTTAAAAACTCCAGCTCAACAGTAGCAATCTTATTACTTAAAGAGAAGAAGGGAGGGAGGAAGGATGAAGAAACAGGACAAATTGGATTGCAGAGGGAGGGCTGACATGTAGGTCAAGTGGTGAAAAGAAACAAAGAAAGAAACAAAGAGCGATTTTATTTCAGCATCAAGCGAGGCCTCCTAACCTGCCTCGACGTCCCAATCATGGCCAATAGGTGCTAGTTGGAGTCTTACTAATTACTGTCATTTATTTACCCCTCAGAGCATAATAATGATTCTTTTGCATCCTGTCATCAAGGTGATTTGACAGCCAGGATACGGAGCGTTGAGGAAATGAACTGAGAAAGTCGATAGTTTGAGTCGAGCCTGGTGCTAGTAAACCCCAGCAGGTGCTACTGTAGAAAAGTGGCTATTGATCTGCGGTGGCTCTTGCAGAAAATACCTGGCTTAATCTCAGAGAGAGGGGTGAGGTAAATATAGAGGTGGGGTGGGGGGGAGAGAGAGAGATCTAAAAGGATTAGTCTGAGTCACACAGACGTGTGCGACGGCACGTGGATGCACACGCGCACACACACTAACACGCAGGGCTTCTTCTGGTATAATAAACATAAACATACTGTGCACACATGTGCAAACACACAGAGACACACACCAAAGCTTTTTATCCCGTCAGTCCTCGGGGACATGCAACAGAACGGTGAAGATTTCTGCACAAAGTTATTGTAGTCACAGCCTGCTCTCATGCCACACATGTCCACACACACATATACAGTCAGTTTCTCCCCAAGCAGTTGCAGGATATACTCTAATTTTAATCTTATTCAATGACAAACTACTGGAGAAAATGTTTGATGCAAATATCGTGACATGGTCATGCATCATAGATAAATGGTGAAGAGATCATCAGTGTAAACAGTGAAGCAGGAGGAGTGATGGCAGCCTGCTGCAGCCCAAACTGACCATTATGTACGAGCAGGGCAGGCAAACACCAGCAGGCCCTAATTAAAAGGAATGTTTCCACTGGCTTGTGGGACGCTGATTTCTTTTGCTGAAAAAAATAACTGCTGTGTGCCAAAAAAAAGGAGGCAATTTTGATATTTTTGCCACTGTAGCTCTGGGTAAAAATGAACTCAAAATCTGTACAGTGTTATTGCTACCATATACTTTCAAGTGAGCTTTGAAGTGCTGTCCCTCGTGTGTATCTCCTTTTAGCTCGATCTATGTTCAATATAAAACACCACAACCAAACAAGCCTTTCATTATAAAGATTTTTATTTTTATCTTTGGTAAAAAAAAAAAAAAAAGAAGAGATAATTTGTAAACTTAGAAGAGAGACAAAACATGAAAAGTTACTAAAAATCTATATTCATTTTTTTACCAATGTTCAAACAAAATGCAACAAAAGTTTGGGTTAAAACTGCAACATGTGGAGAGAGAGGAAACTACACTAAACCAATGTACTGCTGCTGTCAAAGTGTGCAATTTTTTCATAACAAATGAAATACGCTGATACATTCATGAGTGAAAAACATAAGTAAGGTTATTAAGTAAGAACCATATACAACATATAATAAATAACACACTGGCTACTTGGAGTGAAACTAAACAGCAAAGAAGCTGAGAGTCATTAGAGGAGAAGAGGATAGAGTAGTGGCTCCCAAACTGAGGATCGGGACCCCCACGAGGGGTCGCAAGATGAATCTAAAGGGTCAAAAGATGATTGACAGAAGAGAAAAATCTTCTAAACATTTTTTTCTTTGCTTTTGTTTTTGTAAATTACAGGTTAATTTTACAAAAATAACTCTTTGGTAGAACTCACCACAGCCAGTAGACACATGCAACAGGCTTTCTTTTAAAGACATAATATGTAGCATTAAAATCTCTAAAAACAACTAGACCTATGTTATATATTTTGTTTAATTGTGTACTTACATTATCCCAAATGTTTCCAACAATGTTCAAACCCAGAGAAATCTTAAATTTTAATTAAGATAACGACTTGTTTCATTTGGTCGCCTGTCAACGGCGTCATATCCCCTTTAACCCCATCTATCTGCTATAACTTCAAGGGAAACACAGGAAAGACCAGATGATGAGTCAGAGAGTGAGGAAGGAACTCGACGAACTAGCCAGCTAGCCACTCTATTGTTTACGTTTGTTTGTATAGCTCACTCATGACGGAACATGATTATTCACTGCCGTTTGCTGTGCGTCCTGTCGCCGAAGCCGTCCCCGTTAAGCGGCAAACGTACTGGTGAACCAAACGACCCGAAGAGTTCTTCTTCTGTCTGAGTCACGTAAGATTGATTTTCAATTGACAATGGTGGTTGTTTAACAAGACAACGACTCCCATGATCCCACGCTACTTGACAATGTCATCAAACTCCGTCTTTTGTTGTTGTTTTGATTGGGAGACCCCTCGCGGCAGAAATTACGTATTGTGTGTTTAAGGGGTCACAAGGCAAAAAGGTTGTGAAATACTGAGACAGAGTATAACAGAGAATAACAAAGGCAACATTTTAGTACTTTTTGAGCTTTTTGTAATTCAGAGGATCCCATTTTTCACTCAAAACATATTGCAGCTTTAACATGTGACATTTTATTGATGTGAACACCTGCAGCTTCTTTTTTGTTTGGTAAATGCACTCAATAGAAAATGTATATGTGATGTAGTAGGGGGGAGGAGTCTGGGCAAATTTAGAAGAAAAATGGAACTAATAACGGACCAGGCTGTGGTCAAGGGATGAGCGTTGGATGCAATAAATAAAACGAAAGCTGCTAGCTGACTCTTCAAGAGTTAACTCGACATCTAACCTCGTCTCTTAGGAGAAAGGTCAAATAACAGAGAGAGAAATGTTTGAGAAATAGCACTTCATATGTCCAACTACTCTGCCTGTCCTCCCTCTTCCCCTGCATGCTGTTATTATACTCCTTCCCTCTTATCCATTTCCCCCAATATCACAGCTTTGTTCTCTCTCCCTCCTCCTCATGTCCTCTCTTCTTCATCACAGCTCGTCCCGTGCGCTCCAGTTCTCCAGTTCAGACTGCAGTACGTCAGAGTTCTTGGCCTCAAAGCTCAGCTTCTCCTGCTCCTGAGTTTTCCTCGACTTGGCTCGGTCCCAGTCAGTTCTCACCGTCTCGTTGTCCCAGACTACGGATGTCTCAGTGTCACTGATGTAGCCCGTGTCTCCTGTGTAATGGGTTGGATACACCAGAAGCGGCTCGGCGGAGAACGCATGCAGGTCCCGATGCTCAAAGTGGTCCATGTACTCTGAACTGATAAGTGAGAGGAGCAGATTAACAAAGACGCCACAGGAGAGGAATCAAAAAGAAGAAATAGATGAGAAGAACAGAAAGAAGATGAAAGGAGCGGAAGGGTTATACTCACATCGGATGTTTATCATACATGACAGGAAGGAACTCATCGACAGGAAGCATCTTGGTCAGAGGCTCGGCCCTGAGGAGCTTCTGTGCTCCTTGTAATGACAACATGTAGCCTAACGTCCAGTAGGAGTAGTCAGCCTCTACCAGGTTGTGGATGTTTGGTACAGATTTCTCTGGATGGTCCACCTGCATTCGCTTCCGCCCGATATAACTGTTAAAAGTTAGGAGAGACCATAAATACTACAGATAGAAAACTTCCCAAGGGAAAAGTCACACCAGCATTTATATAAGTGAAATTCTGGGCTGAAATCAGTTCACTTCAACTTAACTACACTCAAATGATGATTGCTGTGCACTGTGCTGTGCCAGTATCTCCATATATGATGGACTTTGTCATGCATGTGGTCTTTCCTTTCATTTTTATGTACAACTTATATAACTATTGACTTTTTAAAATCAAATAACTAAATATATTTTAAAGCTGGAGTGTGGGACTCTTGTCTCCCTTTTCTGGCAGTGAGAGAAATTACAAAAACACTGTCAGCACGTGCTCACGTCATTGGCTCCGCCATAGCCTACTCCGTAGCTACTGTGGCAGCTGTTAAACGGCGGATAAATTGTTGACTCAGTCCAATAACATATGGAAAGTCTAGAGGAGCCGCATGTTTAAATAATTTTATCCCCATTCAAGTTAACAGAGAGGGAGCCGGAAGTTAGCTCGGCCAGTGGAAGTCTCTAGTGCAAACTCTAGTGTAACAGACGATCATTTATATGTAAAAGTTCCACACAGCAGGTTGAACACAGCTGCTCATCTTCTGTGCTAATGATTAAACAGGCCTCCCTGTTAAATCCATCCATGCCTTGGAAGTGCACAAACTTGCATCGTCCGTGCAAAAAATAACAGCGCTTTTACTTTGAATAGTCTGAATGCCAGGAATAGCTCCTTCCATTTTGCTATTATATGACAGTTCCTCTTTGGGTGAAATGCTGTGAATGTGAAAAAGCTGGAGCACAGAGCTTAGTAGTGGGATGCTAAGATGCATTATTCCCTCAAGTGTTTTCAGTATCTGATCAGGGGTGTCTGAGATATCATGTGTGACAGATGGACGGATTTCATTGTGGGAGGACAATAATCCTTTCTGTTTACTACGCTGTGTTTTCATTCTGTTCACTGAAGCAGCACTCACATGAGATCCCAGTCCAGCTTGTGTTTCGTCACCTCCTGCAGCAGTGCCTGAAGACGTCGTCTGAAGAACACCTCAAAGCGGAGGTCGTCCTCTATAACCAGGGAAGTGTGCAGACCACGATCTACTATCTACACATACACACATGTAGAACTTTTTCATTCCTTGTTGCATTAACTTGTAAGATGTGGTTAAACATATGTAATCTTGGTGGAATTTTTAATCCGAAATATAAAACAGCTACAGTTTGAAATACTGTGTTGCAAAACGGAAACAAATGGAAACTCTTACATACAGTATAAGTACTTTTTCTCAGATAATTTCCACTTGATAAAACTTAACTGTCTATACAGTAAAATCAAGCCATCCACAGATTTCTCATGGCACAACAGCAAGTTATTTCACACAAGGCTGGTATATTTATTGGAACATAAATAAAACAAAGTCATTACTCCCACCAAGCTGCCTTTCCTCACACAGACTGAGTTACTGTGTTTTTCAGTAGTAATGTTATCTACCGGCAGACCCAGAGACCTGAGGCCTGATCGAGCTCCTCACCTCCTTCCAGATGTTGTAATGAGAGAGGAAACAACCCAGTTCACCCTTAGTGAGAGGTCGACCATGATAAGGGTCTTTGTAACCCGGTAGCATCTTAATCCCCATGGACTCTATGTCAGTCTTGTTCAGAGCTCTGAGGGTGAGAGAGGGGATAAAAAAAAAAGAGATTACCGATGTAAACAATAAATATGTGGGTGTAATAATGGGATGAATACACAACTTGTACACAAAAACATACAGGCCATGCTGGTGCCTTTTTACTCATTCTCACTGTTTTAAAAAAAGATAATCAATTATGTAAAACATGTCACAGTAACGATAACATTCCCTACTGTACATAGAGATTAGAGCTAGATTTTCCTCACAAACAAACTAAAATTATGTGGTTCAGGGAGTCTTTAAATGACAGCATGCACCCTGCGACTTTTCACCTGGTTGTTAGTCTCAGCCCTGCCTACACTGCGTGTTGCAGTTGCACAAATGAGGAAGACACAGGCAGTGGGGGAGGAAGACGATTAGAAACGTACTTGCCATCCACAGCGGCAACAACCTTACAGCTGATCTCCTGCTCGTACAGTGTCCTTAACATTCGCTCACGACGGTCAGCTCTCCGAACCAGATTTATCATAAACACCTGGGTGCACACAAATGCAAAACCTCAAACACATGCTTAGGCTGCTGCGTGTGTGTGTGTGTGTGTGTGTGTGTGAGAGAGAGAGAGAGAGTGTGTGTGTGTGAGAGACTGTTTGTACCTCATCAAAGCCCATCTTGTTGGGCTGCTTGGGAGGAAGAGACAGGAAGCTGGAGGGCTCCAACGGAGGATTTTTCACTTTCAAAGAAAAATGGTGGAGGGTTACAAAGAGAATTTGTAATGTGTTACAACAGGGGTTCCCAAAACGTGGCCCAGGGATCCTCATGAGCTTCCCAGTGAGCTCCAAAAATGAATCACAGTTTCACTGTTGCTGCTGAGTAATAATAATAAAATATCCTTACTGTCATTTTGCTAAATTCTAAACGTTTTGTGGGTTTCACAACATATAATGTGACTAAGTTATGTTTATCAAAAGACTCTTTCAACCATAAATCTGATAACATGAAATCTACACAACTAATCTGCTATATTTCTTTGCACACACATTTCCTGTTGTATGCATCATTTGTAGTTTTCAATGCTTATCTGCCAACCTCTTAAATGGAAAAAATAGCAGTCTAATTAAGTAAGTTCTTTTACCAGAGGGATATGTTGTATTTCTATGTAGAAGCTTGTAACTCTAAAACTCATAACTTTATAGCTTTAGGCTACTTTCAAAGAACCAAAAAACTTTCATTGCAATGAGATATGATGAGGTCTAATCACACTTAGTGTCTATTTAGGTGCTCAATCATAAGTAAACTCACCCTTTTCCTAAAACTGTAGAACATAATCAAATAATTCAAATCTATCTGAGCTCTGTTTGACCTCTGGACTCACCCATGATCTCAAGCTGAGTGTGCAAGAAGCTATCTGCTTCATCCTGCAAAGTAGCGTGGGAGCGCATAGGAGCTGGGAAATATCCATAAGATTCTTTGTTGCACACATACATCTGCACATCTGAGAATGATGAAGGAGAGACAAAACAATGCTTACACATTGAACCAGAGAGAGAATTCACCAGCCCTCTTCATAACAAGTCAACCTGTGCTGCATTTGTCCCACCTGCCATGCGAGCTGAGTAGGCAAAGACAATGACATCATCCAAAGCCCAGCTGTACTCTGTGTGTGGCGGATAAAAAGCCAGCTGACGAGAGGCTTCTTTCCGTAGGTCCAACAGGTAGGTAGAGTGGACCATTGGTACAGCAAAACAGCCACGACGCTCCTGCTTACGGATGGGCATGTAGGCTGGTGTTCGCTTGTAGTAACCCTGCAGGGAGTGCACACAAACATTTCATAGTTATGCAAAATTTTCATCCAGCTTGTTGTTTCAACATGAACTATAAAGTTGGGGAGGACTTGATGTCAGGAGGAACTTGATTTGAGCAATTTGACTTGGCTGTATCCCAAATAGTCTATGAGAAGACTTTACAGGAAGACATATCTGTATATTTTACTACTAAATTACTAATAACATAACTTTGAATGTGAATATCATGAAATTGCAAGTGACTTCCTGAGTAATATCAACAAGGAGGAAAAGACATTGATAGTCATTGATTATTGCCTTTTGGCTAAAGGCCTATTAACTGTTGTATAAGAATATCCTCGGTAAAGAAATCATAGAGGCAGACTCTTGTTTGGAGTTTGTTTATTGCATGCTCTTCCTGGACACTACCCTGATTTTAAGAGATGACTAATTGTAGGCATCCTCCATCGACAGAAATAGATCACAGACAGCTACGGTATGAAAGCACGATGTGCAAATATGCAGTGTGTGATACAGCAGCAAATTTGCTTAGTCATGATCATGTCAGCATAACCTTTGTTACAATTTTCTCTTCCACACTGTCTAATAACATGAAAAACCTGAACCATATCTGCAGCACAAATAGAGGCAGTGCCTGGTAAAGCCGGTGGTAACAGAGTGAGAAAGTGGAGCAAATCTATCAAATTAAATAACGCGCCGTGTGGATTATACACTATATAATCTACTGATATTACAAACATTAATCAAAGATAAACATTATTATGTTATATCAGATATTTTAAGTTTCAGATCGCCACTGAGTTTCATCGGCTCTCCACACAAAACAAATCATTTAATTTACAAATCATATTTACTTGAGTATAGAGCTGCAAATAACAATGATTTTCTTTTCTTAGTTGATCAGAAAATAATGAAATATATCGATCACCATTAGAGGAAATGTTCTTGAGCATTCATTCGAGGATTCACTTACATTTCAAGCAACAACATACTTGTAGCTATGCAATAGTAAGTTTATGGTATTTTTCACAAATAGGATGGTATACGGTAGTATAGAGTGTGACGCTAATGGGGCCAATTAATGGTAAATTGCAAAATCTAATCACCATCAAAATAGAGGCCATTCTTATTTTCTTTTTCAAAATACCAACTACATTCCTTAAAATCGTGCATACATGTGGAAGGCTTAAAAACTTTATATAGTCCCTTTTATTTGTACGTTTTTTTCTTAGGAAGAAAACACTGAAAAATAAGTATCTTTTACCAACTTTACACAAGTTTGAAGGACATGCAAAGGGTACTTAAAGCTACTATACAGTTGCGAGGGGTGAACAACTCAAAACATAACATCTACAGTACCTGTGAAGTCATGCCGCACCAGAAGTTGGAGTACGCAGCTCTGGACTCTAACATTGGAGCTACGATGGTCTTGTTCTCTCTCATCAGTTTCCACAACACATCTGGATTGGTGAGCAGGTTGTCACAGTCAGCCACCTGCAGACGGGAGAAAAGGGCATCATATTGACATGAACTATCACACACACACACTGTAGATGCACATACATGCACACAAAATGTCACGGCACTGCCATTCAATGAGTGATTGTAGCCGCTACTACATAATTTAATCATTGAGCACTGTGAGCATAAGCAGCTCCTTCCTATTCCCTCTCATCTCAAAGCTCTGTAATTTTAAACAAGCCTTGCCAACAGACTGCACTCATATTTTCAGCTGAGTGTTCTTTACTCTGGTATGTTTTGAATAACTGCTGCTCCGGGTCCAGAGAAGAACACTTTAGCAATACCAAACAACATTTAAACCTTCTGTATGTGTGTCTCACCAGGAACCACATATCTACTCCGACACATGAAGAGCGCTCCTAGAAAACCTGCATCATAATTCTGTATTTGTCCAGATGGTTTTCATACAGCACCCACTGCCAATTTAAAGCTGAGCTCATTCTTAAACTGGCCTTATTTTCTTTATATTAGCACACAGTCCCACATGTCTCCCGGTGACTGAACTGTTTTATGATATTTTTGACCTCTTTTTCATTTCATATCATGACCATGAAAAAAATCATTTCTGATTGGCTGGCAGGTGCATGTTAAAAATCGTACATAAGGGGACCTAACACTCAGTCAAAATCAACAGTTTAACCATCTCTAGATCGGTGCACATGGTATCTTAAACTGCAGGTAACCATAGCAACAACATTTATCCTCCATTGCCAGTAAACGCTCACTGGTTAAAGAAAACCCCTAACCATGAGTTAAACTGACTACAAACAACTGCAATATCATGTCGTGGTGTCTGTACTTCCACTCTCACTATTACTTTACTATACCATCATTACGCATTTGTGCTTATTTAAATATGTAACAAAGTAACAAAATTGCTAAATATAAATAAAGGCTCAGATATCATAGAGACAGTCTTTGAGACTGTGCCTCTTTCCTTCTTTACAATCAGTTTTACGGAATGAAAACATTTAACAAATCTGCATTTGTGAGCAGTCATTAAAAATGTCAGCTTTAGTCATAAGCCATGGAATAAGTCACTTTGCTGTGCAATGACTAAGCTTTGGTTTCTCTTGTACATTTCTCTACAAGCACACATTGGATGGGTGGGTACTTAAAGCGTCTGTGCCATGAAGCAGCCCACTTCACATTTATCTCCTCTCACATCTGACCCTTTTTCAGAGACGGCAAAGAGAGTACATAATAACAAGAGGCTGTGAAGTGGATGATAACATACCAGGAGGTAGTCGGCCCAGATCTCACGGGCGGTGTCCAGCGCTGCCTGACGGAGCTTCATTATGTGTTCATAGCGGAGGCTATTCCAGTGTTTAGGCCCCGTCTCGTCCTCAAAGGCACTGAGACATATGCACAGACAGACCCATTCGATTATGTGCTCATCACACACATGTACACCCACACAAACTTATACACAGTACCTGGATTCATCGTCAGGTCTCCACTCCACATAGTGATAGTCATTCTGCACCTGGATGAGCCAATCTCTCAGGATGGCTGTGGTGTTATCTATGTTGTGATCTGTTGCCACCCTGTGGGAGGATGAAAGAGAAACCGAGAAAGAGAAAGAAAAACATTGAGTAAAGAGCATCTTGATCAGCGGCGTCGACTGTGCAAATGAGGTTACTTTGGCTTGGGGGGGGGGGTAGATATATGGAGTGTGTGTGCGGTTTTATATTAAAAATCATTATATTAGGGATGCACAGATCTGATACGATGGAACAGTTTCAATACAGATCTTATTAAAATGTGACTGATCCTCATAAAAACCGTTTCTTGGTCACTGTGGTTGTATAATCCATCTGCACTGGGCCACTGACAGAATTTTGACCCCCATAGCGATCCCTGTGCATGATATTGCCTTGTTTATGAATATCTGCCAGGGCTTATTATTCTGTCACTCAAACAGTATTCAGACTTTAGAAGCCTTGTTGTTTTCTGCTCTGCTCCATTAATTTATTGCAATAAATCTTCATGTTACCTTACACATAAAAGAATGAACCCAATCAGTCCCATGCAGTGAGGTATGCAGATTTTAAATTGGGGAGGGACCTGTGACAAATCGGTGCTCGGTATTGGCCAATACCCCGATAGGAATCTGGGCTCTGATTAGAGCTGTGATGATTAATCGATCAACAGAAAATTAATTGTCGACTATTTTGATAACTGAATAACTGTTTTAGTCATTTTTTCAGGAAAAATGCCAAATATTTGCTGGTTGCAGCTTCTCAAATGTGATTGTGTGTGAGAATTTTAAGCTAAGATTTGAAGAGATATTGACTCAGAAAATAACCATTAGTTGCAGCCCTATTTCAAAGCAAATACCTTGATGTCAGCATTACTGCTGCTTTAGGGACCACTATTAAATTCAGACAAAACTGAAGTTATCGTGCTTAGCCCTAAACACCTTAGAAACACATTATCTAATGATATAGCTTCTCTGGATGGCATTACCCTGGCCTCCAGCACCACCGTAAGGAATCTGGGAGTTATCTTTGATCAGGATATGTCCTTCAACTCCCACATAAAGCAAATTTCAAGGACTGCCTTTTTTAACTTATGTAATATTGCAAAAATCAGGCACATCCTGTCTCAAAAAGATACAGAAAAACTAGTCCACACATTTGTTACTTCTAGGCCGGATTATTGCAATTCCTTATTACAGGCGGCCCTAACAAGTCTCTAAAGACTCTCCAGCTGGTCCAAAATGCAGCTGCATCCCTCCTGACAAAAACTACAAAAACAGATCATATTTCTTGCAAAATTCAGAACAGAACTTAAAATCCCTCTCCTCACCCACAAAGCCCTTAACAGTCAAGCACCATCATATCTTAAAGAACTCATAGTACCCTATTACCCCACTAGAACACTGCAACCCCAGAATGCAGGCTTACTTGTTGGACTTCCCATGATGCACTGAGCTCCTCTCTTCTTCCCCTCCTCTCCATCTGTACGTATTCATGTACCATTAATGCATGTTACTAACTTGGCTTCTTCCCCGGAGTTTTTGCGCTTTCTTGTCTCACAGGTTCCTTTAGATCAGGGTCATGGATCCGCTAGTTATGGACGGCAGACTCTGGACCGTGGCTGTGGGGACACCTTTCTCACGTGGTCGTGCTTGACGCCTATGCCTGCTATTATTATTATTAGTCATATTTATATTATTATTATTATTGTTATTGCTATTATGCTTTTCTATGTCTCTCTCCCCTTCCCTCTTTCTCTCTCAATCCAACCGGTCAAGGCAGACGGCTGCCCATCTAGAGCCCGGTTCTGCTTGAGGTTTCTTCCTATTAAAAGGAGAGTTTGTCCTTGCTGCTGTTGCCAAGTGCTTGCTCATGGGGGAATGTTGGGTCTCTGTAAATTGAAGAGTATGGTCTATACCTGTTCTATGTGAAAAGTGCCCTGAGATCACTTCTGTTGTGATTTGGCGCTATATAAATATGGAAAATGGAACTGAACTGAATTGAATTGAACTTCAAAATGATAGAATGTGATATAACGAGCAAACAAGTACAACGATTCACTGTTCATTCAATCAAGCTATAACACTAAACTAGGCTCAGAAAAATCGACATCTAAGATATATCTCCACATAAACAAATCCCAGACAGTCTGGGACTCAGTTATATCTCAGGTGTTGGACTATACAGAATTTTATATTATTCTCTGCGAGAATTTTGCTGTGATTAGAGCAGAGTTGCACATCACTAATGTCAGGCGTGGACAGAGACGAACAAAGACAGACAATGGGGGCTGCAAAGGGGAGGAGTGGCATTCGTCTGCTGTCTGTGTTATCATAACAAATCTTAGCGTTTGTCAGGGAGGGGCGAGGGAGCAAGATAGAGAAGGAATGTGTAAATATGAGAGAGATGGATTTACTCTCCGACCCCGCCATGTGGTGAGTGACAGTCGGCGTGCTGCAGGTGTTAGTTTCCCATGTGTCTGTGATGTTTTAACACAGCAGTGCTGTCTCAGCACCTACATGTGACCGACTCACAGATCCATCTTCATCTAACCACCCCCCTCTATACATCTGCCTGACTTTCCCTCTCTGTTCGACAGACATGTCTGACTGCTGTGAAGTTCTGAATGAGCCATGGCAGTGAATAAAAAAGGGGCTGTGGAGAGGAAATATCTGGCTTAAATTGCCAGCAGCAGAACCATGCCCAAAGGATATGAGAAAGCTATGAAAGAGGCAGGGGGATGAGATATATGGAATGATATAATCCATCCTGCATGTCCCTGCAGAGCACACACTCAGCATAAGTCAGTCTGCATACGTGTGTGTGTGTGTACGTTGCCACTTGCCAGGTATTCCATCTTATCCTGTCTCGCTGATAGCTGCAGGTATCAACAGGTGGCCAGAGAAGCTCGGTTTATGTCTTTCACGCTGCATTTCAAAAACTTTTTAAATCTTGTTCTTCGATGGAGCGAGCAGATATGTTGCAGATCAAACTAACCATGTAGAAAACTGAGCTCAGGCTGCCATATTGGTCTAGTAAGACTCAGGTTGGACTTCTGGCTCGGATACAAAGAAAAAAACTCAACATCCGGGCTGGTTTGTTGAAAGAGACACACAGACACCTGGATCCCTCTTTCTAGCTGACTTTCCTTCTGAAAAAGGTTAAATTCAACAGTCAGATGAGGCAGAGAACCCTCTTTGATTAAAGAAACAATTAATAGCCTAGGGGTGAAGTATGTCTAATTTTCTTTCAAACTCACATACATGTAGGTACATTAAACACAAATCTGCTTGAGGCTATTGACATTTATTGCCTTTACATGGCCACTGGGTTGAAAAGAAATATAATCCAACCCGTCAGGTCTGAATGCTGATGAAAAGATTAGCTTAATCTTCAAAAACAGATCTACTGCCTGAGGTCAAAAAAAGAGGAGGAAGTGAGCAGCAGCTGAGACAAGAATAATCTGGAAAGGCTGGGGGGCTGGGTGACAGAAAAAAAAAAACAGCTGGAGGTAAAAGAAGGTAAATCCGGCAGCGTAGCCATTTCATATAGCCTCACACAGAGTTTATTGTACCTCGATTACACATATTTTGATCGTTTTGGTGCCAATTTTGAAACATTTTAACAACATGGACTTTCTGTTCAGCAAAGCCTGCAAAACGAAGATGTGGAAGGAAACAGGGAGGGGAAAGAGAAGTAGAGGGAGGGGTAGAAGGGGGGGAAACAGAGGGGCGATGAGACAAGATCTGTGACTGAATGGAACTTTTCATGGGCATGACTCTGCTGGCGCAACCCGCCCTCCGTACACCGCTCCCGGGGCTGAGTCCATAAAACACCCCGGGGCGTGTTGAGCCACGCTGATTGAACCTCTATTCATTTCTTTTACCAGTGATTTGGTTTAATTATCAGTGAAGATAAAGCGCTCATACGTTTTCCTTCAATTAGATGATAACACAGCGGCACCGCCTGGCCAAAACTTATAAGCGCGCGCGCGCAAGCGCACGCAGAGTTTCCTCTGTTATTTCTGCTCGAGTTTGACGTGTCTCTGATGCTCCTCAATGACTTCACAGTGACGTGAAATCACACTTTGTCATACTTTATTGTCAATTTAGATTCCCTAAAAATACTTTTAAAAGGTTTTAATAATTATGTGTGACTGCCTCGTGGTAATTTTAACAGTTTACAGCGATGACACTCACCACAGCGCAATGCGGTCCTTCGGGTAGTGCAGGCGCTCGATGGCTCCGAGGAACAGCGGCAGGGAGTGCGCAGAGTTGCGGCACACCAGCGCGATGACGACCCGGGGAGCGAGGAGCGGAGACTCGGGGCTCCAGCGCTCCTCGGGGAAATATCCCCGGCTCAGGCCCGGCAGGAGAACGAACAGCAGGGCCGGCAGCAGCGAGGTGACCCGGTGCATGGCAGGGAGAGACACTCGCTGGTGACGCGGCGGACAGAGAAGGGCGCAGAGGATGTAGAAGCTGATGGTCCCGCTGTTGTGTTATGCCGACAGTGGATACATGGCGGAGGAGCTGGCTGAATTAAAGGGCAGGTCTGGACTCGTTTAAGGGGAACTCGGTGTTCTTAAAAGTCCATCGTAGTCGGCACCCTTTCTGCGGCTCGTTTACATGGTGAAAATGAACCAAATCAGGAAGTTCCTGCCAGCTTTGGGTTAGGATGAATTATATTTAATATAAATAATCTTTTGTATCCTTGAGGGCTAAGTAGACTATTAAGTTTCCTTGTGCAACATTCCGTCCTCCCCTTTAAGAAGAGCTCCAGCTGTAAAAGTAGACATGGGCGTGTCCATGTGTTTAATAGACTGCCGTCCGGTCACACCTCTGTTTGATATTAAAGTTACTTAGACACTGAACATTTAGATGGACGTTTCACTCATATGAAGTATATATGAACAGAATTAGTGGAGGTGGAAGAAGTATTCAGATCCTTTACTTAAGGAAAAGTATCAATACAACAATGTAAAAATACTCCATTACAAGTAAAAGTCCTGCATGAAAAATCCCACTCAAATAAAAGTACATAAGTATCATCAGCTTGATGTAGTTAAAGTATTGCAGTAAAAGTAGTGGTTTGGTCCCTATGACTGATATAGTCCTATTATTATATATGACATCATTAGATTATTAATACTGAGGCATCAGTGTTAGAGCAGCATGTTACTGTTGTAGCTACTGGAGGTGGAGCTAGTTTCAACTACTTTATAAACAGTTAGCTAGTTTAGTCCAGTGGTTCCAAACCTAGGGGTCAGGCCCCTCCAAAGGGTCACCAGATAAAGTGAATAGGAGAGGAAAGAAGAAAAAAGTTCTGATACACAAATCTGTTTTCAGTTTTTGGACTTTCTCTCTAATCTTTGATTTTTGATGAAATATTGGATCATTTGAACATTTATTGAAATGAAAGCATGTGAGAAGTTTAGAGGGAAAAATCACTATTTGGTGGAGCTGTTAACAACTCATAGACATGTGAAATGTGACCCCGACTACACACTGCTTTTTGTAAGACGTCAAAAGCCAAAAAGGTTGGAAACCACTGGTTTCATCTTTAACAATGTGTCAATGCATGCAATAGGCTATACTATATGTTTTATTGAAAAACAATGTGGCAGCTTCTAGGATTATATTGATATATAAAATATATGGATTAACTTTTTTTTAAATTAACAGATCATTTACTAGTCATTAAGTCTAAACTATCAGTCTAAAAAGTAAAAAATACCAATTGCAATTTTCCAGAGCTCGAAGCGACATCTTCAAATGGCTTGTTTTGTCTAACCAACAGTCAAAGACCCAAAGATATTTAATTAACACTGATAGAGAACAGAAGCAAACTGTAAATCCTCACATTTGAGAGGCTGGAATCAGCTAATATGTGGCATATTTGCTTTATACATGATTCACTGATTATCAAAATAGTTGCAGAATTATTTTTTTAACTGACTCTCACACTCTCTACATTACACCAACCCTTTTGTGTTATGCTACAGTTCAGTCATGTCTTAGTGAGTTGGACGTATTCTCCTGCATCAAACACAGAGGGAGTGAGGTTTTCTGAGTTTTCCGAGTTGGCCAAAGTGTCATCGTGGTCAGACATAGTGCTGGGTGTGAGTGTTTCAGATTCTGAGGCAGAGCCGTCAGAGTTTTGGCAGAGGTATTGCTGGCATTCACCAGGCGGCAGCCGTTCATGGTACACTGGCTCGGAAAAAACATAGCTGGAGCTGCAGGCTTTGCTGGGACTGACGGGAAGAGGCACAAACTGCTGTGGCAAGGAGTACCTCATCGCTGCAGGAAAACACACACACACACAAACACACACACATTACATAACCTTGATACTACACGTAATTTTATAGAAAATGTAACAAACAAATTACACAATTGGAAAAAGCCCCATAGTAATTTAGGAGCAATGAGTCTTCAATTTTTTTAATGTGGGGCTGAACATTAAATACATTATCTTGTCACCAACTTTTCCGAAATTACTCATCACACTCTGTACCTGACTGGATATAATAGGTCAGGTTGTCTCTCAGGATGGAGTAGAAGATTATGTCAGGATGGATGAAGGCAGCTTGTTCTGGGCTGACCATGGCATCATAAGGGGATAGATCCTACAACCAAGGGGAGTTACTGTACAAATGAAGACCAAAATAGATCAAATAAATATGCATGTTAAGATATAAAGACACCTACTTGTGCCCCTACACCTTGTGCAAACGCTGGTAGTGTTATATGCAGGATCATCTCCAGAATTAACTGAGATCGAAGAGCCAACAGTTCTGTATCTAGGTGCTGTGTTTGTTTGCATTATATTTGTGTGAGACAGAAATTGTTACAAACAGAGAAATACATATTTGCTTGCAGTTCAATCAATCATTTTTACAAACTTTGTGAATAGAAGAAGTGCTTTTTATCCGACACACCTTGACAACTCTGTCTTTGACCCTACACAGCACAGCCATGAGCTGGGAAGAATTGAAAGAGAAACATGGATATCTTGAGACCAACCTCCAAAACATCACAGCACACACATCGACCACCTGAGAGAGGGAGAGAGAGAGAAGAATGGAGGGATGTGATGGTAAAAAAAAAAAAGATATTCTTTACCTGAATTAATTGGTTACATGAGCATGTTTGTTAAATTACTTTGTAGAGAGCGTTCTGAGCTGTGAGTACCAAAGGTTTCCAGGTTCCACTGTTTACTCCCCATGTCTCCTGAAGCCAAGCACGTCCCTCCAGACTTAACTCCAGCCTGTTCAAGCACTGCCACATCCTGCCATCATCTGGTGCAAGACCACCCAAAGGTGTCAGCACCTATGATAAAAACATTAGATGTACGGTGTCATAACAAATCATTAAAGCACGCTTGAATTTTAATAATAATTTTATAATAAGATATTCCACACTGATTCAGTAGAAGGTAGTTGATGAGGTGTCCACATGGATTTTTATAAATTAATCTTAATAAGTGACATTTTAATATTTTAAAAAAGGCATAACACACAACCTCTATGAAAATATTTCACACCTCAGGCTATCTATACACATTCCATCACATAACTGCTGCCAACTGAAGTATCTAAAGAAATGAAGTTGTCTAAAGAAACTATAAAAACACTTTTCCTGTCGCCTGAGGAACATTGTTTGATCTGAGATCCTCTCCCTGCTGCTACTTGAATAAAATCTTTATCTATACCTGCTTTCAATAAGCGGTTTCATCGCTAAAATGTAGAACAACAACATCAAAATTAGCAACTTGTAAAGAATAACGGACCAAGGAAAATCTGAAGAATTGCAACTCTAAATTATAACTAGCCTATCACCTCTTTTTTGATATCTTTCACTGATGAGCGTTTGGATCCCAGCACTATGATGTCATCACAGGTCTCTAGGAAGTACTGCCAGGTAGACGCAAATCCATCGCAGATGGGTGCGGCCACCTCCTGCAGAGTTCGATCGAGTCTTGGGATGATTGTTTGTAGAAGAGATTGTAGCATTGGCTCACACATTTCCTCTAAGGGTAGAAAAAGAAACAACATCAGAGATCTAGAGGAAGAACACAGTCTCATTTTACATCCTCTGACTTCTCACATACACACCTGTGATTGTGTGAGCGATGCGGTCTTGCAGCAGACTGGCCTGTTGCAGTCCTGCAGAGATCTGTTTCTCCACATCAGAACGATAAAGTGACAACTCCTCCTTCAGAACTGCCATTGCAGCTTTTACCTGTTGTCCTGCCATCCTATAGACCCCCGACAACAACTGACAGGCACACATACACATATTTTGAGAGTATAAATATTAGAATTAAGTTTATTATGTGCTTATTATTACATATGACTGAGAATTAATTGAGATAATTCTGTTTGTTGTTCATGAAATTATGTATTTTATGTTTGTAGAGTGGGTTATTGCTTTATGTTTTAAAATGTATGTATATTGAGACTTATTGTTACACATGAAACATGTTAAGGGGACCCTAAGTGCTAGCAGAATAAAAATGTAATGAGGTAGTTAGCTGGTTTTTGACTGTATAATGCAGATCATAAAACAAATGAGGACAGGTTTGATATTTGCAAATGTTCCATTTCTGAGATGGGCTCAGTGGGGTTTGTCATGGATGGCAATTAAAAAATTGAATGGATATGGACACTAATAAACCATCAAAATCAGACTGAATCTCTGCTTCACTGGATTTGGGAATTATTATTTACAGAGCAAGAATATTACTTAATAATACTGAATCTGACTGGCTAACTAAGGGGTTCAGTGATTTAAGTTTGATTTCGCCCCAATTCGTATATTGAAACTGAAGATGTGTATGATTTGTATCAAATGCTATCATATTATTTGTCTTTTTTTTTACTTTGATCCAGGCTTGCTTCCTCCTCCTCTGATGCATGATAATCTTTGGAAATACTTGCTCCTTGAGGTAGGACATCACTTCTTCCATCACCATGCTCACTAACACCTGAATGACCAAGAGAGACAGAAGAAGCAGTAAAAAAACAGGCAGATGGTAGAAAAACAATTGGGATCAGAAGACAGAGAAATAATTCTGCGCATGATAATTATAGACTAATCCATGACAGCATACAATACAAGCAGGTTAAAATGCCAAACCTCTTGTCTGATGACTGGTAGATAAAGCTATGATGAAGATTGAGTACTTTAAAATGGAAAAAAGAGGACAAAGTAGGAAGATGTATGAAACAAGAGTGCAGCCTAATCCGATGACACAAACCAGAACAGATACCAGACCTCTTGCCTCATTTTTGCTCACCTCTTCCTCATTGCCCATCAGATGCACCATTGCTTGACTGTTTCCTCTGAGCCTCTTCAGGGTCGACACAGCATCCAAGAAGGCCCTGGACTCTGGTGAATCCAGGGGCAGTCCTAACCAGCAACAGACAATCATGGAAATATTATTAGGAGAACAATCCATAATCAAGGAAATGGATGGGAAAATAATATGTTTAAAAGAGACATCATTGGAAACAGTGATATGAGGACTCCACCTGAGCTCTGATGTTGTGCTGCAGCTCGTAGTACGTTGGCCCACCGTGTCTGTTCCCTGTATGATGCAGTGGCCAGACACACAGGGGCACAGTAAGGGTGCTGGATGAAGACAGGGAAGGCTGTGGGGCAATCCCAACATGCCAGTTTACCATCTGATTTACCTGAGGCATTCATGCATACAAAGACACAGATGTGCACACACATTAAAGTGTGTTTGTTTGAACAAAATAGAACAATGGCAACAATGTATACCTCCTTCTGCCTGCCTGCAGCCAACAGATTGATGGCAGGCTTAAATAGCATACCTGTGATGTGTCGGCACATGTCATCCACTAACTCACGATGCTCGTGTATGGAGGTGCAGATCTGACAGCCAGAAAGCACCAACTCTGTCTTACACCCCCAACCACCTTCAAATACCTGGAGCATAAGTCACACCAACATGCATATACACTTGCACAAACAAAAACACACATGCATACAGTAGATCGGGCTACAGTAGAAGACACAGCTGCAGATCAGGCCCTGGATTTGTGTTTGTACCTCTTTGGCGTCACGGCTCTCAACTGTAAAACTGTTGGTGACCTGTAGGTGGCGATGTGTCCAGATCCCCTCCAGGTACTGAGGCAGAGTCCCCTCTAACACAATCTCAGCATGGGCAACAACATCCTGCAGTACGGGGTCCAAGTTGGAGTCACTTTGAGCACCAGCGACACTCAACATCAACACATAATGACTTTCTGTAAAGATTCACTGAAAAATGTTAAAATGTTAGTGTGATTTTCTTACAGGATGCTGAATCAGAGGTCGGGGCTCGGTGGGCTCCATGTGTTTGCTCCTCATGTGGGTGAGTAGATTTGAGCAGAAGTGTCCACGATAGAGCGGAGCCAACTTCTCCATGATGTCAGCAATGTGCTCTGTCCATTCAGTGCCGCCACAAAATGGAAAGATTAGATATCAGCAATGTAGTACCTTTGCAGGCAAAAACCAGGCAGCAGGGGTCACTGATAGGCAGGGTGCGAACTATGCCATGACTTTCAGGGGTGCTCACTTTTTTTCATAGGGGGGGAAATTTTGGATAAATTTGCAAGTAAGCATCCTTGTTTTCTTTTTGACATATCTGTATGGTGACTACAAAACAGAGAAATGGCGATATGGATGAATACGGAGTGATGCACAGATTGTGTGGGACTAAGCAGGTTTGTTTTTTCTGATCTTTGAGTTAAAGTGAGAGAAGTTTATGATATTGCGCTGCCACGTTTCAATGGTGATGGCAAGAATAGCACACATGCTGGCATCTTTATTAAAGTGAATTAGTGATGAATCACCCTCATGTATGAATCATAATAATAATAATAGACTCATTTTACGCATGATCCATGATGATGAACATGCAGAGAATTAGAAATGCATGTCAAAAATTGTATATTGTCAATATTTTAGCAACCCCCCCAAAATTTCAGTCATCGTGTTTTCAGGGGAGCTCATGTCTTATTAAGAGAAGCCAAGCTCCCTCTGGCTCCTCTGTAGTTCACACCCTGCTGAGTGGTTCACTGAGTATGAAAATGAAATGAAAATGGGGGACAAAATTCACAGACCTCCTTCTGTGCAAAAGTGTATTTTACAGTTTAGTTGAAGCTAATATGAGGCTTCACCCATCCAAATTGAGTGAATGTCTTCCAAAGTTACTGTCTTTTTAAGTGCTAAATTCCCTGTTTTTGTTACCATCCTTCCACTGCAGCTCAACAGGAAAACACTGTGTGTCGAGACACAAAGAAAGAAGTCTTACTAAAAAGACTGTAACTGTGGAAGATATCCACTTTGTTAACTCAGACAGTTTAGGCCTCATATTAGCTTCAGATAAACGTTTAAATACAGTTTTGCTCAAAATTAGGGCTGTGGATTTTGTCCCCCATCACTTACATTGTAAACACATTTGGATCTTCTAATGGCCAGTATGAACAGGAGGAAGAATTACTGCAAGCAAAAACCTGTTTTAATGTTTATATGGGCACCTGACTGTTGTTTTAAGACAGATTTGGAAAAATTGTGAACCTGTCTTTTAAAACCATTTCAACACCCATGGCAGTTTTTGGAGTGACATGTTAGACAATGCTTTCCACCACAATCATTACAACACCAAAATTAAGGAATATCCTTTGGAAGAATGGTGTTTATGCCTCAAGACCTGGAGAATATACAAATGAGCAATGAAGTCGCTCTGTATTTAACTCAATTTGCATATAAATGTGGTTTAGAAATTCCTGAGCAACATAGACACAGCTTGATTGTGGGAGTGTGTGTGTGTGTGTGTGTGCATGAACTCATTGGTGTTTGGTAAATACCGGCATTCTCTGCTATTGAGCATGAAACAGAGGACAGAGCGTGAGGTTCAAAGTGTACTGGACACAAAGAGAGGAGAATATATGGATAAGGTTATTAAATAACTTATTTATTTAATTATTAAATATATTAACAATGGAGCTGAATGCAATAACACTGAGTGGACCAGTCAATAACCAACAAACATCATTCATTACATTGTGTATCTTATTAAAAGGGGAGATCAACAGTGGAATAATCTAAAAATATTTATTATAAATGTTCTAAAGACTTACCTGAGATGTATCTTTGCTCTTTGGAGTTTAGGTCACAAGTGAACTTCGCCCCCATTCTCCTTTTTTTTCTCCTTTCACCAATATCTTTCCCCTGGTTTGTTTCTCTCCTCTGCTCCCGTCTCACAGTCACCTGTCATTCTAATCTGTGGTACATAAATGTTTATCCTCAACCTTTTTATCACTCTTTCTCCACCTCTTCCTTCACTCACAGGTCATATTGCTGTGACAGACTCAATGAAAATGATTTATGTTGACAGTCAATACATCAGACAAACGTGGCAAAACAATTGACCTCCCTGATACCCTCATACTCCAGTTTATTTGCAGCAATGTTAAACAATGGAATTTAGATGTGGAAAAGAGGGAGTGAAGACTTTTCTCAGAAATTCATCTGTTTGGCAGTCATAGCCACATCATCAGTATGTAATACATCTAATACAACACAGCATCTAATTTACACGAACCACAGACGAATATCAAAAGTAGTTTTGTACTGATATACCCAGTTAATTGATCAAATGTGGTTTGCATTGCAGTGTCATTGCAGATTGGTGTTAGAATATATCCTGCTAAAACCACAAAAGCACTGTCACTTTCCAGCTTTTTTTTTTTTTTTTTTGAAATCGGTTTCCTCCTCCTGTCTTTCACCATCTTGCCTCATCACACACAGCCACAATTACAGCTTTCACATCTGTCAGGGCAGGTGGGCTGTGTGAACTGTCACTGACTTCACAAAAATGCGGGTGTGGTAAAAGAGAGTGCAGGGGAATTACAGTGATTTACTCTCTCACCACTTTGGACCCAGGCCACAAAATCCATTATCTGAGCGTAATCTGACTAATGTCAAGTGGCACAACTAAGAATCAGCTGTTGTAATCGACCAAACTGGTGACAGAGCCCTACAGACAAGAGGGGTTAGAGAGTAAATGAGCAACTGTTAAGAGCAGGAGAGTAAAGCCTTTAACTTCACCACACATAATCATCATTTTCAACTGACTAAATCTGCAGAGAGGGGTAGCTGTGAGGATTATAGGAGCTGAGAGAGAAACTCTACAGAAACATTATGGAAATCACATGCAGAGACACTTTGAAGCCATGCTCATGGGTCCCAGTATCAGTATTCATGTAGGTTTTAGCCTGTTATCTCTATGATTAATGGTGCATGGACATATTCTTAAGGTCACGTCTGTCTGCTTTGAGATGCGATTTTTATGTAGGAATGTCTTCAAATATCAGCATCACAGTAATATCACTGTTACTGTCTCTGCCAAACTGTCACACTCTTTATGCTGATATATTTTAGGCTGTGTGTTGGAGGAAGGGGTTTCAAAAATTGGTGCAACGAACCTGCTAATAGTAGAATTTACTATGCAAATTGGGAATTAGCACCAACACCAATCACTAATTACATGAGTAAATACAGAGCAACAAAATCTGAATCAGCTGTCAAAGCTGATCTGTTTGAAATGTGCTCAGGATTTCAGAAGCACAGATTGTTAAAGGGCAACGAAACTGGATCCACTTAACATACCTCAGGCTCGGCAAGCAGTACATGAAGTACGGTATGTACTGTATCTGTACTGTCTTCAAACTCACCAACTTGCAGACATTCTCACTCTCTTTACTTTATTCAGCCCTAAATCTGAAACTTTCTAAGTGCTTGCTTCATTCTCAGAAGGTCTGAACGCAACACCACAGCTGGTCTGGACTGGATTCAGTAACTTTTACAAGGAAACTGTAGCAGGTCACAGGTGCTTGAACCCAGTAGATTGAGCATACATACATGTATAATGATGACTTAAAGCTGGTTGATACTATAGGTGTTAATCTAAAATGAAATTGTGCACATTGCATACAAGTAAATCACAAAACATCATGAGAAACACCTTATTTTTGTCTGCTATGCTATTCAATGTTACATGCCAATGGGGAGAAGTAGGTGAAGTGGTAAAAATGACAAGCAAAGACACAATTAATTTTACCTCAGGCTGTGAGAATACACTATAAATCACAGGGTCATGATAGTCAAACTGCCACTGCAGAGTGATGTATGGCTGCATCTGGTGCCGGCACTTTTGCTAAGATTCAAGTCTGAGATGGAAGCCATAAGCAGATCTTTGTAACTTCAGTGCTGCTCATGCTGTTCACAGATCCAGCAAGAACCTGTGCCTCACGTTAAGATAGAAGATATGTGCCAACTGCACATGCAACACTAATACCAAAAACACATGGACATACAGCTCCTCCCCCCTTGTCTGTGTTCCTGTGTTCAGACAAACCAAACTGGCTTCATATCTGGAGGCTCCGACCACCAGCAGCACCTCCATGAGCTGCGGATCCCCTCTCCCCGTCTCCTCTCCTGGAGTCGAGGCAGAAGGCCTTGCCTTGCCTGCCTGGTCACTTGACTCTCCAGAGTGGTGTGAGGAGCATGAACACAGACTGTCTTTGTTCTGTTTGGATGACCTGGAGCCTTTATGTAAACAATGTGCAGCTGTAAGCCATGAAGGACACAGAGTTTACCTCTTAAATGAGGCTGCAACTGACTGCAAGGTAGGAATCGGGTATCAGGCAATTATAAGACTCTGATACAATATAATTGCAATGAAAACATTTTCTATATTGAACATATGTATTTGCAATTGAGAGAAGTATTATATACTGTATGTAAAATATATACAATAAGTAGCAATCAATAAGTGTTTTCTTTGTCTTGAAGGAAAAGGAACAGGTACATAATGTTGAATCAATATAAAGGGATAACTGTTAATTATCCATCTGTATCTATTTACATGTTTATTATAGCTCAGCTACTTCTTTAATATTCAATTTTATATACTGTAAGTTATATAAGTATATTGTGTTTCAAAGTTTTCTGTACTTTAATATTTTGAATGCAAGAATAGTACTTTATTTTTACAATGTTGTGTTGCTAGTTTACCTAAAGTCACCCTCCATTAAAAAAAAAAGTGTTTTTCTTCTTGTTACTTCAGTTGATTGAGGCTCACTGATGTATGTGCAGTTTGACACTTTAAGGCTGTTTTCACATTCACCCACTGAAAGTGGAAAGTTTATCTGTGCTCATCTTAAATCTGCGTTTAAGGCGTGTACCTAAGAGTATGATTTGTGACATCACAACTAGTTTGGAGCCAACTGTGGTCCAGTGTGACATGGCCACTAAGCAGTGCGAACACAGCCAGGCCAGAGACAGGATTGAGGTAAATTTCAGCAGCCCTGAAAATATTTATTTGAAAATATTTATTTTCAGGGCTGCTGGTTTAGAAGTATAGCCAGGTGAGGTCCAGGGAGTAATTCAGAGCTGAGCCAGGAGGAGGTCCAGAGGGTGAAGTGTGGAGCTTGTTGGGTCCAGGTTAGAAGAACAGAGCAGACGAGATGAGACGAGGCCCAGGAAACAGGGGCCAGAGGGCAGAGCAGACAGAACTGCAGGTAAGACAGAAACAGGTTCAGACTGGGTGAAAGACAACAGGCAACTAAGCAAGATGCTCAGGTAGATAAGAATGGCTGGAAGCGTTGTACTGACTGTACAGAGGCTACAATCTTGCAGAGTAGATGTGGCAGGGCTGAGAATATATAGGCAGGGTTGATTACAGGATTAGGTGCAGCTGGTAGGGCTCTGCTCTGACTCCAGCACACCTGTCTCCACTCAGACAATCACAGACACACACTCAGGAACACAGGAAGAAGAGGGAAAAAGCCACTGGGGAAGAGACAGCAGGAGCAGATGTAGCATCCAGTATGCAACTTACAAAAGTGTGATGTGGAAACTTGACACCTTCAGTGCACACTGAGAATGGACTTTACAGTGGGAGAGAAGGCATATTGTATCCAACAGTAATGAAACATATTTGCATATTTGTTCATAGAAAAATGAATTTAATATGTGGAGTCCGGAGAGGAAGCCAAGAACAGCTGTGCTTGCAATTATTTTTTTTAATGCCATTATCTCAAGATCACAAGTTAATGATTTTGTTATCTTAAGAAAACGAGATAATCAACGCATGTCATTCCGCCATGCATTGTCAGTTATGTTGAACCAATGCTAAATCTATAATAGTGCACTCATAATATTCATTACAGAATTGCTGTCACAAAAGAGCACTCATAGAAGAAGTTTGAAGTGATAACTAATTACTCTGTCCTATAGCCAGAAGTCAGACCACATAGCAGAATCTCAGACACTGTTAATGGTGTGTACTGAACCATCATGATAGCCAATGGAGTACACTATGTCATGAATGGTTAAGGTTGTTGATTTTTTTTAATATCCTGAGGTTTTGAATTATTGTTCATGTGAAATGGATGACTCATTCAAACATTCTCACTTGTTGTCAAGTAGACATAGTATATCCATGTATGGATATGGCTTGAAAATAAAGAATACATAGTGTTAGACATCCAAGAAAATATGACCTCTCAGCCTGATAGTGCAAACAGTAGAAAGGTCACACTTTTTGTTTTTTCATGATAATGGATTGATTATCTTGTTATCTCGAGAAAAGCTAATTTTCTTGAGATAACAAAATAATTAACTTGTGATCTCAAGATAACAGCATTAAAAAAAATTATTGCAAGCACGGCCGTTCTCAGCTTCCGTAGATCTTTAAGTAAAACACTGGTTCCTAACATTTTGGCTTATGACCCTTTAAATACAAAGCAGGCTTTCTGTGTGATCCCCTGTCATAAGTTTATTTGTCGATGAGTCATGAGCAGCTCAACCAAAATGATTTTCCTTCTCTAATATTTTTATTTTTCATTCTGAAGGATCAGAGACAGAGCAGCTGGCAGGAAATTCACTGTTCACTGCCATCCAGAGTGCCTGAATGCTGGTTTTCCAGTTACACTCACCCCGCTGCCACAAAGCCAAACCAAAGAGTAGACGTCAAATTACAGCAGAGCTCTCAAAGGCATAGGCTCTTCCAAAAACATTGAAGCCTATTTTTTTGCTGACACTAAGGGAGCCCTCTCATGACTGTATTTCATACTTTTTCATTAACATGCCTCCTGTGACCACAGCAAGAGGATATCTAAACAAGGAGGCAGTCAGGCATTTTTCATCTCCTGTAAATATTCATTTCCCTGCCCAAACAGATGCCCCCTTGTGTTAATCATAGATTAGTCTATTCATGCAGAATTTAGAGTGAGTTTTAAAGAGGCGCCAAGCTGAAAACTAAGCTGGCAATTATGGATGCTATCATGTCACACATGTTTGGATCTCACAAGACATGAAATTTGACACACAGACCGAAATGCTGAGAGTAATCTGAGGAGCTGGTGGCTGTGTTTAGCTTCTGTAAATACTGTCTGCGCTGGTACATAACTCATGTGAATGTATACATGTACATACTTTACAGTATATACTGTAATTACATGTCTGTATGTGGTATAGTACATGTCTGTATACTGTATGTATGTGCCTGAGTTTACAAGATGTTTGTATGTTGTACAGATTATAAGAGCCCCTTGAGACAATTTTGTGATTTTGGGCTATTAAACTGATTTGACTTGTATCAGCCTCATTTTAACTTAATCACATACTACGCAAATACAGGATGACCATTTACAAATGTTAAGAACATTGTTTTGTAGTAATTCTCCTGTTGGTCACTAGGAGGAGCTCAGAACATCAGTAAATGGCTTGAAGAAGAAGAAGATTCATTATGAGAGAGCTACAAGGACCTGTGAACATGCTGCAAAATACAACCAGGTGGAACTGCATCTCTCAAACTCAACTTAAAATCAACCAGATATGTTCAGATGCATTGTTAGATGTATGATAATGTCCTTCTGCTTTCCTCAAACCTATCTTTATTTTTCCATTCCGTCTAGGCCAAGGCCAAACTCACTGAGGAGCAGATGCATAAGGAGTTTGAGAAACTTCACCAGTTTTTGCGAGAGGAGGAAGAAGTCAGGATACTTGCACTCAAGGAGGAGCAGGAGGAGAAGAAGAGAGATTTGAAAGAAAGGACAAACAGAATGAGTCAGGTGATAAAATCTCTGGAAGACAAGATCCAACTGATTGAAGAGGAGCTAGATGCGGGTGGTGAAGGGGTTACATTTTTACAGGTAACATCAAACAAATGTTATACAGTAAGTCCATGAATAGGAAGAGGTGCTTGTATTTGAAACAATAAAAACTCAATCTCTTTTATTACAGCAATACCAAGACACAGCTAAAAGGTACAGTGTATGACATTTCTGGGCATTTAAACACAAGTACATGCTGTATACATGCAAATGCAACTGTATAACTGTTTGTTTGTCTATATTTGTTCACCGCAGCACACAGACAGGTCACAGAGAGCCAAAGAAGATTTGCAGACTTCTAATAAATGTGGCCAAACATCTGGGAAACATCCAGTATGCTGTCTGGGATAAGATGAAGCACATCGCCCCCTACAGTCAGTTTTATGTATTATGTGCTGCTTTCAGGTCCCACCTTCTGCCTCTCTAACTCCTGTGTTTCTTCCAGCTCCAGTGACGTTGGACCCCAGAACAGCTGGCAAGTCCCTGAGTGTGTCCTCTGAGTTAAACAGTGTCCAGATTTCTCCTGGACCCTCACAGGGGCATGAAGAGAGTCACAGTGTCCCAGCCAACCCTGAACGTTTTCACCCTTACTCCTGCATCCTGGCAAAAGAGGGCTTCAGCTCTGGAGTACACTGCTGGGATATTGAGGTATTTACATAAAGCGTACACTGGAGCCCGGATGGAATATTACTGAGCTGATATTATTCAGTTAATACTGGTTCAAGACAGTGCAGCACTCATGATTTATAGGCTTCTTTTTGATTGATTCAAGATAGAAATGTAAGGCTGCAAATAATAATAGCTTTTATTATCGATTTTTTGCAGATTTTTTTCATCATTTAGTCTATGAAATGTTAAAAATAGTGAAAAAATTCACAATTTCTTAGAGGGTGCAGTGATGACATAAACTTCACTGTCATGACAATAAAATAACAGCAAATTGTCATATATGAGAAGCTGGAACCAAAGAACATTTGGCATTTTTGCTGAAGAAATGACTGCAACAATTAATCAATTATCAAAATAGTTGCAGATTAATTTTCAATCCATCGATTAATCGTTGCAGCTCTACAAATAAGTTTCTGATTGAGTTTTGGTTTATATATAGAGAGAGTTAATATTTATATTGACTGCTGCTGTCATTGATAAATGATAAAAGTTAATTGAAATGTTAAATATCCTGCTTTATCTGTCAAAATGAAACAAATTTGTGGAACTTGCCAAAATGTGCCACGCATTTTTGTCTATATGTGAAAACAAATATAAGTCCATATATTGATTTTATTTACTCTCAGATATTGGTATGGGTGTCAGCCTCAAACTCAGTATTGGTAGGTCTCTAGACATGTACACTGTACATACCTTGAGATACATGCTTTTCTGAACATGACATGAATTCTCCCTTCCCTCCCTTGTTTGTCTAAATACTTACTATTGATTTCAACAGGTTGGCAACTCCAGTAACTGGACAGTTGGTGTGGCTGCTCAGTCAGTGTCCAGAGGAGAAGAGTTTGAGGCGTGTCCAGAGGCAGGGCTCTGGTGTATCAGTCTGCGAGATGGCAAGTATCAAGCTCTGACCACTCCCTCTCAGACCCTCCACCTAGACAAGTCACACCACCTTAAGAGAGTCCGTGTGAGGCTGGACTGTGATGAAGAGAAGCTGGAATTCATGAACTCTGATACTGACGCACATCTGTTCACGTTTAGACATCGCTTTGCTGAAAAAGTGTACCCGTACTTTGAGACTATATCTGCATGTGGTGGCCTTGCTGTGTTGGCACAGAGAGTGAATGTCAGCGTGGGGTCGCATCACGTCCCTGTTGAAGACGCTGCCGCTAAAGAGACTCAGGAAAGTGAATCCTCCACTGACGGAGGAATTGTCACTTCAGTTACAAACAACAACAAGAAGACGTTAGATAACCTACATGTGGCAGAAGATAAAATCCCATCAGTTTGTTCTAAGAGTGAGGAGACAAACACCAAACTTGAGAAACCCTCCACTCAGCAGAAGCTCAAAACAAAATCCACCAGAAGAGAAAAGACATCAGGCAAAAAACAGCCAACCAGGAAGCCAAGGTTCAGTGTGACCTACCATGTTTCACTGAACCGAGCCTTAAACATTGTCAACAATGAATCTGGCAACCACCAAGAAATCCAGACTAATCATGTAGATCATTGAAGTCATTATTCTTGTAATAAATAACAAGAGCATCCAGTTATAACACTTTCTGATACAGTTTTCAAAATAAACAATGGTATCCATTTTCTTTTTTTATTAGTCTTATTGAATGTAGTGTGATGAAAATGTATCCTAACAACAGAGGCTAATAAATTTACTTGAAAAGTAAAGTAAAGGTGAGATTTCACTTCATGTATCCTGTTTTTTTAGATGATTTATGCTCAACTCTTGGGGTCATCTTCTCTTCTTAAGCCATTAGCTGTTCCAAGCTTAAGCATTCTTAATGAAATATTAATATTATAACGATATGATACTGTGCAGTGTCAGAAATTTAAAAAATCCATTCAATTTGGTATAGTTTTATAAGTTTAATTGCAAAAACAGCAACACAATCATATATCCACATTCATTTGTAGTTGTTACTACATCACACACACACACACACGCACACACACATTTCTGTCTATCTTTTGAAATATACAGACTCCATCATCATAAGCCATCTATATCTCCTCCTCGACTCTTGTCTCATAGACACACCCTCCCCTCCATGACATCACTATATAGTTCATCAGTAACAGCCTCATAACGTCCAGCACGACTGTTCAGAAAATAGATCTTTTCACTGGAGTCTTGTGGCTTGAATCCTTCCCTCTGGAGCCGTGTCTTCTGAATTTTGAAGGTGCCTGAGGACAAAATAAGAGGAAAATAAGTTTACTTGTGACTTTTTTTCAAACGCGTGTGTGTTTGCATGTCCTTGCGTTGTTATCTCACCTGTAGTGTCAACAGATGGCATGAGCCGAAGGAAGACGGGGCGTGCGTAGGAGGGCAGCGCTTTCTGTACGGCAATCAAGAACGCATCGAGGTCAAACTGGCCTCCCGCGTGAGCTATTGCTGCCATACCGGCCTTCCCTTCCACACCTGCACACAGACAGACACACATGTCAGGCAGTGAACAGAAGACTGTGTGATGCAGTACATACTTAAACCCCTTTAAGTTCTTCACCTGGTACAGACACTCCGTAGACGGCTACGTCAGCATGTCCCAGCAGTCTGCTGAGGACTCCTTCCACCTCCGTGGTGGAAACGTTCTCCCCTCGCCAACGAAACGTGTCGCCGCTGCGGTCCCTGAAATACATGTAGCCGTATTCATCCATCACCAGCACGTCACCTGAGAGACAGAGAGTAAGAGACAGACGAAGACAGAAATAATCATCACCATCATCCCTCGAGGGGATCATAGAGCAGAGGACAAAGAAGACGGTTAAGTCTGTAATAATGACGAGTGAGTCATCATTCGATATAATATGATGGTGATTCAGGTGTGCTGTCTATGGGTGATAAAACCATACAAGAGGTCTTTTGTAAATGTGGCAATTATGAATTTAATGACAGATTTCTCATCTCCTCTCTCTTTTCCAAAGGTTAAATAAAGTCTATCTTCTCTATTCACCATCATTCACTGTTTTTTCCACTCATTGGGAGCTGGGATCTATCACATCATGCACTAGGTGAAAGATGGGAAACACCGTGGACATTCCCAGTTTGTCATAACAGACAGTGAATCACTCACACTCATATTGTACCTATGGGCAATTTAAAGTCTCCAGTCTAGCTGTCTTATACTGTCCTGTACCTGTGTTTGGACTGTTAGAGGGAACGTGTATGAACACAGAGGAGCGGGGAAAGCCAGATAGCCAGTTGTTATTGTTCTGACTGTGTTTTAAAGAGACAAAACAAAACATGCCTGAGATATAAGCAGAGTCTCCCATCTTGAAGATATTGTGAGCTATTTTCTGATTGGTGGAATCCTTATCAACGTAGCCGTCAAATCTCCTGAGTGGATCAGTGTGGTTGATGCGCCCCACTAACATACCTGGTTCACCTGAGGACAGACAGAGACAGGAAGACAAAAAAGAAAACGTTGATACTTACAAACATATTTTTATCCAGTTGTTGCTTTTTGTATGTTTGTGTGTGTTTTGTTACCAGGCAGACAGGGTATACAGAGTCCCTGTGAGTCCCTGAGCAGCTCTCCATTCTCCTCCTGCATCCTGACCAGTCTGATGGGGTAAAAGCTTGGCAGGATGCGGCTGTTGAAGCCACATGCCCCCACCTGAACATGTAAGAGTATATAACATGTACATGAGACATGATATAGTTCTGGAAATCCTTCAGTCATGAAGTCAGTAAAAGTACATGCAAAACACACCTTTCCGTCTATGTTGATCAGGCTGCAGTTGCACTCTGTGGCACCATAAAATTCCCCAACTCGTTGGATTCTGAATCTCCGGACAAACTCTTCCCACACAGATGGACGGAGGCCGTTACCAATGGCAACACGCACCTGGTGATGTGCCTCAGATGGGTGTTTAGGCTGGGCCAACAGGTAACGACAGACCTCTCCTATGTACTGTATTACCTGGACTCATACACACAATGAGACATATGACAAGACACCAAAACAAAGTCAGAGGTAGCTCACTAATCATCCTTAATCAATCACTAAGACACTATAATTGGTTTGCAGGTTGAACACTCATCACTGTCACTGCACATGATCACAGTGTGGACTCACGGTGCAGTTGTGTTTGACGCAGTCATCCCAGAAGCGACTGGCTGAGAACTTCCTCCTGACGACAACAGTCAAACCAAAGAGCAAACACTGACCTACACCCATGACAGTACCTGTAAACAACAACAGGCACACATACACACATACTGTTCAGTATAATGTCTATACACACATACAACGAAAAACACAATGACACTTGCCAGGTAGTGGACTTTTAATGATGTATTAATGCTGATGGATGTGATGACATTTACATAATGACAACAATAATGTGACATGCTCTGATTGTTACTGTTGCTATGATGTTATTCAGAGTGATGATAATTACAGGCATTTAATAGTATTAGGACATTATAGTGTTATATTACAATAATAAATTAAAGGACGTAATAATCCCATAATTTTTCCCACAGTTTAAAATACTGTTGGAATGAAGGAAAAAGGGAAATTAGCATATTTTGTCATTTCATATGATAAAATAAAGTAATATAAATTAAGTATGTAAAAAAAACACACAATGACCTATGTGTTGAGTGGGATAAACTTAATGACCTGTTAGACAGGCAGGTAAATTTACAGAACCATGCGAGCCTACCTGCTGAGTGATATAGGGGAAGGCAGGTGTAGATGACGTCATTATGTCGCAAGCCAAAAGAGTGATAACCAAAAGCTGCAATGCGGTAATACCTGAAGACAGACGGAAAATACAGAGTGAGATCCATCATCAGCAGTCCTCAGCTCATTAGTAGACACTGACGGTCCTGATTTTAACTGAAAAACTGTATTGAATCATCAGTTTTGTTACCCAGTACCCAGCATTTACAGAAATACTACGAGTATAATTGATTTCTGCTTTCCTCAAAAATGCCCAAATGTTACTTTCTTGTTTCCCACAGTCTTGTTTTCTTCCACTGCACCTACATGTAAGCACCAGTAAATATCTTATTGCTACCTGATTCATTACAACGAAATTACACTGTTCCTAACTAGATGAATTTACGAGTTCTCCTGGGCCAGCAATCATTTGACAAAAACAGGTGCGGTAGAGAGTTGAAAAAAATGTGTCAGATGTGTCTGAACAAATCATCAATGTTGATGGGATCGGGCACATTTGACTGTCAGCATTCCTGTAAATTGATTTACTGTGAGCACCATTTAAAAGCTTTGTTTTAGTTCCTTGAAGGTGTCTCATAAATGTAATGCTGCAAGATCCGCTTAGATGAAATCACAGATAAACTCACCGACTGTGCACCACAACCGCTGCCTTTGGCATTCCTGTTGTACCCGAGGTGTAAATGTAGAAAAGTTTGTCTGAATGGAGAGTGAGAGAAGAGAGGAGGACAAAAGTGAGTTGTTAGGAGCTGAACTTGTGTCGGGTGGTTTTTTATTTCTCTTTCTTCTTCATGCTTTGCCTCTTGTTTATTTGCCAGTATTTCACATGTGTGGTATGCAACCCATCAATCCCTAACATGTTTCTGTCTCTCCTTGCATATCCTCTGTATGTCTGACAGGCTGTGCAAGTAAAGACTTGAAAAGTATTGACTAAGGGAATGTTGTGTGATAACAAAAACAACATAGATAAGACAATTATTAAGAGGGAAATGAATGCACAAATATATCACAAAACTGTTCAAATTTCATGTTTTACATTTATCTTTCATCTTTTAAATGTCTAGTGACATTCAGTATTTCTTTGAAGTGAGCTGATGATTTGTTTGACAGTGGTGAGTGAACTGAATCACATAGTGAAACCTGGTAACCAGCAGTTTACTCTGACAGGCAAAGACTTGCTTAGAAAAAGAAGGTGTTGCAATCAAAACACTCTAACATGTAACATAAGAGCATGATATGGCAACACAGTCGTACCCTTAACCCATACAGCACCTCATGCACACACACACACACTAAAGAGGCTCACCATTGAATTTCTTTCTGAGTGTGTAGTTCGGTGGATGTTTGGGCGAGCAGGCCAGCAGGGTGTCCAGGCTCTGAGCTTGGAGGCTGCAGTGCTTCTCCTCATTGTTCTGCTCACCACTGCTGAACAAAACCATGTCAGGCTCCAGAGAGCCGCTCACCTCCGACACCGCTGAAAGATGATCAGAAGTCATGTTTTAAAAATGTCGAGCAAGAACACTGCACTAAACTGTACAGTGTAGATTTCTATTAGTCAGCCTCTACATGTAACTGACTCACTCTCTTACCTTCAGTCAGCTCCGTCCCAAACACCATTGCCCGGGCACCAGACGCACTAACACAGTGCTGCAGTGAATGCAGCCGCAGGTTGTGGTTGATGAGTGCGGCCTCTACACCGACCATAGCCAGACCCAACCAAAGAGCCACCACTGAGAGCCGGCTCTCCAAGTACAAAGCCACTACATCTCCCTCCGCCCAGCCTTGAGCCAGGGCCCAGTGTGCCACACGATGGCATTGCTCCTGCAGCTCCCTGAAACTCCAGACCTGGAAAAACAAACAGATACTGAAATATTTTACTCTGATTTTGTTTGATTTCCATCTCAGTAAAGGTGCTGCTGATGAAGCTAAAGAATTTATTTGTAATCCCTGATATGCCTTCACCTCTCCTGTGGCCTCATAGATCAAGGCAGGTTTGTCCGGGTGCTGTGTAACCATCTGGGCAAACAGAGCAGGGATGGTGCTTCTGTTACGCATGTTTCGGCACATGGAGAACCTCACTCGCAGAATAACAACCAGACACCTTTTTAAGGCAGAGAGGAGGATTGAGAGGAATTTAAATTTGGACTGGAGTGTCAAATATGGCAGCTGGAGATGGACACACATACATTTCACACAAACACCTTACATTAGGTCCCTTCTGATGGTGCGTAGAGCTACATGGATGAACTTCCAAGAACCCCTCCAGGCCATGAAGAGTCCGAGTCCCGCCAACAGGCTACAGAGCCAGGTGAGGGGGAGCCACCTTACAGCCCCAAACACACCGAGGCACAATACGACACCGCTCATCACGCACATAGTGTCACCTGTGGGGATACAAACACTCGCAAAACCTCACTCGCAAAACAACACAAAAACATAAAGAGCATTGTGATTTGGTGAGAGGAGGCTTACCTGAGAATGTGCTCTGAAGCGCTGCACCACACGTCCAAAGAAATATCACTAACTTTTCGGTGGAGTGTCACGGGCGAGCTGTCAGAGGCTCGCGGAGCGGTAGTCAGAGTTGAAATGTCTGCTGGCTGAGCTGAGAGCAGCGCAGAGTTATTAACTCCTGCGTCACTCTACTCATTTGTAAGTCAGAGCCAGAATGTGAGTCATTACCCCGGGAGGAAAATAATGTCAAGTAGAGTCTGATTTATAAAATTATAAATGTCTGATTTGATGGGAAAATTGAGTTGTTTGTTTCACGAATAACATTCAGAATGCTAAATATGACTGTGGTGAGAGAAGTATTCCTTTACTTAAGTAAAACTAGCAAAAGTACAATAGAAAAATATTATATTATAAGTATTCCAAGTATTATTCCGGTCATTTAAAAACCGGAAGTAAACGACAACGTTGTAACATCGATTTTCTAACGTATGGTGGTAACGTAAGTGGTCAAACCCAAAAGATGTTAATAGCTTACTTTATGAATGCGTCTTATTGGAAAGTGGGTATTACCAACAAGATGCATCCAATGTAAAAGTAATAATAATGCAGAATGGCCCCTGTTATATTATCGATGATTTATTATGCCAGCTGAATTTTAGACTTGTAGGGTGAAGGAAATTTTATTTGATGTACTGTATTGGGTAGTTTAAAGCTCCCCTGCAGACATGTTTGAAGACATATAAAATACTTTGAATGATAATTTGTGTGTGACATGTTTTTTTTCCCCCCCACAAGAAAGTTCAATTACCTCCTTAAAAATCCTTAAAATGGCATCTCCTCTTCCTCCTCCCTCATTAAAAATCCAAAATCTTTAAATATGCAAATATTGTTCATTTCAAAAGTTTAACTGCTGGATACAAGATGTCTCGTACTTCACTGTAAAGTGTATGTGAACTGGAGGCTTCAAGTTTCCATATAACATATCATGCTCATAAGTACACTCCTTAAAATCAAATTTTCAGTAAACACAGAGAAACGTTCCTCCCTCAGCAGATGAATCAAGTGTCAAACTTTGCACATACATCATTCTGCACAGTGAAGCTCAAACATCCAAGGACATCTATCTATCTATCTATCTATCTATCTATCTATCTATCTATCTACCTACCTACCTACCTATCTACCTATCTATCTATCCTATAGTTTAGATATAATAGGTGCACTACTTTACTATATACAGTAAGTCCCCTGCTGGAGACTAATGCGGATAAACCACACACTTTACAAATTCTTAAGATGAAGTTGAAGCTTTAATAAAATTTGTGATGCATATTCTTTAAAGATAACAGTACCGAACAACGTACAACAAAACAAAGTAGAAAAATAGCTTCATATACTTTCAAACTAGAACATCTACAATATATTCTAATGATAAGATTCTTACATTCACAAGATGCTGCACAATTCATGTAGCTTTTTCACATAAAAATACATTTTGCAATGCATGAATAAAAGGTATCAACAGTCACAAAAAAAAGTTCTGCCACACTTGGAATGAAAGAACAATATAGTTGTTAAAACCAACACATACATGGCCTTAAACAGGATCTCACATGAGAGAGGGAGCAATTTAAATATAAACAAACAGCATAGGACAAAACCATTCACATAAAAAGACAGATATGAAATCCAAAATGTCTCTGTTTTTTTTTTCTCTGAAGATCAATGTCGCTGACGTGATCTGATCAATTTCTATAAAATATAAAAATATATCATTGATAGCTCTATTACAGCAAGGAAACTGTTCAGGTTCTTAAGTAAGACTGATTCTCAAGTCTTCTTGATTATTCCAAGCACCATGCTGGATTATCATTTTTAAACAGGAAAAGTGCAATAAAATAAACAAACTCCAGACTATATAACTCCCATTAAGCCTCATCATACCGGCTAAAGTTTTCATGACATCACAGGGATGTGAAAGCTTACAGCAATAACGTGTGGAGGTGCAGGCTAACAGCTATAATAAGGACATAATGACAAAATGGAATTTTATTCCACAAACATAATTTGACTGCAGGAAGCTGCAGGCTTATCAGAAGGGTGGATCTGTTTTTGTGTATCTCCCAAAGCAATCCTTTTGGACCAGATTTGTTTCCTTGTACAATTTGAAGAATTAAAAAATGTAACATACACCAGTGAAAAAAGGTACAGCTCAATTTGAAACCAAGACAGATTCTTCAAAAATAGCCACAAGTGATTGAAAAAAAGCAAAACACTTATTTTGTTTCATATCAAGAAACAACAGACATAAATTCGCTGCATGTCCACATGGGATTTGTTGGAACATGAAGAGAGCCTCAGAGGCACTTCATGAGTAATTTGCATCATCAGTCCTTTGTTTCTTTCCCATAACATACTGTTAAAAACAGTACACAGACACAGATATTTTCTATTCACTACAAACACCACAAAAGCACATCTACCCTTATTTTTACACGAAACATTCATATAAAATGCAGCACGAGCTGTTTGCTCTTGCTTTAAACATGAATATATTCATATAGCCTACATAATGTGGGCTTTATAGTCTGCACTTTGAAATAAATAGTCTATATCACTTTTAATCACTCCAAAGGCGATACAGCTTATATTATGTTTATGATATGTTCTGGATGAACCAATAATCTACTGAAATATCTTCACTTTCACTTACAGAGTTCTTGAATAAACACTTTTAACTGCTGGGTACTTCTTGCCCGCCGTAACAATAATAACACATTCATAGGATTTCTTTAGGCCAAAATAAAAATTCAGTCATTATCAATACAACTTCACTGAAGAACATTACCAGTGATGAAAATCAGCAAAATAATGAGGTAAATGCAAGACTTTCTCACCCATCATGCAATTGATTGGCAGATGCTGCTGCTCATATTGTCGGAATTGTTTTTTGAGTTGCAAAAACATATATATGGTCTCATTAATTTTGATAGGATGAGAAAGGCCTGTGACCCTTTATGGTCGGGCAATACCTACTTGCTTGAGTAGATCAAACAAAGAGTGATGCTTTCTTCTCAAATTGAGATCTGGGGAGGTCAAACTCTCAAAAAGAGAAAACTTACGATAATAAACATAATTGTTCATTTGTGCATCACATACTAGTTTGGGTTTTTTTTCTTCTTTTTAATCATCTCACAACACCTTTGATTTTTCCTATGAGCCCTTGGAGGGGTACTAGCCCCCAGGTTGGGAACCACTGGTTTAATGGTACAACAGAAACAGAGTTTAATTCATAAAGGTGAATTAATAATGACTGGATTTTTATTTAAAGTGATCCAAAACTTTAAAATCAGGACTTGCCTGTCCCAGATTTGCTAAAGTGTGATAGTCTGTCTTTGGGGTAGAATAAGAGATTTAGCTCTTCATATTTGGGATTCTCCGGTGTGCTGTCCACTCTGAGAACCCTAAATGAACAGAAAGAACATGTGTTAAGAAATTGAGTAAGACAATGTTTGTAAGGAAGAGTATTTGTGGCTGAGACAGAGGGAGGAGATATCACTGTGTTCTTACTCGTGACTGACTACTGGAAGGATTGGTACTGCTGAGGTCGGAGTATCTCTTCTTCTGTGGTGTGCAGATACAGGAGAGGAAATAGGCATACTCCTCTCTAACCTGCAGAGGGCAGCAGAACATCAGGAAAAGATCTACAGCTGGCAACCCTCATGTCAGTGCAATCCTCCATCTTTGTTTCACACTTTCTCTTTTAGTTGTGTTTTTATCTATTGTGTTAATCTCTCCATTAACGTCATGCACACACACATGCAAAACCACTGTTTCCTACCTGTTTAGACAGCAGGCAGTGCATGACAAAAATCAGTGCTCCCTGCAGGCTGTTGAGGATAGTAAAGAGGTATGCTGCCACTGTTGTACCGATGCCCTCTTCAAACAGAAAGGCCCCAAACACCCACATCAGACCCAGTATACACAACTGGGCAATAGCTGTCACTGTGAAAGCCCTGCAGAAGAAGAGGGGGAGGGGTGGGAGTGGGATCAAAGAAAGGGCAACAGATACAGAGAGAAAGAAAGATTAGCATGAGCACTAACACGTGGATGACTCAGTTACAGCATTATCTGGAAAACCCCTGAGGAGTCACAAAGGAAGAGAAAGGGGACGGGTGCTTGAGCCATTTCCCATCAGTTTACTGTTTATTGAAAGCTGGTGGAGATATAAAAGTGAAAGGCAACAGATAAATATGAAAGAAGAGCTTAAAGAAAAAGTCCGTGCTTAGAAACACTATTTTAAAACCATCCTCCCGCAACATGCCCTGCATGTATTCTGTGATGTAACCTTCTTAGTCCTATGAACAACTGGCAAAGCACTAAAACATTAGCAGGGATCAGATTTTGATTTCAGTCACCCAGAATCCAATCACTTTTCAACAGTTTTACTGACAATTTATCAATCAGGCAGAGAGAAATCCATCAGAAATGTGGAAGAGATACAAATTTCTCCACTGACAAAACAACCATAAATCCTTTGATTATAATCTAATGCAGCGATGAAAGATGTTGCTTTCTTCATGCTCGCATGCATTTGGCAAAATAGGTTCACACTTCCAATTCTCTGGAATAAATGGAACATCACTAATTGATAAACCAGTGCATCCAAGGATGATTTTTTCTCCATTAAATCTCAGATGTGTTTTGCAGCTGGAGACATACAGTGCTGTGTATAAATGCACAGAGTGGAGTAAAAAATGAGCATACTTCAGATAGAGGGGGTTGAGGGAAAGGCCCCTCAGTAGCACCGCATTAGAGACCAGAGTCAGTACTATGAAAACATTTTCTACATTTTTTCCGCACAAAACTCTCACATTGTTCTCATCTGTGCAATTCTCAGTTCCCAAAGCTGCCCCCTTTGACCCAAGTACGTTTTAACTCAGCTCTTGTGCAATGCATTAGATGTGTGTGACATTACTCCCCACATTACAACAGCCAAAGTCACATCGTTACGCACACATGCATACAAGCAGGCACACAGACTGACTTAATTTTGTTAAGTGTGGAGAGGTCTGGGTTGAGGCTGGTGAACTTCTGGGCGAGCTTCCAGACGGTGATGATGAAAAAGAAGACGTTGAGGAAGATGATGCAGCACACAGGGCCGAAGAAACTCCAGATGAAGCCGTCTTTCAGTGACAGCCAGCAGCTACAGTTAGGAGGAAGGAAACAAGTGCATGACAGGGTTTTCTTCACAACATCAAGATAGGTAACAGAATTTCTCTGTAATCCGCCGATGTGCAATCACAAGCAAATGCAAAACATTTCATCTTTTCTCCACCCACTTACTGCTCCTTAGTGCCGTAGCCCTTGGGATTAACGATGGCAGATATGATGACAATAACAAGGGGTGTGCCATAACCAGCGATGAATAAGTATAGGGGCCGAATGGTGGCATTGAACACCAGGACCACCATGCGGTACAGCTGCACCCCTTCCAGCAGCATCCACATAAACACTCCCAAGAAGAAGATATGGAGCATTGCTGCAGCAAACCTGCAGCCGCCCTGCAATGCAACATAAACATATGAGAAAAGTAAGTATGGAGGGAAGTAGAGGAATGAAATGTCTCATGCTGTCTTTACATGGACTGCAGTAAACTTTGAATAAGATATTCCCATGTAAATATAATGTTCTGATGATAATGACCGTAATAAGATTATTAAATTAGTACATCAGCAATTTGTTATTGCGCTTCCTTAAGGTTTGTGGATTAACAAGATGACATAGAAGCTGCACAGGAAGAGATATCCTGACTTTAATTCCGCAGTATAGGTCAAGCTCTATAAAACACTAGATCCTACATTTCCTATAATGACACTTTCTCTGAACTGAAGACTGAACTGTTTTCACAGTCTAAGCAGTAGTCCTCATGACGAGTAAAGGGAACATCATGTTTAAAATCAGTGGAGCGCCCCTTTTAATATAGCAGAGATCCTCCTATTGTGCTGTGAAGGGTGGCTCTTTCATTAATAACTGGGCTCTGCTATGTAGTGTGTAAACAGGAAGATGAGTGGAATAGTTCAACCCATGTAAACATTTTAATGAAAATGCTGTCTTGTTAAGCATACGGTCAACAGTTGGATTACTGCAGTCCATGCTAAAGTCGCTGTTTGCTTGGACGAACATACCACAGGTTCGGTTTTCGAAATGCCAGCCAGAAAGATGAGGTCAGCCACGAAGAGGCAGACACAGAGGTGCAAGTGGATGGTGGTGCGTGTCCCTTGTATGGAGCGGCAGAACTTGAACGTCAGGATGCACAGTACCAGACACAGCAGGGACATGGTCAGCCCTATCTTTGTTATTAGTATGAGCGCAAAGGGATGCTAGAAGAGATGACATGTCAGACCTTAAGGTGTGTAATCATTTACAGCATAATGTGTGTGTTGTTTTCTTTGGAAGGGAGTAATTCTGAACACAAAACTGCTGTACGGACTGACATTATGCTCATGGCTGTGAAGCCTTATTAAAGTTCTGGGGAATAGAAAAAAATTCCCCCTCAATTAGAAATGGTGATATAGTTAACTCACTGTTCCATAGAGACATATTGGATTCATACTTTCAACACAACTGAACCCTTTGGCCTCAATTCACTTAAATGTGTCATGCTTCCTCTAAATCATGATATATGGATGTTTTGGAACAGGCACATTTTGTGCTTGATTTCATGTAACTCAAAGATATAAGTGTATTATTGTTTTTCTGTCTTGTTTTTAATGTATGGATGTGGCACCTGGACATTGACTCTGGCAATCCCCACCCCTGTATCTATTATCCAATAGGGTTTCTTGTTCCACCCTCTACCCAGTGACAAATATACACCTGTCCTAGGTTGACTATATATGTGTTTGCCTTATGCCTTTGTCCTCCTTTACTAAGTAGTGTTGAAACGTTGGCCTGTTTGCATCATTAAAGGCTGCAAATCGATCAGTATGCTCCAATCAAGCTAACTCTGGCCGCCATTTGTTGCAGGGAAGGTGGTGGACAGTCAGTTTTTCACAGCTTTTTTGCTGTGCTCAAAAATGGGGTTGATGGGAGCAGTGAAACTGCAAAGTTTCAGAAAGATTAATGCATCTTTAAAGCACACGAGAATCTGCAAAAGGGCAAAATGAAATAAAACAAGTGACACTTTTTCATTTGTTTCCAGTGAAAAAGATTGTTTCAATGATTTCTTTGGATGTTAAGACGTAAAAGCAATTTTCTCAGTGGAGAGTATCAATAAAATTCAAACATTAAACATCATGGGGAAATTGATATTTCATTTAGGTTTTTATGATGTGTGTGTTTCTTACCGTCATGGGATAGAGGGCCATAAGCACAGCAAAGCTGCTCAGATGTTCACATGTACACACAGTGTGTGTGGCATTGGTTTGTTGTTGATGGCAACCCTCTTCGGACCAGGCCCCTCTGTCATTCCAGTATGCACAGATGTATTCCACCTCAGAGGACTCCGCTGTCTCCTGATACACCAAAATAAAACCCATATAATCTTTATCTCTTTATATTCCATACAATGTACATACTGTACATCAGAGGAAGTGACACAACATTGAAATGAATGTAGGACAGGCAGGAGTACATTTAGATGTCTGAGTGTGATGTTCACAGGGCTGCTCAGGTTCTGAGTGGACGGGTTGGAGACCACAACAGACACAACTTTAGAGGAGATCTTGAAGGAGGAGGGATTTTTGGCATTTTTTTCATGTCCTTTGAGCTCCTCAAAGGAGTTGTTAACAGATTTCTCAAGGTTCTTGTAGGTCAACAATGCAGCCAGAGCAAAGCCTATAAAGACAATGAGAAATATGATGGTATTTAGTGATATATTATTTAATACATTATTGATACATGCCTCATTTGTCAGAAGAGAAGAGAAGAAGAGTTTACCAGGATATGTTCCAGTCCCAGCTGCTGTTGTCCAGTCAGTGTCGAGACGAGCATTTTCATTGGTCAGAAGGATTGGTCCAGTGGGTTGAGTCTTTCCCCTCTGAACTGCAATCTTTGCACCTACTCAAACAAATAACAAATTTCATATGGTAATCTCTCCCTGCACAGATAATGTTAATTACAAAATATGTCCTATTTTTATTTATTAAACTCTATATATTATCATCCAGGGAAAAGGCCTGTTACCTATCTCAGTGGTCTCCATCTCAGTACCGTTGCCTTTGAGCTGTGGACCAATGTGCCTAATGGACTTCTCCACCGTTTGGAGAAAACCACTCATGTCTTCCCTGTGGTTCAGGTGACCAGGGGACAGGATGGCCTCGATGGCTGTGAGAAGTTTCTGTCCATGTTGCAGGACACAGAAGGGGGAAATTGACAATACTGTGTGTTTATGTGCAAGACTGTGTGTGTGTGTTTGTATTTTGTATTGGCTTTTCTGACCTCCAGTAGCGCGTCTCCATCAGTCTTCCCCTCACTAGCATTGTGTGGGTTAGACAGAGCCAAACAGCTGTCTCTCATCATGGATGAAATGTCTTCCAGGCCTTTAAGAGACTGAGAGACAGATACAGACAGTGAGAGAGAGAATAATGAGACTATTCAGTATTTACTAAAGTTCATATATACCAAACTCTACAGGGCTGCAGGGTGTAAATAAAGGAAATTGCCCCTTCTGAAATGTTCTTTAGCAAGACACTGGAGGGTACTGTACTATAACTGACCCTGAACTAAGACCTGCATGGGACAAGTACAAAAATAAATCCTGCATAAAAACTTTACACATTTTGTTTATTTATGATTGTTGCAGTGCATTCATCATGCTAATAATTTGGTATCTAAACATGTGTTTTACCTGTGCAAGGCTGCTGTTGGGTTGGAAGGTTTCACAGTCAAGCTCTAAATGGAAAAAAGTGAAACATCAGATGATCATCATGCAAGACACTAAACACACATGAGTGACAGAGTTTGACATTTCACTGTGTAGCGTCAGAGAAGGAGTTCTGATAAAATCTACACAGCAAAGCAGCAGCACTGAACAGATACTCCATTCTTTATCTTGCAAGACATACACCACAGATTATCTGGAATCCGATGCAACACACACAATAACATAAAAGCAGGGCGAGCATTCAACACAAACGAAGAAGAAGAAACTGGGGCTGAAAAAATTGCAAGAAGTGCAAGATTCAGTGAACAAACAGTTCTATATGCATATGAGGAATATGAGGATATCGAAGCCATTGGATGCATAATTAATTTGAAAGTAAGGAAGTAATGGCAATGGAGGGGGGGCCGTGTATGCATACACTCACGTGAGCATGGAGTCCTTTCATTGCCATAGTGGGTGTATCCTTTTGGACACATGCACCGGTAACTCCCATTATTGTTCTTACAAGTGCCTTTTATTCCACAGAGGTCTTCTTTTTTCATTTCAGCTTCTTTGCATTCATCTATGTCTGCGAGAGGATAAAAAAACAGAGACATAAGAAATGATGGACATTCCTCAAGACATACACCACAGATTATCTGGAATCCGATGCAACACACACAATAACATAAAAGCAGGGTGAGCATTCACATCAACACCAACGAAGAAGAAGAAACTGGGGCTGAAAAAATTGCAAGAAGTGCAAGATTCAGTGAACAAACAGTTCTATATGCATATGAGGAATATGAGGATATTGAAGCCATTGGATGCATATTTAATTTGAAAGTAAGGAAGTAATGGCAATGGAGGGGGGCCATGTATGCATACACTCACCTGAGCATGGAGTACTTTCATTGCCATAGTTCATGTATCCTTCTGGACACATGCACCAGTAACTCCCATTATTGTTCTTACAAGTCCCTTTTATTCCACAAAGGTCTTCTTTTTTCATTTCAGCTTCTTTGCATTCATCTATGTCTGCGAGAGGATAAAAAAACAGAGACATAAGAAATGATGGACATTCCTCAAGACGTACACCACAGATTATCTGGAATCCGATGCAACACACACAATAACATAAAAGCAGGGTGAGCATTCACATCAACACCAACGAAGAAGAAGAAACTGGGGCTGAAAAAATTGCAAGAAGTGCAAGATTAAGTAAACAAACAGTTCTATATGCATATGAGGAATATGAGGATATCGAAGCCATTGGATGCATATTTAATTTGAAAGTAAGGAAGTAATGGCAATGGAGGGGGGCGTGTATGCATACACTCACCTGAGCATGGAGTACTTTCATTGCCATAGTTCATGTATCCTTCTGGACACATGCACCAGTAACTCCCATTATTGTTCTTACAAGTCCCTTTTATTCCACAGAGGTCTTCTTTTTTCATTTCAGCTTCTTTGCATTCATCTATGTCTGCGAGAGGATAAAAAAACAGAGACATAAGAAATGATGGACATTCCTCAAGGCCAATGATTTCGATGAGAATAGTATGAAATCTTAAGATTGCAGGGATTGCTGTAGCCCATGATGGAACAAACATCTCTGCAATGTAAGCAGGGGCACGGTCGTGTCAGTCTTAATGTCAGTAGTGTCGTTAGATGTCTTGCATTTCAAGTTAGTTAAGAGCTGTAATTGGAGCTGGCAGGAGGCAAGAGGAGGTGGCTTCGTGGTTAAGGCCAGACTACATGGAATTATAATATATGATGAAATGTAATGTCTATGACCTCTTTTAAGATCAGCTCGCTCAGGATGGGCAGTTTTTAATTTTGGAAATGTTCCTTATGTTTTGGAAACAAGCCAGTAAACATTTACTTCATCCCCTGCAAGTGAATTCACTGATCTCTTGCAGGGTTAATCAATTTGCGGCCTTTTAAATCCTGGTGTGTCCAGGGCCACTGGAGTGGATTTTCTATTTAAAAGCCCAACATTGGTCCACTCTCACAGGTGTAGTGTGGGTGTACAGAGCTACTTGATTGACACCTGCCTCACTCTCTTGTCATTTTTGTGGCATCTGTTGGGGTGAGTCAACTTACACCTTGATCATTCTGGTGAGTATATTGTTTCATAATTTCAGCAAAGTTTCATCACAGCTCCAGTCAACTTCAACCTGAGAAATGTGGACACAAAAAAGTAGACACTACTCACCTATGCAGTGTTTGAGGTCATTGGTGGGATTAGTGTACCCAGAATGGCAGGTGCACTTGTAGCTCCCAATCTGGTTAATACAATCTGCCTTGTGACCGCAGATGGTTTTGTTCTCGTAACACTCGTTAATGTCTGACAGAGGAACAAATGAAGACAGATGAGTGTTCAGACAAGAGAGAAACTCTGACACTGGTCGCATACACTAACACACACACTCACCTTGGCACTGTCCATCTCCCATTGTGAAGTTAACTTTGTTTTTATTTGCAAACCCATCCTTGCACTGACAGTAGTGACTGCCAACTGTGTTGAAGCACACCGCGCGTTCCCCACATCCTCCCTTGTTTTCTTCACACTCATTTATATCTGTAGATTTGGATACAAATACATAAATCAAAGAGAATATAATTATAGTGATTAATCTTACGCATCAATACATAATAGAACATAACATTTACTGTGACAGTGTCTTACATTCTTGTAAAAACTTAATTTAAAGCGATCTCTGTTAGCTCTTTTTCTTCCCACACTTCTGTCCACCATGATCACCAGTCTGTGGTTATATCATTGCTGTCAATGCAGTGTAATTATTTCTGCTGGTTGCTTGAAATTGTGGTGATCTAAAAATTTGAACCTCATCTACTGTTGTTTTCATTGTAATCCAGTCTTGATATGAGCAGTGCTTAAACGCCTAAAATGGAAAAATGAATTAAAATGTCAAAAAAGGCTGCTTTTCCTGCTAAACTCCAGTAAGAGGTATTGCATAATGGGAGCAACACTTCTTTCTGAGAGTGACAGTGGAGAGGGGTGGTTAAAATCAAAAGTCATGGGAGATTATTACCTTCACATTTGTTGCGATTATTGCCAAAGCCATCTGGACACTTGGAGAAACATTCCCCCAGCATACACATTAAGCCTGTGGGGAAAGAGAGAGGCCATTTAGGTGCATTTCACAGTTAAGGCAAAATCTTACAATGATGAGGAAGACACAATAAAGTAAACACTTAACACTTATCTAAAGGACACTACACCAAAAATAAATCTTTTTATTCAAAAAAGAATTTTTATTTATTTTAGAATTTTATTTATTTTTGTTTCTGCACCATAATACCACTCCTCCACCAGTGATCTATATGCTCAGTTAAGTTTCTCCACAACACACAGTAGCTAAAGACATTATCTCTATGTTGAAATATTGTCTCTTCAGGCTCCAAAATTTAGCATATTTACCAATTTATTGGAAAAGCTACGATTGTTTGGAACATTACATGGATCAACAACAGAAATGTGAATTATACTCTGGGATTAGTTAGAAGTTTCTATGAACTTTTAAAATACGTTTTGACTAATTTTGTACCATGACTTTCAGTCACCGCTGGAATCCATTGTACAGTAACTGCTGTGACTTCAAGTTGACTTCATCTGCCATCCTCCAGTGGAGTCATTTTCTTTATCTTGTTGTGTTTTAACAAGAGTGTGAAGGTGAGACTATGTGTGTGTTTGTGAGGTGTCCATATGGGTAACATGTGTATGTGACTGATGGTGTAACTACTTGCAGCTGTAATCCTCTGTTCCTCTCTCAGACATCAACACGTGCACAGAGAACAAGGATGTATGTCACAAAAATTTACTGCTTCATGTCTCCTTAAACCATCCCTTAGTAAAGCTAGTAAGTAAGACTAACTTGTGTGGTTTTTATAAAATATATTTTCATCAACAAAGTGTGTGGGGTGACATATAATTAAGGGGGAAGGCTTGTGGTCATAATTAGTAGTAGCTAGCTGTATGCCACATTTTGAATTACATGCATGTTCCTGATTGTGCAGTGTTATTTTGTTCTCTTCCACCCATGACTCCACCCCCTGTGCGCTACACACCAGAGCATGCACATGTCAGTCACATTTTGTGACTCATGAGTCGCTGGTAAGGCAGAAAACAGCGCCCCCCCACACATGGTGTTAAATACTCCCAGGTCCCTCTTCTGTGTTTCCCTCCATCACAATGAGCCCTCTGTTGCTCTGTGATGAAGCTGGAGCTCCCACAGAAACACCACTTCAGGAAGAACCAGACAGAGTTTGACAGTGATAGTGAGTGTGTATGACTGAGACTAACTTAATGACTCAATAACTGTGGGCAGAAACAAGGCCTGAAAATACACAAAGAGTAACTTTATGCTCTGCTCACAGCTGACTCGTTCACCAGTACACATTAACTGTCCTCTCTGTATGTCTCTTCTGTCTCACATGTCTTTATAAGCTGTTTTGTTCTGTCTCTTTCTCTTTCTGTTGCATGTAGCCATTATGTCTGGACCTGATAGTGAGGAGAAGTGATAAATACAGCCAAAGCTTTTTCCCAGTGATTAGTTTCATTTTTGCATACTTCTGTCTTTCAGTGCGTTGCGTCTTTTCTGTTCACATATGAGTATGCATGGCGTAAGAGTGACTGCAATTGCTCATAATCCCAAGACTTCATTTTACTCTGTTCAAAAGTTAGCTGAGACTGACTAACTGGTCAGTCACATGTTAACCAACACCTGACCTTCAAAAAGACAGAACTGAAATAGTGATTACATTTTTTTAGTAAACAACAAAATTACAATGAAGATTTTAATAAAAGCAAATCATAGAGGGGCTCCAATTTATGATCCAACATCCTCATAACATGTGAACAGAGACTCAAGCATAGGTCATGAGCAACTGCTCTTCTAAAAAAAACATCTTTGGACTCAGTACTGTTTTTAAGGTCATAAATCAAGGATTAGCTCTTCTGAAGAAAAACATCAACAGTTCTGTTCCCACAGAAACATGTTTACAAACTTAGATGGCATTACTCAGGAACTGCTGGACTACTTTGAGCAAAAATATTATTGAGACTTTTGATAGTATAATTTTAATTATCATCATCCTCTTGTATTCTCAAGTGGGCTTCCTACAGACAATACTCAACTTCTTATTTGTTAACATCCAAAAATATATTGCAACAAAACATAAAAGATGTAAATACAACATTTACATATTGTAAAGATGTTATGGCTAACAAGTTAACAAACAGTTGCCTCGTTATAGACAACACCAACTCCTGAGGGAAATATTTTACTCTTTCGCTGCTTAAAGGACTAGTGTGTGGGATTTAGTGGCATCTAGCGGTGAAGTTATAGATTGCAACCAAATGAATACCCCAACCCTCACCCTCCCCTTCCAAGCGTGTAGGAGAACCTACAGTGGCTGTGAAATTCACAAAAAACACAAAAGGAAAGGATTCAGGTTTGTCCATTCTGGGCTTTTGTAGAAACATGGCGGTGCAACATGGTGGGCTCCGTGGAAGAGGACCCGCTCCCTATGTAGATATAAAGGGCTCATTCTAAGGTAACAAAAATGCAATGATTCTTATTTTCATGGGATTAAACGCTAATTAAAACATACTTATGAATATTATCATTACCATTTCTGCCAAGTCTGTTCCACTAGATGTTACTAAATCTCACACACTGGTCCTTCAATGCTCCACTACGTTTACCAGCTAGTTTCTAACTCTGTGTCGTTTGGTGCCGGGCAGGTAGCATGCAGTGGGCTTTATCAGTATTTTTGCTGAAAACAGCGGACTGCTGCTGCTGCAGGAAACAACAGTGAGAGAGAACCAAAACAGTAAAGTCATGGGCCGTAAAACCAAAACAATAAGCTGAAAGACGCTATAAAGCTCTGTAGAGCTGAGGGGAACTTCAGAGTCATGTGATAATTATCTGTGGCTTCGTAACAGAGATTTCAGGCACCATTACACTTATATAGTTTTTATAGGCTATATAACATATACTGTAGTTAAATGTTATTTGATAGTGCAGTAACACAAGTATCGTCTGGATATGACATATATGTACTATACACAGTGTTACACATGTCTTAATAATAAGGTGAAGTAAAAATACGCAAACCGTTATATGAGGTTACTCACTGCAGCCTAAAATGGTGTAACCAGTACAGGATAAATATTTATAGCAGTGGTGAGCTTCTAAAATTTGCCTAACAGATGTATGAACCACAAAAACCACCACTAAGGTTTGTGCTTTTTGAGGCAAAACTTATAGGTTCCTCTTCTGCTGAGTTACCATGTGTCATTAGACCTCTAAACAGTACCTCAGCTCATTCAGGCTCAGTCAGAGTTTGGGTTTATTTTACTTCGACAGCCTGATGATCTGATCTGACTGACCCGATCAGTGCTGCAGCATCAGTTCTTACTACACTGTCTGACCTGAGCCCACACACCACAGCGGCAAACACAGCTGGACGGCTGTGTAGCGCTCACTCTCTGGTCTCTGGTCATTAATATTTGCTTATGTATTAAGAATCTAAGGTTTCTAAAAATGCCATCCCATCTGGCCTCATTTTTATAAGTCATGACTACTGTTAATAGTTGTCAGTGGATGAGCCTCCTCAAAAGTGAGAAACTCAGAAATTGAGGCTACTAAAGAAATAAACTCAACCAGTTTTACTATAGCTGCCACATAATCCTAAAAAGCTGTGTGTCTAATTGAAGCAAAAAGTAGATCGAGGAGTTAAAAAATTTCAAAACTCCCCTGTACTTTTTTTTTTTTTCCAACCTTAACATACCCACCCAGTCACACACTCACACACACACACACACACATTGTGCTCTCATTGATAGACTTACCCAGGATAAGTAGCGCCTTCCCAGGCCCCATGTCAAACTATATCCCCGTACAGCTGATGACTTTATCAAAACTATGAATTAAATGTAAATCTGATTGATGTCCTGTAATAAAATTGTGGGTCCTTTCATAAAGTTAAAGAAATAAAAAGTATTGTTCAGACTTCTCAGAAGGAATCACAGTCCAAGGTCCATGAAATCCACAAGGTTTGAGACACAAAAAAGAACACTTAAAAGATAAATCCTTTCTGTGGAGGGTGATTCTGTATGTGGCAGGCAAAACAAGTGTGAACCTTCACCAGCTTTCCTCCTCTCTCAGATTCAGACTCTCAATCTGAATACGCCCCTTTCTCTCTCTCTCTCTCTCTCTCTCTCTCTCTCTTTTCCTCCCACTCACTTATCTGTGCGTCCTTGTCTCTCTCTCTCACGTCACTCTTTCTTGGTCTTTTTTTTTCACTCCATATCTTTCCGAGTGAACACATTTTTCACACTGGCACCGTATCACATTGCTTACACAAACCCCCTCTCTGTCTACAGCGTCTTTCACATTTCGCTCTACGCTCCAGTGAGCTCTATTTCAGGAGCTATTCACAACACTCTCATGAGGGACTGAGAAAGGGGGGTCGGGGGAGGGGGGCAGAAACTAAAGAGAGGGCGATGACTAACACTCACTCTAAACAGCTGCTGCTGTACTTGAGTTTTGCCAGTAAGTAATATTATATCTGGTCCCATTCTCCCACACTCCTACTCTCCGTCTCCTCCTACTTTTCCTCCTTCATCCCCCTAAACGCTCAGCCCTTCACCCAATTCCAGTGACGAACCCTCTGCATTTTATCAACCCCCCAGACAGCAAAACGCAGACTGGAGACAGACGTAGGATGACCCCTGTTAAAGTTAAATCCTCTACAAACCATAATGATGTGGTTCAGTGGAAACAGGGTCATATAAAGAAACTCTTCAAGGAATCCTAATAATACCACAAAAATGTTTGGATTTGATTACTTTCTTTTGGTGAGTAACCACATGGAAAGATAATCCAAAACTCAAAATGCAGTAACTTTTAACTGCTGCTACTAACTGTTAGCTAAGCCCTGTTGCCCTCACTTAGGCTGCTGTGCTAAGTGTGTCAAGAAAGTACAGTGATAACAATGACAGACTCACTCGAAAATTTCAGTAAATTTTGAAACAGTGGTACTTGATTTCAGACATGCAGTCTTCTCATTTCTAGTCTGTGACTGTCTGAAATGGAAGGAGTAGATTTTATAAGCTGTAGCTAGCCAGCTAAGCTAATGTTAGTTGATGACTTTTTACCATTTTCAGTTGACTTGTCTTAAAACAAAAGGGGTCAAATATACCCCTGATGGCTACATATGATATCGTATTGTATCGAATTCAGCACTAACTGGGTCATTCTTGGTATTTGGTACTTTTTGTGTCCCCAGTAAACATCATAAAATGTTGAACAACATCAGTGTTAAAAGCTTTTTTTAAAAAATAATTAACACTATTTTAATTGAATACATATTGAATTTGATCAAAATTATTAATTAAATTAAATAATAAAATGTCCACAGGCATGTGTATTCCATTTTCATGATGAATATATAAGATTTACAATGAAAACCTGTTATACCATGGTCTGGGTGAATACTCAGTTCTGATTGGCTGCAAGGTGTTCATTAATAATTCCTGATAATGGACACCTACTACGTAGTTCCAGTGAAACTGTCTGTTCACCGTTCTAAATTAATGCGCTGGCTAAAATAAGTAACCATAGCACACAGTCAAGTGACTTCAACATGTCTTTTAAGCTATTTGGAGAATATGGCAACTTTGATGACTGTGATGCAGCTGAAGAAAGAAATTGAAAAGAAAAGGGAGAAATGGCACAAAGAGTTAACACCGGGAGAATTAAATCAAACAGAAGATGAAAAAGATCAACACAAAAAAACAATGAAAGGGGCAGTTAATACCTTCACTGCCTCTGAACACTGCAGGATGGTGACTAACACACAAGCTGCAAGAAGTACACTACCCCTCTGATCTCACTGATTTTATGTATCACATAAGCGATCATCTCACATCCCATTCATTATTCAACTCGCTTCTTCAGGCTGCAGCCAACAGTACACATGGCCTATCATTAGTTCATGAAAATCTCGATATTAATTTGGGGACAATGACATGGCTGGATAGCTATCCCGTCTTGTTGTTAAACATACTGTCAAATTATATTTACGGTTTGTCAACCGTACGCAATATTATTGACTTTGAATCTTGCTAGCATAATGTTAGTTTTCTGGCTCATAACTGAGCCAAAGGGTCATATTAGCTGAGTGGACTAGAAATATCTCCCATTGCCAAGTCGTATCTAAGATTTGTTCTGTTTACTGAAGTAGTGAACAATGTTTCCATTGCATAAGAACCTTATGGGATGGTAATGATTGTTCCAGGTATTAGTCAAATCCTCAGGTGTTACCGGGGAAACTGAACTATAGCTTGTGAAAAACTTTAGATTTTGATTGCAAAATGCATGAAAATAATATACTTAATTATTTTTCTTTGGTAAGTGACCATGGTGTAGGCGAGATAATGCCCTTTGAGGTGTCCATAATCAGGAACTAATGGACTCCGAAGAAGCAACTGTCTGATACACAACATCCGTTAATTCCTGAAAATGGACACCTCGTCGGGCATTATCCCTTACATGTAATATAGCCTCAACTCTGATAGCATTCAGGACTAGCATCCACACAATCAGGAAATACTACACACTAGATATGCTAGTCAGGAAGGCAGTTTAAAATGTAACCCCATAAACGAATGCAGTTAATTAGTGTTGTTGGCCTATGGTAACACTCACACCATGTCCACACTAAGCCAGCTAAATTCATAAATGCATCTTTCTCTCTCCGTTTTGGCCCTCCGTCCAGACTAAAACTGTGTAAATGTGAAAACAGCGACTCGGCTATCTACCACCCTTCTCTTGCTGAAATTGTTATCTGCTTGCAATAAACAAAATGTCAGGTAGTCGTCGCGGAAATGGAAATAGCATAGCGTTTCTTCTTCGCTGGTTTTCAGTGGCTGACTCGCTCATCTGTCCTTCGCACATGCCCAATAGGAGGAGAATTACCCGTTTCTGCGTTTTAATGCGGACAGAGGTATTTGCAGAAATGAGCTGAAATGCCTGGTGTGCATGTGATAATTCATGTAGACACAGTCTCAGCTACTGTTGTAGGTTGTAAGCTTGTTGGCCGGACATGCTGCAGCATATATAATAGCATACATAAGGAGACAAGCACACTGTTTAATCAATTTCTTACACTTTTGTTTGTGTATTTTTGGTTTTCAATTATTTTAGCTTATTTTAGCTTCTTTTTATTTCCAAATTTGACACTTTTTAATTGTATTTAAATGTCATTTTACATTGCCTTTTGTTGCTTCTATATTCTGTCTTGATGCCTTTTATGCTCTTCATTTAGTACTTTGAACTGCCTTGCTGAAATGTGCTATGCAAATAAACTTGCTTTGCCTTGCCTTAATACAGAAATCCCCCTCCAAACTCTATTTGTCTTTCTGTGTGGGGAAATCCAAAAACTTGAAAAGCCTGATGTACCTAATTGCTAATTTATGATTGGACAACAAAGAATATTGCCAGTTTTGTCCTTTAATAAAAGAAGAAAATGCTGTAGGTAGGACACTGTGGTGTAAGTGCTAGGAAGGAACATGTAGCAGAGTTCCGTTCCACTTTCTGATGCAAGAACACAAAAAACAAAGATGCGAAGTACAGCAACTGTGGGGGGGTGGGGGGAGGGGCAGAGTGGTGTGTAACAGAGTGAGGCTGAGCAGAGGAAGAAACATGTTTGTTTATGATCTCATGGTCATCATGATGACAGTGCAGCATACAAAAACCAACCTTACCACATAAGATTTTCATCAAACTCTATCTGTTGATTAGAGTATTAGCCCATGTTGCATACTATGTTGTTTGTGGTGGTGGAAAGGAAGCAACTGGTCAACAACTTTTTAACCAGTGAGCAAAATGGTTGCACAACACACCGTAACGGTTGCACAGTGTCAGCAATTTCTATAAGAAGCTGGGTGTGTAATCTCTGCCTTTCTCAGCTCATACGCAGTGAGAGAAAAGCTAGCTGATATGACCTCTTCTTTCCTCCCTTCAGTCTCTCATTGTCTCTCGCTGTCTTGGTTTTTTAAGTATCATCTTGACTCTCTGTCATCATTTTTCATCATATTCCTGCAGACAGAGGGCCAAACACATGGAGACAAACGAGCAGACTCATGGAGACAGCAAACCACCCACACATGTAGACAGGAAAAGGATGAGAGAAGTTCATGTCCCTTTCGCATCTTTAGTAAACAAGAGGCTAAATAATAGCAGGCGCAGCATGCAAACAAAGCGTTAGTGTGTGTGAATCTAATGTGTGTATGCGTGTGTGTGAAGGGAATATATCTATTGAACTGTCTTCATTTGTTTATGCTTGTGTTTCAGTGAATGTCAGTTTATGAAATGCAACTGCAATTTTCTCTGCAACTGTACAATGATATGCTTCAGTGTCTCTACATGGAAAAAGATCCTGTCGGTGTGTGTGTGTGTGTGTGTGTATGTGTGTATCAGAGGAAGCATGTTATTTAGACAGGACTAACAAGTATCACAGTCATAAGTAAAGCTGGACATGTAGTTAAGGCCTCAGTTTATTTTGTTACTGGTTTCATAAGTATGTGACATTTCACATTTTCACTCCTTTAAAATAGCTGCACTGACACGCTACCCTAACCTCCTTTCATTACCACATGGTATACAAACAAGTACACAAAATGGCTGATCATGTCTTAATCTAAATTTATCCATCTGTAGATCTGTAGACAACTACACCACAGACATGCAACACAGATGCAGATTCATCTTTCAGAAACATGATGTAACTCTTCCCTCTTCCTCCTGAAAAGTTGGTGTCCTGAACTACAGTAAACTTTAAAAACACCTGAATTCAGTGTTCCACAGGGACCAGTACTCGGTCCACTTTTGTCTTATGTTTACTTAATGCCCTTGGGTCATATTTTCAAAAAACACAACATAATGTATCACTGCTATGCTGATGACACACAAATCTATCTTTCTGTAACAGTCAATGATTCCTCCCAGCTGGTTAAATTAGAGACATTTGACATTAGAGACAATTTCTTGCATTTGAATGCACACAAGACCGAAATGTTAGTTGTTGGTCCAGCTAGATTCACATCGCTTTTTACATATTTTTCAATTAATCTTGATGGCTGCACAATTTCTCAAACCCATACAGTTACGAACCTGGGAATAGTATTTGATCCCTATCTTACATTTGAGCCACACATCAAATATATAACACAAACCGCCTTCTTCCACCTTCGTAAAATAGCCCAAATATGCCCCATTTTATCAAATTCAGACGCTGAAATCCTCGCACATACCTTCATAACATCTAGAATAGACTTTCTCTGGCCAACCTAAGACAGCAACAAAAGGTCTCAAACTTGTCCTGAACGCAGCTGCCAGAGTCCTCACAAGGTTTAAGAAGTTGGATCATATAACGCCGGTACTGATGTCTCTGCATTGGCTACCGGTTCACGCAAGAGCTGAATTTAAAATCCTCCTTCATACCTATAAGGCTTTCAATGGACTGGCTCCTTAATATATCTCCAGCCTTGTTGCTCCATATACTTCATCACATCCATTACGTTCCCTTGATACTTAACTGTGCCTCGCATTAATAAGCACTCTGGTGGTTGAGCCTTTGCCCACCGAGCTCCACTTCTCTGGAATAATCTACCACTGCACATTCAGGAGGCAAGCTCTGTTGATACTTTCAAATCCAGGCTAAAAACAGATATTATTTCTGTTTACTGTGAGCTCTCCTAATTTCACCGGCTGGGAACCCAAATCACTGACTGTTTTCCTCCTTGATGAGAAGCTACCCCAACCCTGTTATGGTGATATGATCTCTGTTTTTAAAATTACTAACCTCAACCTTGCTGTAATATTAACATTACTACCTGTGTATGTGTGTGTGCGTGTGTGTGTTTATTTTTACATGTAATATTGTGTTTTTTCTGTCTTTATTGACTTATTAACTGTACAGAGATTCTCTGGGTGATGTGCACTTTAAATGAAATGAAGCTGAAGTTGAAGTTGAGATACAAGTGAAGTCACCACTCAGCTCCCTGCAGGAAGACAGCTTGACTTACTGTGCTACACTACTCACTAATACTGTGAAGAGGAACTTTGTTCTAAAAGCACCCTTTAAAAACACACACCACTGCTTCTTTTTAAGGAGCATGCAACATAAAGTTTAGTGTACCAAACGTCAGATCTAGATGTAACAACATGTGAATCTCCAACACAATCAAGATTTGTAGATTTGCAGGAAATAAAGCAGCCTTGTATTTAGCTTGGAGACAGTGTGTTTCTTGTTTTATCTAGTTGTGAAGGATTTATCAGAAGGAGAAGTATCATTACGCAAAACTCAAATCAGAAGATTTGATCAGATTAACACCATTGAGTGTGTGAACTGCCTGAACTGAAGTATGATGTATTCCGAGGCCAACAGTAATAATCATGACCCATGGTTGTCAAACTAAACATATATTGTTTATACTGATTAACTTACAATGAAGACTGGAAAATAGCTAGAAAGATGTGCAGTGTGTGTGTGTGTGTGTGTGTGTGTGTGTGTGTGTGTGTGTGTGCGTGCGTGTGTTCACTGTATTCCTCATGTTGTCTCTTTGTAAACACAGTCACATTGTGGGGACTTGCCTCCCTTTTGGGGCCGAAAAGCAAGTCCCCATAATGTAAATCATTCATTTTAGGGTGAAGACTTTCTTAAAAGTTAAAGGATCAGTGTGTGAGGTTGCAGATCTCAATATCTCACTCTCCCCTTCCAAGTGTGTAGGTGGCCACGAAACCTGCAAAAAAAGACATGAAAGGCCCTATCTAGAGAGGTTAAGTTGTTAAGTGGTTACGTTTGGGGTAAATCCACAGGAAATCATTGTAAACCAGTGTGATATTCTCTGAAGTCATGGAAACATGGCTGTGTGTGCAGGCGTGTATATTTATGCGCAACACAAACTCAAAAAGCATTTGATTGTGGTCTTGCTTTGTGACCAAAGTTCACAAGTAACACAAATTCAACACCAGAGGAGCAGAGAAAGCACTGAAGATTCCATAAAAACAAAACAAATGTCTTAATTTTATTTACCATCAGTCAAACAGTCAGTAAGTTGTCTGTAAATTGCACTCTGGGTTAGCCTATGCCAGTTTAAATTAATTTTGTTGTCTCAGCAGCCAGACACATTCAGAGAAGAAAAATAACTGTTGTGTACCATCACAGCTCTAATTTCTGAAAGATGCATGATATGTAATCGAAGAGTAGACAGTATTTTAAATAACTGTTTTTCAAAGTCAGGGTCTTAATCCACCCATGGATCATGAGAGAGTTTGAAAAGGTCCCCAAGGGATCATCAATAAATGAAATATTAATCAACTGTTGTCAACTACAGACAATCTCTCAGTAAAATATAATTCTTGCAATCCCCCAGTTGCCCAGAAATATAGTGTTACTTTATTCATGTCTCATGCTCTAGTCTACAAGAAACACACAATGTTGTGGCATGATATATGTTTCATCACAGTAGTATAGTGTTGAATTTCTGTATAATGTTATAAATGTTAAGGAATGAAACTTTAAAATACTGACAGATGACTCAATGTTAATACATAGAGCAGCTGGCACACAAAACACACACACACACACACACACACACACACACACACACACACACACACACAGATCTTTCCATATGGAAACAGAGCAGAGTAAATGGATCATAATCACACAGTTCTAGTCGCTGTCGACATCCTGAGACTCAGTCAAGCACAGACAGAAAAACACAAAATCTGAGCACTGATCTTTGAGGGGAAAAAAAAACTTTTCACTATTTTTTCTCCAAATCTGAGATCCTTTTATTTTATTTTCCACCAGTCCAAGAGCACAGTTGAAACGATAGCAAAACCTGATGAATAAAGAGGTTCACTTTTTCTGTTGCTGTTCCTCTAAATTACAACATCCTCCTATGTCCCCTCTCACATCCTTTTTGAACACCTCTTTGCTTCTCTCTTTAATCTCACTCTTTGACCCACGAGTGACATCACTTCTCATTGCTTTGTTTTTTTTCCTATGAATTCAACTCCAAACATAACCAAAAATAGTAGAGCCTGGAGGTTATGGGTAGCAGGTTGTGCAGATTATTGCTTATCTTGAAAATGTGTAGAATTTTTTTCTTTTTTCAGGTTTAATTACTGTAAATGGCCTGTTATGAGTAAATAGTAAATCTGTTTTCATATGTCATAATTATTGATGGTAGGTCACTGCAAAACTACTGGTCTATTTATTTATATCCCAATGATAGTAATGACAATAATTGCAAAGAAAATAACTGACTGAACAGACTGTTCTAACTATAGAGTTGGTCTCCTGTTGTTTTATGAACACAATTAACAGAACACATTTTTAAAGCACTTTTTAATAATTAAAAAATATACATATATATTTCAGATTTTAGTCTAAATTACATTAAAACATATATTTTTTTGGGGGGGTTAACAAATACAAACAGTAAAGTTACATGGTGTACTGTGCTGTACCAAACTTGCTGTGTCTGTGGCTTTCGATCAGACTGCGCGCCTCCCTCTTTCTTCTGCTTTTATAGCGAATATTTTTAACCAGAAGTGCTGCTTTTTTTTTTTCTGCGCCTCAAGTGTGTGTACTTGTGACACTTCAAACACCAATATATTCTAAGGGGGCGGGTTACACACACACATTGACAACTGTGGTTGAGATACTCACAGTTTACCTCAAAACACATAGAAGGAACAACTTTTGTGCAATACAGGAAAGGTCATGATCACAGGACATCCTACCACTGCGTTTTTTATTTACAGTGCTCAGCAACAAGTGGCAGCAACAAGTCTTTGATGGAGCTGGCTGCATTCTCATGCCAACCACTGCTGAGTGCCACTGACAACAGGGGTGTTATTATGTCTTATCCATACATACGGCCACCCTACTATTAAATCTGTTAAACAAATATAAGCAGAATAGAAAGGGCTTTTAAGAGAAACAAAATTCATCCCCAAAACACATCAAACTAAGACAAACATCTGTTCTCTCTGTTATCGTGCCTTATCTGCTGAAGTCACTCTATGATGTGGCAGGGGAAGTGGCCCTGAATCTCCTGTTTTAAGACCTGAGGGATTCTGAAACAGAGAAATCTGTCTTTGTCTCAGGAAAGTGAAAGTGACAGCCCTACGGTCTATTGTTTGTAGATAACGATTTTATTCTTCAGTTTACTGAAACCACGTCATGGTCCTGGGTCTCCAAAAACTCCTGCGGGAGCCGGGCTTTAACAGCCCTCTGTGCCTGTTAAAGCCATTAAGACACAACTGAAGCAGGAGCCAGTAGCTCTTCTATGCGCTATGTGTGAACAGTTTGCAACAGCTTCAAAGGTGTGAAAATGCAAGCAGAGGACAGAAACAGCAGAAGCAATAAATCTCACAGTGCATACTCAAGCAAATCTCTTATCAAACCAAGGTTTTATAACATTTGCTCACGTATTTCAGCACTTGTTTAATCAAGTTTAGAAAAAAAAATACAGAATTCAAAATTTTAACTAAAAATGTCTCTTAAGGCAACAGTTCTCAACCTTTTTGGCCTGTGACCCATAAAATTAAGCATTATGGCCAAAGTACTTGAATCTTTTGTAAATTACCAATTAAAACTGTTTTTATCTGATAATAATATTCTCCATGAATGTCAGTCAGGTTTTACATCAGGTCATAGTACAATAATAGCAGCTATGCTAGTTACTAATGATATCATTAATTCTTTAGATAGTGAATGGCACTGTGCAGCTCTGTTTGTTGATTTGTCTAGAGTGTTCGATTCTGTAGATCACAAACTGCTATTGGTTGAAGAACTATCCATCTGAAAGAACTCAATATGTCTTGTAAAAAAAGACTATACCTCAGCCTCATTTACAGTGAACAAAGGTGTCAGTGAAGGATCTATTTTAGCCCCTATCTTATTTTTATAAATGACTTACGTCATGGAATAAGTCCAGCTAAGATACGTTTGTACACTGATGACACAATCATTTGTACTGTGGCACCATCTTTGAATCAAGCTATAGAGCTCTTACAGGATGTTTTTCAATCAATGTAACTTTCAATGTTAAAATTAAAACTGGTCCTAAATTCAAAAAAGACCAAATATATGACCTTCCCCTGTTCTTGCTCTACAGCAGCTGATCCCACTATCTTGACATTAGAAGGTACATGTATAGAAAGAGTCACTTCTTACAAATACCTAGGCATATAGCTTGATGAAAAGTTGGCTTTTAATGTGCATATTGATTATCTATTGAAAAACCTTAGGTCCAAACTGTTTTTTTTAGTTCAGAAAATGCTTTCCTTTGAAAGCCAGAAAGAAAATTGTGCAAAGCTCATTTCTATCTGTATTAGATTATGATGATGTGATTTACATGCATGCAGCTTCATCCTTACTTACTAAAAATGGATTCTGCATTTCACGCTGCATTACGTTTTATAACAAGTGCAGGCTCACGCACTCACCATTGCATTTTATATGAATCTTTAGGATGGTCCTCTCTCTACCAGAGGAGATAAATACAAATGTTGCTATTTATTGTCAAGACATTGTATTTTTATAGTACTAGATCTACTAATCAGATTATTTTAAATGTCACCAGTGTGCACTCAGAGCTTGGTAAAACTGTTCTCTCCTTTTATGCACTCTGGGCATGGAATGAACTGCAAAATACCATTATCTCAGAAGCGCTCCCTTCTGTGGATACCTTTAAAGGTCTTTTACAAACAGCCCTGTTGTGAACATGTTGCTGTTTTATATAACCTTGACTTGAGTTGGACTGTGTTATGGATATTGATGGTTTGGCCTGTATGCCTCCCTTCTTTTACTCTTTCCCTTGTGTGGCCTTTATACATTGTATGTGGTCTATCATGTGAGATTGTTTTTTATGTGAAACTGCTTATGCTGCTGTCTTAACCAGGACTCTCTGGATCCTGTATCTCAATGGGAGCTTCCTGGCCAAATAAAGGATAAATAAAATTTAAAAAATATCTACTTGCGACTTCTTGTCACAGGGGATGGCCTTAGAGTGGACATGAGTAGTAATTATGAGTAGTAGTAAACTACTTAAAAGTAGCAATCACTTATAATCACTTATATATCATGCTTTGCAAACTGCGGATCAGTGAAATCGACAGTTGCTAGCAGCTAGCCAGACAATGAATCGAGGTCTGACCTGGACTAGCAACAAAGTATGTTGCCAGTATGTTCTGGCCACCTGGTGAATGAGTCCAATATTCACTCTTCATTTAGCTCTGTGTTGATCTCCACCACTTTGTTCACCCAATACATTCTCACTCCCAACTCGTCACATATCGACACTTGGTCAGGACCCCCTGGCGTCACTTTTAAACGCACAGGGTACCCCTTAGCGTCATTTTTCAATGTGCAGTATCACGGTAGTCACTGTTAAAAAATCATTATATTCTATGGTGTGACAACACGGTGGTTAAGGTCTGGTTAGGCTTAGGCACAAAAACCACTACAGAAATGTAGCAGTACGACATCCTGCCGTGGCTGAATGCAGGCAAGTCTGCCGCTCTGCACTTTACCTGGTGCATTAGCCTATCAGTGCAGAGGGTGAGGGGATAAAAGGAGGCTGTGTCCCTCCCTCACCCTCTCACTTCCTGACTTGAAGGCCCTCCCACTTCCTGGCCTTTCACTTCCTCCTCTGCTCTCCATGCGGGTAGGTACGCGGCTGCATTGTCTGTAGTTTGTTGCTTTAGTTCTTGTTAGCCTGGGTATTAAACTGCTCACCTCTGTTTTTAGTGGTCCATGGTGTGATTGTGATGAGCGCCATTGTTTTGCCATAAGCAAGTAAAGCACTCAGGTATGGACTTAATGCTATAACAATAGCCTGTTAGCCCAGGTATTGAACACCTTACCTGTCCGTTTTTCATAGCGGATCCTGAACACATCACCGGCGCACCACAGATGCTCCGGTTAGCACTGAGCAGTGCAGAGCCTCCTTGTCAAATTTCATAAGCTTAAATCTTTACCCATAATATTGTGTCAGCTCTCGTATCACCACAGAAAGATCATGGTTTGGGTTAAGATAAAAAATAAAATAAAAACGGCAAGGTAGTCTCTAACCGTGCTCTGTGCTGACTCTGTGCTGATTCGATTCTGTGCTGATTTCCAACTTTCTGCCAACAAACATTACAAACCTTCCACCGACCCCTCCACCTCCTAATAAGAAAGTAAGTCAGCTTATATAGATGTCATGTGAAGTAATTTACGTCACTTCAGAAATCCTGATATGATACGTATTGTTGAAATGTTAATATGCTCTGTATTACAGGTGTTGAAATGTACATATTCAACGTATCTGTGGTTTGCAGAAACATACAATGCCAATGTTTTATTCTGGCGACCAGGCTGAAATTTGTCACCTTACTTAGACGTCATCGGTTTCATAGTGTCTATTTCAGACATTGTGGGAGCTCAGCAGGAGTCTAGACTACCCTGCACGTTAAAAAACTACGCTAAAGGGGTATCCAGTGCATTAAAAAGTGAAGCCATGGGGGCACTAGAGCGCACGTTATGGTGTGGACACACTTTCTTAGAGCTCCCGTCCGATACATCGAGATTCAAGCAATATAACATTTCTCTGCTGCTTTCACCTGCTAAAAAGGTCGGGCATTACGTTCATTTTTCATTGGAACACTTATGGCTACCAGGAAAGACCAGAAACAGCAGTCTAATGCCAAAAAAGCACCCTCTGCAAACCCAGCACATGAGGCAAATGCTAGCGTGGGCATCGCGGGTAACAAGGATGCTCCAGAGCCGACCCTGCCAGTGGCCAAGGCAAACGCAGAGACATCTGTCATCCTCGCGGCTATAAACGACATGAGTAAAAGGATGGAAGACCGGTTCAACAACCTGAAGGCGTCCTTACAAGCTACTCAGACCACCTTGACCGAACACTACTCTTGGATTTCTACTATGGAAGTGGCCTGCGGTGACCATGACACCAGGCTAACCCAGCTAAAGCAACAATATCTGCCATTAGATGCGAGTCACAGATTGCTCCAGGAGAAGATCAGCGACCTCGAGGCACGCTCCAGATGCCAGAATATCAAGGTGGTGGGCCTACCAGAGAGAGTTTTTCTGCGTGATTTGCTGGGTCCTGCTCACTTCCCCACACCGATAGAGGTTGATAGAGCGCACAGACTGGGGCAGCCACCTGACGCCGGGGCACGTCCTCATGTCACGATAGCAGCATTTTTCAGAAGAACCTTTGAGAAGCTGCCAGACCTCTCAAACACAACTTTAATAGTCGCCAGGGACCACAACGTAATACTTGACTTACATCTGGACAGGTCAACTAGCAAAATATGTAACCCTTCGAATGCTTCTACGGTCTTGAATAACCTTATCAGTACCACTAACTTAGTGGACATATGGCGGCTCCAACACCCGCAGGATAGGGAATATTCTTTTTTTTCTAGTAAACACAAATCGTACTCCCGTATCGAATTTTTTTTATTGGATCCTAAACTCATACCAAATGTTACAAACACTAAATACTATAACATCTTGATTTCGGATCATGCCCCAACCTCCATTACTCTTAATTTTAAAAAACCCAGGCAGTGCTCCTCATGTTGTCTCCGCCCATCCTTATTAACAGATGAGAATTTTTGTAAACACATATCAGTAAAAATTACAGAATACCTTGAGAACAATGACACCTCAGATGTTTCGGATTCCAGTCTGTGGGAAACTTTTAAAGCTGTTATGAGAGGTCATATTATTGCATGTGAGGCGACTCTGAAGAAATCGAATAAAAGACGTTTAGATGAAATTGACTCGGAAACTTGTATGATGCTAATATCTCACTCTTGTTGAAGCCGGACAGAGATGAAACCGAGCCTTCATCATATCGTCCAATTTCCATGCTCAACTTAGACTTTAAGATATTCACTAACATGCTTGCAAAAAGGTTAAATCAATGCATAGAATCCAGGGTTCTGGAGGGTTCTGGAGAAGTTTGGTCCCGCTCCATCCTTTATTTCATGGGTGCGCATGATTTATGCCCAACCTGTGGCATCCGTTCTCACTAACCTGGATAGGTCACCCTCCTTTCTTTTGCAGAGGGGGACGTGGCAGGGGTGTCCCCTCTCGCCGCTCCTCTTCGCATCGGCGATTGAACCCCTGGCAATTAGAGGGAGCATGTCCTAATTAAACCTATATCATTAGGTGGAGTTGATCATAAAATTTCCTTATACGCAGACGACGTGGCCCTTTTTGTATCCGACCCTGAACAATCAATACCACATTTACTCCAGCTTGTCAATTCTTTTGGGGAGGTCTCTGGTTACACTATTAACTGGCAGAAGAGCGAGCTCATATCTATAGATAATGACCTGGACCCACAATTTCTGTTGTCTACACACTTCAAAATAACCTCTGATTATGTGAAATACCTGAGCATTAAAATATCAAAAAAACCAAGCTCCCTTTTCAAATTGAATTTCACAGAAAAATTGAAGAAACTCAAGGAGAACATAGAAAAATGGAGAACTCTGCCTTTATCCTTGATTGGACGTGTAAACGCTGTCAAGATGGTCTCACTACCGAGATTTTTGTATTTGTTTCAAAACATACCTGTTTTTATCCCTAAATCCTTTTTTAAGCTCCTCGACTCCATTATCATACCGTTTGTTTGGGGGTACAAAGCGCATAGGATTTCTAAAAGCCACCTTCAAAAATCCAGAGACTGTGGGGGTCTCGGTCTGCCGTGTTTTTTACATTACTGCTGGGCTGCCAATGTCAGAGTTATGGTGTACTGGCAGTATGGCTTTGAAAGCGGGGACAGATTCACTCCGCCTCCTTGGCTGGCTATTGAAAAAAGTTTAACCCACAATACTTCTCTCCCTGCTCTCCTCTTCTCTTCCCCAAGACCACCCATAGCCTATAGGAAGGATCATTTTGTTCTGTTAAATACACAGAAGATCTGGAATCAAATTAGAAAGTATTTTGTGCTCCCAAATACCTCGATGTATGCTCCAATTTGGCAGAACCATGCCTTTTTACCTTCCCTTACAGACACAGCCTTTAAAGAGTGGAGCTGTATGGGTGTTGTCAGCTTAAAAGACCTATATGTTGATGGACACTTAGGCTCCTTTGAACAATTGCAGTCCAAATTCTCTCTTTCAAAATCTCAGTTTTTTAGATATCTGCAATTGAGACACTATGTCCTACAGGCTACTAGGTCATATCAATTACCACCTGAAAATAATGCTTTGTTCAAATCCCTTCTCAGCCCCCCAGAAGCAAAACACCTGATCTCAGAGCTGGTTTGTTACTTCTCAAGTACTCTGCATTTGTCTACTACTAAAATTAAACAAGCCTGGGAAGATGAGCTTGGTATTGAGATTGAGGATGAAACATGGGATGAAATATTAACTAACATTAAGTCTTGTTCAATAAATGCTAGATTCCAACTGATCCAGTTCAAGGTATATCATAGATTACACTATTCGAAAACCAGATTAAACAAAATTTTCCCTAACCTCTCTCCAATATGCAATAGATGTAACGCCGCAGAAGGTACTCTTGCACATCTCTTCTGGACTTGCCCCAAACTACACAACTTTTGGTCTCTCATTTTCCAATGTCTTTCCTTTATCTTTAACATCATTATAACACCTGACCCTGAAACTACTCTGTTAGGACACTCCAACACTTTGAAAAATTTGGATTGTAACATACATATTGCTTTTATTCATGGTATGATGATTGCCAAGAGATGTATCCTGAAACTGTGGAAGTCTGATCTAGTTCCCACATTTGAGACCTGGCTGAAGGAACTCATAAGCATCCTGCATGTGGAAAGACTGAGATATGAACTTTCTGGAAACACTCTGAAGTTCTCCAGGATATGGAGTCCAGTGCCAGAGCACATGAAGGATCAATGATACTCTCTTTACCCTCCTATCTTGCTCATTCATTGCAACTTCCTCATTATCTCCTTGTCACTTACTTAATGTAACTTAATTTGAAAATCTTCACACATAAAAGGTTAAAAAAAAAAAAGGAAAAAAAAGTGAAGCCACGGGGTCTTGACCAAGCGTCGATATGTGGCGAGTTGGGAGTGAGAACAGGCTGGTTCACCAGCTAGTTGCTAACTTTGTCTGTCTGCAGAAATCAGCTGGCTGCCCCTGCAACCATTGTTGATGAGAGCTGTGAGAGTGAAGAAGTGAAGAATTGAGGGGATATGTGGTCAGGTGGTAATTTGTGTGGGTTTGTCACCATGAACTGAGAACATAACACATAGTAATTTTTTTCCATTGTTAATATAACACATATTTATTTATACAGCTTTAAGGATGAACAAGTTTGTGTAACAGAAATATATATGTTTCTTTCTTATCCCATTTATTATCTTGTGACCCCTCAGATTTATCTGGGGATCCCCTGAGGGGCCCAATCCCCACGTCAGGAACCACTACCTTGGGAAATATTGGCATAATGATTATTGTGTCATACATCAGGGCTGGGCTTTTAAGCACCTTCATATATTATTTATCCAGATCAGAGAGAAGGCAGGAAAAAAATAACAATTTAATGGAATGTTATTCAGCCTATATTTCCTTCCCCAGTGACCCGTTTAGTCGAGGGCATAGCCCTTCCTGTCAACAGTTAGACTCTATTTTCACAGAGGAATTACTGACTCACTCCTCTTTTGGTGCATGACAACATTTCAGCTGATTTATATGAGACGATTTGTTATGGCTTCCTGTTGCACCAGTTAGCAACAGAAACACTTCATTGACACAATGTTAGATCAGATTTAACGCAGGGTGTGACATTATGCACTCTGGTATTCTTCTCAGCTTTGCAGCCGACAAAATACAGGAACTCCATTCCCTATCACCCCATCAGCCTGCCTTCCTATGTCCAGAAGAAACTGTTGTTTCTACAAACTGTAAGCCCACTGCAGCTTATCAGAGTTCACCAGGTGGAAACCATAGCAACAGACCTGACAGGCGCCCTCCTTCCACCTATCACTTCCTGTATGAGGAAGCTCTCACATCATTAGTTCCTTCCTGAATGATCTGGTTTTCCCATATTATTACTGCACTTTATCTAGCCACAGTACCAGCCTTTCATTATTGACTGGAATATATTGTGTTGAGAAAAAGGCATATTTTGTGAGGGTTTTCCTCCTTGTGTGCCAATACAGCTACAAGACTGATTGCCTGTTTGTTTGGTTTTTTTCTTTCCTCACCTCTTAAGGCTAACATAAACAATGTGTGGTAGCGTAAATGTAACACTGTACTCCTACTGTAATATAAACTAATGTAATGCTTCTGAAATTGTGTTTGTGCGTCAGTGCACATCCTGTTACTGGGAAGTCATCTGGACTCAGTGTTTATATCACTACTTCTTCTACTTAATATGTAAACAAAGGCATACACTGAGAGACAGATCAGATTTAATCAATTGGTTTCCTGTCTGTCATAGACATTTTTTCCTTTTTTTCACCTCAGTAGTTCTTTATGATTGTAAATTAATAATGTAGAGTATAGATTTCCTTCCTCTACTATCCTCTGTTGTGCATTTATTTAGTCCTCATCTTCCCTCTCCCTCCCTCAGTCTGTCTGTGAAGTGAGGGGGTGGAGTGAGGTGACAGAGGGCAGATGTTTCCTCTCTAGCTTTGAAGATGCTTGTAAAGATGGAGGGGGGAAAAGTGGAAAGGGTAAAGCCTGTTTCTCCATGGAGGTTGGGCGCTTTACGAGGGAGGCCACAGTCACATAGAGCAGACACAGGCTTCGTTCTGGCAGCAAACACTGGAAATGGTAGCTCTCTTTCCAACCTACTGCTGCTGCCACAAACCCTAAATGGCAAGCGAACACTTCATTTAGCCAGAGCTGCTATAAATTTTGTGCAACAGCACAGCCATCAGTGCAACACATTTGTCTGTCATTTGTCAAACTGAACTTTGGCTGTGCAAGAGGAGTTTACAGTCCATATTTACTCACTGAGCTGACCTCATCAGCCAAAGCTTTTTCCTTTTTTTAAACTTAGGGATGACATGTAGTCATATGGAAAACAAAAGTTTGACTGTGCACTGCATCTGTCCCTCCAGTTGTTAAGGGTGTGAGGGCTCAAATTGCTCTTCTTTGGCCTGAAGGCAATGTGTGTGCATTGAAGCTACACAGTGCCACCATGTGGTTAAAGAAAGGTTGTGAAATAATGTTCAGATATGACACCAGACATATAATGTTTCAGATTCAAAGGCAGTTGCATGGCAAAATGAAAATTCAACCATTAAGGGACTGTATAGGAATTACTTGGGTGGGAGGGGCGCTCTCCCTGGCATTGTAATTGTTTTTTGGACCCTCTCCTGGAAAAAGAACAATACAAAGTACAAAGAAGATTATATCCATGGAAGGGAAGGCCAAAATAAAATATAAATCTTGAGTAAGAAAAAATGAAAGGTCATCGTCTGCTCTTCCAGAAAAGTCAGAGTAGCCTTCCTGTAGCCAAAAGACCCTGTTTCCCCCAAATAATTTTTATACAGTCCTTAATTTGGATGCTTGTCAGACAACCACTTTGTAAAAAAGTGTTCAAGACATAGTTTTTCATTTAAATCACTACATCTATTTTTTAATTTGGCCTTTATTGTATTGATATTTAAGGTCATAATAAAGGCTTTTATATGAGATCAGCTTTTTTCCCTCCTTTCACTGTTGAAAGTACAACAATGTAGACTTAGTAGATGACATGAAGGGAGGAAGAAGAGGGTGCTGAGGCCTTCCGGTAGAAGAAACAACTCCCACACATGCTGTTGGTCATCAGTCCGTACAGGATTCCAGAGAAAAGATTTCCAAAGATAAGAGGCTGGTGTAACAATAGAAACCATGTCAATTTTCTATAAAAGTACAAAATTAACCCCATACGCACAATAACTTCAAAAGTTCAAAAGGCAGTAATATATTTCATATTCATACACCGAAATATATGAATCTATATAATCTTCTATGTTGCTTTGTTACTATCAATTTGACCGTCTTGATGGCAACAGGCCTGAAGGAGTTGTTAGCACTGCGTAGGTGATTCATCAATGACAAATGGTGTGACAGTGTTGGCTTAAGCTGTGAAAGTGAGCAAAGGGAGAGAAAAGTGAATAAAAAGAGAAAAATAAGAAAGATGAGGTGAAATGATGGACTTTAAATTCAGGAAAAATGGCCAGCTCACCTTTTATGATGACTTTGGCCAAGGCCTCACTGGAGCCAATGTGGTTGGTGGCAACCACTTCCACTGTCACTCAGTTTCACATGGGTGTTGAGTTTTCCATCCTTGGTGGTCTCTGTTCCTGCGGGCAGGTTCCCTCTGCCCACCCGGGTCCACACGAACCGAATGGGATGAGAGCTGTGAGCAAGGCACTGCAGGCGCAGAGCATCACCAGGTTGGAGCCTCACCTGATCAGGCAGGCAGGTGGTATATGGAGGAGCTGCATGAAGGAGAGGAAAAGTATTTCCATCATGAAGAAAAATGTGGATGCACGGTATTTGTGTTTATGATCAGCTTCGTCCACTCACAGTCCACTTCCATCTGCGTGTATGCCTCACTGTAGCCGTGTACATTGGTTGCATTACAGATGTATTGGCCAGAGTCTTGGCGCCCCACGCTGGTCAGTGTCAGAACACCACCAACCACGGTGTGTTTCCATGGTAACGGTGCTCGTAGCTTGGACCAGGTGATGACGGGAGTAGGGGAACCTGTGAGGAACAGAAAGAAGGAACAAATGAGGAATAAAAGGACATTAAAAGGGAGATATTTACACACACAAGCATGAAAACATCTTACCAGAGGCCTGACACTCCATGGTGACTGTCTGTCCCTCCACCACTGTCATCTCTGTAGCGCTTACTGAAGCCGATGATGCACCAGGACCACCTTCGACAGTGATCACCACTTTGACCTCTGTCACCCCCTCATTGTTGTCAGCTTGGCAAATATACACGCCTGAGTCCTCTGGACGCGCTGCAGGCCACTGAGGAAACACATGGTGACGATAATGCAATGTCAAAATGAAATGGTTCATTTAAAGTATTATTTGTGTATGTGTTCATATTTTACCTTTATGGTGTTGACATCATTCGCCTCCACAGTAACAAGCTGCAGGGTGGAGCTTTGGCGTTTCCAGGTCAGTGTGGGGCGTGGCCTATCTGTGGCACGACACTCCACCAACACAGGGTCACCGATCCTGACCCGCAGGAGCCCAGCTGGTACCAGCCGCACTTTAGGAGCATCTGAGGGGGAGGACATGTCAACATGACTGACACATTAAAGGATAGGTTCAAAATTTTTCAAGTCTGTCCTTAAACAGTAGTCAGGTGCCCAAATGAACATGACTCATGTTCTTCTTGCTGTAATCATTCCTCCTGTTCATACTGACCGTTAGAAGTTTCCTTCGCTTTTAATGTAAGTCATAGGAGACAAAATTTGCAGCCCTCTCTCTGTATAAATATGTATTAATGTATTTTTGTTTGAGGCTAATACGAGGCTTCAGGTGTCCAAATTGATCAAATCAAGTCAATATCTTTCAAAGTTAAAAACTTTTTAGTGCCAAATTCCCACTTTTTGCTACAATCCTTCCACTGCAGCTGAACAGGAAAACACTGTCCATCAAGACACAAAGAGGGAAGTTTTAACTAAAAAGACTAACTGTGGAAGAGATCTACTTTATCTGACAAATTCACATTGCTGAAGCCCCGTATCCAGACTAACTTTTTGAATACATTTTTGCTCAAAACGAAGACTGTGGGTTTTGTCTCCATTGTAAGCACATTTGGAGCGTTTCCAATTCGTTTCAATGTTCATTTGGGCACCTTAATGCTGTTTTAAGAAATATTTGAAAAATTGAACTAGAGGGTAAATGGCAGTAAAGACCTCAGTGGTCTGCAGCTGGTGGTGGGGATTGCAGAGGCCAACACAAAAATAATCTAGCACTATGATTTTATTTTTGAATAAAAGGCAGTTTCTGTCTGCATGATGGAGTTAAAAGAGTTTCTGTCTTTGCCACTAGTGAAACACCAAGTTGTGAAGACAAGCTCATGTTTGACTCCTCCATTCCAGCTTTGGCCGTGCACCACCCTTCATTTGGCACCTGAAGCTGACAGACTCCTCTTGGCGCACAGTAGCAGTGCGGGGCTCCACTGAGACGACAGAAGATTGGCCAGCCACTGCAGAGGGAGAGAGAAAGAACTGGTGATACCACACACACACATGCATGCATGCATGTACAATGCAACTCAGTGAACCTTTAGACAGGTCTGAGTGAAACACAAACAAACACGGCCCCGCAGCAAACAAGCTGAGCAAATACAGACTGAACAGAAGTGCATTTGATGACCAAGCAAAAAACAAAAACAAACACAAAAATTACATAAATTCCTCATGAAGAAGTGTCAAACACAGTGTGTCATAGAGGAACATTTAAATATTTTCACTGTGCTAGAACTTTATATAACTTTTTTAAAGGGTTGATTCACCCAAATTGCAGAAACGGTGGTGGCCATGCAGATTGTTTCAGTACAACAGAGACAAATTGAATTTTGTTTGTGGTTCTCACAGCATTGAAAAATGATGTATCTGTATCTCATTCTTGATAATCCACAGAACATGATGCGGTTGTTCTGGGACTATTTCCTCAGAAGAAAGTAGTTCCAATAAAAAATTAGGTCTATGGATTATCCAGAGTAATGGAGACACTGTTTTTAAAAAAAGACAATATGTTGTCAAACCTTTTAAATATACAGTGTATTTATATATTTTTGATGCTGTGATCACCAGTTTGTGTGAACTGATCATTTAAAGTCCAAAAAACAAAACCAAGTCTCTACTGACAGTCACACAAATTAACAGAAGAGCTGTCAAAATGACTGAGCATAATCGAGAACACAGGATCAGAGCCGCAGGCTAGAGCCCTGCCAGGGCCAAAAACTCCAGTCCTAGCTACTGAGTGACAATGTGTGTATTCATTTCATTTTTGGTTATTTTCACCATTTTGATGCTTCTGTCGTACCTGTTCATTTTTTTTCTTGAAAAATATTAAAGAAAAAACAAAAACATAATTGTGGTTCAACATCAAAACATCTAAAGTACTGTGATGGGAATGAGTGGGACTCACTAATCAGTGACATGAATGAGCATGGACTCACTGATTGACTGAACTGAATACAGGTGTGACTGACAGGAGAGACTCTACTACATGTGTAATGTGGTACTGGTGCCTGGAGGGGAACAAGGCTTTGGGGAGGCTGTGGAGTGTGACACTGCCTGTGGCTCCTGGTTGCAATGGTGGGGCAATCTCTGGGTCTTTCCTCTCTCTTCCCCTTCACCTGTGATTCCTCCACGGTACGCCTTTAGGTGCGCTGAAGGAGAAAAGAGTGCTAAGCTGTACATGACACAATTTGCCCCACCTGGTCCTTACCTGAACCACAGGTGGAGCTAAAAGCTGCTCCCCAACCGTGTCGTTCCTCACTCTGCTTCAATTCAATTCAATTTTATTTATATAGCGCCAAATCACAACAAAAGTCATCTCAGGGCACTTTTCACATGGAGCAGGTCTAGACCATACTTTTTAATTTACAGAGAGAGAGACCCAACAATTCCCCCATGAGCAAGCACTTGGCGACAGCGGTAAGGAAAAACTCCACTTTAACAGGAAGAAACCTCAAGCAGAACCCGGCTCTTGGTGAGCGGCCGTCTGCTTTGACCGGTCTTCCTGTCTTCTGTGTCTGTCTGTCCTTCTGCTTCCTCCCTTCCTCTTTTGTGATTACTGTGCTCTAGAGGGATCGGTCAATTGGCAATACTGTGCACAGGTGTGTCTTGGGATAATCAGATTCAACAAACATGCAAAGAAAACACAAAGCAAACTACACAAACAAAAGATCATTCAAAATACATGCAAAACAAAAGATCAATCCAAAACAAATACAAATATTAACTCAAAATCTCTCCTGTGTGACATATGCATCAAAGACTAGTAACATATTTCTTTTTGTCCTTTTTAAACATTACTTATTTATTTTTATACATCACAGGCTATAACCGTTGAGGCAGTAATTTTTTTAAAGGGAGATTTTTTTTGTCGGTTTCTCTTTTTAAAAAGAAAAAGAAAAACTGTGTGTAAGAGGTTTCAGTACAGCTTGAATGAAGTTTTTGCTCAGTTTTATCTAGAGCATTATCTCAAGCCAGATGGAAGGGCACTGTTTGTGTCTTTTTGAGCACAACTTGGATTCCCTTGGCAGCCAGCAGAGAGCGCTATCTCACAATACAAAACTCACATAAAACACACAAAACACACAAACACACCCCAGCAATCCTGTATTAGCTCTACACCTCATCAAATATGAATCCTAGGAAGAAACGACACTACAAACACTGGATGACATGAGAAACCTCAGTTATAGCTCTGTTTGTGCAGCTGGGTTTGTAAGGAGATCAAGTGAGAGGCAGGGGCAGAGAGAAAACAGACAACAAAAAACACTGACAGGAGGGCAGTGTAAATACAGAGAAACAGTAGCTGTTGTTATGGTAGTGATGCCAGCTTTCCTTGGCATCAACAAACCCCATACACAAGCCTGCTTGCACACACGGCTGTTAATTAACAGCAGCTTAAGACCCTGTGAAAAATGAAAGCTCACTCAAGACATTAATTTCATTGTTATGCAAATGAGGTGGTATTTAAAAGGTATTTCCTGGGATCCTCTTACATTTATCATCCCACAATGAGGGCAATGACAGCCACACATGCACCTATACCTCCAATTTTACTCATCTGACATCCAGTGACACCCAAAACCATATTACAGTAAGTGCACCATATTGTTATTATTAGATTGGAGTATGAGTGCGCTACACTTTATTTAAGATTAACCAGATCTGTGAAGATTAACCAGATTATCAGTGTCTCCCATGGCTGCAGGCCACACACTGTGAGGAGGATCTCCTTTTTCTCTGAAGTATGGAGAAAGAGGAGGAATTACCAGATCAAATTTTACAGATAATCCCCTTTCCTGTCTTCATTAATTCATATATTCATACTTTCCAACATCTCAATCCCTCTCTTTCCCTCTTCTTCTTCCCGCTAATTTCAATTTCTCTCTTTCTGAACAATCCTCTGATGAGCCGTCTTGTTTTATCATAACATTTTAGAGGTTAACTACTTGTGTAAAGGGGAAATGAACTGAACAAAGGTATGATTTGTAGCAGGGCTGTTCTGTTACACAGCATTAGTGTTTGGTTTGGTGTGCCTTATAAACTGGCAGCTGAGTGTAAAAGAAAGAATAAGAACAAGGAAAGAGAGGACAGTGACACATCATGGCACAAACATCTGAGTTGGGGCTGTGGGTGGCAAACTGTCCCCCACTGAGAATCTGTTTGTTGTGCAGGTTGACAGCACTCTGAAACAGTCTGCCAAACCATGAAACACAACCATTAGTTCCTCTCCCCCTAACTCATCCATCAACCTGTCCCTCTTTGACTCACGCTCTCTATCTCCCATGTTTGCAACTGTTTGTCTCTTGCCTCTTTCCTATTTTGTGCACTAATACCTCCAGAAACTGCCAAAAAGAAGAGATGATAAAAATAAAGAGTTATACGGGGAATGACCAATTGGTCAAGAAGCAGGGAAAATAGAGGCAGCAGATGTAGGATGGCAGGGAAGTAGGCTGATATATCCAAAGGAGGAGGAGGGTGTGGGGAGTATGTATCTTCAGAAACCAGCAGTATTTTAGAGGAGTCATGTGAGGAGTTGTTTTTAATGATTCCAACTTGGGACAGACAGGAAGAGAACACGACAATGACAGCAGAGAGAGAGAGGGGCACAGCACAAGGAAGAAAAGAGCAATTCATGTATAAACTTCCACTATCATCCAGATATAGATGACTGTCTGAAAATTCAGCTGAGAGATTAAAAAACCTCCAGTGAGAAAGCAGTTTGTTCTCTAAAAATCTTTCAGTCAATGAGTTTAACAGCAGTGGTCAAATTGGTGTGAAGGAACAACAACACATCGAAAGTAGAGGGAAAGAACTACTATTCATCACCTTTTTCATACACAAATGCTGTATATGACAAAGTAAACTGTAGGAGTTTTAAACACATAATCACCCATTCATGCCAGATTATTACTTAGATAAGGGTAAATATGGATACTCTTCACCACATACTGTATATATATATTGTATATATATTATATTTATGTCAGTGGTCCCTAAAATGTTGATTTTCACTCATGATGATGTGGACTGGCAATTCTTGACTTACTAGAAATTCTTTTCGTCTTTTCTTCTTAAAGTTAATGCCACAATTACTTAAAATATTAAACATATTGAGATTAATGTTATCATAAAATTATGTTTTAAGGATTAGACATGTCATATTCTATAGTTTTTTTACAGTTAAGAAATCCAGAGAAAAGACCAAAAGCAACAATGAATCAAATCATGCTAATAAATGTTGTCTGTGTAGCGTGTGAAGAGTTTGTTTAGTTTATTCCTCTGGACCATAGAACTCCATTGTTGTCACAATCATTAAAAAACGTGAAATACAGTGTTGCACTGGTTGACATGTTCCTTCATGACCATGAACACAGCCACTGAAGTTTAGTTTGAATAAATCCAACATATACTTGTTGCCTCAAATACTCAATGGAGCGCCAATGTGTATTAATGTGCAGCAGAAAACAGTCCCCAACAATTACACTTTTTACATCTGTTTGAGTAGCCTTTGGTAAAACCTATAGTTCCCAGTTGCTTTAGGAAATTACTGAGCCTTTTTTAAAAAACGAAACTATATATTTGTGACCTATTTTTAAAGATTTACATCGTCAGGAACAAATGGGCTTGGGGCTGAGTTCCACAGACAGGGTATAATAATTAGAAAGTATTATACAATTGTATTGTATTATATTGTACAAATAGGAATGAAGGAATTTATGGCTGAAAGAGGTAGCAGTCCAGGTTCATACCAAAGTTAAGCAGTGTTTGAACCCAGATTATGAACCTGGTCAGAGCAGAGTAACCTATGTAAAATTTCACTGCTCTGCCTTTCCCCCTTGACCAGCTCTGGAAATTTAAGGCTTCAGCTGAATGAGTGAGTAGGTACGACAACTAGTTGCCTTGGAAACCCTGCATCTCTCCTGCTGCCACCCTCAGGCTTCCCATTTCCAAAATCAATGAATGCAATAAAGTATTAACAGTGAGTGTTGTGTAGCTGACACTTATGTGCTTTGTGTGGAAAGAGTTCTTCACTTAAACCTGTTGTAAACGTTTCCTATTTTGACAGGTAATTAATTACATTCACCTCTTGTCCAAGGTCTAAATATTCCATACACAGACACCTACAATCTATCCTGTCTGGTAAAACACACATTTTGACCCTTCACTGTGAATTTAGAATAACTGTTTTGCATCAGTATGGTGTGAATGAATGTGCAGTTCAGTGGAGTAAATAGGATCTAATATTTAGATATAAAATTTCCATTTCCTGTCAGCCAGTAGTGTTATCCTGCTAGTGTAATGTTCATTCATGTAATTCATAAGCAATTGCAGCTACCTAAACATACAACATCTTAATTGCTGACACAAATACCTAATTTAATCACTCAGATTAGATTATCCTGTTTCTCCCCTGAATTTCTCAGTCAAAAGTGTCTGTTGTCATGACCTCCTTCTTTAATAGCACTTCTAGCCTTTTTACCATCTGAGCATTTGGAGGAGAGCGTCATCAAAAATCACCAAGGCAGCAAACAGAGGATGAGTTTTACAAAAATCCCATCACAAACTGAACAGTGCAACACACTAAACACAAGAGCAAGAGAAGAAGAGAGATATATGCATTAATAACAAGAAAAGGTAGCTGGACTCATACACAATCTATTTATCTGTCTTTTCTGTCTCCAATCTCTCTCTTAGTCTCTGCCACAGATGTGTCATCATAAGACTCACTATCAAATATATAAACAACAATAAATTATGTATTCACAGTCATGAAATTCTCTGTTTTTCATCAACTACTGTGATATATAATATATATATATATATATATAATCTGAGCAACCAAAAGAGGGTTTTCTCAAAATGTATGTAAACTATGGGGTTAATCTCAACTACTGTCAAGTATAAAATGTTCATCTTTATCAGCATTCAACTTTTCTTCACTGGCTATTGTGATTTTTTTTTTTTTTTAAACAGAAAGCTAGTGGACAACTTACCTGTCTTTTCTTTGATCTAACACAGGACATTAGAGAGAGCAGACTTCATGCTGTGGCAGTTTGAAGCAATTTTCCTTTTACAAAAAGAGGAAAAAAACAAATGTGTTATAAGGTTGCACACACCAAAACCCATCAGCATGAGATCATTACACACATAGCAGCCGAGTCAGTGTTAAATTGTCTGGGTCACAGGGGCTATTTAAAGGAGACACACAGTCAAATAGTGAAAATCGATGGCAGGATACTGTAGGTGTGTTTATAAGTGTTGGACAGGGATGTAAAAATGGATAAACCTAAACCCACCTGATCAACTACACTTTTGCATTACACTGAGGAGTTACACTGTTAAAAATACAATAGACAAGTATCTATATGCTTGAAATAAGCATCAAACTCGTGTTTTATATGATATGATTTAAGTTATATTATCATATCTTTTGGAAGGGTTGTAGGCATGGATGTATTATAAGAGCTGGATACAGGGCTCCGCTGCTAAGCCTTGGAGCCAATTTTTCCTAGTGGTCACTCACAGTATTGCAGCAAACAGGAACTCACGGGGAAACACCACTGCACATATTCAATGGGCCGCACAATGCTGAAGCAAACCTGGAGGCTAGAAACTTTTTTTGACATTTGACAGCAATTCTTATAGGACAGAATTGGCGCCATTTTTAGTTGGGTATCCAGCTCTTACAATACATCCATGGTTGTAGCTGTGTTGTCACACTGTTGTAATGCTGTCATTTTGTGTTCACACTTGAGCTGGCAGTTAATGCTGACGTCTTGCTCCATGGCTTGATGGGAGTTGGACTCAAACTGGAATCAGTACCATGGATGTATTATAAGAGCTGGATAGTGCTCTGCGGCTCAGCCTTGCGGCCAATTTTTCCCAGTGGCCACTTGCAGTATTGCAGCGAAAAATCCCCCTGCAACCCAAAAAGCATTTTCCCCATAGACCACCATTGTAAAAAAGATGTCCGTAAAAATGTTGACAGGAAACCTCCAACTGCAAACAAGGTCAATTATGACTCTTTCTATTAGGAATTTTTGACCCATGGAGGTTTTATATTTGTGAAACTTTCAAAAATCTGTGATGGAATGGGCACCATTTTCAGTCCAGTATCCAGCTCTTACAATACATCCATGATCAGTACTTCCTGCTTTGTGACAGGCAAGGCTGGTTTGCCTGTGGAAGTTCAGAACCAAGCATAACAATGTGTCTTTGGATGCAGTCTGTGTATCACACTTATCCTTCAGTAGTGAGTCTATCTCTCTCCTGCACTCACTGAAATTCAACCTGCTGATGAATTCAGGGTAGCCAAATTCTAGGCTCTTTCCTAGGGAAGAAATAAACTGCTGTACACAGGGGTTCTCCATTGAATCTCCATTAAATATGCAAATATTGTTCATTTCAAAAGTTTAATTGCTGGATACAAGATGTCTCCTACTTCACTAAGTGTACGTGCACTGGAGGCTTCAAGTTTCCATATAACACTTGTGCAAGTTGAATACTGGACCACAATTGTCTTCCAAAATTATCATGCTCATAAGTACACTTCTTAAAATCAGATTTTCAGTAAGAAAATCGGAGAAACTTTCCTCTTTCAGCAGGTGAATCAAGTGTCAAACTCTGCACATACATCATTCTGCACAAACATCCAACTGAAATAACAAGAAGAAAAATAGATTTTTGAACGGAGGGGGACTTAAATCTATAGCTACACATCATCTTTTACAAGATGGTCATATTTTTTAATGCAAATTTTTAATTTTTACAGTAACTACTAAATACAGATGTTGGATTAATGTCGTGGGGTAAGTACAATGTTTCCCTATGAGCTGCAGAAGGCCTATAGCAGAAATACAAAAGTACAAATAACTCAAAATTGTACTTAAATACATTACCTATACATATCTATCTATCTATCTATCTATCTATCTATCTATCTATCTACCTATAGTTTAGATACAATAGGTGCACTACTTTACTATACACAGTAAGTCCCCTGCTGGAGACTTATGCGGATAAACCACACACTTTACAAATTCTTGAGATGAAGTTGAAGCTTTAATAAAATTTGTGATGCATATTCTTTAAAGATAACAGTACCGAACAACGTACAACAAAACAAAGTAGAAAAATAGCTTCATATACTTTCAAACTAGAACATCTACAATATATTCTAATGATAAGATTCTTACATTCACAAGATGCTGCACAATTCATGTAGCTTTTTCACATAAAAATACATTTTGCAATGCATGAATAAAAGGTATCAACAGTCACAAAAAAAAGTTCTGCCACACTTGGAATGAAAGAACAGTTTAGTAGTCAAAACCAACACATACATGGCCTTAAACAGGATTTCACATGAGAAAGGGAGCAATTTAAATATAAACAAACAGTATAGGACAAAACCATTCACATAAAAAGACAGATATGAAATCCAAAATGTCTCTGTTTTTTTTTCTCTGAAGATCAATGTCGCTGACGTGATCTGATCAATTTCTATAAAATATAAAAATATATAATTGATAGCTTTATCACAACAAGTAAACTGTTCAGGTTCTTAAGTAAGGCTGATTCTCAAGTCTTCTTGATTATTCCAAGCACCATGCTGGATTATCATTTTTAAACAGGAAAAGTGCAATAAAATAAACAAACTCCAGACTATATAACTCCCATTAGGCCTCATCATACTGGCTAAAGTTTTCATGACATCACAGGGATGTGAAAGCTTACAGCAATAACGTGTAGAGGTGCAGGCTAACTGCTATAATAAGGACATAATGACAAAATGGAATTTTATTCCACAAACACAATTTGACTGCAGGAAGCTGCAGGCTTATCAGAAGGGTGGATCTGTTTTTGTGTATCTCCCAAAGCAATCCTTTTGGACCAGATTTGTTTCCTTGAACAATTTGAAGAATTAAAAAAATGTAACATACACCAGTGAAAAAAGGTACAGCTCAATTTGAAACCAAGACAGATTCTTCAAAAATAGCCACAAGTGATTGAAAAAAAGCAAAACACTTATTTTGTTTCATATCAAGAAACAACAGACATAAATTCGCTGCATGTCCACATGGGGTTTGTTGGAACATGAAGAGAGCCTCAGAGGCACTTCATGAGTAATTTGCATCATCAGTCCTTTGTTTCTTTCCCAAAACATACTGTTAAAAACAGTACACAGACACAGATATTTTCTATTCACTACAAACACCACAAAAGCACATCTACCCTTATTTTTACACGAAGCATTCATATAAAATGCCGCACGAGCTGTTTGCTCTTGCTTTAAACATGAAGAGCTCATAGATTCATGTAGCCTACATAATGTGGGCTTTATAGTCTGCACTTTGAAATAAATAGTCTATATCACTTTTAATCACTCCAAAGGCGATACAGCTTATATTATGTTTATGATATGTTCTGGATGAACCAATAATCTACTGAAATATCTTCACTTTCACTTACAGAGTTCTTGAATAAACACTTTTAACTGCTGGGTACTTCTTGCCCGCCGTAACAATAATAACACATTCATAGGATTTCTTTAAGCCAAAATAAAAATTCAGTCATTATCAATACAACTTCACTGAAGAACATTACCAGTGATGAAAATCAGCAAAATAATGAGGTAAATGCAAGACTTTCTCACCCATCATGCAATTGATTGGCAGATGCTGCTGCTCATATTGTCGGAATTGTCTTTTGAGTTGCAAAAACATATATGTGGTCTCATTAACTTCGATAGGATGAGAAAGGCCTGTGACCCTTTATGGTCGAGCAATACCTACTTGCTGCTCCTCATTACAGGTTGCAAATGTTGATGAGAGTTGAGTAGATCAAACAAAGAGTGATGCTTTCTTCTCAAATTGAGTTCTGGGGAGGTCAAACTCTCAAAAAGAGAAAACTTATGACAATAAACATAATTGTTCATTTGTGCATCACATACTAGTTTGGGTTTTTTTTCTTATTTTTAATCATCTCACAACACCTTTGATTTTTCCTATGAGCCCTTGGAGGGGTACTAGCCCCCAGGTTGGGAACCACTGGTTTAATGGTACAACAGAAACAGAGTTTAATTCATAAAGGTGAATTAATAATGACTGGATTTTTATTTAAAGTGAGCCAAAACTTTAAAATCAGGGCTTGCCTGTCCCAGATTTGCTAAAGTGTGATAGTCTGTCTTTGGGGTAGAATAAGAGATTTAGCTCTTCATATTTGGGATTCTCCGGTGTGCTGCCCACTCTGAGAACCCTAAATGAACAGAAACAACACGTGTTAAGAAATTGAGTAAGACAATGTTTGTAAGAAAGAGAGTATTTGTGGCTGAGACAGAGGGAGGAGATATCACTGTGTTCTTACTGGTGACTGACTACTGGAGGGATTGGTACTGCTGAGGTCGGAGTATCTCTTCTTCTGTTGTGTGCAGAAACAGGAGAGAAAATAGGCATACTCCTCTCTAACCTGCAGAGGGCAGCAGAACATCAGGAAAAAATCCACAGCTGGCAACCCTCATGTCAGTGCAATCCTCCATCTTTGTTTCACACTTTCTCTTTTAGTTGTGTTTTTATCTATTGTGTTAATCCCTCCATTAACCTCATGCACACACACATGCACAACCACTGTTTCCTACCTGTTTAGACAGCAGGCAGTGCATGACAAAAATCAGCGCTCCCTGCAGGCTGTTGAGGATAGTAAAGATGTATGCTGCCACTGTTGTACCAATGTACTTTTTGAACAGGAAGGAACCAAACACCCACGTCAGACCCAGTAGACACAACTGGGCAATAGCTGTCACTGTGAAAGCTCTGCAGAAGAAGAGAGGGAGGGTGGGAGTGGGATTAAAGAAAAATCAACAAATATAGAGAGAAAGAAAGATTAGCATGAGCACTAACACGTGGATGACTCAGTTACAGCTCTTGTGCAATGCATTAGGTGTGTGTGACATTACTCCACACATTACAACTTCCAAAGCCACATTGTTACGCACACATGCATACAAGCAGGCACACAGACTGACTTAATTTTGTTAAGTGTGGAGAGGTCTGGGTTGAGGCTGGTGAACTTCTGGGCGAGCTTCCAGATGGTGATGATGAAAAAGAAGATGTTGAGGAAGGTGATGCAGCACACAGGGCCTAAGAAACTCCAGATGAAGCCGTCTGTCAGTGACAGCCAGCAGCTACAGTTAGGAGGAAGGAAACAAGTGCATGACAGGGTTTTCTTCACAACATCAAGATAGGTAACAGAATTTCTCTGTAATCCGCCGATGTGCAATCACAAGCAAATGCAAAACATTTCATCTTTTCTTCACCCACTTACTGCTCCTTAGTGCCGTAGCCCTTGGGATTAACGATGGCAGATATGATGACGATAACAAGGGGTGTCCCATAACCAGCGATGAATAAGTATAGGGGCTGAATGGTGGCATTGAACACCAGGACCACCATGCAGTACAGCTGCACCCCTTCCAGCAGCATCCACATAAACACTCCCAAGAAGAAGATATGGAGCATTGCTGCAGCAAACCTGCAGCCGCCCTGCAATGCAACATAAACATATGAGAAAAGTAAGTGTGGAGAGAAGTAGAGGAATGAAATGTCTCATGCTGTCTTTACATGGACTGCAGTAAACTTTGAATAAGATATTCCCATGTAAATATAATGTTCTGATGATAATGACGTTAATAAGATTATTAAATGAGTACATCAGCAATTTGTTATTGCGCTTCCTTAAGGTTCGTGGATTAACAAGATGACATTGAAGCTGCACAGGAAGAGATATCCTGACTTTAATACCGCAGTATAGGTCAAGCTCTATAAAACACTAGATCCTACATTTCCTATAATGACACTTTCTCTGAACTGAAGATTGAACTGTTTTCACAGTCTAAGCAGTAGTCCTCATGACAAGTAAAGGGAGCATCATGTTTAAAATCAGTGGAGCGCCCCTTTTAATATAGCAGAGATCCTCTGATATTGTGCTGTGAAGGGTGGCTCTTTCATTAATAACTGGGCTCTGCTATTTAGTGTGTAAACAGGAAGATGAGTGGAATAGTTCAACCCATGTAAACATTTTAATGAAAATGCTGTCTTGTTAAGCATACGGTCAACAGTTGGATTACTGCAGTCCATGCTAAAGTTGCTGTTTGCTTGGACGAACATACCACAGGTTCGGTTTTCGAAATGCCGGTCAGAAAGATGCGGTCAGCCACGAAGAGGCAGACACAGAGGTGCAAGTGGATGGTGGTGCGTGTCCCTTGTATGGAGCGGCAGAACTTGAATGTCAGGATGCACAGTACCAGACACAGCAGGGACATGTTCAGCCCTATCTTTGTTATCAGTATGAGCGCAAAGGGATGCTAGAAGAGATAACATGTCAGACCTTAAGGTGTGTAATCATTTACAGCATAATGTGTGTGTTGTTTTCTTGGAAAAGAAGATTTTTTTGGCAACTTGGGAGCAAGTTGTAAACACATTGACATATGACGGTATTAAGTGTTTATAACAAAGAAGTTAGCAAGCAATGCACAGAGCAACGTTAACATTAAAACTTCCAGATCAACCCACAGACAGACCCACTGTGGCCACTGTGCACAATGTTCAAACTCTTCAAATACTAAACATTTTACACATCCACATACTGGTAAAAATACAACATAAACTGCAGCAGCACACATGTGGTCTACATACTGAAATATCCTTGTGGTTCTGAACACGAAACTGCTGTACGGACTCAAAATATGGAATATGCTACAGCATGACATTATGCTCATGGCTGTGCAGCCAGTTCTGGGGAAGAGAAAAAAATTCCCCCTCAACTAGAAATGGTGATATAGTTAACTGCTTTGAAGATGCATATTGGATTCATACTTTCAACACAACTGAACCCTTTGGCCTCAATTCAGACTTAAATGTGTCATGCTTCCTCTAAATCATGATATATGGATGTTTTGGAACAGGCACCTTTTGTGCTTGATTTCATGTAACTCAAAGATATAAGTGTATTCTTCTTTTTCTGTCTTGTTTTTAATGTATGGGTGTGGCACCTGGACATTGACTCTGGCAATCCCCACCCCTGTATCTATTATCCAATAGGGTTGATTTCTTGTTCCACCCTCTACCCAGTGACAAATATACACCTGTCCTAGGTTGACTATATATTTGTTTGCCTTATGCTTTTGTCCTCTTTGACTAAGTAGTGTTGAAACGATGGCCTGTTTGCATTATTAAAGGCTGCAAATCAATCAGTGTGCTCCAATCAAGCTAACTCTGGCCGCCATTTGTTGCAGGGAAGGTGGTGTACAGTCAGTTTTTCACAGCTTTTTTGCAAAAGAAAACATTCACTTGCTGTGCCCAAAAATGGGGTTGATGAGAGCAGTGAAACTGTAAAGTTTCAGAAACACACCTGTAGACCTGAGGGGATAATTCTCTGTGGGTTCATCAGTATGAGTGAAACATTTCACATTACAAATAGTCACTTGACCTTGTATTAATATTTTATTGATTAATGCATCTTTAAAGCACATGAGAATCTGCAAAAGGAAATAAAAATAAAACAAGTGACACTTTTTCATTTGTTTCCATCCAATGATTTCTTTGGATGTTAAGCCTTAAAAGCAATTTTCTCAGTGGAAAGTATCAATAAAATTCAAACATTAAACATCATGGGGAAATTGATATTTCATTTAGGTTTTTATGATGTGTGTGTTTCTTACCGTCATGGGATAGAGGGCCATAAGCACAGCGAAGCTGCTCAGAAGTTCACATGTACACACACTGTGTGTGGCATTGGTTTGTTGTTGATGGCATCCCTCTTCGGACCAGGCCCCTCTGTCATTCCAATGTGCACAGATGTATTCCACCTCAGAGGACTCCGCTGTCTCCTAATAGACCAAAATAAAACCCATATAATCTTTATCTCTTTATATTCCATACAATGTACATACTGTACATTAGAGGAAGTGACACAACATTGAAATGAATGTAGGACAGGCAGGAGTACGTTTAGATGTCTGAGTGTGATGTTCACAGGGCTGCTCAGGTTCTGAGTGGATGGGTTGGAGACCACAACAGACACAACTTTAGAGGAGATCTTGAAGGAGGAGGGATTTTTGCCATTTTTTTCATGTCCTTTGAGCTCCTCAAAGGAGTTGTTAACAAATTTCTCAAGGTTCTTGTAGGTCAACAATGCAGCCAGAGCAAAGCCTATAAAGACAATGACAAATATGATGGTATTTAGTGATATATTATTTAATATATTATTGATACATGACTCATTTGTCAGAAGAAAAGAGAGGAAGAGTTTACCAGGATATGTTCCCGTCCCAGCTGCTGTTGTCCAGTCAGTGTCGAGACGAGCATTTTCAATGGTCAGAATGAATGGTCCAGTGGGTTGAGTCTTTCCCCTCTGAACTGCAATCTTTGCATCTACTCAAACAAATAACCAATTTCATATAGTAATCTCCCCCTTCACAAATAATGTTAATTCCAAAATATGTACCATTTTTATTTATTAAACTTTATATATTATCATCCAGGGAAAAGGCCTGTTACCTATCTCAGTGGTCTCCATCTCAGTAATGCTGTCTTTGAGCTGTGGACCAATGAGCCTAATGGACTTCTCCACCGTTTGGAGAAAACCACTCATGTCTTCCCTGTGGTTCAGGTGACCAGGGGACAGGATGGCCTCAGTGGCGATGAGAAATTTCTGTCCATGTTGTAGGACACAGAAGAGGGAATTTGACAATACTGTGTGTTTATGTGCAAGAATGTGTGTGTGTTTGTATTTTGTATTGGTTTTTCTGACCTCCAGTAGCGCTTCTCCATCAGTCTTCCCCTCACTAGCATTGTGTGGGTTAGACAGAGCCAAACAGTTGTCTCTCATCGTGGATAAAATGTCTGCCAGGCCTTCAAGAGACTGAGAGACAGATACAGACAGTGAGAGAGAGAATAACGAGACTAAAGTTCACATATACTAAACTCTACAGGGCTGCAGGGTGTAAATAAAAGAAATTGCCCCTTCTGAAATGTTCTTTAGCAAGACACTGGAGGGTGTCATACTATAACTGACCCTGAACTAAGACCTGCATGGGACAAGTACAAAAATAAATCCTGCATAAAAATGTAATACATTTTGTTTATTTATGATTGTTGCAGTGCATTCATTATGCTCATAATTTGGTATCTAAACATGTGTTTTACCTGTGCAGGTCTGCTATTGGCTTGGAAGGTTTCACAGTCAAGCTCTAAATGGAAAAAAGTGAAACATCAGATAATCATCATGCAAGACACTAGACACACATGAATGACAGAGTTTGACACTTCACTGTGTAGCGTCAGAGAAGGAGTTCTGATAAAATCTACACAGCAAAGCAGCAGCACTGAACAGATACTCTATTCTTTATCTTGCAAGACATACACCACAGATTATCTGGAATCCGATGCAACACACACACAGTAACATAAAAGCAGGGCGAGCATTCGACACCAACGAAGAAGCAAAGAAGAAACTGGGGCTGAAAAAATTGCAAGTAGTGCAAGATTCAGTGAACAAACAGTTCTATATGCATATGAGGAATATGAGGACATCAAAGCCATTGGATGCATAATTAATTTGAAAGTAAGGAAGTAATGGCAATGGAGGGGGGCCATGTATGCATACACTCACGTGAGCATGGAGTCCTTTCATTGCCATAGTTGGTGTATCCTTTTGGACATATGCACCAGTAACTCCCATTAATGTTATTACAAGTCCCTTTTATTCCACAGAGGTCTTCTTTTTTCATTTCAGCTTCTTTGCATTCATCTATGTCTGTGAGAGGATAAAAAAACAGAGACATAAGAAATGATGGACATTCCTCAAGACATACACCACAGATTATCTGGAATCCGATGCAACACACACAATAACATAAAAGCAGGGCAAGCATTCACATCAACACCAACGAAGAAGAAGAAACTGGGGCTGAAAAAATTGCAAGAAGTGCAAGATTCAGTGAACAAACAGTTCTATATGCATATGAGGAATATGAGGATATTGAAGCCATTGGATGCATATTTAATTTGAAAGTAAGGAAGTAATGGCAATGGAGGGGGGGCCGTGTATGCATACACTCACCTGAGCATGGAGTACTTTCATGGCCATAGTGGGTGTATCCTTTTGGACACATGCACCAGTAACTCCCATTAATGTTTTTACAAGTCCCTTTTATTCCACAAAGGTCTTCTTTTTTCATTTCAGCTTCTTTGCATTCATCTATGTCTGTGAGAGGATAAAAAAACAGAGACATAAGAAATGATGGACATTCCTCAAGACATACACCACAGATTATCTGGAATCCGATGCAACACACACAATAACATAAAAGCAGGGCAAGCATTCACATCAACACCAACGAAGAAGAAGAAACTGGGGCTGAAAAAATTTCAAGAAGTGCAAGATTCAGTGAACAAACAGTTCTATATGCATATGAGGAATATGAGGATATTGAAGCCATTGGATGCATATTTAATTTGAAAGTAAGGAAGTAATGGCAATGGAGGGGGGGCGTGTATGCATACACTCACCTGAGCATGGAGTCCTTTCATTGCCATAGTGGGTGTATCCTTTTGGACACACGCACCAGTAACTCCCATCAATGTTCTTACATGTCCCTTTTATTCCACAGAGGTCTTCTTTTTTCATTTCAGCGCCTTTGCATTCATCTATGTCTGCGAGAGGATAAAAAAACAGAGACATAAGAAATGACGGACATTCCTCAAGGCCAATGATTTTGATGAGAATAGTATGAAATCTTAAGATTCCAGGGATTACTGTAGCCCATGATGGAACGAACATCTCTTCAATGTAAGCAGGGGTACAGCCGTGTCAGTCTTAATGTCAGTAGTCTCATGAGATGTCTTGCATTTCAAGTTAGTTAAGAGCTGTAATTGGAGCTGGCAGGAGGCAAGAGGAGGTGGCTTTGTGGTTAAGGCCAGACTACATGGAATTATAATATATGATGAAACGTAATGTCTATGACCTCTTTTAAGATCAGCTCGCTCAGGATGGGCAGTTTTTAATTTTGGAAATATTCCTTATGTTTTGGAAACAAGCCAGTACACATTTACTTCATCCCCTGCAAGTGAAATCACTGATCTCTTGCAGGGTCAATCAATTTGCGGCCTTTTAAATCCTGGTGTGTCCAGGGCCACTGGAGTGAATTTTCTATTTAAAAGCCCAACATTGGTCCACTCTCACAGGTGTAGTGTGGGTGTACAGAGCTACTTGATTGACACCTGCCTCTCTCTCTTGTCATTTTTGTGGCATCTGTTGGGGTGAGTCGACTTACATCTTGATCATTCTGGTGAGTATATTGTTTTATAATTTCAGCAAAGTTTCATCACAGCTCCAGTCAACTTCAACCTGAGAAATGTGGACACAAAAAAGTAGACACTACTCACCTATGCAGTGTCTGAAGTTATTGGTAGGATTAGTGTACCCAGAATAGCAGATGCACTTGTAGCTCCCAATCAGGTTAATACAATTTGCCTTGTGACCGCAGATCTCTTTGTCATAACACTCGTTAATGTCTGACAGAGGAACAAATGAAGACAGATGAGTGTTCAGACAAGAGAGAAACTCTGACACTGGTCACATACACTAACACGCACACTCACCTTTGCACCGTCCATCTCCAATTGTGAAGTTAACTTTCTTTTTAGTATGTTTAAACCCATCCTTGCACAGACAGTAGTAACTGCCAACTGTGTTGAAGCACACCGTGTTGTTCCCACATTGTTCCTCGGTTTCTTCACACTCATTTCTATCTGTTGATTTGGATACAAATACATAAATCAAAGAGAATATAATTATAGTGATGAATCTTACACATCAATACATAATAGAACATAATATTTACTATGACAGTGTCTTACATTCTTGTAAAAACTTAATTTAAAGCGATCTCTGTTAGCTCTTTTTCTTCCCACACTTCTGTCCACCATGATCACCAGTCTGTGGTTATATCATTACTGTCAATGCAGTGTAATTATTTCTGCTGGTTGCTTGGAATTGTGGTGATCTAAAAATTTGAATCTCATCTACTGTTGTCTTCATTGTAATCCAGTCTTGATATGAGCAGTGCTTAAACGCTTAAAATGGAAAAATGAATTAAAATGTCAAAAAAGGCTGCTTTTCCTGCTAAACTCCAGTAAGAGGTATTGCATAATGGGAGCAACACTTCTTTCTGAGAGTGACAGTGGAGAGGGGTGGTTGAAATCAAAAGTCATGGGAGATTATTACCTTCACATTTGCCGCGCTTTATGTTAAAGCCTATGCCACACTGGGAGAAACATTCCCCCAGCATACACATTAAGCCTGTGGGGAAAGAGAGAGGCCATTTAGTTGCATTTCACAGTTAAGGCAAAATCTTACAGTGATGAGGAAGACACAATAAAGTAAACACTTAACACTTATCTAAAGGACATTATACCAAAAATAAATCGTTTTATTCAATTGAATTTTATTTATTTTTGTTTCTGCACCATAATACCACTCCTCCACCAGTGATCTATATGCTCAGTAAAGTTTCTCCACAACACACAGTAGCTAAAGACATTATCTCTATGTTGAAATATTGTCTCTTCAGGCTCCAAAATTTAGCGTATTTACCAATTTATTGGAAAAGCTATGATTGTTTGGAACATTACATGGATCAACAACAGAGATGTGAATTATACTCTGGGATTAGTTAGAAGTTTCTATGAACTTTTAAAATGCGTTTTGACTAATTTTGTACCATGACTTTCAGTCACCGCTGGAATCCATTGTACAGTAACTGCTGTGACTTCAAGTTGACTTCATCTGCCATCCTCCAGTGGAGTCATTTTCTTTATCTTGTTGTGTTTTAACAAGAGTGTGAAGGTGAGACTATGTGTGTGTTTGTGAGGTGTCCATATGGATAACATGTGTATGTGACTGATGGTGTAACTACTTGCAGCTGTAATCCTCTGTTCCTCTCTCAGACATCAACACATGCACAGAGAACAAGGATGTATTTCACAAAAATTTACTGCTTCATGTCTCCTTAAACCATCCCTTAGTAAAGCTAGTGAGTAAGATTAACTTGTGTGGTTTTTATAAAATATATTTTCATCAGCAAAGTGTGTGGGGTGACATATAATTAAGGGGGAAGGCTTGTGGTCATAATTAGTAGTAGCTAGCTGTATGCCACATTTTGAATTACATGCATGTTCCTGATTGTTCAGTGTTATTTTGTTCTCTTCCACCCATGACTCCACCCAGTCACACACTCACACACACAAACACACATCGTGCTCTCATTGATAGACTTACCAAGGATAAGCAGCGCCTTCCCAGGCCCCATGTCAAACTATATCCCCGTACAGCTGATGACTTTATCAAAACTATGAATTAAATGTAAATCTGATTGATGTCTTGTAATAAAATTTTAGGTCCTCTCATAAAGTTAAAGAAATAAAAAGTATTGTTCAGACTTCTCAGAAGGAATCACAGTCCAAGGTCCATTAAATCCACAAGGTTTGAGACACAAAAAAAGAACACTAAAAAGATAAATCCTTTCTGTGGAGGGTGATTCTGTATGTGGCAGGAAATATAAGTGTGAACCTTCACCAGTTTTCTTCCTCTCTCAGATTCAGACTCTCAATTTGAGTATGCACCCCTCTCTGTCTCTCTCTCTCTCTCTCTATTTTCCTCCCACTCACTTATCTGTGCATCCTTGTCTCTCTCTCACGTCACTCTTTCTTGGTCTTTTCTTTCACTCCATATCTTTCCAAGTGAACACATTTTTCACGCTGGCACCATATCACATTGCTTACACAAATCCCCTCTCTGTCTACATTGTCTTTCACATTTCGCTCTACGCTCCAGTGAGCTCTATTTCAGGAGCTGTTCACAACACTCTCGTGAGGGACGCAGTGTGCTGTGATAGCAAGGCTACGTAGAAGTGGACCCAATCCCAATGTCCACACTCAAGGACTCAAGGACTTTAAAGCACGTTCTTGCTAAATCCGCAAGTGTTTAGGGCACAAATGGTCAGGTGCGTGGGGGCTTTCGGGCAGACATCTTGAGCCCTTTATGCACATTTTCCGTAGGTCCGTGATGGATGAAATTATCAATACACTGAGGTTAGTTGAAGTCAAGCGTCTCTTTAATTCAAACAGAACATATGTTGCAGACATGGAGAGTGCGCAGAGTCTCCGTGGATAATTCTGACAAGACAAAGGAAAGTCACTAGTATATATTGACGGCCTTGATGCCCTTAAGAGGCACCTTTAGTTGTTTACAGATTCCTTCTAACAGACCTAGACAAAGCTTTACAGAGCTCTCCCTTCCACATGATGACCATGATGTCCATATGACTATCATAGTGTTCCCATCAAGGCCCTGCCGCCAAATATATAAATACATTTGATCATACCTACTTAACTAATACATGTATTTTTCTATCGGTCCGCATCTTTGACTTTGCCTGAGGGAATTACCCACAGTTCACAGCGTTATGACATTAAATCAGCATTTAAATACAGGGTTACCGGGGAAAACCCTGAGGGGTGTTCCTAAAGAAAGCTGCGCTTACTTGAAAAAGCCTGGCTAGAATTAACGTCAACTTTCACTTGAGGCTCAAGCCGTTCCACTAACGCAGTTTAGCTGCGTCTAGTCAACGCTGAGTCTAACCAGACTGGAATAAGCTTGCAGTGTGCGCATGCACGGAGTACATAAGCAGCCCAGAACAGTCGATTGTCAAAAAGACTATTATATATTACTATACTATTTCGCAAAATGAAAAGAAAACTGGAGCGGTTTTCTTCTCAGCAGCAGAATAAACCTGTTGATGAAACTATATGAAGAATGTGAAGGAGTTTTCACCTAAAAGGACAAAACTGCTACAATTAACAAGGTGAAGGAGATGACTTGGCACAAAATTGATGACAGATTAAATGTGTCTATGTAGGTGGGCAGTGATAGCCTTAAGGTTAGAGGAACAAACTTATTACTAGAAGGATGATGGTTCAATCCCCTCATTCAGCCTGATACGTCTGCATGGTCAAAGTGAAGAGCAGTGCTTGTTCCCGCTCATGGTTTTATCTTTATTTGTTAATAAATGAGCATTCAGATCAGTGACTGTGGTCATGCTATCACTAGGCTAGATAATATCAGATGTATATTTAAATTATGGTGTAGGCAATTTAAGAGAACTTTCCAACATTATCATACTCTTTGACACATTTCACAGGATGTCCATTTACAAGTATCACTGAAAGTTAAAAATTAACTGGAAACTGCCCGGCGTGGCGGAGCAGTGTGGTCATTTTGGCGTGATTGCTTGCCGCCAATGTGCTTCACTGTCATTCAAAGGTAATGCGCTCTGCCAATGTACCCTCTCCCATTCAAGTGCGCAGTCAGTGCTGTGTACGCACTGGTAACGCTGGTGTTTCTGTGTGTGTGTGCACAGTCGACTTATTTAAACAGCATAAATTTTGTTTGATCACTGATCACTGTAACTGTGATCAGCTGTATTCAAAACACCCTCGTTGTTATCACAACTTTGAACTCGCCCAACTTAATGGAAACTGTTGGGTCTAAATTGTACTCAACGTTTACTGAATCTGTGTTTCTCCACAATGACACAACGAGAACCAGCCAAAAAAATTTTTTTTAATATTTGATAATATCGTAATCGATAGCGTTTGGGAGTATCTGTGCAGCGCTGTTCCAGTACGTGAGTCAACTAGGTCATGGGAGAGCCCACGCTGTCGTCCATCTTTCAAGACTTGCAGGGGTATGAATGCAACAGAACCTCTGATCGGACAGATTGACTTTACGTTTGACCAATTGGATACACACTTAAAAACAGGGTCAAAATTCATACTCATCACTTGTTTGTAGCTGTAATGTCAGTGTCGCACACATAGGTAGGAAATTTGTGTGCCTGTGTGTTTACGCATGTGCAAATTATATCTGTGTCCACAAAACCTTTTCACACATGCACAAAATATTTCTGCAAAACATTATTACACATTCATAAACCATTTCACAAGCTCAAAATATTTATTACCAGTATTTGATTCCATACAGTTGTAACACCCACTGCAAGTCACTAGCATAAGAAATGACAAAAAAAGGAAGTAAAGTATAAATATTTTTATTACAGACAGTCAGCTATCACTATCACACTGACTACCAGCAGGTCAGTCATTCCTGCACTCTTGCCTTCTCTGCATGCCAGCATGGATTGAGGTGTGCACCTGCCTCAATCCACCGGCCTGAGCCAACAGTGGCAAAAACCTCCGTTCCTCCTTCAGGTAGCCTTATATCTTGACAAACCAATTGGTGCACCTCTCCTTTTGCCGCTCGGTCCCGCCTGACACACAATTGTAGATGTGCACTAAATAAAGCAGCCTTGTTTTTATCTTGGAGGAAGCATGTTTCTTGTTTTATCTGGTTGTGAAGAGTTTATCAGATGGAGCAGAGTCACATCCTCATGACCCTTACAGAGCAGTTCAAACCAGCTCCAACTCTGTGAAATCAAATAATGGTCATAAATATTTTGAGCTTGTGAAATTGTTTGTGAATGTGTAATAAAGTTTTGCAGCTATAGAAACATTTTTTGCATGTGTGAAAAAGTTTTGTGCACACAGATATAATTTGCACATGTAAGTTTGTTTTTGTGGCAGTAGAAATATTTTGTGTATGTGTAATTAAAATTTGTTCAGGAGGTTTTTCAACAGTGAGGTTTCACAAAGTCTGAGAGACTAAACTTCTGTCTAATACAGAGAAAATTTGTTTTTTATTTTTAAAGGTGGAAGGGTACCAATATTTTCAGCCACGTCTGTTGCTCTCAATCAGGTTAGTACAATTTGCCTTGTGACCGCAGATCTCTGTGTTATCAACACACTCGTTAATGTCTGACAGAGGAACAAATGAAGACAGGTGAGAGTGTTCAGACAAGAGAGACACTCTGACACAGGTCACATATACACACACACCTTGGCGCCGTCCATCTTCCACTGTGAAGTTAACTTTCTTGTTAATATGTTGTCCAGTCAGTGTTGAGACGAGCATTTTCATTGGTCAGAATGAATGGTCCAGTGAGTTGAGTCTTTCCCCTCTGAACTGCAATCTTTGCATCTAATCAAACAAATAACCAATTTCATATGGTAATCTCTCCCTGCACAGATAATGTTAATTCCAAAATATGTCCTATTTTTATTTATTAAACTCTATATATTATCATCCAGGGAAAAGGCCTGTTACCCTTCTCAGTGGTCTCCATCTCAGTAATGCTGTCTTTGAGCTGTGGACCAATGAGCCTAATGGACTCCTCCACCGTTTGGAGAAAACCACTCACGTCTTCCCTGTGGTTCAGGTGACCAGGGGACAGGATGGCCTTGGTGGCTGTGAGAAATTTCTGTCCATATTGCAGGACACAGAAGGGGACATTGACAATACTGTGTGTTTATATGCAAGAATGTGTGTGTGTTTGTATTTTGTATCAGCTTTTCTGACCTCCATTGGCGCTTCTCCATCAGTCTTCCCCTCACTAGCATTGTGTGGGTTAGACAGAGCCAAAAAGTTGTCTCTCATCATGGATAAAATGTCTACCAGGCTTTCAAGAGACTGAGAGACAGATACAGACAGTGGGAGAGAGAATAATGAGACTATTCAGTATTTACTAAAGTTCACATATACTAAACTCTACAGGGCTGCAGGGTGTAAATAAAAGAAATTGCCCCTTCTGAAATGTTCTTTAGCAAGACACTGGAGGGTGCCGTACTATAACTGACCCTGAACTAAGACCTGCATGGGACAAGTACAAAAATAAATCCTGCATAAAAACTTAATACATTTTGTTTATTTAGATTGTTGCAGTGCATCCATTATGCTAATAATTTGGTATCTAAACATGTGTTTTACCTGTGCAGGTCTGCTGTTGGTTTGGAAGGTTTCACAGTCAAGCTCTAAATGGAAAAAAGTGAAACATCAGATGATCATCATGCAAAATGATCATCATGATCATGCAAGACACTAAACACACATGAGTGACAGAGTTTGACACTTCACTGCGTAGCGGCAGAGAAGGAGTTCTGATAAAATCTACACAGCAAAGCAGCAGCACTGAACAGATACTCTCTTTATCTTCCAAGACATACACCACAGATTATCTGGAATCCGATGCAACACACACAATATCATAAAAGCAGGGCGAGCATTCACATCAACACCAACGAAGAAGAAGAAACTGGGGCTGAAAAAATTTGAAAGTAAGGAAGTAATGGCAATGGAGGGGGGCGTGTATGCATACACTCACGTGAACATGGAGTCCTTTCATTGCCATAGTTGGTGTATCCTTCTGGACACATGCACCAGTAACTCCCATTAATGTTCTTACATGTCCCTTTTATTCCACAGAGGTCTTCTTTTTTCATTTCAGCGTCTTTGCATTCATCTATGTCTGCGACAGGATAAAAAAACAGAGACATAAGAAATGACGGACATTCCTCAAGGCCAATGATTTTGATGAGAATAGTATGAAATCTTAAGATTGCAGGGATTGCTGTAGCCCATGATGGAACGAACATCTCTGCAATGTAAGCAGGGGCACGGTCGTGTCAGTCTTAATGTCAGTAGACATCTGTATGCATTCATGTAACATCAATGCATGTCACTAACTTTGCTTCTTCCCCGGAGTTCTTTGTGCTTTCTCATCTCACAGAAAAACCTGACTCCCGGGCCGAACCTTCGCGGTCCTTCACAGTCCTGATGGCATCCTTCCCTGTCTGTTGATGCTTGTGTTTGTTGTTGTTTGTTGTTGTCATTGTTTTTCTTCTGTCTCCCCTCCCCCTTTCCCTCTCTCTTTCTCTCTCTCAACCCAACCGGTCAAAGCAGATGGCCGCCCACCAAGAGCCGGGGTCTGCTTGAGGTTTCTACCCGTTAAAGGGGAGTTTTTCCTTACCGCTGTCGCCAAGTGCTTGCTCATGGGGGAACTGTTGGGTCTCTGTAAATTAAAGAGTACGGTCTTGACCTGCTCTATGTGAAAAGTGCCTTGAGATGACTTCTGTTGTGATATGGCGCTATATAAATAAAGATTGATTGATTGATTGATTGAGTAGTGTCGTGAGATGTATATTGTTTTGTAATTTCAGCAAAGTTTCATCACAGCTCCAGTCAACTTTAACCTGAGAAATGTGGACACAAAAAAGTAGACATTACTCACCTATGCAGTGTGTGAGGTTATTGGTGGGATTGTACCCATGATGGCAGGTGCACTTGTAGCTCCCAATCAGGTTAGTACAATTTGCCTTGTGACCGCAGATCTCTTTGTCATCGTAACACTCGTTAATGTCTGACAGAGAAACAAATGAAGACAGGTGAGTGTTCAGACAAGAGAGAAACTCTGACACTGGTCGCATACACTAACACACATATTCACCTTTGCACCGTCCATCTCCCGTTGTGAAGTTAACTTTGTTTTTAGTATTTGCAAACCCATCCTTGCACTGACAGTAGAAACTGCCAAATGTGTTGAAGCACACCTTGTCTTTCCCACATTGTTCTAGGATTTCATCACACTCATTTATATCTGTAGATTTGAATACAAATACATAAAGCAGAGAGAATATAATTAGACGGCCCTACTGTCCACTGTAACTGGGATTATTTGTAGATAACACTTTTATTCTTCAGGTTGTTGGGGACTTCCTGGAACCACATCATGGCCCTCTGTGCCATTTGCTTCACTTTTGAAGCCATTAAAACACGACTGCAGCAGGAGTGAGTAGCTCTTCTATGTGCTGCATCTAGACAGTTTGCAATGGCTGCAAAGGTGTGAAGATGAAACATCTTTACAGCTGATGACGGAAATAGCAGAAGCAATGAAACTCACAGTGCATACTAAGCATATCTCACATCAAACCAAGGTTTTACATTTGCTTGTAAAACACTTGTTTAATCCAATTTTAAAAACAAACAAACAAAAACAGAATTCAACATTTAACCCTCCTATTGTGTTCGAGTCAAATTTGACCAATTTTCAAGTTCAGATGTGTGAAACACACTTTTATTTTTTCTGCTCAAAACATGACTTCATTACATCCTCTACAATGGCCTACTGAATACAATAAAACACATTTTGATCATTTTTTCTTTCTTTTTCAAAGCGTACAAAAAAAAAGTTACATCTGTTGTGCTATGGGTCAAATTTGACCCAGTAGTAATTATACGTTGTTTATGCAGAGAAATACATGGTAAATGTTGCCAAACCATCATAAATAACAAAAATTACAACAAAACAAAAATAATAGCAATTAAATCATATAATAATATTAGAATTATGTTTCATGCCAAGAAACAGATTGGCTTTAATTCAGTTGTAGCACTTCAATTGCTGCTACTTTGGTAATGCTAGCAGACTAACAGAAAGCTACATTACTGTTCTGTTCTAGGTACATAAAGTGGCCTACCTGAACTTGAAAATATGCATTTGGACAACTGCGTTGCCTTATAATAACAGCAAACTAACTACAAGCTAAATACACAACACATTAAATGTTTATCATTATTATCTACAGCATCCTCAAATACAATTAAACCCACCTGGGTTGTGGGAGAGCCCGCACTGTTGTCCATTTTTCAAGACTTGCAGGGGGATGAACGCAACAGAATCATCTGCCCTCTGATTGGACCAATTGACTCTATCTTTGACCAATCAGATTCACACATCAAAAGAGGGTCAAAACTCGTAATTTGCAGTTTGTAGTTGTAACTACAGAGTCGACACACAGGTAGGAAATTTGTGTGTCCATCTCTCAGACTTTGTGAAACCTCACTGTTGAAAAAATTCTGCACAAATTTTAATTACACATACACAAATATTTCTATTGCTACAAAAACTTTTTACACTAGCAAATTATATCTCTTCGCACAAAACTTTGAGCTGTGAGCTGTAAAAACAAAACTGAACAAACAACATGAAGAATTGAGGTGAAATGTGGTCAGGTGGTAATTTGTGTGGGTTTGTCACTATGAACTGAAAACATAACACATAGTAATTTTTCCATTGTTAATATAATACATTTATTTATACAACTTTTAAGGATGAACAATTTTGTGTAACAGAAATACATATTTTTCTTTCTTATCCTGTTAATTATCTTATGACCCCTCAGATTTATCTTGGGACCCCCACGTCAGGAACAACTATCTATTTAATGGGATGTTATTCAGCCTATATTTCCTTCCCCAGTGACCCGTTTAGTCCAGGGCATAGCCCTTCCTGTCAACATTTAGACTCTATTTTCACAGAGGAATTACTGACTCACTCCTCTTTTTGTGCATGACAACATTTCAGATGATTTATATGACATGATTTGTGATGGTTTCCTGTTGCACCATTTAGAAACAGAAATATTTCATTGACACCATGTTAGATCAGATTTAACGCAGGGTGTGACATTATGCACTCTGGTATTCTTCTCAGCTTTGCAGCCAACAAAATACAGGAACTCCATTCCCTATCACCCCATCAGCCTGCCTTCCTATGTCCAGAAGAAACTGTTGCTTCTACAAGCTGTCATCCCACCGCAGTTTATCCGAGTTCACCAGGTGGAAACCATAGCAACAGACCTGACAGGCGCCCTCCTTCCACCTATCACTTCCTGTATGAGGAAGCTCTCACATCATTGGTTCCTTCCTGAATGATCTGGTTTTCCCATATTATTACCGCACTGTATCTAGCAACAGTACCAGCCTTTCATTATTGACTGGAATATATTGTGTTGAGAAAAAGGTATATTTTGTGAGGGTTTTCCTCCTTGTGTGCCGATACAGCTACAAGACTGATTGCCTGTTTGTTTGTTTTTTTTCTTTCCTTACCTCTTAAGGCTAACATAAACAATGTGTGGTCCAGCGTACATGTAGCACTGTTATGTACTCCTTCTGTAAACCATAGATAGATGACCATAGATGACTAGACATGCCGGGCCTTGTCTACCAAGTTCACCCTTTGGCTGAGTGGTTACTGCATTTGTCTGTGGTCTGGGAGACTGAGGTTCAAGACTTGGTGTGGGATTCTTCCTTTGCTACACTGTAATATAAAATAATGTAATGCTTCTGAAATTGTGTGTGTGCACATCCTTTTTCTGGGAAGTCATCTGGACTCAGTGTTTATATCAGACTCCATTAGAGGGTATATGTACATGTCTACTTAATATGTAAACAAAGGCATACACTGAGAGATGGATCAGATTTAATCAATTGGTTTCCTGTCTGTCACTGATATATTTCTTCCTTTGTTTCACCTCAGTAGCGCTTTATGATTCTAAATTAATAATAATTAATTAATAATGTAGAGTATAGATTTCCTTCCTCTACTATCCTCTGTTGTGCATTTATTTAGTCTCCATCTTCCCTCTCCCTCCCTCGGTCTGTCTGTGAAGTGAGGGGGTGGAGTGAGGTGACAGAGGGCAGATGTTTCCTCCCTAGCTTTGAAGATGCTTGTAAAGATGGAGGGGGAAAAGTGGAAAGGGTAAAGTCTGTTTCTCCATGGAGGTTGGGTGCTTTACGAGGGAGGCCACAGTCACATAGGGCAGATACAGGCTTCGTTCTGGCAGCAAGCACCGAAAATGGTAGCTCTCTTTCCAACCTACTGCTGCTACTGCAAACCCTAAATGGCAAGCGAACACTTCATTTAGCCAGAGCTGCTATAAATTTTGTGCAACAGCACAGCCATCGGTGCATCGTTTTGCAACACATTTGTCTGATCAAACTGAACTTTGGCTGTGCAAGAAGAGTTTACAGTCCATATTTACTCACTGAGCTGACCTCATCAGCCAAAGCTTTTTCCTTTTTTTAAACTTAGGGATGACATGTAGTCATATGGAAAACAAAAGTTTGATTGTACACTGCATCTGTCCCTCCAGTTGTTAAGGGTGTGAGGGCTCTTCTTTGGCCTGAAGGCAATGTGTGTGCATTAAAGCTACACAGTTCCACCATGTGGTTAAAGAAAGGTTGTGAAATAATGTTCAGATATGACACCAGACATATAATGTTTCAGATTCAAAGGCAGTTGCATGGCAAAATGAAAATTCAACCATTAAGGGACTGTATAGGAATTACTTGGGTGGGAAGGGCACTCTCCCTGGTATTGTAATTGTTTTTTGGACCCTCTCCTGGAAAAAGAACAATACAAAGTACAAAGAAGATTATATCCATGGAAGGGAAGGCCAAAATAAAATATAAATCTAGAGTAAGAAAAAAATGAAAGGTCATCATCTGCTCTTCCAGAAAAGTCAGAGTAGCCTTCCTGTAGCCAAAAGACCCTGTTTCCCCCAAATAATTTTTATACAGTCCCTAATTTGGATACTTTTCAGACAACCACTTTGTAAAAAAGTGTTCAAGACATAGTTTTTCATTTAAATCACTACATCTGTTTTTTAATTTGGCCTTTATTGTATTGATATTTAAGACCATAATAAAGGCTTTTATATGAGATCAGCTTTTTTCCCTCCTTTCACTGTTGAAAGTACAACAGTGTAGACTTAGTAGATGACATGAACGGAGGAAGAAGAGGGTGCTGAGGCCTTCCAGTAGAAGAAACAACTCCCACACATACTGTTGGTCATCAGTCCGTACAGGATTCCAGAGAAAAGATTTCCAAAGATATGAGGCAGGTGTAACAATAGAAACCATGTCAATTTTCTATAAAAGTACAAAATTAACCCCATATGCACAATAACTTCAAAAGTTCAAAAGGCAGTAATATATTTCATATTCATACACCGAAATATATGAATCTATATAATCTTCTATGTTGCTTTGTTACTATCCATTTGACCGTCTTGATAGCAACAGGCTTGAAGGAGTTGTTAGCACTGCGTAGGTGATTCATCAATGACACATGGTGTGACAGTGTTGGCTTAAGCTGTGAAAGTGAGCAAAGGGAGAGAAAAGTGAATAAAAAGAGAAAAATAAGAAAGATGAGGTGAAATGATGGACTTTAAATTCAGGAAAAATGGCCAGCTCACCTTTTATGATGACTTTGGCCAAGGCCTCACTGGAGCCAATGTGGTTGGTGGCAACCACTTCCACTGTCACTCAGTTTCACATGGGTGTTGAGAAGTTTTCCATCCTTGGTGGTCTCTGTTCCTGCGGGCAGGTTCCCTCTGCCCACCCGGGTCAACACGAACCGAATGGGATGAGAGCCGTGAGCAAGGCACTGCAGGCACAGAGCATCATCAGGTTGGAGCCTCACCTGATCAGGCAGGCAGGTGGTATATGGAGGAGCTGCATGAAGGAGAGGAAAAGTATTTCCATCATGAAGAAAAATGTGGATGCACGGTATTTGTGTTTATGATCAGCTTCGTCCACTCACAGTCCACTTCCATCTGCGTGTATGCCTCACTGTAGCCGTGTACATTGGTTGCATTACAGATGTATTGGCCAGAGTCTTGGCGCCCCACGCTGGTCAGTGTCAGAACACCACCAACCACAGTGTGTTTCCATGGTAACTGTGCTCGTAGCTTGGACCAGGTGATGACGGGAGTAGGGGAACCTGTGAGGAACAGAAAGAAGGAACAAATGAGAAATAAAAGGACATTAAAAGGGAGATATTTACACACACAAGCATGAAAACATCTTACCAGAGGCCTGACACTCCATGGTGACTGTCTGTCCCTCCACCACTGTCATCTCTGTAGCGCTTACTGAAGCCAATGATGCACCAGGACCACCTTCGACAGTGATCACCACTTTGACCTCTGTCACCCCCTCATTGTTGTCAGCTTGGCAAATATACACGCCTGAGTCCTCTGGACGCGCTGCAGGCCACTGAGGAAACACATGATGACGATAATGCTATTTCAAAATGAAATGGTTCATTTAAAGTATTATTTGTGCATGTGTTCATATTTTACCTTTATGGTGTTGACATCATTCGCGTCCACAGTAACAAGCTGCAGGGTGGCGCCTTGGCGTTTCCAGGTTAGTGTGGGGCGTGGCCTATCTGTGGCACGACACTGCACCAACACAGGGTCACCGATCCTGACCCGCAGGAGCCCAGCTGGTACCAGCCGCACTTTAGGAGCATCTGAGGGGGAGGACATGTCAACATGACTGACACATTAAAGGATAGGTTCAAAATTTTTCAAGTCTGTCCTTAAACAATAGTCAGGTGCCCAAATGAACATGACTCATGTTCTTCATGCTGTAATCATTCCTCCTGTTCATACTGACCTTTAGAAGTTCCCTTCACTTTTAATGTAAGTCATAGGGGACAAAATTTGCAGCCCTCCCTCTGTGCAAATATGTATTAGTGTATTTTTGTTTGAGGCTAATACGAGGCTTCAGGTGTCCAAATTGATCAAATCAAGTCAATATCTTTCAAAGTTAAAAACTTTTTAGTGCCAATTTTTTTTTGCTACAATCCTTCCACTGCAGCTGAACAGGAAAACACTGTCCATCAAGACACAAAGAGGGAATTTTTAACTAAAAAGACTAACTGTGGAAGAGATCTACTTTATCTGACAAATTCACATCGCTGAAGCCCCGTATCCAGACTAACTTTTTGAATACATTTTTGCTCAAAACGAAGACTGTGGGTTTTGTCTCCATTGTAAGCACATTTGGAGCAGATCTTCTAATGGTCAGTATAAACAACAGGAATTATTACAACAAGCAAAACTCGTTTCAATGTTCATTTGGGCACCTTAATGCTGTTTTAAGAAATACTTGAAAAATTGAACTAGAGGGTAAATGGCAGTAAAGACCTCAGTGGTCTGCAGCTGGTGGTGGGGATTGCAGAGGCCAACACAAAAATAATCTAGCACTATGATTTTATTTTTTAATAAAAGGCAGTTTCTGTCTGCATGATGGAGTTAAAAGAGTTTCTGTCTTTGCCACTAGTGAAACACCAAGTTGTGAAGACACGCTCATGTTTGACTCCTCCATTCCAGCTTTGGCCGTGCACCACCCTTCATTTGGCACCTGAAGCTGACAGACTCCTCTTGGCGCACAGTAGCAGTGCGGGGCTCCACTGAGATGACAGGAGATTGGCCAGCCACTGCAGAGGGAGAGAGAAAGAACTGGTGATACCACACACACACATGCATGCATGCATGTACAATGCAACTCAGTGAACCTTTAGACAGGTCTGAGTGAAACACAAACAAACACGGCCCCGCAGCAAACAAGCTGAGCAAATACAGACTGAACAGAAGTGCATTTGATGACCAAGCAAAAAACAAAAACAAACACAAAAATTACATAAATTCCTCACGAAGAAGTGTCAAACACAGTGTGTCATAGAGGAACATTTAAATATTTTCACTGTGCTAGAACTTTATATAACTTTTTTAAAGGGTTGATTCACCCAAATTGCAGAAACGGTGGTGGCCACGCAGATTGTTTCAGTACAACAGAGGCAAATTGAATTTTGTTTGTGGTTCTCACAGCATTGAAAAATTATGTATCTGTATCTCATTCTTGATAATCCACAGAACATGATGCGGTTGTTCTGGGACTATTTCCTCAGAAGAAAGTAGTTCCAATAAAAAATTAGGTCTATGGATTATCCAGAGTAATGGAGACACTGTTTTTAAAAAAAGACAATATGTTGTCAAACCTTTTAAATATACAGTGTATTTATATATTTTTGATGCTGTGATCACCAGTTTGTGTGAACTGATCATTTAAAGTCCAAAAAACAAAACCAAGTCTCTACTGACAGTCACACAAATTAACAGAAGAGCTGTCAAAATGACTGAGCATAATCGAGAACACAGGATCAGAGCCGCAGGCTAGAGCCCTGCCAGGGCCAAAAACTCCAGTCCTAGCTACTGAGTGACAATGTGTGTATTCATTTCATTTTTGGTTATTTTCACCATTTTGATGCTTCTGTCGTACCTGTTCATTTTTTTTCTTGAAAAATATTAAAGAAAAAACAAAAACATAATTGTGGTTCAACATCAAAACATCTAAAGTACTGTGATGGGAATGAGTGGGACTCACTAATCAGTGACATGAATGAGCATGGACTCACTGATTGACTGAACTGAATACAGGTGTGACTGACAGGAGAGACTCTACTACATGTGTAATGTGGTACTGGTGCCTGGAGGGGAACAAGGCTTTGGGGAGGCTGTGGAGTGTGACACTGCCTGTGGCTCCTGGTTGCAATGGTGGGGCAATCTCTGGGCCTTTCCTCTCTCTTCCCCTTCACCTGTGATTCCTCCACGGTACGCCTTTAGGTGCGCTGAAGGAGAAAAGAGTGCTAAGCTGTACATGACACAATTTGCCCCACCTGGTCCTTACCTGAACCACAGGTGGAGCTAAAAGCTGCTCCCCAACCGTGTCGTTCCTCACTCTGCTTCAATTCAATTCAATTTTATTTATATAGCGCCAAATCACAACAAAAGTCATCTCAGGGCACTTTTCACATGGAGCAGGTCTAGACCATACTTTTTAATTTACAGAGAGAGAGAGCCAACAATTCCCCCATGAGCAAGCACTTGGCGACAGCGGTAAGGAAAAACTCCACTTTAACAGGAAGAAACCTCAAGCAGAACCCGGCTCTTGGTGAGCGGCCGTCTGCTTTGACCAGTCTTCCTGTCTTCTGTGTCTGTCTGTCCTTCTGCTTCCTCCCTTCCTCTTCTGTGATCACTGTGCTCTAGAGGGATCGGTCAATTGGCAATACTGTGCACAGGTGTGTCTTGGGATAATCAGATTCAACAAACATGCAAAGAAAACACAAAGCAAACTACACAAAAAAAAGATCATGCAAAACAAAAGATCAATCCAAAACAAATACAAATATTAACTCAAAATCTCTCCTGTGTGACATATGCATCAAAGACTAGTAACATATTTCTTTTTGTCCTTTTTAAACATTACTTATTTATTTTTATACATCACAGGCTATAACCGTTGAGGCAGAGATTTTTTTAAAGGGAGATTTTTTTTGTCGGTTTCTCTTTTTAAAAAGAAAAAGAAAAACTGTGTGTAAGAGGTTTCAGTACAGCTTGAATGAAGTTTTTGCTCAGTTTTATCTAGAGCATTATCTCGAGCCAGATGGAAGGGCACTGTTTGTGTCTTTTTGAGCACAACTTGGATTCCTTTGGCAGCCAGCAGAGAGCGCTATCTCACAATACAAAACTCACATAAAACACACAAACACACCCCAGCAATCCTGTATTAGCTCTACACCTCATCAGATATGAATCCTAGGAAGAAACGACACTACAAACACTGGATGACATGAGAAACCTCAGTTATAGCTCTGTTTGTGCGGCTGGGTTTGTAAGGAGATCAAGTGAGAGGCAGGGGCAGAGAGAAAACAGACAACAAAAAACACTGACAGGAGGGCAGTGTAAATACAGAGAAACAGTAGCTGTTGTTATGGTAGTGATGCCAGCTTTCCTTGGCATCAACAAACCCCATACACAAGCCTGCTTGCACACACGGCTGTTAATTAACAGCAGCTTAAGACCCTGTGAAAAATTAAAGCTCACTCAAGACATTAATTTCATTGTTATGCAAATGAGGTGGTATTTAAAAGGTATTTCCTGGGATCCTCTTACATTTATCATCCCACAATGAGGGCAATGACAGCCACACATGCACCTATACCTCCAATTTTACTCATCTGACATCCAGTGACACCCAAAACCATATTACAGTAAGTGCACCATATTGTGATTATTAGATTGGAGTATGAGTGCACTACACTTTATTTAAGACTAACCAGATCTGTGAAGATTAACCAGATTATCAGTGTCTCCCATGGCTGCAGGCCACACACTGTGAGGAGGATCTCCTTTTTCTCTGAAGTATGGAGAAAGAGGAGGAATTACCAGATCAAATTTTACAGATAATCCCTTTTCCTGTCTTCCTTAATTCATATATTTATACTTTCCAACATCTCAATCCCTCTTTCCCTCTTCTTCCCGCTAATTTCAATTTCTCTCTTTCTGAACAATCCTCTGATTAGCCGTCTTGTTTTATCATAACATTTTAGAGGTTAACTACTTGTGTAAAGGGGAAATGAACTGAACAAAGGTATGATTTGTAGCAGGGCTGTTCTATTACACAGCATTAGTGTTTGGTTTGGTGTGCCTTACAAACTGGCAGCTGAATGTAAAAGAAAGAATAAGAACAAGGAAAGAGAGGACAGTGACACATCATGGCACAAACATCTGAGTTGGGGCCGTGGGTGGCAAACTGTCCCTCACTGAGAATCTGTTTGTTGTGCAGGTTGACAGCACTCTGAAACTGTCTGCCAAACCATTAAACACAACCATTAGTTCCTCTCCCCCTAACTCATCCATCAACCTGTCCCTCTTTGACTCACGCTCTCTATCTCCCATGTTTGCAACTGTTTGTCTCTTGCCTCTTTCCTATTTCGTGCACTAATACCTCCAGAAACTGCAAAAAAGAAGAGATGATAAAAATAAAGAGTTATACGGGGAATGACCAATTGGTCAAGAAGCAGGGAAAATAGAGGTGGCAGATGTAGGATGGCAGGGAAGTAGGCTGATATATCCAAAGGAGGAGGAGGGTGTGGGGAGTAAGTATCTTCAGAAACCAGCAGTATTTTAGAGGAGTCATGTGAGGAGTTATTTTTAATGATTCCAACTTGGGACAGACAGGAAGAGAACAAGACAATGACAGCAGAGAGAGAGAGGGGCACAGCACAAGGAAGAAAAGAGCAATTCATGTATAAACTTCCACTATCATCCAGATATAGATGACTGTCTGAAAATTCAGCTGAGAGATTAAAAAACCTCCAGTGAGAAAGCAGTTTGTTCTCTAAAAATCTTTCAGTCAATGAGTTTAACAGCAGTCAAATTGGTGTGAAGGAACAACAACACATCGAAAGTAGAGGGAAAGAACTACTATTCATCACCTTTTTCATACACAAATTCTGTATATGACAAAGTAAAATGTAGGAGTTTTAAACACATAATCACCCATTCATGCCAGATTATTACTTAGATAAGGGTAAATATGGATACTCTTCACCACATACTGTATATATATATTGTATATATATTATATTTATGTCAGTGGTCCCTAAAATGTTGATTTTCACTCTGCAGGTTTAATATAGACGATGGTGCAAATGATGATGTGGACTGGCAATTCTTGACTTACTAGAAATTCTTTTTGTCTTTTCTTCTTAAAGTTAATGCCACAATTACTTAAAATATTAAACATATTGAGATTAATGTTATCATAAAATTATGTTTTAAGGATTAGACATGTCATATTCTATAGTTTTTTTTACAGTTAAGAAATCCAGAGAAAAGACCAAAAGCAACAATGAATCAAATCATAATAATAAATGTTGTCTGTGTAGCGTGTGAAGAGTTTGTTTAGTTTATTCCTCTGGACCATAGAACTCCATTGTTGTCACAATGATTAAAAACCGTGAAATACAGTGTTGCACTGGTTGACATGTTCCTTCATGACCATGAACACAGCCACTGAAGTTTATTTTGAATAAATCCAACATATACTTGTTGCCTCAAATACTCAATGGAGCGCCAATGTGTATTAATGTGCAGCAGAAAATAGTCCCCGACAATTACACTTTTTACATCTGTTTGAGTAGCCTTTGGTAAAACCTATAATTCCCAGTTGCTTTAGGAAATTACTGAGCCTTTTTTAAAAAACGAAACTATATATTTGTGACCTATTTTTAAAGATTTACATCGTCAGGAACAAATGGGCTTGGGGCTGAGTTCCACAGACAGGGTATAATAATTAGAAAGTATTGTGCAATTGTATTGTATTATATTGTACAAATAGGAATGAAGGAATTTATGGCTGAAAGAGGTAGCAGTCCAGGTTCATACCAAAGTTAAGCAGTGTTTGAACCCAGATTATGAACCTGGTCAGAGCAGAGTAACCTATGTAAAATTTCACTGCTCTGCCTTTCCCCCTTGACCAGCTCTGGAAATTTAAGGCTTCAGCTGAATGAGTGAGTAGGTACGACAACTAGTTGCCTTGGAAACCCTGCATCTCTCCTGCTGCCACCCTCAGGCTTCCCATTTCCAAAATCAATGAATGCAATAAAGTATTAACAGTGAGTGTTGTGTAGCTGACACTTATGTGCTTTGTGTGGAAAGAGTTCTTCACTTAAACCTGTTGTAAACGTTTCCTATTTTGACAGGTAATTAATTACATTCACCTCTTGTCTAAGGTCTAAATATTCCATACACAGACACCTACAATCTATCCTGTCTGGTAAAACACACATTTTGACCCTTTACTGTGAATTTAGAATAACTGTTTTGCATCAGTATGGTGTGAATGAATGTTCAGTTCAGTGGCGTAAATAGTATCTAATATTTAGATATAAAATTTCCGTTTGCTGTCAGCCAGTAGTGTTATCCTGCTAGTGTAATGTTCATTCATGTAATTCATAAGCAATTGCAGCTACCTAAACATATAACATCTTAATTGCTGACACAAATACCTAATTTAATCACTCAGATTAGATTATCCTGTTTCTCCCCTGAATTTCTCAGTCAAAAGTGTCTGTTGTCATGACCTCCTTCTTTAATAGCACTTCTAGCCTTTTTACCATCTGAGCATTTGGAGGAGAGCGTCATCAAAAATCACCAAGGCAGCGAACAGAGGATGAGTTTTACAAAAATCCCATCACAAACTGAACAGTGCAACACACTAAACACAAGAGCAAGAGAAGAAGAGAGACATATGCATTAATAACAAGAAAAGGTAGCTGGACTCATATACAATCTATTTATCTGTCTTTTCTGTCTCCAATCTCTCTCTTAGTCTCTGCCACAGATGTGTCATCATAAGACTCACTATCAAATATATAAACAACAATAAATTATGTATTCACAGTCATGAAATTCTCTGTTTTTCATCAACTACTGTGATATATATATATATATATATATATATATATATATATATATATAATCTGAGCAACCAAAAGAGGGTTTTCTCAAAATGTATGTAAACTATGGGGTTAATCTCAACTACTGTCAAGTATAAAATGTTCATCTTTATCAGCATTCAACTTTTCTTCACTGGCTATTGTGATTTTTTTTTTTTAAACAGAAAGCTAGTGGACAACTTACCTGTCTTTTCTTTGATCTAACACAGGACATTAGAGAGAGCAGACTTCATGCTGTGGCAGTTTGAAGCATTTTTCCTTTTACAAAAAGAGACAAAAAAACAAATGTGTTATAAGGTTGCACACACCAAAACCCATCAGCATGAGATCATTACACACATAGCAGCCGAGTCAGTGTTAAATTGTCTGGGTCACAGGGGCTATTTAAAGGAGACACACAGTCAAATAGTGAAAATCGATGGCAGGATACTGTAGGTGTGTTTATAAGTGTTGGACAGGGATGTAAAAATGGATAAACCTAAACCCACCTGATCAACTACACTTTTGCATTACACTGAGGAGTTACACTGTTAAATATACAATAGACAAGTATCTATATACCTGAAATAAGCATCAAACTCGTGTTTTATATGATATGATTTAAGTTATATTATCATATCTTTTGGAAGGGTTGTAGGCATGGATGTATTATAAGAGCTGGATACAGGGCTCCGCTGCTAAGCCTTGGAGCCAATTTTTCCTAGTGGTCACTCACAGTATTGCAGCAAACAGGAACTCACGGGGAAACACCACTGCACATATTCAATGGGCCGCACAATGCTGAAGCAAACCTGGAGGCTAGAAACTTTTTTTGACATTTGACAGCAATTCTTATAGGACAGAATTGGCGCCATTTTTAGTTGGGTATCCAGCTCTTACAATACATCCATGGTTGTAGCTGTGTTGTCACACTGTTGTAATGCTGTCATTTTGTGTTCACACTTGAGCTGGCAGTTAATGCTGACGTCTTGCTCCATGGCTTGATGGGAGTTGGACTCAAACTGGAATCAGTACCATGGATGTATTATAAGAGCTGGATAGTGCTCTGCGGCTCAGCCTTGCGGCCAATTTTTCCCAGTGGCCACTTGCAGTATTGCAGCGAAAAATCCCCCTGCAACCCAAAAAGCATTTTCCCCATAGACCACCATTGTAAAAAAGATGTCCGTAAAAATGTTGACAGGAAACCTCCAACTGCAAACAAGGTCAATTATGACTCTTTCTATTAGGAATTTTTGACCCATGGAGGTTTTATATTTGTGAAACTTTCAAAAATCTGTGATGGAATGGGCACCATTTTCAGTCCAGTATCCAGCTCTTACAATACATCCATGATCAGTACTTCCTGCTTTGTGACAGGCAAGGCTGGTTTGCCTGTGGAAGTTCAGAACCAAGCATAACAATGTGTCTTTGGATGCAGTCTGTGTATCACACTTATCCTTCAGTAGTGAGTCTATCTCTCTCCTGCACTCACTGAAATTCAACCTGCTGATGAATTCAGGGTAGCCAAATTCTAGGCTCTTTCCTAGGGAAGAAATAAACTGCTCTACACAGGGGTTCTCCATTGTTGTCTCTGGAACGGAGGGTGAGATTAAGCAGTTGTCTAGTACAACAAAACAATGTGGTTGGCTATGGTGTTGAGTGGCAGACACCTTGTAGTGTAGCTTGGGCAGTACACTAACCTAACCAAACAATGTGGTGGCCTACACTATGGGGAGTAGCTTCGTGTGGAAGAGAGGTAGCTATGGCACCATCAGGTGCAGGCTTGAGCTACACATCATCTTTTACAAGATGGTCATATTTTTTAATGCAAATTTTTAATTTTTACAGTAACTACTAAATACAGATGTTGGATTAATGTCGTGGGGTAAGTACAATGTTTCCCTATGAGCTGCAGAAGGCCTATAGCAGAAATACAAAAGTACAAATAACTCAAAATTGTACTTAAATACATTACCTATACATTGACTATCTATCTATCTATCTATCTATCTACCTATAGTTTAGATACAATAGGTGCACTACTTTACTATATACAGTAAGTCCCCTGCTGGAGACTAATGCGGATAAACCACACACTTTACAAATTCTTGAGATGAAGTTGAAGCTTTAATAAAATTTGTGATGCATATTCTTTAAAGATAACAGTACCAAACAACGTACAACAAAACAAAGTAGAAAAATAGCTTCATATACTTTCAAACTAGAACATCTACAATATATTCTAATGATAAGATTCTTACATTCACAAGATGCTGCACAATTCATGTAGCTTTTTCACATAAAAATACATTTTGCAATGCATGAATAAAAGGTATCAACAGTCACAAAAAAAAGTTCTGCCACACTTGGAATGAAAGAACAGTTTAGTAGTCAAAACCAACACATACATGGCCTTAAACAGGATCTCACATGAGAAAGGGAGCAATTTAAATATAAACAAACAGTATAGGACAAAACCATTCACATAAAAAGACAGATATGAAATCCAAAATGTCTCTGTTTTTTTTTTTTCTGAAGATCAATGTCGCTGACGTGATCTGATCAATTTCTATAAAATATAAAAATATATAATTGATAGCTTTATCACAACAAGTAAACTGTTCAGGTTCTTAAGTAAGGCTGATTCTCAAGTCTTCTTGATTATTCCAAGCACCATGCTGGATTATCATTTTTAAACAGGAAAAGTGCAATAAAATAAACAAACTCCAGACTATATAACTCCCATTAGGCCTCATCATACTGGCTAAAGTTTTCATGACATCACAGGGATGTGAAAGCTTACAGCAATAACATGTGGAGGTGCAGGCTAACTGCTATAATAAGGACATAATGACAAAATGGAATTTTATTCCACAAACACAATTTGACTGCAGGAAGCTGCAGGCTTATCAGAAGGGTGGATCTGTTTTTCTGTATCTCCCAAAGCAATCCTTTTGGACCAGATTTGTTTCCTTGAACAGTTTGAGGAATTAAAAAAATGTAATATACACCAGTGAAAAAGGTACAGCTCAATTTGAAACCAAGACAGATTCTTCAAAAATAGCCACAAGTGATTGAAAAAAGCAAAACACTTATTTTGTTTCATATCAAGAAACAACAGACATAAATTCGCTGCATGTCCACATGGGATTTGTTGGAACCTGAAGAGAGCCTCAGAGGCACTTCATGAGTAATTTGCATCATCAGTCCTTTGTTTCTTTCCCAAAACATACTGTTAAAAACAGTACACAGACACAGATATTTTCTATTCAATACAAACACCACAAAAGCACACCTACCCTTATTTTTACACGAAACATTCATATAAAATGCCGCACGAGCTGTTTGCTCTTGCTTTAAACATGAAGAGCTCATAGATTCATGTAGCCTACATAATGTGGGCTTTATAGTCTGCACTTTGAAATAAATAGTCTATATCACTTTTAATCACTCCAAAGGCAATACAGCTTATATTATGTTTATGATATATTCTGGATGAACCAATAATCTACTGAAATATCTTCACTTTCACTAACAGAGTTCTTGAATAAACACTTTTAACTGCTGGGTACTTCTTGCCCGCCATAACAATAATAACACATTCATAGGATTTCTTTAAGCCAAAATAAGTCATTCAGTCATTATCAATACAACTTCACTGAAGAACATTACCAGTGATGAAAATCAGCAAAATAATGAGGTAAATGCAAGACTTTCTCACCCATCATGCAATTGATTGGCAGATGCTGCTGCTCATATTGTCGGAATTGTCTTTTGAGTTGCAAAAACATATACGTGGTCTCATTAACTTCGATAGGATGAGAAAGGCCTGGGACCCTTTATGGTCGGGCAATACCTACTTGCTGCTCCTCATAACAGGTTGCAAATGTTGATGAGAGTTGAGTAGATCAAACAAAGAGTGATGCTTTCTTCTCAAATTGAGTTCTGGGGAGGTCAAACTCTCAAAAAGAGAAAACTTATGACAATAAACATAATTGTTCATTTGTGCATCACATACTAGTTTGGGTTTTTTTTTCTTCTTTTTAATCATCTCACAACACCTTTGATTTTTCTTATGAGCCCTTGGAGGGGTACTAGCCCCCAGGTTGGGAACCACTGGTTTAATGGTACAACAGAAACAGAGTTTAATTCATAAAGGTGAATTAATAATGACTGGATTTTTATTTAACGTGATCCAAAACTTTAAAATCAGGGCTTGCCTGTCCCAGATTTGCTAAAGTGTGATAGTCTGTCTTTGGGGTAGAATAAGAGATTTAGCTCTTCATATTTGGAATTCTCCGGTGTGCTGCCCACTCTGAGAACCCTAAATGAACAGAAACAACACGTGTTAAGAAATTGAGTAAGACAATGTTTGTAAGAAAGAGAGTATTTGTGGCTGAGACAGAGGGAGGAGGTATCACTGTGTTCTTACTGGTGACTGACTACTGGAGGGATTGGTACTGCTGAGGTCGGAGTATCTCTTCTTCTGTGGTGTGCAGAAACAGGAGAGAAAATAGGCATACTCCTCTCTAACCTGCAGAGGGCAGCAGAACATCAGGAAAAAATCCACAGCTGGCAACCCTCATGTCAGTGCAATCCTCCATCTTTGTTTCACACTTTCTCTTTTAGTTGTGTTTTTATCTATTGTGTTAATCTCTCCATTAACCTCATGCACACACACATGCACAACCACTGTTTCCTACCTGTTTAGACAGCAGGCAGTGCATGACAAAAATCAGCACTCCCTGCAGGCTGTTGAGGATAGTAAAGATGTATGCTGCTACTGTTGTACCAATGTAGTTTTTGAACAGGAAGGAACCAAACACCCACGTCAGACCCAGTATACACAACTGGACAATAGCTGTCACTGTGAAAGCTCTGCAGAAGAAGAGAGGGAGGGGTGGGAGTGGGATTAAAGAAAGATCAACAAATATAGAGAGAAAGAAAGATTAGCATGAGCACTAACACGTGGATGACTCAGTTACAGCTCTTGTGCAATGCATTAGGTGTGTGTGACATTGATCCACACATTACAAAAGCCAAAGCCACATCATTACGCACACATGCATACAAGCAGGCACACAGACTGACTTAATTTTGTTAAGTGTGGAGAGGTCTGGGTTGAGGCTGGTGAACTTCTGGGTGAGCTTCCAGATGGTGATGATGAAAAAGAAGATGTTGAGGAAGGTGATGCAGCACACAGGGCCTAAGAAACTCCAGATGAAGCCGTCTGTCAGTGACAGCCAGCAGCTACAGTTAGGAGGAAGGAAACAAGCGCATGACAGGGTTTCACAACATCAAGATAGATAACAGAATTTCTCTGTAATCCGCCGATGTGCAATCACATAAGCAAATGCAAAACATTTCATCTTTTCTTCACCCACTTACTGCTCCTTAGTGCCGTAGCCCTGGGGATTAACGATGGCCGATATGATGACGATAACAAGGGGTGTCCCATAACCAGCGATGAATAAGTATAGGGGCCGAATGGTGGCATTGAACACCAGGACCACCATGCGGTACAGCTGCACCCCTTCCAGCAGCATCCACATAAACACTCCCAAGAAGAAGATATGGAGCATTGCTGCAACAAACCTGCAGCCGCCCTGCAATGCAACATAAATATATGAGAAAAGTAAGTGTGGAGAGAAGTAGAGGAATGAAATGTCTCATGCTGTCTTTACATGGACTGCAGTAAACTTCGAATAAGATATTCCCATGTAAATATAATGTTCTGATGATAATGACGTTAATAAGATTATTAAATGAGTACATCAGCAATTTGTTATTGCGCTTCCTTAAGGTTCGTGGATTAACAAGATGACATTGAAGCTGCACAGGAAGAGATATCCTGACTTTAATTCCGCAGTATAGGTCAAGCTCTATAAAACACTAGATCCTACATTTCCTATAATGACACTTTCTCTGAACTGAAGATTGAACTGTTTTCACAGTCTAAGCAGTAGTCCTCATGACGAGTAAAGGGAACGTCATGTTTAAAATCAGTGGAGCGCCCCTTTTAATATAGCAGAGATCCTCTGATGTTGTGCTGTGAAGGGTGGCTCTTTCATTAATAACTGGGCTCTGCTATGTAGTGTGTAAACAGGAAGATGAGAGGAATAGTTCAACCCATGTAAACATTTTAATGAAAATGCTGTCTTGTTAAGCATACGGTCAACAGTTGGATTACTGCAGTCCATGCTAAAGTCGCTGTTTGCTTGGACGAACATACCACAGGTTCGGTTTTCGAAATGCCGGCCAGAAAGATACGGTCAGCCACGAAGAGGCAGACACAGAGGTGCAAGTGGATGGTGGTGCGTGTCCCTTGTATGGAGCGGCAGAACTTGAACGTCAGGATGCACAGTACCAGACACATCAGGGACATGTTCAGCCCTATCTTTGTTATCAGTATGAGTGCAAAGGGATGCTAGAAGAGATAACATGTCAGACCTTAAGGTGTGTAATCATTTACAGCATAATGTGTGTGTTGTTTTCTTGGAAAAGAAGATTTTTTTTGGCAATTTGGGAGCAAGTTGTAAACACATTGACATATGACGGTATTAAGTGTTTATAACAAAGAAGTTAGCAAGCAATGCACAGAGCAACGTTAACATTAAAACTTCCAGATCAACCCACAGACAGACCCACTGTGGCCACTGTGCACAATGTTCAAACTCTTCAAATACTAAACATTTTACACATCCACATACTGGTAAAAATACAACATAAACTGCAGCAGCACACATGTGGTCTACATACTGAAATATCCTTGTGGTTCTGAACACGAAACTGCTGTACGGACTCAAAATATGGAATATGCTACAGCATGACATTATGCTCATGGCTGTGCAGCCAGTTCTGGGGAAGAGAAAAAATTTCCCCCTCAACTAGAAATGGTGATATAGTTAACTGCTTTGAAGATGCATATTGGATTCATACTTTCAACACAACTGAACCCTTTGGCCTCAATTCAGACTTAAATGTGTCATGCTTCCTCTAAATCATGATATATGGATGTTTTGGAACAGGCACCTTTTGTGCTTGATTTCATGTAACTCAAAGATATAAGTGTATTCTTCTTTTTCTGTCTTGTTTTTAATGTATGGGTGTGGCACCTGGACATTGACTCTGGCAATCCCCACCCCTGTATCTATTATCCAATAGGGTTGATTTCTTGTTCCACCCTCTTCCCAGTGACAAATATACACCTGTCCTAGGTTGACTATATATTTGTTTGCCTTATGCTTTTGTCCTCTTTGACTAAGTAGTGTTGAAACGTTGGCCTGTTTGCATTATTAAAGGCTGCAAATCAATCAGTGTGCTCCAATCAAGCTAACTCTGGCCGCCATTTGTTGCAGGGAAGGTGGTGTACAGTCAGTTTTTCACAGCTTTTTTGCAAAAGAAAACATTAACTTGCTGTGCCCAAAAATGGGGTTGATGAGAGCAGTGAAACTGTAAAGTTTCAGAAACACACCTGTAGACCTGAGGGGATAATTCTCTGTGGGTTCATCAGTATGAGTGAAACATTTCACATTACACATAGTCACTTGACCTTGTATTAATATTTTATTGATTAATGCATCTTTAAAGCACATGAGAATCTGCAAAAGGAAATAAAAATAGAACAAGTGACACTTTTTCATTTGTTTCCAGTGAAAAAGATTGTTTCAATGATTTCTTTGGATGTTAAGCCTTAAAAGCAATTTTCTCAGTGGAAAGTATCAATAAAATTCAAACATTAAACATCTTGAGGAAATTAATGTTTAATTTAGGTTTTCATGATGTGTGTGTCAATTTCTTACCTTCATGGGATAGAGGGCCATAAGCACAGCGAAGCTGCTCAGATGTTCACATGTACACACAGTGTGTGTGGCATTGGTTTGTTGTTGATGGCATCCCTCTTCGGACCAGGCCCCTCTGTCATTCCAGTGTGCACAGATGTATTCCACCTCAGAGGACTCCGCTGTCTCCTAATAGACCAAAATAAAACCCATATAATCTTTATCTCTTTATATTCCATACAATGTACATACTGTACATTAGAGGAAGTGACACAACATTGAAATGAATGTAGGACAGGCAGGAGTACGTTTAGATGTCTGAGTGTGATGTTCACAGGGCTGCTCAGGTTCTGAGTGGATGGGTTGGAGACCACAACAGACACAACTTTAGAGGAGATCTTGAAGGAGGAGGGAGTTTTGCCATTTTTTTCATGTCCTTTGAGCTCCTCAAAGGAGTTGTTAACAAATTTCTCAAGGTTCTTGTAGGTCAACAATGCAGCCAGAGCAAAGCCTATAAAGACAATGACAAATATGATGGTATTTAGTGATATATTATTTAATATATTATTGATACATGACTTATTTGTCAGAAGAAAAGAGAGGAAGAGTTTACCAGGATATGTTCCCGTCCCAGCTGCTGTTGTCCAGTCAGTGTCGAGACGAGCATTTTCAATGGTCAGAATGAATGGTCCAGTGGGTTGAGTCTTTCCCCTCTGAACTGCAATCTTTGCATCTACTCAAACAAATAACCAATTTCATATATTAATCTCCCCCTGCACAGATAATGTTAATTCCAAAATATGTACCATTTTTATTTATTAAACTTTATATATTATCATCCAGGGAAAAGGCCTGTTACCTATCTCAGTGGTCTCCATCTCAGTAATGCTGTCTTTGAGCTGTGGACCAATGAGCCTAATGGACTTCTCCACCGTTTGGAGAAAACCACTCACGTCTTCCCTGTGGTTCAGGTGACCAGGGGACAGGATGGCCTCAGAGGCGATGAGAAATTTCTGTCCATGTGGTAGGACACAGAGGAGGGAATTTGACAATACTGTGTGTTTATGTGCAAGAATGTGTGTGTGTTTGTATTTTGTATTGGCTTTTCTGACCTCCAGTAGCGCTTCTCCATCAGTCTTCCCCTCACTAGCATTGTGTGGGTTAGACAGAGCCAAACAGTTGTTTCTCATCATGGATAAAATGTCTGCCAGGCCTTCAAGAGACTGAGAGACAGATACAGACAGTGAGAGAGAGAATAACGAGACTAAAGTTCACATATACTAAACTCTACAGGGCTGCAGGGTGTAAATAAAAGAAATTGCCCCTTCTGAAATGTTCTTTAGCAAGACACTGGAGGGTGTCGTACTATAACTGACCCTGAACTAAGACCTGCATGGGACAAGTACAAAAATAAATCCTGCATAAAAATGTAATACATTTTGTTTATTTATGATTGTTGCAGTGCATTCATTATGCTAATAATTTGGTATCTAAACATGTGTTTTACCTGTGCAGATCTGCTATTGGCTTGGAAGGTTTCACAGTCAAGCTCTAAATGGAAAAAAGTGAAACATCAGATGATCATTATGCAAGACACTAGACACACATGAGTGACAGAGTTTGACACTTCACTGTGTAGCGTCAGAGAAGGAGTTCTGATAAAATCCACACAGCAAAGCAGCAGCACTGAACAGATATTCTATTCTTTATCTTGCAAGACATACACCACAGATTATCTGGAATCCGATGCAACACACACACAGTAGCATAAAAGCAGGGCGAGCATTCAACACCAACGAAGAAGCAAAGAAGAAACTGGGGCTGAAATAATTGCAAGTAGTGCAAGATTCAGTGAACAAACAGTTCTATATGCATATGAGGAATATGAGGATATCGAAGCCATTGGATGCATAATTAATTTGAAAGTAAGGAAGTAATGGCAATGGAGGGGAGCCGTGTATGCATACACTCACCTGAGCATGGAGTCCTTTTATTGCCATAGTTGGTGTATCCTTTTGGACACATGCACCAGTAACTCCCATTAATGTTATTACAAGGCCCTTTTATTCCACAAAGGTCTTCTTTTTTCATTTCAGCTTCTTTGCATTCATCTATGTCTGCGAGAGGATAAAAAAACAGAGACATAAGAAATGACGGACATTCCTCAAGACATACACCACAGATTATCTGGAATCCGATTCAACACACACAGTAGCATAAAAGCAGGGTGAGCATTCACATCAACACCAACGAAGAAGAAGAAACTGGGGCTGAAAAAATTGTAAGAAGTGCAAGATTCAGTGAACAAACAGTTCTATATGCATATGAGGAATATGAGGATATCAAAGCCATTGGATGCATAATTAATTTGAAAGTAAGGAAGTAATGGCAATGGAGGGGGTGCCGTGTATGCATACACTCACCTGAGCATGGAGTACTTTCATGGCCATAGTTGGTGTATCCTTCTGGACACATGCACCAGTAACTCCCATTAATGTTCTTACAAGTCCCTTTTATTCCACAGAGGTCTTCTTTTTTCATTTCAGCTTCTTTGCATTCATCTATGTCTGCGAGAGGATAAAAAAAACAGACATAAGAAATGATGGACATTCCTCAAGGCCAATGATTTCGATGAGAATAGTTTGAAATCTTAAGATTGCAGGGATTGCTGTAGCCCATGATGGAACGAACATCTCTGCAATGTAAGCAGGGGTACGGCCGTGTCAGTCTTAATGTCAGTAGTGTTGTGAGATGTCTTGCATTTCAAGTTAGTTAAGAGCTGTAATTGGAGCTGGCAGGAGGCAAGAGGAGGTGTCTTTGTGGTTAAAGCCAGACTACATGGAATTATAATATATGATGAAACGTAATGTCTATGACCTCTTTTAAGATCAGCTCGCTCAGGATGGGCAGTTTTTAATTTTGGAAATATTCCTTATATTTTGGAAACAAGCCAGTACACATTTACTTCATCCCCTGCAAGTGAATTCACTGATCTCTTGCAGGGTCAATCAATTTGCGGCCTTTTAAATCCTGGTGTGTCCAGGGCCACTAGAGTGGATTTTCTATTTAAAAGCCCAACATTGTAGTGTGGGTGTACAGAGCTACTTGACTGACATCTGCCTCACTCTCGTGATTTTTGTGGCATCTGTTGGGGTGAGTCGACTTACACCTTGATCATTCTGGTGAGTATATTGTTTTATAATTTCAGCAAAGTTTCATCACAGCTCCAGTCAACTTCAACCTGAGAAATGTGGACACAAAAAAGTAGACACTACTCACCTACGCAGTGTTTGAGGTCATTGGTGGGATTAGTGTACCCAGAATGGCAGGTGCACTTGTAGCTCCCAATCAGGTTATTACAAACTGCCTTGTGACCGCAGATGGTTTTGTTATCAACACACTCGTTAATGTCTGACAGAGGAACAAATGAAGACAGATGAGTGTTCAGACAAGAGAGAAACTCTGACACTGGTTGCATACACTAACACACACACTCACCTTTGCACTGTCTATCTCCCATTTTGAAGTTAACTTTGTTTTTAGTATTTTTAAACCCATCCTCACACTGACAGTAGTAACTGCCATTTGTGTTGTTGCACACCGTGTGTTTCCCACATCCTCCCTTGGTTTCTTCACACTCATCTATATCTGTAGATTTGAATACAAATACATAAATCAAAGAGAATATAATTATAGTGATGAATCTTACACATCAATACATAATAGAACATAATATTTACTGTGACAGTGTCTTACATTCTTGTAAAAACTTAATTTAAAGCGATCTCTGTTAGCTCTTTTTCTTCCCACACTTCTGTCCACCATGATCACCAGTCTGTGGTTATATCATTGCTGTCAATGCAGTGTAATTATTTCTGCTGGTTGCTTGAAATTGTGGTGATCTAAAAATTTGAACCTCATCTACTGTTGTTTTCATTGTAATCCAGTCTTGATATGAGCAGTGCTTAAACGCCTAAAATGGAAAAATGAATTGGAATGTCAAAAAAGGCTGCTTTTCCTGCTAAACTCCAGTAAGAGGTATTGCATAATGGGAGCAACACTTCTTTCTGAGAGTGACAGTGGAGAGGGGTGGTTAGAATCAAAAGTCATGGAAGATTATTACCTTCACATTTGCCGCGATTTTTGATAAAGCCATCTGGACACTGGGAGAAACATTCCCCCAGCATACACATTAAGCCTGTGGGGAAAGAGAGAGGCCATTTAGTTGCATTTCACAGTTAAGGCAAAATCTTACAATGATGAGAAAGACACAATAAAGTAAACACTTAACACTTATCTAAAGGACACTACACCAAAAATAAATCTTTTTATTCAATTGAATTTTATTTATTTTTGTTTCTGCACCATAATACCACTCCTCCGCCAGTGATCTATATGCTCAGTAAAGTTTCTCCACGACACACAGTAGCTAAAGATATTATCTCTATGTTGAAATATTGTCTCTTCAGGCTCCAAAATTTAGCATATTTACCAATTTATTGGAAAAGCTACGATTGTTTGGAACATTACATGGATCAACAACAGAGATGTGAATTATACTCTGGGATTAGTTAGAAGTTTCTATGAACTTTTAAAATACATTTTGACTAATTTTGTACCATGACTTTCGGTCACCGCTGGAATCCATTGTACAGTAACTGCTGTGACTTCGATTTGACATCTGCCATCCTCCAGTGTAGTAATTTTCTTTATCTTGTTGTGTTTTAACAAGAGTGTGAAGGTGAGACTATGTGTGTGTTTGTGAGGTGTCCATATGGATAACATGTGTATGTGACTGATGGTGTAACTACTTGCAGCTGTAATCCTCTGTTCCTCTCTCAGACATCAACACATGCACAGAGAACAAGGATGTATTTCACAAAAATGTACTGCTTCATGTCTCCTTAAACAATCTCTTAGTAAAGCTAGTAAGTGAGATTAACTTGTGTGGTTTTTATAAAATATATTTTCATCAACAAAGTGTGTGGGGTGACATATAATTAAGGGGGAAGGCTTGTGGTCATAATTAGTAGTAGCTAGTTGCATGCCACATTTTGAATTACATGCATGTTCCTGATTGTTCAGTGTTATTTTGTTCTCTTCCACCCATGACTCCACCCAGTCACACACTCACACACACAAACACACATTGTGCTCTCATTGATAGACTTACCAAGGATGAGCAGCGCCTTCCCAGGCCCCATGTCAAACTATATCCCTGTACAGCTGATGACTTTATCAAAACTATGAATTAAATGTAAATCTGATCAATGTCCTGTAATAAAATTTTAGGTCCTCTCATAAAGTTAAAGAAATAAAAAGTATTGTTCAGACTTCTCAGAAGGAATCACAGTCCAAGGTCCATGAAATCCACAAGATTTGAGACACAAAAAAAGAACGCTAAAAAGATAAATCCTTTCTGTGGAGGGTGATTCTGTTTGTGGCAGGAAATATAAGTGTGAACCTTCACCAGTTTTCTTCCTCTCTCAGATTCAGACTCTCAATCTGAGTATGCGCCCCTCTCTCTGTCTCTCTCTCTCTCTCTCTCTCTTTTCCTCCCACTCACTTGTCTGTGTGTCCTCGTCTCTCTCTCACGTCACTCTTTCTTGGTCTTTTCTTTTACTCCATATCTTTCCAAGTGAACACATTTTTCACGCTGGCACCGTATCACATTGCTTACACAAACCCCCTCTCTGTCTACATTGTCTTTCACATTTCGCTCTACGCTCCAGTGAGCTCTATTTCAGGAGCTATTCACAACACTCTCGTGAGGGACGCAGTGTGCTGTGATAGCAAGGCTACGTAGAAGTGGACCCAATCCCAATGTCCACACTCAAGGACTCAAGGACTTTAAAGCACGTTCTTGCTAAATCCGCAAGTGTTTAGGGCACAAATGGTCAGGTGCATGAGGGCTCTCGGGCAGACATCTTGAGCCCTTTATGCACATTTTCCATAAGTCCGCATCTTTGACTTTGCCTGAGGGAATTACCCACAGTTCACAGCATTATGACATTAAACAAGCTATTGGTTTGGAAGGTTTCACAGTCAAGCTCTAAATGGAAAAAAGTGAAACATCAGATGATCATCATGCAAGATCATCATCATGATCATGCAAGACACTAGACACACATGAGTGACAGAGTTTGACACTTCACTGTGTAGCGTCAGAGAAGGAGTTCTGATAAAACCTACACAGCAAAGCAGCAGCACTGAACAGATACTCTATTCTTTATCTTGCAAGACATACACCACAGATTATCTGGAATCCGATGCAACACACACAATAACATAAAAGCAGGGCGAGCATTCACATCAACACCAACGAAGAAGAAGAAACTGGGGCTGAAAAAATTTGAAAGTAAGGAAGTAATGGCAATGGAGGGGGGGCCGTGTATGCATACACTCATGTGAACATGGAGTCCTTTCATTGCCATAGTTGGTGTATCCTTCTGGACACATGCACCAGTAACTCCCATTAATGTTCTTACAAGTCTCTTTTATTCCACAGAGGTCTTCTTTTTTCATTTCAGCGTCTTTGCATTCATCTATGTCTGCGACAGGATAAAAAAACAGAGACATAAGAAATGACAGACATTCCTCAAGGCCAATGATTTCGATGAGAATAGTATGAATACTTAAGATTGCAGGGATTGCTGTAGCCTATGATGGAACGAACATCTCTGCAATGTAAGCAGGGGTACGGTCGTGTCATTCTTAATGTCAGTAGTGTCGTGAGAGTTTCACCACAGCTCCAGTCAACTTCAACCTGAGAAATGTGGACACAAAAAAGTAGACACTACTCACCTATGCAGTGTCTGAAGTTATTGGTAGGATTAGTGTACCCAGAATGGCAGGTGCACCTGTAGCTCCCAATCCGGTTAATACAATCTTCCTTGTGACCGCAGATCTCTTTGCCATCGTAACATTCGTTAATGTCTGACAGAGAAACAAATGAAGACAGGTGAGTGTTCAGACAAGAGAGAAACTCTGACACTGGTCGCATACACTAACACACACATTCACCTTTGCACCGTCCATCTCCCGTTGTGAAGTTAACTTTGTTTTTAGTATTTGCAAACCCATCCTTGCACTGACAGTAGTAACTGCCAACTGTGTTGAAGCACACCATGTCTTTCCCACATTGTTCTAGGATTTCTTCACACTCATTTATATCTGTAGATTTGAATACAAATACATAAAGCAGAGAGAATATAATTAGTGATAAATCTTACACATCAATACATAATAGAACATAATATTTACTGTGACAGTGTCTTACATTCTTGTAAGGAAAGGAGAGAGGCCATTTAGCTGCATTTCACAGTTTAGGCAAAATCTTACAATGATGAGGAAGACATAATGAAGTAAAAAACTTAATTGAATTGTGATTCTTCAAGATGGAAGTGGGTGACTTTCTGTTTTAAGGCCTGAGAGATTCTGAAAAGTTATCATGTCACAGTCTACTGTGCATGAAACAGAGAAATCCCACTTTGTCTCGGGAAAGTGAAAGTGACAGCCCTACTGTCCACTGTAACTGGGATTATTTGTAGATAACACTTTTATTCTTCAGGTTGTTGGGGACTTCCTGGAACCACATCATGGCCCTCTGTGCCATTTGCTTCACTTTTGAAGCCATTAAAACACGACTGCAGCAGGAGTGAGTAGCTCTTCTATGTGCTGCATCTAGACAGCTGCAAAGGTGTGAAGATGAAACATCTTTACAGCTGAGGACGGAAATAGCAGAAGCAATGAAACTCACAGTGCATACTAAGCATATCTCACATCAAACCAAGGTTTTACATTTGCTTGTAAAACACTTGTTTAATCCAGTTTAAAAAACAAACAAACAAAAATATAATTCAACATTTAACCCTCCTATTGTGTTCGAGTCAAATTTGACCAATTTTCAAGTTCAGATGTGTGACGCACACTTTTATTTTTTCTGCTCAAAACATGACTTCATTACATCCTCTACAATGGCCTACTGAATACAATAAAACACATTTTGATCATTTTTCTTTCTTTTTCAATGCGTACAAAAAAAAGTTACATCAAATTTGACCCAGTAGTAATTATACATTGCTTATGCAGAGAAATACATGGTAAATGTTGCCAAACCATCATAAATAACAAAAATTACAACAAAACAAAAATAATAGCAATTAAATCATATAATAATAGTATTATAATATTGTGTAATAATATTAGAATTATGTTTCATGCCAAGAAACAGATTGGCTTGAATTCAGTTGTAGCAGTTCAATTGCTGCTACTTTGGTAATGCTAGCAGACTAACAGAAAGCTACATTACTGTTCTGTTCTAGGTACATAAAGTGGCCTTCCTGAACTGGAAAATATGCATTTGGACAACTGTGTTGCCTTATAACAACAGCAAACTAACTACAAGCTAAATACACAACACATTAAATGTTTATCATTATTATCTACAGCATCCTCAAATACAATTATATCCACCTGGGTTTTTCAAGACTTGCAGGGGGATGAACGCCACAGAACCATCTGCCCTCTGATTGGACTGATTGACTCTATCTTTGACCAATCGGATTCACACGTCAAAAGAGGGTCAAAACTCGTAACTTGCAGGTTGTAGTTGTAACTTCAGAGTCGACACACAGGTAGGAAATTTGTGTTTCCATCTCTCAGACTTTGTGAAACCTCACTGTTGAAAAAATTCTGCACAAATTTTAATTACACATACACAAATATTTCTATTGCTACAAAACTTTTTACACTTGCAAATTATATCTCTTCGCACAAAACTTTGAGCTGTGAGCTGTAAAAACTAAACTGAACAAACAACATGAAGAATTGAGGTGAAATGTGGTCAGGTGGTAATTTGTGTGGGTTTGTCACTACGAACTGAAAACATAACACAGTAATTTTTCCATTGTTAATATAACACATATTTATTTATACAGCTTTTAAGGATGAACAATTTTGTGTAACAGAAATACAGAAAAAAAGTTCACTGTGCGCATAAGTGTGTCTGCAGGTGTATAAGCGCGCCTACAGAAGGATGTGGTTAGAAGTGAGAATTAAGAGACGTATAGAAAACCAGGTCAGACCAGAATGAGGGAGACAAATATAACCTTAAGCGTGGGTGGTGTTAGTATGACTTTTATCTGACCCTATGTACGTTATTGATTTTGGGTGTTGGACATGTGACATAAACATTCCATAGTCTGCATGTCACCTGATGAAATATGGTATAGCCCTTCGGGGGGCCTTTTAGATACAAATAATGGGTCCATGGTCAAGCTTGGAGCTGTTCCAGATGTGGTATGTTGTGACACATAATATGTTGTGAGGTAGCTGTCAATCACTTGACGGATGGCTCCCAACTGAATTAGTGCCCATGGAGAACCTATGGTATTCATGTGATAAGATACAGATGTGTAACCCTATATAAGTTATGCACCGACAGTGGTACGTTGCCCAGACCATCTTTGTACATGGAATGGACCCGATGGCCATCGTCTAATAAACGTCTTCAAAATAAGAACTTCGCCAGCTCTTCCTTTGAACGATATATCATCACACATCCTTCCTTTCAGGTGGTGAATTGGGGTGAAAAGTGAAGGAAGAAAACAACTCCTTTTCGGAGAATGATAGACAATGAGACAATTGGGGTCCAAACAAGAGATACACCCAGAAAGGGGGTGAAGACAAGGTATAAAAATGCTCTGGCACACAGACAAATCTCAGAACACAGGGCGCTTGGCCAGATGCAGGTTTTTTCTGTAAAGTGTTCTCTGAAGATCTTCGATAAATAAATTCAGCTGCTACAAAGACATTACTCGACTGTGGTCTCGTTCTTCTCGCATCAACCAACTCAGGGAGGTTGGCTGAAAGCCTACCTCAACACCCCTCAGATTTATCTTGGGACCCCCACGTCAGGAACCACTATCTATTTAATGGGATGTTATTCAGCCTATATTTCCTTCCCCAGTGACCCGTTTAGTCCAGGGCATAGCCCTTCCTGTCAACATTTAGACTATTTTCACAGAGGAATTACTGACTCACTCCTCTTTTGGTGCATGACAACATTTCAGCTGATTTATATGAGACGATTTGTGATGGTTTCCTGTTGCACCAGTTAGGAACAGAAATATTTCATTGACACCATGTTAGATCAGATTTAACGCAGGGTGTGACATTATGAACTCTGGTATTCTTCTCAGCTTTGCAGCCGACAAAATACAGGAACTCCATTCCCTATCACCCCATCAGCCTGCCTTCCTATGTCCAGAAGAAACTGTTGTTTCTACAAACTGTCAGCCCACCGCAGTTTATCCGAGTTCACCAGGTGGAAACCATAGTAACAGACCTGACAGGCGCCCTCCTTCCACCTATCACTTCCTGTATGAGGAAACTCTCACACCATTGGTTTCTTCCTGAATGATCTGGCTTCCCCATATTATTACTGCACTGTATCTAGCAACAGTACCAGCCTTTCATAATTGACTGGAATATATTGTGTTGAGAAAAAGGTATATTTTGTGAGGGTTTTCCTCCTTGTGTGCCGATACAGCTACAAGACTGATTGCCTGTTTGTTTTTTTCTTTCCTCACCTCTTAAGGTTAACATAAACAATGTGTGGTCCAGTGTAAATGTAACACTGTTATGTACTCCTTCTGTAAATCACGGCGCAGGCCCATGCCCTCTAAAGAGTAATGACCACAGATGACAAGACATGCCGGGCCTTGTCTACCAAGTTCACCCTTTGGCTGAGTGGTTAGTGCATTTGTCTGTGGTCTGGGAGACAAAGGTTCAAGACTTGGTGTGGGAGTCTTCCTTTGCTACACTGTAATATAAAATAATGTAATGCTTCTGAAATTGTGTGTGTGCACATCCTTTTTTTGGGAAGTCATCTGGACTCAGTGTTTATATCAGACTCCATTAGAGGGTATATGTACATGTCTACTTAATAGGTAAACAAAGGCATACACTGAGAGACGGATCAGATTTAATTAATTGGTTTCCTGTCTGTCATAGATACATTTTTTCCTTTTTTTCACCTCAGTAGCGCTTTATGATTCTAAATTAATAATAATTAATTAATAATGTAGAGTATAGATTTCCTTCCTCTACTATCCTCTGTTGTGCATTTATTTAGTCCTCATCTTCCCTCTCCCTCCCTCGGTCTGTCTGTGAAGTGAGGGGGTGGAGTGAGGTGACAGAGGGCAGATGTTTCCTCCCTAGCTTTGAAGATGCTTGTAAAGATGGAGGGGGGAAAAGTGGAAAGGGGAAAGCCTGTTTCTCTATGGAGGTTGGGCGCTTTACGAGGGAGGCCACAGTCACATAGAGCAGATACAGGCTTCGTTCTGGCAGCAAGCACTGGAAATGGTAGCTCTCTTTCCAACCTACTGCTGCTGCCAGAAACCCTAAATGGCAAGCGAACACTTCATTTAGCCAGAGCTGCTATAAATTTTGTGCAACAGCACAGCCATCGGTACATCGTTTTGCAACACATTTGTCTGATCAAACTGAACTTTGGCCGTGCAAGAGGAGTTTACGGTCCATATTTACTCACTGAGCTGACCTCATCAGCCAAAGCTTTTTCCTTTTTTTAAACTTAGGGATGACATGTAGTCATATGGAAAACAAAAGTTTGACTGTGCACTGCATCTGTCCCTCCACTTGTTAAGGGTGTGAGGGCTCTTCTTTGGCCTGAAGGCAATGTGTGTGCATTGAAGCTACACAGTGCCACCATGTGGTTAAAGAAAGGTTGTGAAATAATGTTCAGATATGACACCAGACATATAATGTTTCAGATTCAAAGGCAGTTACATGGCAAAATGAAAATTCAACCATTAAGGGACTGTATAGGAATTACTTGGGTGGGAGGGGCGCTCTCCCTGGCATTGTAATTGTTTTTTGGACCCTCTCCTGGAAAAAGAACAATACAAAGTACAAAGAAGATTATATCCATGGAAGGGAAGGCCAAAATAAAATATAAATCTAGAGTAAGAAAAAAATGAAAGGTCATCGTCTGCTCTTCCAGAAAAGTCACAGTAGCCTTCCTGTAGCCAAAAGACCCTGTTCCCCCAAATAATTTTTATACAGTCCCTAATTTGGATGCTTGTCAGACAACCATTTTGTAAAAAAATGTTCAAGACATAGTTTTTCATTTAAATCACTACATCTGTTTTTTAATTTGGCCTTTATTGTATTGATATTTAAGAGCATAATAAAGGCTTTTATATGAGATCAGCTTTTTTCCCTCCTTTCACTGTTGAAAGTACAACAATGTAGACTTAGTAGATGACATGAAGGGAGGAAGAAGAGGGTGCTGAGGCCTTCCGGTAGAAGAAACAACACCCACACATGCCATTGGTCATCAGTCCGTACAGGATTCCAGAGAAAAGCTTTCCAAAGATATGAGGCTGGTGTAACAATAGAAACCATGTCAATTTTCTATAAAAGTACAAAATTAACCCCATATGCACAATAACTTCAAAAGTTTAAAAGGCAGTAATATATTTCATATTCATACACCGAAATATATGAATCTATATAATCTTCTATGTTGCTTTGTTACTATCCATTTGACCGTCTTGATGGCAACAGGCTTGAAGGAGTTGTTAGCACTGCGCAGGTGATTCATCAATGACACATGGTGTGACAGTGTTGGCTTAAGCTGTGAAAGTGAGCAAAGGGAGAGAAAAGTGAATAAAAAGAGAAAAATAAGAAAGATGAGGTGAAATGATGGACTTTAAATTCAGGAAAAATGGCCAGCTCACCTTTTACGATGACTTTGGCCAAGGCCTCACTGGAGCCAATGTGGTTGGTGGCAACACATTTGTATGTTCCACTGTCACTCAGTTTCACATGGGCGTTGAGAAGTTTTCCATCCTTGGTGGTCTCTGTTCCTGCAGGCAGGTTCCCTCTGCCCACCCGGGTCCACACGAACCGAATGGGATGAGAGCCGTGAGCAAGGCACTGCAGGTGCAGAGCATCACCAGGTTGGAGCCTCACCTGATCAGGCAGGCAGGTGGTATATGGAGGAGCTGCATGAAGGAGAGGAAAAGTATTTCCATCATGAAGAAAAATGTGGATGCACGGTATTTGTGTTTATGATCAGCTTCGTCCACTCACAGTCCACTTCCATCTGCGTGTATGCCTCACTGTAGCCGTGTACATTGGTTGCATTACAGATGTATTGGCCAGAGTCTTGGCGCCCCACGCTGGTCAGTGTCAGAACACCACCAGCCATGGTGTGTTTCCATGGTAACGGTGCTCGTAGCTTGGACCAGGTGATGACGGGAGTAGGGGAACCTGTGAGGAACAGAAAGAAGGAACATGAAGAAAAATGAGAAATAAAAGGACATTAAAAGGGAGATATTTACACACACAAGCATTAAAACATCTTACCAGAGGCCTGACACTCCATGGTGACTGTCTGTCCCTCCACCACTGTCATCTCTGTAGCGCTTACTGAGGCCAATGGTGCACCAGGACCACCTTCGACAGTGATCACCACTTTGACCTCTGTCACCCCCTCATTGTTCTCAGCTTGGCAAATATACACGCCTGAGTCCTCTGGACGTGCTGCAGGCCACTGAAGAAACACATGATGATGATAATGCTATTTCAAAATGAAATGGTTCATTTAAAGTATTGTTTGTGCATGTGTTCATATTTTACCTTTATGGTGTTGACATCATTCGCCTCCACAGTAACAAGCTGCAGGGTGGAGCCTTGGCGTTTCCAGGTCAGTGTGGGGCGTGGCCTACCTGTGGCACGACACTCCACCGACACAGGGTCACCAATCCTGACCCGCAGGGGCCCAGCTGGTACCAGCCGCACTTTAGGAGCATCTGAGGGAGAGGACATGTCAACATGACTGACATATTAAAGGATGTTCAGATGGCTGAAGCCTTGTGTTTTCTCCAGATAAACTTTTGAATACATTTTTGACTGTGGGTTTTGTCTCCATTGTAAGCACATTTGGAGCAGATCTTCTAATGGTCAGTATAAACAACAGGAATTATTACAGCAAGCAAAACCTGTTTCAATGTTCATTTGGGTACCTTAATGCTGTTTTAAGAAAAACTGACTAGAGGGTAAATGGCAGTAAAGACCTCAGTGGTCTGCAACAGGTGGTGGGGATTGCAGAGGCCAACACAAAAATAATCTAGCACTATGATTTTATTTTTGAATAAAAGACAGTTTCTGTCTGCATGATGGAGTTAAAAGAGTTTCTGTCTTTGCCACTAGTGAAACACCAAGTTGTGAAGACAAGCTCACGTTTGACGTTGAGCACAGCTGTGGCAGTGCTGCGGCCTGCAGAACTGACCGCCACACAGCGGTACTGGCCCTGGTGTACAGGTCGGGCATGAGCAATCGTCAGCACAGAACCATCAGGACCGATCTTAACATTGTCTAGAGGGAGAAAAGTAGAATTCTGTGAAACTTCAAAGATGGTCATATTTTGTTGAACAATGCTTATGCTTACAGGCTGATACACCTGACCTGGTAATGCGTGGTTATCAGCTCTCTTCCATTCCAGCTTTGGCCGTGCACCACCCCTCACTTGGCACCTGAAGCTGACAGACTCCCCTTGGCGCACAGTAGCAGTGCGGGGCTCCACTGAGACGACAGGAGCTTGGCCAGCCACTGCAGAGAAAGAGAGAAAGAACTGGTGAACTGGTGATACCACACACACACACACACACACACACACACACACACACACACATGCATGCATGTACAATGCAACTCAGTGAACCTTTAGACAGGTCTGAGTGAAACACAAACAAACACGGCCCCGCAGCAAACAAGCTGAGCAAATACAGACTGAACAGAAGTGCATTTGATGACCAAGCAAAAAACAAAAATGCACAAAAATTACATAAATTCCTCACGAAGAAGTGTCAAACATAGTGTGTCATAGAGGAACATTTAAATATTTTCACTGTGCTAGAACTTTATATAACTTTTTTAAAGGGTTGATTCACCCAAATTGGAAAAATGGTGGTGGCCACGCAGATTGTTTCAGTACAACAGAGGCAAATTGAATTTGTGGTTCTCACAAAAATTATGTATCTGTATCTCATTCTTGATAATCCACAGAACATGCGGTTGTTCTGGGACTATTTCCTCAGAAGAAAGTAGTTCCAATAAAAAATTAGGTCTATGGATTATCCAGAGTAATGGAGACACTGTTTCTAAAAGAGACAATATATTGTCGAACCTTTTAAATATACAGTGTATTTATATATTTTTAATGCTGTGATCACCAGTTTGTGTGAACTGATCATTTAAAGTACAAAAAAAACAAGTCTCTACTGACAATTACACAAATTAACAGAAGAGCACATCTTTGTCTGTTTTCTCTGTTTTGTTACAGCAGATATTTATCTGTAAAATCAAATCATCTTCATTACCTGAACATAATAGAGAACACAGGATCAGAGCCGCAGGCGAGAAATCCATGATGAACAGAGAACAGTCCCTCTCTCCCTCCTGTGTATGATCTCTCTCTCAGCTGCTGGTCGGCGTCTTTCTCATACAATCACTTTCAACCTTTAACCCTCATCCACCCCTTCCCCTACTCAAACAATGTTCACAGTGCCAATCACGTATGAAGCGTCAACTGCTAGATTGTATTTTTGTCCTGTTTGTGAGCTAATAATAAAAACACTGTATGTGATTTACATTGAAGAACATCTGAATAAGATTTTCTTACACATTCTTTGCTTTTTAACTGACTAACCAATGAGGAATCATTTATTTCACAGGTACTATATGAACAGAATTTGTAGGACAGGATGGTGATTTGGTGAAAAGTAAAAAGCTGGACTTTGCAATGATTTTTAACTGTGCCAGACTACAAGGGAGGGGGGCATTGATTTCATTACTGCAGTCTTCAAAGTATTATTCTGCTTTCCAAGAAAATGATCTGACTCCATGTGTCTGTATTGAGTGAACCTGCAGTGATAAAAGGATGAAGAACAGACTTCAGAGTATCAAAGTACAGCTGTTCTTGTTTTTGTACAGTTTTTGACAAAAAATCTGTATATATAAAAAAATATGCAAAAAAAATATGTAGAGGACTCGATTAAAATGCCAAGAATCAGAAGTTACTGATAAGAGCTTGATCACTATTAGTTTGTCATTTTAGATTAGTTTGTATTTGTTAGTTTGTATTTTCACAGAAAAGAAGGAACAAACAAACACACATTGCACCATTCAACTGGACTGAACTGAACTGAACCCATTCACACTCATTAACACACACAACTCACAACAATCTCTACAATAGAAAGGAACTGAATTTAAATGGGATTGTGAAGGTAATTGCTAGTTTTAGATGGGTGTATTTATATAGTTTAGATTAAGCTATGTGACTGGGTAAACTTAACTGATAAAGTTTTGATTTGGGAATGTGAAAGACAGACTTTGAGTTAGACTTATAACCTTATTTTATTTGAGTGCTTTGACTGTTTTGAATGAGTTGGTTTCAATAACATTTGACTGATAAAGATGTTTTGGTAAATGGTATTTTTTTCCATGTGGTATGCTTTTGTAGCTAGGGTAATAGGCTAACTGGGATAATCTTGTTAAGTTACTTATATGTATATATACATCTTCTTTTTTCTAAAAAAAATGACAGGATTTGGATTTTTTTATTATTATTATTATTCTCCTGTCTGGTGCCCAACATTTTGCATTTTAAGGAACTATTTCAGTCCCCTACGTTACTGTATATACACTATTTGTTGTAATAATTACATTAGCAGTAGCAGGTTTGGGATTTGATGCCTGATTTCATTGTGTGGAACTCTGCTGCATTATCTGATACTGATATCTGATACCACCTCAGCAGCTCGTCCATCAGATAAATAACTAAGGCAGAGGAAACATTTCTTCATTAAGCCTGGTGGAGCAGGAAAAACAGTTGCTTCAAAATATCAAGCAGCCAATTAGATGCACTAGAGGGCACAGATGACTGAAAAAAACATATATACAATCTTTGATAATAACCCACATGCAAATAAAACAGATTTACGGTGTTGAATTTTAAGGGTTCTTTAGATCGGGTAGATGGTGACACTGGGCAACCAAGGAGCTGGACACTAAAAGGTGAGAAAAACTTAGAAAATAAAATTACTATGTCAAAAACTACTAAAACTCAGGTGATATTACCATAAAAACAAGTAAAAGGCAACTGTAAAATGTCTAAGGGTCCTAAAATGTCCCTTAAAAACAAGCTTAAAGGTCCCCCTACAAGTCTATCTGTTAGTGTCTGTCCACCAGTCCAACAAGAAAGCCAGGAGCTGTGATGTTACCTTGCAAGGCAGTTCGAGGTCGACCTTTGCAAGATCGCAAGATCATGAGATCACAACATCACACGAGAATCCATCTTGTCAGGCTTCAAGTTATGCTCTTGTGTCTAAACCACCAGTGGTTCGGACCAATCAGCGTCACAAATCCAGCTGCCTCGCAAGGTAAGACAGTGATAGACAGATGGCTCATCCATTCACCAAGTATTTTTTGAAAGTGCTTGCCCTTTTCTAAACAATTTCCAAGGATGACTTCTGAGATGGTTCTGTGTAACAAACCATCTGGCCGTCAGGTTAGCTGCATGCAACAACATCGATGGTGGGTTTCCATGCAGACAGCTCTTGGCTCCTCTCATCCTGCAGCCGCTGTGGGGCAATCTTTGGGTCTTTCCTTTCTCTCCTCCTTCCCCTGTGGTTCCTCCACAGTATGCTCCTAGGTGCGCTGAGGGAGAGAAGGGTGCCAAGCCGTACATGATCCTTACCGTAACCACAGGCAGGGCTAAAAGCTGCTCCCCATCCCTGTCGTTCTTCACTCTACTTCCTGAGAAAATGATCTTGAGCCAGATGGAAGAGCTTTGTTTGAGTCTTTCTGAGCACAACTTGAGTTCCCTTGGCAGCCAGCAGAGAGCACTATTTCACAATACAAAACTCATATATAACACACACACGCAGTATTTCCACAATATATTGAATCTCTCATTTTGTCTCTTCCTTCCATTTTTCCCTTAAAATTATAAAAATTTCCATTAAAAAAAACTTGAATTGCCTTGAAGTGCATGATGGTGAAACAACAAAATACACACAGAAATAAAGTCCACTCCCCACTCACTGTATTAGCTCCACACCACATCACATATGCATCCTTGGAAGAAACGACACTACAAACACCGGATGACATGAGAAACCTCAGTTATAGCTCAGTTTGTGCAGCTGGGTTTGTAAGGAGATCAAGTCCTGAGTAGAGTCTGATATTCTGTACACTGAGGCTACAGGAGTGAGAGAGCAAGAGAGAGGCAGGGGCAGCAAAAAACAACAAAAAACACTGACAGGAGGGCAGTGTAAATAAAGAGAAACAGTAGCTGTTGTTATGGTAGTGATGCCAGCTTTCCTTGGCATCAACAAACCCCATACACAAGCCTGCTTGCACACACAGCTGTTAATTAACAGCAGCTTAAGACCCTGTGAAAAATGAAAGCTCACTCAAGACATTAATTTCATTGTTATGCAAATGAGGTGGTATTTAAAAGGTATTTCCTGGGATCCTCTTACATTTATCATCCCACAATGAGGGCAATGACAGCCACACATGCACCTATACCTCCAATTTTACTCATCTGACATCCAGTGACACCCAAAACCATATTACAGTAAGTGCACCATATTGTGATTATTAGATTGGAGTATGAGTGCACTACACTTTATTTAAGATTAACCAGATCTGTGAAGATTAACCAGACTATCAGTGTCTCCCATGGCTGCAGGCCACACACTGTGAGGAAGATCTCATTTTTCTCTGAAGTATGGAGAAAGAGGAGGAATTACCAGATCAAATTTTACAGATAATCCCCTTTCCTGTCTTCCTTCATTCATATATTCATATTTCCCAACATCTCAATCCCTCTCTCTCCCTCTCTCACCAATCGCTAATTTCAATTTCTCTCTTTCTGAACAATCCTCTGATTAGCCGTCTTGTTTTATCATAACATTTTAGAGGTTAACTACTTGTGTAAAGGGGAAATGAACTGAACAAAGGTATGATTTGTAGCAGGGCTGTTCTATTACACAGCATTAGTGTTTGGTTTGGTGTGCCTTATAAACTGGCAGCTGAATGTAAAAGAAAGAATAAGAACAAGGAAAGAGAGGACAGTGACACATCATGGCACAAACATCTGAGTTGGGGCCGTGGGTGGCAAACTGTCCCCCACTGAGAATCTGTTTGTTGTACAGGTTGACAGCACTCTGCCAAACTATGAAACACAACCATTAGTCCCTCTTCCCCTAACTTGTCCATTAACCTGTCCCTAGCATGACAAATTGGTCAAGAAGCAGGGAAAATAGAGGCGGCAGATGTAGGATGGCAGGGAAGTAGGCTGATATATCCAAAGGAGAAGGAGGGTGTGGGGAGTATGTATCTTCAGAAACCAGCAGTATTTTAGAGGAGTCATGTGAGGAGTTATTTTTAATGGTTCCAACTTGGGACAGACAGGAAGAGAACAAGACAATGACAGCAGAGAGAGAGGGGGGGCAGCACAAGGAAGAAAAGAGCAATTCATGTATAAACTTCCACTATCATCCAGATATAGATGAAAATTCAGCTGAGAGATTAAAAAACCTCCAGTGAGAAAGCAGTTTGTTCTCTAAGAATCTTTCAGTCAATGAGTTCAACAGCAGTGGTCAAATTGGTGTGAAGGAGCAACAACACATTGAAAGTAGAGGGAAAGAACTACTATTCATCACCTTTTTCATACACAAATGCTGTATATGACAAAGTAAAATGTAGGAGTTTTAAACACATAATCACCCATTCATGCCAGATTATTACTTAGAAAAGGGTAAATATGGATACTCTTCCCCATATACTACTATATATACACATACATACGTACATTCTTAAAGTTAATGCAACAATTATTTAAAAATATTAAACATATTGAGATTAAGTTCTTTTGGGAAATTACTGAGCCTTTTTTTAAATGAAATTATATATTTCTGACCTGTTTTTATAGATTTACATCATCAGGAACAAATGGGCTTGGGGCTGAGTTCCACAGACCGGGTATAATAATTAGAGGGTATTGTACAATTAATAGGAATTAAGTAATTTATAACTGAAAGGCATAGCAGTCCAGGTTCATACCAAAGTTAAGCAGTGAGCATGTTCCAAAAATATGAAAAAGTAGCTCATCTCAAATTTCGAAGTCAAGGAGGACCAAAAACTAACCTTTCAGTTGTTTGTTTATTAATAAACAAGTGAAATGTTAGTATTTTCTCCTCCTTGACTTGGGTTTAGCACTCCACTGAGAATCTCATTGTTGAAGCACCACCTCCTTTTTCAATTCAAAGTTAAGCAGTGTCTGAGCTGCATAAAACCCAGATTATGAACCTGGTCAGAGCAGAGTAGCCTATGTTAAATTTCTTCTTTGCCATTACTCTGTCTTTCCCTCATGACCAGTTCTGCAAATTCAGGCTTCAGCTGAATGAGCGAGTGGGTACGATGACTAGTTTCCTTGGAAACCCTGCATCTCTCCTGCTGCCAGCCCTCAGGCTTCCCATTTCCAAAATCAATGAATGCAATGAAGTATTAATAGTGAATGTTGTGTATCTGACACTTGTGCACACTGTGCTTTGTGTGGAAAGAGTTCTTCACTTAAACCTGGTGTAAACGTTTCCTATTTTGACAGGTAATTAATTAAAAATTAAATTAAGTTGTCTGGGTCACAGGGGCTTTTTAAAGGAGAAATAAGCATCAAACTCATGTTTTTTTAAATGAGATAGCATGATTATTTTATGAAAATATAATTGTTTTGCTCATATCAAACTTTAATTAATATTCTGCACTTGAAACACCAAGAAAGATAAACTCAATTTTTCCCTGTTCTCTCCATCCAACTGCTCTTTCTGCTTTTCTTTCAGCTCTACGCAGCTGTGAAAGTGGACAAAACCGTAGCTGTATTCTCTCTTTTTTAATTTAACAACCAAAATACAAAACTCCAGACATCAGACAGCTTGAAAATAAATTAAAATAAAGACAATAAGGGGAAATTGCTTATCATGAATGACGGATAAATAAATAAATAAAATGAATACGATTTTTGTGATGCTTAGCAACGCTTTTACAATGTGCTTCAAACAAAACTTTTTTTTTTTTTTTTTTTACAGGTCATTGATTTCAATGTATCTTTATAATAAGACAATTCAAACAACAACTTGAGATTTGGGGTACATCTGGAAAACTGTGATTTATGTATGTGAAATTTGCCTCATAAGTTGAATCATATGTTTTGTAGGGTTGTAGCTGTGTTGTCATACCGTTGTAATGCTGCCATCTCGTGTTCAGACTTGAGCCGGCAGTTAATGCTGACGTCTTGCCCCGTGGCTTGACGGGAGTTGGAGTCGACATGGAATCAGTACTTCCTGCTTTGTCAAGGGAGAACAAGAAATTTCGGCTGTTAACTAAAAAGTTGTTTGCCTGGCCAACCACAATACCTCGAACAGACAGAAGTGAACACGGAGGCAGAGTAAGTATGTCTCTTTATGATTATTTAGGTCAATTCATGATACAGAAGTATTTAAGCTTAGTTTTTGAACAAGAAGCAGCGAAGTTTTGTTAACAGTCGGTACTGTAAGTAAGGTGAGTGTCGTGTGTTTATTGAATATGACTCCAAACCAGTCTTTACTAAAAACGTACTGTGTGTTTTTTTATGAATAACTCTATTAGAATACAAGGGAATTAGTGAGGAAATACAAAAGTGTATTAATACTGATGTCAAAGTTGCTGGTAGAGCAGTTAAACTGTCAAAACTCAGCCAGTATTTACCTACAGCTGGATGGTATTGATTTCTCACCCTGATACCACAACACAGTTCACAAGTCTGAGAGCAGAGGATATGGAAATAAATCAGTTTCATACTTCACATTTTACTCTGAACAGCTTTCATTTATTAGTTTCTGTCACTGGGGGAATTTTGTTAGTTTAAAATAAATCCCCTATATTTATTTTCATTCGTGTTTTTTTATAAAACACGTTTTTGCATTTTTTTGCAGTGAAAACTGAAGACACTTTTCAGTCTCTAATCATTTGATAACTAAATCAAGTTAATCAGCCTGAAAAGGGGGAAATCTTTTACTTGTAGCATGAAGCCTGCAATCAGGCTCACCTGCATTAATTTAATCTTTATTTAATCTGGAAGTCTCATTGAGATTAAGATCTCTTTTCCAAGAGAGACCTGAGAACAAGAAACATTCATAAGACAAGAAGACAATCAGCAGACAGAAACAACACAACTACACAATAAACAAGGAATTAATAAAAAAAACCGTTACAAGAATCATCAAAAACATCAGATAATAAAGCTTTAAAATTTCTAAGGGGAATGTAAGACTCAAGTTTGAGGGCAGTTTGCAGTTCATTCTAGTTAAACGGTGCATAGTACCTGAAACCAGCTCTGCCAACATTAGTGCGTACATGAGGAATATCTAAGGTAGTTATTAGACTGTGTACTGTAGTTACTAGATTATATTAGTAGTTAGCTACTATATTTTAATAGGAATCACAAACCAAAAATGTTTAGAGCCACTAGTTTCTACTAGAGGTAGACAATATGACCAAATATACCACAAGGCAGTGCAGCACCTCCCCAGAATGAATTGCCATTTTCACTCCTTACGTCATACAGATTGATTCTCACCTGAATAGTTCCTTTCTGTCGTTGAACATATGGTCATAACATGGCTATTTAGACTGAATAGGATCTCTCTATTCTGAACAATGTCAGCCAGAGACAAGCTGAATTCTTAGGCTGAATGGGAGCCTGTTTACCTTTTGTGATTCCCCACTTTTTGTCACATGGACACAACAAGTCTCTCACAATGCCAATAATTCCCAGAAAGAACACATTCTCACACAAACACACACATTTAAAGTCTCCCTCCACTTAAAATCGTGTTTTGCTTATTGTTACTTCAGTTGGATGTTTGAGTTTCATTGTGCAGAATGATGTAAGTTTGATGCTAGAAGGTTTTTTTCACATTCATCTGCTGAAGGGGGAAAGTTTCTCTAGTTTCTCTTAAGCGGTGTACCTACGAGCAGGATTTGTGACATCACAGCTAAATTGGAGTCAGTCGTGGTTCAGTGTGCAACTTACACAAGTGTGAAGTTTAAACCTGAAATCTGCAGTGCACATAGGCTACACTGAGAATGGACTTTTCAGTGAAGTAGGAGACATCTTGCGTCCAGCGGTTCAACTTTTGAAATGAAAAATATTTGAATATTTATAGATTCTGGATTTATTTAATGAGGAAAAGGAATTTTTAGGATTTTAATAAAGGCATTGGGCTTTTTTGTGTGAAAAAAAACATATCAGAAACATATTATTATTCAAAGCACAGTACAGAGGGGATCTTTAAGATAATGGACATTTCTGCTACAACAGTAGTGTTATTCGTATAAGGATGTATGGACTTAAGGTTTTAAGATGCGTTTATTGGATTGGTTCAAATTGAAATACAAACCTCCTCTGCCAATGAGAATCTTTAAATTGTTGTCCTCCTCTCAAGATGCCCCCGTTCCTTCCTCATTTACTCTACTTTTTTCTTCTTCAGATGTCCTTGATGGAGCATGGGGGAGTCCGGCCAATTACAGCAGTGGCGTGGACCTCCAACACCAGCACCTGCCCCAAAGACTTCACCCTGGTAGGGACAGAGATACAGAATTAGACAACAATGTAAAATAGTTTAAAATCTCTCAAATGAATAGGAACTACATATTTCATAAACAGTTTGTGCAAGTTTGAGAGTTTGTTATAATGAAATCTTCCTTCTCTTTCTTTAGTACTTGACAAGCTTAAAGACTTATTCTCTGTGTTGGTCTCTGGAGCAATAACATTTGTGAAAGTGGAAAAAAATAAAGTTTTAAAAAGAAAAAATTATATATCTTTAAATTAAAAAAGCTCAGACACCAGCGGAGAGGTGTAACAACAAGGGTGGTATCATCTCTTTACTAAGTGTTAGTGAGTATAAGATACAATGAATTTGTAGATCAGCTTAACTGAGTTGTAAACAATTAAATTATTTCAGGTCAGTGGAAAGAATATTGTAATGATTGTTGCTTCTTGTCACAAAGCTGTACTCAGTATTCTGCGAACAGACAAACGCTCTGACTTTTGTACTTAAAGATTAAGACGAAGGGAAGATTATTTTGCCTTTGACTTACCATGAAGTCCCAAATTAACTTAAATCGGCACCTCACAATGTGTGTTACTGATGTAACAGTAGAAGGAAAAGTCAAAGTGGCAACATGTGCAGTGAAAAATGGATGGGGCCCATATTTGACCAGCCGTAAACAGAGTTCAGTTACGATGTACAGTGTGTCAGCAAAGTCCAGTACTAAGCAAATGGTGCCTCCTCCAATGTCAGAGTTCAGTCAAATGTTGTTGGAAACTTCAAGTGGGACAGTTTTGAGTGTTTTGGTGAGCTGGAAATCTGCCCTTCAGAAACCAAGTGGTTGTTTAAAAGTGACGCCAACTGACTGTAAACTTATGCCTCTCAATATCCGGACAGAAAACGATGTTGTTTAGCCACTGAATGTATAAAAGTCTAGCGGCTTGATCACCCTAAAGGGATAGAATCATGACCAGACATTTAATAATAATTATACTCATAATTGTAGCCATTAGTCTTAATCAAACTCAATATTTGACCCAGCTAGGACAAAAATTCTGCTTAGTATGTGTCTTGGTCACCATTTAAAGGATCATAATCTAATAATCTGATTGTATGAAGATTGTTGTTTAGTTTCAAAAGATCAGCCAATATGTTATCAGATTTTTTTAAAATATCAATATCACTATTGGTCTCAAAAAGCAAACTTTTAGGCCACCGCTAACAACAACCACTCTCTTTGGTCTTTAAGTTGTTGCTTTACTTCCCTAATTCTTTCTTACTTGATACTGTATATCTAAACATCCCCTGTTTCCTTTTCCATCTCCTGCAGATCAACATCACAGAAGACGGAGCAACGGCGAACTTCACACGCAGCTTTGGGATGAAGTCTGGATATTACATCTGTTACAGCAAGGTAACAGACAGAGCAGAGAGACACCTCCGTAGTTAATAAATGCCTTCACTTGTGTGTTTGTATGACCACAATACATCATGTATGTTTATTCTCTGCACTTGTCTTCCGTACATGGACTGTATCTCTCTCTCATTGTGTGTAGGACCTGTCGGGTGGTATGGTAGTGTCAGACATTCAGCTCATGTCAGACAAGGACTCTATCCCTCATGGTTACTGCTATATAGCAGAGCACCTTGAACCGAGTGAGTACACACACACACACACACACACACACAGGTGTACACACATTCCTCATATTTGATGCAGGTTTTATTTACTTCCTGCTGATGGATATGTGTGTGTTTGTGTGTCCAGAGGCCTCTGTTTCAAAGAAGAAACGTGTGTGTGTACGCGTCGTCCCGGTGGGCAGTGTGGACACAGCTGTGTTGGATATCAAACTGACAGCCAAAAGCAAAATGATGTTGCAGCACTACACATATGTGGGGTTGGTAGCGTTCACACATGCAAAACATTTCACTCGCACCTGTTTTATCAAGGCATGTCCTAAACCCCATAACCTGAACACAGTGGTCAATATCCATTCAGTACTTCATCATGCAATCACTTAATGTGTCATTTAATGTGTCTTGCTCACAGAGACATCCATGGCTACGTGTTGTGGTGCAGAAAGGGCCATTTTTCCAATCCCATGCCCATAGCCAAGCCCCGCAGTGTCAGTCTGGACCTCCGCAGACTCTCACTGGAACAGCCGTCTGCTCCTCTGCCTCTCAGACCCAGGTATAGTACTTATTTAATGTCTAACATAGAGAAGACATACACACTTGTACATTATAATAACTCACGTCATTTATTAGTGGACATGCTCAGGCTCCTGGGGCCAGATGTGTTTGTACAAAAATGCATACGTTATTTCCCACACATAAACTGGTATTTATAAACACAGAATGTGCACCTCACACATACTTCAGACTGAGACAGACTGAGTTTTTCCTCTGTCTCCTCCCTCTTACAGAGCCGGACACCATGATTCATTTCCTCAGTCATTCAGTCTGTGTCAAAGCACATTCATTAGCGGAGATTTACAATCCATCAGAATCTAAATCCTGGTTGGATATTAGTTTAGTTACTCAGGGAATTTCCAAAGTTACCACTTTTATGTGCATCAGTCATTCAGATATTACACAGCGTGAATTCAGCCTCAACTCAGAATAAAACCTCTGCATGTCCTTCTGTTATAACTCTGTGACACATAATGTGTAATCTCAGTTTAAATTTAAACAATCGGTATGAAGCTTTAGACATGTGGGACAAATGAATAATTATCTCAATCACTCATGATGTGATTGGTCGTACTGATGTAACATTATTCCTATAATATTGGAGATTATATGTTAATATACTGAGTGAGCAGGGTTGTGGTGCAGCTGCAGAGTGTAGTTTGAAAGTGAGATTTTTAAATAGGGAGCATAGTCTTAACATGTTTTAACAGCATTTCAGTGACAATGTTCAAATTTACTACATTTGTTGAAGTAGCTGAAATAAAGTCACTGAATGCTGTTGAGCTGAAATACAAATAGATGTCTAAAAATTTAAAATATTCTTTATTTTAACCTCGACACCTTTTCAAGTGCAAATCGGCAAACACATTATTACTTGATCAGACAGAGAGCTTACAGTTATGTCTTTGATCTATATATGTTTTAAATCTTTAACTATATTTTTCATCTTCAGCTGCTGCCTCCTGTGTTTTGTCAGTCAGATTAAAGCTGAACAAATATATTTAAAATGTAATGTAGCTGCAGCCTGATAGACAGTCAGATTCCACTTTATCATCATTAAGGAAATGCAAGTCTGGTAAATGATGAATTAATGGACAACACCGTATAAAACTTTATTGTGTTAACTTTTTGACACTTTTTCCCGCTCTGACTCAGGCTCTTTTTTTTTTTAAAAAAGATAAATGTGCAGCGTCCGCACACACATGCATTAATATCTCTATGTCCATTGGGTTAAAATGGAGGCCTGTTGCCATAGTGACTTGTAGTATCGGAGCTCCATTGATGGTGGCTTTTTTCATTCATGACACACGAGCTTAACTCAGAGTGAACATACTCAGAGTTGATTGAACTGACTCTGATCAGCTGAAAACTCTGAGTTTCCCATCTCGGGATATGAGCGCTACAAACTAATCCGTGATTTTATTTCTGACGTTCAGTAATAATAATTGAGATATCACAGCCAATGATGAATTAATATTATGGAGTCAATAAATAGCCACACAGCCACAATGACAGCTGCTCTGGCTGAAGAACCTCGCTGGTCCAATACGAGCGATTCTTCTTTCCTGTTTGTTTCATTGACAGGTGTAAAGACTAGTGAAGCAGGCAGCATATTGATTAAAAACAGCTTGTTCGGGGTGTGTCTCCATCTATTTATGGCTCATTGTGGGAGTGTAAATGAGGGTCATGCACATGCACATAGTTCCACAATGACTGAGATTTATAAAACAGAACCATGCATACATTTAGTCATTTATCTACACACAGTTTTATGCATCTGGCCCCAGATGTTTTTAATGCCATTTATAGTGAGGGGATACACATGGTTAAACACAGGTGATTCAACTGATAATTATAATAAATTATATATTGGTACATCATCATCATTTAATACGGAAGAACATAATGTATCCTGAAGATGTAGAAGCTTTAGTTGAAATATCTAACTGTTTCTGCAGCAACCCTCCTCCGCTGCCACATAGCAAAGTCAGTCAGAGACGCAGCAGCCTTTGCGCCAAGGACAACCTGGACAAACCGGCTGACAGCAGTATGCAGGGAATCACAGGTACTCCGAGTATCTCGTCATACACAGTATTACCGAGGTATCGCTGTTCGTCTCTGCGGGCAACACTCTCACCTGTTTCCACCTTCACTCTCTGCAGCTCTAGATGGAGTTCCCTTTAGCCTTCACCCAAAGTTTGATGTCCAGGCAAACGGCGCGGTATGTTTGACTGATTCCATTCGTAGCAACATGTGGCATCCATTTCATCCCAAGCATCCACTATAAACATGTATTTAGATTTCACTGTCTGTGTCTCTCTCTTAGACTCCTCAGCTGAACTCTCAGTTAAACAACATTCGTATCAAGTCTCTCCAGGACATTGAAAATGAGGTAGGGTCACATCATTCTTACTTCAGTACTGAGTACATTAACATTTTCCAAAATAAAGAATATCTGAATTTTTTGTTTTGTTTTTCTGTTTTGTTTTTCAGTATAGCTACACTTTCGTCGTGGAGGAATCTGCTGCCAAGAGGACCAGGCCATCAGTGACAACAGGAGCTGCCTCGTCAGCTCAGTGATCTTTGCACTTTGCCAGAGCAAAAGTATCAGATCTCAGCTGTCTCATTCTGTCCCAAGGAGGCCTTTTAGGAAGACATCTCACATGACGGTACAGATGAAGGATGATCATTTATAATATGAAGCTCCAGGTGGAAAGGTTTTACCATGACAAGGTCACTTAAAAGCTCATCTTCAAGCACTACCCTTCTACATGAGACTAATATCATACTTAAGAGCTGGTTTGACTGCGTGGATGTCATGTCACAATCTTCTTTTCATTCCTTTCCAATGTTTCTGTCAATCTTATTTAGAATTACAATCAAACATTCCATGTTTCTATTTGCCAAAGGAAACAACTGTTTAAATGGGATCATACATGTAATTATATTGTCATAACATGTCTTTATGCTGCTCACCTTTTGTGAGAACACAGACTTTAAAGGCATAACAATGTTTAAGATATATTATTATATATTGAATCTTTAGAGCATCTGCTGTTTTGAGAGCTACTCATCTGCAGCATTAAACCCGTCGTCTTTGCTTTTACATGCTTAATTTAAAATTGTAGACAAATTATGTGCTAAACAATGCTTTGATATATCATAAAGATGCACTTGCCATTGAATGTCGAGTGCTACTTGCTCTGTTGTATGTTAGCTGATATTCTTGAGTGCTACACATCTTGAATTGTTTGAATCAATAAGAAGCTATAATATTGAGTCAGTGCTCTCTTGGTGGATAAACTTTGCTGCAGATGATGTTCAGCTGAACTCAGTAGATACAATAACATATAAATGTAGGATATAGTGTAGGTCATGTATTAAGAGTAGCTCATTATCATGTTTGCATTATTCCAAAAGATAATATATCCTATTTTAAGGTGAATGGAGGAAGGTTGTATATTTTGCTCTGTTTGTTACTCATAGAAAGACGAGATATGTGGGAATAAATGGGAAAGAGTCTTTTTTTTTAAAACTGTCTGGTGGCGTAAGGACCAAATATTTATCTATTGCATTGTACAATATATAAAGATATGTTTTGTTTTTGTTGTTTTTATGGTCTGTATTGAACTTTTACTGCATGGACGAAAAAATAAAAATCTAAGGAAACATTATGTGTTGCTTCTAGATATTGGACTATATTAAAGAACAAACTATCCTGTGTTCAGGCACATATGAGAGATGAAACCCTAAGTCACATGAGGAAATCAGTGTGATGCACCAAGCTTGAGGATGTAAATTGTGTACAATATAGTGTGTATAGAAAGCACTGTATATGTAGTCTTAAGGAACAATGTATTCAATGTAGTGACCTGACCTGTCTGAACATGGATTTGTTCAGAGAGCGGTGATAGTGTTGGGAGGACACTTTTTTTGTTTGTTTGTTTTTTGCTATGCCTTGCATCACATTGCTACAGTACATTTACAACATCCTGTTGGGGAACACCAAGCACCTCCAGCAGGTGGAGGTTAATAATGCCTTGCTAAACAGGACATTTTGAGAAAGTGTCACACATTTTAATTCATTCTAGCTGCTTTGATTTTTCAAGCCATTCTTGGATTCAAATAGGTGGCCTATTAATAGTAAAACTTCTAAGGCTAAACAAATCATAGCTTTGGTAAAGCCAGAAGTCTAGATGAGAGAGTATGGGATACTGTGGGGTTTTTTTTTAACCTTTAGTTATTCAGGGGAATTTCACTGAGAGCAATGCTCTCTTTTTCAGGAGAGCCATGATCACATTCACACAGTTACACATTCATACCTTCATACCTGGAAGCTGCCCAGTACAACCACAGTCTGATCTGCTGGCCACCTAGCAGTTGAGGTTAAGGGCCTTGCTCAAGGGCACCTCAGTGGTGGTAATGAGGGAGGGACAAGGTTTATCCAGGTTTATCCTGCTGGTCAGGGGGATTGAACCAGCAACCCTCCAGTCACAAGCTCACTTTTCTAACCTTTAGGCCACCACTGCCCCCTGGTTAAACAGAGGTTGATGACAATGCTTCATTTTCTGGTCAAACTTGATGAAATTGAGTCTGCTCTCATTTAGAGTTTGCATGCAAGACGTAGAAACACGAAAGCCGAGCTTGCAAGTTTAAAGAGATCAAGCGAAAGAAGTCCTGCTGCTGGTGGAGAGAGATCATCTCAAAACTTGCTCTGCTGTCAGAAGTCTGTCTCTGCACACTCACAAATCCTCTTTTGCAGATTTAACGCTTGAATTTGTTGACAGTCACTCAATGGTTTGTCACTACTGGTGGAGTCTTTTCATTTAAACAAACAGGTTTGAATTGTATTTGCCGTTCATGTAATGTGAAATTCAATGTAAACAAAAAAAAAATATTATTGTATTGTCAATTCTGGATCCCTTATTTTCATTAAATTTCAAATTTTCATTTCACGCATGGATGCACAACAACCTGACTCCTTTTGTTCTGAATAATCTGTCTCAGATACTTTTCCATGTAAATGCATCAGTAACAGCTGGATGCATGCTCCAGCTGTTCTTCTAGATGGTGAATTGACAACCAGCTTTATGGCGCATTACTGCCACCTGCTGTACTGGAGAAGTTATGTATGCTTTGCCTTTTTACATAATTGTCTCCCTACACAGTGAGTTGTTGTCCAACCTGTCAGGTGGAATCTTTGATATTTTTTGTGAGGTTTTTTTTTTTTTTTTTTTTTACTTTTCAGTTAGCAACTTTGTTATCAAAAAAAACTGCAACTGCACAAAATGTTGCATATTGTTATTTTCATCTATTGATTATTTTCACTAAATTGATTAATTGTTTGTCTTAAAAAACAAAAATGACAGATGCCAGGTGATGCTTATTTTCTCCAAACTACACCCAAACAACTGGGAATACATTTACAGCGATTCAAAAAGCTAATCAGCTGACTTCACACATGCAGAATGTATCCAGTGAATGTTTGATGGTTTGGCATGATAAATAACTTATTTAATGGATTATGGTTCATAATTCTTTGACATACATTATATTGTGTGATACAATTAATATTGTCACTTTTGACACTTGGTAGAGCTGGTGTCTTTGCAAGTATGGTAAAATGTGGCCTTACAGAAATGTGAAAACACCTAAAATGATGATGATGATGTTTTTGTCTTTGTGTGAAGTATTGTCAGCTTTATATTTTGCTCCAGGAAAAACGTGTCATTTATTTCAAACAGTTGGCATGACAAATAAACCTAACTTGGTGTTCAGAACTTGATATGCAAAAGCCAGAGCTCCCTGTCTCTCCCACTCTCTGCGTATTGTGTACGCATTTGTTAATAATCAGTAATTACTGTGTGGTGACTTCATAGGCTTTTTTCACAGAAGACATTTTGACACGTCACTGTAGCTAAAGTCACACAGGTGTAAATAATGTAGTTAATGATGACTGATTTCTATTTAGCTGCTTCAGTTTCAGCGTGCTGGTGTTGTGCCTGCTGGCTCACTGTCACGACTTAGTGGGACACTTGAACAGAGCAGAGCCACCACCGATGTTATTAACACCTGTGCTTACAAGTCTAAATGTCTACTGTTCCAGATTATAATGTGATTATAATTTGTAATTAATTAAATGATCACAAATGAATTGAAAATTAATCGGCAACTATTTTATAATAATAAAATAATAATAACAAACTTTATTTATATAGCACTTTTTTAAAACATTGTTCACAAAGTGCTTAACACTGCACATTTATAAACAAAAAAAAACAGCAAAATGACATATGAACATAAGAAGAGAAGAGAAGAGAAAAGAAGAGAAAAGAAAAGAAGATCAATATGGGGAATTAAAACCATGACTGCTAAAAGATAAAAAATGATTTTGAGTCCGTTTTTAAGCAAAAATACCAAATTTTTTCCTTGGACGAGCTTCTCAGTTGTGACAACTGTTTGTTTGTTTTTTAGTGGATCTATAATTTTCGGGGTTATGGACAGTTGATCATACAAAACAAATTCTATGAAGACACCAACTTGGGCTTTGGGAAGTTTTAAGTGAACTGCTACTACAGTAAACTATATTAATATTTCAGTATATAGGTGTAACATAATCCAGAAGACAAAATGTTATTTCATCCACTAATGTGTGTCCAGTTCTAGTGTGTTCCTCCTGCTTTCTTCCTCTTGCTCATAGTTAGTTCTTGTATAGCTGCAGTCATTAGTATTTCTGTTCTCTGCTTGCCTTCATTTTCTGTAAGAGCCTTTTGGTTTGAAGCACTGCGTTTACACAGTAGTGACTTGCTGCTCTGTTTGTTCTTCTTTCCGGAAAAGGGGGCTCTGATTCCAACCAGCTGTTTCCCGCCTCACACAGATCAGCTGCACACACACACACACACAGTAGGCGGAGGCAGCAGACACAGACACATACACACACACACACACACACACACACACACACACACACACACACACACACACACACGTAGTAGTAGGCGGAGGCAAGAAGCCACACACACACATTGGAGGGAACCCCATCAGCTGTGGAGAGCAACACAGCCTCAACTTACTTTTATATTTCTCACTTTATCATTCAGATTAACGGATTTTGAAGAGGTTTACTGGATATGCGGCACTGAGGAGCACAACAACGATAAGCTCTGCGGTTAAAAAAACAAAAACAAAAAAACGTGCATCAAGGAGGGCCAGTGGAGGGAGAAAAAAAAAAACAAAAAAAAACACGGGACTTCACAAGGTGGCTTTGAAAGCATGGAATATTTCATGATGCCGACAGAGAAGATACCTTCCTTACAGCAGTTCAAGAAGACGGAGAAGGATGTTATCGGAGGTCTCTGCAGGTGTGTAGCTAGCTACCTGTGCAGATAAGAAACTGCTTTCACCAATCTTTCTTCATGTGGCCGTGTATGTGTGTGTCGAGTGTGTGCGTGATGCAGCCTGACTTCAGTTAGCATTGCTAGCTGTTGGCAGCACGCGTGTGGTTGTAGAAATTAGCAGCTTGTCGTGCCAACTGCCGCGTTTTGGTCGACGAGAATAAAGAAGAATTATCTAACTTCTGTTGTTACATATACCGACTCAATTACACGTATTAATATACAAGGCGTGTTTTACAGCCGTTCAGCTCAGAAATATGTAAATCTACGAGGTGAAATCGGTCCAGTTGAGCACCAACCACGTGGTAGTTAACGTGTTCTCCGTTGCCTCGCTGTTAGTTACACATCAAATCACATGTTTACAAACACAAACTTTCTTTCACCTCTTTTGTATGTTGGTCGGATTATTTAAGTGTATAACTTGCTCATATGATTATTATATATGAGTAATTAAAACAGGATTTTGGCTACAACGTGCGCGTGCTTAAATAACAGTCCGCGCCGTTGTTGCGTCGCGTGCTACAATTAGCTTAGCCTGGCTAACTAGCTCATCACAACGCACTCGTTTAGTTGCCGCACTGTGTCTGTTCTGACTTCTCTGGATTCATATACACGAACGTCTGTGACTGAAACACGTTGTACAGGTGCGCTGGTGGGCACAGGTGTGTAACCGTTGACGAGGGGTTGTTATAATTAAGCGTCAGTGCGTGCTAGCTGCATGCTAACATGTGAAAGCATTGTTCTCCGTGATGTCAGCGGCCCTGCTGGTGCCTCCGGCGGCCATGTTGGAGGTCCGAACAGCTGATCTCATCTCTAAACTTCAACAACACCGACACGCTCCAGCAGCGTGGTGTTATCTGCTGTTTCTAGTCGAACATATAATAGATTTTCCTCAGCGAGCAATAGTATGAGATGAAATAAATATTTGTGTATAAGACGCAGAATGTACACAATGTTAGAAATGTGCAGTATGAATATACAACATATACACAATCATAGTAAAAACAAAATATCAGAATCTGTTTATTAGCTAAGTATGCAGCATACAAAGAATGTGTCTGTGCTCCCACAAACGCAACATAGAAGAATAAAAATATAACAGTAAGGTAATGATGATGATAGTCATAACAACAACAACAATAATAATGAAATAATACAATAAACAAAACAGTACTAAAATTAAATGGAAAATTTAAAAGCTATGCACATGATGGAATTGTAGTTTTGAAATGGGATATAAAATTTTAAATGGAATACTGACTGTACAAAGGAAATATGGACTGCACTACTGACAAAGAAATGGTGACAAGTGCAACAATTAAATGTGACATGAAATAAATAATTAAATTTAAAATTAACAGTGGATGATGAATGCAATGTACAAAGCAGGAAAATTTAAATAAAAGGAAGTGCAAATGAGTGTTCAGTGCATTAATTTAAGTGCAGGGTAGTGGTTGTGATGTTCAAAATAACAAGCACTTAATGTGCAGAAACATGCATTTATGTTACTGTTTTAGAAATGTAAAAATAGTACAAGCATATAAATATTCAATATAATTCAAGATATTGACTTCCAGGTTCCGCCATAGTATTTAGATAGGCTAACACATTTTGATAACAAGTTTTGATTTAAAAAAAAAAAAAAAAAGATACTATAGATACAGAGTGGGTCACTTTGATGGCAGAGACTTAGATAAGGGAACTTGTCCCCTTAGGGAAATTTTTCTCTGGCTCAGCGTTACTACATCACAAAACATTTATCTCCCAAACATAGTTTAATTTCATTTATTTGAGTCAAGACCATGATCACATGGTATGATGCAAAAACAGAACATACAATAATAACAAAACAATAGCACACAGCATGGCTAGAGTACAACAAATGTTACTTAAAGGAAGGGTATTCTCCAAGTGTATGTCTGTAACTTACATACATACCTGACATCATTCATGCAAAAAACAAACAAACAAACAAACAAAAACTATAGTATACATGTCTGTCTGTGGAGCACCAACACCTCACCTTTGTGTTTACACCAGTGTCTGCAGCATTTTGGTTTGTGTGGATGTACAAACCAGTTATCAGTTCATCTATCTTATCTCTTCTTTAATGGACTTTTTCATTTTCTCTCTACTTCAGTTTACTCTAAAATCTCAGAAATAGTGACAAGTGCAAATTAGATGTAACTAGCACACATTTAATTGTATTACTTTCTTTCATTCTGTTATTGTTTCACCACTGTTTTTAATACATGATTTGTACATTAGGTAGCACTGAAGGACATGATTCCTACATTATATTTCTTAAAGCATGCAATTAAGCACTTTAAGGGCCCAGAACTTGTGCAATCACATAAATCATGAGATTTTTTGACTTTTAGTTTAGCTGACATTACTGGCTTGTAACCACAAAGTTCATAATAACATACGACTATTTAATTGTAGCTGCAAACCCACAACTGTCCTACTTGTCTTTTGTAGGAAAAAAAGAAACCTATTTAGAGCGGTGTCGTCTGTCTGACATTTTTCACTTCGGTAAACATCCCAGATCTGGTTCTTCCGGTTTGTTTCCTCAGGTTTGTTGTCTTCTTGGCACCGCGGTCATCTTAAGTCTTAATGGGTCACTTATTTCTCCCCCTGAGCAAATATAACTGAGAAGGTTTTTGCCACCATAACATTGACCCTCATGGGTTGGAGATGTGGGGGGGGGGGGGGCACCGAGTTCAGTCAAACTCAAAGACCTGTAGGCATCTAGACCGTGGAATGTAAAGAGGCCAAGACTAAAGCCTGGTTAAGTCCCAGGTTAAAGGTTTCCATGTTTTTTTTATTTTATTGTTGCTGTCTGTCGGTTTTATTTAATAATTTCATTATTAATTTTATTTAATAAATAAATAATTTGTAAGAAAACGATGATCATCTTTGTCCTTTTGGCCTCTCTCCCTCAGCCTGGCCAATATCCCCCTCAGTCCAGAGACGGCCCAGGACCAGGAGAGACGAATCCGCCGCGAGATCGCCAACAGCAACGAACGCCGGCGCATGCAGAGCATCAACGCGGGCTTCCAGTCCCTCAAAACACTCCTGCCCCACACAGACGGAGAGAAACTCAGCAAGGTGCAGTAAACACACAAACACTGACACACATGAAGCCGTTTAATTCAGTTTTATTTCATGAGCTCTGTTTGGATATTTTAAGATTCGAAATGGTTTCACGTGATTGTTAATTTCTGTGTTTTTCTCTGCTTCAGCAACAGTTCTGTTCCTATTTGTCCATGTACTGGTCTTATGTTTATCTATTCTCTATTGATCCTTACCAGGCGGCCATCTTGCAGCAGACAGCAGACTACATCTTCGCTTTGGAGCAAGAAAAGACACAGCTCCTGGCACAGAACAACCAGCTCAAACGCTTCATCCAGGTAGACCTGAGTGCCTTTTCTCAACTCTGTGTGGATAAATCAGCAGCAGAAGTTTTTCGTATTGGTTGTTTTTAGCCTATCATACAGATGCTGTATAACGTGCAATACTGTGGACAATTCTCTAATCATCAAACAGGATAAGGCAGCTATTGGAGTTCCTTCTTTTCAATACATTGCAAAAATCAGCTCACAACGACCTGAAACGTGCTTCATCACTCATGTTGCCAAAAGTTGCACCGTCGCTGTGTGGTAACGACTTTTCAAATAAACGTGCTCTCTCAAATGCTGTCCCACACTACAGTGACACCGCTTTGAAATCAGTAAATATAGACATTTACTTTATTGTGATGAATTGTTCCAAAGCAAATTTTAAGATACTGAAAGACTTATTGAGAAGGAAGGGACAGTTTGATGGAAAAGTCACTTCACCTGGGCTGTGCTACCTGTTCTGTAGAGTAAAGACTGAAATAGATCTCAGGCCACAGGTTTGATGTTGAGACATCAGCTGATTATCAGACAGCAGCAGGTGACGTGTTAGATGTCGTGATAAGGCTTCTCGTTGAGGCGCTAGAGACAGATGGATATCAGGTATTAAAAATGTGGAGGTGTGCTGCGTCCCAGGCAAGTATCATTACAGCTTAACTTTTATATTATATTTGAACAGCTTGCAAGTGTTGGCAAAGACAGTACAGTGCCTTCTCTATCTATGTATGCGAAGGATTTGTTTACCATGCTGTTGGTTCACCTGGCGTTTTATTTTCTTGCCACACCAGTCGTTTGTTCAGCGGTCCGTTCGGGAAAACAGGTTTAGTGAAAACTTTTTGAGTTTGTTAACGTTGAGTCACAGGAAATTCTGGGTTTTGTGTGCCAGAAATAGAGATCACAGAGATCACTTTAAGTCTGGGTCTGGTTACTTAACTGACTGTGTGAACATAACCTGCTCACTGGCAGGTTTTCTTCAACAAACCCAGAGTTTGTCTCTGTCTCCTCCCCTCCTGCCGAGCCTGAAGCCGCCGTCGGGCTCGCTGTTTCATTTCCTCATTGTTAGGCTGCACTTGAAACGTCCAGCTGGAGTTCACATTTGCAGAGGTTTGCGTCTAGAGGGAGAGATCCAAATCCCAGTTGGATGTTAGTGTGTTACCTGAGAACTGTTTTCACTAATGTTTTGTTTTTTTTTAATAGAAATATAGTCATTGAATGTGTGAATAGTAGAATTTACACTCAAAACTTAGGTACCTTTTTAACTGCAAATCACAAGTAAAACAAGTCTGTTTGTTAAAATAGGCCTGATGAATGATGAATGATGGGACTGTTGAATAAAACTTATTGACTCCTTTCCTGAGTCCAACCCTTGTTTTTAAAGTGAAATTTGTACACATAAATATTTGTGTATAACTCCCCTGGATTCAGATAGAGGCTCTGACGTTATTTGCCCGTTGCCATGGTGAATTGTTGTAAAGTATTGGAGCTTTTTTTTTTTTTTTTTTTTTTTAACATTCACCACACATGCACTTAACTCAGAGATGATTTATCTAAACTCAAACCATCTGAAAACTCCAGTTTCTCTCATCTGAGTTAATCAACTCAGAGTTCTGGGTTAGACTCAGAGTTTATTAAACTTTCTTTCTGGAAGATGCCGTGGGTTTTTTACATGAATGAAAAAGAAACTTCACATTTTCCGTATTAACAAACACCGCGCTGGTCGGCTTTTGGACTGCCTCCTTTGTTCACATATTAAGTGTACTTATGTAACATGTGCGACTGTTTTATGTTTAACTTGACACGACCTCCTTGTCGCTCCAGGAATTCAGTGGTTCGTCACCTAAGAGGAGGCGAGCGGAGGAGAAGGATGAAGGGATCGGGTCTCCAGACACCCTGGAGGAGGAGAAGGTGGAGGAGGTGCGGAGGGAGATGTTAGAGCTGCGGCAGCAACTGGACAGGGAGCGTTCTGCTCGTATGCAGCTGGAGGAGCAGGTGAGCCCGAAACAGGATTCGATGCCCGGTCCTTCAAATGAAAAAAGTCTTTCTTCATGAGTCATATCCTCTTCCCTCTGTCTTACTCAGTTTAACTTTTATTTCAGCAATCATTAGATTTCATTTAACAAGACTGCTGACATTAACAACATATGTAGGATTCTCACATATAACACAAAACTACTAAAAACTACGATAACTATTTTCTACATTTTACTCGCCATTTAGACTTCTAACCAGAACATGATTATCAGTCACTTTAACAAGGTGGTAGCTGGTAGTGGTGACAGATTAACCCCTACACCAGCCAATTTCTGATAAGCTCACATCCTGGATCTACCTGAACAGCAGGTTAAGATAAACAGAAACTCAAACAGTGGACTGAAAGAAGAAAGTAAACAGCAGGGGGCATGCAGCAGTAAGATATTTCTAAAGGAACAAGGCAGTAGTTCATGGTTGTTGTTGTTTAATGTCTTTTTAATTGAACATAACACTGCATTTTACAAAAGAATTCTCTTCTCTCGTGTTCGTGTGCAGATGCGCTCTCTGGACGGCCAGCTGCACCCCGAGCGTCTGAAAGTGATCACCCAGCAGGTGGAGGAGGAGCAGGCGCTCATCCAGAGCCAGACGTTGTTACGGCTGCAGCAGATCCACGCCGCTGACAGGCAAACACACAGTCCACAGGTCAGAAACACACACTTATCTTGGGTCATATGCTGATACACACAGCAGCCTTGAATGTAATAAAACACGTCTCTATTTGTATTTTAATAATGTTTTGTCTGTCCCACAGGTGCTGGCTCCTCCCACTCCCCCCGCCCCAACACACCACCCCACAGTCATCGTCCCGGCTCCGACACTAACCCAGCAACCCCACCACCATGTCACTGTGGTGACCATGAGCCCATCTGTCCACACCAGCACTGTGTCCACGTCCAGACAGAACCTTGACACCATCGTGCAGGTATGTGTTTGTTTGACTTTTTATATAGAGAATCCTCATCAGGATCGTGTTTCTCCGTCGACTGAACATTCGCCGCAGCCCTCAAGAGTTTTTCTCATCCTCTCTTCTTCTTCTTCAGGCCATCCAGCACATCGAACGCACTCAGGAGAGGAGAGCGAGCGCAGAGGAGGAGCAGAGACGAGCCGTCATCGTCAGCCCCGCCCACGTCGCCATGGACACCGCCTGCTCGGACACAGACACGGACACGGAGGGAGAGGACTGCTCGATGAACTGAGCATCCCATGAACTCGCATACACACACAAACACTTAAAATACCTACTCACTGTAAGATTCCCTCCAGGAGCTTGACTACTTTTTAAAAAAAAAAAAAAAAAAAAAATCTTTCTTTGGCATTATCCAAACTCCTAAATCCAGTAGTTAAGCTCTGTGTCAGTCTTGTACTGTAAAATCTCTGAAGATTGAAAACATAGGATGGTCAGCGTGCAGAAGAAACCCAGCGGGATTCCTAGAGGCTGGTTTTCAATGTCCGTGACTACTTGAAAACTTGAGGGGTCTCCTCATGTAAAAGCTATCCGCATCAGTCCGTCCTTCATGCATGTTTATAAGTGCTACATACAGTCACAGTATCACAGTTACCTGTCATCACTGGCGCGCTGACAGTATTATTTGTGCTACAAAATTCATAGATGTCAGTATAATGGAGAGTTGAATGTAACAACACAATAAGCAAGCAGCTCTTGACTTTTTGATCCTGAAAAGTTATATGGAGTTGCAGTTATTTCTTCCCCAGTCTTAATTTTTTTTGTTTTGTTTTGTTTTTCATATGTTCCTCGGTTAGCCAGGTGATATTCTAGTGCCAGCGGCCATGAAACCCAACAAAAACTACAACTGAAGGCATTCCGAAATTCAAAAGTTTGGAGAAAATTCAAACTTAGTTAATTTGAGTATAGACGTCAAATAAAAATTATGTCTGATTTACTTGAAAGAAAGGTTGTTTCTTTATATCTGATTTAAGCCCTTAAAAAAATAAGCTGTTGAACAATTGACATTGATCATCTTTTAGTTTCAGTGTGTTTTTATGTTTTTGTTATATTTTCTTTCAGGGTTACTGAATGTTGAAGATGAACATTTTCTTCTATTGAGATTAGCAACTTAAAATTTGGAGGTTTGTCAGGTTTTCACAAGGAACCGGAGGCCTTGAGGTGGATTTGAGCCAACTAAAGTAGACTGCTTCATTTGTTATTCACCGGTAACTTAAACAAACCAAATGTTGGTTCATTGCCTGAAAACAAAACATTTACCAGCACGATAATGGCTGATGTTCATTTTCGATCAATCTGAGACAGTTTGAGTGAATCAAATTTAATCCTTGCAATAAAAAATATAAAAAGTTTGGCTGATGTTAAAATCTAAAACAGATTTAGATGATTCACAGTTTACACAAAGGCTTCCGGTGTTCCTCCTAAGACTTCCAGTCTGTCTCCTGGTCTTGCTCTTTTGATTTCAGTAACTATGCACTAGAGTTTTTGGTATTTATGCAATTCCATCTTCAGAACATTTGTTGGCGTCATTTATACATGAGGTGAAATTATCTATGCACCGTTGATAGGTGTGTACATTACACCTACAGTATATGTATGAAACTTGACATGCTTGTATCAAAGAATGTAGTCTCTACTTGCAAGGTGCTCTTTGTCAACCTGGTGCTCTGCTGACAAGCAGTGAGCCGAGGCCAAAACTCTTCACGTGACTTCGCAGTCGTTGCAGTTGATCCCGTTTTCTTGACGTGCGTCTGAATTTTTTCAGGGAAATGAAATAAGTCATTTCCACATGTTGGAATTGTTTTTGAGTGTAAGGGAGCAGGGAGGAGTTCTGTTCGGTTACACGTGGCAGCGAGATTCGCGCTGTTTCATATTGTGATATTTGCATAAAAATGAAAAAAATAACTCTCAGAACATACACGCGACCCAAACTTAACGTCTAAAAAAAAAAAATGTTGGAAAAGGAAGCTGTGTAGAAGTGAACTCAGAAGGCTGATGTCGCTGTACGTTTTCCATTCATCAAATTGCTACAAAAACTGCTAAATCAGTTCTCTGGAACACGGATGAAATGCACCGAACTGAGTCGCAGATCTCCACCCCAATGCCCGTCTTTATAAAACACACCAAGTCTGTCCACCTCATGTTACGATGCTTACATTTGTCTCGGGAATTTGACTGGAAATCCCTCCTCCGAGCCTCTCTCCTGTCATACTCAATTCGATATGCTGACTTGATGCTGTAAACATTCCATTTCTTTGGATTTGTATCTGTCTTTTGATCTTATATGTTCTGTTGCCAATTGAATGCATTTTACTAATTGCTGTTTTCTCTTGTCTAAAGCAGGCTTTCATTTTGACATTCTGTTTATTTTTGTATGGATTTTTTTTTTCTTTTTTCATGGATACGTGACTAATGGGTTCAGTGTGAAACTGTCTTGTGTGAGATGTGTGAACACCTTTCACTCACTGACATCAGTTTTATATCTGGTTAGACTAGTATTTCATGCCAAACATGGGGGGCGGGGGGGGTTGGGGAGGGGCAGATTGTCATAGTTTGTTTGTGAAACTTTGTTCAAGGGTCGAGTGTTTTACTGACGAATGTTAAACCACGGCCTAAAGTCAAACTGGTAGATCCGTACTTTGGCAAAGGTTTTTTTTATTGGTCAAGGAGACACTTTTCACCCCAAAATGTTTCTGTACATTGTGTTGCAGCACTGTTGTCTTTTGGTGGATTTTGAGATATTTGATATGAAGCACTTGCTGTTCTGTACTGCCTGAATCAACGATGACGAAGATTTTTTTTTTTTTTTTTTTTGTCATTTATTATTTTTGTAAGCTCTTTTGCTGTGACACAATTTAACAGCTGTTTATTGTGTTCTGCTTTCCTGTCTTTTCATCTGTCTTGTTCTGTTTTTCACTTTTGGTGACAAGCATCTTTTTATATTTTTGTGTGAATTTTGTTTTCTTTTTTGTTCTTTGTTTTTTTTTTTCATCAGTCCAGGTCGATGAGAAGCTGTTATATTTTGTTTATAAAAAAACTTGGGTAAACAGGCCTTTGTAAAGATTAAAAAAAATAAAATTTGTACTTTTTTTATTACACCCCGCTGCTTGCTGGTTTACTTCAATTATGCATGATATGACCCTTTCTCTCCACCAGGTGGTGATGTTGAGCGACTCCCACTTTGGCAGCAGCAGAGGGGAGTTGCTCTGCAGCCTGGACTTCACATTTCTGATAAACACAGGTGGCACACAGGCCTCAATTTGATCTTTTTAGTTGGCGTGCAGTTACTAGAGACCTTCAGCTGTGACATATGTGGGTGTTCTGCAGTAGAAATTAGTAGGGCTACAACTAACTATTATTTACATTATCTATTAATCATTTAATCAATAAAATGTCAGATAATAGTGAAAAATGCCCAGTTTAATTTTCCACAGCCCACAGTGACATCTTGAAATGTCTTGCTTTGTCCAACCAATGGTCAAAAACCCTACAATATTCAATTTATAAAATATAAAAGCAACAAATCTTAACATTTGAGAAGGTGGAACGAGCAAATGTTTGGCATTTTTCTAATGACTAAAACAGTTCATCGCTAATCAAAATAGTTGCAGATTAATTCATGATCAATTAATTGATTAATTGATCATTGCAGCTCTAGTAATGAGTTCATGAATAGTATTAGTTATTAGAAGTTCAAAGGTTTCTGAATGCTCTAATGTTAAAACTACAAGAGCACAGCATGACCAGCCAATCTCTTCTCGCTTCCATCTGCTCCCAACTTTCTGATTGGACCAGGCAGCTGTTCAGACACACAATGGCTGATATGGGTGCAGTTGCTGCGCCCCACCTCCACTGGCATGCCCTCTGACCTTCAGCCGGTTCGGTATATATATCTAGGGGAGATGAGGAGAAGGCCCCTGGCAGCCAAAATGAAGTCTCTGGTGTTTGTGTGCTGCTTGCTGTCTCTGCTGGCCCTGTCTGCTGCAGGTATGGCCGAGGGATTTGGGGTTTGGGGTAAAACTTTTCAGGTTTTTCTACTTGTTGTTGGATGCATTTGGATTCTCCTGGAGTTATTTAAGCAGGTATGAAAGAGGCTTTGTATGTATGTCTTGCTGAGACTTGGAGTGGCTGTAACAATGACTCCTTAGTTCAGCAACAGGTAAAACTGAAAGATCCATACCTTTAGTCTCAAACTGCTTTACGTAATGTGTGTAAATGCACAAGTAAATGCTTTTCTGATTGCACCTTTTGACTTGCTGCATTTCTTATCCTTTCTACTAGTTTGAGGTAGTAAGAGAAGCTGATTATGTCTTTCAGTTGCATCATACAGCTTGCATCCTCTCATAGAAAAGTCCCTCTTTTCTGTTTCCAATTGGAATATGTGTCCAATTTTGACAGACATCTGAGTAAACCACAGCTGATCAGGCAGGAAAAGTGTTGCAATATGTTATGGTGGTGCAGTGCGGAGCTTTGCGGTTGTACATGGAAATGTCAGGGCTGAGGTGTGACACCAGCTGATGGAAACTGTCCTGCTTGCTGCTTATTCCCACTGCTCTGGAGAGAAACACAGTGACAGCACTGACAGACTGACTTGGACTCACTACAAAGAGACACATTCTCTACTGCAGCCAAAAGCAAAAACTGGCTGAAATGATTAGTTCCCCCACTGGATCTATTTTGGTTCGACTATCTTTTCACAGCCAATAACATGCATGTTATTTCACCAGTCAGTGCTCAAGTGTGGATTTTGACATTTTAGAGTCACTTGGTGTTTTACCCTTCATTCTGCGACAAATTAATATTTTTAAATTGTGCGAATCCGAAATCACTGCTATGACACTATTCATTCATAATTAAATTATGATGGTTTATAGATCACTTTACTTGTTTTAGTCAAGTTTTACAGTTAGTGACTTGTCATGCTTGGTTGACATCGAGGCACAGGAGGATACCCTTGTCTGTCCTTGCACTGGTTCATTTTGGTCTTCACATGCAGCCGTAGTCAGGTGTCAGGCATCAGTCAGACAAAGTCGTCACCAGATACTGTGGTCACCAATACTGTGGACTGATACACATCTCTTAAACACTCCAGGGAATGCGCACATATCTTTATCAAGTACATATGCACACAAATATTCCCAGCTAGAAGACATTACACGCAAACAAAATAATCGTGAGACATCCATGAGTGCAAATAGATAGTCTGCAGCTAAAATCAGCGCAGTGCGTTTAATGTCTCATTAAAGCCTCATCACTCCTGTCTGTCTCTGCTCTGATCTGTCTCCAGAGCTGCTAATCTGTCATTCCAGGCAGCAGGGTCTAGCTCCAGGGGATGTCCCAGCTAAAAGGGGCATGAGAGAGCAGAGCAGACATGACTAGATAATAAAAGTTCTATGAAAAGTTGAGGTTAATGACAATAAACTGAAGTAGTGACAAAGGTGACGTGGCAGTGTCCTCCCCCTCTGTATTAATTTTTTTTGTTTGTTTACCTTTTCAGAAAGGGTGAGATTTGACACAAAGGGCATAATGAGATAAAATAGGGGAACATGGCAGGTTCCTCAGCAAGGAGAGATGGATTATGTCACACAGAGCTCACTGATGAACTCACTGATTGTGTCTTTACCCTCACTACAATGAATGGTAGCATGTTAGCAACAGTTCTTTGTCCGCCAAAAGTTTTTTCCTGTTGCAACCAAGGACTCTGTATTCTGCCTCGTAATCTCTAATTCCTGCATCTTGCATTGTGTTACATGCAGCTCTTCATTGCCTAGGAATATTGGGATTATTATTTATTGTTGTTATGTCTGCCTATATATTGTGCTGTTGACACTGTGCACTGTTCTGAGTGTTCTTTTCCATGCTGTACTGACGAAAAAGTGGTGAAGTGGAAAGGTTCAAACTGGTTGTGTAGATTGAGAAATACAGTGTATAATGCATATAATGAGATGCTGAGAAAGATGCAGAATGTTTAAAAATTTGATCAAAACTATCACTAGTTGCATGTTCCTGTTACTGGGTGCTTTTGCTTTGGGCACTTATGCCTGAAGTTTCCATGTATTTAAGCATATTAACTCATCATTCATTGTGGCTATTATGCTCACAATAGGCAGATGTTGTCACTCCTAGTGCTGCTGATGCATTTATTGGTCTTTGGTCTTTGAAAATAGTCTGAGTCACGCACTGCCACCCACTCACTATTGCAGGGAATGTGAGCAATAGTGCAGTAGAGTTGCAGGCCAGCCTCATGACAATCACAGGGAAGAAAAGAGCGTCACACTTCCTGAAAATAGGAGCGGAATTATCCCTCCTTCTTTTCACCCTCTGACGCATTGTGGGACTATTTCAGTCTTTGAGAGGTACCATGCTGCACCCAGGCACCTGTCCCTCTCTATCCCCATGACAATGTGTTCTGCCCAGGCTTTCCTGCAGGAACAGCAGGGTCCTGGGAGTGAAGAAGCCCTACATAGACACACAAATGATCAAATGATCACACAGAACAGTTGTCTATTGTTTCAAGCTCTTTTTTTTATTTGATGGATGTGTATTTTATTTATGCTTGAAGCAACTTATAACTGGGGTGTTGCAATACTATCAAATATCTCATTTTAGAGCTGCTACAATCCATATTTTCATATTAGCAATGGATTACATGGCTATGTGTGATGTGCAAAAGAGACTCATATTGAATCATATTGTTTTGGTTTTACAGCCCACAATTATACTGTTTTGGTTCGGTCTCAATGTTCTCTTCAACCTCTTTCCAGCTGCAGTGGGCAGCTGTTTTCCACGAAAAACACTGTATGCTTCCCTGCCCAGCACCAAACAGCAGACAGACAGACAGACAGTTAGCAACTAACTAGTTAACATATTGGAGCATTTAACAGCTAAAGAGTTGGTGGAGACCAAAACAGAGCTAAAAGGAGAGTAAATGTTTGACTTACATTCATCAGGTTGAAAGAAATACTGAATGTACCAGAATCACCGCTAAAATGCTAACATGCTGATATGTAGCAGGCATCATGTTTACCATGTTCACCATCTTAGTTTAGCACATTAGCAAACCAATTGGCACTAAACACAACGTACAACTGAGGCTATGGTCATCAACTAAGTATTGGACAAAATGAAAATTTGATCTGAAGATGATGATACATGAAAAGTTAAGGGATGCTCTAAGTTATTACAGTTCATCTTGGGTGCATGTTCACATCAACTTTCATGGTAATCCATCCAATAGTGTTCAAAATCTTAAATTACTTATGCAAAATATCCTGTATATACCTGTGCCTCTAAATAAATGTACATAATTATGCAAAATAAATCGCTAAAATACATCTTGTCCACCTCTTGTTCGCCTTGTTCAGTGGCTTGCTTGGTTGTTTATTTGTTTATTAAGATCGCCATTAATTGCTACCGGGGTAGTAACTATTCTTCCTGGGGTCCACAGGGGAATTGACTGGGGTACAGGTTGTACCTCACTGTAGCCTGCTACTACAATGAATGTGCATCCTTGAGTATGTGACCGTCAGGGTACCCTGGGGGTGACTATCCCAACTGGTGTCCAAGAATGACAGGACCACAGTTTGACTGATATGCAGGGTCTTGAGGGAAAAAGCTAAAAACAGAAAACCCATAGAAACCCCTTGGTTTTCCCAAATAATTCAGTAACGTTTTGTACATTTGCCAACTTATATGTTCCTTCTGTATAATGTTAATCTGAACAAAATATGATCCAACTTTATTATTTTCGCATGTCTTCTTTCACTAATATGTTCCACCATCTTCCTAACTATGTTATCTTTAATTTAATTTGGCCACTGCTGGGGACTAGCTCAGCAGCAGAAACTGATCTCTCCACTTTATCTTCATAACTCTCTTGAGGCATCCAGCATGGAGACAAGCCAGCAGACTAAACTCAGTTTGTATGATTGCAGTGGCCTGAGTTTAGATGATACATATGAATAGCTGTATATATATATATATATATATATATATATATAGAACTTTTTCACTTTTTGATTTAACAACATGCACCAGACACAATGTTGTATGCCCCTTTAATGTTAGCAAGACAGAAGGCTTGTCCCTAAATCATGACATCAACGTGTGATTCCTACATAAAGCAGGCAATTAATGGACTGAAATCCCAAAACAAAAAAATCACAGAATCTTAAGCACATTTACCTTATTCACCCTAACATAAACAACTAGTTAATGGTCATTTGGAACTGACCTTGTTATGTAATGTCGAGTACCTTCGGTACTTCAGGATCTCTGGCCACTGCTGCTGTTCATGTTACAACAGACAATGCTGTAGCTTCTCTGTCTTTGGACAGTATCCAAACCTCCTCCGTAGCTCCATCAGAGCAGCATCCAAGCACCCTCCTCAGGTTACCCCTCACTACCCCCACCACCACCCTCAACCCCTCATTTGTTTCATTCAATTACTGACACCTACAGTACACTTAAGTCTGGCACGTTTTACACATCCTGGGCCACACTGAATGCCAGAGGTTGGACAGGCAAGTCTCATACCTCGACCTCTGCCAGTGACAGCGAGGGAGTACACGATGAATAAGTGACTGTCACTTAATCGTCTGTAGTAGCTTCTCTTTGTCAGATAAACTCACTATCCCCCTAAAGTTGTCAAAAATGACCCCGACAAGAACAAATCTTGCTTGATAAATATCAGTGGACCTTTGCATGATTTTGATTTGGGGCTTGGACTCTTTAGTGTGATTGTAGCAGTCACCCATTCCTGGATACTTGCTGTCATTTTCCTTTTCCCAGTTAGTTATAGCTGAATGTTGAAATTCCTCTGATTTGATTGGAGGGTTATTCAGACCACCTGTTGCGCAGGGCGTGGGGACTGGCTCCTAAATAATAATTGAGAGCAGGGTGCATTCCCCTCTTGGCCAATCAGGGTGTGACGACGCCCTTTCTTTGATGCTTAAGAGAGGTGGGAAATTGCATACCCATGTCTTTTTTGATCCTTCCTCAGCTTACTGCAGACCTAATTTTAGCAGATATTGTCACAAACACCGGTCTTTTTGGGCATTTTTAAGATTTCTTTGCTGTTTTTTGCTTTTCTGATAGAGGGCCATTTCAAACATTCTGGAGCCTAGTTTTGGTGAATATTAAGAAATCACTTTTCAACTAGGTTACCTGCATTAGGAGAGATCTTAGTGCTAATCATGCAAAGGTTTTTCCTTGCCTAACAATAGCCTAACGTCTTCAGGCTTTATTTTGTTATTTTGTTTATTTGTTTATTTTCATTGAAATCTCCTTTATACACATTTCCTTATTATCAAAGAAGTATTTGTCCATTATTATTGAGGAAGCATTTAATTATAACTGAAGAGTTATTTGTTAATTATTATTAAGGAGACATTTTGTCATTGAGTAGGCACTGGGAAGTTTGTTTATCCAAGTAAATATATTTTGTATTTTTATGTGGTTGGGAACTGGTTCACAGGCTTCTTTATGATCATCTGAAGTCAGGGAAATCAGTACTGCCACATGGTGGCCCTGAGGTGCAAAACACAACAACACTTCAGGAAAAACATTAACAAATCAAAAAACACAACCTTCCTGGAAAAAACTGTGACGAATCTGAAAACACAATATTTCAGAAAACACATTAACCAATAAAATGTTGTGTTTTCGGTTTTGTTGTTGTGTTTTCTGATTTGTCCATCTGTTTTGCACCTCAGGGCCACCATGCTTTAGCTAATTAGAATGCATTACCAGCATAATCACTGATGGTCTGGCCAAACACTGGAGATCTACTGGTCTCACTTGTAGGGTTTGACTGGGTTCATATTATAATACACAGTGGTCTGCTATAGACTTGGAATAAGACTATTTGATTGTCACTGTTGGTAAATATCACAAAGCAGAAAACATTGTAGAGCAAAACTGATCTTCACATATGTTTGCACACAGTGTGGATGCTTGAATATATAAGCTTGATGTTCTCTGGTCACTAATGCTGACAATCCCCTCAGGAGGTGATAAGCGAACAAAGCTTCCAGACACAGGATGTGACAAACGACATCATGAGCACTAAATAGTTTGATGTGGGATTCAGGGCCTTAAAATAGCGGAAAGAAATTGTCATGGATCAGTGCCACAGAGGGAGAGTACATGAAGTCCTGCTTGCATCATTTAGGACCACTGACTGTAGTCAATGTTTAGGACAGCTGGATCAGTATAAAGTTATTCACTACTACAGCTTGTGATTTGACTAGACTGACTCAGAAGCAGTCAATCTTTCCTTCATCTCACTCTTTTACATCCACTTTTAAAACAGACTGCAGTCGAGTGATATTCTTTTTGCCCAGTTGGCACTCCAGACAATATGAGATCGCGCTGACATGTTATTAGATCAGGAACAGTGGAATTTAGTAGCAGACTTGGCGTAGCATATTAATGTGTTGCATCTTCAATTAAAGGGTGGTTTCACAATTTTTCAAGTCTGTCTTAAAACAACAGTCAGGTGCCTATATGATCATTGAAACAGGTTTTACTTGCTGTAATTGTTCCTCATGTTCATACTGGCCGTTTGAAGATCTCCTATTAATCTGCTTTCAATCTAAGTGATGGAGGACAAAATCCACAGTCCTTGTTTTGTGCAAAAATGTTTTCCAAAGTGTGAAGATAATATAAGGCTTCAGCTGTCTGACTTTGTCAAATCAAGTGGATATCTTCCAGTTCAAAATTTAGTACAAAATTCCCTCTTTTTGTTTCCATGGACAGTCTTCCCTTCTTGGGCGGCAATGGAGGGTTAGGGTTAGGGGTACTTAGACTGCTGAAGCTTCATATTAGCTTCAGATAAACTTTTGAATAACTTTTTACACAAAATGAAAACTGTGGATTTTGTCCCCCATCATTTGCATTTAAAATCTTTAATTGGCCAGTATGAACAGGAGAAATGATTATAGCAAGCAAAACCTGTTTCAATGTTCATATAGGCACCTGACTGTTGTTTTACAGACTTCAAAAAGTGTGACCCTATCCTTTAACTATAGTTTGATGCAATTGATTGTCAGTTTTTTTGCTGTTGCTATGCATCGTTTTACCACACGCATTTTGAATAGTCATAGCAGGAAAAGCACAGGTGTTACTAATGACATTAACAATGGCACAATTGTATTATTTTATTATTAAGCCTCACAAAATGTTGACCGAATACTTAACAGTAAGAGCATCTAAAGTGATCAGCACATGCGTTAGCTTCTTCCTTTAGCATTAGCCTGGTTCCTCTTTTAAGGGCAAAGAAGTCTTACATATATGTAAACCTATAGTGACAGCTGTCTTAGTCTTCCTCCTCCACACCGACCCCACTTTGTAACATGAACTGTAGACATACATTTAGCTGTCCCACTCATATCACACTGTGTACCACTGTGTGTTCCCCAGTCTGACTACCTCACAGGCCGTTATAGAGGTAGTATATAAATAGAGGTCACTGTGCTCTTTGTACACTGTGGTTTTGAAGGGTATCTCATGTACATGTATGCATGGTAGGTGTAATAGAGAGGGAGTCCCAAGTTTAGATATGATTGTTTTGAAGCCATAGTAACTGTAATCTGTTGTATGATGCTGAGTGTGTGCAACTTGTTCTTGAAAATGTCTGCTATTGTCTTTAATTGATCTGAGAGAAAGACTCCAACAATCTTTGGCTTTGCTCTTGAGAAAACCTACAATGTTCATAGACATGAACATGACACCAAGTATTTAAATCAAATTAGCAATCGACTTTGTTGCTGACTTATCAAAACTAAATGCACATAATCTTCACAGAGACAGATTCAAATGGCTTTTAATGGAGGGGGTTATTCCACATAGTTGGGACACTGATTGTCAAAAGAAGTCCTAAACCCTTCCAAGCCCTATAATGTAAGATATTAAAAAGATGTCGAACAAAATTATGTTTTATATCCATAAGAATTACTGGTAGTGCTATTTGGGTTTCAAACAAATGTATTTTCTTGTGGGGAAATACTTTTTCTGAGGCTTTTCTAACAAGAAAATAATTTAATTAGAATTGAGCTGTGGGGAGAAACATTTTGTGCAATAACTGTCAGATTTTAAGGATGCCAGCAAAAAAAACATATTGGCACAAATTATTGTAACAGGCTTAAGCTGAATTCAATACTTTCTTTGTTTTAAAAAGATTTGGGTACCTTTATTTTCGAGAAATGTGGGCAAAGCAAGTTTATATGAACACTGCAAAAGAAAAGAAAAGAAAAGAAGAAATATAACTGTTTATATTGTAAGAATTCAGATACAGCTCCTTCCTTTTGATTGAACTGAAACATGACAACAGTAATTAATGTACTGTATACAATGAGAGTAATTAGATTCCATCATGTCAACTCAGCTGTCTTCTTTTACAACTGTCCACTGCAACTGTCCACTGTATGAGCGCCTCAAATAGTCCTCATGTCACCATTCAAGGAGCTGAAATCTGAGTCTTAAATCGGGGAGGTGCTGAACATTTGACCTACTCTGTACTTGATCAGTGAAGTGCTGACATAAAGAACAAAGGTGACTGGTCAGCAGAAGTCTAGCTGAATTAAATTAATCGACAGTTAGCTGCATGCAATCTGATTGGTCATAAAAGCATTTCTATAGGGAATATATAGATCATTATGGATGCACATTGCTTTGAAGACAACCATCAAAGGCCTCACAGTTAGCCAAATAACGGCTGTACTCGCTAACAAAGTAGAAAATATTATGCTATATGCTATATTAGCATGTATGAGTGTGAGATGAATGTATGACATCAGAAAGTCACAGCTATTCACTATGACAGTGGATTCTCACTTTTGTGTATTGTTGTTTTTACCTTTTTCCAAGACTTCATCAAGTAATAGGTGGAGTAAAAACAGATCTCTACTGTTGCAAATATGCTTTACCAACAAACAAATGACTAAACAAATACATGTAATAATGTAAAATCAATTTATGAAGTGTTTTCAGGGAATTAAAATGATCGTCAGCGGTCACAGTTCTGATCAGGAATAAATTTAACATTTTTATGCCAAGAAGTTATTTGTGTGGGTGTAAAACAGTGCTGATCAAAGACCAGCACACAAACTAACCTCATCTAATCGCATTCTCTCATCTCCTCGCTTCGTAGATCTCTTGGCAGACTCCTCCATCCATGATGAGGAGCATCTGGTGCGTCTGCAGCTCCAGCAGCCAGAGGGAGACCTCTTCTCCTGTGGATGTGACACAACAGAAGATCACACCAGCCAGAGCTCCTCCAACGACACCCCAGCCCCAGAGAGGGCCATGTGTCAGCCCTGTACACCCCCATCAGCTTTAGGTGCTCCCGCTGAAGAAGAGCCAGCCTCGTCCTCAGAGCAAGAAGAGGAGGAGGAAGCAGCTGCAACTGAGGAAGATGCTCCCACTGTTGAGATAACAAGTGATGTAACAGAAGAACAGGAGGAGGCAGCTTCCCAGGAGAAGGAGGAAGAAGGAGAGGAGATTTCTGATGAAGAGGCTGATGCAGAGCCTGTAGAGGAGGTTCAAAGTGTGGAGGAGGAGGAGGAGGAGGAGGAAGTAGCTGAGGAGGTTGCATCTTCTGAAGAGGAGGAGAAGGTAGCAGAGGAAGAGGAGGACCACACAGAGGAAGGAGGGGAAGAAGCAGAGGAGGAATTGCCTCATGAGGAGGAGGAAGAAGAGGATGTACCTCAGGGAGATGATGCAGAAGAGGAAAAACATGCTGTTGAAGAAGCAATTCAGGAACCAGAAGGTGAAGACAAACAGGAGGACACAGAGGAAGCAGCCGAGAAAGTGACAGCAGAGCCTGATGAAGAACCCGAGGCTGAGCCAGAGATGATTTCAGAACCAGAGGCAGAAGCAGAACCCGAGGCTGAGCCAGAGGTGATTTCAGAACCAGAGCCAGAAGCAGAACCCGAGGCTGAACCAGAGGTGATTTCAGAATCAGAGCCAGAAGCAGAACCCAAGGCTGAGCCAGAGGTGATTTCAGAACCAGAGCCAGAAGCAGAACCCGAGGCTGAGCCAGAGGTGATTTCAGAACCAGAGGCAGAAACAGAACCCGAGGCTGAGCCAGAGGTGATTTCAGAACCAGAGGTGGCTGCAGAGCCTGAGATTGAAGAGGCTGCAGGACAAGAACCAGAACCTGAAGTAATTTCAGAGCCAGAGATGATTCCAGAGGCTGAAATAAAACCAGAGCCTATTGTGGAGGTGGTCACACCAGAGTCTGTTGAGGAGGTGGCTGTGGAAGACGTACCCATGGAAACCACGGTGGAGGAGGCTCCCGTGGTGGAAGAGAAACCTGTTGACGTTGAGGAAGCGACAGTGGAGGACATGACTGCAGAGGAGCCTGCACAGTCTACGGCCAAAGGTACAGAAAGAAGAACACCAATAATATGAAGTACTCACGTGTATCTAGTACATGAGTACTGCCTAGCTGACAAGCAGCTACACATAGAGAAGGTTGGGATGATATTAGAGTAAATCTCTCCCCATAGTGAGAGCTTCTGTAATTAAAGAAGCATGCCATTATCTGGTGACTGGGTGTTGACACCTGCTATAAAAGACGATGGCTGAGTCTCAAAAGAGTTCCCCATCTCTCAATCGGATCCCTCTTCACTGCCTTATTCATTACACTCATGTGAGTGTCATTTAAGGTTTTCTCATGTAATGTGCGTTGTAGTTTTTAAATGGTTGCTAAAAACATAGTAAGTAGTATAGTAGTATATTTTTTGGTACAATGACAAGAAAGCGTCTTTCTGGTGCAGACACAAAAAGCTTGTGTTCTTACAGTCATATATTTAGTGATCATGAGAAACTATAGTTTTGTTAATTTGTGATCCCCTGAATCAGATTTGGTTTAATATCAGCTTTTTCTTGTGATCACAGAACTTTCTTCATCCATCTGAAAAGCCTTTCGGAAAGAAATAGTTTATAAGTTGAAATTAATGGCTTTATTAATGGTTAATTAAACATTTAATGCTTAATATAGGTCAGTAATTGGCCATTGATGAGGACAGATTTTGGGTTGCCAGTGTGGCTGATGTTAGTTAGTTTTATTTACAAAAACAAGTTAAGCTCAAGGAGGATATACACAGGACGAAGGGAGTTTTTTTTGGCAACAGAAAAGTTGTTACTGATCTATAAAAAAACATTACTTACAACTTATAAAACCTATATAAAGTATGCCTTATGGAACCAAAAAAATATATATATATATCTGGAAATGTGATGGGGATTTAGCTGAGATGGGTCATGGAATTACAGCAAAGATCTCTATCTTTCTATCTTCCTCTCTTGGGCATGCCGAGCCCCCAGAATATGACACTGAGTGTAGCTAAAGGGGAATTAGCAACAACCTCTGGTACAGAAATAAACAGACCGAAATAGCAGAGGAAAGGAATAGACAGATAGATAGGACAACAGCATGATATAACAGTGGAGCTTGTACTCAGCCCAGATGGTCTGGTCACTCACAGCTCAGGAAGCCATCTACCTGGGGATCACATTTTTTTTGTAACCATGTCAGCTGAGTTTTCATGAATTGTCTTTGTAAGCAGATAAGAGAATGTGGTTCACTTCACAGATGTAATATGATCAGTATAAGTCATTGTATGCCACAGAAAACTGCAAATTAGTTTTCAAGGCCATCCTTGTCAGATCAAGCATTAAGAAGTAATTTACCACATTTAGCAGTTTTAGGGTTTATAATGTACCAGTTGACTGAGAGTCTGTTCTTCCAATCAGCAGGTGAGGATGAGGCAGCAGGCCCAGCACAGAGGGACCGCTCCCACATTGAGGAAACACTGCGATTGGCTACTGCTGAACCCTCAGAAGAGTTCTCAGGTAAAGAACAAATACATCTCAAAATTACTGACATCAGAAAATTTATGCTTAGAATTCTTTTCCCCCCTGAAATGCAATGAAAGGGCATAACGTACACCCACCAACATTCCAGTCAGTGAAACGCACATCCTCTTGATCAAAAACTGGATCCTTGCTGCGGAAGTTCTGTGTGGAGAGCTCGAAATGAAAATACAGCAGAATGTTTACAGCTACTTTGTCAATGGAAAAAGAAAAACAGATGTGTTTGCATGTGAACAAAAGGAAGTTTGAGTCAATTTTGGGGGCTGAAACTATTCTGAAAATTGTTTCATGATGTCCAGGTCCTGGGGCTTTTATGTGCAAGTGTGTGTACTGTGTGAGTGCATGAACTGAGTGTGCGTGTGCTTGCAGACATGTCTCGAGGCAGGTGATTAATCAGTGTAAATGTATAACTCTGTCCTTGGCATGAAGGCCTCTCTGTTCTCTTAAATCAGACTGGTTCTTTTCAGAGAGTCCTGCAGAAAAGCCAGTCTCTTAATCACTTCGGCTCAATTCAATAAACTTTATGAGGGCAATTCATCACTTACTGCCAAAGCAATTGTTGCAATCAGTAATGATAGCAAGAGCATTAATGAAAGTCCTGTCCAAAATGGTGCCATTACACACTCTCTCTTTCTTTTTCTCTAGCTGCTATGAAGAAGCTGTTGAACATCTACCACAAGGCCATCAAGCCAGTGGAGCAAGCCTACAAGTACAATGAGCTCAGGCAGCATGAGGTCACAGGTAAATCAGATTCTGATTGGAGATCACATCTGTGTAACATGGCATTTGTTTGTTTGTATATTTGCCAAATATCACATGCACTATCTTAAGTAGGCTTTGCAGCAACAACAAAATGATCTGTTTATGACTTAAACTGCAGTTCACGTCATATAAGGTAAACTGTAATGATGTATTTTGTTGAAAACTCTAGCACCAGTGCCATTAATCGTCTGATACACCTAAAACCATAATTGTGCTTCAAGCATGACTCATTGGAAATCAAACAGAAACACACCATACCCACCCATCAGTTTTAACCACCTGTTTCAGTTCACCACAGTTAACCGCACAGTACAGTTGTGAATGGTTTAAGAAACTGGAGTTGCACAGAAAGATTGGGGTGCAAATAAAGTCCCAGTTAAGACGAAATGGAGCCCCGACCTGATGTTGTTCAATCTGGGAGAGAAGCACAATAAGGACTCTGTCTGCTGATAATTAAGGGGAACGCTGTGCGGGCCAGCCTCCCTGCAACTTTGTTCCATAGCACTTGAGGGCAGGGAGTATAATTTATGCTAAGGAGCAGGATGAGGACTTCATGCTGTGCCATGTGACCCCTTGTGGTGCAGAATAGAAGAACATGTACACAATCAGGATGTTTAATGTCAGTGTGTTCAGCGTTTTTAACACCAAAATATGTATCACAAAGGGATACTGTGTGTTTCATTAAATCAGAAAGGGTATTTTTTTGGAATATAAATGTTCTTAACAATTACATGACAGTTTCCACCTATTAAATTATGCGTTGTCTTGTGTGTAAGTTTGATATTGTGTCCTGAGGGTGGCACTAGAGGAGAGATAATGGATCTAAATGGTTGTGTTCTGTACATTTGATTTCAGCCTGCCCATCTGATTTGATATTTCCAGTGAAAGAACAAACTTTGATCTAGAGATGGCACAAGACAAAAAGTCATGAACATTTTCAGCGATCATCCTCAGTGGGCCATGAATATTCATACAGAAAAAAATGTTTAGCATTCTGTCCAGTTCTTGTTGAGATATGGGCAAAGGTATTGGCTAGACAAACAGACAAACAAACATCGTCATCCTTAAGCAATATAGAGAAAAAAAGACCCTGCACAGTTTTATCTTTGTGAAGCAGATTTTTTATGTTCTTCCTCTCTTAATCCCTCTCTTGATATGTCCCCACTGCAGATGGGGAGGTCACCTCTAAACCAATGGTTTTGTTCCTTGGACCCTGGAGTGTCGGCAAGTCCTCCATGGTCAACTACCTGCTGGGTCTTCACGGCACTTCGCAAGAACTTTACACAGGTTCACACTGATCAAACTAGATTGTTTTTGACACAGCTTGTCGGTGACGAAGCCATTATCCAACGATAACAAGTGCAAATGACAAAAGTAGTGATAGTAATCCACAAGCTTCATAATTATGTTAATATATTACAGTTTTGTGTAAGATTAAGGTTACCCACTCTTCTGTGATGGTGATCATGATTTATATCTTCATTATCATAAGCTGCACTCATTTATTGATAGTAACATTAACTAAACATTAGTTAACTTGTGAATTAAGGATGAATTTTTAAGGTAAAGTTTAAAGTGTTGCTTTATGTATACCAACATATATCAAGTAAAAATTAAACTATACAATAAACATGCTGAAGTCCATAAATTAAATCATTCCCTTTTCATCCCTTTATCAGGTGCTGAGCCCACCACCTCTGAGTACACTGTCATAATGCATGGTGAGAAGTTTCGGACTATAGAAGGCATTGTTATGGCAGCTGACAGCTCACGGTCCTTCTCGCCGCTGGAAAAGTTCGGCCAAGGCTTCCTGGAGAAGTTGGTGGGTATCGAGATGCCCCACAAGCTGCTGGAGAGGGTCACCTTCGTGGATACGCCTGGTGTCATCGAGAACCGCAAGCAGCAGGAGAGAGGTGAGCATTACTAATGGAATTATGTTAACATCACAGCTGCAGATAGCCAATATTAATTTATTAATTTTAGTTTTTTTTCACTGTCATGCCAAAAAAGTGTTCTCTACCATATTACACCAAGATTTCTCCTCCCAGGCTTATACAGACAGATATGTAGCTGTGGTCAGAGTGGAAGCTCAATTAATCAATGACTGAGATCAGTGGAGTCAATATCAGCAACAGACATCAGCACCATATTACATTAGCTTGTCAGCATGGCATAAAGTATCAGTAAAATAAATAAACAAATAAAACACTCAGATTCACAGGCAAATAGGCAGACTGGCAGGCAGTATAATAAGCCTCCAGGCACTCATAAACATACACACACACACACACACACAGAAACACACACATACCACAACCACAATAGGGAATTAATTAAATATTAAAGTTGCACAGTGAGTCAAGTTTATTTATTATGCATTTTAACAGATTTACCTCTAAGAGTCTGTGAGTCACATCACTGTATGTGAGAGTTTCACTTTAAAATTGAAGGTTTCCTTGTACTGTATTGAGCGATGAAACAATTTTCAACCATGAGCTTGTCTGTGCTTCTGTTACAAAAATACTTGTGAGAAAGGTTCATCGTGTTGCTTTGGAACATTTCACAGGGTGAAAACCTTTTCATGAAATGAATCCCCTCCCTCCTCTCCCTCAGGTTACCCCTACAGCGAGGTGTGCCAGTGGTTCATTGATCGGGCTGATCTGATCTTCCTGGTGTTCGACCCCACCAAACTGGACGTGGGTGGGGAGCTGGAGATGCTCTTCAGGCAGATGAAGGGCCGCGAGTCCCAGATCCGCCTCATCCTCAACAAGGCCGACAGTCTCACCACCCAAGACCTGATGAGGGTCTATGGAGCCCTGTTCTGGAGCATGGCGCCCCTGATCAACGTCACAGAGCCCCCTCGGGTGTACGTCAGCTCCTTCTGGCCTCAGGACTACTCTGCAGACACCAGCCGAGAGCTCTTCATGAAGGAGGAGACCTCTCTACTGGAGGACCTCAACCAGGTACGACTTCCTGACTTGTTTTCATTGACAATATGAATCTTTGAGTTTAGACACACCCAATGTGGTAATTGCCTCGTTAAGCACCAGCCATGTTCACCTCACCACATTTTCAAAAGATCGACAATACTGTTTTAAATAATGAAGATTTGAGAAGCCTAATTGTGACTTAACTCATGAATAACTTGCAATACACATCTCTGTGAGTTATCTTTGTGTAAGAAGCACTTAATGTGAAGATGTTACTCAAGTCCTTAATGATGGTAGAAACAGTAGACTCTATATTGTTCCCTAATTAAAATTTTCTGTCTTTCTGTCTCCCTCCTCTGTCTGTTTATTTTTCTCTCTCCTTCTGTCCTTTCTCATCTCTCTCTCTCTCCTCTGCAGGTGATTGAGAACCAGATGGAGAACAAGATCGCTTTCATCCGCCAGCATGGTATCCGTGTGCGCATCCATGCCCTCCTTGTGGACCGCTACCTCCAGACCTACTATGACAAGCTGGGCTGGTTTAGCGACCCCTACGAGGTGTTCCACGACATTGTCACTGACCCGGACAAGTACTACATCTTCAAATCCATTTTGGCCAAGACCAACGTCAGCAAGTTCGACCTGCCTGACAAGGAGGCCTATCAGGACTTCTTCGGAGTGAACCCCGTGTCCAGCTTCAAGCAGCTCTCCCAACACTGCAGCTGGAGTGGCGGCTGCCTGCTGGACAGGATAGAGAAGGCCATCTCGCAGGAGCTGCCAGCTCTACTCAGCAGTGTCAGCAAGGGCGCAGACGCACCTGCCCCCTCGAAGTCCGCCCCGACACCTCCGCCCCCGCTCCCTGGTACCTGTGAGGGTCCTGGGTGTGAGGAGAAACCCAAAAACCGCTGGAGGAGGCAGTGAGATGGAGGAGGAGGCAGTGAGATGGAGGAGAAGGGTGCAGGAGGAAGAACAGAGGAGGCAGATGGCGGCAGCAGCAGCAGCAGCCAGAGGCGTTCCTGAAATAATCCCCACTGATTCTCAGGACTGGATGTGGGGAGACTGAGCAAAACAGAGAGAAAGAGAATAGAAAATGTGCAAAGATGTACCAAGCAGACTGGGGTCGGATTGTACTTAAAAATACTATCTGATCTGATCTGATACTATTCTTACTGCCTGTTTTTTTTCTGCATGAAGTACCAAATGGACAGAATTTACTCCACCAGAATAGTTCAAATAGTCTTAGACTAAAGTTGTAAAACTAAAGTTGATACCCTCAGTATCTGGTACTTAAGTGAATCAAAACTAACAATGAAAAGTGTTTGCATATTTGACTACAGTTTGGTAGAAAGTGTAGATAAAAAGGTGTGTAGTCAACTTTCCATCTGAAGCTTTCGCTGTCTGACAAAACATGCTACTTGTCTGCAGCACAACATATTTCCAAAAGATGGAAATGAGAAAAAAATAGACCTCTGTTTTCTCTTATATGTGAATAAAATCAGAGAATGGTTGTTTTCTTGTTTCTCCCAGTTTTTCAAGTTTGTATATTATTTATTCACATCTTCAGAGAAAGATGCTGGCAGTGAATACTCCTCCAGAGAAACTAAACGCTGCCACTCTTATGTCTGAAGAGTCAGTCACATCTGCTGTGCTGTGTTTTTACCATCTCAATCCACTTAGTCACCATGTTAATGTCCTAAAAAACAGTGTGAGACAGAATGGTGCTCTTGTAGTGTTGATTTTAGCAGTAGTTCAAACACATTCAGTCAGTATGCTGTCCTACACTACACTGTACTGTTTCTGTATTGTTCTATACTCTTTTCATTCTCCTCAAAACTCCATCATTTAATTGCAGATTTCTGTCCATGTAAGCTTAATGCCAGTGTGGCCTTTTCAGCCCTCTGAACTGTTGCTAGTTTTACCTCAACCTGGCTGCATGCCACATGGGGCATTTTCTTTAAAATGTAATCTTTCCTCGTTCTTTTAGGTCTGTTTGTAATTGTTCTTCTTTTGTGTGATTTCTTTTGAATAAACCACGAAAACATTTGCAGGCTTGTTTCCTTTGTGAGGGTACAAAGACTTTACTGATGAGAACACATCCACTGAAAAGATATATAATTCATACCATTTTGTTGTTAAGTTGCAAAATACAATAAAAGGAGGAAATATGAGCCAAAGACAAGCTACAAGCACCAGCTCTCAGTCTCTCATCCTGACATGCAGCAGTTTGGACCTCAGAGTAAAATACTGCACATTGATTTGTTCACACATAACAACATTGTATGGATTAGAAACATGTAACAGCTGGGTGAGCACACATCAGCCTAAAACTCCATAAAATAAAAATGTAGTTTTTTGGATAGCTGTTGGTTAATTAACCATGCAGTGACTGGAAAAAGCCACCAGGAGGCGCCTTCATTCAGTGTGTTAATCAAACTGACTCCTCAGCAGAGTGAATGGTAAAAAGAAGCTTTATGTCTCCATATCAGCTGCTGAAGTTTCACTTTTAATACGGGGTGACTCAGGGGAGAAAAATGCCAATTAGAAAGAAAAAAAAGAAAGTAAACATTACTGAGGTTTTAAACAACTGTACAGTACTTTCTTACTTGGTATTCTATCAAAACAGGACACAGTTCTGTCTTTAATGCATTCAGTGATAATCTAGTTAGGTAGCATGTGAATATTCCTCTGCTAATCATTTGTCATGGTTAAATCTTGTTATAATTCCTGTATTATTGAGTTAAATGTGGGTTCATTCAAAGCAGTGAATTCTTTTTGTTTGTCAAGAAGAGTGTATGTGTGTCTGAGTGTGAAACCCAACGGTATTTGAAAGTGATGGTCTGTCTGAAGTCAGCTTGGTATTGAATCATAAACACTCTTTGGCTTGATCACACCGCAGTTACCCAGTGATGTGGCAGAGCCAATATGACTGTGACAATGACTCACCCAGGTCCACTTTAAGTACCAAATTAGGTACATACAGAGGATTTTGTCCTGGTCACACGACTGCAATGTCATACCGATGAGTTTCACAAAATATATTAAAACAAAAGACCCTTTTAGCACTTACTAAGACAGTCCAGGAGAGCAGAAAGTACATAAAATTCTTGCTGTAAATGTAAATTCAGTTATCTAAAGCTTTGAGGACTGGTCCTTATTAAATTCAGTAACAAGAGATTAGAACAATTTAGCTTGTCAGCGTGCAGATACACATATTATGGATCAGAATATCACTCTCAGTGCTAATCTTCCCCTTTCTCTCTGCATTTGTGCATATCTGTTATTACACACAGTAGTTCTGACCAACTTTTGTATAGGTCAGAACTCAATCCTCTTTTTGTTCATCGAACAATTTTCTTTACCGCTTATCCTCTATGGGGTCACAGGGGAGCTGGAGCCAATCTCAGCTGACATTGGGCGAGACGTGGGTAAACCCTGGACAGTCAATCACAGGGCTAACATACAGTATAAGAGACTCTCACATTCACACCTACGGGCAATTTAGAGTCAGTCTGCATGTTTTTGGTCTGTGTGAGGAAGCAGGAGAACATGCAAACTCCACACCGAAAGGCCCTAGCTAGCCAGTGGGTTTGAACCCAAAACCGTCTTGCTGTGAGGCGACAATGGTGACTACTGCTCCATGCTGTCCTCAATCCTCTCTTTATGTATAGTTAAAATGGCTTTGTTAGCACAAGTAAAACTGCACACTGGCATGTGGATAAAGGTTCAATGGTATACAGTTAGCCTGGTTCCAGACCTCTAAATCAACAGTAATGCAAAGTAGGTTTGCTTACAAAAACAATTTCATCCATGCAAAGAAATTGAATGCAAAAGGCAAATTATGAACAAGGCCTGTCCAATGCACAGAAAGAAAGTAAGATACAAATGTTCTGTTCATGTTTTGTTCATGTTACAACATGAACAAGACGTCTTAAAAAGTGTTACGAATAAAACCATAACAGCAACTGATCTTGCATGTCAACAGATCAACGTCTCTCACTCCATCCGCAGATGAAGACCATGTAATACAATTAAAAGCTCAAGAAAAAGCTAGTAAGTAAGTGAACCCTGAGTTGGGCTTGTTTTGTCAAATTATGATTTCCAAGGTCAAGAATGAACTTGTATACTTGAATTGAGAATCCTTATAACGATACGCTGAAGGCATGGCTAAAAGTCACATACTGTAACCAACCAAACAACTGCCAACTAATCAAAGTATACAGCCAATAGTGTAGTCATGCTACTGTACACCACTGTCAAAATAGACAATGCCAATATAGCACATGGCCTTTTTAAAGATAGGCTGCATTTAGCAAAAACCCCCTTACAAGTGGATTTTGCCAATTTGCCTTATCTTCGGAAGCTTGTTTAACAAAACACTAAAAAATGGTTCTCTTAAATCTACCTGGAATAAAACATGCGGCCAGACCTGGACTCAAGAAGTCAGTTTCCCCACAGAGGTCAATAAAATACCATGCCAACCACACCAGGATGACACAAACACATACAACAAGGTATCAACACATCTGTGTGTATGTAATCACACTATACTTAAATAAATATGTATTTGAGCTCATATTCTGTGTATAATCTGTGTTTGCAGAGCCGCAAGGCAGGACTTCCAGGTCTTAGGTCAAGTGTGAACACAGACTTACCAGTGCAGCCTTATCAAACTCTGCAAACAGGCCTCTCTTGTAGGCTCTTGAACTAAAGCACACGCCACCCACATGACATGTACATATACACACACATGCACTTCAGTAATGCACACAGGGTTACTTGCTTTATTGGAATCAAAGTTTAAACATTATTGCTTCTTCAAAGGAGGAGGAAACAGAGACACACCCAGCACTGTAACCCTGTAACACTGTGTTTATCTTCTTGCTATTCACCTGCTGTTCTCAATCTCATCACTTCACTATCTCCTGCTAGAAATACAGTGTGGTCCATAGAGACACTAGTCCATTCATGCTAATGAAACACATACCACCATTCTATGTTGGCTATCAAAATACTATAAATAACATTCCTTCTGTGTTTCCTCCGTAAGATTTGCCAGGGATAATGTGTCATTGCACAGTAAATCATCCTCCTTTCTTCCTCATGTTTTTTTCCGTCTTTGGTGTACTTGGCCTTGAAGATATAACTTTAGCCAAAATGACAAATTCCTCTCCATTTTCTATATTCTGTAGTCATTTGCATTGTGGAAAACGTCTGTGCAGTTTTGAGCCCCTTCAAAAATCGAGGGAGCGCTATTCCCCTACTCTAAGATACAGTGTGAATTTTTTTCTTCTTGTCACAAAAACAAAATTGCGCCTTGACATCTGTTACCTGTTTCTCCTGCAGATTTTCCATCAAATCTGACCCCACTGCTAATCAGAGCAATATTGCTTTTATTGGCAACAAACAACATTTTGTGCATTTATTAGATATACAAATGAAAAGGAAGGATTAAATTTCACATTTTTCCTACATATCTGACTTAACTGCATTTCACAGATGTAGATATGAGTAGCATGCACAGCTGAAGCACTCAAAACAGTGTTAGGAAAAATCAAGATTATCTCTCAAATGACCCACAGGAAAAAAAAAAAATGGCCCACACAAAATTCAACTCAGCTGCAGTCTTGATATTTTGCTGACGTTTCAGTACAAGACAGATGTAGGTAACAGTCGACTCCCTTGGTCAGTCAGAAAGAGGCTAATTGAGTTATTCTATCATTCTACCAATATAAGGTGGAGGTGTAATCATGCAAAGGTGATACAACAAGTAGAGTGATGGGCGTGCTCTCATTAATAACATAATATTTTGAAAATCCTTATTCATGTCTCAAATACTATATTGTGCCCTAATTCACTGCTTTAGAGCAAATCTGCATTAATTGAAGGTAGTTATATCAAGCTAACTGGTCCATTCTGCTTAAAATTCTGGTTTGGGTTAGTCAAAACTTATTAACACATCCCCTTCCAATGTGCTACGATGCTGCATTACAATAAATTGGAAAAACTGGCATCTAATGTTCATCTTAAGTTTCAGGCAGTAGACTAGTGCTGTAGAGTGTAATAGATACAAGTTCAAGGAGTTACATTTCAACCAAAGCATGTCTACAAGAACCAAACATTGGTGTGTAATAAATTTGCCGGTGCTTCAATTTAATGGTCATGACTTTTTTAAGCTGAGAGAAACTCACAGAAATCAGTTTGTAATCACCACCATCATCCAGCTCTTTTCAGAGTTGGGTGTTAATAAATGGAGAAGTAGTTATCTTACTTATCCTGTAAGCCCTGAGACAAAATATGTCTATTTCAAATTTCTTAATAATATTTATCCATCCAATGACTTCCTAAGAATTAAACTGAATGTTAATTACAATAACTGCAGCTTTTGTGATACTGAAATTAAAACAACAGATAATCTATGTTTATTTATTGTTTGTCTTCTGTGACGTTCTGGGTGGATTTGCAGGACTGAATGTCCACCAAAATCCAACTATTTGCTGCTCTCACAAGAGAAAATATTGTGTTTGGTATAATCTTGGAGGACATTAAGAGTTGGTATTGAACAACCTGACACTTCTTGCTAAGTTTTTCATCTATCCTATCCAAATGGAGGAAAACGAAACCTTCTATTTTTAAAAGGGACCCTGTGGACAAACATCTCAGTGCTTTGACACTGATGAAAAGTGTCTCCTCAGAGCAACTAAACACTGATTTTTTATAATGTATTTATAATTTTTATTTACTTATTTTATTCATTTTTTAAATTAAAAAATAGTATAATTTCTTCTCTTTGTTATCCTAAGTCATCTTATTTAATCGAATGTGTCTGTTTTTCTCTGCCTTGATGTTTGTAAATTAATCTTTTCCAATTTAAAAAAACAAAACAAAACAAAACAAAAAAACATGTTGAAGAATTTCTGTCACTGTTCTAGCAGGACACCACTTTAGCCTGTGGTTGACAGGCTAAAGTTAGTTAGCATAAGCAGGATCACTAATGCTTACTGGGTGATTATCACTGACAGTAGCAACACACGTTTGACAGAAAACTTCACTGGCCAGGTCTGCGGTTATTCACATGTGACCTGAACGTTGCTCCACTTCACTTTAGACACCCACCCATCAGCAGCTGTGTCAAGGCACACAAACACCAACAGGCTGATACCGGAGGTCACAGTTTGACTTCAAATTAAAGGCGCTAAATTGTTTTACTTGTGTACTAGTTCTTTGTTAAACAGGCTGCAGGCTTTGTGTCACCTTTAGGGTCAGGGTAGGTTGTAAAATAAATGTTAAAATTAGCCTTTTCTGATCTTTTTTGATGATAAATGCCCAGATACAACCATAGTTCATTCTACAATCTATGTTTATTTATTATGTTGTATGTCTTGATTCTATAAGACATCTTGTTCCATTTGTTGTTCATTTTTAAAGTGACTTTTTAACATCTGGCCCGGGGCTACGGATGAAAATTTGTTCTAAAACAAACAAACAAACAACATACTCTAACACCAGCAGTTAATAAGTGAGCTTTGTCCCTATCAAGTAAAGCAACAAGATAAAATAAATGTAAATAATACTCTGGCCAATGTGCTGCTATAAGTGGCACTTATAACGCTGGTTGTCATTAGCTATTATTGTTGTGGTTGTTGTTATAAGCTATTGTTTATTCATATATTTTATTCACATTGTGATGAGCTATAGGTCAAATTCAATGCACACAATACAGTTTATCGCCATTGAAAGCTTCTCTGTGACTTTTCGGCTTCAATATACCGTGTAAGCCAATTTGATTGGTGTTTTTGAATAGTGTTTTAGTTGTCTTGTCAAAAGCAAGACCGGAAACCGTGTCTTTTAAAACTGCAGCGTGCTTGACAGGCTGGTCCCAGTAACCCGCACCGCCACAACAGCTGGGGGAGGATTTCCGACCCAGTCACAGTGAAGATGGTGGCAGCTACAGGAGCACAGATATTACGTTCGCCCGGATAAGACGGAAAAACTGCCACAGAATTCTCGGAGCAGGTCTGTTTTTATTTAGCCCCCCAACTCCAGCAGAGAGCTATATCAGGGGGGGAAAGGGAGGCAACCAGCGGCGGACGGAAGAGGACGCACCACAGCCAGAGCGCACAGTGTTGTGTTTGTTGGACACATGCATGCCAGCGAAAACTAGTGCTATCCAGACCTAAGGAATTGGTTGAGATAAGAAGTCAGCGCTATTTAAGAGGCGGGTTTTGATAATCTAACTGAGGACATATCCAACTGGTTTCCTTTGTTGCTCTGGGGATTTTCTACTTCTTTGCTCTTAGGGGGGAATGCGAGGGGAGGAAATCCAGCCTCAGCTCCAAATAACCAGAGTCCTAACTGGGTCTCCTCTCCAAACGCAGGAAATACGGCCTGGGAAAAAAAAAGTTTGGGAGCGTTTGGAAACGAGAGGGGGGCTATCGCTGACGTTTTGCACGCGTTCTTGGTTTTAAAGTACTACGTCTTTCTCTATCAGACGTTCCTGATATTCCACTTTGGTGGCACAGAATAAGTTGAAGAAAAGCATTCAAATGTTACACGCCGTTGGTGTTGTTATTGCAAGAGTTTTGATCATCACTATTTATAGACCAGCCTGTTCCGACCGAGGCTGTTCCTCATAGCTGTATGTTTTGCCAACTGCGCGCAACAAGTTGCAGACACTCCCAGCAGAGGCAAAGCTACACTAATTTGGGCCAGCGGATGGTATTTTGTGCGCTTCTCTTTTCGGATTACGCGTCTTTGAATAGCGCATACCCCTCCCCGAGGCAGAGGGGGAATAAACGGTGGAGATCCGGAGAGGGAGTTCAGGAAAGGACGGGGCTGGATTCGTGGGAATAGGCCTGCCTGTCAGGCCTCTTATGATCTGGATCTTGGACTGGACAGGACTCCAAAATAACTACGTCTGGAATATTTGCAAGCGCCCGGTGGAATAAAGATGGAAGGAGAATGTATGGAAATAAGAAATGCAAATCCTTAGCACATTGAGCCATGCATGAGAAGGGATGTAGTGGAAGGTAAATCCGCCTTAATTACAGATCACCCACGTTTTTAATTAACGGATTTAACAGTTTTCCCACATTTTTAGATTGGTTTTATTTTAAAGTAAACATCAACAGCATACAGTCAACTACATTATGTGAAACGAGTATGGACTGATAATTTATTACTTCTTTGATTTTTTTTTTTAATTTTATAGTTTTGATGCTTTAAAATGATGGAATTCCTAATGTCCACACATTTTTTATTTTAGGACCGTGTAGTTGTTCAGAACAAAAAGATTGTGTAGTGTTTTTAAAAGGGGAAAGGAAGTGTAAATGGGCCATTTGTAGCGAATGCTGTGGAGATAAGAGGGGCAGTTTAACTTCTGTAGCCACTTGCTGTGCACAACACCAACTGTTGACAGCCTACATCTGTATCTGCTCACACAATGAAGCCCTGGACCTGAACGCTGTTCCACGCACACCTTATTTCGGCAATAAAGAAAAAAAACTAGGCATTCTCTCTGAGGCTTTGTAATGTCAGCAGTATCGAAATACTGCGCATTTTCAGAGGAGGTCATTTCCAGTCATGTAACGTCAGAACCGACTTGATAAAGGCACAAAAAAAAGAAAAAAAACCGTTGCATCACTAACCAGTCCTTTCCGAGAAGGATGCTCAATTTGGGAGGCAGGAAGAGTGATGACAGTATTTTTACCGCAGTTGGAGAGAAAGCCGGGCTCAAACCCAGAGCCTCTTTGGAGAAGGATTCATGTAATGTGAGTACTGACGCAAACCCGGGGTCGGATAATGAACTGCTCAAGAAACTGGAACGGTGCGTCTTGTGTGAGTGAGTGTGCAGGCTGCTGTGTGCGTAGCAAAGACGTCTGTGCCGTGCTCACCATTCATGCAGTGTGATTATTCCAACAAACACCTTTGCTCTTTCTCTCTCTCTCTCTCTCCCTCTCTGTCTGCCTGCCTGTCACTCTCACACCGCCGCCTCCTCCCTCCTCACCGTGCCACATGTGCACACAAGGCGCCCACGCACCGCGTCTAATTGCCTGAGCGCCATCAGAAGATATTATTAATATTTAACACCTCTCCCGCACCTCCTCGTTTCCGCGTCACACCAGTCAATATGGCCACTCTGCAACATCACCGGCAGCTTCTCATGCATGGCACGGAAGTGAGCTGCGACTCCAGCGGGGATGGCGCCGTGACCGTGCGGATTACCAACAGCGCGCCACACGTGCATCAACATGAGCCACTGAAAGCAGCCAACAGTGGAGGAGGAGCTGGAGGCTATGGAGCTGTGAGTAAAACGAACCCCAACCTCCACAAATACAGTATCTCCTCCAGCTGCAGCTCGGCAGACTCTAGACCGGCCATGACCTCCACTTCCAGGACGCATAGGAAGGCGCCACCACTGTTTGAACGCTCTGCCGCCCAGTGCTGGGACCCCAAGTTTGACTCCCCCATCCTGGAAGAGGCGTGCCAAGAGAGGTGCTTTCCTCAGACACAGCTGCGCTTTCGTTATGTCCTGTTCTACCTGGCAGTTGCGGCTCTACTCTGGGGAGTGTACTTTGGGGTCAACAGTGAACGCTGCCACCCCATGACTTTCCTAGCTCCCACAGCCTCCTTTTTGGTCCTCCTAGTGCTCCTCTTTTTGTTCACCTTAACCCAGGCCTACACACGGTTGTACAACCAAACCTCCTTGCTCCTGATCGCAGTCACCTTCGCCATCACCTTAGCTCCACAAATACAGACTGCTGGCTACACTGAGCTGGAGTGGGCTGGCGGTGGGAATGCCTCATATCTCTTACCAGACAATGTAGCATCACCCCCAACCCCTTGTATCTCTCCTGTAGGCACATTTTCCCTGTGTATGGAGGTTCTTTTATTGTTGTACAGTGTCCTCCATGTCCGTCTGTACGCCTCAGTGATGCTGGGGTTCCTGTACTCTATATTATTTGAGGCATTAGGATGGCTACCATTGCTTCAAAGAAGTTATGACACTAACGGATTAGGGACAGGGTCAGTGGGTTCAGGTTCTGATTGGGAAGGAGACACTCTCCGCTGGCTGGGCCCAGCCAAAGCCCTTCTCCACTTGTGTGCCCACGTCATTGGCATCCACTTATTCATTATGTCGGAGGTGCGATCCCGCAGCACCTTCCTCAAAGTCGGCCAGGCTATCATGCATGGTAAGGACTTAGAGGTGGAGAAGGCCCTGAAGGAACGTATGATCCACTCAGTCATGCCTCGGAGAGTCGCAGACGAGCTGATGAAGCAGGGTGATGACGAGGGCGGCAGCGGTGAGAACTCTGGCAAGCGTTATTCCTCTGGTGCCTGCTCTGCCTCAGCCATCTCAGTTGGTGGTGGAGGAGGTGGTGGAGCTTCACAATCTCAAAGTACCACAAGCCCCAAGAACCACCCTCACAACAATCACAAACGCAAGAAGACCTCCATCCCCCGGGGCCAGATAATATTTAGGCCCTTCAACATGAAACGCATGGAGCCTGTCAGCATCCTCTTTGCAGATATTGTAGGCTTCACCAAAATGTCTGCCAATAAGTCAGCACCAGCCTTGGTGGGACTTCTCAATGATCTATTTGGACGTTTCGACCACCTCTGTGAACTAACCTGTTGTGAGAAGATCAGCACACTGGGAGATTGCTACTACTGTGTAGCAGGCTGCCCTGAGCCCAGACCAGACCATGCCTACTGCTGTGTAGAGATGGGCCTGGGCATGATCCAGGCCATCGAACAGTTCTGCCAGGAGACATGTGAGACAGTGAGCATGCGCGTTGGCGTCCACACAGGCACCGTCCTCTGTGGGATTCTGGGAATGAAGCGTTTCAAGTTTGATGTATGGTCAAATGACGTTAACCTGGCTAACTTGATGGAGCAGCTGGGCATGGCCGGCAAGGTCCACCTGTCAGAAGCCACTGCCCGGTTCCTGGATGACCGTTACCAAAGGGAGGATGGGCGGGTGGCGGAGAGAGCCGGGCAGAATGTGGTGGAGAAACTCAAGGGTAAGTGGCTGTTCACATCTTTATACTTCCTTGTGACTTCTCCACATGAACTGAAGTTCAGTGTCAATATATCAGATACTGTGTTACAGGAATTCAAGTCAATCACAAACAGAGGGTCACTGGTATTGAACAGTCTCCACTGATTAGTTTATTTTTAGAGATACATGTGCAATGAATAAATTTACCTATAAGTTTATCTTATAGTCCATTGAACATGTGATAAAATGTTGACCGTTGACCTTGTGATAAAAAGCCTAACAATGCTGCAAAGGCTAAAAATATATGATAACAAGAAGAGGAGGACATTGCATTCAATAAAACCATACACAGATAGGATAAAGGTTGAAAGCCTACATTCTCTGAACATGTGCACTTAAGCACTTGGTCATTAGGGTTCAGTGTGGTCACTGCGTGCCTAGACAACACTAAAATATGTTATCTGACCAGTTAGTCCTGTTGAAACAGTCTATCAACAGAAGCAGGAGATCAGGCTACAAGATCAACAGATAAGAGCTCCAAGAAGAGAGACATGTTTTGGTTTATATCAATTGGATATCATTCAACTTTCAGTAGCAGTACATTAATACCAAATGCCATCATTACTTGTAGGACTAAAAACTACTTAACCAATTTAAGGCATTTAAAATCTATGAAAGGACAATAATTTAATGCCATTTTGTTTATCAAGGACAAACATTCCCCTCTCTGTTAGGCTTTCATTTACCCTATATTTTACAAAGGAGTATGATTTCTTAAATTCTGTTTCAGTCCTTTTATTTTAATCTTCATCAATTGAATTGTTATTTTGGAGCAAAATGACAGATCTATTTCTGGACTGTATTTGAATGATAAAGGGTTGTTTTATTGAGATCAGAACCTTTAATCTCCAAATGCAAATAGATTTTGAATCCTTGCCACAGGCAAATATCGATGACTTGCATAGTAACACTGCAAAATGATACTTACAACAGAAGGATAAGTTTACATACAGCATATACATCAGAAATGGCTGAGTTATGTGACTGTGGCTTTATACATAAAGCTGTTATATTTGATCATTTGAACAGGTAGTTTAGATGAAGTCAGAGGTCAGTAAATGCCTTCTCTTGGATTAAGCACAGTTTTCGAACCATACAGAAATCAATTTAGTCCAGTTCAAAGGGCATAACCTCCAATGACTTTTTATCTTATCTTAGAGAATCAGTACAAGGTTTGGTTCATACCTCTGTGACTATGTTTGCGGCTTGTTGTTGTGGTCTGCCAGAATATTTGAGCTAGAGATTGCAGTCGATAAGAGGAGGGCTGACCGGCTTTTGTGTTCTGAAGCAGGTATTGGATTCCATTAGATTGAACAGGTGTTCATCATATTGTGCCCACCACTTGTAAGATGGGAATAGAGGTGGAAGGGTGCAGAGACTAGACAGACACCAGACAGATGATAAAAGAAGTGGGGGGAAAAAATGACTTGGCTGTCTGCAACACGTCAAACATCCACTGCTCATAATGACTCCGAGCACAAAGAAATGGATTAGTGAGATAAATATGTAGACATTTGTTTCAGTGATGTTTGATGGTTCAGGAATCTATTAGCAACTAACATACTTGACAGTGGACTTAGATGGCATTAACAGTACTTAGTTCAAGGACAGATAATAGATTACTTGGTTATTTATCAGGTAAAAAACATTTTGCTGGTTACAGCTTCTCAAATGCCAAGATTTGCTTGCTTTTCTGTTTCCATTAAAACTGCTCAGATTAAGTTATGTTGTAAGACGTCAGTTAGGGCTCTGGTAACATGATGTCATCTGTTTGATACTTTTAAGTTATAAATTATGACTAAATGATTAATAATCAATTGATTTATGTTTGTCCGTAAATGCGGGTGCTCACACACACACACAGACACACACACACAAACACACACACACACACACAAACACAGTCTGTTTCAATACTCTGTGGAAAGCATCAATGGAACTAATCTCTTCAGCAGGGTTTCCTCGTGGGCCGTCTAATCTTAGGTCTCTTGCGAACAGAGACTGTCTGTTCTATTGTCAGACCTTATGTCAGAGTGTATTCACACTTGGCTCTAAATGGTGCCGCCATCACTCTCTATTTCCAGACTGGCAAACAGTGACAGAGTGAGATATTGACATGCAGCTTTTGTTGAGGGAGAGAAAAGGGGCTGAATGGCATCTAGTTTCCCATTGAAACAGAGACCCACAGTTTCCTGCTCAGAGAAAGAGATGACCTTAACAGTTTGTCTCTGTGGCAGAGAGAAAGAGGGCTTGACACAGTTTTTTTTTTTTTTTTGAGGAACAGACATAGTTTCATTTTTAGAGGAATCAACATACCACATCTTGGTGACAAAAATAAATTGTAAGAATCACATACTGAGTGCAGGGACACAGGGAGAGAAATGAGAGGCGGGGAGAAATCAATGGACAAATCACTTTTTGTAGGTGTTAAAGATGTCAGTTTGCTCATCTTAAATTGATCCGTTTTCCAGGGATTCATCACACCGCCAGAATACCTTGTGTTTTAAGACATTTTTCTCTGTGAGAAAAAAATTCACTCGCTTTGCAGTTTGTAAATGTTTGTAATCAAGTGTTGCCATATGGGCATCTTTCTCAATTTATAGTGTACTTTTTGAGGATATTAACTCTTCTCATTTGTATCACCTTGGCCCCTAGTGTCATTTCTCACCTACTGTATATGTAATTTTCTTTCATGACCCTTACTGATGAATACTCTCCCACATAACCATCAAGCTAACCCTCTTCTCCGTTGTTTATCATTCTGTTTCTTTCCATTAATTGTCAATTAATTGGTTTAAAACAAGTTATACTGTAGATATTAATTCCCTGTATATGATTTGCTGTGTCTGACACCTCTGCATCTTTCTACATTAGTTCATTCTTCACAGCATCTTTTAAGCCGAAGTATTAATAACAGAATAATTCATTGTATTTCTTTAACTCCCCTTTTCCATCTGCCTGCCAGCTCCTCTGTCTCTCTGTCCTCCCCCCCATCTTTCTCCATCTCCTCCCATTTCACGTCCCACGTCTCTTCCTCTGCTTTTCCTCATCCTCGTTGTGTCATTGCATTCATTGCCTCAGTCTCTCACCTGTCACCCACGCCTGTACATGTGGTCTGTTGTGTAACGCTGCTTTAGTGTTGCCTGTCTGTCTTTAGTCAAGGTTTTGCTATAGATCCCCCAGCAGGCCGAATGATTCGCCTCAGATGATGTGCTTTCAACCATTCTCTATCTGTTAGTCCCTAAACACCCATCACTGCTCTCATTTACAAAAAAACTATGACTGCAGCCAGTTGGTAAGATACAGTAGTTTGTTAGCAGTTACATCAGAAATTGACTTTATCTCAGTTAACTAATGGGATACCGAGGGATGATGAGGTGGCAACAAACCTCCTAACACTGCACATTTTACAGTATATGGAACCGTACATCTTGTCAAGTATACTAACTGCCAGTTTTCATACATCTGCTTATGTATTTCATGTAAAATCTGCTTTTACTGAAAGATGACAGGATGAGTCCATGCTTTCCAGTACTTGACGACTAGAGATTTCAATTAGTTAAATCCTGTACTGTGCAAACTTGTGAAAAGTGTGCAAGTCTAGTGAATTAGTATATTATATAATGCAGTTTTTGTAAGGGAACTTCATGGTAAAAGGTAAAATAACAATTTGAAATTTGTGGGGGGAAATATAACTGAGCTTACAGTGCCTTAATCTTGCTTTCAAACATGGACCTGTGCACAATTTGATTAAATGATTACATCTTGCAGAGCTTTGTGAAATCAAAATAGCACATCTGATTGAATATTTTCACTAAAAGGGTCTTAAAAGTCTCCAGATATACAAGGAGTGACTCATTGGGTCATTTTGAAACTGTTAAACATGCGTTTCATCAATTTGTGTCGGTGACTAACTCTATTCTATGCACAGAATTTCTGACCCTGTTGAATACCACTTTCAGCTTTCACTTTCACACTTCCTTTCCCCATTTATTTCACGGAGCGCCTATGATTTTTACATCCTCCATTTTTCTTGCTTTGGCTCGTACCTGAATGTCACTCAATGTCATCGGTTGCTCCCAGTTCCCCTGCTCAACTGCTCGTATCTCCTCCGTCCTTTCCAATCCACTCCTGCCATGTGTCTTTCTGTTTTCAAACACACAAACACACTCGTATTTCACTGCAGGTGGTGAGGAATGCAGTTTTCTGTGCTGGGTTTTTGTTTAGCTGGTCATTATATCCTGCCCGTATCTGCTGTGTTAATGCCTTTTTAGGCTTCCTTTGTTGAGTGTTGTTGCTTGGGGAAATGAGGTTTCTCAGGCATGTTTGTGTGTGTTTGTTGTGTGTGCCTGTTCTTTTAGTTTACAGTGCGGTATAGCAGCATGATGTGCATCTGCAGACTCAAGGTTTGGACCTCCAACTATTCTCATGGTACCATAAGGTGGCAACTTGTCAGTTTCAATCTGTGTGCATTTGGAAGTACTGACTGTGTGTGTGTGTGTGCATCTTGATGTGTTTGCACATATAAATAATGTGCCTGCATATGTCTTTTTCTTTTTGTGTGTCTGTGCACATATGCACCCGTGTGTGTGTGTATGTGTGTACAAACAAACCCATCCTTCCCATACAGTCTGTTGCAGTGGGAAGTCCATGCCCTCCGGCTGGTTAGTCTGTGCTAAATCAAACGTGTCACCTAAATATGCAGCAGCAAACGGCAGAGCCTTAACCATAACCAGGCCAGCCCCAGTGGGTCATGAGCTTTGCTATTCCATTTCTTTATTTGGCTTCATCTATTGTTTTCTTGTAAAGGTACAATTTTAACAATCTCATAGTGAGGTATCTTTCTTTCCAAACACCTTCATAGATATTGTTATTTCTCAGCTCTCGCTGGCTAGCTGAATCATTTTGCAGTGAAAAATGTGTGTAGTTCACTGACCCTAAGAGCCAAATTTCATGAAAATACATTCATGAGTTTGTTTTATTCAGGCTCTATAGGGGAAGGTTCACAGTATAACAGGTGTAAATAATAAAATTAATGATGATTGAATTCCATTTGGCTGCGTCAGTTTCAGGATCCTGGTATTATGCATGATAGCTTACTGTCACACTGTCATGGCTTTCTGGGAAACCGGAATAGAGCGGAGCCCTTGTTAATGTTATCAGTGACACCTCTGCTTTAACAAGTTAAAGGATCTCCTGCGGAAAAGGCCTCGTCCATATATTCTGAAGCAGTTTGTGGATCATCTGATCAAAAGAAAATTCTTCGATAACAATTTTTGTTAATTTAATCATATTCAACAAACATGCTAAATACTAACTGGTTCCACGTTCTTACTTTAAATTTATTAATCAATTAAAGGTATGTTTTAGAATAAAGACAAGACATCCAGGACATAAACTAAAGCCCCTTTTGCACATGCACTGCAACCCTGAGATTTTCCAGACATTATCCAGAGAAACTCTATGTGTGAATGCAAATGTCTGAATCAGTCAGACCTAATGTGAAAACGGCTAAAAGTCTTTGTGAGTTAGAAAGAGTCACACATATATACACAGTGGGATTTACCACTGAGAGGTGAAGATAGAGCCAGGAAACTATTTTAGTGTTGTCTTTACACAGTAAACTATGTGTATGCATATCTTTCTCTCTTTCTCTCTCTCTTCTGAATTTGCAATGCCCTCCGCCTGTACCTTAAAGATGCCCTCTGAGTTATTCACTGCATTGTGCACACATGTATCCATGTGTGTCCTTTTGCACACGCATACACGCTCATACAAAAACTGCTCCATAATGCTACCAGAGGTCAGAAAACTTAGGGTACGTTAGCTAAACATGTCCTCTTTTTCTTTGTATGCGTACAGCACATGTCTCCTGCCCCATGTGTCTGTTATATGTGCATTTGTGTGAAAGCAATGATGTGTGTAAAGTTGAGAGGAGACAGTTGCCCTGAGGCCTGTGACCCAACATGGTGTTTTTTCATCCCCGCTACCTGTATCTGATTGGTCCTCAGCAACGCAGTCACTACAAGGTTCAAAGGTCAACTGTTATCGCTTGACTAGGTGGTCTTACAAGCGTGTCTGTGTGCGTCTGTCTGCGTCTGGCTGTTGGCGTGTATGATGACAGAATAAAAAGAAAAATGCTCTCCAGTAGCAGTAGAGCTGAACATGTGAAAGTAGAGGAGAGACAGAAACCAAGCAGGAATTTACTGGTGAAGCAGCTTGAAATGAAAAATAAAAAGTGACTTTTCAGAATCAGAATCATCTTTATTGGCCAAGTGTGTTTACGCATGCAAGGAATTTTACTCCGGTTTAGTGGCTCTCAATGTACAGAATAAAAACACAACAATCTTCAGAAATATACACAAGGAATGACTAGATACAGGTGAAACCGTTTCCGTGGACTGTAAACAGGATACAAATAGTGCAAAGAAGTGAAGAGTGCGAGGAGTGCTGAGATAAATATTAAATGGTAAAAAAAATGACACATTACTTTATATATATAGTAGGTAGTTATGCACAGTATATATTTGTAGGTACAGTGGGTATTTTAGTGTTCCAGGCTGAGTTTTTTGACATGGGATCATACACAGGTCTCTCCCCTATAGGTGTGTCAGTCATCTCTATGGAAGGAGTGGTGAGTTGCAATTAAAGAGGACCGTGGTTCATGTTTTATCACTCACTTTCTCATGCAACCCTCATCCTTAATGTGACTTGATGGTGCTAACATATCACTATCAAAACACTTTGGACACATTATTGTTCATTGTTCAGTGTGTGTGTGCTCCAGAGAAGGAGAGAAAGGGGATGGTATAAGGAGAGGCCAGTCTTCCTTCTTCTCTTTCTCCTAATAGAAACCCAGTCACCCTCTATTGTCCTCTGTGTCTGTCACACTCTGTCCTAATAGACACTTAAAACACTCTGTCTTTCACTGCAGCTCCCTCTCTTAATAGATCTGTAGTAACACTCATTCATTTTCTCTCCCACACTGTCGTCTAATCGAGCCTCTACTATTCACCCACCCCACATATTTAACTAGAAGTTTGTCATTCCTGTTGCTCAAGAATGCGTTGAGTCAAATGTGTTTGTGTGTGTGTTCAGTGTTGATAAGCGTGCCCAACCCTGTCCTAGCCTGATTACAGATGTGTAGTACACACACACACACACACACACACACACACAAACTCGCACACACACACACACGCACACACACACACACGCTTAATCTTTGACTAGTCCTTCCCGGCAGTTTGCAATGCATGAAATACACCTTACTATTTTTGGTAGATGTCTGAATTCATTTCTGTAATTAGCTGAATCCCAAACAGATGAGTCACCTACTCAAAGTGTTATTTTATCTTTGTGACAGGTCTATCCAGTCCCTCTAGCGTTTTCTGTGTGTGTGTGTGTGTGTGTGTGTGTGTGTGTGTGTGTGTGTGTGTGTGTACGTGATAGAGGCTAAAGGTTGCACATACTTATGTTTGTATCTGAGTTGTCATTCATTCAGCGAGGCATTGTCTTTACATGTGTATGTTTACCTATGCAGTATTTAGCAGACACTGAAATATTATCTCATAGCCTGCACCACAGCCAGATAAAACCATGTAATGAATTACTGGGATGTTAGAGGTGGATGCACTCACTATCTGGTTTCATTTGTTGTTTTATGACACACAGTGTGACTTGCAGTTTCTTCCCAGCTACAATCCTAGTGGTTTTGGCCCTAGCAGGGGAATGTGTAACATAAAATAGGCAGCATTAAGTAGATATTTATAAAGCCAGCTTGCATGAACATTAAATACAATGACAGTTTATCAGTGTGGCTTTCTTTTGTATTCACTTTTTATATCACAGCTATAGTATAGAGGCAGAAAGGAAATGTAGGAGAGATAGGCAGGGGAGTTGACATGCAACAAAGGTCCCTAGACAGATTCAGACCAGAGGGACTGCGGTTATGTAGTACACATCTAATACCTCCAGACCACCATAACATCCCGATGTGTGTTTTTTAGTCTTTTGCAATGCTGTCACTTTGAGAAAATGGTGGAAACATTGAACTCTGCCTTGTCAAGCAGGTTGCTGGCCATCAAAAGCTAGATAGCCCAGATAATTCACTTCCCGGGGACAAAGGCCTAGCTGACACACCTGTCATACTGTTACTAATTGACCAGCTCATACAGAATGTATGACTGTCAGAATGGCAGGGGTCAAGGATTTGTGTGTGCCTGGGTGTGTGTGTGTCAATGTCTTTCTGTTAATTTTCATTTTGGGTTTGCCCACATTCAGGCCACATGTTTTCCATATTAATATCTTCCATTTACCTACTAATTCTACTGGCAAGTGTGTGTGTGTGTGTGTGTGCACCAACTACAGTATGCTGGAGTGGTGCTGTGTTAAACGGCAGTTCTGAATAATGGATATGGAGCGCGGCCTCAAGCCTGTTAAAAAATCCATGAGCTTCCTTTGCACGGGTTTATATAGCTGAGCTGCCTACGAGAGAGATAAAGAGAAAGAGATTTTATCGCTTGTGTGGGGAGAAGTAAGGTTTGGGCAAGGAGATTTCACAAAGACGATATTTCAAGGTATAAGCAGAGAAAGCCAGACAAACAAAGACACTTTCAGATGAATTACTTTGCTCAAATCTTTGCTGGCTCATTTCAAGACAAGATGTTAGGTAGAGGTGTAATTTTTGGCACAGATATTGTCCCTGTCCTTGTTCTCTTGCAGTGATTTAGAGAAGTGATTATGGTAAGCAGAAGTTCCGCCGTGAAGATGTCTTTGCTGGCTGTGTTACTGAAAAGGAGAAGATAAATGAGTGTTTCTTCTTTTTTCTTAATGTTGTCTTCACTCTCAACGATCTCTACTGCCATGGGAAACTTGTAGAGGAAAACACAAGCAGCCCAAAATACAGTTCTTACAGTGTCTGTGTAGCCATCTGTGTCATTACATTTTTTTAGAAGGCTCACATCAAGGTAACCTATGGTGTAGCCTCTGATGGATACGTGTGTAGGCTCTGTAGCTACACCATAACCCCTTGATGCTATAAACTATAAATTCAGCTTTACTTGCTAGGTGTACCTTCTTTCCCTTTACCTGCCCACTCAGTGATATTGTCTGTCTCCCAGAATGTCTTATGGCCTCAGATGAAAGATGTGAAGTTTTTTCATTCAGTATATATTCAGTAGCACTGTATGCTTGTCTATTGAAACTACTTTCAGGGGATATAATAGCATATCTGCTTCTACTTAAATGGATTTATCCCAGATTTTAATGTAAAATGGTGAGACTTGAAAAAAAAACCTTTTTCACAGCTTGAATATGTGTTTTAGGTTGCTAAAAAATTGTTTTCAAACTCATGTTTACAAAAATGACAATAGAACTTTTGCAAACATTTTTCATTTCAGGTGTTTTCTACTTAAATGAGCTGATAAAACACTGCATATGAATAATGTCTATAGCATACAAATTGACATATTTTCAGATGCATGACATCACCACAAAATACCTGAGATATCTGTCTAAAAATGTAAGTAATGGCCTTCAAAAACCTGCATCGGTCAAGCCTTACCATGAACAGCTTGTAAAGCACTGTTCCCTGGTGGTCTGTGGAAAGACAGAGCTGTGTGATAACAGAGGGAAGAAGAAAAGAAGGAGGGAAAGAGAGAAAAAGAAGATGCATATTTTCTGGTCATGACCCTTTCCCAAGGATTTCCCACAGTCTGGCTCAGGGCAGTGGGGGAGGTGTGTGTGTGTGTGTGTGTGTGTGTGTATGTATGTGTGTGGATGACGAGGGCATTGTGAATCTAGAGTGAATCACCCCATGCAATGACTGTATGACTCAAATGAGAGCATGCAAATTTAGTGCATGTTTGCGTCATATGTTATATGAAGATAAACCCATAAAGGGAAACCATAAATTGGTGTTTTCTTAAAATTATCATCTAATAATGATACCTGGCTGGATGTTTACTGTATTTCCCGTCACCCTGCTGCATGTGCATATTTTAATATCATTTACAGTTAACCTGCCAGTGTGTTTAGAGTTCATTTGTGGCCAAAATGTGTGCACATGCATGAAACACAGTGATGTGCCAGTCGTCATCAGTGTCCTCTTTGCAGCGGGACCAAGGTTGGTCATTTCTTGCTCAAGGACTGTCCTCTGCTGCTGAGCGACAGGCCTCCCTGAGAGAAACTGAGAGCCCCTTTGAAGAGAGACACTAAAATGCCTTTTAACAGCTGTGTGCGTGTGTGTTTATCAGAGTGACGCAGTGACAGTCGGAGTGCGTCACTGTTCCCGTCAACCCACTGCACTATATGTCACACACACACATACTCACACACTTGTAGGTTCCACTGAAGGAAGAGTCATTAATAAACAGTGAGATGGTAAAAAGGAGGTAAGCATTTTGCCTTCATTAGACAGATGTTAGTGGAAGAGAGAGCGCAGTGACTAAGGTTTGGGTATCATTTAGAGTTTATTGATTCCAAATTCCAGCTGTGCTTATCAACCTGTTGTTGAATCTTCATGTAAGAAAAAATATGCATGAAGTAAAAAAAAAAAACACCTTTACTTTGATATAAATTAGTAAGCAGTATTGTTTATCTGGAACTGGTTCCAGTTAGAACCAGTTCTTGATACCTTTTCCTACTGGAGATGCTCTGACAAAGGTCCACATGCCCACTGATCCACCAGGCTGCCCATAGATGCTTTGTTAAATCTGTGTAGGATGATTTGCAAAAAAGAGATAAAGGAGAAAAAGGAAAGAGAGGGAGAGAGAGTGAGGAACTCCCTGGACTAAAATGATGGCACAAAAGAGGGAAGGGAGGAGGGATGGATGGATGGGAGGGAGGAATGAGACGGCATTTGAAGGAGGACCGTGTGAGAGCCTCATCCCTCGGTTCCATCAGCGTGTCCAAATATGGAGGCATCTGCTATTGCACGAGGCCTGTTCTCAAGACCCGCCACCGACCAGGGAGAAAACTGGAGGGTAGGAAAGGGAGGGGGATAGAAAAAAAAATAGAGACCAGTGGGAGAAAGTTTAAGTGAAAGGAAGACAGCTGAAAAACGAGAGTACAGCCAAGACAGAGTGGCTAGATATAAAGATAAGTAGCGTGAGGTGGTGAGAGATGTAAGGTTTGGCAAGACAAAAGAGAAAAAGTTGAAGGTGAAGGTTAGAGTGATAGTTGAGTAAAGTTGGACAGTTGGAAGGCCAAGTCTGCGAAAAGGGAAAACAAGTTGAAGTCTATTTTTAGTGCCAGAGTTGTTTATTTTCTGACTGTTCCAAGCAGCAAGATGAAAGTGAAGAATGAGAGAAAAAAGTTAGGTGAAGCTCAAAGAGAGAAAGGGGGATGTTCAGTCGCTACCTGCCTGAATTTGTCCACGCTGCTTCAGTTTCGAGGTTGACTTAAGTTGCTTTGTTGCATAATTTTTTTGTGTAGTGTCTTTCTTTGTCCCTTATATTCACACACATGTTCGCTTTTCTCTGTGTGGGACCAGAGGCGAGCCGGCGACCTTTGGGTCACTGGGGATGGTTTTGATCATGGGGTTGGAAGCCGCCATAAGGTTAAAGGTCATGTGTCAGGAAGTGCAGAGTCCAGATTGGGATGGCCCTCTGGGGATTGTCTGAAATGTCAGTTTCAGTCTAAAACATTTACTCAGACGCTCACAGGAGGATTGCTGAGCAGGATCTGTGTGTGTGTGTGTGTGGGTGTGTGGGTGTGTTAATTCATGTTTGACTTTATTATTGAGCATTATTGTCTTGCAGCAGGTCATGTGTCAAATTGACAGTTTTGTCCGATGCCAACCCCAAAAACATTAATTTTACAATGTGAAGTAGAGAAAAGCAACAGAATGATCACATTTACATTTTTATGGTAATCAATTATCAAAACAGTTCATAAAGATTAACGTTCTGTCGATCATTTCGTTTAGCGTTAATTTCAGCACAAGTGCAATGTGTTCAGGAGTGTGTGTTTCTGATGTGTTCGTCCGCAGTGTTTATGGTCTTCGGGTGTATATGTGGAATGTGACGGCATAGCTATGCTTCCTCTCCATTCATCCTTCTGTTTATTCATTTATTCATTCTTTCAAGTGTTCACATTTTGTCCTGTGAAGATGACTGTGCGTGTGGTGTGGCTATGTGTGTATAAGCACGTTGGGGGAGTTTTCTAATATATAAGGATATGAGGGGCAAAGGCAAAGCACTTCCTCGGATGAGTCATACATGCAGGAAATGACAAATGTGTGTATCTGTGTGTGTGTGTGTGTGTGTGTGTGTTAGGATGTATCATCCATTCAATATGAAACAGGCAGATACTGCATATTTTTTGGAAAGGGAGTCTTGTGTGTAAAGGGTTATGACCTCTATGGGTGGGGGGGGGGGGGTGTATGTGCTAGACATATTAAGGTTGTGTTTGTTGCAGAGGTTTTTGCGTTCAATATTGTGCATATGTTTCTATTTTCTGGCCATATTTGTGCACCCAAAAGCAAATAAGTTAATAGACAATAACAATGGAAACACATTTTTATTGTACTATAAGTTACTGTAAATGATACAAACACACACTGGTGACAATTTAAAGGAAATGTGTGAATACATGAGTTGACATAATGATGGTTTCACACAGGACGTGAGGGATTATTGAAGGGTTTTATGAGTGTGAAAATTATGTGAATTTTATGACCCTAAAGAAATTTGACTTGAATGGATCCAACGTCAGAATAATAATATAACACTCAATGCACTGTTTTCCCACTCAGTGTAAGCATCTGTTACCTAATCTGGCTGTGAACCAGTTGAAACAACATCTCATTAAAAATGAATTGGCTCTAAACCGGTTCTGTATATTCAAATCTTCAGTAGTTTTATAGATGTCAGCATTACAGGAGCCTTCCTGTAATTTGGACATGGAACGTTGGTGTTTTTTGTGGCAGCAATGCATGTTAAGAGTGTAAAAGTATAAAAAGTCTATAATTAAATTCTTTGGGGCATGCTAACTCTGGAAAAATTAAATGGCAAGCATGCAACAGGCACAAACTCTTAAGAAGATGAAGCCAAACTGAAGTCAGTAATTTCCATGTGTTTCTCACATTATCAGACTCAAAATCAAAAGTTTGCACAGTCTGGTGACCATATAGTAATTAAGTTATGACCTGACATCAAGCTGGACTGTAAACCAGTTTTGGTTGTGCTTCGTTCCCAGGTCTTCCAGAACTCTTGTGTGTACATGTCTAGGTGTACGTACAGTATATACAGAATGGGCATTTTTATCTGTGTGTGTGTGTCTGCGTGTATTGTAGTAGTAGTAGTAGCTGTCCTTAGCTGAACCTTCCCTGCTCCAGCCAGCTGGTCTGAATAAATCAATAAAAAGCATTGAGCTGCACTGAGACTTTAGAGTGCCGGTGTCAGTTTCTTTCACAGAGTGCGGCCTTTACAGAGCCTGGAGAAGATCAATACACAAACACACACACAGTTAAACACACACGTAAGAAAGCTCTACAGTGTGTTTCCATGAGTTTGGCTGCAAAAATGCTAGTAATGCCAGAGAGCTGCACAGAAGATACCGCGCACGTGGTACTTAACTTTATCTAGAATGTAGTTAACACTCACACATTAACCTAGTGTGCACTTGACTGTCGGAAAACTACAATTTTTCAGTGTCTATTATGTCAAGTTTTGAAATGCCCTCACAATTCAAGGCCTGTTTTAGAGTTTAGAGGAGTCTGTTGATAAAGTTAGGAAGCTGAAATGGAAGTAGACAAGGAATGTGGGTTATGCGAGGCATGTTAAACTCAGTGACCTTCAAAGTACTCTCGGTGTCGTCCTCCCCCTCGCCATCTCTCCGCCATTTACTCCACTTTCGTTATCTCCTCCGTGTCTGTGTCTTTAAATCGTCAGCATTTTATGCAGGCGCATGCACTTGGGAGCAAGACGGAGGATAAGTGTCTCCTCGTCGCCGGCCTCTATGTATCTATTCAGAATACTTTCCAAGCCGTTACTGACATGAAAGTTGAATAACTGACTGAGTAACATTTTTACATTTGAGACATTAAATCGTTTTAGGTTCTTCTGTTGATCTCAGCAAACACCAACCTGGAAGTGAACACAACTATATATATGCAGTATTTGCAAAGTGTTTTTTATGTAAAACTTTAATAGATGTTAGAGAGTCTTTTAAATTATTCACTGTCACTAGAAGGTGATGGCTGTGCAGATGAAGACTATGATATAACTCGACATAACCTGTCATCTAACACTAGATTTTGGTTTGTTAAATTTTTGAGGATCCTTTGATGTTTTGAATTGATATATACATATTTGTTCTATTTAGGAGATTTCTTCGCTGATCCAAATTATGGACCTAGTCAGACACCATTGTTATCAAATTAATACAGGCATAAGTCTCTGTTGGTAACTGTTCTACAACCAAGTCTGCAGGCTGTATACGCTACACACATATAATCAACTTTTGCAATTAGAAAATGTTATTCCAGAGTTTTTATATTCTAACGCACATCTGGTACACAGATTTTAAGTAAAAATTATAATTAAAAGAGTCCCAAGAATCTGGGGTTAATACAATTAATACAGTATATTTTCCCTGTTGGTGACATCATTTTAATTTACATAATACAAAAAGGACCAGACGAATATATACCAATGGGCCCATGGAGCATGCTCACCAGAGACTTCTGCCGGCCGAGACACCTAACTGCTGGCTTAGCACTACAGCTAACTTAACTTAAAACGATTCAATAGTGAGGCTCCTCTAGAGTTCTGAAATGTTATCAGACTGAATGGATCAAATTCTGATAGTGAAACGAGTCATTTTGTGGGGGTTGTAATGCTCAAAAAAAATGTATCTGTTGATTTACAGACGTCTCTTTCACAATGTAAGTCTATGGGAAAAAGTCTTTTTGGGCACAATAGCATCATGTGACTTCCTGGGGGCTTGACATCTACATGTTCTGTTCGTGTTTTTAACAGCTGCCATCACGACAACCATGACACATTCCCCTGAAAGTCACCAGATAACATGGTCACTGGTTAAACTGAAACACTGGTCGGCATGCTAACCTCCGCTAGCTGTTTTAACTTCCCGCTCCTGTGTCACACACTGACAAAAACTCTGAATAACAGTAACTGCTACTATCTGAAGTTCAGAGGGTTAATCTAACTTCTTGGAAACAGAAAGGGAAAACCAAAAGATTAAAAAAAGAGGAAAACTAAAAGTGAAAATACGACAGGAGCAGCAGAGATACTAAACACAAGGTCATGTCTCGCTTCGCTCTAAATCCAGACACCACAAACGGACAAAAAAGCGTACACATACGTCGTTGGGCCCAGGGCTTGAGCCCCCGGTGAGCCTGCGCATTAAAACAGTGTTTATGCTGGTTTCTCCTGTGAGGGCCAATGCCAGGTTTGCTTAAGCTTAGTTTAAGTCCTGAGTCATGTGTTGAATTTACATGACAGTTTTTTAGGCAGACAGGAACGTGGCTGGGTTTAATCTTTTCTTCTGAAAGAAAGATGACTTCTCAAAGGGCAAATTCAGCACACTGAAGAGGAAGTGATAGCAATACAAAAGAGGAATATCAGCCCACATTCACTTGCCCATTGACCTCTTGTCCCCATCTAATGACCTGCTCACTGTGTGCGTGTCAGTCTGTGTGTGAGAGTCAGTGAGAGTGTCATATCATTCTCAGACACAGATGGACTGAAACTGGAGATCAAAAGCAAATAGAAAGAGACAGACAAGCCATCGTGAGGCAGTTCACAGAGCTGTATGCTTCACTTGTCGTACGCAAGGCCCCTGTTAACATCCATTAAGAATCTGACAGAGAACACAACTTTTGCCCAAGAGCTAATAGGCGGCTAAGAACTTTTTATGAGAGTGGATGTGTGCGTGTGTGTGTGTCTCATGAATGGCTTTTGTCACCTATTTGACAAAGGACTCAAACCCTAAGTTAGGGTTGCTGTTGGCCTAAAGGCTGAGGACATCTGCCAAGTCTACAGTGTCCCAGGGCCAACAAGACACACAGTGCTTCCAGACTCCCATGATAAGTTCAATGTTAGTTACACATTCATAACAAATTTTATTTATGCAGACAGGGAAGCAGGACAAAAAGCTGTGGTGAAACTCAGCCATACCCATTGTTTCCACTGTGGCCAAATAACCACTGGAGTATATTTTTATGTTTGCAGATTGTGGCAAAGTATTAATGAGACAATCATACCATGATCATTTCTTAAGGCAGTCATACTTCATGTGTTCACTGGATTTGAAAATAAGTAACAAAGATAAAGAAATCTATAAAACTCATGATTTGTTGTACGTTTAAGATAAAAGCTAGCATGTGTTTTAGCTGTATAACCTTAATGTGATGACAGACATCGGCAGAGAGACATGATAAAACTGTTACAGAAAGGAAATGAGATATCAGCTGTAAACGATGGTGAGAGTAGGAGAACAGGAGTAACCTGTACAAGGCTTCAGCAAAGAGATGAAAGATGATTAAAACTGTAGATGCATCCAGTGAGAGGAAAGACAGACCAGCATGAGTGAATGGGCTGTGTGTGTGTGTGTGTGTGTGTGTGTGTGTGTGTTTGTGGGTGGGTGAGTGTTTGATTCACTAAAAATGTTGCAAATATATTGTAGTACACAAACTGATTAATGAACACACTCACTCAGCATCAGACTGACGTACGTACTTTCACGTGTGAGTCCGGAGCTCATTGCTCACACTTAGACATGCTGACACATCATCACATATTTTCTCCGTCTCTGTTGATAAAAACCCTACATATTGGGTGGCCTGAGATGTAGTCGGGTCATGAAGAGTTTCACTGAGTGGATCCTTCCTTACATTTTGGGAACATTCAATAGTTTTTCCTGTAGATTATTAATTATTCTGTTTTGCCTCCTTAGGAGATCAATTGATTGTCCATTGCAACAGGGGTGAGATTTAAGCTACTCTGGCAAAAAAGACTTGTTCTATTTACTTAAAAGCAATTCTTCATGTCACTCATCAAAGGGAACATAGCTCAAAAGTGAAATATTCTTGTGTGAGAAAGAGGCAGCATCGACTTTTTAAAGTCGGTTTCGCTTATTTGGTCTTTGTATTTAATTTGTCTTTTTATATTCATATATTTTTAAATACGTTTTGCCCAGCTCCTGGAGCTCCACTACTCCAAATCATCTCCAGACTAAACAGAAAATATATCCAGGGCACGTAGCTTGCATTCAAACTATTGTTCATAAAATGGAACTGAATGAAAGCTGCATTTTACACAATTAGGCCTTCAGCTGTGACTGTCTTCTATAACATAAGTTTCTATAATATAAATTTCAAACAGTGATAATCCAATAAAAAAAGTAACACTGACAAAGCTGAGCTAAGCATACATTAATAGTGTAGGGTAATGCAGTATATCACTACAGGAGGCCTTCAGCTGACTCTAATGCTCTATCAGCTCTAATGCAGGAAAGGGCTGCAGCACGGTTGCCGCAAAAACACAGATGAAGAGTTGAAAATTGGCTTCAGTTTGTGCTATTGGTACAACTCCATGACTCATGTCCATGGAGCAGGGATGCCAAATGAGGGGCTCCTCTTAGAGTAAATATTGTGGATAACAATGAAATGTAACATCAGCAATTAGTTTGAGGCAGAGAGCCCATAAAGACTCCTGGACAAGATCAGCATACACTTACTCCTCCAGTCATCACCATACTAATAAGTTCAGCACCTTTAGCTCTTTGAACAAAGAGGCTGGCTAGCCAGGTTACTGTGTGTTTGAACAGGCTGATAGCGGCTGGCTGTGGGCCACCACTCTAATCCACTGTTTGTGTATTTCCTTGTTGGCCCCACAGCAGTGTGAACATGGCCAGCGCTCTGGGCTGATGTGCAAACATAGTTGGTGAAACACCCAGTATTGCATTACTACCTGCTTGTTAGTGTGTGTGTATCAACAAAGAGTAGCTTGTGATTGGTTGATGAGAGTATGTCTGCAACTAACCAGTGTTTTAAAAGTTGGAATTTCACAAAATATCAAAAAATCACAAATGCACATCACTCAAACTTATCAGAGCCCAAAGTTTTTTTGTGGGATTTAATCTGATCCACAACAACAACATTTTTTTAGCATCTTTGAAGCTATAACCAGCAATTGTTTGGCATTTGTAATTGGTAATTGACTTCAATAATTAATCAGTTATCAAAATTATAATCACTTAATATTCCTGTGTGGTGCAGTTTTTTTCTGTTTTTCCTGCCACTCTTGAGTCAAACCAAGAATATTATGAAGATTATTATGAAGGTTGTGCTCATGAAGTTCTAAACAGAAGGGCTTTTCTGTTTGTGCCTCTCCTCAGGGCTGAAAACCTACCTTATCTCAGGGAGGAAGTGGGAGCACGACGTACAGTGTGGCTGTTCTCAGCTGGGACTGCCAGATGGAGATTTTGTTGGGATCAGCCTGGCCTCCTGTCCTCAGCCCCACACCCCAGACCTCATCCCTGGGGGAGCGCAGGCTGCTGAGCCCTTGCTGCCCCACCAACCACCAGACAGGAGTGGGGTAAGTCAATCCTCCTGCTATTCACTCTGTAATGTGATGTTGTATCTCAAACTGCTTCTGTGTGATGTGTTTTTATTTTTCAACCACTCTTTCGGCTGTTCGTTTCTCTCTCCAGCCTCCCTGTATGCCCCGTAGTGTGGTCCTGTCTTCCGGGGCAGAGCTGGGTGATGAGGTGGCTGTGCTCAATGGCTGCCAGGAAGAGCACAAGACTAGCAGTGCCAAGGTACAACACTCACAAGTGTGCACAGTAACAGTACCAATGTATTTGTCAACCACTCCTTTTAAGCATGATGAATTTAAGCTACTCAATAATCATGTCCTGTGTCCCTCCCTCCATTTTTGTGTCTTTTCTCTTTGCTCTTCCTCTACTTCTCCTCCATCTTCTGAATCTGGTCTCTCTTTTTCCTCTTTGCCCCCTTCACCTTCTCCTCCACCTCCAGTTCATCCCAGGTCACAGCCCCAGGGCAGCCAACGGTCTTCTGAGCCCACCACTGGAGGACCCAGTGCGAGCAAGCCAGAGCTCCCTGTGCGACATGCTCCAGGAGAAAGAGAAGAAAACTAGCACTAGCACAGGGACCGGCACCAGTCTAGGCATGGCTGGTGGCACAGGAGCAGCGGGTACGGGCATGGACCACTCCGCCCTTATGCAGCTGCGTGCCAAAAGTTTCAGAGAAAAGAGTGACGCCCACTTTGTGGATGTTATCAGGGAGGACAGGTGAGTACGGTGTTAAAGGTGGAATTCATGAACTGATGATTCCACTCAAGTAGACAGTACAGTTTTGTACACATTTTGATAGACTAAAAGAACAGTTCAACACCAGTTATATGAATTATATACACTTTACTACTAGTATCCACTGATCAATTATAAGCTCCTTATCATGTTCAAGGTTGTAGAGCTGGGGGGTATCCCAGCATGCAGTGGGTGAAGCGTTGCCAGTCTGCAACAGAGGCAACACATATTGTTAGACAGATACATTCACGCTCACTCTCTCCGGAGTGTGGCAGGGAACATACAGTATAAGAACACAGAGGCAAACATGCAAACACTTAACAAAGAGGCTGCAGCAGTCTACCATACTCCATTTTTATATGATTACTTGACAACTTTAATTGTTGAGGTGACAGAATCTAAAAATAAAAATCTCTGTGCTTCCTAGTCTGATGAAGGACTACTTCTTCAAGCCACCCATCAACAAGATCAGCCTCAACTTCCTAGAGAGACCTTTGGAAAAAGCCTATCGCAGCAGCTACAAGGAGGAGGTACACACACACACACACACACACACACTCCTTCATACCTTCAAGAACATTCTAATTACTTTTGATTAGCCACCTAATTTTCCTAACCTTGTGAGGAGATTTATCAAAGAACAAGTCTCACGTGTGAAAAATATATCCCAAGGGAATTGTGGATTGACAGTCATGGATTACAGACAGACACCATTGTTATAATACATCTAGGGGTTCTGGACAGTGTGCTTTGTGTCTTTGCGTGTGTGTCTGTCTGTGCGTGCATGTACGAATGTATGTGAGTGAATTTGGGGGGAGGGGTTGCCACAACTTTTTCCTTGTATTCCCCGTTTCCCAAATTTTATGCCACATTAGTGGCAGCGCACTCACACACCCAGGACTAGTTCCAGTTGGCCTGCATTGACCTCACAGCCTTGCAGCCCCCTGCTGTTACACCAGTGTTACTACAGAGCTAGAAAAAACTCCCAACACTCAGCCTCTCAGTTCATCTCATGCAAAAATCTCTACAATATGGAGACATTGCCAATTTTTTTGTGTATTTTATGTGGTTGTGACTTTCTGGCTAAACTGCAAAGTTAAAACTCCTGATATCATTTACATCAGAATCATTATAATTTCAAATGTTCAATTTGTTTCTATTTTAATACATTTTTCACTTTTTATTTATATTCAAGTGTAGATAGAGAATAGTTGTAACTGTGGATACAATTGTCTTAGTCTACTTCTGTATTTTTGTTGCTATATTGGGTTATATTTGGTAAATTGTTTGTTTTTAGTTTTTAATTTCGGTTTCAGTTTTATTTTTAGGTCTATATATATATATATATATATATATATATATATATGTATGTATTACACTTTTAAGATAGGTATTTTGTAATGCACACAATAATTCATGTATTCTAAAAAATATGTTATACAATAATTTGAAATTACATTCAGTTAAATTTTACAAAGCACACTAGTTTTTTGTTTATGTGTGCATAAACATAGAGGCATTTAAAATATAAATAGGTATATAAGTTCTATTTACTTGTAAACAACATTATTTGCCCTATTTTAGTTTTTTGTTTCATTTTTAGACGTTTTATACACCCACCTTTCATCAGTTTACTGTATTAAACTTGATAATCACTGCATACCTTTCAAACAAGCTTAACGGAATTATGTTTTGGAGGTTTATTGATTGTTTATGCCTGGCTTTTTCTGTTTTTAGTGCATTGGACATTCATAATATTCTATATTTTATAGGTGAACAAAATGAGAAAAAGAATTAAGCCTTTATAGAAACTGTATTTATCTCTCTAAGCACAGAAATAATAGTAAAACATGTATGTATGTGCATTGTAAGGTGCAGAGATGGTTTCAGAGAAAATTCAGCTACTGCTTCATCACTCTTCCCCTTCAGGTGAAAAACGAGGTCCAGGTGCAGACCTTTGCAAGCTCCACCTTCAGCTCCTTCCTGGATGTTCTACTCAGCTGTTTTGTCTTCCTGGCCCTGACCCTGGCCTGCTTCCTTCCACCTCTGGTGAGCCCGGCCACCGTGGGCCCTCCAGCTCCCGCTGCTCTGGCCCTGGCCCCCCTGGCTGGCCTGTTGGAGCTGGCCTCCCTGGTGCTCTCCATACGGTGAGGATCCTTAGGCAGATGACATGCAGATGGACTGAGTGTTTGAGGATGTGTATGTGGGAGTGGGCGCATATGTTTGGTATCAAAAGGGATTTGACCAATATGGGTTTTAAGGACAATTAAAACATATTTATATAACATACTCATTGTCTCAAACTTTGACCGTTTTTATGTAACAAAATGACAAGGACTCAATGTTTTCCCCAGATTTATTTTTTCCTGGCAGGATAGAAAAGCCTCTAAAATGTCATTTAGGTTGTTGTTAGTGCTGTGCCATCAGAGCCCAAGAATATGCAAGTGTTTGTTCCAAATTGGCTGCTGTAGTGTTTAGTGGGAATAAAAGCCTGTATCTCTTGCGCCTCAGTGGCACAGTATTCAAAACCACTGATAGACCATCATGTAGCATTACAACTCTCCACTGAAACCAACACAAATTATTTTATGTGTTGGTTGGCTCCCTCACCACAATAGATTAATTTCCCTGGTCAGATACAACTGGCTCATGTCCAGTTTTGTGAAAGACCAGTATTGGCTCAGAAATTGGCACAATGATATACTGGTAGCAGGTATAGTTCCAAACCAAAGCCTGAGGAAGCTCTTACAGATCGAAATGTTGCCTCAAAAAAAAAGAGAATAAAATGATCTATTGTTAGCTTAACAGTGTGCAGACCTCACTCTTTTGTACCCTGCAATGAAAAAAATTGCACCTGAATGATTTGCCTGGATGTGTCATTCCAAATCTAAAAATCCCCTTTCTGCTGGGAGTTTCCAGTATTCAGTAAGTGCTAAAGATGTGTTTTTCTATGTGTGTGCATGCGTTTCAGTGGAGAGTATTTCAAAGTGAATTAATTTTCACTTAGTGCAATGTGTAAATGGGCAATAAATCTTCATCTTCTAGCTGGGAATTGGACAGCGTAGTTGTGTTTTAATAATGTGTCTTAATTAAATACTGATGAAGAGTCTGCTTTAGTTTTTTCCTCTGACTGAGTAGGAAGAGGACTGTGGGTGGAGTGAGAATAATAGGTGGAAAGAAAATATGTTTTTCTTTACTCTGTTTTCTGTATATGTTCTATTTTTAAGCCTTTTCATTTTTTGAATTATATTTATTTTTAAGCCTTTGTTGATTCTCAGTCTGACTCAGATCATGAGTTAAAGAATGGAATGATATTGATCTCCTCTCCTCTCCTCTCCTCTCCTCTCCTCTCCTGCAGTATGGCCTTCTACCTGGATGAGGTAATGAACTGTACCCGCTCCCTGCTCCTGGTGGTCTCTGGCTGGGTCCCCCGTCATGTGATCGGGGCCGTGTTGGTGTCCCTCCCTGCCATCTCTGTCTTGTCCCACCTCACCGTCAGCGTTCACCTGCCTCTCCAGGTAAACCTGGGTGTTGGGTGGTTGGGGGGGGGGGGGGGGTTAAGGCTGGAAAGCACTGTGTGGGTGAATGAATACAAGGGAAAGATTGTGCTGTAAGTGGGCATCACTGTCTAGAAATCCTCCTCTGGACAATTAGCCTTCATATCACACTGACTGCAGCTTGGTTGATGACTGGTTTGGTGTCTTATGCAGTCCTGAAACAATTAGTCAAACAATAGATTAGTCAATTAGGAGAATTATCAATAATTATAGTAATATTTTAATTTTTGAATAAAAATATCAAATGAATGAAGGAATCTCTGCATCAGCTGAAACTGGCACCTCAACAGACAGGACAACCAAGGCAGGATCTGATGAGTGATGAGACATCTGTTATAATTGTAATAGGAGTCTTTTAATAAGGTACAGCAACTAACATTTGGACATAAAGCCTGTTTTCATCAAAGTCAAAAGCTCCTACTATAACCATGTGCTCTGGGTCTCATCATTCCTGCTTCCTAAAAATATCAAACACACCACAAATTGAATCATTTGGGGGCTTTTTTTGGCTGGTGATCAGTTAAAGACACACCACCAGTAGTAGTACTGCGACTGATTTAACTTCTGCTGCCACTTTCGGTACAACTACGCTACCTCTCCTGTTATGGGAACTTGTGCCAACTGTGGTAGTGGTAGGACTTGTGATTTCCAAGCTATAATGGTTTGCCATCATTGATATCTCTAAGCCAAAGTAAGCAGAGAAGAGTTGGGCGGGTTGAAACTTTGCTCATGGTGGTCTGAAGCCAGAGATCCTCAGAGACCAGCAGAGCTGTTAGCTGGCATTAGTACTGATAGGAACTGTAGAAGGAAAACAGCTAGGAGGCTTCAGGAGGCTTCGCCTGTGGACCTTGGCACCAGAAATGTTGACATTTCTTCTTTTCTGAATTCTGTATGTGAGAAGATTGAGAGCGGCTATACTTTGCAGCGCTTTTGTGCTGTTTTGAGTCAAGGCCACATCTAGCTCTGTAAAAGTTTGACTCTCCCCCTCCAGCACTGAGCCAACGGCTGCTCGCAAGATGTGTGCGGTGTTTTGATATCTTGTTTTTCAAGGATTTTCAACACCCAATTTCTCCCCCACCCGTCTCCCCTCTGTGTCTCCCCTCCACTCTCTCCATCTCTTCGGGGCTTGAAGATCAAAGCGGTAGTCTCAGGGAGAGTTGTTAATTAGATATGCAGTTTTCTGGACTTTAATGCCTTTGAAGATATTAAGACCCAATAACAGTGCTTAGAAGGGGACATGACTGGGAGCGAGGGAGGACATGTGTAGGAGTGAGAGGGGAAAAGATGTTATCCTGTCAATGTAATCATTAATAACCTACGAATGTCCCCAAATGACTACTGCTGTCTGCATGTGCGTTTGCTTGATCCATGCATATGTTTGAGAGCCCAAATTAACGTTTTACATCACATATATCTCAGAATTAAGGTATTTCCTCCCATTCGTGACCTTAAATTTTTTTCCCCTGCATTTGTTTTATGAAGATTATATTTTGCAAGGGAGTGTGGTCTTTATTCCACAGTTGGTTTAGATTGGATTTCACTTCCAAATGTTGGATAACAGATAAACTGCACACTAAGAAAAGGCATTGCAAAAGTGGGCAAGAAAGCACTAATTAAAGATATTTATCTTCAGTGTAACTAGTGTTAGAATCAGTAACAAAACTGAACACAAAAGTAAAGCTGTTGGTAAAAACATATGGTACAATGAAATCATAATCAGAATGAGAGTTAGTCAAAAACTAAGATGAAACATGTCTTTTAACGCTAGTATTATGTTATCCTGGGTTGTTGATTCTATGATGCTAAACCACAGTGGCCAAGGTTAAAAACATTCAAGTCAAGTCAAGACATGACCACTAAGACCACGAAGGCCCTGAACAACAACATAAAATATAAAATAATTCACTAAAATTTAGCTCAGTACTGATTTTACTAGATGATTAGATGATGAACATTTATTTTGTCACTACTGCTTTTTACGGCTGCTTCTGCTCCATAATATAATATTTCATTCAATTCAGTATTTCATCCATAATATTTCTGGTTAATCTCAAGTTTGAATAGTTTAAGTTAAAATATGGAAAAATTAAGTATTCCTAGAAACTGACTGATACATTTAGTAAAACTAAACTAAAACTACTTTGAAGTTGGTTCCTCAGAGTTTATGATCAGCTGTGCGCCTTAAGAAGAACACAGTCTTCATAAAACATCCACATTTCAATCATCTTTAATCCCTCTCAAAAAATCCTTCTGATGATACAAAAGAAAAAAAAACTGAAACTTAAATGGAAACAAAAACTAAAAGTGTAAATATACTCATAAGTAACTAAAATGAAAGTGGAATCAAAACTTGAGACTCAAAGCCTGAAAATAAAAGTAAAAGTAATTTGAAAACTACATGTGCCTTGCTTGTAACAAAGCTAGTTGTTACAGTAACATTGTGTGATATTGTTAGCACCACTAGCTAGTGAAGCACAGAGGAAAAGTCATTGAGAAATGCAGAAACATCATGGTTTGCAGGGAGATGTTCCCTGAATTGACAACTAGAACTCATCGAATTTCCAGAAGGTGTTTTAAAATTTTATTAGAGGCTAAAGATATTGTAGGAAAAGGTGAACATGATATAGCTGCCAAAGGCTGCCAAAGGTTACATTCAGAGAAGTCTGCAGTGGAAAGTAATTTTATGTGTTTGTTCGATAGTCATTGTTGACAGTATGCGCTCATTTTACAGCTGAAGTTGTAACAGTGTTTCAGTATTACTTTACTCACACAGCACGATGCTCACAAATATGCTCGCTACTACCTATTAGGCACGTGCAGAGAGCCCAGTATTTGTATCTGTATTTGTCGAGGCAGCAAAATTATTTGTATTTGTATTCAAATAAAAGTGGAAAGAGACCTGCTGATAGACTTAACAGCGGAGCAGAGGAGAGAGACTGAGATGTAACCAACCTGCATGCTGGTATTTAACATGTTTTTTTTCCTTCCTGAAAACAAATAATTTTAAAAATATTTGTATGAAACAAATATTAATATATTATTTGTGCTTTACCGCATTAAGTATTTGTATTTGAGCTCACCCCTACTACCTATCAAGCAGTTTTCTTGGGTCTTTATGAAAATCAATGCGCAAAGGAATAAATTCCATTGGACCCGATGAGCTGAATTGCGTTTTGTTTGTTATGTTTTGCTCTCACAGTATATTAATCATGTTCTGCATTGGTGTAAATCACTTCAAACTCTAAATCCTTTCCTCCAGGTGACCATGTTCTTGTGCTGTGCCACCATCCTCGCCATCATTCAGTATTGTAACTTCTGTCAGCTGAGTTTTTGGATGCGCTCAGTCCTAGCCACAGCTACAGGGGTCGCCCTGCTGCTGCTGCTGTACAGCCCCTTGCACAGGTACAGGTGAGCGTTTGTTATCTGCAGACATGCATAAATACCAAATGTAAATATACAGTACAGAGATACACATGCAGGAGCAAACAAACACTCATACACATGTGTATTTACAAGACACACACCAACACATAGGCAAGTTATTCTATCCACAACATCTTCTTAATATAACATTTGACATTTTGATTATAAGATTCTTAATCCAGACTGAGCTCAACTGAGTTTGTACCATTTAGTATGCAAGACCTGATCATCATGCAGTACTACAAAATCCTCATTTTATTTTCTCACATACAGTATTTTACCATAGATCTGCACCAAATATTAATTCATCATAAATTCAAGCATGGATTCATAATTCTGCATTAACTCCATCTTCCTGTTTTTCAGCCAGCAAAGACAATTTAATTTGCTCTGTGTCATCTGTGTCTGTTCATGCGTGTACATTTGTGTCTGCGTGTGTCTGTGCATGTGTGTACATGACCAGTTTCTACTCCTGACTGACACCATATCGTCTCTTTCAGCTCCGGTAATAACAGCTTGCCAGTTCATGGGTGAGTGTCTCCGTGGGAACAGAGGGGTTTGATGGATGAGTGACATTTGAAGGGTCAACAGGAGCAACGGCTCCCTTTTATATTTGTCATAACGACAGCTCTCTCTGGCTTTTACTCAATCTCATGCTTTCTGGCTCTTTATTGTCCTATCCTTCTCTTTCTCTTTCTCTTTCTCTTCCTCTTCCTCTTCCTCTGTCTCTCTGTAAGTGTGCACCAGTAGTAATGGCTGCTAAATGTCACTAGCGGTGGAAATGACTCATACTGCGCAGCCTGTGCTGGCTTGAATTGTGTATTAGAGCCACAAGTCAGTTAACTACTCTACCGCACTACTCTCCTTCCTTAGTCAGTTAACATTTTGATTTGCTGATCCTTCTCAGGGTTATACAACACCTGACGACAGGTGCAATCAGCTGTTTATACTTCCCGATTGTCAATTTATTTTATTGGTATCAAAAGAATTCAAAAAACATACTGAGACAGCCACATTCTCCATGAAATGTTTTCCATTCAGAGATGGATCAGTGAGGCCACATCCTCAGTTCCTAGAGTTTATGACACGGTCCACGCTCCGATACAGTACGTACTCCATACTCATGGAATGTAGCTGTGTTAAAATGATAAAAAGCCATACTTGAGCACACTGTTATTTTACTCATGAGCCAACATTTCAGGACCTTTCATATATTCATCAGTTTTGTCAGCTCCTCTATTTATTCAGCAGTTTGTTTGTCCACCAGCAGGGAACAAGAGGTTTCTGAGGTGGGTTTTTAAGGACCCCAAAAACCCCTCAAACATTCTTACACTGAATGTGATGACTCTATATGTACACCTTTGCTAATTGCAAATACTAAAGTAATTAGCCATAAGTTCAGATCAGGAATTGACTGACATAAGAGGCTTAACATGTTAACATGTTCCATCATCTACCAGAATGCTTTTTGACAACCACCCCAGAGATGAGGGATAGACATGTTGTTTTCAGTTAAAAATGGACATAATTATAAGACGTGTAAGTGTAGCAAGGTAGTCAATTATTTTTGAACATCAGATGTGATGTATCGAGGCCAGTTGAGAAACTGTAAAATTGTGGGTCTAGAAATATGCCCTTGATCATTGAATTTGAGTCGGTGACCCCAAAAACCTGCTATGAAACTTAATTAAGGCTGCACTGGAAATATGTTATCATGATGTAATTTCATCTACATTTACATGGTTTTTAGCTGTTTTTTTTAAATGTGTCAGGTGTTATGTGGTGGATTCTCGTTCCATCTTTCTCCTTTTAATCCTGTTCATCATTTACCTGTTTTGCTTCACCTGCTTCACATTTCTCCTCTCATTTTCTCCCTCAGACTGAACCTCTCCACATCAAGTGATGTTGGCTCAGCGTTTACCACTCCAGAATCAGGCCCTGATCCTCCCCCGCGACCTCTTGACCTTCTGGTCCCAGAGGCTGTCCTGGCCTTCTTTCTTCTTCTTCTCCTCGTCTGGTTCCTCAACCGTGAGTTTGAGGTCAGCTACCGTCTCCATTACCACGGCAACGTGGAGGCTGACAAGCACCGCTCCAAGATCCAGACGATGCGTGACCAGGCTGAGTGGTTACTGGGCAACATCATCCCCATCCATGTCGCTGACCAGCTTAAGGTTTTTGTTGCTGTTGAAACTAAAATATCAGACTTATCATAATTAGGAAGCTTATCCAAACGATGATTAATATATATACTTTTTTCATGTTTTATAATCCAGAACGTTTTTAAGAATTTTTTTAAGGAAATCCAATTCAACCAATTACATTCCTAGTGCTTTTTTTCTTGAATGAAGGAGATGAAAGATGAGTCTTTATCATCACTCGATACAACCATCTAGTTTTGATGAGAAAGCAGATAATTGTCATATATATATACAGTATCAGTCAAAAGTTTGGACACACTTTCTCATTCAAGTGAATGGGGTTTTTGACTGGTAGTGTATACTTATTTTAGTGTTCAAAATATTTGAACACATTTCTCTCGTAATATGAGCTCATTGTAACGCATGTCATCTGTATCTCATTGTTTCCTCAGGTGACCCAGAGCTACTCCAAAAACCACGACAGTGTTGGTGTGATTTTTGCGAGTATTGTAAACTTCAGTGAGTTCTATGAAGAGAGCTATGAGGGTGGAAAAGAGTGCTACCGTGTCCTCAATGAGCTTATTGGAGACTTTGATGAGCTCCTTCGCAAACCTGAATTCAAAAGCGTGGAAAAAATCAAAACAATCGGTGCCACCTACATGGCGGCGTCAGGACTGAATGTCCGGCAGCTGGCTGAGAACGATGATGACTCTCCACACGCTCACCTGAGGGCACTTTTCAACTTTGCCCTGGAGATGATGGGCGTCCTGGACGACTTCAACAAAAACATGCTGGGTTTTGGTTTTAAGCTTCGCATTGGATTTAACCACGGGCCACTGACAGCGGGGGTGATTGGCACTACTAAGCTGCTCTATGACATCTGGGGAGACACGGTCAACATTGCCAGCCGCATGGACTCCACCGGTGTGGAGTGTCGGGTGCAGGTGAGCGAGGAGAGCCACGCTGTGCTCAGTGCCATGGGCTTAGAGTTTGACTATAGAGGTACCGTGAATGTTAAGGGCAAAGGTCAAATGAGGACCTTTCTGTACCCCAAAAGTGGGGAAAGTATATGCCAAGATCGAGCGGAGTTGAGCGTCGGAGTCGGACCCTCGACTGTGGCATCGCCGACAAAGACTTCAGAACCTGTTGCCCAGGCAGCAGCTCTTCTTCCCTCCTCTTCCAATCCTCCTTCCTCCTCTCTTTCCACACTCCCTCCTCAACCAAAAAGCGCTGTAAGGCCTTCAGAAGCAGGGCCTGAGCCTGTCCCAGCTAAGTCCACAGAGGTGAGGGAGGAAGGATATAGGGACGCTTCGCACCTCTCTGGGCAGTCCTCTGCCACAGACCTTCACCTCCCCTCCCGCTCTGAACTAGGCCCAGAACCTAGTGCTGCACAAGCGCCCCCCCAGGTGCAGCCCGCTCCTCTCGCACTTCAAGAGGAGGAGGATGAAGAGGCCGACGAGCTAACGAAACTCAACGAGGAGTTTTATGCTCGTCTCTGATCCATCCTTTCCCCTTCCCCTGTCTTTTATCCTCCTGCTGCCCCCAGCTGCTGTCTCTCCAGGACTGTTTTGCAGGTGTGGGCAGGATGTCCCTTCCTTTAGGCAAGTGTCTTTGGCATGGATGAAGAAGAGGGAATTAGTCATTATAACACATACAGTGTCTATAAAAATGGCTACTAACTTCTTTCATGGGGATGTTGCCTGAGTGCTGGGGTGGGTTGAACCTGTGTTGAGCACAGCAGTACATAGGGGAGAAGGCTGACAGGGATGAGAGGGAAAGGAAGTTATGTTCGTGTTATTGTTGATGATTTTTCTTATTCGTTTTTGTTATTAAGTGCCTTCAGGACTAGAACAGTGAACGAACAAATATGAATACTGAACAAAGTTTTAACAATCATTGCATGGGTTTTTCCCCATAACATGTAGACTGCGGAACATGCTGTGGTTTCTTACTCCATGCTTTTATCTTCAATGCAAGTATTTCTTTTTAAAAAAAAATCATTATTATTGTGCCATATCATTTGTTTTAACTTGATCAAAGTCTTGACCTTACTTAAGGGAAAATCATTTGCAATTCTATATAAGTGCCAGTGCAGCGTGATAGGCTGAGCAGGGAACTATGGGAAGAATGAGGGAATCACATGAAGCAGTGTTAATTTATGTATTCTGCTTTGACACGAGGGCTTAATACAGTATTCATTTGTGCTAACGTCTCAGTTAAAAGGGGGCGTGCTACAAAGCAGGCTGCATAGATTTTAGTTTGTGTAGCAGCTAAATGCACATTTAAGCACAGGTCTTGCACAGTGTTTTCTAGACCACTTGTATTTGGTAGTTATTTACCGTGAGATAGCTTTTAAGAGTTTAAACGGAATTCCTGTCTGTCACAACAAGTACAATCAAAAGCACAAAATCAAATCAGATAAGGGAATAAAAAAGAAAATGGAAGAAGGTGGTTTTTAAAAAGTGAGATCTTCACAAAAGCAGGAAGGCACTTTAAATAGAATTAAAGTGATACTGTGGCCCAAAAACTGTCTCATGAGTATGAAACACTCACCCCTGTTGACCTGAAAGGTGGCTATAAAAAGGTTAAGGTTAGTTTCAACTGTGATTAGATCGAAGTGATGCTTGGTTCCAAGGAAACTTCTCAAACCGGCCCTGCAGCATAGTTGCACCAAAGTACGACTAAATACAACAGTCTCGATTCTCGACCACAAACTTTTTTAAAGCCGTCTTTTCAAGCCAAGGTCAGAGGTTGATATTCAGAACGTTTTGGGTGGAGTATTACTTTAAGTGGGACTGTGAGGGACAATCACTGTGTAGTTCTTGATTAGATGAAAGGGTGGTCCACATTGCTGTCGGTTAAAGTGTCAAATCATAGATCAGCTACAGTACTGTGTGTAAAACCTCAGACTCACATTTTGTGACGTTCCATTCGTTGCCTTCACTGCCAGAAGAAAAAACAAACACTTGTCAGTCCATCACTATATATTTATTCAGTAGTTAAGTATTGTCTGCCTTTAGCTGTGTGATTTGCTGTTGAAGGGGTGGGACTTTTAACTTTATCCCGTCACAGCCTCTATATTGAGGGGGCCCTCTACTGTATCAATATACTTAAATTGTGCCACTTTAATTGAGTGATCTATAGGTGCAGTGCAACCTAAACTAGCTGATTGTTTTGTGGTGCCTAAAAAGTATGACTGTATTTTTGAGTATTTTGGTTTTCAGAAAGTTTTGTATCATGCTGTTGTCATAATGAGGATAGATGATTGTATGTTTGAGGAAATTATGCTCGTTATGCAGGTTTTGCTGCATTTTTTTTGACAAATTCCATCTATTTTTTTTTTTTTATTTGTCATTAACTGGTTGCCTCGAATAGTGTGGTGGTGTACCTATTGAATAATGGTCACCTATGTAGTTCTCTTTGCTCTTTACTCACTACATGCTTTGTCTTGACTCCTGAAAGCACTTGTTTCCTCCTTACACTTTGTGTGCGTATGTGTGTATGAGTGTGAGAAAGTCAATAACACAGATAAGATCACCGTAATGTGATGCAAAAAGAAATCAATCAACTACATGGCCACTGGTAGCAGTTAGTTTAGCTATAGCTGCCTTCACCTGTAGAGAGGAATTACATACACAAAGCTACATTCTTTGAAATGGGAAGAAAAAAAGACGAAGAGGTTGGAATCTGTACAGTTATCCTGCAAAAAACATATCACTACATATTTTAGAGACGTCTTACCTTGCTATGGCCGCACACAGAAACAGAAATGACAAGAAAATGGAGGAACCATCTCTATTTATGTAGCCGTCTCCATCTGTAGCATTAAAAAATCTCTCTGTTTTACCTCTGCCATTGTGCACTCCAAACATACACAACCAGTGCCTTCTGAATTAGGAACATTTTTAATCAGTGTGTGAGCTGTGGTTATTTGTATCAAATAATCGCTATAGCACTATTAGTATACATACAATCAAAATCCAAAGAGGTTTCTCCAGAAGCTGTCGCTCTAGATTGACACACAAAAAAAAAAGCTACACAAGATCTGCTTTGTTGGTTAAAGTCTTCTTCATTGGTTTTAAAATACTTTCTATCAGGCTTTAATCTTGTACTCTCAACATGCTCACGTTTTCCAAACCTAGTAAGCTGTAGCACACACACACACACACACACACACACACACACACACAAAAAACAGATGACAATACCAGGTATCAATTTTTAAGGGGAGTTCCTGTTTTTTTCCCCCCACATTTTCCAGATCACTCCTCTGCCTTACATAGTTAGATCATCTGTGATTTTCAGGCCATGTCGTCCTGGCTATAGCGAGCAGCAGCAGGATAAAAAAAAATATATCCATAGTAAATGTGAGGTGTGAGATTACACAGGTTGATGGGCACACCATCTCTCCAATAGCGCACATCTGTACACACGTATAAATAAAACTAAATATTAAAGTGAACACTGCCGACTCTGTGATCTGTGATGAAGACGGGGGAGAAGTATGTGTGGTGTTTTTTTTTTTTGAACGAATGAGAGGTTTTCTTCTTTGTTAGACACACTACATTTTTAGTTTGATTCTGCACCGTACTATCACTCTTAAATGTCATTTCAATATCATTCTTTCTACAATTATGTTGAGCATTAAGCATGTATTACATGACTCTGCAAGTAATGCAACACGTGGGATTCTTCAAATCACTAGGCTTTGCTCATTTAAGGATTTTGTCCTTTTCTGACAGTGTATTGATAGATGATGTGTGTATTACAAGATTTTGTTTTTGCAGAGGGAAAAGAAGTGGCCCTACAAGTCCAGCGCTCCAGTTAAGAAAATACAGTCAAACCCCCCCCCCCCCCCCAAAAAAAAAAACAGCTAAGTGCATTGAGCAGACGTTGAAGGGATTAAATCATCCCTGTTCTACATCCTTGTAGAAATGTGATTCTGCTTTGTGACAGAAGAATGAGGGACAAGCATAAAGGAATAAAGTGTTTTATTAGCACTTGTTAAAGTCATTGCAGTGTGGAATAGCACTGCCTAATCAGTCATTTAAATGGTGTTAACTCCATCTTTTCATTATAAATTTGAAAATAAATTCAACCCATATGTGTTTTTAATTACACTGGGACAAAAAATTAGACAGAGTTGTTTGATTTAAAAATCTTTGTGTATTTGTTTTATGTTCATGAATGAAATGTATTATGTATGTTTTGTGCACATTACCCATGTATCATTTATCAACACATGATCGTAATCTGTACACATTTGCACAAAGCACTCAGTGTTTGTACATATGCAGTTATTTTATGTCACATATGATTTTTTTTTTATACATGTGCATGTGTCAGATTTTGCCAGAAAACAATGAAAAAGAGACATGTACTATCAAATTGATTCATTGTGTGTCTATTTGAGTAAGTGTGAGTGTTATGATTTTATTACCCTTTTTTTTCCAGTATGATTGAAATAAATCTCAAAGCAGAAAAATAGTTGAGTGCACTGTGAAGTATAAAGTAAGATGGGTTCTTGTCAAACCATACACTATACGCACATTGCAGGTGGGTTTTTAGAAAGACTTACCAATGTCCACGTTGTTCCAACACTGTCAGCAGGGTGGAGATCTTTATGATCTGACTAATATGTGGCCATATAGTGTGTATCCTGTATACCTGTATATTTTGCCAAATATTCACTGCCAGAAACTACACAAGTTAATGATTTGCTTTTGATGTCTGTAATTACTCACTTTTAGCACCAAATAAAAAGGGAAATAAGAATAAAAATGTAAAAACCGGCCATGAAGTGGGGAACAAACAATACAGAAGAGATCGATAAGCTAACTGTTGACAACTTTTGTGTATTTTTTTCTGTAGCTGTACTTGTCTGCAGTAAGGGCTAACATGCACAAAAACTTCTTTACTCTTGTGATGCAGAAAAATCATTATTTTAAAAAAAATCACTTGTGTTAATGTTGATCTCTGACTTAAAGATAAAATGATGTGAGTCCAGATAAACCTTTACCCCCCGATTGTAAAATAAAAAGTGTATTGAATTCAATATCTAATTGAATGTTATAATTATGTTGACAGTTTTATTACAAAAAGTACAGTGCAGCATTGAGCTATAATTCACATTTATTTCGAAAATATTTTTTTATATTTATTATAAATAATGATATTTTATAACTGACTACCAGTTTTAAGTGTAATTTAACTAAAACGTATATGAAATTATTAAACTGATTTATGCATGTATTAACTGGCATGTAAATTGCTTGTGTGTATCTCTGGTGGTGCTGCAGCGCCTCCCGCGGTCAATATGAGCAGTGTTTTCACGTAGGGCGTGATATTGCGGCCCCTCCCCCTCCACAGCCGATCTGGAAAAGAAAAAAAAACTTTTTTGTATCGAAGGAATCAACAGCCGCCATCTTGTCGTGGTTCGGAATTAGGATTTCGGTCCAACACTGGTTTTTACGTAGAAATCGAGCATCCTTACCGCGATATGACAGCGTCCTTCCCCCCGAAAACGAAATCTTAACACCGCCTCGGAGACATTTTGTGCGAAAAAACGGGATTTGACTCGGTGGTCGTCGGACAGAAAAGCTCCGTATATCTGATTTCCCCTTCGGAGTGCGGCGATTCAGCCCTGTCGCCGTCCGGTAGCAGTATTGTTTACCGTGGGCAGGCGGAGACCAGATCGTGACTTTCGAAGTGATTTGCAGAAACTCGGCATTTTTATGCAATTGTGCATTTTTGTGGAGCTTCGCGCGATTTTTGCATGAAGAAATTTGACGTCACGCAAAATGGGTACTTTGAACATCTAGAAATTACGACGTTTTCCCCGGAATGCAGCAATCCACCTAATTTTATTGGATTGACAGTTTGAAGCTCGATTTTTACATGGGGAATATTTTATTCTGGGTTATTTAACGATAATAATGTGGGTGTTGGGTGTTGGATTATCATGGGGTGAATGGCGGTGGCGAAGCGGGGCGCTATTGCATCTCTTTTGAAAGACACCGACTCACATCAAGTAGTAGCTAACAGTTAACTTAGCTGGTAGCAGGCAATTAGCTAGCTATTAGCCAGTTAGCTCACGTTAGCAGGCTGCCAGCTTGCTAATGTGCTAACCGGGAAGGTTCGGGTTGATAAAACAACTTCCCTGTCGTTAAGGTTAACGATTATTATCCACTTGAGCAACCAGCCGGAGAAGTTAACAACTATGGCTGAAAACCTGCTGGACGTCGGACCTCCCAACTCTAAGCGGCCGAAGCTGAATTCACCTGCCCTGTCAGCGACTGATGGACCAGGTAAAGGCCTCCGTACTGTCTGCACATGAAACACCGAGATCATTAAGATGTACACTTAACAACACTCATGTGCGACATGCAGCATGGTTAAAAGTTATCAGGTCGGCAAGGTGTGCGGAGCTGTGCATCTGTAGTAGTTGCTGCCCTGGTTTTACTGCAGTGTTATGGTTGGGTCTTTGGTGAGCATGTCATTGCAGGGTCCACCCTGTGTACTGTGTATATGCACAGCAGCTAGTCTGTTAGATACACACACCTAGTGTTAATGCAGTCTAATACAAGAAAATGCAATACATCCCAACATAACACGATACGGTTCAACAGTACTACCTCATAAATGGTCATGAGGTTGAATCAACACCATCAAACAGCTTCAACAAAACCTGTACAGTATAATCTTCCTGTCACTTGATGCAGGGCTGTTTCATTAGTTTTAACTAGGTGTAACTAAAACATTGGCAACTGAATGTTTGAATGTTTGTGTTAGCAAATAGCATTTGTTGTACACACCTGACTCTGAAAGCAGAGCAGTCCTGTGTAGGAGGCTGTGTTGTTTAAGATAATTGTTCACAATGTTGGACAGGCTCTGGAGTAACAGCAGGTAAAGATGGTATAATGAAAAACACAATGAAACTGATCTTCCATAATCAAATGATACAGAGTCTGCTCCAAAAAAATGCACCTATTCTAAAATCAGATGTCCCTTCAACTCATCATATGCATCAGAAATCTAACACATCCAATCAAATTGCCAGGCTGGTCGTAGTAAAGCATTTTCATTCATTTGAAGAGCGATTACATCCAATTTATTGCAATATGTGTTCAGGTAGTGAGTGGGGTCAGGCGGTAGTTGCTGGCCAGGGAATAAAACAGTTACTAATAAGCAGTGTTGATACTGATGCCCCATTCAGTTACCAATTTCGAAAAAACAGGAATTAACAGAGAAAAAAAAAACATTTTTGCTTGGCCACAGCACCCCTAAGAAAGCATATGAACCCATGACCAAGCTGGATGGGACTGGACTGCCATTGATTACACAGTAAATATTCTATTTGCTGATTACATTATATTTTATGCCAAGGTTTTTCTTTGACGTTTCCCTCCGTGGACGCTCTTGACATGAAATATGTAGCAGTACATGGCGGAAGTCATCATGCATGCTCTCTAACATTAATTGGGGTTTGTGAATGCCTCTGTGGTATCTCAACTTGCACATGTGCGTGTTTGAAAGGAAATATAGGAATTATGACTTACTGCCTCAGCCCCAATAAAGGATGAGCCAAATTATACGACAAAGATTAGGAATACAACAAGGTATGTAACACTTGTTACTTGTATTGCGCATTTGTATAAGAAAAGGGTAAATCTGTACAAACAAAATGTCCAATATATAAGCCAACGATAATGCTGTTTGAGTTAGTTTCTGGTGTTGAAAGTAAACACCACAAACTGCACAGTCTTTCCTGTCAGAGTTGTTTGGGAATCCCCATCCCTCAACCCTCTCTCTTATCCCTTCTCTAGCTTATCTTTTAGGCTGTCATTTTTTGACATGATACTCTGTGATACTGCATTTTTTGGTCTTGGTCAGATGATTCTCTGATGCATTTCTGAGGAACAGAAGTCATTAGGAATTTATTTCTTCAGTGGTAAATAAACATGTAACATTAGCCAGCAGACAACTCCTATGAGCTGATCTGCGCTCACTAGACTGATTTACTCCAGCAGACAAAGCCTTGCATAATTAAGGTCTGAGCAATCCATAATACAACACTTTATCAAACCTGCATCAATGTTATTGATATTGAATTTGAATGCAATGACAGAGAGTTAACACTCAACTCTGCAGCTCTGCTGGGATTTTCAGCCGCTTTTAGCTAATTGTTTCAGTTTTACTGCCTGCACATATACTGTATGGTTGAGTGTGAACTGGTCTCAGTTTTTACCCAGCACCAAACGTCATACTGACAAAGTTACCATGAGCCATAACAACTTTATAAGCCAGTATTATGTAATGGATGTGTATCTGTCAACTTGGTTTGAAAAGGTTCTGCCACTGAGTGGCCATAAATCAGTTAATGCAGCGGATCAGTATCGCTGCAGATACTGACCTTATTGAGCACATTGACTGATATCAGCTACGGTGTGATCAATCCACAGTGAATACAATGCATCAGTGTTTCTGTTATAGGTTACATTCATTCACTTTTTTAGTGTGACAGCAATCCCTGGCCTCATGCTGCTTTTCATATAAATGATTCTGATTACTTCCACGCAGTTAAGTATACAGATTTTAAATTCACTGAACACTGGTATCTAATTGGTACCCGGTGAGTTGAGGTATCTGAGTCAATATTGGGGGAGAAAAAGTTGGATCAGTGCAACTGGTTAAATCTGGAACCCAAGAGCGTTTTTGATCTGCTGGTTTAATGTTTGTTCTTGTAGCTAAGTAAGTAACTCTCTCAAGAGTATTAATCCTGTCTATCATCTGGCACGTGCTCTTCATTGAGTGATTTTTTTTTTTTCTGCAAGAAAAAGAATTGTTGGACAGCCCTCAACAAAAACAGCAGTCACAACACCAATGAATTACAACGCCCATCACACATGGCAGAGGCACAACATGTCTGCAGTGATCAATCATTAAACCTTCCCCGCCTTCTCTTTATAGTTTTCGCCAGTTACAATTGGGACCTAACGGACCCTGTGGGACTGTACTGGGCAACACTATCATCAGCTGTAAATTACAGCGGATGAAGGGTTGACTCGCTTTGTGAGCAGCGCCCCTCTGTCCTCTGACATTTGGCCTTTGTCTTTTGCAGTAGAGCCTTGAGGCTTGAATTGCACATGGGGTGTAGGGTAGCACATGTTTATGGGGAATGTTTACCTAATTATGTGTGTGAGAAAACCTATACATGCGGTGTCTGTGCACTTGTGATGTTTTTATGCAGTCAAGTTTTGTGTGCGTTTGGGGAGGTTCCTTTTTATTGTCGTGGCAGAGAGCAAACACGTGCCCCCTGTCTCTCTATTCAAGCCATCTGTCACCCTGCAGGGTCCCTCGACTCCCCTTTCCCCTCTGTTCATAAAAAAAAAAAAACCCATTGGCTGTGTGCATAGGTTTTTATTAAGATGTTATGCCATCATAGTGACATATTTCAGCTTGGGACAGCGGCTGTTACTGCACATCCAGAGTTGCTGTACTTTGATTGATTGCATTTTAATCATAGTCTGTAAATAGCTGCTGATGGTCTTAAGCTAATATACCACTTTTCTCTGGCAAAGGAAGGGTGTGTGGGAAGAGTCTCAGCATACTCTTATGTTTCTCTCAGTGTTCATCAAAGTCACGAATGCTAAAACGTAATCGGTTAATTTTGATACATATCTTACTGAGATCTAGTAGTTCAGCTCAGTCATGGCCAAGTCAGTGAACTCCTTCACCCCAAACACCCAAATATTTACTTACTATGGTGTAAGTGGCACCCTTTAATGTCTAGCAGGCAGACAGTAGGCTCATGACGCAGCCGCTAATGGAGCCATTTATGCTTGTGCCTGCAAGCAACCAGAAAAACCCTGAGAAAAATGAAGAGTGAGCAGCAGAGCAGACGAGGGGGGATGGAGGGTGTTGGTGTGTCACTACCGCCTACCCCTCCCATGTAAAGTGTTTGTAACAACGTCATCCTGTTCTTTTTTTTTTTTTTTTTAGCTGAGTTAGTTTGCAGCGTGGACTGATTGATGTTTTTTTTTCTTTTTTTTTTCTTTTTTTGTAATGCTGTTCGTCGCAAGTATCTGAGCTTGTATTTAAGCTTGTTTCCCCTTGTTATAATACACTCTGTTTCCATTAGCCAGTACAGCCATTTTTGCTGATTCCACGCTGCTTGCATCTGTGTGTAACGTAGTGGATAAGAGGAAAGAGGCAAAGAAGATTGCTGAGAACAGTGCATTTTAGTGTTTGTAGACAAAGTAAAAATATTCAGCTTTCTTGTTTTTGCAAACATGATAAAAGGTACCTTTTTTCCAAATATTTTTCAAAACAAATTTTGTTAATATATGAAAACTACCATACATCATTTAGTAATTCAGATTTGTCCTAAAGCACTTGGCAAGAAAACACAGCACTGCTTTAGGCCCACTTAAAATCAAGCAATGCATAATCAATTAAATCTCCGGCATCTGCATCTGATTGGATATCCTCATGTTTGTACTGCGAGAAATGGCCTTTCATTTATAACAAATGTTGACTTAGTAGTTGCTGAGCGGTTAGTGGTTATGTGAGGTGTATAGTCTGGAGAGGACGAGAAGCAAGAATGGACATAAAATAAGAGTCTCAAGAAGTTCACGAGGTAAATTTGTTGATCAGTTGTCAAGACAAAAAAGTTGAAAACAGAAGATTGTGGCAGAAGTGCAAGAGAGTGACGGGAAAATAGGAATTTGAGGGAAAAAAATGAAACCGATAAAAATGGCAAAACTCGGGAGCTGAAGACATTACGCTTCATTGATTTAATCCTCTACAGGAAGTAACAGTGATTGAGGGCTCCAGGGGTCGTTCTTTACACACTCGAAATGATCCCACACTTTGGATGATTTCCTGCCCGACATAGTTTAATAACTTTTTGGCTGGACTACAGGGAGCAGCTCTATAAACATGAATGTCTATCCCTGACTGACTGACTGACTGACCGAGAGAGTCACTGACTGAGTGATGAAGTTACGCCATTGATCGGCTAAGTGATGTTACATCATCACTCGCCTTGGCTGGGCGTCACCACTTCCTGTATCCGTTGTTTCAAATTAAAAGCCCTCTAGCATTTTATACATGGTCCAGTCATATATTAGGTTTTGACCTAGTTTAGTTTACGACAAGTCGCAGCTCCTGAATAAAGTTGGAGAGTTTTTTCCCCCGCGACTAACAGACTAATAAAAACTTGGTTGACTAAGACTCTTGTCATCAATGAACGGTTTGGTCGACTGTCAGGGGGTAGCCCTAATTTTAAGTGTCCTTTCAGGTCGAGTCACTGATTTGTTAGCAGACCTTACAGAATATCATTTAATTCATAATTGTCATTAAGGTATTAATCAGCTGATGATGAGTAATTTTATATGATTATTTGAACTGACATGGCAAGACTTGGTTTGTTAACTGCAATGTAAATAAAGCTGTTGCGGTTTGCATGCTGAGTGGCTGACGCATTTATCTGTTTAGTCTTGCATGACCTGATGAAGGCTGATTAATGTAAGATGCTTAAACCAGAAGGTTGAAAATGATTAGGCAGTGAAAGTAGGGATGAAATGAAAAATGCCTTTTCTAACCCTTTAAGATCACATCTCCGGTCATATCTATTGTAACAATAAATGTCATAGAAATACAAAACAATCAGTTTCTTTGTATTCTTATATCAAAAGCATAAAACAAAATATGATGTGTGCTTATGTGTTTGAACCAACCAATGTCAACCAATAACATCATAATATCCACCCATGAATCAATCTTTAACTTATAGCAGCACAGAGCTAAGATTCATTATGCCACGCCCACTTTGCAACGTTCAAATCAAAGTCCTCCCAGTGGTATGTCCCATGTGTCTATCCTGATTCACTTGGGAGTATTTCAAGATACGGGAGTTAGATGCTCTCAAATCGTGTTTCATCTGGTCTATAATATTGACATTTGAGTCGAGGGCCTTGTTCTTTGTAAGTCTGTGTTCACAGGGCTTACCAGCCTGGTAGAGTGGCCAGCCAGTGGGTGGAGTAGTCAGCTACGGGGGGGGGGGTTCAGGTCCATGCTTATGCCATTATTTCATCATGCACACTGATATTATTTATTGCATATTTGAATGAGTTTACCTACCTGACTTCAAAAATATAGTGAATTGTTGTAAAGGAGAGTTAGGCTTCTTGTGTGTTTTAGCCCACACAGTCTGTAAATGGCTATTAATATTTAAAATGACACCTATTCTGACTGAACAGAACTCTTGTAATTAAGAATCCTTAGACGTTATTATTTTTTTTATTATTGACACTGTCACTGTGAAGTTTATCAAGAAATGCCACAATGATGGTAAATGTATTGTTTTACTAGAAACATAAACAAATGTACTTATTCAACGAAAATAAACAAGGTTATTTTAAGGGAGAACATGTTTTTAATCATGTTTTACCTAGCCTATGTATTGGTTTTAAATTAAATTATTTATAAAGTAAACCTATGTCAAAAGTAACAAAACATGTGAATGACTTGACTCAAATCACGTGAATCTACTGAATCAAGTCGACTTGTAGTTGTCCTCGTCTTTTCTATTTTCATCTTCACTTCACGAGTCCATGCTCAGCTCACAAAGTGCCCTGCTGAGCTGCTCCTTGGTGCTTGCTACACAGCAGTGTATTCATTCTAATATACTGATGATCTATGACTCTATGATCTACTGACCAACAGTTTTCTTCTTTAAGAAGCCCATCAGTCTGTTGATGTCTTCTACACTCTAGCTTCCTTATGGGTGGCATCTTTCCTCCCCCTTGTCTTCTCTGTTGATATACTCCACACCTATGAGCAGTAAGCAGGTATGGTTTAAGAATGAACATTCACTTTGTTATACACTAGGGATGTTAACTGTTAACCACTGAGAATATTTTTGACCAGTTACGCATGTCGGCCTATTTATTAATTTGCGTACCAAGGTTTGGTACTGAACTCGTTACTTCATGTTCTTTACGTTAAATCGCCAGTGCCAAATTTTGGTATCTTGTGGAACAGAGAGTGAGTGCAGCCCCGAAACAAGTTTTAAAACACACGTTTACTAACTGAAGCGTCACATGGAGCACCAGCCCGCATATACAAAGAGATGTGACGGATCCATTTCACCAACCCTCACGGCGGCTAGCAGCTAGTTAGCATGGCTGGTATTGTTAGCATAGCTGTGCTGTACTGTGTGTAGCTCATAGATTATAAAACTAAAGTGTAGCTGAGGTGTCTCCGGTTTTATAGCACTGTCCTCGGCAGGAGACTGGTGTGTTTATGGTGTTTGTGTTCTCAGAAAGACTTCAAGGTGTGGATATAAAGTCAAACAGCTGACGGACTGTTAGCCTAGCATTCTAATCTTATAGTCTATCTGTAATAACAACGTAAGTGTTACTTCGTTATTAGGCCATAACCCAGTTGGTGTGCCGAATGATTGAGACCGATATGCTGCTAATATGTGTGGTAGACGGCAAGGGATTGAAAGAGCTAATTCAGTACCTCATGCCCGAGTACGTTTTTCCATTGAGTGTGACTAAACGCATTGAGAACATACGTATATATATATAACATGTATTTCACCATATATTACTGCAGGAAATTCCATTATATCATATTTTATTTTTAAAACATGATTTGGGGCATTGGACATTAGTTTGCATAATTGGTCAATGGCAAAAAATATAAAAGTGTTCTAGGACATTTTAAACCATAAAATTACAATGTGAGGTTGAGGCATAGCCGACATTTTTCTCATGACATACTGTACTGACCTGTTACTTTGACAACATTGCCTGTTTTAGTATGTGTTTGAAATGCATCTTAAAGATGGCTCTGCCATAAAAAAATGTAATGTAACTAAAGATCATTCATTCATTCATTCATTGAGTCCATAAATGTGGCCTATATGGAAAATGCAGCACTGTCAGTGGACTTTTTAATACTTCCTGTGCAGTTGAAGTTGCTGCCACAAATGTTTTCCAAAGTAGCCCGTCTAATAATTTTGCCAATATTTGTCAAAACTATTACTGAAACATTTCAGTTGTGCTGCAGTGGAAACTATTACTGAAACAGTTTAGTTGTGCTGCAGTGGAAAAGAAAACAACCTTTTTGTTTTTTACAAGGAGTTAGGACACCTGCTGACAGCTGTTTTATGCTGATTTATTGTTTAACTGTATATAAAGTAGTTGAAACTAGCTCCACTTCCAGTAGCTACAACAGTAAAATGCTGCTTACGCACTGATGCTTCAGTATTAATAATCTAATGATGTCATATATAATAATATATCAGTCAGAGGGACCAAACCGCTACTTTTACTGCAATACTTTTTAAATACATTTTTCTCTCTCAGAACTGGTTCTTAAGACGTGCTGTCTGACCACGTCAGAAATCAAATTTTTTTATAGTTGTTCTGAACGGCTTCACTCAAAGCCCTGTGGGACGGGGAGACGCGGTATTGTTTCACAAGGAAGATAATGGAGCATATTTTAATAATAGTGTTTCACTCGGTCAGTGTTATGGGTCTCTAGTTTTTCATTCTGACGACAGCAACGTTACAGGGTAACCAGGCTACCTTGGCTAAGCCAGCTAGCATACGCCATAGACTGTAAAAAATAATAAATAATGGACTTAGCCGTCATGAGGTTACCCATTGGTTTGTGGACTCCTGTTTTGAAGCCTCAAATCTGCATTTTGACTGTCTCCATCTTGGATTTTTGGAGCCAGAAGTGACCCTAACGCTAGCTGTTAGGTTGGTTAGCATGGTGCATTTACAGTCTGTGATTAACTGTGATAATGCTAATGCTAATTTTCGCTAGCAGAAAACAGACTTAAAGCCATTAAAACAAAATGTACTCACCGGGAAAAAAAATTACATTCCACTCCTTAGAGGCTTTTTCGTATAACCAAACACTGAACAACATTCTTTTAGGTGACCACAATGCTACAGTTTTTTGTACCAAGCTGTAAACATGTTCATGTATTTTACTTTAAATGGGGACATAATCTACAAAATGAATGTCATGCTGTATTGAATAATTGAAACTAGCGATTGAGACCATAAACTCACCGAAGTAAAAATCAAGTGAGAAAATCTAGAATGCAGATTTAAGGCACTTCTGCATTGACTACACTTTTCAGACCCGGCGCTACTCGCTTGGGATTGACTCACTTTTGGTGTCAGCCTCAAGTGGCCATTCGAAGAACTGCAGTGTTTGGCTTAATTTTTCCTCCCCGCAATATGCCGCCTGGCATACACCCATGAGCTCGCTAATAGCTAGGTGGTGCACTGCCAGAACATTTGGATGGAACTCGCGCTCTAGAATCAATGTTCTGCACATCAGACTATGTGGATTATGAAACTATTTTGACAGCAGTTGTTTGAGTCACAGAGCGTCTTCATATGACTGTATGCACCGAACAGTAACGTCAGTACCATGACAGTTCGGGACAAATACACGTACCATTATACCACAAATTCTGTGTAAGCCTCCATAATTTGTTAAATTTATTTAAATTTCCGTTGGCAGCACCAAATGGCTTTCTTTCTCTCCCTGCTGTGATACTGAACAGCAAGTGAAATGCCAGGCAGCACCATACTGCACCTGTCCCTCTAAGGCCAGACACTCGGCCCTTGGGGAAGATGACAGACAACCCCAGACTGGACCACTGCTGGGGCTGCTTTTGTGGGTATTTATAGCCACCAATTCCCAGACGGGAGCCACAGGGGATATAACAGGAAAAGCAGAGAGCTGTGTGGCAAGTAGGAAGTTTAAGGAAGGAGAGAAAACGGGTAAAAGAGCATAGGAGGGAAGGATAATTAGGAAATAAATGGAAGCAGGGAAAGTATTGAAAGAAGGCCCCAGCAAGAGATGAGAAGTACTCCATTTCTGCGTCCCCTCCCCCTCCATCCATGGTAGGGGCTCCCCTGACTGCATGTGGTGCTACCTAACCAAAACATTGCTTTGCATTTTTGGTCCCCAGCCAAGGAGCCTGGGGGCAAGGTCGCACAGTGTGTGTGTGTCCCCGTTCAGAAATTAATGCAGGGCCAGGCCTGAGCACATGCGGTGGAATTGAATGCTGCTCTGAGAGCATCCATGTGGCTGCTGGTTTGAGAGGAGGGGCTGCGAGTGAGGCAAAGACGGATGGTCCCGTCAGCCTTAAACAAGCTTTCTCCACATGGAGCACCTGCTTGCCTGATGCCAGGGACCAACAGCGGGCTAGCACAGCAGATCTGGAAGGCTGTGTTTACTCAGGGAAGTGCGTAGGCCAAGTGCTCTCATTAAAGGCTGGATCCTGACTGAATCTCAATGAAGACATCCAGCAGCAGCAGATGGGAGGAGGACTGCTTCACTCTGTCTGCTCTGGTCCGTCCTCTCCCATCATGTAGTGTAAGACTAGGGCCCTGATGATCGTATGTGGATAACTGATAAGCTTAATTTTATAAGGGTATGGTTTAGATGAAGTGACATTCCTCAGCTCTCACTACCACTCATAGCCGTGGTGTCGCCAGCCAGCTACTCACGCCAGTGCAACTGTGTTGCTGTGGTAAAATAATTTCATCCAAGGTTATCAAATCTATTCACCACTTGTGAAGAACTGAGTTGGATGTTAGATAATTAAAGGCCTTGCACAGCCACACAGGTATTTTCAGTTATTCTGACTGATTAGACCTCTGCTCAGGTTGAAGGTAGGCAGAGCTAAACTGGGAATTAGTTGAGGGTCACCAAACTCAATGCACTAGTTTGTATACATCCTCACAATCTTGAGAAGGGGTCTGTTCATGCAAAATAAGCAAAAACACCTGTGGTTGGACCATTGGTGTTTAAGGCCTTTAAGACAATAATTTTAGCCTCCTAACATTATGTAAGGCTGGCAGTTCAGAAACACAAGGACACTGTTGGCTGACTTATTTGTTGGAAGCAAAAAGTGTTTTTATTCCCCGCCTGTGTGTCTTTCCCATGCAAAATGTTCCCCCAGTACAATAAAAAGTAAATTTCAATGACGTAGCGTCCGTGCTGGTAAAAATTTGGATCTTTTATTTCAACAGACCTAATGCACACACACCTCCCATCTCTTCTTGCTGTCTTAATCACTCCATCTCAAACAAATCATGACTCCCTAGGCTCTCTGCATTATGCTCACACCTCTGGATGGTGTGACACAAATATTCCTCCACCGCCCAGCAGGAGCTCCAAGTGCTGCTGGATTCTCTATCCTGTCACACTGTGTTTGTCAGCCAGTAGCAACGCTCTTATTATCACACTGCGTCTTGTTTCTGTCCTGTGCTGCAGGGACATGGCCGCAGTGCATCACCAGTTAGCATGCTGGCTCATTACTATCCCATAACTGGGAATTGAAAATGCACAGATGTGGAATTTCAGAGCCGATAACGATAACCAATAATGATCTGGTTGGTGTGGTGATAACTGAGACTGGCAAGTTTTTTTTCTAATGTAAAACCAATGAGAGCCTCCACCATCAAGTAAAGACTGCATTTACTTATTAATGGATCACTAATTGTGTTGACATTTGAAAGGGTGCAGGTCTTACAATAAACTGGTCTCTGTGCTGTCATTCATCTATTATACGGCAACGAGCATTGTTGCTGTACACTTGAGTTAAAATATAACCTCAAGTCTGTTTGACTCTCTCCACCGTGGCCTCTGCTCTGAAGTTTAACTGCTGTTGTGTGTGTGTGTGTGTGTGTGTGTGTGTGTGTGTGTGTGTGTGTGTGTGTGTGTGTGTGTGTGTGTGTGTGTGTGTTGGGAGCCCAGCCCTACTCTTGTGCAAAAGCAGGCACTGACACAGACAAGAGGAGAAAAAGGCAGAGGCAAGACTGAACGGACTACCATAAACTTAACTAAAATCATGTTTCCTGCTCAGCTACTCTCCTTTGAGTTCTTTCAGTACCGTGAAACGACCTGATCTGATCTCATTCAGATCTGGGTTTCAAACAGCATCCTTAGTCTGCAGCCAATGTAAAAAAAGCTTTTGCATTATCGGATTAGTGACTGAAATTATTATTGGAAGAATAACATGAATTAAATTTTCTCATTTATTGGCCACTAATGTACTGTGTATCCTTACTGGGAATGTTACTGAGACAAAGAATTAGCTGAGGAGAAAGAGAATATCTTTTTTTTTGTTTTTTGACACCTTCTGTCTTGTGTGGAATTGAGGGTTTTTGATACCAGTGACAAATGGAGAAAATATCAATATTTGGCATTGGTTCTTCTGCAGTCTTATGTGCAGGACCACGAAGGCAATGAGGCCTAGGAGAGTGAATGTTTCTTACTGACTGCCACGCTTTGTTGAAACACTTTGAGACAATGTCAAGAAAATCCAGTGCATCACCGCTGACACTGTTAACTTCTCTAAAATTCAACTCAAATTCATATTTTTCTCTCCTTTTCCCTCTATTCTAGATCTGGGCTCACTGTCCTGGGATGATTTGGAGAATGACCTTCCAGATGAGTTGATCCCTAATGGAGGAGATCTGAATCTGATGGGCGGGATGCCTTCAAATGGTGGAACAGCACCTGGAGCTGGTGGGCCAGGTGGCACACCGGCAGGCCTTGGCGGCGGTGGTGGGGCCACCGTCGTCCCAGATGCAGCCGCCAAGCACAAGCAGCTCTCAGAGCTCCTTCGAGCCGGTAGCACCTCTAGTATTGCAGGTGCAGGGCTGAACTCAGCAAGCCCTCAGCCAGGCAGTATGGGGTCTCAGCTGGGCACATCACTGGGTAAGAGCCCCCTTGGCCAGGGCTCCCCCAACAACCACCCGTCCCCCCAGGCCCAAAAAGCAGGAACACCAACTGGGGTAGCAGGGCAGAACAACAACAATAATACTGCAACAATGGGCTTGAACACAACAGGCTTCAATCAGGCCATGATGAATAATAGCCAAGGCCATGCTGGGCTCTTGGCCCAGGGAGGGCAGCCCCAACCTGGGCAAGTGATGAATGGTGGTCTTGGACCTGGAGCTGGGAGAGGACGGGGAGCAGGGGTGGCAGGCATGCAGTACCAGGGACCGACAATGCAGGGAGCAGCACCAGGACCAGGAGGAGCAGGAAGTGCGTTGGCAGAGACTCTCACCCAGGGAGGACAGCAGATGGGCGCTCACGCCACCCTCAGTGCAGCCCAGCAAGCAGGCAACATGAGCAAGGTGAGTCACCCCTATTTCCCAACATTCTTTGAGTGTAGTCTTTATGCATGTGCATTTTGAGGCATAAATGTATTGAGGTGTACATAACTTTAAATTTGGCAGATCTGATTGATTATTTGCACTGAGCTATCCATTTAAGTTGTGTATTGATTTTGTGGGTGGGCTCCCTGTAGGGCTGTAGTCAACAAAGAAAATCACAATGGGACAGTAGTGCACAGTAAACTCGGCAGCGACACATTTCTCTGTTCTGTATTTCTCTGTTTTGTGTCTTCAGGTTATGCTAACCCGTTGTTGCTAACTTTGGAGCTAACCCCCTTTTCCAGCATTTGGGGAAACTACTCCTACTCGCATCCACCATCACTTCTCTGCCTCTCGCTCTTTCCCGCTTGCTACGTAAACATACTCCTTAACGGAGCCACGCTACCAGTGGTTTCCCAGGCAACAGCAGAGGTTGACTCACGTACCGGAACATTGTTGCACAGAGACTCCCAAACGTTATCGATTTCCAAATGAATAGATGTTCATTTGGATATCAAATTTGTGAAAACAACGGGGGTGTTTTGAATACACCCCTGTTTTCACAGGTAATTTGTTAGTCTGTCCCTCCCGCTGCAAAGCTATCGATGTAGCACTTTTCTTCTTATGAAATTAACACGGAGATTATTCGACCAATGAGAATTTAGTCGGACGAGAGCATATCGAACAACTAATCGACCAGTCGACCAGCAGACTACAGCCCTAGTTCCCTGTTTATAGTGAAACACTGGCTGACTGTAGCCCAGGTTGTGGCTCTCACACATAGCTGCTTGTAACGGAGAGATGACATCATACATGAATGCGAGATGTATTCCTCTTCTGGAGTAAACACAACACATGGGCCTGCCAATAACTGTGCTGAATTCAGTGCTTAACAAGATATTCAGGGCTGTTAACTTAACCACAATTAACAGCAGCGCTACGACTATGTACTGGCACTTTTACAAAGACGCACACACACACACACACACACACACGGAGAGCATCTCATGGCTGAGCCACTTGCCCAGCTACAACACAGGTACCCACACAGAAACTCCAGACTAAACTGTGCAGTGTGCAGACAGTTAGGGCTGCAATATTGCAATACCGTGCTATAGACAAGCCAGCCTCAGTGGATGGCAAGCAACTGCTGTTGATGTTAACGTTTTTTTTTTTTTGTTTTGTTTGTTTTCCTTATTTTCATGAGGCCAGGCCCTTCTTGTTTTACACTTCAATGTGTGTGTATTGAATGTTTGGTGGCTCCTCGGTCTGTTGGCTCGGGAGGATCCCACCCCCCACGCAGTGTCTCTCACACTGAGTTCTTGCTCGTGGGGCTCCGTGGAGCCTCGCACGAGCCTCCTGCAGCTAGCATCCAGGCTAACAAGCTAACTTGGCGCCCAGCCCCCTCATAATTGGTTGCCCTCATTGGTTTGTCTCTTTGGTTTATATATATGTATATGTGTGTGTGTGTGTGTGTGTGTGTGTGTGTGTGTGTGTGTATATATATGTGTGTGTGTGTGTATATGTATGTATGACCTAGTCTAGCAGAATTTGAGGGTTTGCTTACTCTTTAATGAGAATGGAGATGCACTAACTACCATAACACACCACACATGCATTGTTTAATACATTCTCTACAGCAACACACTAAAGCTTTTGAGATCATCGATAAGGAACTAGTTTGAAGCCACCCACTCTCCAAATTACCCCTTTTTATTTATATGGTGTATTCATCAATAAACTCCATTTGTAGATTTACTCAGTCTTCTCTTGCTCCCCTATCATTTTCAGCACTCAGATTGTTAAGAAATTAAATATGCACTCCACACTTGGAAGCTCTACTTCAACTTTTGGCAAGAAGCTGATGTTGACACTGCTGTCAACTGCTCAGTCAGTGTCAAGATTAGTGCTGGGACACTAATTTATACATGTATGTGAGAATGTGTGTATGCATGGTGTTACTGGCTGTTAAGGTAAGATTGCCACCAGTGTGGTTTCACAGGAAGTTGGTAGGAAGCCATCTATTTTACTGGCTGCGTGTCAGAGCTAAGCCACCGAAGCTGTAAGTAACCACAACACACAGACAGATGCTACTAGTAGCCGCTGAGAAGAGACTTTGAGAGATAGTGAATGTGTGTGAGATTGATTCTCAAATATAGTTTACACACACATGCTTTAACCACAAGAAAGATTAAAAGCTGATGTAAAAAATATCAGCGCAGGGACTCTCAGCATGGGGAAGGCCTTGTGTGTGTGTGTGTGTGTGTGTGTGTGTGTGTAAGCTCAGCTGGTCTCCTGTGATTATCATGGCACTAACAGCTCTAGAGGAGAAAACCACTAGGCCCAGTCTTTGTGTGTGGTTTCCGCTATTGTGCTTTAATCGCAGGTTGTAAATCTCTTTCTGGGTATTTGTGTTGGTGAGAGGCTGCTGTCACTCACTCCCGCCCCCGCGCTCCTTTTTTTTTTAATTGTTTGAGCGAGAACCCTCCCCCTCTTTCTCTGGCTTATTATATGGCTACTTGCCCTGTCAGTCACGTAGAGGAAGACAGGTATTGTAAACCACTTAATCAGTTAGAACGACAGAGGGCGGGTGCAATGAGGAAGAAGGAGTGAGAGCAGCTCAGCTGAATAGTCTGTACTGGCAGCAGAGCGGCGAGATGATAGCTGGCAACTGTCCTGCCTGCCGATGTGTGGAGTGTGTCAGAGAGTGGGGCACTGAATGGGAAGAGCGAAGCGGAGGGGGTGTTCATTTGTGTGCGTGTGTGCGCGACAGTGTGTGACCGCCTGCTCAGCTGTGTTGAAAGGCTGCCAGTGTCTGGTCGTCTCAGCTGGGTCTTTTTTTATCTGGTCTGTTGGAGCGGTGTCAACAGCCTGAGGGGGATACAGCCTGGCCTGGCATGGCGGAGTCTGGTCGGGTCTCCCAGCAGCTCCTTGGATGAGAGAGCAGCAGCGAGTTGATCAGTGTGTAAAGCATGGCACTAACAGGGATTTATTCCCCCTGGTGCCTCACATCTTTATTTATGCAGTCATGGTTCTTGTTGAGGGTGGGCGACATGGGTAAACTCTTCTGTCACGTCTTTGAGTATCTTGAAAAATGCTCTATGAATAAAATGTGTTATTATTGTCAAGATATATTCAAAATTATATTTTGAACTTAATATATATTGCGATTGTATATTTTCCAGAAATTCAACTGAGAAACTATAGATATTTGGTGTAGATAACCAGATGATCCCTTAATTAAATGTCCTGTTTTTGTTTTATTTATTTTATTTTATTTTATTTTATTTTTGGCTGGACCAGCCACAGACCAGCCCTATAACGTCAAATGTCCATCCGTCACTGACTCACTGAGTGATGAAGTTACACCGTTGGTCAACTGGCCCAGTGTTGGAGGTTCCCCATTGGCCGCTGCTCTTTTAAAATGAATCGGCACAAACAGTTTCTATTACATCCTTAGGGGGCCTTTATAGTGGAGCCCCAAGTGCACCTCATTCTCCTCAGGACTGAGAGTGAGCACAGTCCCGAAATAAATAAAAAAAAAACACACATTTACCTATGGAAGCATCTGACACTGACAGGAGCACCAACCCACTGATATGAAGAGACGCGACGGATCCATTTTACCAGCCTGCACGGCGGCTAGCAGCTAGTTAGTATGGATAGCATTGTTAGCATAGCCGTGGCGTGCTGTGTGCAGCCCATATACTGTATAAAAATAAGGTGGAGCTGTGGGGTTTCCGGGTTGAACAGCACCATGCTTGGCAGGTGTCAGATGTGTTTATGGTGTTTGTTGGTCGGTTTGTTGTCGCGGCGCAGATATTAAGTCACACAGCTGACAGGCTGTCAGCTTAGCATGCCAATAAACATATGGATGAGACCATAAGTTCACAGACATCTGCAGATAAGAACAGATGAAAGAGCATAGGGAGTTAACAGGTAATTAGAATAGTTCCGATTAAAATAAGTTCTCTTTCAAATCAAACATCACAAGATATGAGTGGAAAGTATTGCTACTATTGCCACTTCAGTACACTTTACCCGCTAATATTACTGGGACCACTACAGAAAATTGCAGCTGAACATTTAATATCCAGGAATTCACTTTTATAGACACTACCACTGACTATACCTGTAACAAATTGGCCACAATTTCACACATTGACCATACAAGGTTGGTCCAGCAATACTCTAGGTTTTGACCTGGTCTTGTTGTTATTTAAAGGCAGAGCTAGCTCAGTTCAACTAATCCAATACTAAAACAATAATTCTAGAGCGAGAGTTCCACCCTGAAAGTTTTGGCAGCGCACCACTTAGCTGTAGCACGCCCACGGGTGTATGCTAGCTGACTTACCCAAGGTAGCCTGGTTACCCTGTGGTGTCACTGCCATCAGAACGACAAACTAGAGACTCATAACAGTTGACCGAGTGCAACACTTTATTATTAAAATATGCTATGTTATCTCCGTAGTGAAACAATGCCATGCCCCCCTGTCCCCCTCCCGTCTCTGTGATGGTCAGCTTTTCACTTTTCACTTGGTCAGACAGCACGTCTTAAGAACCAGTTCTGAGAGAGAAAAATGTATTTAAAAAGTATTGCAGTAAAAGTAGTGGTTTGGTCCCTCTGACTGATATATTATTATATATGACATCATTACGTTATTAATACTGAAGCATCAGTGTTAGAGCAGCGTTTTACTGTTGTAGCTGCTGGAGGTGGAGCTAGTTTCAACTACTTTATATACAGTTAGACCATAAATCAGCATAAAACAGCTGTCAGCAGGTGTCCTGCAGGAAACAGAAAGGTTGTTTTTCTTTTCCACTGCAGCACAACTAAACTGTTTCAGTGATAGTTTTGACCAATGGGCCATAGTTGGATGTTGACATTTTTCAAAATAAAAGACTAAAATTTTATGTTGTTTTATTTTCTACCTTTTCTTTTTTTTTTTTTCTGCTGTACTGAAATTATACTGAGCCGTGACCACGAAACTGAGTTACATACTGAACTATGAATTTTGTGTAAATGTTACACTCCCAACATCCAGACATCTCAAGAAATAGTTAGCTGTGCCTGTTTACTGTTGTTTATGGAAACAATCTAGCTAATAGCGGCACATCCTTTTCAGACCGATATTGGCAGCTAGCTAGTAGTATGGTGTAAATAACAAAGTTATAATCCCCCCTACGTAAAATTTTAAGCATATCACATTCATATTTTAAACTTGTGAAATCTCTGACCAAACTCTGAATCAGGCCGTACAGGTTTCAAGGCTGTATAATGATATTCTGTCAGTGTGTGAAGCTAATGCGGCTAAATATTGTATTAACTTCTATGTCATCTGTCTGTCTTTCCAGATGGGCCTGGGCAGCAATGGGGGTCCGTTTGCAGCCCAGTCCTACGGTCAAGGCGCCACAGCGCCCGGTCAGCAGCAGCTCCAGAACAAGGCTGCCCTCGCCAACAGTCTGCCACCCTTCCCCAATGAGCTCAAAGGGGCCGCTGTCACGAGTGTGCCAAACATGGTTAGTGCTTGTCACACATATTCAGACATTACCATATACACAATAACACAGCATTTCTCTCTAGATGTTTTAGTCATATGAATGGCAGTACCACTCATGGAGCTTTGAACTGTATGTTGTACTATTTGAGTATCATATTTTAAAGTTATCAGAATTTATTATTGACAAAATAAGTCAGTGTTCCACACAGGGCTGGGCAATATATCAGATTAAGTACAATTTTTGTTTTTGCACAATATGTAAAATGTCTAAATCGTAAAAGTTTTTACAACATGTACAAAGACTTACTTTTAGTCAAAAAGTAACATAGATGATAGCTGCTACATGAGCTGTCTGGAGTCACAACAGTCCTTTAAAATGTGACATGAATAGTTAGACTATATGCACACCTGCCACAGTTCACGGGACTGGTGTCCGCACACTGGTCTTCATCCACGCGGTCTGTGTTTGTTGATGAAGCATCATGTCAGAGTCAAAAGGCTGAAATTTGACCGAACACTGCAGATTCTACAATCTGTCCCTGCCTGTTGAGTAGTTAATGCTAGCTAGCCAGCAGTCCAGCAGGTATAAGGCTGATGTTTTGTCAAGAAACACAAACGGCAGGAGCAGATGAATTAGTGAAAAGACCTTTCTGCTCCGTCTGTGCTGAAGCTGATTATTTCACTGGATGCCTGTGTTCTACTTGGAGCATTTGAAGCATCTGGTACTGACAGTCCATAGCTGTGTCGGATAACAGGTGGGATGCAGGTGGTGCTGGTCATTTATTATTCTCGCTCAACTGTCCTGAACATGATGTTCTAAGAAATATGATGTTTCAAAATATGTATTAAAATCGTGAACTGACCCTGGACTGAATTGTGAAAAATTGAGATTTCATTTTTTTTTGGCCATATTGCCCAGCCGTAGTTCCACCACTGCATTGTGTTAGTTGAAGCCCAGAATGTCAGGGCCAAACGTTAGTAATAACTGTCTTGATTTGCAAATCTGTTTCCAACCCTTCAACTTCAGCGAGTATGCCAATCTGTGTCTGTCTATCTGTAATCATGTCTGTAATCAGTCTTACAATACTGTCCATATTCTACAATTAATAACTATAGAAGCTTAAATTGCCATCTATCAGAACTTGGGGAATGTTTTAAATCTCGCCCTGATTGGTGTGTGAAATGCTTCATGATAATCAGTCGTTGACAGACCCTATAATTGGGTGACAAGTCTACTCTATGAGATGTAACTTTGTTGAGAGGTTGGACAATCAAAGAAGAACTAAAAAAAAAAACCTTTTCTGTTTGATTCTTCATATAGTGATAGAAGGGCAGCACTAAAGGCCACTGAACAAATCAACTGATTTTACTATGCGGTGTTGAGGAAGTGCCTAGAATTTGAACAGGAACATTTGATTTCCCACTTCAGATAGTTATAAATGATAAATGTGTGATGGCAAATAAGGCTAATTGGTGATCATATGAGCTTAACATGACATTCTCTTAGGACCGGAGAAATTATGCTCTCTTCTGTTTATCAGTTAATTAGTTTTTTTACTCTTCAGGAAAGACCAGATCCAACAGATTAATTTATCAAGATTGTCATTGATGTATTTTATGTTGATTTATATAATAATGTTTTAGTGCACGTTTGGTGCCTACTACATATGTGTAGAGAATCATCTAATCTTAGAGAGGAATTTCACCGCTGTAAATATGATAATTTCTTGAAACTAGGACAGCTATGTAGTAGAAATATGCAGTTATTTTCGAAATTGGTGCGCTATGACTAGAGAAAACTGAGAAAAAGACTGTGGAGTAAATCCTACAACAACCAGAATGCACTGTGCACAGTCCCGTCTAAAGCTACTGATGGTTTTGTTTACAGAACGCAGGAGAGCGGCTGGTTAGCAGAGACAAAGTTAGTAGTGATCAGCATTGTATCTCTTTACTGAGGCTTAATTTAATTGAGAAAACGTTTTTCCTAATCAAGTCTTATTATATCGTACCAGTGTGCAAGGATCACAAAACAAATGGTGCGCTGGAGTTAGTTATGCGGATCATTGCAAACTTACCAACAGCTGCACACAAACCAGAAGGTTGCCAGAGCACATCGGTGCCGATGGACAGGCAAAAAAAACCACAAAAAAAAACCCTGAGTCTGCAGTCTCTAAAATCATATCATGGAATTAGTTGTCTTCCAAATATGCTGATATTTTAGTGTCTGCTTTTTCCTAGCGCTAGTGAGAAAACAACATGGCGGACGGAGTGTTTTAAGAGGCCCCGCTTTGACAGTCTTTGAAGGCACCACTACATTAAATGATGAAAAGTAGTTTGCAGTCCAAGGCTGATCTTCAGCACATCATCTGGCAGACTTTATGCAGCTTGATGAAGAGGGATGTTTTAATAGAGGAAAGTTATATGTCGTTCATATTAGGGCTGCAGTCAACCAAAGAAAATCTTGGCTTGGACTAAAATCGTACATAATCTTCAACTAATCGATTAGTCGCGGGGGGGAGTGACGGGACAGAGTGCACAGTAAACTCTGCAGCCACACATTTCTCTGTTTTGTGTCTTCAGGTTAGGCTAACCCGTTGACCCGTGACTTTTTAGCATTTGTTAACTGACACACTGTAGTCTGTACTGTACATTTACTGCCAGACTGACAACTTATTACTAACCTTTTCCTCTGCTCCGCTCGTATCCACCGTCACTTCTCTGCCCCTCGCTCTTTCCCGCTCGCTACGCAAACATACACCTTAACGGAGCCACGCTACCAGTGGTTTCCCAGGCAACGACAGAGGTTGACTCACGTACCGGAACAGCGCTGCACAAAGACTCCCAAACACTGTCAATTTCAAATATTATTTCGGATGATATTATATAATATTATTTCGGATATCAAATATTAAACAATATTTTTTTGGCCTGGCGGGGGTTCTCGTTGTTATCGTTATAGAGAAACACAGATTCAGTAAACGTTCAGTAAAGGTTGAGTACAGTCAGACCCAGCAGTCTCCATTAGTTTGAACTTTGAACTCCATTAGTTCAAAGTTGTGAAAACAACGAGGGTGTTTTGAATACACCCCCATTTTGACAGGTAATTTGTTAGTCTGTTCCTCCCGCTGCAGGAAATAATGGATTAATCCTGGAAAGCTATTGATGTAGCACTTTTCTCCTTATGAAAATAACACAGAGATTATTCAACCAATGAGAATTTAGTCGGACGAGAGCATATCGACCAACTAATCGACCAGTCGACCAGCAGACTGCAGCCCTAGTTCATATATAGTTAACTCCCACATTAAAACAATAGGAATCAACTTGAAAATCGGTGAAGTCGTCCTTTAAATCACTTACAAGAATTTCCCTCTCTACATACGTTGCTGTGGTTACAGCACCATAAGCAAAAAGAGATTGAAGGCCTTATTTTAACTCATCACAACACTGACATTTGTCTGTCTTTTTTTCTTAATCACCCATACAGCAGCTCCAGCAGCAGCCCCAGCAGCAGGCTATGCTGCCCCTGGCCGGCGGTGGAGGTGTGGCAGTGCCTTCAGCAGGTCCCACAGCCGACCCTGAGAAGCGCAAGCTGATCCAGCAGCAGCTGGTCCTGCTGCTTCACGCACACAAGTGCCAGCGACGGGAGCAGGCCAACGGGGAGTTGAAGGCCTGCGCCCTGCCCCACTGCCGCACCATGAAGAACGTCCTCAACCACATGACCCACTGCCAGGCCGGCAAGTCCTGCCAGGGTAAGTTGTAGCATTTGAAACAATCAGATAATAAAATCTAATTGATAATGTCCAGTTGTTTTAAATGTCTGCAGAGGTCATCGCCTTAACAATTCTGTCTGGAACCTCTTGACAGGGTAAACAAATATATCCTGGCCATAAACTGCTTGATTTCTAGATGTCAATCTGGTGTGAAAATCCCAGCTTTGTTTAAATAGTGACGGCCTTTCAGCATTGCGGATGTCACTCTGTTACCACAATCACCCCCTTTTGAATTTTTCAAAATTGACAGTAATTGGATGAAGGCTAGAAGTGGTTGTGACTGGCAGAACTGTTCTGTCTTTGGACAGAAGCTTGTTATGCTTATTTCGCATGGCACACAAGCTGTTGAGTCTTGGATTGTTTAATTTATTGAGGAATTAATTGATGAAATCTGAAGAAAAAAAAAACATGAAAATTGAATAAACATGAAGCGGCCAACAAGCTGTGCTATGCCAATATTTTTCTTTCCCAATCACGTAGGACTCTAAACTGTGTGTTGACAAAATATGACGGTTCGCAGTTGCACATGCTCCATCTCACACAGCCAGAAACAAAGCAACCATTCTATCAATCTGACTGAGAAATCATAAATTGACCTCAGTCAAGTGTACACACGCTCCCAGCTCCTTCACCAACCATTTTAGTAATAGAGAGACATGAGGTTCAAGCACCTGGTAAATGTCTTCTCAAAGAGAAGTAACATTGTTCTGGAGAATGGGCACGTAGTTTTCCTACTTTAAAAAAAAAAAAAAAGTCTAAGCAAATGTTGTGCTTGGTGTTTAAAAATTTAAAAGTTGTGTTTTTTCTGAACAAAGCTGTGCAGTATAAATACGTATTTGGAGAACTACGTGGAACATATGATTAGAACATGAACCCAAACTGAAAACACAAATATAATTTGCCATTGAATCCCTGATGTTTTTATAACCTTTTTTTAGTCGCAGTTTTGGATGGGTTTCATAGTTGCCACATTTAGAAAAACGGTATGTGGAAGTGAGACCTTTTTTTTTTTTTTTTTTTTTTTTTTTTTAGACAAGCAAGGAATGAAAAACACACTGTAACCTCATTAGGAAATTACAAAGAAAGTACTTTGAAAATGGCAACGCAGATAGGGATTCCCCTAATGGGAAACTCAGGCGTGCAGTGGGTGTTGAGAGTGGGAAGAGAAGATGTTAATGAATGTAACACACATACACAGAATATTCTAATATTTCAAGTTGGAAAAATTGGGTAAACGGCTGATGAAAAGTTCAGTCAACATCTACTATAGAGGGAGAAATCGTCTTGCTTGCAATGTAATCCCAGTGAAGTGTTTTTTTATCACATTTAATATCACATTGGTTGTGTGTGATAGAGAGCATTGTCATTGATAGATGACTTTAAAGGGCGTAAATACAGCTATATGACATCAGAAAAGAACCGAGCACGGCCGGATGCAAGATTTAGTTTCGTCATATAAGTTTTATCCAATTAAACGTGCAGCCTTGTGTCCAGCTTAGGAAACTCTCCTCTGTACATCCCCTCGCTCATCTCCTAGGGAGGTCAGTAGCACAACCAGGGCTGGACATATGTTTCCCTTCACTCCTCATTGGTCACACCATGTGTCCCTGTGTAATCCACAGCACGGGGGGGGGGGGATTTCCATTCATTCATCCGTTCAGAAAACACAACATTCACCTCCTACCTGCTCGCTCACTCACTCGCTCGCTCGCTCACTCGCCTTTGTGGCCCGGTCCGCTACTCCTCCATTCACCAGTTCTTTGTCTGGACCGGTGATGTTTTCTGTTTCTGTTTGCTCTTGAACACCGAGACCCCCTGCTCCTTTCTCTCCTCTGTCAACACCAGCATTGCTTTTTATGAAAAACGACCCTCAAGCCACTCTCAATTAAATTTGGCTCCGTGTCCTTTTGCACTGCTTTTGGACTTTGAATGCTTAAAGTAAAATTTCAAGCCAAACATGCTCCGAGGCCAAGGTGTGTTAAGTGTGAAGGAGTCTGTGTCTCTGCTCCCCGCATGCCAGCTCATTTCCTCTCGCTCAGGACCTCTGCCTCTCACTGCCACTAAAATAACTGAGGAGAGAGATTTTGTTCCCCAACACACACTTATCATCCGTAAGATTTTAGATTCAACTGATGTCTGTTGGCTTCGTTTATTTTCACCTGAGGGACCCTGGAGTCTGTGGTAAAACTATTGCTTAGATTGGCTCCGGATCTAAATCTTAGGCCTTATCTTTGTTTATCACTGCATACTGAATCTACAAAAACCCACCAATAATGATAGCTCTGCTATGTTTGAGTCTTTGCCAGCAGTGTTGGCGTTGTTACAAAGATAATAAAGTTTAATTGTGTTTATTTGTGCATAGCCCTTGAAGCTAGAGGCCATGTAGTAACTGTGTTTGCTGCAGAACTTGGAAGTCCCAGGCAGCTAGCAAAGCTCATTTTAGCCTGCATGTGATTTTCTTGTCAGATTAGCTGCTAGCACATTAGCCTGGCCACAGATGAAATGAAGCGACTCAGTTTGTTCAGACACACCGCAGGAAATATGGGTCTAGGTTCTCTTTCCACTGAGCCACATGCACAGCTTTCCAAGAGTGAAAATCAGTGCAGCGAGGTGAACCTGATCTTGAGTTTTGGGCGGACACATTTTTTTTTTCTCTCTCTAGTCTCTCTCACTTTCTCTGACTGTCCTTCTGGCTCACTCTCTGTACATTTTGCTAATGTACATTTAAGTTGGTTGTTTTTTTTCCTTGTTCTCATATAATGATGAGAAATCATGATTACGATGCGAGAAGTTGTCATGATCTTTATATTTACTGGTGCGTGACTATGATGTTTGAGTTGGATGTAAAGAATGAATAAAAAGATGTGCAGAAGGTGAAAAGGAGACTGAAAACAAATTTTATTCTCTCCTTCACTCACTTTGTTCTCTCATCTCATCTCATACACACTCTCTCTTTGGCTCTTCTTTTTTTCCTAATCTGGAAACTGACAACAAAGCTTAAATTTGTTTTTGATGTCAGTAAACAACAAGAAATGTTGTAGAAAAGTCGCAGCTGGGTCAGTGAGTTTGACCAATCAGCAACATTCAGCCAAACCCTTACCCTAATGTTTCTGTATCATCAGAAGGTACAACCGCAGAGCAGGGACTTTGTTACATGTGTAATAATCCTACAGTAACTAAAACGAAGTCCCTGGTTTGTCTGGTGGAAATGCAAGTTTTAGTACCTGAAAACGGCTCCACTGTCAACAGGAAGAATCTAAACCCTGTTGCTCTCTCTGTCTCTTTTCTGTGCAGTGGCTCACTGTGCGTCGTCCAGACAGATCATCTCCCACTGGAAAAATTGCACACGACACGACTGTCCCGTCTGCCTGCCGCTGAAGAACGCCAGCGACAAGCGCACCCAGCAGCGTAAGTACAAGTAGCAAACTCTGACCTGCTGTCGCTTAACCACTGTCAAATTGCTCAGCTTAACCCCACATAACAGCACAAGGCTGAAAAACTTCCATTGACTGTATTGAATAAGCAGGACATCAAGGTTCAGGGTTTGTTTTACCGTAGCCTCAATCTGTACCTCAGTTGTTATTTAGTCTTTATTGTAGTATATTGAGTAATACACCACATGGACTAATAGTCTATAGTGACGTCTTAAGAAAGAATTACACCCGCTTGTTGTTTTTCTAAAACCATCCAAAGATGTTAGTGTGTAGAAAGTGTGTGTATTTTGCTCCTCCACAATGACTAAAAGCACTCGATGAGTAAGAGTGTGGTCCTGCTGGGCTTGTAATCTGACACACAGGAGGGATAAGAGTGTGATGGAGGCAGAGAGGGAGGAAACACAGAGCGTGTGCTAGAGATGTCCCGCTGAGCTATTGGCTGTTGGGCTGTTTACCGCTACTCCCCACTAGAACAGAGCTGAGTTTGACACTCTCGCTGCCTCATACTGAAACTGCTTTTCTTAATGTTCTGTTTGTTTCTCTCTCCATGTAATGGTTGTCATGGGTTCACAGTTTGTTTTCTTTTATGGCCTACCTTTTTTTTTTTTTTTAATCCTTCTCTCCATTACTTACAGTAGTTTCTGGTATTTCTCTGGATTACTTAGTTACTTTTGAACTTCCCTTTTTAGTTTCTTCTATGATATTTTTCTTTATTTCGCCACTCTGCTCAGCAGCTTTCATCACTTAGAGCATTCCAGTGTTGGTCTGTCCCTGTTTGGCTCTCATGTTAAAGAACATGACGCCGGGGCTCGTGCTCTCTCCTGCCAACGCAAACAGAGCCCAGTAGTTCTTTGTTCTGCCTCCTCCGATTTTTGTCTTTGCACAAACTGAGAGTTTTTTTTTTTTTTTTTTTTTAGCCGGACCAATGCCTGAACCCAGAAAAATAAGCTTATGCTTTGTCCCCTAAAGGGATTTATGCATGTATTCAGGCCTCCACTTTTTTAAAGCGTTTAGCCTTACATTAATGTTCCCACTGTGTCATGCTGACATGTTATGACTTCATCTCACCAGAGCTCAGTGTGCAAATTCATGTGTATTTTGTATCACCTGTCAAAGTACTCCATGTCTTTGCCACGTTCTCACCAAAACAGGATCTTTTTATATTTATCGGGCTCGGCACACAGTCTCAGTGTTTGCATTTTGTTTATGTACTGCAGCAGTAAAGTAAGCATGTACTTCAAGATGGTCAACATTACAAGCTGCTAACAGTTTCCTCAGTATGACTGTATTTGGGTGTTTTTGACCGACTGCTCCATCTCTCTCCCCAGCCATGCTAAGCTCCCCCAATGCGGGCCTCCAGAACCCCATGTCCTCAGTTGGTGTGGGTCAGCCCAGCGCTCCCACCATCAATACCTCAGCCCCCATAGACCCCAGCTCCATGCAGAGAGCTTATGCGGCACTTGGGCTGCCTTACAGCAGCCAGGCCACTGGGCAGGCCCAGACCCAGCAGGCCCCGGGCCCAGGAAACACAGCAGGCGCACAGAACGCCCAGGCCCAACAGCTTCCGCAGCAGATGAGACCCATCAATGCACTTGGTAAAGTCAGACGGGCTGATTTTATTCCTGTATTTTCTGAGCACTGTTAGAAAACTTCTCTGTTAAGTTTATCAAGCTGCCATTTTATGATTTTTAGATAGCTGTAAATTGCTCTTGTAGCCATGGCAGCCAATCAAAGCCAGGTTGTATGTACTGTGCTTGGTTATGAAATCGAGGCGGTGCTGTTTGCTCACAGCGTTTTGTATTTACAGGTAACCAGATGGCTCTTGGAGGTGCGACAATGGGCGTGACCACTTCAGAACAGACCAACCTGCACACAGACTCCCTTCCCAACACACTCAACACTAACAAGTCAGTCTCCACCGATAACTTCTGGCTTGTATTAACTGACCTTAACTAGTCATTTTGAATGGTTTTGTTTTTATGGATTTTGTGCAGTCGCTGATAAAACTTAACACTAGTCAAAGACTCAGATATGAAACCTGTATGCAGCCTCTCACCTTGTTTGTTCCCCCTCATCCTCTTCCACCTCCAGTCAGCTGCTGTCAGACGGGTCAGCTGTGGGCTCGATGGGCAACCTACCCACAGCAGCACCCATCTCTGCCACAGGAACCAGGAAATCCTGGCACGAGCACGTCACTCAGGACCTGCGCAATCACCTCGTACACAAACTGTAAGCGCATAAACCTGCCTTGTTGAAATGCCTGATTTTTAAAGGGAAGTTTTGGAGAAGTAGAAGTTGCCAGTGAGATATTCATGAGTGCAAATCCGTTTCTTCCACGGCAGAGTACAAGCCATATTCCCTACCCCCGACCCGGCAGCTTTGAAGGACAGACGAATGGAGAACCTGGTGGCCTACGCCAGAAAAGTGGAGGGGGACATGTACGAGTCAGCTAACAGCCGGGTAGGTGTTCTGACTTGAATTACTCATGTCATCAGGGCCACATGCAGTAAATATGCCCTTTATGATGAGATTGGTTGCTGTCATCAACTTTACTGTCTTCTTCCACTTCCCTCCTCCCTCTGTACAGGATGAGTATTATCACTTCCTGGCTGAAAAAATCTACAAAATCCAAAAGGAGCTGGAGGAGAAGAGGCGCTCAAGGCTACAGAAGCAGATCATCAACCAGGCACCTATGGCCGCACAGGGGACCCAGCAGCCCAGCCTCCCCCAGCCCGGTGCCCTGGGCCCCAGGCCACAGAGTGAGTCTAAATGTTCACGAGAGTGTAGCGCATGCCACATAACCTCAACGTCCCTGGTTCATTTCCAGCCCAGCAGCTTGTCATATCCATCTCTCTCCCCTTGTTTCCTGTCTACTGCTACACTTACAACTGCCCAAAAATGGTCAAAGAATCTTAAAAAATGAAGAATGTTTTTCTGAATGTTTTTGATTCAGGACAAGTTTTGAAAATCTTGGACACTAGGAAAAAGCATTTGTTATATCCCTGATACACATAAAGTGCCTGATATTTTATGTAGTATCACGTTGGTTTTTGAAAAGAATAATCCTTGGCTGTAAAGCTATGTGAGTTGACATATTGCCCAGTTAGATTTGGATGCTATACTAATATGAGATGATAAAGATTTGTCTCTCTTAAAAGATTAGCTGTAACCTGTAACCAAGACGATCTATAGATTTCTCGGTTAAATTTCCAGAAAATTTACTAAATTACACTATATGTCGTCATCATAATATAAAATGAGTTGCCATGAAAGAAGATTTTATCTATATTGTCTATCCATACAGTATATCCAGCCACTGCTGGCATTTATTGTGTATTCAATAGCTTCATTCAATCTTTTGTATTGTTGTGTGAGAAGCTGAGGATACTCCTGAGCAGTATCAGGGGAAGCCTTGAGTGAATCTTATGTTTTTTTCATTACAGCTGGTTATGTGGTTCTTAATTATGTCTTTTGGTTTATTTTTTGTCTTTTTTTGTATAGATGGACCTGTTCCTCTGCCCAACATGCCAAATCAGATCATGAATCGCATGCAGGTTTCACAAGGTACACATGATATTTCCAGATTCAGATCATGTAGTGAGATTCAATATAAACAACATTTCATAATGCAGAAAACATTTTATGGTAAACTCACATTACAAAGCAAAAGAGGAGCAGTGTGATGAGCAAGAGTCATAAAAGAAATAAGAAAAAGGATAAAGGAAGTTGTGTGAAATACAGATGTGGAAGATGAACCAATAAAGAGGAACAGAAAAGATCAGTAGGATAAAAGAAGAAATACTGAGTGAAATTATCTAGAATTCTGAATAAAAAACAACAACTTTAAAAGCAGAACTTATTCCCACGCATCCACCTAAGATGACATAAAAAAAACAAGTACAGGGAAGAAACAAAGGTTTTTGCAATGCTAAGAGATGCTACCTGCTGCTACGTGCATTTGGTGAAGCAGAACTATACAGTAGGTCAACATCACTGAGAATTGAAACATGTAAAGCTTTTACTTGTACTGAAAGTTTATGTGGAGGACTGGGGGGGGGGGAAAGTGTAAACTCTCATCATTATCTTGGCATGATGTCATGCTTCTACTCCGTGTGTGTGTGTGTCTCCATTAATGGACATTGTGGTCCGCTCTTCTGTACAGGAATCAACCAGTTCAACCACATGGCTCTGCCCAACGCCCAGATATCCCAGACACCCATGGGAGCCCGAGCTGCTTCACCCATGAACCACCCACAGCAAGTGAACATGAGCTCCGTCCCAGCGGTGAGGAGGGCAGAGGGCAATCCACACATACACACACGCACACACACATACACACACACACACACACACACACACACACACACACACACAGAGACACACACATTCAGGCATATAAAGTACTGAGCTCACATCCAATTGTGGTCTGTTTCCATGTGTGTTAATAATGGCCTCACTAATTTGTGCAACTGATATTACATTTTTCAAGTGATATAAATACTTAAGAATTACAAAAACCCAGTAACATATTAGTGGTCTGGTGGACAGACTGTGATGGTTACATTGTTTTAACTGTTTCATACGTACCCTTGATAAGCCAAAAACGGTCAATAAAAAGCCATACTGGTGTGTTGATTAGGATCTTGTTGGGAAATATAGGCACATTGTGTTAATCAATCTTCAGATTAATTGTCTGATTAATGATTAAAAGATTATAAAAACTATATAGTTTGCATTGGCATGGGCCATTTTCACAGTACAAGTCAATAGATTATGTGTCAGATTCATTAATTAAATAAAAAAAGTTAATTATTGTAATCACAAATTAAATAAAGCTAAACTGTGCTGTCACTCAGAAATCCTGTTCTGCTTGGCCTGTCATTAGTTAGAAATGATTCAGAAAGATTCAGAGGAATAAAGTTGATTCCTTTTTCATTCATGTACATTCTTTTTTTTTCTGGAGGACATAGATTAGAAGAGACCAAACACGCAGGGCCCTAAAGAAAAGAAAGAAATCCCCATGAACCATTTGTTTTCCACTAAAACAAGAACTTATTGTTGACATACACACAAAAACAAACACTTTGTCGCAGCTCTCCACCCACTATCACACACACACACACACACAGACTTAAAATGCCTATTTCAGAGGAAAGAAACTCATCCTACACCGTCACTGTATTATTATTCTGCTGCCATTAATGTGATAAATCTTTTTGCTGTGGCTGATGTTTCTGGTTTGCTCAGTGGAAACTGTTACTATGCTTCACAGTAACATTTTCTTTTCCCTGCCTTGTAGATGGGCATGTCACCCTCCAGGATGCCCCAAGCCCAGGGTATGATGGCCGGTCACGGCGGCGGCAACATGGTGGGTCAGACGGCCAGCCAAGGACAGTTTGTGGCTCAAACTCAGTTCCCTCCAGGATCTGCTGCCGTCGCTGCAACGGGTGCCATGAATGTCACTGTGGGGCCCGGCATGGGCCAGCCACCCGCACAGGCTGCCGTCACCCAGGTGAGACATGAAGATGTAGTGAGCTTGGATGATACGATCCCTTTTTAGAACTAGAGTTCAATAAAGTTGTGCTAATTCCAACTAGCTGCTGGGGACCTAAACTCTACTTTAACCAATCATACGATGCACTAATTGGTCTTAAATTGTTCTCATACCAATCACAAGGTGCTCTGTAAACCCCAAATTCTGTGTGGTGTTTGTCTGTTTGACCTTATGACTGTATGTTTGTCTGCTTATCTTGTGTGTGTGTGTCTGTCTATGTGTGTGTGTGTGTGCGTGCGTGTGTCTGTGTGTGTTTTCGCCTTCCCTTTGTGTGTATCCTTCTCTCCAGCAGCAGCAGCAGCAGCAGCAGCAGCAGCAACAGCAGCAGAGCGCTAACCTCCCCATGAATGCACTTGGCCCCTCGCTGGGCCCTCAGCTAGCCTCCTCCCAAACCCCCTTGCACTCCACGCCTCCTCCTGCTGCCTCCTCCGCCTCCACGGCTGGGGGGGTCACTAACCTGCCGCACCCCCAGCCCTCCAGTCGCAGCTCCACCCCTACCCTCCCTGGCCCCGCCCCGGCCCAGGGTGCCACCCCGCCCTGCCCCACCCAGCCCCAAACCCAGGCGGAGCTCCCCGCGGCAGCGCAGACGCAGCCCCCACCTCAGCCCCCTACCACGCCGGTGAGACTGAGCCCCCTCCGCATGTCCTCCACTCTGACCACTCCTCCCCTTGTTAAACTCCCATCCCTCTGACTGCCATGTACCAACCCGTCCCATCCACATTCACCCCTATGTCTGATAACTACATCTTCACCACTGTTTCCATCACAACGGGAATGTTGCATCTCTTTTCAACTTAAGGGAGGAATGACATGAATATAGGAGGTGTTCATCTGTGTCGTAGCTTTCAACTCTGCATGCAAAAAAAAAGGCAGTGAAGCTGTTGCAAATACCTCACGTATCGTCTTTTCTCTCTCCGCTTCTGTCCTCCTCTTGTGTTTCAGCTGTCGGCTCAACCAGGGGCCAGTCTGGAAAACCGGGTGCCCACACCGGCCTCAGCCGCCAGCGCCGATCTGCCTGCCCAAGAGGTGAAAACAGAGGCACACCACGACCAACAGGACTTTGAGGCCGCTGGCGGCAAAACTGAGCCCAAGATGGAGGTGAGTTGAAAAGCTGTGAGATGTGTTCGAGTACACTTAAACTGATTCATCTGTTTATTCATTAATTCATGCTGCTTTGAACTCATTTGTGCATTCTCTCTCCGCTGAGTCATCCTCCCAACATTTTTAAATAAAATAAAGCCCGTGTAGCTTGAGTAGCTCAAGTTTGCATCTTCATTTTGAATCCATCCATGTATTTGATAGTGTTGGACTAACATGTTTGATATTAGTGTTCCTCGGTCATGATTCTGTTTATATTAAACAATGTAAACAACAATTAAAGTAAACAGTATAATTGTTACTTCTGGCTAGTAAGCTTAGTGTTCCTTAGCTGCCATTAGCACCAAACATTTCAGTAATTCTAAACAATCAGGACTCTTGTTGATTGAATGTAAAGTAGGCAGAGTTACAGCTGAACAAGTCTTGCTCTTTTCTAAAGACAGATTTTAGTATTTTGTTAACTTATGATGTGTTCAAGAGAACGAGAACACAATCTTCCCACCATGACTCAGAAGCACACAGAGCTAAATGAGAAGGAAAAACATTTTTCACCTTATGAGTCTTATTTAACGGGGAAAAAAAACCCACACCGTCATCCGACCCATCTGAGCGTTACGTACCAAAACACGACCACGGTATAATGAGTTTTTTGCTGTCTGTCTGTAGACTGAAGACGACTCTGGTTCGACTTTGGTGAAGAAGGAGGAGCCAGAGGAAAAGCCGGAGCCTATGGAAGTGGAGGAGAAAAAGCCGGAAATGAAGACAGAACCCAAAGAAGAGGAGGAGGGCGGAGCCAACAGCACGACCTCCTCATCTCCCTCTCAGTCACGGAGGAAAAGTGAGTCTGATGCCAAGGGATGAATGAAATCTGCGACTGACAGAAACAAGATCCGCTCAGTAAACAGAGACGATTTTCATCATCGCCAGTAATGTTAATACACCCGCGCTTTGCCAACTGTGACTTATGACTTATTTTGAGTTTCAGTAAAACTTACTATCAAAACATTATTAGTCTGGGACCCACTCTGAACAACATCCAGACTCTCGTAAGCCTTCTTCGATCGCTGGTAGAACATCCTCAATAAATCATGATAGTCAGTTAAAACTGATTTACAAGGAGCAACGTGTGTTGAAGTGAGAAGTAATCAAAACTCTCCTCCTCCTTGCACAAGCACGCAGCAAACACCATCATGTCGTTAGCATTAGTCAGACACTGAGATTACAGTCGTGTAACATGAGTGTCGGTGTTGACGAGTTGTTGTGTTTGTTGTTTGGCTATTTGATGATTAGAAACAGGTGACATAATCCAGATCTGAAAACGCAGAGTCTTTTTGAAGCCAGTTTTGAATTTTGTCATAAATACATTTGACAGATTCCAAGAGAAATGTGTAGCGTTTGATGGTGAACACAGAAAATGTTAAAAACTATAGAGAGAAGAGGCAGAAGATGTGTCACAGTAGTCTTTCCTTCAGTTTTTTCATGTATGGTGAACATTTGACCACTACTCTTACTGTATATGTATTAAAACTTGCTTTTTCCTTGTTCTTTTTCCAGTCTTTAAGCCAGAGGAGTTGCGCCAGGCTCTGATGCCAACTCTGGAGTCTCTCTACAGGCAGGATCCTGAGTCGCTGCCCTTCAGACAGCCAGTAGACCCCATGCTTCTGGGCATCCCGGTAGGCAGCACACATGCACACCTGATGTTTTCTCTTAAAAACAAAACCTTTGAATCGATATGTTGGCAAGTATTAGTAACGAGATGTTAAATGTTGATTATCATAATTCAGCGGCACCGTATCAGCAATTTAGTCTGCGACACTAACACCCTTATCTCTTTCCAGGACTACTTTGACATCGTTAAGAACCCAATCGACCTGTCCACAATAAAGCGTAAACTTGACACGGGCCAGTATCAAGAGCCCTGGCAATACGTCGACGACGTCTGGCTGATGTTCAACAACGCCTGGCTGTACAACCGCAAGACTTCCCGCGTCTACAAGTACTGCTCCAAGCTGGCCGAGGTGTTCGAGTCAGAGATCGACCCCGTCATGCAGGGCCTGGGTTACTGCTGCGGGAGGAAGGTGAGATGGAGCAGGCAGACAACTGGGAATTAGAAGATTAAAAAGCATAAATTACTGTTAGCTTTCAGATGAATAACTGTGTATTTTGGCTGCAAAGTTACTATGACACATCGCTAACTTCTGCTGACATTCAAGAAAAACAGTTTCACTCTTTTCTGGAAAGGAAGAATTTTTGTAATGATTGAAAAGTTTTGACCAACCTCATTTTTTTCTGCAGTACGAGTTCTCTCCTCAAACCCTCTGTTGCTATGGCAAGCAGCTCTGCACCATACCCACTGGAGGCACATACTACAGTTATCAGAACAGGTGTGTGTGTGTGTGTGTGTGTGTGTGTGTTTGTCGGTGTATATCTATTATGGGTTGCCGTGAACTCAACTGTTTGTCGGGTGTAAAATAATGCACCAGCTGGAATTTTGATCTCACTGAATCATCTCATACGAGTCACACATTTGCACGCATATAGTCGCTTATCAAGCTTTTTTGATGGGCTATAAATGCAGCCATTTGAAGTGTATTACCCATTCCCTGCAACCTGCGATTTGTTCCTCTGTAGCTCTACAGGGACCACAGTGATCCAGGCACTAGTGTCATCCTGACAGCTAAAGATTTAACAGCTCTGCCTCCCAGTCCTGGCACAACATTTGTTCACAGCCAGGTTCCAGCATGGCACATAAAGGGAAACACTCCAAAGACGTTAAACCCGACAGAGCGTCAGACGGTTAAAACAGCAAATGAGTTTGTTGGATTTATTTATTTTTTGTCACTCAGCATCCATCCAGAGTGAATTCAGTGTTGCTGCCCCCCCTCTCTTGTACGACAGATGAAAATATAACGCTTTGGTGAAGGCCACAAACAGCTTTCATCATTGCCTTTTCCTCTCTGTTGAAAGCCAGCAGACGACTGCTTGCACCATGTTCCCTTGCGCCCCCTCCTGCATGAACCGTGTAGCTGCAGCTATTTTCTCACACTTTGGGCACTTCGAAGAGCAGCGGCAGTAGTGATACAGCAGAGCCTGACAGACAGCGTGAGGCTCATGCAGTGCAGTCCATTTACACTCTCAATAGGAGCTCAGGGATTCCCTGTCTATTATAAAACATAAAAGGCAGCCACTGTTTTGTGCACAGTCGTATCAGGGATGGGAATCTTTGGGAATCTCAAGATTCAATTCTGATTCTTGGTGTTCAGTTCGATTCAGGATTGATTCTGGATTCAAAAGGGATTCTTGATTGGATGAATAGAAAAGGGGGCACTATTGTTAGTCTTACTCCAGTACAATGTGTTCCAAAGCATTCACTTCAATGTAATATGAAACATAACTGGCAGTTATTAACAGTCAGCAGCTTTTTTTTTTAATTTTAAATAGTTGACAGCATTAATAATTAATGAATTAATTAGAGGGGGGGATGCTCTGCCATGTTGTTATTGACATCACGTCTCCAGCAGCGGAGAGCAGCCTCTGTGCTGCACCGTTGACTCCAGGGGGAAAGCCGTCAGCGTCCACGCTGCTGAATCTTTGATGAAACACAACCGAGTTATTTTCTTCGCCTCACCAGAGTTGGTTTACGTTGTTTAAGCGCTGTATGTGTCGCGCAGTGGGTCTAGTTTGTCACGTAGGTAATGTTAATCTCTGGGTGACGGCATAGAAAGTATTCACAATATACTTCACGTTCGTCTTGCAAAGGTAATTATTGAGTCATTAAATTAAAAAAAAAGATAACTCCAGCATGTGTGCGCTGTAAACTCTCCAGGTGCTGCACTGCCCTCGCAGTTGAGTTTCACCTTTTTCTTTCTGTCAACATGTTATAAATTAACATTTAGAACATTTTATTATATTTTTTAAATCAATTCAGATTCTTAGATGATCAGAATTGTGATTCTTATGTGAATCAGTTTTTTTTTTTTTCACCAACCCATAAGTTGTCTTGTACACACGTAAACAAGTAACTTAATACTGAACATAACAATATTCCGCATTCGTGTAGTTCAGTGAAAAGGAACACACGGAGCTCCACTTAACTGTCTGTTTGATCAGCTGCATGTGTAGCGTTACATGTGCTGAACGTTGATCGTGTATCCCTGTAGGTACCATTTCTGTGAGAAGTGCTTCAATGAGATCCAGGGGGAGAGCGTGACGCTAGGAGACGATCCTGCACAGCCACAGACGTAAGTAAACCTGCTGTTGATAAATCCGGTACATAAAGTTTTTGAACAGCAAAGGCAAACGTCCCTCTCACTTAATCTCCATTAAGTCTGCTTGAAAACAGACACTTATAGACATTTAGTGTGTTGCTTAAGAACATTAGAAGGGTTTTCTCTACTTTTCGCAGTATTGGACTTTAATTGTTTGGCCTATACAATGTCAGAAAATGGCAAAAACGTCAGAAAATAGTTATTAACATAAATAAAAAGTTTGCAAATTATTACTTGAATGAGTAATCAATTGTCAGAATCACAATGCTTTTTATGAATTTGTTATTGAAGCGCTACAGAACAACAGTCCACATGCTCACACATTCACCTTCAAGGCAATCTATTGTGTAAATTGTCTTCAAGGCTCCCACACAGACTTAACCAGCAATGACAAGCACACAGAGCCCAGGTCTGAAGATAGAAAGAAAGCATCTGTGTGTGTTTTTTTTTTATTTTTTTAGATTTGGATTGTTTTCTGTCTTTGTGTCTTTATTTTTCTCATTACCTCACTCCTTTCTCTCATCTCCCCTTTGTTTCCCCCGACACTTCAGAATGATATCGAAAGACCAGTTTGAAAGGAAGAAGAACGACGTACTCGACCCTGAACCGTAAGTAGACACAAACCCCGCTCCCGTTCAAGCGAGACAGCCTAACACTGACTGAGATACATGGCCTTTCTGTTTCTAATTATTTTACTGCTTTTCCTACTTATGTGTTCAGGATCACATCTTTTAAAGTTCTTTTTCTGCCACCCACATCTGGCTTTGTTTTTGTGCTTTTGGTGCACAGTCCGCATATTTTCTCTCTGGAGTTCTCAGATCAATCACTTGGTTTTCAGTGAAGCCCCAGGGCAACTCAGCAGCGCCACCTGCTGAGTGGAACTCTATGTTAAAACTCTGTCCAATGAGTTTTTACCATCAGAGAACACAGGCCCTGACTACTTTGACATACAGTGAATGCCTTTCATACTGTCATAAAGAAGTGGGAAAAAAAAAATGCTCGATTTACTTTTTAAACCTCCTACAAAGGCGCACTTACATCGGCTGGTTTGCAAGTGCGTAACGACCGGAGGAACATGAAGTGGAATGAAGATGTTTGTGTCGTTTGCTGCCTCAGCAGTTAAAGATATCAACATTCATACAAACAAGCACAACTCGGACCGTTTTGAGAACAGGGACAGTATTTGATGTTGCCAAGTCACCTAGGTCAGAGGATACAGGAGATAGACGATGCAGTAGAAGTGGCAAACCAAAAGGGATCTGTGACTTTTTAATATGTTTAAAATGTGTCTTTTAGTCTCATGTACATGTTTGCTTTCCTTCAGGTTCGTTGAATGTAAAGATTGTGGACGAAAGATGCATCAGATATGCGTCTTACACTACGAGGTCATTTGGCCATCCGGGTAAGAAGTTAACCCCTACTTTTCCTAGCTTGACGAATAATTTAATTGGTGAATACGCATAATTGAATATGCATATCATATTAATGTGTAACTTTTCTGTCTCCCTTTCCAGATTCATCTGTGACAACTGTTTGAAGAAGAGCGGAAAAACACGGAAGGAAAACAAGTTTTCTGCAAAACGTTCGTACTCTTCTCTCTGTTCATACACTTTTAAATCTCAGGTCCTTGAATCAGCTCTCACGATTGTGTTTCATACTGTGTTCAAAATTTTGTCTCAAGAGCATTGAATAATATGAACCACCTCCATCTGCATGTGGGCTGCATATGTCTCTCCCAGTGGCTTTCCTGCAGTGATGGCCTTGTGTGTGTTTTTTTTTTGTTGTTTGCCTTGTGGTTTCACTGGCATTCTTCTCTGGTGTTTGTTGCCCTGTGACCTTTATGACATGTGGCGCTAACAGATTCGAGCTCTCTCTGTCTCACGAGAAACTCTCCGCTTTCGTCAAAATCACCAGATCTAGCGGTTTTCTCTTTCTTTTTTTCTTGCTTCGATTGAAGGCTACTGTGGGTTGTTTGAGACCTAATGTAACCCCCCTGCTTTTCTTTTATCCTGGAAAGTTCACAGAATTAACAGTTTTCTAAAATGTCTCCTGTGTGTTTGTGCTCACTGTAGGGCTGCAGTCAACACGTTTGGGAATGTACATAGAGGATCGTGTGAATAAATACTTGAAGAGACAGAACCACCCGGAGGCTGGAGAGGTGTTTGTGCGAGTGGTGGCGAGCTCCGACAAAACGGTGGAGGTCAAACCAGGCATGAAAGCCAGGTGAGAGCGTCACCGAGGACAGGAGGACTTAAAGACAATATTTATAATGACCTTTTGATCAAATGTTTTTTTCATCTAAGACCAAAGCAACCAAGCAACCAGATAGCCAACCATTGAGACGGGGAGGCCATAATATTATAGATGTGTTCTACCTGTCTCGCCCTCTTTGACTTGTAAATGTATGTGCACAGCTTGTTCTGAGCTTATTTTTATTGTCTCAGCCTTACGAAGCTGAACGCCCTCTATGAAGCTTTTATATCCACTCAGAATGATTGTAGGACCTACATGTTTAACAAGATGGTGTGCACACCCTCCCTGAGTACCTCAGAGGGGTGTTGAGCGTTCTTGTCGCGTTCATCACACAAGATCAAAGTCTGCGATGCTCCTCATCCCAGGGGAGGAGGCCCCTTAGAGAAGAACCTGTTATCTTCAGGTTGACCGATTCAAGGTTGTTTGCTTTTTATTGACTCGAGGACACTTGACTTGAATAGTCCCATTATGCTCTTTGACTGTCGCTAAAGGCAGCGACACATAGGCAGCTTCTCCTGGCTGGTCTTGTTTCCTGGAAGTCAATGAAATAGGGTAAAAATGCTTTTTAAAACTAGTTTTATATACTGTATTATACACCCACGGAACATTTTCTCTTAGATTTTTAAGATAATTTTGTGGTAGCATACTCCTTGTCCAAATACAGTAAGGGAAACTATTACGTATAATCTTCAACTTTGCACAGTCCACAACTGTGTTGAGAGTTAAACGTGTGCAGTGGTCAGGTTTCATATCCAGGATTTAATAGGCCAGTAATTACAAGCAAAACAGTAAAGAGTATTTTGGGATTCAGAGCAGATCCTCCCAACATGTGGCACTAAGTCTGAATATGATATTAATGTTGTAGTTTCCCCATTAGAGTTAGAGATCACCATTATGCTGTTGACACATTTTTAATATTTGTTTTCTCTTTTATGACGACAGGTTCGTGGACACGGGTGAAATGCCTGAGACCTTTCCCTACAGAACCAAAGCACTTTTCGCCTTTGAGGAGATTGACGGTGTAGATGTGTGCTTCTTTGGCATGCATGTGCAGGAGTACGGCTCAGAGTGCCCATTCCCCAACACTAGGTCTGTACCTCTATTAATAACTTCATGATAATAACTAATTATCGTGTGTAGCACTTTAGCTGTTTTTTTTTTTAATGGGTGAAACTGACCTTATTCCCTCTCTCTACCTTTGCAGACGGGTCTACATATCATACCTTGACAGTATTCACTTCTTCAAACCTCGGACTTTACGAACAGCAGTGTACCACGAGATCCTCATTGGCTATCTAGAATATGTCAAGAAACTCGGGTAAGCCGACTATTACAACACGGGGGAATAGTCTCGGCACAGAACTTTGTAATGGTTTTCAACTCTACACCATTTCTCTGGTGTGACTTTCGGTGTACGTGTATGTCTGCAGGTATGCCCAGGGCCACATCTGGGCGTGTCCGCCCAGCGAAGGGGACGACTACATCTTCCACTGCCATCCTCCTGACCAGAAGATCCCCAAGCCAAAGAGGCTGCAGGAGTGGTACAGGAAGATGCTAGACAAGGCCTTTGCAGAGAGGATCTTGCATGACTACAAGGTAAAGGAAAATTTTCTCCATTTCTGGATGAATGGTTTGATATTCAGAACAAAAAATGGAAAAATTACATACAGAATGTTGATTAATTTGTAAAGGGAGATGTTTTTTGCTTTCCTCTTAGGACATCTTTAAACAGGCAACAGAGGACCGTCTGACCAGCGCCAATGAGCTGCCCTACTTTGAAGGCGACTTCTGGCCCAACGTGCTGGAGGAGAGCATCAAGGAGCTGGAACAGGAGGAGGAGGAAAGGAAGAAAGAGGAGAACACGGCTGCCTCTGAAACTCCTGAGGTAAAAACCTTTGTGCCTGTTTGATAACGTGGTATTTGAGTCAATTTAATTATTTAATATTGTTGTGTAATCCTCAAATAAACAAGTTTTTTTTTTTAATGTCTGCCATTGCATTACACCCTCAGGGTACGCCAAGTGACAGTAAAAATGCTAAGAAGAAGAACAACAAGAAGACCAATAAAAACAAGAGCAGCGTGAGCCGAGCCAATAAGAAGAAGCCTGGGATGCCGAATGTAGCTAATGATCTGTCCCAGAAGCTTTATGCCACCATGGAGAAGCACAAAGAGGTCAGACTTGTTTTGTTTTTATAAAGTTTTTTTGTTAACAGGCATTTAATGAATGTGTGTGTGTGTGTGTGTGTGTGTGTGTGTGTGTGTGTGTGTGTTAAATGGAGGATAATGGGCAATAGTTTCAAGTATAGCAACATTTCTCCTAAAACAACAAATTTTGAAAAAGAAAATGATCACAAAGATTCTACAAAATCAAGTTGAACAGTATTATTTCATATTTAAGCCCCTAGTTGAGTAAATGATACATCCTGCACTACTTCTGGTGTTTTAGAAAGTACACCGTTGAATCCGTTTGCACATTCGTTTCTCTAATTATTTCTGTGTTTCTTTCTTGGTCTGCTGAAGGTGTTCTTTGTGATCCACCTCCACTCGGCTCCAATGGTCAACACCCTGCCACCCATCATCGACCCTGACCCCATGCTCTCCTGTGACCTGATGGATGGACGTGACGCCTTCCTGACTCTGGCCAGGGATAAACACTGGGAGTTCAGCTCCCTCAGGAGGTGCAAGTGGAGCACCATGTGCATGCTGGTCGAGCTGCACAACCAGGGACAAGATCGCTTCGTCTACACTTGTAACGAGTGTAAGCACCATGTGGAGACACGCTGGCACTGCACAGTGTGCGAGGTGAGTTACTACTATTGTACTGTGTTGTGTTTTGAAACTGGACTTAAAAAAAATAATTGTAAGTGGAAATCTGTCAGTGTTTAAATTGTTGTTTGGAATTTTATTGATGAACTTTTGATAAATCTATTTATCAGACTTGGTTCGACACGTGTTAATCATTGTGTCCCTGTCGTTCTCCCTTTTATTAGGACTTTGATCTTTGCATCAACTGTTACAACACGAAGGGCCACGAGCACCAGATGGTCAAATGGGGCCTCGGCCTGGACGACGACAACAACAGCCAGAGTGGGGAAGCCTCCAAGAGCCCACAGGAGAGCCGGCGCTTAAGTATCCAACGCTGCATCCAGTCCCTGGTCCACGCTTGTCAGTGTCGCAATGCCAACTGCTCTCTGCCGTCCTGCCAGAAGATGAAGCGAGTGGTACAGCACACCAAGGGCTGCAAACGCAAAACCAACGGTGGTTGCCCTGTATGCAAGCAACTTATTGCTTTATGCTGTTACCATGCAAAGCACTGTCAGGAGAACAAGTGTCCCGTCCCATTCTGCCTGAACATCAAGCACAAGCTACGCCAGCAGCAGCTGCAGCACAGGCTCCAACAGGCTCAGCTGATGAGGAGAAGAATGGCTACCATGCAAGGCAGAACCATGCCGCTACCGTCCCCACCGGCTTCAGCTGCCCCCAGCACTCCCAATTCCCATGCCCAGCCCAACACTCCCCAGACGCCTCAGCAGCCGCTCTCCAACCAGCCACAGACCCCCAACTCAGCAGGCGTCATGTCCCCGACTTTTCCCAATGCCCCTCGCAATGGCCAGCCTCAAGCAGCGGTGTCCCAAGGCAAGCCTGGGCCCCAGGCCTCCCCTCTACACCAGCAGCAGTCCCCTCTTCCCCAGCCACCCCAGCAACTTCAGCAGCTACCGCAGCAGCCTCCTCCTGCTGCTGTCAAGATGGCACGGCACATCGAGATGATGGCACAGGCCCAGCAGAACCAGCAGAACTACCGGGTCAACATGAATGGCTTGCCCATGAACCCCCAGCAGCCACAGCCGCGCATGACCGGACCAATGCAGCCACCCATGCAGATGGTGCCAGGGCCACGGGGACCACAGGTCTTGCAACCTGGTATGGCCCCAGGACAGTGGCCTGGAGCTGCAGGGCCAATGCAGGCAGCTCAGACTCAACAACCAGGCCTCGTCCCAGGCCAGACCTCACAGCAGGCCATGACCATGCAGCGAGCCATGATGCCCCCGGGGCAGCAACCTCAGCCGGCCCAGAGGATGCTGATACCACAGCAGCCTGGTGCGCGTCCACAGACACCACAGAGACCTGGTGCTATAGCACCCAACGCCCTCCAGGACCTTCTGCGTACCCTCAAGTCTCCCAGCTCGCCCCAGCAGCAGCAGCAAGTCCTCAACATCCTCAAATCAAACCCTCAGCTAATGGCTGCTTTTATCAAACAGCGAACGGCCAAGTACCATGCCAACCAGCCACAACAGCAGCAGCAGGCAGGTCAGCAACAGCCACCTGGTATGCAAACAATGCAGGCCATGGCCATGCCAGGAGGGGCGGTGCAGAGGCCGGGGATGCCCCCTCAACAGCCCCAGCAGCCTCCTGCTCAGGGCATGGCCGCATTAGGGGCTCAAGGGCAGCTGATGAACGCAGCACACAACCCCAACCAACAGATCCAGGAGCTCTACCGTCGGCAGCTCTTAAGACAACAACAGCAGCAGCAACAGCAGCAGCAACAACAGGGAGTGATGCCTCAGGGCCACCCAGGCCAGTTCCCTGCTCAGGCGCAGGGTACAGCAGCTTCGTACTCCCAGCTCCGCATGCAGCAACAGCAGCAGCAGATAGCCATGCAGGCACCCATGGCTCAGATGGCCCAGCCTGGCATGGGGATGGACTCAACCCAGAACTTACTTCACCAACGAATGCTACAACAGCAACAGCAGCAACTTCCCCAGCAGCAGCAGCAGGCCGTCCTCAAGCAGCAAATGGGCTCTCCTGCCCAGCCCAGCCCCATGAGCCCCCAGACCCACCTGCTGGCCGGCCAGCCCCAGGGTGGAGCCCACCTCCCTGGCCAGCCTGCACTAGCCAACACCCTCAGCAACCAGGTCCGTTCCCCCGCACCAGTTCAGTCCCCTTGTCCACCCTCGCAGCAGCCACAGCAGACGCCACATTCCAGTCCCTCACCGCAGGTCCAGAACCAGCCACAGCCCTCGCCGCAGCACCCACCTCCACCCCACTCGGGTTCCCCCCACCACTTGGGGACACCAGAACAGAGCGCCATGCTGCCGCAGCTTAATACGCCCAACAGAGGGGGGCTGAACAGTGACTTGGGGATGGTGGGAGATGCTACAGGAGACACTCTGGAGAAGTTTGTGGAGGGATTGTAGCATTTCTGCTGGGAACTAAAGAACACAATCTCTCTCCCAGGGACCCATCCTCCCACACCTCTTCCAAGTTCCCCCCAGACTCTTTATCCCGTTAGAGGGCTTTGTTTGTTCTTTCTAAGGCTGAGAAAGTTTTTTTTGTACTGACATGTAAAAAGTTTCAACTGTTGTAAAAAGAAAAAAAAATTTGGTCAAGGGGAAAAAAAAAAAAAATAAGTCAACACTTCTAGGGAATGTAATTGTTTCCTAAACCCGAGTAATGGGTGTTTCTTCCTTAAGATGTTGAGGGATTTGCAAGTTGCTTCTTAAATGAAATTTAAATCAAAAAGAATATATTTTTTGGTTGAGACCAAATGTGCTCAATACTCAATTTATTTTTGGTTTGTTTTGGTATGGTTTCATGCCTTTCTCGTTTCTTTTTTTTAAAGAAAATGTACAATTGCATTATATTATTCATATCTTTTTATTTTGTACCTTTGAAAAAAAAAAACAAAGCATTTTTTTTGTGTTTAAACTGTAAAATAATTTGTCTGGGAATTGGGCCAGGTTTTTGTTCTCTTATCAAGCTGTCATTCCTGGCAATTGTAATCATACGTTGTACCATTACTCCAAGACGATGCGTTCAGGGACAGAGACGGCTCCCTTCCTCTTTGTGTGTATGAAGAGCACTCAGTTGTATTAAAATAGGAAACGGACTGCAGCAGGTTGTGTATACACGGGCATGTATGCAGGCGCACATGAAGACACTGACACAAACCCTCACAGTCACTAAAAGAAACACACGGACTGCAACCTACATCTCAGTGGCCTGGAATTTGGAAAAAATCTGTCTTGCAGGTGTAGAAAATTGTTGCTTTGACATTAAAAAAAAAAAGAATTTGTCATACTTTTTTGTCATACAGATGTTGTAAAGTGTAAAGAGAATGTGAGAAAAAGACCAGCCCCCTAAGCTGAGGTGGAATGATCACCGGTTGGGCCACATCTCGGATGACGCCCCATCCTCTAAATTTTACACTAAGCTGTGTGTGCGATCTAGGGATGAAGGGCACATTGGAGATTCCCCCTGAGGAAAACTAAATGTTATCAACGCTCATTCCTCTCTCACAAAAACTTGAATTAGGGGGGATTTACTTTTTCTCCTATTGTAAATCAAGTTATTAAGCAAAATACTATAAATATAAGGAAGAAAGAAAGAAATCACTGTATAAACTGGTAAAAGACTCATTTCTTACTTATATACCATATTGTTAAATAAACTGTGTGCAACAGAAGAATTCTAGTACTCTGTTGACTAAATAATGATGCATCACTCCTCCTGTTGGTTTGTGTTTGTTTGAGCTCAACAGTGTTTTATCTTCCAGTCAGCGGATGGACAAATTAGCGATGGTGTTCAGAGAGATGTCCATCGGGATTGAAGCTCTGTGTCTGCACATATCCTCACTGAAATATCATTTATTTCTAGATTTCTTTTTAGATTACCACTTAAAGTAACAGTATTCTCTCCCTGAAATTCTGCAAATTGAAAACAAAGGTGTGTTTGGAAGTTTTAGATCAAAATGAATGTTTGCATGTTGAATAGTTTTGCAGGATGGGGTTGAGGGTAAATATCAAATCTGTTCCCACAACTTTATTTGATGGAGTTCATCCACTTCCATCAATAATAAACGATTTTCAAAAAAAACCCTTTCAATCTTCGGTGTAAGGCAAATCTTGCTGATTCCGCTTATGGCCCAGCACAGTGAGTTCTAATTATTCACTGTACTTGCAGTCTAATTGACACTCAATTTACAATAATGATAAGTTTTTCAGCACCTGTAAGTGCCTGATGTATTTGTTTCAGTATTTTGCAGTGTGCAGGTATTTCATGTGTGAGCAAGAAGTTAATCAGAATAAAGAGAAAATAGCACAGATGAGATACAAGGTGTAAACAGAATTTTGTGCTTTGCACTCATTGTCAACATAGTAAAATCAGAATATAAGGACTAGGCTGAAGTGGTCTAAGTTATTTTATTGGATGTTACAGTCCAAACAAGATAAAGATGCTTTTTTTAGGTCCTCCCAGTTTCTGTACATGATGTGATGATCTGACAGACTGCTTAAAGTTTTTGGTTTTGTTTTTTTTTTTGGCAGTTTCTGTGTAAGACAGTCTTATTTCTCAGAGTAACAACAGATTGGATTCTCTTTCAGCTGGACAGAGGACCCAATAATTGACAAACTCTGAATCTAAAGGTACATGAGAAAATATAGAATAATTTGGATAGATATGCATTGTATATAAAAATTACAGGTGTCTACGATATAAACTTATAGTCTTGTTTTTCACTTTTTGGGTATTATATCAGGTAATGTAACAAATATAGAGTCACAAAGGCTTATAAATACTGTATAATGTGTTTTTTTAAGATTTTATTTATCATAACCCATTCCATTTCACAGTCCAAATGTTAAACATTGTGAATTGAAATTATAATCAAGTCTTCTGACAGGGAATACAAAATAGAAGGACAATAACAATAATACAAAAATACACTAAAATACATTAAAATAAAGGCTATTCTATATGTTTCGAAAAATGTAATTATAATCGTACATAAAGTCTTTTTGTGATTTTAGAAAGTACGAAAAATATGTGAAATCATGAAGGAAAAGAAAATATATATTTTTAAAACGTTTTACAAACGTAAAAGATGTTAAAACATGTTTTGTTCTATAAATACAAGAAACGCTGCTGGTCCGCGCCAGCGCGATACTGTCACGTGACCCCTTTCACGGTCACATGACCGGAAGTTAAAACTGAAGCGGTTGAATGAGTAATTTTGAAATGAAAACAAACCCGAGATCTTCTGTCCGCTTTATTTACCGTATAATTAATAAATACATGTGATTAAAAAAAAACATTAGACAGAGTTACATATGATGAAGCGGAAATGCTGAAGATGAAGAGCAAATTCATCAAACCCGGGTGAGAATAAAGTGTTAGCATGATGAGCTAACTGCTTCCTGTCCACTGACGTTAACGTTAGGTATAATATTTCCACCACAAACTTTTGCTTTCAGACTCTTTCTGTAGAGCATTTGCCTGAGACTCGGTCTCGTATTAAATTATAATATAGCTGTCTGCTTTGTGTTTTGCAGTAGCAGTGCAACACTTAAGTCTGTCATCTTTCTAAGGTTTAATGTTAGTTATTGAGAAAATAGTTGGATGAAACTGTTCATATTTCCGCTGCGAGCTCCTGTAGCTCCCTGAAACAAACTGCAGACACTAACTGGTCCAACCCGTTTGCTCCTTTGCAGGGTGTTACAACAGGGGACATGCTGGCATGACCTTTTAAAGTGAGAAACAGCTGATTATCATGGATGACTCGGACGAGGATTTTGTAGACCTCAGCTCAAAGCCACTGAAACGAGTCTGCAAGAAACCCAGACAGCCAAGGAAAGCAGGACATCCGCCCTCCAGTCAGGCAAGTGATGGAGGCAAGAGGAGAAGAAATAACAGAAGAGATGATGGCTCTGGGTCCAAGTGTGTTGCAGCTGTTGGTGGGACGCAGCCTGTTTGTACTGAAGCAGAGCAGCTTGTGGTCAGTGGAGGGGGGGATGCTGGGCCATCTGTTTCAGTTGCTTCTGCAGCAGCAGTTCCGAGAGCTGAGAGACGTCTGGCAGCGAAAGACGTAGTGCTCAACAGAATGCAACAGTTCAGGAGAGCCAGTCCTCAGAGGATGCTGCACAGGGACAGGAGCCAGTCGACAGAGAGGGAGAACAACCGTGATCCTGCTTCTCCACAGACAGAAAAACGAGGTGAGATGACATGATGTGCTTCACAAAGATTTGCAGATGCAGCAGGGATAAAAATGTGGTGTCTTTCCCTGATTTTCATTACGTTTAGCTAAAATAATATGACTGTTTTTCTCTGTGTCTCATTGGGTTTATTCCTGGGCTTTAATCTTGTTTGAGCTTCGGCTTGAATGCACCATAATTTTACATGCAGGACATGAAACAAACTATTACTCACAGTTGTCATGGTAGTATATACCTATGAGAATTTTATGGAATATAGATCTTTTGTTCCTGGGCCACAGTATACAGTAGAGCTAGAAAATGTTGAGAAAATGAAATATTTACACCAGTAAATCTCTTAACTGTATCTGTATCTGCCATCTCCTCCCCTCTGTGCCCAGATACACCGGAATCCTCCAGCTCAGGCCTCTGTTCGAAGCCCCTGGACAGTGACGAGGCTCTGGCCCTGCAGCTGCAGCAGGAGCTGGACAGGGAGGCAGCGGAGGCCCAGACAGTGGACCTGGAGGATGGAGGCCTCTTCTTCTGTCAGATCTGTCACAAAAACCTGACACATATGACACCTGAGGGGCGCACGCAGCACCTCAACAGGTCTGAACATTTATATTTACACTGTAGGCATCAGACTGAATCTCTGATCCAGAGTGACTGTCAACAGGGAAATGAGATTACACATCTTGACTGAAAACAGCAAGGCTTCCTAACGAATGGCACAGATTCAATGTTTACGCAGACTGCTGGTAAATCCTCTTAGTTGCCACTATTAAAGGAAGATAAGAGAAATTATCCAGGCCTTGTCAGGGAGAGGCAAGGCAAGCAATTGATGATGGATAGAGTGTAGTGAAATGTATCTAAAATAATAAAGCTGTCCTGAAAAGTCACAGAAGATTACCCACAAACAGAAGCTCCAAAAAGTTCAGTCCTCAACATCCCTTGTTTACATCAAGTGCTATGCAGCATGTGGTTTGTCTGAAATAATCCCTCTTCGCAGGTGTTTGGATGCAAGTGAACTCCACGTCCCAGCTCCTCCTCCGCCTCCCGGTGTCCCCGACTGTCCCATCTGCGGCAAGAAATTCAAGTCCCAAAGGAGTCGCTCCTCCCACCTGAAGCGCTGCTCCTCAGACATGGGTGTCTCTCCGGCTGTCCTGCTGCAGGCTCTGCAGAGACAGACTGAAGAGAGCCAGAGCACCGCCGCTGCTAACACACTGTGAGTCGGCTTCAGCACCTCTATCAGTCAGGTCACAGCGCAGGAGAATAATACACTGATCAGCCATAACATTTAATACTCCTGCTCACCCTGTAGACTTTCAAACAGATGGTTATAATTGCTTAAATGTTGCATTTAAAAGTAAGAGCTGTTACTCAGGAAAAGAAATTACATCCAGAGGAAATGGGAAAAGCACCAAAATTAACTTTCTCTAATTACCTGGCTCTAAAGAATCAATAATGTCAGTCAAACTGATTAACAGAAAGCTCTTGTTAGACTGAAACCAGTCATGTTTCTTTGGATGCTGATCTTGGGGACAGCTTGTCCATCAGCTAAATTACCTCACTTAGTTATTGTAATCTAAAAACATGTACTCCTAGCCACCATTTAGATGTCTTTCCAGTCTTTGTATGCTGGGTCTGTGTTAACGTTGGTCACCCAGACGTGCACCTACATGTCGATATATAGACTTATGGTTCTCATGTTTGCATTTGTCTCGTTCAGCGCACAGACTGGAGGCACAAAAAGGAAAGGTCCGTCCAAGCCAGGCCTCCCAGCAAGTAAGAAGCCCAGGAAGAAGACTGAACCCCTGGACGAAGACACCATGGTGGCCCTGGCTTTGTCGTCCTCCCTGGTGGAGCAGGAGAGAGAGTCACATATAGAGACCGCTGCCTCTCATGCCTCCATGACTCCCATGTTGAGGTGGAGGCCAGACACAGGTACAGTAACATCACTTCATTGTCTGTGTTTGTCAAGACAGAAAAGTTTTACGATAAAAGCATTAACATGACAGGGAGTGTTGTATCACAGAGTATAACTGAAGTATGTGACTGCTTTTATATAAAATCTTTAGTAAATGTAATAAATATGTTGTAGAAACTGTGAAACTTTTTTCTCGTATCACCTGGTAACCAGAATGTTTACATGTCTAGTGAATGGCTTATAGGGAGAGGGGACACTGCTTTTCAGCTGCACAACCAGGTTCACACCTCTGTTACAATAAGTATCTGTACAACTGTAGTGTACCTGTGCAAGATACTGAATCGCTACCATTTAACAAGTTTTGGCACCAAAATGTTGATTCGTTAAGGAATCAATTTCTCATGTGTCTATGACAGGCTGGGTTTTACATTTGGTGTTTATGATGTGGGCGTTGAGAAAACATAAACTGTAACAAATATGTTGTATTTAATTTGGGAAACTCCCTGGAGGCAGTTTTCATGCCTTCAGGAATTCATGTTATCTTTGTCATCCTGGAACAAATATTTAAAGGTACAGTCTGTGTGTTGTGTGTCTGTATGTGTTTAAGTGTGTGCTCCAGGGCCTCCAGTGCATCCATTACTGTCTTTTGGACATTTAACAGCACTAACATTTGGCACAAACTGGGGAATCTTTGGTTTTAGACAACAGTGGTGTTATTTTCAGTGTAGTACCTGAAGTTATAGATGAGATGATTTAAAGAATGTACTTCAAATACTCAAGTTCTGTGCAGGTTTACGGGCCTTCAGATGCAAAAAGTATGCAATCCTACCCCTCTTCTCTTCTTGGAGCAGGTAAGGGGCATGGGAAGAGGAAAAAGGGCGCCGTCCCCCGTCCTCCTCCGCTCCTCCTTGTTCAGGATGCTGAGGCGGCCCTGACGAGGCTGCAGGAACGCATTTCTGCTCTCCTCCTACGCAGTCGGGCTCCATCTCCCCCCACCCCAACCCGCTGCCCCAGCAGCCTGCCCGGATGGAGTGGTGCTGCCCCCCTCTGGCAGAAGAGTGCACTGCTGAACCAAGACTCCACTGGTTTGTCTGATTTCTATGTCCCAGAGCTCAGGGAGTTCATCACGCCTAGGGAATTGGCAACGGTGAGAGAGACCAACGGCATGTTTGCATAATGTGTCATGTTATGTCTGTCATGTTGCCAGCTGCTGGTGAATTTAGTATATGTACTAAAATGCTTACTGTAAAGCAAACCTGTCTTGTTCAGTAACTACAAAAACTGGGGTAGTAAAAAACATAAATGCATTACGATGCATAGAAGTGAGGCTGGAGTTAAGTTAAGTTAGTTACAATCTGTTATACTTAAAATGAAACAAGAATGTGTGCTGTCATGATATATACTCACCTGCTTTTCTCTCTCACCCTCCACTTCTAGACTGATGTAGCCTCCTCCAGCACTAGCCATAAACCTGATACATCTCTCCAACCTGTGAGTGAAGGAACTCCCGTCACAAAAACTCGACCTTCCATCATGCCCTCAACCTCCCAGACAGCCTCCTACTCTCCAGCTTCCTCCACCCCGGGGACAAGGCAGATCCCGATGGGCGGCGAGGCCCTCCGAGACCTGATGGAGCTGGCTGAAGATGGCATGACGCTCACCCAGTGCGGCTACGCTGCTCCAGGCTCTGCGAAAGGTAACACACAGTACCACAGACTGTGTTCGAAAATATATATATAAGTAAAAGAACACCTTTAATAACAAAGTCTGATCATCATAATGGTGAATACATTTCCTGAATACTTTATGAGTAATGTATATTATACTCTGATTGGTTATTTTACTACTTTTCATGAAAGTTTTGACCTTTTGTTGTTGTTGTTCCTATATATAAACTGCTTGCCCCAAAATTTGTTGTCTGTAGTCTCCCAGGAGAACAGTAGATCAGGTTTCAAATAATTTTGTGTGTGTTCCACAAAAAAAAAAAAAGTGCATACAGTATTTATTTGTATATACAGAACATCTGGGACTCATTGTAGCTGTTATTTAGTGTTTATTTTGAATATTTAAAAAGGGGTTAAAATCAGAAAATTATTATTAATTATTATCAAAGCATTGTCTAAGCTGAACTTGTCAAAAGGGAAAGTGTCAAACACAAAAATGTTTGGATGCATGAGGGACATAAAATCTGGGTGAAAATCAGTTTAATCAGCCTCTATTAAAATAATCTGTGTTTTACCTTCTTCACACACTACTCCAAAAAGAAACACATTCCCTAAAGTTCAGTTTTGAATTACATATGTGCTATATATACTGCTACCTGTTTGAGCAACTTGCCAACTCACACACCTTAGTAGAAACTTAACTGGTCGTGCATTCTGGCTCTGATCGTCCGTGTCCCCACAGACAAGAGCACCAAGCTGTCCACAAACCTCCAGCTGAGTGGTTTCGTCCTGGAGGAGGAAGAAGAGCATGCTGACCTCTGTGTGAGCGGCTTCCTACCAGAAACTTTGCACGCACACGCAGAGGAAACCCGCCGCCAAGCAAGAAGGACGACTGAGAGCGCGGGCGGGCACCAATCAGTAAGACCACTCGTAATCACATAAAATCAGAACTCTGAACATTTTCAGGCTGAACATCAATATTTCTTGTCTGTGCTGTTATCTTTTTGTTCTTCAGTGCTCTGAAACACAGTGTTTCCTGTTGGTGTTTCCTCTGTAGGTGGCGCTGTCCAGACTAGCATCAGAGCTGAGCAGCATGGTGAACAACCCTCAGCTCAGTGATGTGCAGCTCCAGGTGGACAGTGGAGAAGTCTACTTTGCCCATTCCTTCATGGTGTATGCTCGCTGCCCCCTGCTGGCAGAGATGGTAAAAGTTATTGCTGCATTGTTAGCACTTTTGCTAATATAAGAGCAAGGACAGATATTATATTCTATGTTTTTCTGTTTTCATTGTTTCCTTTTTAAATAGACCATAGAGGACTGTTAGAGTTAATAATGTTTTGTTAGTGAGTGAATGTAGTGTTAATGTAATTGAAATATTGAAAAAATCTTTAACTGTCACAACACTGGACATGTAATGGCCAAAAGTTTCAGCTCCTCTTACTCCTGGAGGCTTCCCAGTGGATGTCAGGTCCATCATCTTCATCTTTAACATCTTTGATTAGAAATGTACAGAACTGTACAACACAGTCCCCTTTCATGCTTGTCATCTGTATATCTGCTCTCTTTTCAACTTTTTATTTACTCCACTCCTCTGCGCCGCTCTCAGGTGCATGAAAGTGGTTTTGGGGTGAAGGAGGAAGGCATGCCTGCAGCACAGAGGGTGTTGATGAGTGACGTACCGGGACAGGCGGTGTTGGCTCTGCTTCAGTACCTTTACACCGCTCAATACTCCATCCCAGCATCACTGCAGCCTCATGTAGTGGAGCTGGCATCCAGGTCAGTGTGGAGTTCAAACACCTTGTGATTCATACACTTTTTAGTGTAGTGAGTTATGAATGAGCAACTTAAACCAAACAAAGAAGTTTGTCTGCGGATGCCGTGAATTTCAAACGTTTTTATTGTCATGTATTCAGTTAAAGGTGAAGTGTGTAGAATTTAGAGGCATCTAGTGGAATGAACGTCAGAAATGCAATATTATATTCAGAAGTATGTTTTAATCAGTGTTTAATCACCTGAAACTAAGAATTGTTGTGTTTTCGTTACCTTAGAATGAACCCTTTACATCTAAATAGGGAACGGGTCCCCTTGCACGGAGCCCGCCATGTTGCACCGCCATGTTTCTACAGTAGCCCAGAGCAGACAAACCAAACACTTGCTCTAGAGAGGGCCTTTTGTGTTTTTCACAAGTTTTGTAATTGTAAATTGGAAAAAAAATCAAAACTCCTTTACTCATCTGTATCCAGTGACTTACTTTTTTACTTACTTTTTATTCTGTATTCTATTTTGTTCTTTTTGATGAAATAATTAAATTCAAGTGATATATATGAACATGTCCTAAAATCCTACATCGTTCAACCGTCATAAAGATTGAAAACAGTTTTGTCACAACTCCTCTCGCCTCTCTTGCACGTTTTTAAGGTTTGATTTGCAGGAGCTGCAGCAGCTTTGTGAGCTTCAGCGAGCCGAGGCAGACTACACAAGCCAGGAGGAGCATCTTAACAAATCCCAAACGGATCTGGCCTTCATGGAGCTCCTCCACTCCATGTGGAACGAAGAGGATGATGATGATGATGACGACGAGCGGACACATGCGGACGGAGGAAGAGATGAAGAGAGAGGTCTAGAACAATGTCAAGCCGCTGACGTCATATCAGGCGACGGAGAGTTTCAAGAAGAACAGGTGAACGAAGAGGAGATGGAGGAGATTTATGAGTTTGCTGCCACGCAGAGAAAGAGGGAGGAGGAGGAAGAAAGCGTGGAAGAAAAAGTAGACGAGGAAGAAGATGGAGAAGTGTTCACAAAACTGACAGAACCCAAAAGAAGCTCAAGAGGATTCAGTGAAAAAAGCTCGCAGCCGAACTCCAGCCTAGATCGCAGCTACAACCGCCTCTTCTCAGACTCTTGGGGGGTCTACAAAGAAGGAGACGACCCCTCCTCCTTACATCCTACCTCTCCACCACCAAAAACACACACCTTCCAATCACAGCAACACCAATCCCCTCATAAACCCTTTTCTGAATATTCTGGCAGAACTTTGCTTCAGTCCTCAGCAAGTGTAGTCAATGATCTTTCCCTCAGCCCTCCACCCAGTACATCCAACCTGCCTATCCCAGGTCTGTCTCCTGGGATAGTGGCTGACGGTGGTGGAGATGCTGTTGAACTGGAAGAATGTCTGCCTTTGAAACAGGAAAGCCTAGGTCCTCATAGTATTTGTGTACCCCTTTCTCCTGATTCCCCCCAGAAAAAGAAGACACCAGAGCTGGTAGTTTTGTCTGACTCAAGTGACGAGATGGAGGTAGTAGATGTTGCTGTTCTTAGCTCGCGCAGTCCTTCTCCACCTTATCCCAGTGCTCTCCAGACCCTGCAGAGCTTTACCCACATCAAACCCCAGATGATCCCAAAATCTAAAGAGCCCAGTAGTTTGCATTTTAGTCCCAATGATCCATCTTCAGTCACGGTTCCGAGTCGACCAGGTTCCGGTTGTGACCAGAGTGTGGTAGACTGTTCTCCAGAAGTTTCCTGGCTGGTCCCATCCACACCAGTCCAGCCTCGAAGAAGCACCACAACCAGCTCCACTCAAACCAGAAGCAGCATGTGCAGGACACGGCTGTTCCCTAAAGGTGAAGCTTCATCACCCTCGTCCTCTGTTTTCTCTTCCCCTGCTTTACCGTTTAATAACAGATCGCCGACCTCCAACAATCCAACCGGAGATTCAGCCCATGTTGGCCCAGCAGATGACAGTGTCTCCAAGCAGGACAGGACGGTGCCCAGCAGCTCCAGTTTGGATTTCAACTTTTGTCCTAAAAGAACCAGTAGCTGCATTACGAGTGAGGACAGAGAAGTGGACTCTCCTGTTTTTAAAGAACCTCAGGTCTCACATCTCTCAAGCTCGACCCTCCCCTGTCTCCTTCAAGCTTCCTCAAAGCAGCATAACTCTCTTCACCTCCAGCCGCAGCCTTACAGCAGCACACCCCTGCATACAGACCTCCACCAGCCCCCTGTCTCTCTTGGCGCTTCTCCGCTCCACATTGAGCCTGATAAGCAAAGGCCAACAAGTAAAGAAAGGGATAGGGCGCCCTCTGAAAGCCCAGAGAAGACAGAATTAGGGAGCTTTCATCTCTCCCCCTTGTCCGACCCTTCAGACCCACCCTCTTCTTCCTCTCAAAGAGGTCTTCAGAGTTCACGGAGACGCAGTAAATCCTCTAGTCAGAGTCAACGTTCTGTCGAGTCTAGCAGTCACAACGGCACGGGATCTGAGCTGAGGAGTGGAATAAGAAATAAAGAGGAAGGAAGAGAGACAGAGCATGAAAGTAAAGGCACAGATGATAAAGGAGAGCAGGAAGAAGCAAAAGGAGAAAGTGGAGAGGCAGAAGCTGCAGAGTCCAGTTTCCAGCAGAGCTTCATGGCCATGGACGAGCCCCCGATAGCGTTCAACGACTCATGGGGCTTCAATGCCTGCGTTGACTTGGCGGAAAATCCGGGCTGCTTCAGTCTGAGGCTGGAGGACAGCGGAGCATCTAGCCTACAGGAGCACAGCTCAGAAAAAGCCAAGTCTAGTCATCATGTCTCGTTGAACGGCCAGGGAGGTGTGACTGCCTCCGCTCCATCCAAAGCCCTCAGTTCACAACCACCTACCAGTGAACAGGCTCATACAGGCCCCTCCTTCACCCCCTCACCACCTGATCCCACAACCCATACCACACCAGAGATCATTAACAGCCTCCTGGACTCAAAAATATGGGACAGCTGGGAGGAGGAGGAGGTTCTTCCTCTTTCTCAGAGGGTGAACCCCTCTGCCTCACTCAAAACCCCATGTAAGTAGTCTTACTCTAAACACAACACCAAGAGTCGTCGTCTTTTTTTTAAACCAAATCATCCAGACATGGCTTTGTGAAAGATTGGTAATTATTTCCACATCTTAAAGCATTAAGGAATTAAACAGTAACTGTTTAAATAGAGTCACATTTCATGATGTATCCTTGAAATGTATCCTATGAAATCTTTCAGCTTTCTAAATCTCTCTCTAGACTCATTTTTCACAAATGTTTGACAAGTATGTGGTGAGAATACTATTGTTCGAAAGACAGATTTTTCACTGACAGCAGTCTCAGTAAACCATAATTCAGTGCAGCCCCAAGATGTGGTGTTTTGAGTAAGCAGTGTAGCTGCAGTTTACACTTTCGTTCATACAGTGCTGCTTGGAAGTTTGTAAACCCTTTAGAATTTGCTTTATTTCTGAATAAATATGACCTAAAATATGATCAGATTCCCATTCAAGTCCTAAAACTAGATAAATAGACATCACTTAAACAAATGAGACAAAAACCCTACACTCGTTTGTTTATTTATTGAGGAAAATTATCCAATGTTACATATTTGTGCATGGCAAAAGCATGAGAACCTCTAGGATTATCAATTCATTTTAAGGGGAAAGTAGAGTTGGGTGTTTCAGTGGGATGACAATCAAGTCTGGGAGGCCCTGCCATATTTAAAGAAGAGAAATCTGGATCTTCACTATCAAAGTCTGAGCTTCACAACACAGGTTTGTGGAAGTGTGTCATGGCTAAAACAAAGGATATTTCTGAGGACCTTAGACGAAGAGTTCCTGATGCTAACCAGGCTGGAAAGGTTTACAAAACCATTTCTAATGAGTTTGGACTCCACCAGAGGGGTGTACCAGAAAGCGAGAAATAGTGGGTTAGCGAGGTATGTTGCTAGGTAGGTATGCTCTCCGTTATAATGATCTGTTCCTCCTGACTGAAGTAGGCGACACGCGATCTGCCCATTTTGTGCGGAAAAAGAGTCAAATGACGCGCCAAACGCCCCTTTTATGGGGACGCGCACAGAGCCCAAAGCAGAAAGCCTGAGTTAACAAAGAAAGTTCATAACCACCCTTATGATACCACTTATCTCTGATCGCGAGTTTAGGGTTTGTCGAGCCAGCTCACATAAAGAAAGCCTGGGTATGTTGAACTTGCTTCGTAGTACACTCCTCAGTTGAGTGTCAGGCAGATTGTGTACAAACTGAAAACATCCAACACCATTGTTACCCTCCCCAGGAGAGGTCGAACAACAAAGATCACACCAAGAGCAAGGCATGTAATACTCCGGGAAGCCACAAGGGACCCCAGGGTAACGTCTAGGAAACTAAAAGGTCTCTCTTGCAGTGGCTGCAGTCGATGTTAATGACTCCACCATCAGGAGAACATTGAACATCAATGGTGTGCATGGCAGAGTTGCAAGGAAAAAAGCCACTTCTCTCCAAAAAGAACATTGCTGCCGTCTATAGTTTGCTCAAGACCATGTGAATAAGCCAGGTGATGAGCAAACACTGCATTCCAGCATAAGAACCTTATCCTATCTGTGAAACATGGTGGTGGCAGTATCATGGTTTGGGCCTACTTTGCTGCCTCTGAACCAGGACAGCTTGCAATCATTGAAGGAGCTATGAGTTCTGAGTTGTACCAGCCAATTCTACAGGAAAATGTCACGGTATCCGTCTGAGAACTGAAGCTCAACAGAAAGTGGGTCATGCAGTAAGACAACCACCCTAAACACACAAGTCACTCCACCAAAGAATAGTTAGAGCAGAAGAAGGTTAATGTTTTGGAACGACCGAGTCAAAGTCCTGACCTTAATCCTATAGAAATGCTGTGGAAGGACCTGAAGCGGGCAGTTAATGCAAAGAAGCCCACCAACATCCCTGAGTTGAGACTGTTCTGTTCGGAGGAATGGTCTAAAATTCCTTCAAGCCGATGTGCAGGGCTGATAAACAGTTACCGGAAACGTTTAGTTGAAGTTATTGTTGCAAAAAGGGGGTCACACCAGTTACTGAAAGCAAGGGTTCATATATTTTTGCCTCACACAAATATGTAAGATTAGATCATTTTCCTCAATAAATAAATTAATATGTTTTTGTTTTTTTCTTAGTCTCATTTGTTTAATTGGGTTCCCTTTATCTAGTTTTAGGACTTGTATAAATATCTGATCTCATTTTAGGTCATATTTATGCAGAAATAGAGCAAACTCTAAAGGGTGCACAAACTTTCAAGCAGCACTGTATGCTAGTTAGCTCAGTAGTTTTATTTATTTTCCATATTCCATTATTTTCCATATACCCACCTTTCTTTCAAAACAACTAGTTCATGTGTCTTATCTGGCGGTGCTCTAAACTTAGCTTGTTGGGATAAGTAGCAAATGACTAACTGCAGTAGATGAGGCAAGCTGAAGGAAAGCAAATACTCCATGAAAGAAGATATTTACTCAGTAAACTGTATTAATCTTAACGCCATTATTTACTGAACATCATGTTAATGATACTGTATCTGAGTGTAAGAGAGTAGATGTGTTGTTTTGTGAAGTACTTTTGGATTGTATTTTTTTTTTGTTTGTTTTTGTTTAATAAGTATCTAAGTCATTTAATTTCATTGCACATATTTGTATTTATTAAGCTTAGGTGCAGAAATCAGTGGCAGTCCATAAGAATCTCTACCTGTTTGTGTCTCTGTAGTATCGTTGCACAATAAAAGGCGTCGCTCTGTGGTGCCCATCACTCCCATGCCCCACTACTCTGACATGGATACACCGGAGCTCAAGAACAAACTGAACAGGTCAGTCAGTTCACTCTCATCCCCGTCTTCACATTAAAGAAAGGGTAAAGCAGGGCCACATGTTTGTTTGTTTTTTCTTCTAATTAAGGCTATTAACTGAGGAGCCTATCCGATAACTTCTCCCGGTGTCACTGTCAGCTTAGTCTGTCTGGCTCTGCTCTCTGTCTTAGGCTGTTTTCCTCCCATCCATCTATTTGTTCTTCTGTCCATCATAAATGCCACTGACTTTCTCCTCTGCACAGGTTTGGTGTCCGACCTTTACCCAAACGCCAGATGATCCTCAAACTGAAGGAGATCCACCAGTACACCCACCAGCTGGTCAGCTCTGACTCTGAGGATGAGGCACCCTCTGTAGGGCGCACTGCCCAGATAATAAAGCCCCCGTCAACTAGTTTAGCGGCCGCTGGCAGCAGGCTGGTCTCCTGCGCCCAGAGGGTGAAGTTTAAAGAGCCCACTGCCGTTTCTCCTGTGAAACTCAATAGAGAGGAGGAGGCAGAGCCGCTGTCCGCCTCACAGGGCTCCAACACCTCCTCAACTGCTGCCAGCGAAGAATCTGAAAGGTACAGTGTGTGTTCAAGTGTGAATCAACTTACTTTCAAGATGTCATACTCGAAATGAGGCAACTTAATCCTTCAATAATTTATATTTTTGACCTCTTGGGGGCAGCAAAGCAAGCTCTGAACACTTCACTAGCATATTATCACCCTATAAAGTTTTTATGGAAAAAGTGTTAGCAAACAGTCGCCCATTAGATATTTCGTAGAAATGGAGCAACAGAATCAAAACAATGAGCTGAAAGATGCTAAAACACTCTGTAGAGCTGAGGGGAAGGGGAGTGACACCTTTCTCATTATATATTGTAATTTCATCCATTGTTAATATAACATTATTGATTGGAGCAGCATTAAAATTTTGTTCGATAGAAAGAGAGTCCTTAGGTTTACCAGACCATCTGACCTGTGGTGCTTCAATACTAAAAGGGACACGGGGGAGAAAAATATCTAACGTTCATGAGTTTATTTCTTTCTATGAAGCATTCAGTCATGTTTAGGAAAGTGTTTGTATTTTGTGTCACATTTATGGTCAAAAGAAGAACTTTTGGAGCGGAAAGAGCTCTACAGGATTTGATTTGGTGAATGATTTCATTTCATGGTTTCATAAGCCGCTTAAAAATGTCTTTCCCTTTCATTGGTATGTTTATTTAACCACTCCCCCCCCCCCTCTCTCTCTTTCAGCAGGTCAAACCCAGAGATATGTCTTTCCTCTGATGGCGACTCAGACAGCGACGGTGGCATCTCAGCGTCCCAGTCAGCCACACGCCTCCAGGATCGCCTCCGAGCAGTGCGCTCCTTCATCCTGTCTGACTCAGGACTTTACAGCCAGATCCTCCAGTACCAGCCTCTGGTCCTGTCCCAGCTCCAGCAGCAACTGAAAGCAGCAGGGATCTGCCTGGGAGCCGCCAAACTGGTGGACTACCTGGACTCCCAGTGCATCACCTTCACCACGGCCAAACCGGGTCACACCGCACCCAGCCGCAGGCGGGGCAAGAAGACAGGCAAGGGGGCAAAGGCAGCGGGGTGAAAGTGGAGCAAACAGGAAATGAGGTGTCTATGCTGCTCTTTAAAACTGTGACTGTAAGGTTTAAGTAGAAACTGTGAGATGTAGCATGTTTTATTAAGGTACTTGGGACATTTGTCTGAAAATAACTTAAGGCAGAGAAGAAGAAAATTAAATTATGAAGTATTTTAAAAAGAATATGACAACCAGCACTCAGCTGATTCCTCAAGAGTTGACTTCACTGGTGAAAAGAGATTTTACCGCTTTGTTTGAAATGTTCAATGTTACATAAAATGTTTCATCAGGACAGTTTTTGTATTTTAAGTATTGTGTTTGTGAAAATAAAAAAAATGGTAAATGTTGCTAAAGCATAATGGTTCCTCTGATTAAAAGGCTATAACAGTGAAGCCACTTTCAATGTATAAAATAGATTCTACAAACCGTCTGTCATCCTCTGTGTGTGATGGTTTAAAAAAACAAACAAACATCTTTAGCATGTATTTACAACCCAGCTCAAGTGCTGTCACCATCATGCATCGGAGTAATACCAAATGTGTTTCAATCAAGTCACGATTTTATAGAAAAACTGTTTTCAGTTGGCCCGGGACAAAAATATGGTCTAAATACAAAGAAATTCCATCACAAGAAATTTTTTGAAAAACATTTTACTTTTTTGCTCGTCAATAGATTTATATCCAAAGATGAGACAATGAGTACATACAGCTGAGCTGAGCACACTTGAGAAAGGAGGCAGGTTCTTAAACAAGAAAAATCTCACAACTTCTATCCGATACGTCGTTTAAGTAGAGACTGACGGGTCCTTCGCAGCAGCACATCAGGTCAGCACTGTCAAGAGTTCACAGTCAGGTTGCTGTTGCATCGGGGCGGGTTTGCATTGTGCACCCAGTTTTCTCTACAGCAGCGTGAAGCACGGGGCATCAAATCAGATTCCAAATTATGTACGACCCTTCGCACCGCAGATCCTGGAGACTGGCTCGGCTCCTCTCTACCCCTGTGATGCCTTCACTGATGGAGCATCGACACGGGGCTTCCTGTCCCGGCTCAAAGCCTCGCACAGTCATGACAGGTTGGCAATGTTGGCGAGGAAGCGCTGAGCCCACCACTCCTCCAGGTCTATGGGCACAAAGTCTGTGGAAACAAGGACAAGAACAGAGGGTGGAGAGTTACAGAATGTGTAGACGTTCATTTCTATACGTAGTCGCTGAATAATTTACTTTTTACAAATTTTGTGTTGAATCTTGTCAAAGAAGTACAGATGTCATGTTCGCTTTCCTTTTACATGCAGGAATTTCAAACATGTGGGTTGGGGGGCAAAGATTAGGAATATACTTGGCACTATAACAGCCCAAAGATGCTCTTTGAAATGAGTACTACAGTAATATAAAACTTATATTTAGAGCCTGCAGCCACCAGCAGCTCTGTGAGACTGTAGGCATGACAATGACAACACTAATATGCTGATGTTAAGCAAACCATCTTAGTTTAGACATGTTAATATTTGCTAATTAGTACTATTCACAAAGTATGGCTGAAGCTGATGGGAATGTCATAAGTTTGGCAGATATTCGGTTATAAACCAAAGTACAAACAGTACTGAGCAGCAAATCAAGGCTGAAACTCACTAGATTTTAGCTGCTCCACTACTCATATTGCTTTTAACTACTGCTCATAAGAACTGAGCGCCTCAGATCCTTTAATGAAATATATATTGGAAAAATAATTTGATTCCTGAGTGAATCCGACTTGAGCAGCTGCCTCATGACTTTTCAGGGCAGCGAGCCACAGGATGAACCAGAGCAGACAGGTGTGTACAAGCTACAATCAGCAGTCGCGTCTGGTTTATCTGGAACAGCCAGTTTCCTCACACACCAAATAAGAGTTAAAAATTAAAGCAGACTATACAACAGTTGCCCTCTGGCTGCAGATAAAGCTGAGCCAAAAGACACTCAGCATGTAATTCCTGCGGAGAGATGAGAGCGGCCTTTCAGCTTTCCTTTGGCGTTAACAGTAGCCAACTAGTTATAAAAACAAGGCAAGGTTCAAATTTCAGGGGTTTACAGTGCAGGAAGAAAGTTATCTTAAGATGTAATAAAACAGTGTAGCAAGATTAGATGAAGGATTTTAGCTCAACAGACTGGATGCTGATGCATGTGCACATACACACACACAAAAACATGCAGGTGAACAAATGAGAACTGGTCAAAAACATTGCTGACTGTGTCAAAGTGGAGAGAGGAGACGCAGGTGCTTACTCTTCATCGCAGCACTGGGGGTCTTCTCAGTGTACTGAACGGGCCCCTGCCTGCCAGTCGATGATTCCCCAACGTCCCCGTTCCCCAGCTTCTGCTCCACCTCCTGCCATGCTACATGCAAACCAAAACACAAATGACAATAAATGAATACTTGGTCGACAGGAACCTGATTTATATTTTGCAGGAGTATAAAATACAACCTTAGAATGATATTTTATCTTAAAAATATTTCCAAGACATGTTTAAAACCACCTCCACCATTTTGAGGGTATATGACTAGATCTGCATAGCACAGTGCATTTGTAAGGTAAAATGAAGATATCATTTATTGTAAGCACTACCATGTACGTAAAGCAGTGTGTCACCCTTGTAAGAGGGCTGGACTGGCCTGTTGGGTGCATTTATCAGCTGTGGGTTAAGGTTTCTCACTTCAACCCCTGATAAGTCTCAAGGTTTTGGCTCCGTGGAAGAGTTCTCAGCTCTTCTTGAGCACACTAACCTTCAGCCACACACTACTTATTAACAGTTTGTACAGCTTGCATGACTTAAGCTAACTTGAGGATGGCACACATGAAGAACAAATAACATAGTTGTAAGTAGGCATGGGGGTGAATATCTAAACATTTTGAGGATGTCCGGAGATGATATTGTTTTTTGTTATAGTGAATATTTTCCCCTGGAAAGATACTCGTCAGGTTTTCTATCTGAAAGCAATTCGACGGACTGTGACGGAGGTTTTTCTTTTGGTGAAAGCGGTGAAGAAGACTGTGGCTTTCCCCAGATGAACTTTATAGTCACAAAAGGACACCACAGACCAAGTGTTAACTGGCAGTAGTCCAACAGTAACACAGATAACTAGTGCGAGCTGATTCAGCTCTACAAGTCATTCATTTCCATCAGGGCATGAAGTATTGGTAAGGCATGCTGGGTAAACTTAGGATTTTTAATAATTGTTAGGTTTTCTATCATAAGTAACAAACTCCCTGTGGACAGTTTTCAGAATTCCTGAACCATGTTTGTAACTTTGAGTTAATATGTGGCTGCAGTTTCAACACGAATAAAACCTGTGTTACCAGTTTGTTTAAAGATCCCCTTCAGACATGTATGAGGACGTATAAAAATACTCTGTTTGGAACATTCATGTGTGTCTGATATGGTGTTTCTGCACAAAAAAAGTATAATTACCACTTTAAAATCCTTCAACTTACATCTACTTCTCCCTCGTTAAAAATAGAGAATCTATGAATATGCAAATATATTTAAATTTAAAAGTTTAACATCTGGACATAAAATGTTTCCTCCTTCACTGTAAAGTTCATTCTCAGTGTTTGTGCACTGGAGGCTTCCAGTTTCCACATCACACTTGTTTAAAGTGAATATTGGACTAGGATTGGCTCCAAACTAGTTGTGATGTCACAAATCCTGCTTGTAGGCCCCGCCCTTAAAATCTGATTTTCTATGAGCTCAGAGAAACTTTCTCCCTTCAGCAGATGAATGTGAAAACAGTTTTCTAGTGTCAAACTCTGCACAAACATCATTCTGCACAGTGAAACTAAAACATCCAACTGAAGGAACAAGAAGAAAAAAATATTTTTGAGTGGAAGGGGACTTTAAAATCTGCAGCACAGCACAGCACTGCAACACTTCATATAAAGCTGCACAAACACTTGCAAACCAAGGAATGAGTACGAAACAGGACTTGACTACTAATTAATGATACATAACAAACAAATATAGTGTATAGTGGAGGAGTTACTTGAAAACAGACTATTAACTACAGTACTGGTAAATATACAGAATTTTGTGTCATTATTACGTGTTACCAGTTCTGATTGTTTCTGGTAGAAAATATTGTAAATCATTACTTTTGTTTTGTTGTACATAAACAACAATTGCTGATATACCAAAATACAACTGCTGAAATTTTTAAAATGGAAAGCACACTTTCAGGCATCCTTTGCTTAGCACTTTTTTTGTTAAGCATTGCAGAAAGCAAAGAGAGAAAGCATAATATTATCTTCTAACTGCAATGTCCCAGTTAAGATCCTCATGACCTAGTGACCTTGAGCAAGCTCTCCAATCTGTACCAGTGTCAGGATTGACCCTGGAGGTCAGACCTTGCACTACAACCCACATCTACCCATCTATTAATCTACAGACCCTCACCTTCAAACACAAATCTGACGTTCTCCTCATGTGCAGGAGTAAATCCCTCTGCTGGGCTGTCGGGCTTCTGTGTGGAAGTGTTGTGGTAGCGCTTCCCGTTGAGACGGTTGAACACAATCTTTGGGGGTGGAGAGCTGGAGAGATCAGACACAGAGTTAATAACAGAATGTCAGCTTGAAGGAGGCTGGGGCAGTCAGCATCACAACAAAACATGAGTCAAAACTCTAGATGGCAAGAATGTTGGAGGTTGCCAGATAACTTCATGGTTGACTGACAAGCATGTAAATTTACTCAACACCATGTAGCAATGCTTGAAGCCAAAGGTCTTTAGCTTTTAGAGAAATTCAGCATGACGGTTGACTTGGCAGACCCTCAGGAGATAACTGAGGGTCTGCTTACAGTCTTCATCAGCAGATGGGGTTTACAGAAATGTATTTTTATACACCAAGACATTGCTGTGTTTGTGATTTGTTTGGTCTGTGCTTAAGTGAAGTGAATGTTACTTTCTGTGTCCCAGAATGCCTTTCAGCAGCTCCCAGGAAAAAGCATAAATGTATTTCAATAGTAAGACCATAGAAGTTTGTAACAGGGGAGAAAAAGCAAGGCTTGCAACCTTTATTTAAAATGCAACATAGCTTATCATTGCAATGCATTCTGGTCAATTGAGGCTTGCTGTTGCTGTATAAATTACCGATTATCTCTGCTTGTTTTACTATAATTTTCTCCTTGTATAAATATTAAATGTTGATGCAGATATAAAGTCTATCCAAACTAAAACTAAAACCCAATTTTTAACTTCACTGCTGTAGTTTTAATTAGCTGTTATTGCACTGGAACTTAATTCAGTTGCCAGTTGTTGTTCTTGTTGAAATGGTTTTAAAGAAGTGCGCCTAATAAACTAGCAACAGAGTGTATCGTTAAGCGGTTTTGGTATTTCCGAGCAGCACCTGAAGGGAGCACGAGATTCCTGCTGCTTTCAAAGCCAGAACCGGACAGGTGCGTGAGATCCAAATAACGGATTGGCTTCATAGACTATAAACGCGAGGTCAAAGGTAAACAGGGCTACCGGTTAGAGAACCACAGTTATCGACGGTATAACGAGCCGGGCTGAGGCTGCGGGGAAAGTTCTGTCCGATAATGGAAGCAGTTAACCGACCTAAAAGTCACACCTACTACATGTTACATGATCGCGACGCACGTGTGGAGTATTTTGGGCCCTCGCTGCTCAAGTAAATCGCACACATACCGCTACAAACCATACGACAGAGGAGGACAAAGTGCAGCTACTTACTTAGATGTGAGCCAAGATGTCGGCTTGAGCTTCAAGTCGCTGAATTTGCTCTCGATCTGTTGTGTGGGACCTTAGAGACAAAATTAAAAGTTAGAGTTTTCATGCTGCACCTTCTACATGCTCCTCTTGTAAACAATGAGCCGATTTCATTGATGCAATAACACAAAATCTTTCCACTTCGTGATCCCAAAGTCTGATGTTACATTGCATCATGCTTTAGATAACATCCACTCACCTGTCCTCCGTTGTGTAACAAGTTTGCTGGGACCTCTGGTGATTGTGTACATCATGTGGGCGCCAGTAACCTGAAGAAATTCAAGTAGTGTCTATGCTTAAAAACCTGTCTTGTTTATTATCAGGTGAAACATTGGCTGTCAACTCTGCAACTTCCCGTCCTCTGCCCGCTCCTCCTCACGCAGCCACAATGGGGGGTGGAGGGGGAACCGCAACGTGGTTTATTTTGTTGCTCAAGTCAGCTGCTCCAGAGTCGGCCTGAAGCCTGCAGGAGCCTCGCTTTGACTTGTTGCCCGCTGTGTATTAATACACACCCTGCTGCTCCTCTCAACCAGCAGGTGTTCACTTTAGCGCCGTCCGCTGCTCTTGCCAGAGGTGGTGTGTAGGTCATCCAAGGAGAAAGCGGCTCCTTACGCCGGGGGTCAGTCAGTCAGTCAGTCAGAGGAGGGAGGAGGGGGGGGACACTGTGGTTCCTGAAGGCCGAGGACAGTGATACTCCGGGCGGACACTCTGGCCTGTATGCTCCCGCTGATGCTCCGGTACTGACTGCAACTGCGCTGCTCTCTGACAGAATACAAGGACACTGCACACTGTGTTTCCATCAGGACAGAAAGCGGTCATGCTGGTCCAGCGTCAAGCAAGCCGGAACTAACTGAGCGGCATCCGGTCAGAATTTTCAAAATAATGTGGACACAAATCCTATGTGATGCTCTTTATTTTGGATTTAAAACATACCCCTATTTTGGAGGAAATGCTAACTGAAATGACCACTTAGCACCAATATAAGTTATTTGCTCAACAAATTTATGCTACCTTATCACCAAAGCCGGAAAACGCAATTTCATGTCATCATGAACTGAACAGTGTAAATGTAAACTGATTGTGTTCTTGTAAATTATTTTGATGACTTTAGCTTTATAAATGGGAGAGAATAATTTGATTGTTTTAAATGGGAAGCTTCTGCAATATCATCCTTGTCTTAGATTAGATGGACTTTTCAAGGCAACAGACATCACATCCTCACAAGCTGTCTAGCACAATGCTAGTGAATCATTTAATACAATTCTCAGGAACCATATAATGCCATTAAGAACTGTTATAAATTCTGTGATTGCAGTCACATTGCACATGAAATAGGAGGGTAGCATCTTCTTTAAATGGGATGGGGAATGTTTACTGTTCAATATAAATATGTTGCATTGTTTTAAGTTTCTGCTTTCACTCCAAAAGTTTTGTTTGTCATACTAAATATTTCAATAAATGTGTTTTCACCATTAATTTTGATTTATTCTGTAGATCACAATTACAAACAAAACACAGTGAGGTTATCCACAGTAGCTGGGAGACTGTTTCTGGAATAAACCTACTGCTGTTGAATTCTTTCATGATATACAGTAATAATATAATTTTCATGATTTTAGCATCAACATAATTCCATTCATTTTCATAGTATTAGGTTTGCAGCAGAAATATCAGGTACAGATATCGCAAAACATGGGTGAATACTATCAATGCTATCTGCATGGTGGTTACCTCAGGATACACCTGATGGGTGTAAACATGTTTTGGGCTAATGTGTAGTGGAACCATTGCCAATAAGAAAATATGTACTTATTTATAAGGTGTGGTTATTATTTAACCCTGCACAATGGCAAACCATAATTTTGTGTCTATTTCTCAATAAATTTCTCATGTTGAATTTAAGCTATTTCTGAATATTTCTTCAGGATTTTACCTACAATCTCTTACATTTTTGTGGCATTTATTTTGAAGTTAAAGTCTTTCCATTTCCGCTCTCGATGTTTCTGTTTACCTTTGGGCAACCCCCCTCAGTGACGTCACTGCACGCCCCTCAAATGGGGTTTTGGAGGAGGAGCGGCAGGCTCACCTTTCACCTATTAAACCACACGCGCAGATTGAGTCTATTTAGAGTAATTAAGAAAAACTGAAATAAAAGTGACCTTTTCTGCAGAGTTTGTAGATTTGCTTATAACCAAATTACCTATTAATTGATAACAAAGAAGGCATGACTAACATTTTACAATTTATCACACTAAAAACATGGTGCTGAACAGGTTCTTTGGCTTGTAATCAGGGGAACCGTTTATGGTGCTATATAGCTCCTATCTTTAAGGGTGCTGTATAGCACTTTTGCCAAATGGTGCTACATATAATCATTAGCGGTGTCATATAGCACTATATTGCTTCAACAAAAATGGTACTAAATAGTACCCAAAAGTGGTTCTATGTCTTGTAATCATAGGGGAACGTTTTTTGGTGCTATATAGCACCTTTGTCAAATGGTGCTACAAAGAACCATTAGAGGTACCATATCGATGGCCAAAGTGCAAAACCTCTTATCTGCAGAATTTTCTGATTGGCGGATTTCACTTTGGTTGATGAGAACAAGGAAGGCTGCTCATATTCAGTCTGTCTGCAAGATAATCCTGCCGTTCATTGTGACGGAAAAGTCACCTGCCAAAAACCTCCTATCAGGTTCGCTTGGGAACATGTTGAGGCACAAAACCATCTGCATCAGCACCAGACCGAGCTGAATTCTGACCCTAGTACACCACAATGTAGTAACTATTAAATTTACTACACTGGCCCATCTTTTTACCTGAAAACAAACTTAATTTTTTTTGAATTTAATTTTAATTATTAACTTAATTTAGAGCATTGTTTTGTGCAAAAGCTCCTATCTGCAAAATGATCCAGGAAAAGTGGAGAAAAACCTCCTATTTGCACTTTGTGAGGCACTAATACCTAGTCAGTCTTGTTAACACATAATATATTATGTATTGAGTATCCTCAACAAATACCAAATGTTGTTACTCAAAAACTGGGTAAAATGAAAAGAGCATCCGATTTTTCCGACAACTTGACAATATGTGTACAAGGTGGGTGTTAATCAAGAGATGGGTAAAGTTGGTAAGATTGGGTGTTAGTCGAAAAATGGGAAAAGTGAGTAAGGGGGGGGGGGGGGGGGGGGGGTATTACTCGAAAAATGGGTAAAATGAAAAGAGCATCTGATTTTCCAGAAAGCTTTATAAAATGAATATGGAGTGGGTGTTAATCGAGAAATGGGTACAATTAGTAAGATTGGGTTTTGGTCGAAAAAATGGGTAAAATGAGTCAGGGCTGGGGGTTACCCGAAAAATGGCCGAAAAAGGGGCGAAAATGAAAAGAGTGTCGGATCCTTCCGAAAACCTGATGAAATGAATACGGGATGGGTGTTCATGGAGAAATGAGTAAAATTGGTAAGATTGGCGGTTAGCCTAAAAATGGGTAAAACGAGTAAGGGCTGGGGGTTATCCAAAAAATTGCCAAACAAGGGGGAAAGTTAAAAGAGTGTCAGATCTTCCTGAAAACATGATAAAATGCATACGGGATGGCTGTTCATGGAGAAATGGAAAAAACTGGTAAGATTGGGGGTCGGCCGAAAAATGGGTAAAAGGAGTAAGGGCCAGGGGTTACCCGAAAAATGGCCGAAAAAGGGCAAGAATGGAAAGAGTGTCAGATCTTCCCAAAAACCCGATAGGATAGAGTGTTAATGGAGAAACAGGTAAAATTAGTAAGATTGGGTGTCGGCCGAAAAATGGGTAAAACAAGCAAGGGCCGGGGGTTACCCGAAAAATGGCCGAACAAGGGGGAAAATGAAAAGAGCGTTGGATCCTTATGAAAACCTGATGAAATTAATACGGGAGGGGTGTTCATGGAGAAATGGGTAAAATCAGTAAGACTGGGTGTCGGCCTAAAAGTGGGTAAAACGAGTAAGGGCTGGGGGTTACCCGAAAAATGGCTGAACAAGGTGGAAAATGAAAAGAGCGTGGTTTAAGTGTGGATTTGATTAATAGGCCTACACTGATACAATCTGTGTGCACATTGGAAATAAGTAGTTAATATTTGAATGCAGCGCTCAACAAGGAAGGTCAAGGCTCACAAGGGGACCTCAGGGACCAACCAGGGAGGCCTTGAGATGATAGGAAATTATTGAAAACTTTACTTACAGAATGCTTTAATCACAAAACATCAAGACATAAGTAACCTAATTATTTGACTATATAAATAACTCATAACAGATAATATATGAATATAATGATAGCCTTTTTTTTAAGTTTGTGACATAATTATGGGGAGAAGAGCTTATCAGTTTACATTCATTCATGGACTACAGTCTTAGCTTTATCTAATCCTCCAATTGTATTCCTCCTCCCACAGAATTTAAACTGCAACAGCTCTCAGCACCCAAGTTGTCTTGTTACATCCCACCAACACAGATATTATATGGGTTAGGTTACTGGTAAATAAACAGAGTATAAAATAATAAGGGGGGGAGGGGGCCTGGAATATTTCCTCAGACACAGGGGGGCAAAAAGGTTGACAACCACTGGTTTAATGTGTTATCCTCAGGAAATACTCTGTATTTTAATGTATTTTTTTATTCTTTCCCCAACTAAGCTGAAGAACCTCTACAGAACCATACAGGGGCTTAACATGTTCTTTGTACAGCAGCAGCACTACATAGCACCTCAACCACCCCAAAGAACCGCTGAAGAACCACCATTTTTTGTGTGTGTACATGTATAAAGACTGACTGTATACACGAGGTCACACAAGAGCTTAAAATAAAATATAATAAATTATCATCTACTATTACAGCGCCTATTTTGCTGAATGCTTTTACAGCATCTGTGTAAGATGTAAGATTTGAGAAACCACCAATCTGTCTTATTCAGGTGAAAACCACCTGAGTGACTCCATACTGTGTGAGGTGACAGTCTGATCAGCCGGGACAAGAAGCAGCTCAGACAGACTTATCCAGGGTGATATCCAACACTACACCTCCCACAGTGTATATTATTTTATGTCAGCTGTCATCTCTGAGGACAAATTTCTGCAGATCTACTGCAGTTTTAACGCCTCATATAACCTCACACTCCTGAATTCCTTATTCTTATCATTGCTTGTCTTTTACTGTTCCTCTGTGCTGCCCTACTGTGTTTCATATCTTGTCTATGTCTTCTACTTGAGAGTAATTATAATTCTTCATCTTGTTTATTCATCTTGAGACACATTTGACATTTGATCGTTTCTGGTATCCCTCTACAGATACAGTGGAGTACAAAGGTTAGACTCTACTACCAAGAAGAACAAATGATGTTTCTCAATTAAGATCACACTATTTTTCAAAAATGCTGATGCTGAAATTTATTATAATTATATTGCATGATGTATATATGAACATTAATCTGAAATCTGTCACCAGCCTGAAAACTTGCTTTCTGTATGCCAATCCTACTGTATTTCTACATTTCAGTTTCATATGTGCATATCTCAAAGATTTTAAATGTTTACTTGTATTATTTCTAAATGAGTGTTATTCTAGGTAGTTTCATTCAGACCTTTTCTGGGTAGAAAGGACAGTGCATGACTTTAGAGCTTTTGAAAGACAGTATGATATGCACAATAACCAGAAGGAAAGAAAATCAGAGCAGTCCTGAGCTGGTGAATACAGTACATTTGATTCTGGTCTATTATAGACACGTATTATTGTATTAAAATGTTTATAAATGCACATCAGGTACCTCAGCATGTATGAGTGAATTCATGATATTATTAAAATGATTAAATCAGAATAAAACCTCTTACTTTGCCTCTTGTTATTGAGTTTGACACCCAGTCTAGTCAGGATGATTCTTCTTCTGTGCAAACATCTACATAAAAACATACAAGCTCGCATACACACAAAAACAGTAATCAAAGTGTGTATGGAAATAAATGAGTGGCATATGTTCTTTTACCTGATGCCACTGTATGAGTGATGAGAAGACAGTGAAAAATTCCTTTGATTTGATCTTTTTTAATGAGTATGTGTTTGAGCATGTCGTATGCTGGGTTCATGTGAGTGTCAGTAATGGGGGTCACAGTCTTCCACAAGGCTGTCTGTGATGTAGTTGACTTGCAGCAGCTCCTGGTAATACACTTTCTCCATGTTTGTGTTGACCGTCCAGGCTACCACCTCCACTCCTCTCTGGGCCCAGTACTGCACATAGTCCCTGCAGACAGCACACAGGAAAAACAGTGTTAGTCTCTTGTAACATTACAGGACAAAGTTGTGAGTTCATGGATTAAATACAGAAATCTGGTTATACTGAGAATATGTGACTGTTTGGTCTCAGCTGTGGAAACTCACGGTGAGACAAAATTCTTTTGTATCAGGAAGGCTGAGATGCCACAGAGCTTCCACAGTACGTGATGGTGCGCCCAGTCCAACACCATGTCCATTAGTGTTATCCAGTGGTGTTTCCACGGTGATGAGAAACGCGGGGTACCATCTCCAAACCGACTCAGGCTCCAGGGCCGGTGGGTCAATGCTGTGACCACGTCTGGGTTACTCTGCCTCATCTGGGCCGGGGAGAGAGAAAGATTAAGTTATGCTGAATGTGAGCAATACAATAGAAATAACAGCAATACAGTACATGATAGGAATGTAAGCAAATATTTTAGCTTATTTAATCAGCACCAGTATGTTAACAGCGGGGGAGTTTTCATTTTTGCATGTGCAGAACCTTAAATTCAAAAGTGTGACTTTCATCCTGACCTGTTGTTATCAAGGTAATCCAATACTGGTCAGGTTATCCAAGCTTGTATAGCTAACATCATTGGTGTGGTGAATGCAAATGAGAAGCCAGAACTCCAGCCCTAAGCACTGGGAGTATTGTGGTTTTCATATCAAGGCCAGGTAAAATCATATCTCTGGACTTACGGAAAATATGCAAACCTTTTTTTTTGTAATGGCGTCACCTTTCTGTTCTACTGCAGGTGAACGGAAAAAAACAGACTGGGGTGCAAGTTCATTTTCCCACAGTGGTCAGGCTTTACACTCACTCATAAACAATGTGAAATTTTAGTTTATGGTCCAAGTGTTGGAGCCTGCTGTAATACAGTGTTTATGTATGTGACTAAAACAAAGCAATGCATTTGGTGTTGTTCTTAGTGTACAGGCATTACTTTGCATCTCTGTGTTCCACTGCAGATTAGACAGTCAAACACAGTAAATGTGAATTTGTTCAGGTAGAGTTTACTTACTTAACACCCTGAGACAATTCAAAGCACCCTCTTACCCTGTAGATGACTTTGGGCTCGAAAGAGCAGACAATGCTGTTGTTGTAGAGGACTGGATGTTTCACATACAAGTCTGTAAGGGCTGCGGCTGCCTGGGAAGAGGAGAACAACCACATGGTTATTGTAAGTCAGTTAACTGTTTACAGTGTGTGTGTGAGGCTTTGTGTCTTTATGTGAGTGTTCTTGTCCAACCACTTGGTGGTAACTAGCAGCTGAGTATGTGTCAGAGACACTGCTGTGGGTCCTGAACTCAAGAATGTTACTGCCTGAAACAACAATCAGCTCTGCATTCCTTATTGATGTAAAAATGTGCTGAGTAAGCAATTACTCATTGAGTGGTTAAAAGTACACTGATGCTATATTGATAAGTTGTTCAATTGTAATGAAAGGCTGTTTTTTTGCTGGTTTGTGCACTTTTGATTTAAGAAATGAAAAAACATTTGAATTCTAAAAGTACACTGATGCAAACATTAATTTAGTTGTTTAATATGCAGAATTAAATGGTACAAACACTGCAGTTTGAAAGGCATAGAGTAAGTGACCTCACTGCTTCTTTTGACTCGTCTCTGGCTCAGTTTGTATGTAACCGACATCAACATAGTCATATTTTCACATCAGATACAGTACTGACCACAAGAAAATAACTAGTAATGATGCGATATGTTACCGTGTGTGTGTGTTTCTGTTGGCGATTTGGTTTGTCCCAAAGTAAAACAGAAACTGGAACATGTAATGTACACCTTACAATATGTCTATCAATTAATATACCAAAGTTTTTATTTATGCTCCTAATAAGTTACCAGAACAAAAATACAGTGATGCAGTAGTGTAATGCACTATGTTTTGATTTTCAGATGTGATAGTGTTGAGTTGCATCGTGGAGGAAATGCTGCAATCTGCAATAAAATCACCAACAACAGATGAATGACAGGATTGGTGCGACCTTTAGAGAGTGATGCAAAACTAAAATAATAAGATAGGGAATTACTTTCCACCCTTAGGAATGATCATGTAATTACAACTTCATTAATTAAAATAATCATGTAGTTGTTTCAGCATGAGACGATCTTAACAACTCTATTTAACCCCTGCAGATATATAAGGATCATTTTGTACTGGTGCTCATTACAATCTGTCTGTGTGGCCCATTATATCCCAAAATCATCTTCTCCTCATTATGTTATGTTGTCTGGGTACAAATCAATTGCACATTATCGAGACTTGTTTTGATTGTTTGTTTTGTCGGCTGCACCTCATCTGGATGACCTTTGACATCAAAGTAAATGGTGAGCTGCAGTTTGATGCATTCCTCCACTGCCTCCTCCAGAGTTGGAATTTTCTCCCCAGCAAACTTCTCCCTGGTAATGCAGAAAGCAGATGTTACAGTGTGATCTCAGGCTCACATATTTATCAAACTTTTTAAACATTTTTTTTCCTTTTACTTGGGAAACAATAAGCTTAACTTTGATCAGAGATGCACATGACTCTTCTGCACCTGGATTATGATAAAATGCATGTGATAATCTGCGTGAGTCTATGTATATAAAGGCTATATGTTGTATGTTGTATTTGACATATTTCATTTGTTCATGCTGCAGACGTCGGGTGACAGCTACACTTGTCAATTGTCTTATTCTACATCTTAACTATTTTTTGACTATTATTTGAGTGTTTTTAATGTCTTATAATGTTGGTGATCAAGAAAATTAACATTTCTGTTGTATTTCTAGATTAAATCTTCCTGTTTTGTGGCAGTTTCCTACATAAGTGTTTGTGTTTGTCATACATATCTGTCTAAACCAGCTGGATCCTAATATGTCTTTCTTCTTTAGTTTGTTCTGAGGGGAGCTGTATTTAGAAACCCCCCCTGGGTTATTTGTCTCAGCTGTATTACAGTTGAGCAACTTGCTTCTTTCCTTTCTGGACTAATTTTAGCACTGCATTTATTAAGTTTTTATCAAGCCCTTTTAATGTTTTCTTACAGAAGTCTTGGAGGCAGCATTATACATCGACACAGATTATCACTATCAAACATTTCCACATGCAGCTGCAAAATGATGAATTCAGCGTCACCAACAAAATATTTTGCCCCAGGCTATACTACTGTGTGTGTCAAAAATCTAATCCCTTCTTCTCTGAGTCATAACTCAGTCAAATCCACACGCAGAGACATGATACACATATTTTTAGATTCACTTATACTTTCTGAGGATATCATTGTCTCTGATGTCCATCACAAATAAACGTCCTTAAATACGGTTAGAAATCACAGAAAAAAAAGACACTCCTTAAAACTCCAGATCTTGCCTGCAAATCATGACGTTTTTATGTTTTTCTCAGTAACAAAGTAATAGGGCTCAAGTTGTAAGGAATGGAGAGTCGCAGGCCACAGCATAATGTCACATTCATGTCAAATCAGAGTAATCATAATTACAAGTTTACAGGTTGTAAGTAGCCTTCATGTTACGTTGTAATAAAAATTGGGAAACTCAGATTTTTCTGAAGGCTCTGATATATCCAACTTGACACTTCATTATACAGAAATGTCTGAAAAGTGAAAACTACACAAATACAGATGCCTCATATCAATTCAATAGTGTCGTTACTGGGGTCTCAGTTTTGTCTGAGGGGCCTTGTGTTTGCATATCTAACTCTATCTGTCTCTTTTACCTGAGTCGATGTTTAGCTGCTGCGTCCAATTTACTCAAGTCAGAAAATTTCAATTGGCTGAGTGGTCCCGACCCGTTGGTGGTCCGGTCTACGGTCTCATCGTGCATCAGTATTGGGACACCATCTGCTGAGAACTCCAGGTCCAACTCCACACCTGTCGCCCCGTTCTTACTGGCCTAGTGCAGGACAGACAAATAACAAATAGTCTTCCAGAAGGGTTTGTTTCTGGTCAAATCTGTTATAATTTTCACCTTAAAAAACTTGAACTCCAACCCAAACTAGAACAGAAAAGTCTGTTCTGTTTAACAAACAGTTGTTCAAGAAAGTAGATCCATTCAGGGTGACAGCTCCCATCTTCTACATCCAAATCTGAGACACCTTGAAATATTACATAATTTATATATTTATATTAAAAGCATTTGCTTTAAATTGTTTTTTTAATTTATACTCTGCTTTCTTTTGTATTTATTTGCTGTTTTTATATGCTATGTTCATGTGCTTTGTGTTTGATCCTGTGTTACACTGCTGCAAAACCAGTTGCCTCTTGGGGACAAATAAGTAATAAAAGTAATAAAGTAAAGAAAAAACAAGGTTTTAATGTTATACAACTGTTGTGATCATCTTTTTCTGAAGACATATTGATTAAAAAGAGAGGCTATACTGCACCTTATACACTTCATATAAGCTATATTGCACATATATCAACCCGGTTGTATGTCAGCCAACAAGTAACAAGAAATTACACATTGTTTTAATTTATAAACAGTGTCTCCATTATATAGTCAGTCCATAAAAGAGCAATGACAAGTTTATTTTTCATATGCAAAATGTCCTGCTCAGAAAAAAATGTGACCACAGTTCTTGAGAAAAATTTTTTGGGACCCTTTTTTATGTTATGTCTTTGCATTAAAAAAAGATTATATATTGTTATCATTTTTTTTTAAACTTTCAAATATCAGTGAGTATTGGCCTAACATCCAGGACTGGTTGGGCCACAGACGCTATGTGGTGTCACAAAGATGTTTACTGTCCAGTCAGACACATAATATACACCACTAGCAAGCCAGGATTACTATAGTGCAATGCATGACAGTGAGGATGTGTGATGGTAATGTTGTGGTTTGGTAATAAAAGACTTGATGCTCTGGTGGAGGGGTAAATATATTCTTCTTTGTTCATATACAAATTTAATTCCAGTTTACGGAACTGCGGCATGGATGAAGATATGTCACCCTCCAGTGGTGATGTGCTCCCTTATAACCACAGGTCTCACCCGCTGTGAGAGGAGAACCAGACCCAAACATCTCCACCTCCCCTTCTCACCTCCCGTATGGCTGCTATCGTGTTCTCCGGTGCGTCGTGCCCGCCGCCCCGGTGGGCGACCACCGACACTTTACCGGAGCCTGCCGCGCCCTTGGCTGGGTGAAGCACCTGCCGGGCTCGGTTGGTTGGTACCTGGGGGAACCGGAACATGGCCAGAAAGAGGTAGAGGGAGGCGGTGAGGACGGTTGTCCACACCGGGCTCCGGGTCCCCAGCAGGACCACCACGAAGACGAGTGAGTAGAGAGAGATTTCATCTCCCAGCTGCAGCATTGTTGTCCACTCTCGCCTTTAGCTGCCAGTCCGACCTGCTAACGCTAAGTTTACTTTCCTCAAAAGCCGTATCTGAGATATGGTCATGCTCCACCCAGCTCACTAACATAGGCTAATAATCGATGACACTTTCGACTGTGTAAAAAATGAAACTACTCTGCTTCAGAGAGTAGCATAATGCAGCAGATGTTTGTTTTCTGGTTGCAGTCTATGGCAGATGTGACTGCTTTGCCCCAAGTGTCATTTCTTCTTCTTCTTTGGTGTTTATTGGCGGTTGGCAAACCAGTTTAAAGGCGCATTACCGCCACCGACTGGAGTGGAGTGTGAAAGAAGAGATTATGCAGAAAAAAACCCTCTAGATTATTTTTAGTTTAATCAGTTTCTTTTAAAAACTTAATAATGTCACAGTACATCTTGCTTTCTGTTTTCTCCAAGAGACCTGACAATGAAAAGTCATTGTGTGTCGCCTTCCTTAGTGACAGAGGAAAGTGATTTCTCTTTATATTGTATTTTCTACAATAAGTGTGTGCATTTTCTGGTTGGGTGCTTGCCTAATTTATATAATGTATGGTTGAGACCTATGTGACCTATTCTCAGACAAGTGATGACATTTTCTTCCTCTCGTTTCCAGCCCACCATCCTCCCAGCACCAACATGTCTTTGTAAATTATATTGGTGTCTTCTAGTTTATTATCATCCCAATACTCCTGCTATACTGATTATGCATATGTCCTAGTGAATGTCTTAGTTTCAACTTCTCCTGTAGGTCTACATGCTTAATTCTAAGTGTTTGTTTGACCAGAATATTCATCCGCTCATTTCCCTCCACACCAACACGAGCAGGAACACAAGTTTCAAGTGTCTAGTATAATGTTAATGTCAATGCACAATTTACAAGGTTTTAGCAAGGTTACCGCAGGTCAGTGTTTAATTACATGTCGAATAAGGTGTATCTAAAGGTGATGATAGCTCCCAAGTTACCCACAAGGGGGCACAAGAGCAAAAAAAACAAAAACAAAAACAAACAAACAAACAAAAACAGAAAAGCAAACAAATGACTTTGTGAATGATCCAAAACCTCGGAAAGATAAAGGTACACTTTAATCAAATAGATACAAAATAACTCAAAGAACTCACCATACCGATTGGTGGCGGTAACGCGCCAATTCGCTGTTTGCCAACCGCCAATAAACCTTGAAGGAGAAGAAGAAGAAGAGGATGCGGAAGAAGCAGCAGCAGCAACAGAAGAAGAAGAAGAAGAAGAAGAAGACCTGTGAAACTCATCCAGGTCAAAGTGTTCCGTGTCATTCTAGAAGAAGAAAAATAAGTAGACAAAAGAGGACCTTTGTCTCTGTGTTTAACACTCCAGGCGGCTATGGTGAGCCTATATCTTGCTCTCAAAGATTTGCACGTGTTGTGAAAATAATTTGTAAGGATTATTGGCTACACAAGCTAACTGCTGCTTTCAGCTCAGTCAGGATTTAGTCAGTCTCTTATTATACAACAGTAAGATATTTATTGTCAGGTCTGTTTACTTAGATTTTGTTAAAACAAACAAAAAAAAAACGTGCACTGTTATGTTTTATCTCTCATTTTTATTTAAATGTAGCCTAACTGATATACAACCATATCATACTGCAGCCATGATGATGGGTATTTTAGTAGGTTGTCCAAAATAACAGGGACATGTGTTCAGTGTCAATGCAGTCCAGTCCGGTCCAGTAGCCCTGCAAATAAGTTTTGTTGAGACTTTTCAGTTTCTAGCTTGTGGGAGTTACAGTATTTTAATAGTGCTGTACTGCATTGCTTTGCATAATTAAGGTTGAGGATGCAATTTAAGATGAGTATAATTATGGATTAATCTGCTGATTATTTTTTTGATTCATATTTTTGTCTAAGAAATGTCAGAAAATTGCGAAAATTTCGCATTGCAGTTTCCCAAAGCCCAAGCAAATGGCTTGTTTTGTGTGACCAGCAGTCCGAATCCTAAAGATATTCAGTTTACTATCATTGAATTTTAAGAAAACAAGCAAATATCCATACCTGAGATGATTAAACCAGAATGATTGACATTTTGCTAAAAAAAAATTAAACATTTCTGTCGACCAATCAATCTATTAATTGAATTATATCAACTCTAGTTGAGTGTTGTTATTTTGTCCACCACCTAAGTGGGTATTTCTGTTAAGGTTAGTGTTAATTTAATCTGTTTGATGTTATGTTTTTTTACAGATGAGGTCAGTGTTGCTACCCAGGCTAACCTCACACATCCTGTCCTGCACCAGAGGATCATGTCTACTAACAAGTCGGATATCTCATGGTGTGCAGCCTCGCTCACCGGGGCACACACCCATCCAACAGAGCCCTTATGAACCCATTATACCTAAAATCACAGCCATGGTCAGGTACTCGGACTTGTCCAGGCAGAAGTACAATGTGATTTACACCCTTCCGCACATTAAGCTCCTCAGTGCCTTGTCCAGGCTAAAACTACTCCAAACTGGAATCACTATGATCATCCTGCCCCCAGTGTACGTCTTCTACCTCCAGGGAGACATCCCTTTCTTTCTTGTCGGCTACACAACCGGAATAGCACTGTTCGCTGGCATCATGCTATACACTGCTAGTCATTTCCTCAGGAGGGTGGTGGGGATGATGTACCTGGACCCGTCTCAGACTACACTCAAAGTGTCCCACCTTACCTTCTGGGGCAGGCGGCATGATATCTACCTCCCAGTGTCAGATGTTATGACCATTGGAGATACAGGGGACTCCCCAAACGAGACGATATTTAAACTGAAGAGATACAGCAGCCCCCAGACACTGTATTTCTCTACTCATTTTGGACGTGTGGTGGATAAACAGGGTTTTGAGAAGGTGTTTGGAAGTTTAAGGTGATGAATTATTGTTAAAAGTGCAAATTAATATGTTCCAAATGCAGACTTGCTATAATGAAATGGGCCTGTTCTCCATGAAAGATGGTATCAATCAGAGTTAAAGATAATACAGTGATCCACAGACTGTAGTTAATATAATTTCTTCAGTAAATATAGCTGTTATCAGTTGATATGATGTGTCCACTGTGAATACGTTGTTTCAGCTTGTGATTGAAAAAATAAGGATTCATGGCCTCAGCAGGACTTTGGCGTCTAGTTTGGAACAACATGCTGAATGACCAGTGTCGGCAGTAATATATAAAGAGAATTCAAAATACCTTTGTCTGGTAACCAGTGACTGAAATAAAATAAGTCTTCTTGATACAAATGAGATTGTCCAAATGTTTTACAAGTGAAAAGAGTTGAATCTTAAAACAATGACAGACAACACAGTTGGCTGCATGAAATGATCAAGTAAGCAAAAGGACACAGGAAAAAAGGTAAGTAATGAAGAAAAGGACATTTAAAAGAAAACAGTTAACGACTCATCTGTGAACAGTGACTGATCTATATTACATTTAGAATGGGAGATTCATTGACATACAATTCATAGAGGATTTTAAAAAATGTACTTTATATTTTTATACATGCTTTTACATTTACTCATCAGTCTCTTACAAAAAATAAATAGTTCATATGTACAGCACAGTTTCCATTTTGTCTTCTGAAGCTCTAACAACTCTGATAGTTTTGACTGGCTGAGTTTGAGCATTATGCATCTCAGAATGATCACTGAAGCTTGGAGTTCTGTTCTGTTCTTTGATATTTATGTTTTTCCTGCTTTGACTTTTAAAAGAATGATTAGGAAACATTGATATTTGTAACTGAAGGTTTGTGACAGTTGAGTGATCCATTTGGATACAAGATGAGGTCCTCAGAGATCTGTTCCTCGGGCCCCTGCCTCTTCATATGGGCCACCTTCAGCTCTGGATGGCCCAAATAATCAAGCTCAATGTTCTCCTGGTTTCCTGACTTCTGCTGGCTGGTCGCCTGGTGAGACATGGCAGCCAGCATCTGAATCAGTCATACAGTACAACATAAATACTTTCACCTTCAAATAATCGTATACGGTACCTCTGTGAGGGATTAAATGGCAGACAGAAACAATGCCAAAGTCAACAGCAGGACAACAGGTCTGATAATGAAAATTATTGGAGACACTGAAGCAGATTCACAAAAATCACATCCTTTGCATCTTTATGAACAAAAATGTTTACAGATGTTTGCAAAGTGTAATACAGGAGCTTTCAATAATTGTAATATTAAAGGAGCAATTTATGACACTCAGCCCCACTAGATGTCGCACTAGAGCACCAGCATCTCAGACCAAAACAAATGTGTAAGTCATAAAAAGAAAGTGGCATCTGAAAACACAGCTCATGAAACTCAGGTTAAACTGTCAAACTAGGCCATGCTGATCACATATGGATTAAGATTCTGTTACTGCATTGCCTATTTCTCACTTCAAATGCAGTGCACTGTTTAGTTGTAATATGAGAAAGTTTGTGTGACCCAGCAGCCATGTTGAAGACGGACATGGGGAGGACGAGGAGGGACTAACATGCACGCTCACATGCACACCCGGCCGGACCGGCTTCAAAAACAAAGAACAGAGAACCTGAGATCACAATACACACAGAGGGAGTGTGAGTTCATTCTCTGCTCAGGTCACCATTACTCCACTGTATCTTTACATAGTAAATAGTTGTTTGCTGACATTTAGTGGGGCAGAACGTTTATTGCACCTTTAACAGTAACAATGTATTTTAATTTTGTAAAGCTATTTAAGACACTCAAACTTTGACAAGTGACAAATAGAAATAAGTTAATGAAAAAGAAATCCTAATCCTCCCATATTTCATTGACATTGCAGTGAGAAATGTATTAAATTGTCCATAACAACTGTACCAAATGAAGCAGGTGAAACCACCAACAACCTGCAGCTATAAACTTTGTTCCTCTGATGCCACCTTATCCTCATCAAAACTGTTCTGCAGGCCTGCAGAAAATCCCAAAGAAGTCCACAGAGTGATGTCTGTAGTGTATTCTGCAAAAACAGAGAGAAAAACTGTTTTGTATCTGTGTAGGACTTCTTGTTTAACTGCAATATTTGGTATCTATCTGGCACCATGAATTGAAGGTAGATCAGATGTCAAATTATTAAGGTTCATCTATTTTTTGGCTCTCGCTGATGTGATGACATTAGTTGGCTAAAATGACTTGTTGAGCAGAATAATAAAAGTTAAAGGTAAACTACAGTTTTAGGGCTATTAACACCACTTTACTAACATCAGATTTTCATTTTGAAGTATATGTTTGTGGACACTGAGGGAGGTTTATCTTATTTAGTTCCTGCTATGAGTAACATCTGTTAGTGTTGTGACAAAACTGCAGAAGTACAGTGATGGTGACAGATTACTGCTGTTTGGTATTAAAAGAGCACACAGACTGACGGAGAGCCCCTGATGATGATATAGTTATTGGCTTACCATTATCATCATGGGCTGCTTCCAATGATGATAAGGCTCAAGGATAGACAGATTATAAATATGGTGACTGGCACACAAAAACCGCAGATACACCACCACCTTCAGCAGGATACTGGTAAGGACCACATCTATCTCTTAAACTACATTTCTTGTACATTTTGCTTTTTTTTGCATTTTGCTGACAGTTTTCATATGCAGACTGTACAGTTGTTCGGAGCCTTTGGTTTTTATTTTATTTCAGTGTGGAACTTATTTTTTGTTAGTGTTGTATTATTGTTATGAAGTATTGCAAATCCATTTCAATTTTCATTTTATGCAATGTAACTAACAAAAGTTGTAAATGTATGATACATATATGTGTGATACAAAAATGATCCTGACTGGTGAGGGTTGTAATTGTCATTACAAAATGAGCACTTCTATATGAACCTTTATTGCTTCCTGAAGGCACACAAGCAGAGGATGAGTGTTTTCCGTTATTTATAATGATACTAGTTGCAATGTTTTAAAAGTAATTTTGTGGTGAGATTCAACCATCATTCACTGATAAAACCTGACTGTTATTTTATTGAGAATCAGAAACACGTCAAGCATGACAGTGTACACAAACATGTACACCAGTGCATCTTTAGGCAGCAACACATTCTCAACACATGTAATTCATTTTCATATTAAATACATTCAACTAATAATCTCATAATCACATGGAGGAAAAGTATGAATTTAATATTTCTACATGATGAGATGTGTCTAATCCCTGTATGCATATTACCACTGAATATAACATACAAAGCATATGCATCATTAAATCTCTCCTCATGGTCACACTACAATTGAAGCATCATAAAAAGTTGTTTCACTGCTATTAGCAGTCTCGGAAGCATAAAACTGCATGTTCAAGAGAACGGAAGCATGAAGATATAAATAATGTTTCTTACCTCTTAAAACACAAATGTCAATAAATAAAAGCCTCAAATGTTTGGCTCCACACTTATTTTAAAATGTGCAGTTTCAGCTTTATTGTTTGTTACAGTAAATAGTATATGAGGTTTGGATTAAGTCTGGCAGGATGTAACAGTGTCCTCCACTCTTTGCTCATAGGTGATCGGCAGAACAAGCGTCTGTTGAAGCTTACAGCAGGTACCAAGCAGTGAACCCAGCGAGGACGGCAAACCAGGCGGCCAGAGCTAACTGACACGGTGGATGTTGGAGAAGCGTCATGGCTAACTGGCATGCAAAGGTGGGATTTCCACTGGCGGCTGTGGAGAGGAGATGGAGGATGGGAGTGATGGAGAGAAAAGAAAGGAAAAATAAAGGGTTCAAAACAAACAAGGCAAGAAGACACAGGTTCATACAATAATTCAAGCAGCCCTATTACCTTCTGTCCATCACTAAACTATCTGTCTGTAAAACTGTTGTTATCTTGACAACAAAAGTTTAAGGTTCATCTGCTCTCTCTAAAAGAAATGTACATTTTATTGGACAATCTCTAATTTCAGAATCAAACCCTTGAAGTTCATGCATTGTACTTGCGCTAAAAGATAAAAACATCTCAATTTAAGAGTCTCATGTAAAGCATTAAATATATTGCAGATGATACAGTCGGTAAAAGTTTTATTTGTACCAGGGACTGCTGCCTATTTATTGTTCAGAAAACAATGTTTTTTTTCTTCTATTTAGGAATGTGTGCTTCTTTCAGACTTAAACTCTTAAAATGATGTCTTACCCATTTTTGCTGCATAGTAGGGGCACTTGTTAATATCACCTCCCTCCATAATTTCAGCATGACTGTGTCCCAAACCTGCATCTTGGACTTCCTCTTTGATGGTCGTCCCAATCTCTTCAAGCTCTGAGAATACCTGTTTTCAGATCAAAAGTAAAGTTATGTTTTCCTCTTCACATTTCTTTATTATCATGATTTTTGTGCATATCTGTTGGATTCCTCACCATCATGTTAAAGCCAAAAGCCTTGTTGGACTCTTCTACAATCTTCTCCTTGGTCTCAGTGTCCATTTCCAGCTCGTTCATCCTGCTTCTGTAAAGCTGCTTGAAACTCTTGTGACTGTGGATTCCCTCAAACTGGTAGAAATTGAGACCCTCGCCGGTCGAGGGGAGCTTCAGTGCCCTCTGGGCCACTTTCTTGAGGATCTGTCCACCTGAGAGGTCACCCATGTAGCGGGTGTAGGAGTGGGCCACCAACAACATTGGATCCTTCTCACCCACCTCATGGATGCGGTCAACATAAGGCTTAGCGCCTGCGGAGAGGCTGATCTGTGAGAGGGAAGAAAGTCAGGAGGCTTTGCAGTAGCATCACAAATCTTGCTGTCATGTTAAATGTGATCATGGATGTCTGCTGGAGAAGTTTGCTTTGATTGTATTCTATTTTATATTGCTATCAGTAAAGGAAAGAATCTATTGCAGGAGAGTTGTGATCAGATGCTGGTTTCTGTGACAGGGGAACTGTTGAGGTAAGCCAACTATGCTCCTCTAATGATCTGGCACCACAAGACAAACATTAAAATAAAGCTGAAATGTAAATCTTCAAGACTGTGTTGCAATTAAGTGATGCATCTTTTTAATTTAAAAGAAAATGAATATTCATGCTTGGTGAAGTAACACTGAATACATCGCACTAAAAAAGTCACACTAGTTCATGTCTGAATTTCAGTTTAACTGATGTAACTGGTGTAGTGATTCATGATCTAGAGAAGGCCAGACATTTATGAGGCTCCACTTTGCATCTCTCATGTCATGAGATTGACTCTGAGTGCTTTCAGCTGACCTGGCTCTGCCAGTCCTCTCCATAGAAGTACTCGAGGTCCCGGCCCAGGGCCTCGCACCTGTGCAGCTCTGCAGGGAAATAGATTGGAGCAATCTGAGGATGGTCTTTGTTCTTCTCAATCTCCTCCTCCATGGCCGAGTAGACGAAGTACAGAGCTGCAGTACCTCTCTGGCAGCAGAAGTAGGGAGAGAGAAAAAGTGGAACAGACACACAGATTAAATGGTAACTACCTTGTCTGATATAACTTTTCTGACTTTTGATTTACGTAATTATAAGTTTTGGAATTGTTACACATCAAATACTGGTGATTAGTGGTTTTACAACTGACAATTTGCACATTTCTTTGGCAACATTATTTACAATCAAGTGTTGCAACCAAGGCAATGCATAAATCTAAATTGTATCACTCTGACAGCCTCATATCTTAAAGTACTTATCACTTTCACTATATCACCAGCCAAAAGGTTTATACTGTACTTCCAAATTATGGACCCCAACACCTTTGGGCTGTGGCCCCCACAGTGGGTGCTCTATTAAAAAACAAAGTGACATTTACTACATTTTTCTATAATGTGTTCAATCTTAAAAAACAAAAATCATACTAAGCTTAAGATGTGAGATAAAGGGTTGCTGCTGTGTTTGTTTGTGGAAGTGCATTTGATGTTTTTGAGGGTGTTGTTTTCACTGCGTTCCCTACTCTGCTAACAAGCATTTTTTGCCATTAGAAGTTGGACTTATTATTATAATTATTCAGTATAACAACAATGCAAGATGCCTTGGAAGCCAACCTTAAACAGCTCCCTTTTGATGCGGCCTCTGAGGAAATCTTTGACAAACTGGCAGTTCTCTGCTCTGTCGTGGGACTCCTTTGTCCCCTCGGCTAACATCTCCGACAGGTCAGTTGGACTTGATGGAAGAGGAATGGAGCAGAGTAGTGAGGAGGAGGAGTGAGGAGGAAAAGGGGACAAGCATGAATACTTGTGCCATCTGGCTGTTGTTTAAATTTTTCCTACACTAAGTCAAACAGTAGCAGAGTGCCACTGCCAAAAATGTCTCTCCTTACCTAAGTACTTCATCATCATCATCCACAACAATCCTTGCACCTCCGTTCATCACACCGTTGGATGTCACCTTGGTTTCCATTTTCCTGGCTGTTTCACAACGTTTTCACCTTAAATAAACAGGAGATAAAGATATATCAATCAACTGTGATACAGATATGTTGATATGATGAGAAAAGTATTTAAAGAAATATAAATCACTTCATAATACATGTCAATATGATGTACATCTTCTCAGAAATCCAATGTTTCCTATACAAGCATTGGTTTTGTTACGTTACAGACTTGTAACTTTTTTTCAATAGATTTGTTATATATAGATTTTTATAGTGACTCAACAAGAGTGAATACAGACTCGCCACAATGCATTGAAATTCCCAAAGCCAGGTGCACATTGCAGTTATTTGTGAGCTACAGCTGATGGCAGTTAAAATTACTGTATTGCTGCTCTAAAACATTATCTAAATAAAATGAGTGTATCAGTTTTTAACAGCACTGACACAAGTTGAAGCGAGGAGTTCAAATACCGGAGGACAGTTACAAAACTGACACTGCACGTCTTCAATATTATATAAGTAGCTACAAGATACAGCTCTTTGAATACCACGTAGACTTTGACAAATCACAGTCTGTCTGCGTAAACACAAGCGCAGACTATTTATCATTCCCATACTTTCAGAAAACGAGAGTAAAACGCTGGTTTACCTTGTTAAAGTACTCGTTGTCACAGCCCGTTACAAAAGAGAAGGACACTATGTGCAGGGGGACAACAAGCCAATCAGAATCCTTTCACAGAGAAGAGGCGTGCTGATTGGATGAGTCAGAGACTCTAAGCCAATCATAGTCCTCATCGTAGAAAAGAGGCGGGCCTCACTCGAAGCATGTTTTGATGATAAATATAATTGGAATAGTGTTGCGGGAAATTACACACTCAGAGCTTTCTTCTTCTTCTTCTTCTTCTTCTTCTTCTTCTTATTATTATTATTATTATTTTAGAGTGCATTTTTATACATTTTTGACATATGGGCTGGTAATGTTAACCTTATTTATGCAACATCTTTCTTATTCATCTTATTTCACTTAGTTCCTGCTCTCTGATTGGAGTTGTGGTTGTCAGTAGAGTTGACTGCTGTAGTAATTTTCAATTAGAAAACGTACCATAGACTCCTGGCCATACCTGCATTCACAGGTCTGCTGAGAGCTGAATTTATCCAATTTCTGGTATCACTGTAGACCACTAGGTGGAACTAAACTCCATGTAATGTACTTTAATTGTGTATCAAATGCCTACACAGTTTCATTCAGTGCAGAAGTCAGTAACCCATATCAGCAATGCAGATGGAGCAGTAGCCTGTTGGCTTACTTCATGAGCTACACTGCTGATTATTTCCCAGCCAGTAACTGTTGCCTTGCTCCCTTTAACTAATATATAAGTATTATGCGCGATAGCGATATATAACTTGACTAAAATCTGCAGCAACTACACTTATCTATAACTGTCATCCCTCATTGTTTGTGATGCTGAGTTACCACATTTTTGTCTTTCATTTCTTCATCTGCATGATGCTACAGATGCAAAGACATAAACACATATCCTGCTCTGTCATCAACTGACAATGCACAAGAACTGTATGGTTTACATGTCACTGTCATATTTTGTATGGCATGTCTCCCATGGCTCTCTGTTAATATTGCTTTGTTCTGTTAATCTATACATCTAGTGGCCTCCTGTGGCCTCCTGAAATCCCCTCTAGACCATCCTTACCCTGCAGACTCCCTCCCCTCATGTCTATTCAATATCTGATTGTCCGATAATTGTTCTGTTTTTGTCCTGAGTTCTCTAAAAAAGTACTTTGTTGTAAACATGTATTGTTGAAAGTACTGTATAGATAGTTAAAGAGTCAACTGGACTTATTATGAAACATATGTAAACTGCTTAACTGTTATCAATCAGAAAATATCATGAAATGCTTGGACATTATGAAAAGAATGTAATTACAACTTTAATGTGAAATATTAGGCCACAGTGAATCTGAAGTGTGATTTTTGCTTGTAAAACTCAGAATTAGACTTTCACAAAATTCCTTTACTTCAAGAGACGCAGGCTGCAAACCACCAGCTACACCTAAAGCCCCTAGAACAAAGAAATTGAATATTCATCAATAATTCATCAATAAACAGCCTTAAAGAGATTCCTCTTTGGCCTCCAAGAACTCGAGAAAGCTCTTAAGACGTCTCTTTTATTTGTTTTTCAATCAAATATATCCGTATTTAATCTTTTATTGCAACAAGTTAATTTGTTTTTGTTTTATTAGTAACATTAAGTCTCTTATTTCCACGTATAGTAATTTAATTAAAGTAAACACGTACCGTATTTTATTTTGAAGTAGATGCCGCTGAAGATTTGAGCGTAGTCAGACTAAACTTTAATCGGCACTCAACTTAAGTTTCTACAAGCCAACCAAAAGCCTGAATCTGCAACTTAAACTCCAGAAGAAGAGGAAGAGGAAGAACAAGAAGAACAAGAACTACAAGAACAACAAGAACGCTTGAGACGGAACCTCTACCTGCTCCCTGAGAGTAATATTTCAAACCAGCTGATAAACCTAAAGACTCTCCCAGAGCCTGAAACGGCTGATTCCCTGCATCCACTGAGATGCGCCACAGCTGATCCGGGCTCTCTCACTGCAACACCGCTGGTGATGCTGCACCAACAACGCTGGACCTGCCAAGATGACGCCTCTACCACGACGACACAGTAAGGCAACAGTAAGGCATAACATGGCTTTGTGATCAAGGGTTGATGTCGAATAACGTTAAAATTAAAAGGATTTATTTAGAGAAGTTGAATTAGCTTTTCCCTTAGCATTCTTGCATTCTCTTGCTGAATAATTTTCATTATTTTTATCATTCATAGACCTTATTTATTTATTTATTTATTTTACTTTCTTTTTATTTATTATTTTCTGTACATTATCTTTTACTTTATCATGTATCCTCAAGACGTTTGGCTATTAATAAATGTCTTCATTTATCCTAAAGGTGTTTGGTTGTTTTTTTGAGCTGCAGTAAACAGAGGTCACTGTTTTGGACAAGAACAAAAATGATTCACCAAACATTACATGTTTCTGATGCAGTTTCTTGTGCAAATACTGTTTTGAATGCAGAATATTATATATAAACGGGAAAGCCAAATGTTTCAAAATTCCACTGCAATTAAATTCTTGTAAAAAATTCCTCGAACTTGCTGAAATATTAAATACTTTGGTAGAATTGACTTGTTTTGTCTGCTCTCCCACAGAAACCCCAGTGATGGAGGACATCCTAAAGCACCAAGGAGAAAATTCATGCCATCTGTTCTGTCACTGGAAAGTGTTACAGATATGTTAAAAAACTCAAGCACGTGACACAACAGACAGTGAATGCAATAATACGCCCAGAGTAATGGTAAACAATGAGGAAGCTGAGAGAAAGCAGAATCAGGGAAGTGAATTATGATGTGTTTTAGAGAAATGTTGGCAGATTTACCTGAACTTTGCTCTCTGTGGTTCATCAGAGTTCAGAGAAATGTGCTTTCAAAGGCTCTGAGATGATTACACTGTAAAAAATGTCTCAAAAGAGCTGAATAATATTTAAACTTCAGTCAGGTTTTAATCCCTAAAACTGGTAAAAAGTTCTTACGTCATGTAAAAAAAACCAAATGCAGATTAAGAGATATTATCTTACAAATTTAAATTATTACCAAATTGATTAATGCAACACTCTTATTACACTAGGAGATTTTTTCACTTATCTAAAAGAAATAAGATGTAGAGGATATAAGGAATCTCAATGTTCAGCATTTATGGTGGTCATGGGTGGCCTGAGGGAACTGTGAATGTTCTTTGAGATTACTTTGGGTAGTGATTAAGTATTTGATCTTGATTATGTATCAAGTCCTACCATGAATTGTACACATAATGATGGCAGCATGATGTAACAAATTTGGTGTTTGTTGCCTTTTTTAGTCAAATATATTTTAGGGGATCTGAAATCCACTGTGCAGTAATTCTACTTTAATAGTAAGATATACCCATATGGATATATGGATATATTTTACAGCCAGAGTATGCTCCAGACTTAATATTGACAATGTGAATTTTTTATTCCTCACCTTTGGTGCACCACAGATGAAAAGTTAAATGACATGCATGAAATAACACAGAGCAACAGCTTTTGTCTCTTCTAACTCTTCTTTTACGGCTCAGCTGCCCATCATTATCTTTCTTTTAGAAATCAATGAGAGTAAAGGCTAGAATTACTTTGGGGAGATGAGCAGACATTAACAGTCTTAGTCTTAGACTGTTTATATTGATCAGTTGCTCATCTTTCCTGCACTTTTAAGGACCTAATCCTCTTGTGTATGAAAAAACTATGGCTAGATTTACTGATGTGAGCAGACAAGGCTCATATACAGACAAATACACGCTTAACATAGTCTCAAACACACACAAACATAAATTCCAATCAGCCCTCTCACCCCTCCATGCACCTAACACCTGTCTTGAAAGATGCCGATGGCCTGATCATGGTGTAAGGTCTCAGTGAGTTGTGTTTGAAGTGTGTGCGGGGGGTTGTCCAGATGGGTTATTGTCCACTGTCCACTGTCCACTGAAACCTACTAACATTTTAGATTACATAATGTTTTTATAAATATAATTTCAGATATGAAATAGCCACACACACACACACACACACACACAAACGTTTTACATTTAATTGATTATCTGCAGCTGTTACTCCACAAAAGTATGTGTTTTTCTTATGAGTGACAATGTTTTGCAGCAGATGCTGTACATCTGTTAGAAGATTTAGGATTTAGTAGCTGGCATGCTGATAAAAGATGTGCAGTGCCAATTTTTGAAGAAAAATGTAACCTTAATGACACTGTGCTTTCTATAAATCAAACTGTTTGCCTTTAAAAGACAGACAACATATTAGCAGATTAAAAGAAAAACATAAGCAGGTCATAGGAGAGGTATTTCCAACCCTGAGAATCATTTCCATAATAGTGTCCAAAAGGACATAAGGACCATTCCCTTGCCCCGTCTTTGTTCCTTCGCTCAGCAGCTTCTATAAACAGATTCCCAAACCAAGTTTCCATTAGATTTATGAATGTTAAGCCCCAGAGGGCAGATCTTTGCCTCAGATTATAAAATGTGCCTAAAATAGTAGCCAGCACTGACTTTGGATCTGCTTATTGGTACAAAGTGTCCATGGCTTTTACAATCCTCAATAGGAAATCTGTGATTAAGTTAAAAAGCACGATTGCTGCCTAGTTAGTGTAGTGTTAGAATAAAGGTACATACAAACTTAAAAAATTAGCTGTTTGGCTGATTTATTGATGTGCTTAGTGCAGTGGTTCTCAAACTTTTTCACAAGGACCCCTTAACTGACACAACTTAGACCACAGACCCCCATCTGATAAGATTTTGGCTTTTAGATGTTTTATTACAGAAAGTGTATGAAACCCATGACCAAAACAGTTATACATTCATTGTATTATGTATGGATGGAACTAGAGTGAAAATAAATGATTCCCCTTTTTGCTGGGGACCCCCTGGAAACCCCTCAAGAACCCCTGGGGGTCCCCAGCCCACCACCGGCCTAGTGAAGATCTACTGAGGTTTAAAAGATATCTGCCAATGGTCCATTTCACCCCACCTCTCCCTGTCCCTGTCACCTGCAATATAGAAGTATTTCTCATTTACTAGCAATCAAGGATGCAAACGCAGCAATGGGGCAGAAATATATGTGGTCACAATGTCATGATACTGTATGTGCGTGAAGGAAGGTAGTCGCACACTTGTAGCCACAATGCAAGAATAGTTTATAAATTACCAACGTTTTGACATGACAGTCCTCTTCAGTGTTTTGCATATGGAAATTTTCAGCATTTAGGAATATTGCTACTTGCTGGCAACCATTAAAAGTAGCCTACTGTTTAGAGGCGAATTTGTATGCAACATTCATCACCCCACATTTGATAGACATCTGTCATCTCTGACTAGCTATGACACATATTCCAGTGAGAAATGGCAGCTAGAAGCACTGATAGCACTAACACAGACCACACACAGTTAACTTTGAGAAATTAACTTTTAAATTGAATTGGATCATCTGACAGTCCTCTATTGAGCTTCACTCTGAATTATATTATGTAATGTATTAGGAGTCACAAATAAGATACGTTAGCGTCACTGCATCACAGAATATTTATCTCCCATACATATTACATACATACTTTACATAACTTACAATCATTCATAAAAAATATAGTTGGTCAATGAGACCAATTAAATCGCTAAACTTAATAAAGCTTATAAAACAGTAAAATAATATTGCACTAGTGCTGCACTGTACCAGGATATTTCACGTTCAACATAAGACACAACTAAAAGTATTGCACATGCCAATGCAGACCAACTGTAAAGTGCTTTATGACCATGTAGTGTTCTACTGACACAACCTTTGACTGCAGATGACACCTTCAGATGGCTGTAAAAAGGAATCTAGCTGTTGTAGACAGATGCTGACCAGAGGCCAGACGCGAGGCAGTATGTAACTGGATTGAGTTTGCCACACCCTCAACTGCGCCTCTCCTCTCACTGTGGCAAGTCACCAAGAAATCAAACTGGCATGAAAATAGGAAAAACAAACACTGACATTTGTTTTGCTTCCCTCCATTTTCCTCAATTTCTCTACCTTGTTCTTATTTTTCCTTCCCAGATCCATCATGCAGCAACCGGTATCATAACTGTACGGTGGTGGTGCAAGCAAGGCTTTGCAATTATCTGTACTACAAAGGTGTCTGCTGTGTCTCTTGCTCTTCTGCACAGAAAACATACCCCAACTCATTTTCAAAGGAACCACATCTACAGGTGATGCTGCGCCAGAAAGGTTAAATTGACTTCGGGTCACAAGTATTGTTTAAGATTGAACGTTTCTTTCTGTAGCAAATACCTGATTCTATTTTGTGAACACGTCCCTCCAACCATCAAAGAATGAATACTGCTGTTTAAGTGAGACCCTCTCCAGACACACACACACACACACACACACACACACACACACATTTGTGTGTGAGAATTTCACTATACATAGGTTTTGAGAACGCTTTCATTCTCAGTGTAACTTTAAACTCGACTGGTCACATTTGGTGATGTACTTATGTATTTATTCTTCATAAACTTCTGTATAACTTCTTTCCTTTGTTGTATTATTATAGAGGTTACAGAAAATATTTAACTGTTCGATGTTTACACAATGTTAGTTGGTGTCTCCACCAATTGTAGGGTACTCAAAGACTTCAAAATACAATAAGACAAAAAAATTACCCTTTAAAAATGACTTAAATAACTAATGTAGCCAATAGACATTAAATCACACACACACAAATTGTCAAGAATGACTGAAAATGAAAGTCCAAGACTTGTTTGCATTGTGTTTAATTTTATTCATTGTCGTGGACACCCATATGCTCAAAATATTTACATTTTACTGTTATTTGTTTTTTATTGATTTATTTATTTTTTTGTTATGATGGAAGCAATATACTGCTGTAATTCATTACCAGTCACGTGGAAACATAGATGGATTGAAAGATGATGATTCAGATCATTTGGTACAGAATGCCTCAAAGGCCCCCTTGTCTTTCAGAACTTCGACATCAGCCTAGGGGGGGTTCCTCCCAAGAAAGACCGTCGTGCGTGAGTTGCGTGATGGTGAAAATGGTTGTGGGCTCAACGCTGTTTCCGGGGAGGAGTGACTATGAGACAATAAGTAATTTACTATAATTGGACTCTCTTTTTCTTTTTCATCACTAAGAGATTAAGTAGTGCTGTAATCTTCCTGAAGGAGCCATCGTCAGTTTGTATCTTTATAAACCGGCTAGTTTATCATTATTGTTTTGACTATACCAGAGTCTCAAAAAAAAAGAAAGTTACATGGTATGGTAGCTATGGTTCATCATTGTCCTCCTGGGTCCGCCACCAGACCACATTATTAATGAAGGGAGGAAATCATGGGAATATTCCGAGTCAGATTCCCAACAATGGAGGCTCACGGTACAAAAACCCCTTATTTGACTTTTCAAATATTTTATCCTTAACATATAAAAATAATACTTTCCTATATTTTCCTTCAGTTCATCAGTTGAATTTATTGAGAAATACATGTATCTTAAATACTTGAACCTTCCTTTAGGAGTTTTTGGGATGGTTAGCGACTGATGACAGGTCCTATTAAGTGATAAAGATAGGTCATTAAATAGGCACTAGCTCCAGAAAAGTGACTTGATTGATTGTCTTTTCATAATTTAGGAAGATGACTCAAATACTAGGTTAAATTTTTCAATTGTTTCCTAAACTAGATGTGTCTGAAGAAAGATGGCGGATCAAAAGACAATAAAATGAGGGAGTGCAGCAACCTGTTAAAGGCCATGCTCCAGTGGGATGCGAGGGAGAGGATTACCCCCAGCGAAGTCCTCACCAATATATTTATTACCAGTAGCTACCGCAACAAGAGCTCATCCTTAGACAACAGGTAAGTATGGGCGTGTGTGCGTACATGTGTGTCATGTGTTTGTTGATTTACATATTTGCATACAAATGGGATTTCTGTTTGCTGTCCATAAACATTTTCAGAGATTGACATGTAACAATCTCTGAAAATCATCCCCTTTCTTTGCTCCTATCGAAGGGGTCGTCAGGCAAGCACAGGAGGAAGCAGGGAAGGAGGATGACACACAGGGAGCAGGACAGCCAAATCCTCATCATTGTGAGTCACTTGTTGATATAATTCTGCATTATGCAGGTACTGCTCCCCTTTGGACAGGTCTTATGCTGACAAATCTTGGCAAAACCTGAGACAGTAATGCCAGTGTTGTCATCTCAACATCAAAATTGCACAGAAGAGCAGAAGATTTTCTGCAGCTACAGCATGAGTTTGTTGTTGGCAAACTCAAGGGAATGAACACAAACTGTAAAGACACACAGAAACCTGAGGGCCCACAGACACTTCCCCTATCACCAGAGGAGGCATAGAGGAAGCAAAGTATAACTCAAAAGAGAAAATCAAAGTACTTCAGCTCCCCTCCCCCAGCGAAAAAGGTCCAAGTACTTTTGACAGAAAAAGGAGCATGTCCAAGACATTGACACATGATAAAAGTGAAACAACACCCAGCTCATGTCCAGCACCACAAAAACATGAAGGATTCTGTCCACATTGGGGAGGAAAGGGAAACATAGGCCAGCAAACACTATGCATGACAAACACTTGCATAGTTGACAATCCCCTGTACACATTGTATCTGGCAATAAAGAGGAGACCAGGCATTAAGAATGACTTACAAACAAATGCAAATCTTAACCTGTGGATTGATACCTTGCTTCAGGTTCATGAGGTTGAGAAGAAGGAGTGGTCACAGGGAAAATGACTATGGCTGAACACCATCGGAAGATTCAAAGGACACTCATGGAATGCATTTGGGACTGAAGAAGACATATAAATATAATATATTTAATATAATACAATCAATATATCAATACATATATTTCTTATTTATGATTGACACCATGGGCAGCTTCTGGTCCTTCAGTCAGTCCTCCCTCCTTGATTTCACCAACTTTCTTAAGTAGCATTAGCTCTTCAACACCAAAGCAACTGGAAAATTTAATTTTACCCAGCATCAAACTAAATCTACACAAGGTGAACAGTTTTATAACTGTAGAGTAAAGCTTGAAGGGGGAAAGGGTTTTTTTGTACATACACTTAATTTTGTGAGAGAAGAGAGACATTTTCTTTTAATTTATTTGCAGATATTCCAGTGTTTTGTTGTTTTTTGTTTAGAATTGCTCTTTAAAAATACCTTTTATGTTGGGTTTTTCTCTTCCTTCTCAAAACTAGTTTGAGAAGGAAATCAAGACTGATTATAATTACAATCTACAATTCACAAGATGAATACATCTGGATGATTGTATGAAAAAAAAAATGATGAAAAGAGACAAAATGAGAGATGTACAGTATGTGATCACTTTGGTAACAAAATATAACTTTATTTTATGTACTTTAATTGACCTATTGTTTTACATATTACCTGGAAAGGTCAATAAAGTATATAAATTGGAAAGCACAAACCTTGTCTTGCTCTGAGTTTGCTGAAGTCGATTCCCAAATGTACAGTTGGAGCTCCAGCTTTGATCACATCCACAAAACCTGGGTTATCACTTAATCCTCAGCAATCAAATAATGTCCATGATTAATTTGCACATATGCAAAATCTGTACATTTATACAATTAATATGTGATATTTATCAGCTTTTGTGGTAAGTGGAAATTAAATATACAGAACTATGCGTTTTCCAAATGACAAATGTACTTAATGAAAGAAAGAAAAAGAAAAGAAAAATTTGTTGCACATAAAACTAGAAGCTGCACCTTTGTATCTAGAATGCAAATGTAGACTCAAAGCTGCAGCTCTGTTGGGGCAGCTGAGACCATGTGACCTGAACTGAGTGACAGCAGCCAGAGGAATTTATTCATAGTAGTACTATGGATTATATTAATGATTCTTTTACTTCCCAGAAGAGAAAATGGATTTAAAAAATGAAGGCAAGGGAACCAACCTGCAGCTATAATTTTCAAATGGTATCACTGCCATAGTGTGTTTTTCGATTTGAGCAAATAGCAGAAGATAGGATTTGAAGAAAAGCAGTCAGGGTTCTACTTCTTTGCAGAACATAACACAATGAAACTATCATCTCAGTCATTTTAGCCTGGCAACCATCATTGCCACTTAAATTAACAACACAGGCCCATGAAATTATATTGAACAATTCCATGGAAACTTAAAAATACAGTATCATTGAAATGTACTATATGTCATACAATGCTGTGGTCACCCTAACCCTAACCCCTGCTCTGATTTGGATGTAACTGTGTCACACTTCATTGAAGAGATACACCAACTAACAAGTATTATTGCAGCAAAAGAGGATCAGCATTGAGATGTAACCCTGACTAAACTACTCAATTTTTCAAAACAGTTGGAGGAAGGATGTATTTCAGAAAAACATGTGTTATGAGTGAACTACACTGAGCAAAATGTAGCTTGCAAAACTCAAATCTGAAGGTCATTTGGCAGCTAGGGCACCTTGTGTGTGTTGGCTCTGTTCTTGGCAAATTCTGAGTAATACTGTGTGGACTCTGGTGCCCCCCTGTGGTTGAATAGTGAAGCTATCGCTATAGCTGTGGTAACATGCCTCAATTCAGATGGGACATTTTGAACTTTTCAGTATTTAACCAAAACCTTTCCCTAACCTTAAACCTATCAACCTGCCAGAGAAAGAGGAAATCCTGTATCTCATGTGTTGTTAGTTTTAGTTTATGTAAGATGGTGTCCCACTCCTACCAATAAAATGCTTTATATTGTGTCACAAAAGCAGTGTTAATGCTTAATGAAAGTATTTTCAATTTAATTTCATGGTGCTTATCAAAAGAAGCAGATTCTCTCTGATTCAACAGTACTCAAATATCAGAATGATAAAGCAGAGCTCATGCTTTTCCAAATTGTGCAACTGAGTGTTTTGTTTTCTCACTGCTCCCATGATTCAATTCACTTACTCCAATTTCAAATCCACACTGTACGTCCATTCTTACTGCCTTGTTTAATGCAATCTGCAGTCTCTCCATAACTGTCCATGAGTAGCAATGTCCCACAGTCGCAGTAGTCGACTTTTTTGGCCTCTTCAAGTTGAACGTTTTGTATCTTGAATACAGTGGATCAGTTTCCTCCCTTAAGTCAGAAACTTACAGTACAGAACTTACAGTATCATCATCAAAATCAGTCATGTTTAATCTCTGTTTAAACAGGCTGACGGTGGAGGATGGTAACACTTTGTCAAACTACCACACAACTCCTAAACTGCGTTGTTTGACTGACAACAATACCTTGTTTTATTTATTTCACCACAGGCTTCTTCTACCACTTCAGGACTAATGGCCTACAGCAAACATATAAATAGCTATAGATTCATTATAGTCCAGTTAGGAAGGTTTTCTAGATATATGTTTCTAATTAAGTTTAATTTATTCTTTTCCCTCTTGTGTATTGATGAATGTTTTATTTCGTACTCTCTGACACAAACCAGTCACCTGTCATTCAAAAGCTGTGGACATAGTGATTAAGTTTATTCGTGAAACATGATGTCATCCATAGCGACAGGGTCAACCTCGCCCCTTCTTGTAGGTGAGGAGTTCTCTCAGCTCCTTACTAAAAGTTGTCCTGAGCAGCTCTGTGAATCAGTCTTATGAGAAACTGTTGGTTCAACAAACAAACATGAATGTGGGGGTTAAGGAATATGATTAGATATGGTAATGAGCTTGGATTTTAAAAGGTTGAAATGAACACAGTTTGTAATATAAGACTAAATGTTTTCACTTTGCTCCACAAGCTGAAGAATAAACACTGGTCTCTCGTGGGAATGCAGCTTTGCAGTTTAGATTGCTTTGAACTCCTGTGCTTTCCAGGTTATAGACAACCTCACAATCACCCAGACCTTCTACAAATAGACCCATCCTATAAAGTGTCTGATATCCAGTGGTATAAACACAGATTGCTTGCATATGATGGTTGGTTAAAGCCTTATCCCCTCTGTCTTTTTCCTCTAGTTTCCCATCTGCAGAACCTTGTGCTTTTCTCTAGACATCTGCAAATATTCCAGTGTTCACTTTTTTTAAGTATTTGTCCTGGATAATTTTCAACCTTGTTTTGTTGCAACCAAGAAGCAAACACAGAGGAGCAAGAATCAACCTGTTACCCTTCATCACTGCAGTTAGGAAAACAGCTTCTGAATTTACACACATGTACACACACGTACACAAAATATGTTTTACATCAAGAGTAATACAAATGTATCAAACATTCAGAATTAATTATTTTTCTCCTTTCTCTGAAAAACACACATTTTAAATAAATCAAAAGTTGTGTAGAACGATCAACTCACCAGTCTTTAATACTAAGCACCAGGTGAATCCCTCAGATCCAGGGTTTTGATAATACAACAGGTCCTCTGCATGTGTTCGGGAGACTTCGGTGTAGTACTGTTAAGGTTAGATTCATATAATAAAAATAAATAATAAATAAGGGCCAAACAATGTCAAAAAAATCGAGGGAAACAACAAGAAAAGAAATGTACTATGTGAGTTTGAATGATTGAATTTATTTGTTGATTAGAAATACATAGTTCTTCTGCATGACATTTGTTACAATCATTGAGGATTAAAACCCTATAAAGCCTAAAAAGGCTTATTTCTATTGTGGTCCTACAACCTACAATACATGAAACAACAAAAACATAAAACCATTACACCAGACGCAACAAAACATATGCACAATGACACAAACCTTCATGTCCTAAACGGGACTTATTACGCTTTTCCATATTTTCAGATATATATATAATGTTACAATGTTGAATGTTAATATGAAATGTTGCCAAAGTGTCAAATAATGAGGTGAATGTATGTAGTTATCCCAGTGAGCTAGTGCATAGCTGAAATAACTGTTGTAACTCTTCAATAGAAGGCAAAATAAATGATTGCTGTGAAGAGCACTACGGTCAGATCAACCTGTGTAAAGTATATTTAGAGGGGACCCCTATTAATTGCGTAACCTTCTTCCTAACGGTTGTAACTTTATAACACAACAAGTAAATAACCCACAACTAACTCAAAAAACACTATGGCACACAACAATAATAATTGTACATTTGCAAAATTACACAGCCAAATGGGCATTGCCTTGCATATTATGATGGTTATTGGGGCAACCTCCATCAGCCTCCTACTGCTTTAGAAATAAACGTGATTTTTACATGAATCACTACAAAAGTTTGTGAGTCTGAATGAAAGTAAACACAGGAACTAGCCGCCTGGAGCAGCATTATGGCTAGCTGCATAGGGAACAGTTTGTTTACGCCTGAGGCTGTGGATAGCTCAGCATCTGCTCTTGCTAGAGAAAGAATAACTTCGATGAAATAAAATGGCTCATGTCTGCAAGTTTTCAAATTGCAAGGATAAAATGACAAGATGCACACTGAGCAGTTTTCATGGACTACCGCTGGATGGTAGAGACTTGCATACTGTAATTCCTCACACAGTTGCATGCTGAAATCACACATCGCAATACCGTGTGGAGCTGAACGTTTGACCCACCCGGCCTCGCTCTTTTCTTCCAGTTGATTTTGTGGAGGTGAAACAATCTCCAGGACAACAATGTTAATAAACACTGTAAATCCATGTGCAGTAGTTACACAGCTTGGATAACTTCCATCTGTGGACACTTCTAGATTTTCAAAGAGTGGCAGCAACAGGTCTGACTGCAGAAAAGGTTTTGCTCCTCACTCGTCAGGAGAGCAGTTACTGCAGGAACACCAGCACTTTCTCTGAGGTAATTGTTACTGTTCATTGACTTTCCTGACTGTCCTGTTGCCATGAGGGTCCGTTAGGAACATTATTCAGAATTACCATGCATATACATATACTTTTCCTCTCACATACATTGCCGATTTTCAACCAGCTTTGTATCATTACAATGTGGGTAGTATATACAAATGAACAATATTTAATTTCCCAAAGCTCCTCGTTCATTTGCCAGCAAATGTCCGCTGGGTGACGCAAAGTGCGTCATCTGGCAGATACTTGCCGGCTCGAAGGCTGTTGTTTGAACTACAGATTGTACATCCGCATTTTTGGTATGCCCGCCTTCAGAGACAGTTTGATAGGGAGAGGGGTAGCTCCTCACTGCTCCAAATTTCACAGAGACCAGTTTCTGTTGGCTGAAGTTGCTGAATCTGCAGAGGAAGGAGCAGCATGTGTAACATTACACCAAAGCTTTGGGCCACATATGGATAGGGGGGTGTTGGAAGCATACTTCAGGATCCCAAAAAGAAAATGGAAAAAAACCCCAACAAAGCCAACGTGGTGAAACAGACGTCTGAGCATAGGGTAAGGACAATAACGACAGTGTTTTGTTACAAACACGGCAACGTTACAGTGTGAAATCATACAATACATGTTTTTATGTCAAAAAACTAAAGTGAGGTTAGATTAGTTGTATTAGTAACTTGCAACCCGGTGCACATAACAATAGATATTACTGATATGATGTTAGAGTAGTTATGATAGTATTTGGTAACCCGGTGCACGTAACAGTGGACGATACCGAAGTGACGTTAGATTAGTAGAATTAGGAACTTGCGACCCGGTGCGTGCAATGACAGATGTTACTGAAGTGATGTTAAGAGAAGTTAATGCAACCCGGTGCACATAACGATATATGTTACTGATATAATACTGTTGTAGTATTTGGCAACCCAGTGCACGTAACAGCAGATGTTACTGAAGTGACGTTAGATTAGTTGTATCGGTAGCTTGCAGACCAGTGCACGTTACGTCAGACATTACCAAAGTGACATTTGATTTAGTTGTATTATTAACTTGCAACCTGGTGCATGCAATGACAGACGTTACCGACGTGACGTTTGATTTACTATTGGTAACTTGCAACCCAGTGCACATAAAGATAGGTGTTACTAAAGTGATGTTAGATTAGTTGTAACAGTAGCTTGTAAACCGGTGCACGTAACAGTAGGTGTTACTGAAGAGATGTTAGTTATATTAGGAGTTTGTAGACCGGTGCATGTAACAGCAGACGTTACTGAAATGGCATTAGATGAATTGTATTAGTAACTTGCAACAACAGACATTACCGAAGTGACGTTTGATTCAGTATTAGTAACTTGCAACCCGGTGCACATAACAATATATGTTACTGATATAATGTTAGAGTAGCTGTCAAGTCAGATGGAAAATCCCAATATGAACCAGGCAGCTGAACATGAAACCAACGATGTGGCTGAACTCAGCATGAACCAGGTCGCTGAACATAGTCCTGCTCCGCTCCTGCCACTTTTCTGGATGAGACCAATAACCCAGATAAAACAGATGACAGCGAGCTCAAAAAGAAGACAGTTTGAGCGACGTAGAGGAGTATGAACAAATTTGTTTCAGCTCAAAGGACAAGACTGAGAAACATGTGGCGAAGTGGGGAGATTACTTGGCATACATTGTTATGTGGACAGACCTTGAAGTAAAGTACACACCATGTACATAATACATATACAGCACAAATAGAAATTATCTGTTGCTTGTAAATTATTTGAAATTATGGTGCATATTAAAGAAGGAATACACATTTTATATGTTTATACATATCATAATGTAAATTTTAATTTAATTTTTTTTTCTTTTATTTAATAACCATGAGTAAATAGTGAATATGTTCAAACATACCCCATCATTCAATCAGTCATGATCTAAACATGCAAACACAGCCTGGTTTATGGCTACATACTGACACACCACACACACACACACACATACACACACAGGCACGCTGTTGGACGCTGGTTGGACATATCGTGGAGAAAAAAATGCATTTGTTTCAGATTGGTATAGTGTTTATTTAACTAAATAGTTAAGAAACCAGTGGCAAATAAAGACAGTTTATGTTTTTGTTGTTTATGACTTTTAACTTGTCAAGTGGGGCAAGTAAATTTCTCTTCCACTTGCTCTACAAAAAATTCAGTTTTCCTGGACAAGCGGAAAAGTCTTCATGTCGAGCCCTTTAATCTTGTTACAGGGCCTGTTGAATCCACTTACTGAAGCCACTAATGGTCAAGGAGTATTTGTTGTTTCTGTTCTCTTGCCTTCCAAATTGTCAACACAATTCGCCACAACAAGGCTAACGACACAAACGGCTAACCGAGCTGACGGTTAACGGAGGTACAGGAAAATATATGGAAATACTTGTCTATTATTGGCTAACAGGTCTCTGTCAGTTCTTCTATTGACGGGGTAAATGGGTTGAAGCAGAAGCAGTGGCACAAACATCTTCTCATAGTGAGCCAGGAAAAAAATGTGTGTAAATGTTTGTATGAGTTACAAGTAACATGAACCATGGATGTATAAAGAGAATGTATGAAGTTCTCTTTATACATCTATGACATGAACATGATATGAGCAGAGCATACGTTATATACAGCTAACACACTTTGCATTGCATTGTGGCTAGCTAGACTGTTAGCAATGATAGCTTAGTTGTGCCTCGCCTTGGCTAGCGACACCAAAGTAGTCTAGTTTTGAGTTAGATAGCCAAATAGTTTTTTTTATTTTATCAGTCTGGTAGTCCTACAAACAATGATAACACCCGAGGTGAGTTCTATGTCCAACCTTTCTTCTGAACATGTTATACATTGACAGCTAAATTACCACAGCTTCCATTAAGCAAAACTTTTTTTACTTTAGGCTACTGGCTGAGCTTATAATGTTAGTCAGTTAAAAAAGTTGACTCACTCATGAGAGATGTCAGATTAAATAAATACTGAATGTAAATGATTTAGATGTGTCACATACACGTCACAGGTCAGTGTCAGATGTAATATACTGTATATAAACCCTTTTAGTGCCTATGACATGATGACATCACAGTGTTAGCTGGAGGCAAAACAGGAAATTTGGAGGCAAAGACGAAATCACCTCAGAGCAGCAGGCCACATTACTTATGGATAAAGTCATCTTGTTGTGTTGTTGGGTGTCAGAATCTTAGGACTAAAGGCTCTAGCTTCAAATTTTATAGCATACCAGCAGCCACTGGTTGTTTCTTCAAACCTCATACTGTATGGCACACATTATACAATTATAGAGATGCAGAAACAAGGAAGGCTGTATGGATCGAGATCACCCATCTGCTTGGTGTGACTGGTGAGTTCAAACTGAGAGGGTATAGTTGCATATGGGTCAGTATTTGGATGTGCAGTTTCATAATATTTGTGCACCAGAGTTTGCCTTTCTGCTTCAAGCTCAATATCCACCTTGCACACAAGTGATAAAATAGGCTGTTTATGTTGGACACACAGGCAACATCGTGATCATATATGTAACAGCACACAGGAGAAAGTGCATGTTTGAGAACCAATTATCTAAATCACCCCTGAGGCCAGTCAGCTCATTAATTGTTCAACAGTCAACTGAAGGACTGATTAAGAATGCATCACATTAAGCATCACATTACAATTGCCATATTCAATAAACAGCATCCAATTCTATATCATAAATATGAATAATAACCATATTAAACTAAATTACCAAAATCAAAATGCATCCAGAGTGCTTGTTCTGTTGTGCAATAGCTATAAGTAAATGTACAAAGTTATCCTATTCCCTTAGCAAGTGTCCAAATGTCCCACTTGTAAGTTGTTTTTTTAAAAAAAAAAAAATCTTTCTCAATCATAAGGGGTGAAATATCCTGTTACTATGACTAATGTTACAATAAACTAACGTTAGCTATGCAGTCAGCTTAACCTAGGTTGTAGCTGTTAGCCATGAACAATATGTTAGTGGCTAATGTCAGCATAGCTAACGCTAACTGCAGGTTAGTGCTGATTAAAATACATGAGACATGACATGACAGTAATGTTACTCAACTAACACACAATATATGTACCTTGTGTTTAGAGTGTATGGAGATATTAAAATTCACCTGGAAGAAAACATGAATACTTTCAGTCCTATTTAGAACATAGAGTAGTGGTATACTTATGCCCTCTTGTGGCCAGAATGGGTATTACAACAACAAACAACTGACAAAAACATATTTTTTCACCTGCTGTCTTTGCAGATGAAAAAAAAACCAATCCTGGCAAATGATCCTGGCAAACCTTTTTTTCACCTGTTCCTCAGTCATAAACATAGGAGACAAAAGAATTTAGATCAGACTTAGAAATTGGATCTCCAGAAATATTTTTTTTCTCGCTTGCCTTTCAGGGCTTCTGTAGTTATATTATTATGTTATTACTAGTAAGCATTATTAGTTATTAGAACAAAGCTCCTTAAATCCTTCTCTTTGCATACCCCTCCTTCTTGCTCTTTCCCTCTGTAGCCTCAAAAATCATCATTGTTCCCCCTCTTTTATTTGACTTAATTGGAAATAAATCCAAAATAAGAAATGATGAAATCAAATTATAAGGCCTAAGGCTTGCACACTTTCTATGTGAAAGTCATGTGAGAGTTTTGCAGGTATGGCATCTATGAGGAGCTTTGTTCCAGCAACACTTGTTCTTTCAATAAACAACTAATCCATACACATCCACCCTTTTCCCTGCCCATATTTTGTGCTTCTATACAGATGGCAGACTGTTCTAAATTGACGCAAACCAGCTTTTCATACAGCTGGTGATTATGTTTGAGGAGGAAAGAAGGGCAGCTCTGAATGAGTGCCACAACCAGCAAGGCACAGGCAACCATAGTGGCATCAGAGGCACCATAGACCATGCGGTGGCTAGGTACTACTGGCATACCATCAAGCAGGATGTGGCTGGATGGGTGAGGCAAGGTTTGACATCTGGATCACAGAACTTCCAACTCTGTTTATTTAAAGAAAAACTAATATGTAAGGCCATTGACACATGAGCTATTTTTTCAAGTATATTGACTTCTGTTTCAGGTCAAGTGCTGTCACCCATGCTAGTTAAATGATTCAATAAAAACAGTGACGCCTAAGCCTGTGGAACCACCTTCCACAGGCATCACAGGATACCTGTAGTGTAAAAACATTTAAACAGTTGTGTTATAATATAAACATTGATGTTAATTCCTTCACCAATATTAGCTTGGGGGGTAATTGTATTTTTTAAGCTAGTGCTTCAGAGCTTGCCACTTGGCAGGGGCTATATAGGGTACAAGAGTGAAGATATCACCACATTTATTTAAGGTAATTTGCTGTAAAATACCCAAGAGTGAATTAACCTGCCAGCACAGGAACTGTGTCAATAGTAGATACATTGTACATACAGTGAGTGAATTTAATACTCTTGTTATTTGTAACGGTTGTTACTGCCACCTGGCCAGCAACACCAGTACTCATGCCCAGTGGTTTGGTATTTTATGTCTCTCACAAAAGAGTCAATTCCTAACCTTGGGAATGCATGAGCGATAATAATTTTGATTCAAATACACACTTAGTAGCTTCATCTGAGCTCTTTAAATCACAAGCACTTATCAAAAACCATTCAATACCTTACAATATCTGCTGGTGTTAACACTGAACAAAATATTTAAAGAAAACTTGGAAAGACAACTTAATATTGGCAAAATGTGCAAAATAAGAATTTCTTTTTGCTTCCCATGATGGGGAGTTTTCGGAACTATCAGAAAGAATTAACCGTAAAGTATGTCAACAAATATCTATATATAAGCTCATTATATATATATATATATATATATATATATATATATATAAATAAAAACATATGTCTCTGAAGAAATTGTTCTATGAAATGATTCCAACCCAGAGACTATGGCTTGTAATTCTTGGAGAAATCTTCTCCATGGAAATTGAAATACTGGCACTTACATAAGTAAATGGGTAAAATAGACATGTTTAAATGACTTATAATTATAATATATTGGAAATTGAACCACCAATAAAGGCACCCGCAGGACTGCATTATGTATTTAAAATAAAAAAACCCATGTCAGCTCCTCCTCTTCACTGTCATCTGCATTAGCCTCCCCACAGTAGAAACAAAGGTTTGTCAGATAATCTGTCAGAAAAATAAAAAATTATTTGGCATTTGTGAGGAGAAGCTTTGTTTTGAGCCAAGTACACTGTGTTTGTATTATTTGTATTTTTTAAATAATTATCAGATGACAACTGGAGTAGATATTTTCATTCACAACTTGTTAGTAGTGCTATTATATAACTTACCAGACTCCCGAGGAAGAGTAGTGGCAATCTGCCAACATAAGTCTGCCACATCATTTTGGCCAGCAGGGAATTAAACCTCTTCCTCCATTAAGATTTTCTCAATGACCTGGTATTTAAAAACACAAGTTACCATTTACGACACATTGACCCCTTTCTTCCTCATGAATGCTCTAAAAACCCAAAATATGTTTAAATATAGTAACCAGATTTACTGAATTAAACATCATACAAGCATCACAATATCTTTGTTATGATATGTCAGGTCCAAATAGAGGAGCACAAGAAATTACCAATTCCTCAGACATCAAAACAGAAGAAAGGTAAGAATGTTGTTCCAGGTAAAAACAACCATTCTCCTTTCCCAAAACCCTGATTTTTCAAAGAAAAAAAAATCCCCCTAATTTTGTGCCTATGCACCTGTGAAATATTCATCTATAATGTTGCAATTGAGAACAACATGCCATTGTCCATGTTTAACATGTACATCTGCATTTTCAATTGCTCTCCTGCCAACCAGCAGTACTTATCCTATTCTCTTGGCTGATATTCACCAGATACTTCACATGCCTGCACATGCTTCTCATCATCTATTAGCCTCTATAAATATCATTAAAAGGTCCACATATCCTTAACATTTCTGCAACTGTTTCTGGTTGAACCCTTGAACTTCATTGTTTGTCTTGAGTGCTAACCAGCTGCTGTTTGAATCCACAACTTGTCAGCTGAGTCTGCTCCTGGGTGTAAGTTGTTTAAGAAGTTCTAACTTAAATTTCTTGAATATGCCAGAAAAAGATTTAGTACGTCTCAATACATAGTATGTCCAATGCAGTATGCCAAAAGTAGCAGGATGTCCTACTACATCAGCTATGCACTACATAGCATGCTTTGCTGGCTATTCTGACCCACAATCCTCTGCGTAGTGGAAGATACATCACATTGACTGAGGTGCCAAGAGATAACAGACCAGTGACAGAGCGTTAACAGTGCAATGATGGAAGCCACTCATGGATATATTATAAGAGCTGGTTGGCCTTGCAGACAATTTTTTCCAGTGGTCACTTGCCGTATTACAGTAAAAATTCCCCTGCGCCCCAAAAAGCAGGGGGAGCAAAGCAAAAGCAGACCACCATTGTCCATCCAAGAAAAGCCAATTAAAAATCTGTGACATCATCGTAATGTAAAGTCTATGGGCTGAGCAGGAACTTGCAGGCGGGGCCAGTGGGAGAAACAATACTGCACAAATTCAGTGGGCTGCATACCCCCGTAAGTAAACCCGGGAGCTAGAAACTGTTTTAGCGTATGTGCTAGGTGTGGAATTCTTACTGGACTGAACCAGTGCAATTTCTGGTCTGGTATCCAGCTCATCCATAAAGCCACTGCGATGACAGAAGCCACAATGACAGATGAAGTATGTCCCAATTGTATGCATACAGCATGCATACTGCATGCAACAGTACGTACTTTGTAAGGACAGCTGCAGTATCTACTAAAAATAAATAGCATAAGTATGCAATTTGGAATGCAGCATAAGCATTTGCGAATGCCCGGAAGATGTCAGGATACTGTCCTGCCCACAACTCAACAAAATACAATTGGCTAACGCAACTGTCCAAATCAAATTCATGCCCATATTGACTTGAATTACACAGGCATTTGTTACAGCTACTAAAGGTCCTGGCAGGGGGGAGTTGCTGTTTCAACCAGATACCATTGAAAGAAAAATTGTGAATGGTCCATTTCCCGCTCCGTTATATTAAGCTACTGTTTGCCAAGACATATCAAGACATATTATTACTAGTATTTCAGTGAATAAAAGTAATTTAAAAACATATTTATAAGGAGTACAAAAATTCTTTCAATATTTTTCTGAGGCCGTAACTGAATACCATGAATACCATGAATGTAAAGAGTTTTTTTAAAACTGTATATCATGCAAAGCTACTCTAGTGGAGTCCCAGAATAAAAGTATAGAGCTGAGAATGAGCATAATAGGTCCCCGTAAGCTCTTCTCAATGTATAGAAAATGGCTACATATTACTTAGACCATCTTTTCAAGGCTACTTTGAAGATGTGCTCTGATATACTCCATTTTATGCTTCAAGGATTTATTCTATCGTACAGCAGCAGAATAAAGAAATGTATGATTACCTATCATAGTCTTAAAAAAAACAATTAAAAATTTGTTGAACTACTTCTAGTAAAATAGCTATGACTGTCTATTATCAATGAAAAGGGATTCAGTAAATACACAGGCACAGTTTAATGGCTAATTAACTAAACAGTTACACAGAACTGGGGATCATCAGTGTGTTTATGCACACATACACACACACAAAGGCAATACTGGTCAGGGGTCATACCAAGTGCACTGAGTATTAATATTAGATTAGATATTACATTAGATTGTCAACATTTCCTCCAAATTAAATGACCACATAGGTATTACCATACGATGCTCTCTGGAACAACCCATTGGTGCGTTTTCAGAGGGACCATTTGGAGCATAACACAACACTTTCAAAAATAGGAGCGTAACATGCTGCCTTCTAAAACCATTACAAATCACAGTTAAAAACGAATTATGTTTTACGGTGCGACTATGCTCTGGTTAGGTTCACGCACAAAAACCACTTGGTTAGGGTTAGGGAAAGATCATCGTTTGGGTAAAAATGATCACTTAAAATGTGGTTAGTACTTCCTTAAAGTCAGGCAACCTTCGTTGTCATGGCAGTAAACACCACATTACATTGTTTTTTAAAAAATGTCCTGACTTGTGGTTGAAAACATGACACTCACGGCTGGAAATGGGAACTGTGGTCTCCCGCAGCAAGTCCACTTTTAGCCATCTACAATGTTGACCTGAATATAAGACTACCCTGATTATAAGATGACCCCCCCTTTTTCAAGACTCTTTTATGGAAAAAGACTTACAACATACATTTAAAGAGTACCGTCTTGACCTGCTCTATGTGAAAAGTGCCCTGAGATGATTTTTGTTGCGGTCTGGCGCTAAAAAAATAAAATTGAATTGAACTTGGACTTTAAATTACTCTTATTTGCTTTTTACTTGCAAAACTTTTATTGCACTTAGAGTACATCACCTGATTGACTGTCTCTGCTCCGCATCGTGGAGCACACACACACACACGCACACACACAGAGCGCTCAGCTCCGCCTGCAGTGAAACGGAGGAGAGGAGAGAGACTCAGCATGACCATAAATGACAGCAAAATGCAGTAGAGATTATGTTTATTCATATTATTTTTCTAATTTATGTGCACTCATTTCATTTCAGCTTAATGTGAGACTCTCTACTGCGTTTTGCTGTTAGTTATGGTCACACTGAGTTTCTCTCCCATCCTCTGTTTCACCATGGGCAGGGCTGCCCCTCCACATACACGGAGCTCAGCGGAGCAGAGGAGAGACAGTAAAGTAGTCAAGCTGACAACCCTCATTATGTTACTGTTACTGAGTTGTTGGTTAACTTGGCCTACTTTTGAGCCACTTTGTTTGAGACGATCACTGTGGGTACGTCTCAAGTCTCTTATTCTATGGCTCCTCGCTCCTCGCCTGAACCGGAGGTTGTTCCTGATGCGCCATTTTGATGAGCGTCCCAAGTCTCTTATTTTGCTCGGAGGAACAAGGAGCGAGGAGGGATCTCTGAGGAGCGAGGAAACATGAGAGCAGACTTCACGGAAGTCTTTTACCGGCCAACACGCCCCCTTATTGGATATCAGTTATTGATTGGACGCTGCAGCTGATCAGACTGATCTGATACATCACTGCAGTTTCATACCGAAACGGAGACAGATTACAGATTCCTAAGTTTTATGTTTATTTATATATTCATCATATAGTTAAAAATCTGTTAATTGTTGGTCTGATCAACAAAAGAACCATAAACAACTTTCTTCATTTATTAGAAAGATTTTTTTTCATGATGTTATTTCCTCCATTAAACTGTTTCTTGCTGACAGACAGACTCTTCCTGACTTTAACTTTATCCATAATAACAGTTAAACACATTTATATTTTACATCATTTATCTTCATTTCCATTCAGTCACATGTGAGGCTGAAAATTCCTGAGCGTCGGGTTTGATATGAGTTACATCACTGCCATTTTCCCTGAAACATATTTTCCAGTGTTCAGAAGACACCCTGATCATATTCTGGGTTATTGAATGATGAATTCACTATCAGGGTTATCAAAAAATACAGATGGAAATGATCAATAAATAGTATAAACGCATTCTGCGAGTAGAAATGGTTTCTACAGCTGTTAAAGCCGACTGACAGCTGATCCAGCTGTGATCACACTTCATCCTCTGAAGTGTCGCTTCACATGACGCTTCAGAGGAGAGGACGTCTCATGTCTTTTGAAACAAATTACCTCGTTTCCTCTCTCCTCACTTGGTTTCCTCGCGTCTCTCCTTGCATCCACGGTGGGAGGGACAAAGATGCAAGGAAAAGACGCAAGTGAGGGAAACGTGGATGCAATTTAAGAGACTTGGGATGCACCCTGTGTCTCTTCATCTTTCAGGCCCCCTGGCAGCGTAGGCTTGTTTTAAGGGACGGTGGCTTGCCTCAGTCAGGAGGGAACAATCGTTTAACAGATTTTTGCCACCATCTGTTGTTGTGAGTATATATTGACATTTAAAAGTCTAGACCCCGAATATAAAACGACCCCCACCCAACCCGCTTCCTCTCAATAAGGAAGTCACCTTATATTGACATCAATAGAACTGCATCACTTCCCTGGATCATAATTACTATGGCCGCTAGATGGCATCTGTCGCTCAAACGAAAGTATAGGCCGTTTTTGGTAACTGAAGTTACGAGTATGTGTGCATGTACTGTGGTTGAGGTTTGATTGAGGGGTGAGTCATGATTATGACTAGTGATGTCATGAAGTTTTAATATTATATATATATATATATATATATATATATATATATATATATATATATATATATATATATATATAGACACATACACACAGAACAAAAATAGAAACGCCCCACTTGTTTTTGCTCTCATTTTTCATGAGTTGAAATAAAAGATCTAAGACTTTTTCTATACACACAAAAGACTTATTTCTCTCAAATTTTATTCACAAATTTATTTTAATCTGTGTTATTGAGCACTTCTCCTTTGCCAAGATATTCCATCCACCTGACAGGTGTGGCATATCAAGATACTGATTAAACAGCATGATTATTGCACAGGTGTGCATTGGACTGGTCACAATAAAATGCCACTCTAAAATGTGCAGTTTTATCAGACAACACAGCGTTGTGAACAGAGCGCCCCATGGAGGTGGTGGGGTTAAGGTATGGGCAGGCATAAACTACTGACAACGAACACAGCTGCATTTTATTGATGGCAATTTGAATGCACAGAGATACCATGATGAGACCCTGAAGCCCATTGTCATGCCATTTATCCACCGCCATCACCTCGTGTTGCAGCATGATAATGCATGGCCTCATGTTGCAAGGATCTGTACATAATTCCTGGAAGCTGAAAACATCCCAGTTCTTGCATGGCCACAATCAGCAACTTGATCAACTCTATGCGAAGGAGATGTGTTGCATTGTATGAGGCAAATGGTGGTCACACCAGATACTGACTGGTTATCTGCTGCCCCCCTACCTAAAAAAATGCATATCTGTATCCCTAGTTATGTGAAATCCCTAACTCAATGCCTAATAAATGTCTCTTTGAGATAAAACTGCGCATTTTAGAGTGGCCTTTTGTTGTGACCAGTCCAATGCACACCTGTGCAATAATCACCCTGTTTAATCAGTCTCTTGATATGCCACACCTGTCAGGTGGATGGAATATCTTGGCAAAGGAGATGTGCTCACTAACACGGATTTAAATAAATTTGTGAACAAAATTTGAGAGAAATAATTCTTTTGTGTGTGTCTTTTGTGTCTTAGATCATTTGTTTCAACTCATGAAAAATGGGAGCGAAAACAAAACTGTTGCATTTATGTTTTTGTTGAGTGTATATATCAGGTTTGGTTATAAGTTAGTTTAGTTGTCTTATGTGATCCACTTTAATGATACTTGACATCTTTAACATTTTTATTTCTAATAATTTTTTAGCCATTGAGTTAAAATAAATAAAGCCAGGACCAACAATACAATACAAAGCAATACAAAATAACAATACAGATACTGCTTTTCTAAGCCTCTTTACCTAAGACAATGATTAACTGCTATGATGTTTCATTTCCTCTCCAGGAGATGGTAGCATTGTCAAACTATTTCACCCACAAACACTGCCTTTCTGCTTTTGCATGAGCTGTTCTCAACAGTTTGTGTGTGTGTGTGTGTGTGCGTGTGTGTGCATGTGTGTGCATAGCATGTGCGGGTATGCCTCATCCCTGCGGCATGTTGATTATTTTTCAATTTAATTCTCAGCAGAGGCATAACAGTGAGAAGGGGTTATGGGTGGAAGGCAGGGCATGTTGGAGAGATACAGAAAGGAGAGCAGGTAGGAATGAATGGATTGCAAAAACAGAAGGAGGGAGAGGAGATACAAGATGCTCAGTGGGCCGATAAAAGCCAAAGAATAGGGGTAAGGGTATAGCATGGGGGTTGGCTTTTCAGGAAAAGAGGGTATAAAAATGAACAGAGAAAGGCAGAGAGGCATCAGTCTGCAGGCCCAGTAGGGAGACTAGAGGAAGACAGACAGAGCCAAGTACAGTATGGAGACTGTGAGAAGACAGGATCATAAGATAAAGGAAGAGTGTGAGCAAACAGGGAATGAGAAGCTTGCAAGAGAATGGGAAGGATTGGTAGAGAGCAGGTATTTGGTTTAGCTGTGGTATACCTTGGAGAATAAGAGAGGAACACTAATACAGCAAAGAGGGAGAGGTGGAATAAGAATAGACCCAGTGGAGAAAGAGTGCTGTACAAAGCATACACAGCAAGGTAAGAGTGTGTGTGTATATGTGTGTGGGTAGAGAGGGTGTAGTGTTCAGTTCCCACGTTCCCAGCTGAGAAAAGAAAGAAGTGAATGCAGCTAAAAAATACAGAGAAAAGGGTTAGTATGGATGGGGAGAAAGGGACTGGAGAGTCAAAGCGCAGGGTACATGCTGTATAACCGAGTTAGCCCTCTCAGAGAAAGAGTGAATAAAGGATGGTAAAGCCACTATAGGGAGTGGAGGAGGAAGAGAAATTCAAATGTGAGACGAAAAGAGTGAGCAGAGAGGAAGAGGAAGAAAAGAGAGAACTAGTAAACCAGGGAATTGTGGAAAAAGTGTGAAGGGGGAGAGGAAGAGTAATATGAAAGTGAAGAAATGTTGCAACAGGAAAAGTGTAGGAAGGAAGGAATTGTAATTGCAAAGTGGAAGTGTAAAAGGAAAGAGGGGTGTAGAGTTTAAGGGAGGGAATGAAAACTAAGAAAGAAAAAGACAGCATGGAGCAGAAGTATAGGGAAGAAGAGAAGGAAGGAGGAAAGTAGGGGGGTGGTGGGAAACATGAGAGAGGGAGAAGAGCAAGAGGAAGGAATAAGAAACGGGAGTATAATGCTTGGGAATGAAGCATGAGAGAGAACTAAGGAGGGGAGGCCTGGCTCAGACTACAGGAGTTTTGGGCTCATTTACCCCCAATTCACCGCTCCCGACAATTGGAGGAGAAACCTGGTCTGGAACCTTGGTCAATACCAATGTTTGGCCCAGATTATCTGGTAATCTGAGGGGTTTACAGATCCAATCTTAAACCTCACCATGGGCCACCCTGATAATTTTCATGTTTGATATTTAGGGGTTAAAATCTGGATGATTATGTCACCGCTTTCCGAGCGGGACCACAATAGCCAATGAGAGAGACAAGTCTACAAGGAGACGGAAGTGAATGGTAAATGGACTGCATTTATATAGCGCCTCTCTAGTCTTACAACCACTCAAAGTGCTTTAAACTATATGCCAACATTCACCCATTCACACACACAGTCATACACTGATGACGGAGGCTGTCATGAAAGATGCCAACCTGCTCATCAGGTTGGTCATCTAATGCTCATTCACACACACACTCACAGACCGATGGCACAGCCTCCGGGAGCAATTATGGGTTCAGTATCTTGCCCAAGGCCACTTTGACATGCGGACTGGATGAGCCAGGGATCAAACCGCTGCTCTTTTTTACACCTGAATCTTGGTTAATAGAAGATCTGTCTACAGAAAATCTAAAGACTGAAAGTGGAATATCTACAGCAAAGATGAATGATACAGTACAGGTACTATACAGTATAATTCAGTGGTTCCCAATATGGGGGTCTGTACCCAAGAGGTTTTTCTTAGGACGTACTGGATAAGTCTAACTATAAAACTCCTTCAAATTAAGGGTTGGCAATATAGATAAAATCTTCAGTCATGGCATATGTAATTTTATATCCATCCATCCATCCATCCATCCATTTTCATTACCGCTTATCCTCTAGAGAGCTGCGGGGGAGCTGGAGCCAATCTCAGCTGACATTAGGTGGGAGGTGGGGGTACACTCTGGACAGGTCACTAGTCAATCACAGGGCAAACATACAGTATAGAGAAAGACAACCATTCACACTCACATTCACACCTGTGGGCAGTTTAGAGTCACCAATTAAATAATTGTGCTATTTCGCAATATGATGTTGATGCAGAAATCATATAAAAGTACAATATTGCCATAAAAGAGCCCTGCTCATTGATTTGAAACACTGTAGAGTTTTCTTATAAGCAAACAAAGTTATCTTTGCATGTAGTGTTACTCACCAAAACACACTTGAGGCCAGGCAAACACGTTGAATTAATTTCCTGCATGAAACATTTGCAGAGCGCATTTTTTTTAACATTTTAAATCTTGCATTGGTTACGTCCATGTTTATGAGTGAGCAGTCTTCTTCATTGCATTTGTTGGCACACTGCTCCTATTCTAAGCACATTACTGCAGCCAACTGTCGATTGGTGGAAAAAACATGAAATCATTGGCAAGAATACATACTGCATCACTGCGTTTTTGCGCACACCCTCAACATCACAGCTGAGGTGTGGTCTGTTGTACTCATGACCACATCCAGCTTATTCTACACCTTGTGCAGCAGTGATGTAGCAGAGCACCACAGTACCATGCTACATCAGAAAAACATGTTGTTACCAGTAGTTGGCAGTGCTAGCAGGATTACTAGAATGGGGTTAGTTGGGCAGTTAGATACCATGGTATAAACAGCGTGGCAAAATCTCTAACTGTTGACAAATTTACATTGTCTGTGTCACCCAACCCTATTTCAAATCAAATAATTTGAGAAGGAAAAGTCATGCTTGCTTGAACTGCTCATAAGCTCATTTTAAGGAGTCACAAGCCAAAAAGGGTTGGGCACCACTGAACTTGAGTTAATGAATAGAGAATGTTGAGAAAGGGATGGACTAAAGGATGAAAATAAATGTGCAAGAAATGCAAGTATATTCTGCCTCATTTGTGTATTTGTCCTAAATTCAAGCTCTGGCAGGATTAGGTAAGGTGTCAAAAAGGTTCAGATGGATTTTTGTGAAGGTATCCAAATGAAATTTTATTGGGGTAAAAGATTCTGTCCAAGAGCAAAAATCAACATGACTGAAACAAAGGGGTTTATGTTTTGACCCCAGTCTCTGGTGTACAGACAGAGAGAGCTGAAGTAAATGGATGGCGAGGCAAGTGGGAGGGTCAGAGGTGAATTAGGGAAGGATTTTAGTTACAGAGTGACAGAGTGAGTCAGTGAGTTACCATAGCTGAGAGTGGTTGTATAAAGTATGAAGATGGAATTTTTAGTATGTTTTTAAGTGTATTTGGCCCAGCTGATATCTGCAAGGATAAAAGGAAGGCAGCCAGGACAGGGAGAGAGAGACTGCATGAAAGAGACAGGCATGTGGATGTGACAAGGCAATATGGTTCAGTTTACAGATACACTGGATTGGCTTTTCTATGTAGAAAATATGCTCTGCTATATAGAGAATAGATATTTCTGTTTAGAGGTTTCAGATGTAACTATAAAAAGAAAATCTGAGCGACTTCCCTCAATTTAACACAGTTGTAACACGAGGACAAACATGGGGATGGTGGGTTTAAGCAAAAAAAAGGATACGAGGAGAGATAATAATAGACAGATGTTTGGAGAATTGATGACGGGGGAGGACAATACTGCAAAAAAGCAACTGGAAGGAGGTGTTTCACTTTGAGTGACTCACATCTGGCATGCATAGAGAATAGAAGGATGAGTGGGAGGAGGGGGAGAGATGCGGAGGAGAGAAGCAACAAAAGAGGAGGGAGAGGAGGTGTTTAGGTAATATGTTTAGGTGAGTTAGTGCCAGTAGACACAGTAGAAGGGATTCTTTTCAAGTGGGTCACAGAGGCTGCAGAAACAGGCATTTATCATATATGGCAGCACAACACTGTGAATATATGTGTGTGTGTGTGTGTGTGTGTGTATGCGTGTGTGTATGTGTGCATAAATCTCTCTCCATTGTTTCCATCTCTTTTTTATTTAGAGTTTGAAAAGTGTGTGTGTGTATGTGCATATTATAGTAAGTCAAGTGGCTTTGACAGGGCACAGATGCTGTGGCAGATGAGGAGAGACTGTTCCGTCTCTCATGCTTCTCCATTTTCCCCCCTTTTTTTCCTTTCATCAGTTTAACCATCTCCTGCTCTTCCCTCCACCCTATCTAATTTTATCACTTTACTTCATCCCTCTCCTTTGTCCTTTTTCAATTTTCTGTCCTTGTTTCCTTCCCACCCACACTCTCTTAAGCCCTTAAGCTCTTTGAATGTCATGTTATTTAGCAACCTTGTGAAATTAACGAATTAACCCCAGATAGAAAATACACTGTGTTCACTGTCATGGATACAATTGTGTCACTTCAAGCTCTTACTCACATGTATTAGAGGATAAAGAATTGTGCACCAAAACTAAAAAAATGACAGGTTGCACTGGTGGATATAATATATCAGATCAACATCTTGGATTATAATGAAAAGTTATTACTTTCCTTCATACTTTCCTTTTTTTTTATTTTCTACATCAGAAGAACACATTTCCATTTGATATCAGACAGAGACCCTGTGTTCTTTTAGGCATTTTAGAATTATTACTACATCTACTGAGGGAGCACGATACTATGTCATGCAATAAGGATGGGCAATATCAGAATCTTTGGTTTTATACCAGGGCTAGAATCACTTATATTGATACTTATACAGATAGGTTTTATTATTAAACCATGTACCATCATGTAGGGAGGAGCAATGTGTCATGATATATGAAGTGCATCTTTTTTTTTTCTTTTTTGGTTGATGCTAGGATACATACTCAAAACAACAAGACAGTATCTCTCCAGCTCCACCCACCGCTACTGTGCAAACAAACAAGTATTTTTATCACAGCAACAAAATCCATTTATAGTGGGAACAATGTATCATCTTGTGGTAAACATCTTTCTCCAAAGATAAAAAAATAATCACCTTTTTGAAAGAATTTGAGGGTGTTCTGCATTATAATTATAATTTATTCATTCACTAAATGCTTCTTAGTAGACAGCCACCACCAGTTGCAGTTGATATGATGAGTTTCAGTTCTTTTTACAATTGATCAAGCTTTGCAAAAAAGTTCTCCATATTTATGTCTGATATTCTGAGATATCCTGCTAACAAAAAAACACACCAAACAGGGCAACCAAAAATATACTTTAGGCACTGGGTATTGGATTTTATTTCTTGATGAATTATGTTAAGCATTGTAATCTCTAATAATCGCAGTAAATCTTACTTTTCCTTTCTTTCTATCCTTGTTTACAAACTTATCTTAGGGTTCATTCAAAGGAGGGTAGTACTCCTTCTAGTGGGCATTCTTATATAGTGAATAACTTTCCAAATGACCCCCAACACCCCTGTTTCATTAATTTGTGAGACGTGCTGTTTTTCCTAGACACAATTGTGTGTGTGTGTGTGTGTTGTCTGCTTCTAAATTAAGAAAAGTTAAACTTCAGTTTGCAGCAAAACAGCATCAAGCATTATCTTTTGTTATATGACAGGAAAATAAGATATATTATCTTGGAGGGGAAAAAAGAAATTGTGCATCAAAAATAAATTGGATATTCAGTTTCTGTATGTTCAGTTTCTCACTTTTACTCACTTAAAGGCTATATGTTGTTAGTAGCTCAGTGATTTTTCTCAATGTATTGACAAAATCAATACATTAATGATTGCTTAGTCAAAGTAATGGATGAAAGTCAAAGTAGCTGACTTTTAAACCCCACTTCCCCAAACACACACATCCTCATCTGATCACCTTGTAGTCTTGTTACAAATCAGTGGATGTCCCAAGGTGATGTTTGTCCTAAGTGACAGGAACTTTTGTGCCACATTCATGTTCACTCTCTTTCCTCCCTTTATCTCCTCTGCTTTCTGGCTTCTTTCTCTCTGTCTCTCTGCCTTCCTTTTTTTTCCTCTCTGCTTTTACTGTCAGGTTGCATACAGTGTAGTGGTAGTGGTGGCAGTAGTCCCCAGTGCCGTGCTATCACTCTCACTTCAAGCTGTACTTCAAATGAACTGCTCTGAAGGTAACAGTGGTCGGGAGTCAGGAGTCACACTGAAGTTTCCACAAATAATAATAAAGACACAGAGTGTGTGTGTGTGTGTGTACTTGTGTGTGTACTTGTGTTTATTTTTTCCAAACAGACTGGCACAGATTGATAGAACAGAAAGTGGAAATAAAGGCATACAGGCTTTACAACTAATGAAAAAGAACACGAGGACACACCACAGTCAGGTGGCGAAAAACACGGATGATGATTGACAGACAGAACAAATGGATGGGACATGGTACTGGAACAATCACTCTCAAACAGATGGCCTCTGAAACAGCATGCAATATGTAGCTCCCAGACACAAAAGCTTTGTAGATGCTGAAAAATGAAATATGACATAAGGTATGGTAAGCTGCAATAAGCAAGAGTTTTATGAAAAAATAACCCCAACCTATTATGAAAGGTGGGATTTAGCAGACAACAGCATCTCTTCCCCACTAACAGACCCCACTGGATTTGCCCTATTTACCCAAATTAAATGTCCCTGCTGGGTATGGACTCTGCTGGGAAATGTCCTGAGCCAGCAGGAAGTGACAAATTGAAACTTAAATGTCCTGACTTCTAAAACGGTGTGTGAGCACCAGTGGTAGAAGAAGTATTCAGATCCTTTACTTAAGTAAAAGTAATGTGCCAATACAGCAACGTAAAAACACTACATTATACCACAAATAATACAACTAAAAGTCTTGCATGAAAAATCCTACATTAATAAAAGTACATAGGTATTAGTTGCAAAATGTAGTTAAAGTATTGCAGTAAAAGTAGTGGTTTGGTCCCTCTGACTGATATATTATTATATATGACATCATTAGATTATTAATAGTGAAGCATCAGTGTTAGAGCAGCATGTTACTGTTGTAGCTGCTGGAGGTGGAGCTAGTTTCAACTACTTTATACGAAGTTAGCTAGTTTAGTCCAGTGGTTCCCAACCTAGGGGTCAGGCCCCTCCAAAGGGTCACCAGATAAATCTGAGGGGTCGTGAGATGATTAATGGGAGAGGAAAGAAGAAAAAACAAAGTTCTGATACAAAAATCTGTTTTCAGTTTTTGGATTTTTTCTCCAATCTTTGATTTTTGGTGAAATATTGGATCATTTGAACATTTATTGAAATGAAACTGTGAGAGAAGTTTAGAGGGAAAAATCACTATTTGCTGCAGCTGTTAACAACTCATAGACATGTGAAATGTGACCCCGACTACACACTGCTTTTCGTAAGATGTCAAAAGCCAAAAAGGTTGGAAACCACTGGTTTCATCTTTAAAAATGTGTTGTATTTTAAAAACTTGTCATATTATACATTGTGTCAAATCTTCATCTGAAAAGTAACTAAAGCTGTCAAATAAATGTAGTGGACTACAAAGTACAATATTTCCCTCTGAAATGTAGTGGAGTAGAAGTATAAAGTAATATCAAATGGACATACTCAAGTAAAGTACAAGTACCTCAAATTTGTACTAAGGTACAGTACTTGAGTAAATGTATTCATTAACCTTCTACCACTGGTGAGCACTCTGTCCAAAAAAAGCTGGACTTAATATAGATGAAACACTGATTCTCTTTTCCCTTTGGTATTCAGTAAATCATCACTGTTTGGTCGGGTTGGTATTCAGTATCTGAGAGCTACTCTGAATTTATACCTCTAGGGATTTCAGGAGTCATCAACTTGCAAATTGCCTAGTACTTCTGTAATACCACAATAATAACACATATTTACTGCATGTATATACTGTTTAAGTGAGCTTGACTGAATTGATAAGAAATTATTTTTGATAAAAATAGAGATTGGAACAAGCTTTTAAAAATGTCATCTTTCATCAATTTTTCATCTTGGCACAAGAACAAACCACAAGAAGAAGACAGACGCAAGGGTAGGGACAAGAGGGAGGGTAAAAAGAAAATGAGAGTTGTGAAGACAAGTGAGAAATTACTCTGTGATGCTGAGGTTGTGTCCAACACTGTCAGAGTCTGACATTTGTAGATTCACCATATCCATACATTATCTGATTTACTCTGCACAATGGGGGATATGGATAAAAAGCCTGCACAAGAAGAACAATTAAAACATTTTCAACCCCAATCATACCAACAAAGTTGTAGTCACACGCCTGATTGTGTTCATTACAACTGAGAATTATGGTAGGACTGTGTTAACTTTGTACAATACAAAATTAGAAAACAGATCAAATATTGGACCAAGACCTAGTATTTTTTGATTTTTTGAGTTTTTGAGTTGCTTGCAGAGTGACCGAATCAGTTAAAAGCTAATTTTCCACTAGATTTAGAGTGAATTGGGAGGTTGCATGAGTCTATCCAAGGTCTTAACAGGCACTGAAATGCTCCAAAAGAAATAAACGGACCTATCTATGTTTCAGGACTCCAAAATTATTAGATATCTTAAATGGAAACTAAGACATTTCCATATCCAATTTTATATATATATATATATATATATATATATATATATATATATATATATATTATTGTATCGAGTAACAAAACAACTAAACTAACTTGAACATCACCATCATTTTACAATACATTAATTCCTGACTTTTGCTGCATGTATAGATTTAGAACTTTTATCAGCCATGCCAGTTTCGTCAGTGTTAATCTTTTATTCTGGTTTATTAATAGCTCTTACATCCAACTTTGCAAGCTATTAAAACAAAACTGTCCTTAAAAACTACACTTAACTTGCTGTCAGATTGTGTTTGCCCATGTCTGTTTGCATGTACAGTATGCTGCATGCATTTATAATATTTGTGCTTCTGTGTGTTCATTTGATGCTCTTTGGACTTACTTTTATTGAACTGGAAGCTGTCCTACCACATTATCACCCTCTTAAGGGAATGTTTTACAGGCTTGTGGCCAGAAGGCAGTAGAGTCTGACCATGTACAACAACAGCAGAGCCAAAAATATTTATGCTTTTATTATTGATGGCTGTTTAAATATTTGATATTTTACTACTAAATTAGCTTTTGGTTGTGACTAAAGCAACGTGGCTTTGTTAATAGATAGATATCATTAAGCAGATGTACTGGAAGCGTATTTTGATTTACAGAACTAAAGATGCTTCTCACAGCCTCTTGGCTGCTAGGAGGCAGTTTGCAGTTAAATCTGCAGAAAATCTCTGTTTAATAGAGTAACATCCCAGCCGGTGTGTTAGTTTGGATTTAGTCAATTTATAGGTTGTGCACTTTTAGGTTGTATCTGTTTCCTCCTGAGTGCCATCATGATAGCTTTTTTTGGGAAGTCACTTTTGACTTGGATTGTGCTGAGGTGTTATTTTATTACTGTCATTATTTACAGACAGGCAAGTCAGTTGATACATTTTTTTTTTTTATGTCCCATCAAAAACTTGGACAGCTTCTATAGAAAAACTGAAGTGGGTGGAAACTTTTTCTTAAGAGTTCAACAAAGGGCAAATTACACTGCACCACACTGTAGCCTCTTTGGCGACTAGGAGACAGCTAGTAAAGAGCTTCTTTGTGCTGTGATGGCTAAATGACAAGGAAACTTTGTAATTGATATTTAAATTAGTTTATTAAATATGCATGACACACAAGTTAAACAAGCAGTGAGAATATCACATCTTGGCATGTTTGATCTGTAAAATATATCTGTCTCATGTAACCATTTTGTGCCTTTGAGGCATGCCTTACCTGTAATTAAATGGTTTCCAAAACCACTTGAAGGCAGAGTATGACACTAAAACTGTAGTTATTGTTGGCACAGTAAATATTAAAATATAAATATTGCACTTTTAGACTGACAGCGTAGTTATTTGGCTTCAAAGCACTTTGAATATGTTGTTGTGGTTGAAAGATCTGTCAGATCTTATTCCCAGTACATCTCTCAGATAGGCACAGTCTTGTCTATGGTAGTGAATAGGGCTTCTCTCCAGCTTTGACAAAAGGGATGATTTTTCTTCCTGGGGTGGTTATTGAACTGAATGGCTGTGGTGACTGCTTCCGCAACTGCCGTGAGTGCCTGGTCATGGCGCCAGCGGTAGCAGCCGTTGGCCAAGGCTTTAGGCCAGCTGCTGGGGAGATGCGAAGCACACAGAGGGCAGGGAGGCGTTTCACTCTTTCCCCATGTGTGAAGGTTTGATCAGCTTGGTAAGGTGTCATAGACAGCTTGGACCAGGAATCTGATGCGGTGGAGGTCAACCCACCAGAAATCCGACCAAGTGATCTTCCGCTGCAGTGTGTTTTTATACCTTGTCCAGGCTCCTTGCTGACTGAGTCCCACCATCTTGGTGACCCATACCTCCTCTATACCTGTGCGCACTTCTTCCCGGAGGAGATGTTGTCACTCCTTTCCTTTGGCTTTATCGATCAGGCAGCTTGGAAAGTAGCCCAGACCTGATCACCCTGTTGCCACCATCCCAACAAGAGCCTTCTGCCTTACCCTTGCCTCTGCCACCTGCAACTCTCTGGCAGCACTCCACTTTCTGCCTGTGCGGACCTCAATGCCAGCTGCTGCTACTTTGGGGTCCCTAGAGTCTCTGTACTGCATGGATTCTCTTATTCGTGTCACCACAAATTCTTGAGGCTGCTGAAGAGGAGCAGTAGCAGGACCCATACAGAGCAGCACTGCTTAAGCTCCTTGGCAGGCCAAGTGACCTTCGCAGATGGTTAGGGTTAGGGTTAGGGTTTTGGTGGCCCTGAAGTTCTTGTTTTAGGGTTTCTTGTTGTTCCCTGTTTCAACGTGGCTGAATCTCTCAGATGCATAGCTGTCAATGATGGTTATCACTGTATGCAGCCATCTGTCTGCATCACCCTTAGCTGTTGTTTGTAGGATTCCGCATATATCTTCTTCGGATTGCTGCCGCTCACTCTTGTTGTTTGCTGGAGGCCATTTGATCTGCTGTCAAACTACCCTGCATGGAGTCAGAGGTACAGACGCAAGGAGGGACATGGCCCTGTGGGGTGAGTCCTGGCCATGCTCCTCCTGTGTCTCACCAGGAAGTGACCCTGTGCATTGCACCTGTTTCTCCTTGTCCAAACACTGATTAACTGCTCGCTTGCTCTGATGCACAAGGAACAGGATGCTGACTGCAGCTCACTTAACAGCCACCTGTGTTACTAATGAGAGGAACCTTTAAAGCACATATATATCAATCAACTTCAGTTGTTCTGGAGAAGGTCACTTAGCTGTATAAGTTAAGCTATTTGAGGAATGTTATGTCAGCATACAACCTTTACTGATGGTTTGACTGAAGTTGAGCAGGTGATGAGATAACTTTAATTTTAGTGTGCATGGTTCTTTCAAACAGTTTCTTTAACTAGTCAATTAAAATGAAGCCCCATTGTTGACTAGATATACGTCCTTTGGATTCCCACCAAAGGATGCTATTCTGTTGCTGATGTTTGGCCTCCTTAAGAGTAACCACAATAGTTCTCATTATGGTTCAACAAAACATGTTCATATTGTTGTTTGGCTTGATCTAGGATGTAGTTCCTCTGGATTTTTAGAGCTTTTGCAGTGCACCACAGTGGGGTAAACAGAGCATTCTGAGAAGTGCTGTGTCTGGAGCATTGAAAGAAAAGAATTCTACTTTCAAGAGGTAAAGTGTTTTTCGTCTGGCAGTATTGACTCGTTTTTAATTTGAAATGTGCTCCACAGTCAGCACAATTTTCTCGACAGTGACTTCCATAGGGATTTGCAGTTTCATTTAAAGAGTCCAGGGGATTTATTTTGGATACACATTTAGTTTGAAGTGTGTTTCTCAGCCCATATTCTCCACTGGACTATGTCAGTGCCACGGGGAATACTGGGTTTGATTTGTAATCAGCATTGTTGTTTGGTATGCATCTACCACACCCCACTGAGAGAATCTGATGGAAGGAGGTAGTTCCTTCAGGAACAAGTCCAAAAGAGCTGTCTTGGTAAACAGACAAATATATGGTGGCAATCAATGTGTTTTCTTTTTTTATTTCTTGAGTATACTGACCATGAGACAACAAACATCCCTGACGTGCAAGAGTCCATTTTTTTTTTTTTTTGCTGGGCAACAGCAACAGTGGCCATCGGCTGTGGTGGTAAGTGGTAATTACAGGACGCTAGTGCATTTGATTCTGTTGACACCTGAGCAGTCTTAACCTACCATGACCTTAAGGAGGTTTTCAGGAAGGCCAGGGCCATGTCCTTACCTCCTCACTGGGCCTATGACTGCGCTATTGACCTGCTCCCCAGTACTTTTCCACCCAAGGGTCCGCTGTTTTCCCTGTCAGCTCCTGAAACCCAGGCCATGAAAAAGTACATTGAGGAATCCCTGGCTGCAGGGATTATTCAGCCCTCCTCCTCTCCCGCTGGCGCTGGTTTCTTCTTTGTGGACAAGAAGGATAAAGCCCTGCATTGACTACCGAGGACTCAACGAGATCAACGTTCACAACAGGTACCCCCTCCCTTTAATGTCCACTGCTTTTGAGCAACTTAAGGGTGCTAAGGTTTTCACTAAACTGGACTTAGGAAATGCCTATCACCTAGTTAGAATAAGGGAGGGGGATGAATGGAAGACAGCATTCAGCACTCCCAGTGGTCATTACGAGTACCTGGTCATGCCTTTTGGACTTACCAATGCCCTAGCTGTCTTTCAGGCCCTGGTGAACGATGTCCTCTGGGACATACAGCAAAGTCATATTCAGCACGTCAGGCGGGTCCTCCAGCTCCGCCTCCACCACCTACTCTTCGTCAAAGCTGAGAGGTGTGAGTTTCATGTGCCCTCTGTGTCCTTCTTGGGGTTCATCGTGTCTGAGGGGGAGGTCAGGATGGATCCCATAAAGGTCATTGCAGTTGTTGATTGGCCCACTCCCACGAGCCGCAAGGAGGTTCAACGATTCCCTCTCGTGTGTTGTGGGCTCTGTCACTTGGGACATTGAGAGCAGGGTCAATGACGCCAATGTGAACTGTCAACCTCCAGCTGGCTGCCTCCTATCCTGCGTTCACAGGTCACCCACTGGACCCACTCTTCCCGGTTGTCCTGCCACCCTGGAGTACGCAGGACCCTGTTCGTCATCCGACAGTGGTTCTGGTGGCCGGTCATGAAGAAGGAGGTAACAGAGTATGTGGCAGCCTGTCCTGTGTGTGTGCTCACTGCAAGGTCTCCCGGCGCCCAGCCTCTGGTCAGCTCTACCCACTCCCGGTGCCACATCGACCCTGGTCAGACATCGCCATGGACTTTGTGACTGGTCTCCCTCCTTCCGAAGGTAACACCACCGTTCTCACCGCGGTGGATAGGTTTTCTAAGATGGTCCACTTTGTTCCCTTGCCCAAGTTGCCCTCGGCCAAGGAAACGGCCGAGGTGATGTTGCATCATGTTTTTCGCCTCCATGGCTTCCCTAGGGACATTATGACCGGGGTCCGCAGTTTGTGGCACAGTTCTGGCGGGTTTTCTGCTCACTCCTGGGAGCATCTGTCAGCCTCTCATCGGGCCACCATCCCCAAACCAACGGTCAGACAGAGCAGCTGAACCAGGAGCTGGAGACCAGTCTGCGCTGCCTCGCCTCCCAGAGCCCCAACACGTGGAGCAGACAGCTCACCTGGGTTGAGTATGCGCACAATTCTCTCCCATGTTCCTCATCTGTCTCTCCCCCTTTAAGTGTGCCTATGGATATCAACCTCCTCTCTTCCCTGCCTTAGAGAAGGAGGTTAGCGTGCCCTCTGCACTGGCTCTGTTCTGCCGCTGTCACCACACCTGGGCCCGGGCCCGACACACCCTGCAATTCCGAGCGTTACAAGAAGGCGGCTGACCGGCAGCGGATCCCTGCTCCCACATACAGGAGTCAGAGAGTTTGGCTCTCCACTAAAGACCTGCCCCTCAGGGTGGAGTCCCAGAAACTCGCTCCCAGGTTCGTCGGGCCATTCCCCATTTCCAAGGTCATCAACCCAGTTGCAGTCAAGTTCAAACTCCCCACAGCCATGAGAGTCCACCCAGCCCTCCACATGAGTCGGATCAAACCGGCAGTAGAGAGTCCTCTGGTCCCTGAATCCAGGCCCCCTCCTCCCCTATGGTTCATCGATGGTGGCCCCATTTACACTGTCCGCAAGCTCCTGGCAGTCTGGTGTCGGGGCCGGGGATTCCAGTAGTTGGTCGACTGGGAGGGGTACGGCCCGGAGGAGTGTTCTCCCTGATTTCCATCTTCCATTGGGCCCACCCTGGTGAACCTGGGCCGTCTGGAGCCGGCCGTGGAGGGGGGGGGGGTGTAATGCCATGCTCCGGCTGGAAAGCTGAGTTATCTTTTTGTTTCTCCCAGTGTTCCTTGTCTTGTACATCCTGTTTTACTTTGATACTCACCTCTTGTCTCGTTCCAGGTCCTTCACTTCCTGCCCTCGTGATTACCTGCCCTGCCCTAATGTGTTGCACCTGTGTCTCGTTGTCTTCCCTCCCCCAGTGTCTCAGTGTTCCCTTCCTTCTGTGCCGGTTCGTTTTGTTCCTTGTCAGCGTTCCAGCCTTTTTCCCTAGTAAGCCTTATAGTTCCTGACCTGTTTTGTCTTTGACCTCACCTTTTGCCTACGGATTTGGATTATCTTGTTGTACTGACTGATCACCTGTGTACCGACCCTGCTGCAATTAAAGGACTGTTTTTTGAACTTGCATACTGTGTTAGTCTGCATTTTGAGTCCAAGCCGTTGTTCAGTTCTTGTCACCATCTGGCAATAAATGCAGATACTATGAGAGGTAGCTAGTGCAACATAGGCATAGGTAACACAAACATTAGTTTACTTTGTAGCAGTCAGGGGAGAAGACAAATGTAATCAACACTGAAACTGCCACTTCAACATAGTATCCAAGCAGAAGTCAGTGTTGGACGTTACGTTATGGGTGGAGTGAATTTTTTTTTTTTTTTGTTTGGTATTGTTGGACCATGAAAGGTTATTCTTGTCTGACTCCACCTTTATCACTGTCTTTTTTTGCCCTGTTGACTTCCTTACTCTTTTCTTCTTGTAACGCTCAACACCCTGGTTTACGGTGGTTGTATTTCCCCTGACATGTTTGTTTCCCCCTCCTTCTTCTTTTTATATATTATGTTGGCTGGTAAACTATGAAGTGGCTCACTACCGCCAGTACCTTTTGGTGTTTTTTCTTTTCCATCAGAGTCTTTGTTCACATCTCGTTGCTTGGGAACACAGATCTGATGGTATGGCGTGATGCGTTATTTTTATTGCACTGAAATCTATCTTTTGTTTTTTACAAGAAGAACAGAAGAGAGATTGTTTTTTAAAACATTTGTATTGTACAGGAAGAATGACTACTATTGGATTCAGTGGTGTCACATGTTCTAATTCAATGGTGCAAAATTAAAGGAGAACCCCACAAATTTGTTGAAACGACCAACAGTTGAATAATGTCTCCTGTGGATCTGAAGGGAGTTTTGTCATGTCTTAGAAAATATCGCAAGTGATATTATCAGTAGTATTTGCACTTGCACTTGGAGACTACAATTTTTAACTGAAAACCTACATGACAAACAGGGGGTATTGAGCTTAAAAGATGATTTTACTAGGAAGGGAAGTCTTAATAAAAGACACGATTGGGGTGCGTTAGGGGAACTGTGAGATCCAGCATCTTTGTTGACTCATGGAGTTCAATCCATTTGAGAGACAAAAAGTCAAGATACCTTGGCTTCTGCTGCACCAACTTCGACCATTTTTCTTGAGTTCCCCAATTTTATGTAAGGGCCACACTACTGTAAATCACTGAAGTACCCCCTGAAAGGTTTACTTTAAAGATTACACCTCTCTTGCTACAGCTTAACAGGTCCAGTACTCATTGTTTGCCTATATGATGGGAAGATGCTGTTTTATTTATTTTACACAATACGTCTTAAATGGCTTTTCCCCTGTGTCCTTGTATGACTTAAATGGTTGGTAACTAAGTTATGGTAAAACTGCAGTAGATTAGAAAATCCCCCAGTTCCCCCCAGTCTAGGAAGAGGTGAGTTGTATAGCTGGCATGTTTTATGTTTACTTCCACTGTTGGGATTGTCTGAAGTTTGATTTGAAATCCATTCCAAGAGAGGCGGGTTGCATGAGGTTGTTGTCTCTCTTGGAGGATGTATGAGTGGAACATGTCCCAGTGTGTTTAAGACTAATTATTCACAGGGACAGAAAATCAGTTCTTTTTACCTCTTTGGGACATATTTCACAATTACATGGTCATCTAATTAAGTAAACAATATCTCCTTAGGTTTTTAATGTCATAAAAAGATCCAATCTATGCCAAAAAGTGTTAAAAACCATATTATGTGTCTGTTTCTTTATTATAGCTTATATCTCTACTGTATTGGAACATGATCTGTAGTGTCTGTGGTATCCTCCCTTGAGAGAGTGTGATGCTAGGTTTGGAACATGTCCCAGTGTGTGTAAAAAATTTGCTGACTGACATCTTGTATAGAGCTGAGGCTTCCAGCAAAACTCCTGACGTCACCTCATCTCTTCCAGTTCGTCTCTGTCTACTGTCTCCACTGCGTCTTTATTTGGTCTGCCTGCCTCTCTTTTTTCCATACGTCTCATTTTTCTGTTTTCTCTCACATGGCATATCTGTCTGTCTGGCTCACACCGTTGCTACTGTCACTCTGTCTTGCTTACACATTCTCTCTCTCTCTCTCTCTCTCTCTCTCTCTCTCTCTCTCTCTCTCTCTCTCTCTCTCTCTCTCACACACACACACACATATACACACAAATTCCCATATGTATGTTTTTTGTCTTTTTGTACAGCACCTGCAAATATGTGGATGTGTCTGGCCTCCTGTGAATTGCCAATGAATCCTAGTTCCCTGCTAGCAGAAATGCTGGCAGGAACACTGGTCCATACCTTGGGAGGTACAACTGACAGCTCCAGTGCTGATCAGCACCCTGAATAGAAGATGAAGAGGTCTGTGTATGCACGTCAGTCAAAGAAAGCCACAAAATATATCTTTTGCCTTGTGTTGTTTATGTCATAAACATCAACATGAGCTACTTCACCTACCTTGCCACAAGAGGGTTCCTTTTGAGCCAAACAAGAGCTATAAATTAGATTAACAACCTGTCATTCACACATAAAAGACATTGCCAAAGGTAGAGCAGTATTTCATATTTGGACATTCGTCTATTTGACAAACAAATTGCAAAAGTTTAAATCATATGAGTCAACCTAGGTAACGAATAAGATTTAAAAACACACCATAGACTCTCTCTACGAAGTATTTTACTATAAAGATACAGGTGAAACAAAAACCGAACTTAACTAAAACTAAGCCTGTTCCAAGTTTCAGAATGCCTGCTGTGTCAGTGCTCTTTTCCTACATGTACAAGTAATGAACCTAATGAAAATGAACATGTTCACCCACACAGAGACTGCATTTATGCACACATGCCCCAAAATTCAAAGGTTTACTTGCCCGTTACTTTCTGGCATCAGACATCTGGTCATTACTGTAATAACTTTAATCAGATGTAATGTGATATAATGACAACATCCAGAAGGGAACATTATATACAGTCTTCCCTGTGTGTGTGTGTGTGGGACTGCCTTAGAGGCCCTATAAAGTGGTGTGATTACAGGTGCAGTCAAAGCAATCACCTCCTTCTCTTTTTCAATGTGTTAAAGGAGTGTGTGTGCGTGTGTGTGTGTGTGTGTGTGTGTCTTCTGCCCCTAGATTATTGCACTTTGTGGACTGTGAAATGGCAGGTTAATGGGAGCCGCTGTGCCCACCTCATCTATTCACATAAAGAAAAGAACACGCACACACACACACACACACACACATACACACATAAACACACATATGTTCGTCAGATGTACATGGAAGAGTCTACTTGTGCATTTGGTACTAATAATAATATGTGATTTGGATGATTTTTACATTTTTTTCCCAGTATTTCTAATTAAAGTATTTTCTTATAGTCAGGGTGAAGGAGTACACACACTTAATGGAACAATGCTGTATGCATGACTGATTACTACAATAAACAAGCCAAGTATATTATACTTTTTGAAAGTGACTACCTCCAATGGTAGGGAAACGTGTTTATCATTCTAGTTTAATTCAACATAAGTTATATACAATATTTTGAATATTTTTTTTCAAAACTGTTGGGGTTTATCATTTATTGACTGAATGCTTAAACTGAACACTTAAAATATATAAAATGGTTTTAAGATGATAATTTAAAGGTACAGTACTAAACTGTATGAGACTTTCTTTTCTGGCTCAATGGTGACTTCTACATTACAATATTAATTGACAAAAAGTGCCTGTTTGCTTTCCATCTGTGTTCATTATATATTCATCCATTAAAAGTTAAAAAATGTTCTGATATATTTTGTGTGATATATTATCTTCACTTCTAAGTTATCTCTTCTGTACAATACATATATTAATTGTCTCGCATGATAAAATTAGGCTTTGTTCGTTCACTGTAAGGGAATTAAAAATTTATTCTAAATGTCTAATCTTCAAAGATGAGTGAATAAAAAAGAATGAATAAAACATGATGTTAAAAACATTCTTCCATTGAAACAATTTAGGTAACATGGTTCTGTCCCAATCTGGATAAATGTTCCATTATTGCCATTATCCACTAGTCCACCCGATGCCGTCAGACTTTTTCCCTGTTTGTTGGATTGAGTGGGAGTGGACAGATAAAATAGGTTGCAGATTATATTTAAGGATCACTTGAGATACTGTTGGTCATTTGTTTGTATACATGTGCTTTATTGGAAGAGCTAACAGAACCAAGTGTAATCTGTAATACTTTTGCCTTCACTTGATTAAGAATAAGAATGCTTGGCCAAATTATATTTGTGGTTGCATTTGGCCTGCTGGCATTTTAGATTTCTCGAGCCTACTTATTGTGTTTTCTGTCTGTTTAGTTTCTGTGTTTCCCTCCTGTGTTCATGTACTCCTCCTCTGCTTTTCCTCCTCACACCTGCCCTGCATCTTGTTAGCCCTGCCCTGCTCCCTGTGTCTTCCCCAGCCAATCAACTCCCAGCCTGCCCTTGTGTCTTGCCACCTGTTGCTTGTTGTTTCATTAGTTCAGCTTGTATTTAAGTCCTGGTTTTCAGTTCAGTTTTGGTGGATCCTTTGTTCTGTATTGTTCAGTCTGCACTGTTTGTTCTCCTCCGTGTTGTTTCGTTTTGCTCTGTTCAATTCAGTTTAGCTCAGCCAGCACTTGATCCTAAATAAATATATTCTTCACTTTCTGTGCCTGGTGTCTCCTGCATTTTGGTCCACTTGCTCTGCTCCACCTAACATGAAGAAAGTTTAATAAAATGTGTGAGTGGAGTGAATATTTTTTGAATGTGTGTAATTGTCTTAGTTACACTCAGATTTAATGGTCTCCATTAAACTTTGAAAGTTTAAACAGAAATAATTAAGCAGAAAAATGTGTTTACAAAGACTTTTGACCCCCCAAAACAAAACACTGTGAAATTTAAATAGGTAATGCAAATAAGTAAACATACTTGATTGTAAATGTAAATTCAAAAATATATTAAGTGTTACTTCACAGAAGCTGTAAGTAAACAAGGATGAATAGTTTTTATAGCCGCTGCAATGTTTGCCTCCCTTCATAGTTGCTTCCAGGTATACCTGTACATACAGTACTATGAGCCATTATTTCCCTTTCCCACCTCTCCTCCCATCATATGTCCTCTCTCTTCCTCTCCATGCATCACTCTGTCCCTTTATTCTTCTTCTTGCCCTATTATTATATTCTCTCTCTCTCTCTCTTTCTCTTTCTCTGCCATTGATTCTCTTTCACTCCCTTGTTATCAGTTTGTTGGTGATTAGTTACACAGCAGTCCTGCTGGCTGTTGGTCTGACTATCCTCGGATCACAGAGGGCGATGTGATCAGTAGAGAGAAGCTGTCCTAGTGCTGTGCATGTGTCTTGTGTACTGTACTGTATATGCATCAGTGTGTGGGCAGACAGCAGCGGTGTGAAGCATGGTGATGGTAATGAAGGCGGTAAGACCAGGGAAGAGGTGGAGAGGAGGTCAAGTAGACCACAGCGAAACACACACACACACACACACACACACACACACGAATGCAAGTGCATGCACGCACACCCACACACACACAGCAGCAAGAAAATGCATGGTGAATCTGCATAGTACAGCATGTGAGAGCACAGTGTCTCTTTCACACACACACACATGCATGTAGTTAGTAGACAGGGGAGAGAGAAAAAGGAAAAAATACTACTCTATATATACAATATATACTGTGTGTATATATAGTTATAGATACAGACAAGTGACAAATTAAAGGGGAAAAACTGGTAGATGTCTGAATGCTTGACCCCTACAGAGAAGGGATCTGGTGGCTCTGTTATGCTTTGGGGGGCATTTTGCTGGCATGGTTTGGGTCCACTTGTCACATTAGATGGAAGGGTCACTGCAAATCAATACAAAGTTGTTCTTAGTGATCACCTTTATCCTATGATGAAATATTTCTATTCTGATGGGAGTGGTCTCTCCCAGGATGACAATGTCTCCATGCATAGGGAACAAGGGGTCACTGAATGGTTCAATGAGTATGAAAATGATGTGAATTATATGCTATGACCTTCACAGTCACCAGATCTCAACCCAACTGAACACCTATGGGAGATTTTGGACTGACGTGTTAGTGCTTTCCACCAACATCATCAAAACACCAAATGAGGGAATATCTTTGGAAAAAATGGTTTTCATCCCTCCACAAGAGTTCAGAGACCTGTAGAATCAATGCCAAGTCTCACTGAGGCTGTTCTGGTGGCATGTGGTGGCCCAACACCTTACTAAGACTCCTTATGTTGGTTTTTCCTTTGATTTGTCACCCGTCTGTGTATAGATAATGCTAGGCATATGTTCATCAGATGTACATGGAATAATCTACTCGGGCATTTGATACTAATAATAACGCACTTTAAATGATTTTTTAAAATTTGTACATTAATTATCTATTTTGTACTCCATGTTTGATCTTTTTCTTATGTGGACTAGAAGTCAGGAAATAAACTGATGTGTTTATTTTTTTGTTAATTATCTGATAAATCTTTGACAGGACTGTGTAGTGGGAGATCAATTATTGCTCAAATTCAGAACTCATTAATTTCTATTTAAAACACATTATCCACTATATCTTAATCCACTCACATCCCAAGCGGGCGATCTCCCTTCACTCACCAGAGAAACCTGGAAATTTCCTCTGTTGAAGCAGATTCTCATTTTTTTAGTGTTGTCAGAGTGCCCACACACTTAAATAGAACAATGCTGTATGTATGACTGATTACTACAATAAACAAGCCAAGTATTTTATACTTTTTGAGAGCGGCTACCTCCAATGGTAGGGCAAGGTGTTTGTCATTCTAGTTTAATTCAACATGAGTTATATACAATATTTTGAATATTTTTTTTTCAAAACTGTTGTGGTTTATCATTTATTGACTGAACACTTCCACTTAAAATATGTAAAATGGTTTTAAAATGAGGTACAGTACATAATCATAAAGGTACAGTACTAAACTGTATGAGATTTGTTTGTTTATATTTCTGGCTCAATGGTGACTTCTGCATTACAACATTAATTAACGCAAATTGCCTGTCTGCTTTCCATCTGTGTTCATTATATATTCATTCATTAAAAAAATGTTCTGATATATTATGTGTGACTGCTGTTAATATATGTGAACTATGCAATTCTAAGTTATCTCTTCTGTCCAATACATATATTAATTGTCTTGCGTGATAAAATTAGGTTTAGTTTGTTCACTGTAAGGGAATTAAAAATGTATTCTAAATGTTTCATTTTCCAAGATGAGTGAATAAAAAAGAATGAATAAAACATATCAAAAAACATTCTTCCACTGAAACAATTCAGGAAAACTGAATAAAATGGGTAAATGGAGTGAATATTTTTTGAATGTGTGTAATTGTCTTAGTTACACTCAGATTTAATGGTCTCCATTAAAAAGTTTAAACAGAAATCATTAAGCAGAAAAATGTGTTTACAAAGACTTTTGACCCCCCAAAACAAAACATTGTGAAATTTAAATGGGTAAGACAAATAAGTAAATGTACTTGATTGTACATGTAAATTCAAAAATATATTGTTAAGCGTTACTTCACAGAAGCCGTAAGTAAACAAGGATGAATATTTATAGCTGCTACAATGTTTTCTTCCCTTTATGGTTCCCTCCAGCTTCCAGTTATACCTGTACATACAGTACTATGAGCCATTATTTCCCTTTCCCACCTCTCCTCCCATTTCTCTCTTTCACTTTCACTCCCTTGTTATCAGTTTGTTGGTGATTAGTTACACAGCAGTCCTGCTGGCTGTTGGTCTGACTATCCTCGGATCACAGAGGGTGATGTGATCAGTAGAGAGAAGCTGTCCTAGTGCTGTGCATGTGTCTTGTGTACTGTACTGTATATGCATCAGTGTGTGGGCAGACAGCAGCAGTGTGAAGCATGGTGATGGTAATGAAGGCGGTAAGACCAGGGAAGAGGTGGAGAGGAGGTCAAGTAGACCACAGCGAAACACACACACAAATGCAAGTGCATGCACGCACACCCACACATACACACACACATACACACAGACAGGTACACACCTTTATTGCAGGTCCCTGCTGACTTAGAGGACAATGTAAATTCAGTCAGTAATGAGTAACTACACTGCATATACACACATCTTCCTACACATGCGCACATGTGTATGGGCACACACACACACACACACACACACACACACACACACACACACAACCACATTTTCTTGCACACGTTTCCCTCCTAATTTCTGACAAAGCAACACCAGTGTAGACCACCTCAGGCTCATAATAAGCACTGTGTAAAAACAGAATCACTGGGTTTGAACAAAGACCAGGTGCTTGGCTTCCAGAAAATGCTAATTCTGTTATAGGACCACACAGTGATGCATTTGAGTTCAACGAGTTTCTTGAAAAGCAGAAAACCAGAGGGATAATGGCTCATATGGATTAAAGACATGCGGAATATAAAATTCAGCACTAAACAAATAACCTCATGACAACAACATCTGTTGAGTTATTGGGATATATTAATTAAAAATACTACAGTCATTTTGGATATACAGAAATCAAATCTAAAAAAAAACAACTAAGATTTTGCGCATATTATATTAATTAAGTGATTTCGCAAGTATTACCTTTATATATTTTTATGTAGTGTACTTCAATACAGCCAGAAAAATCATATACAGTATTTGTCCTTGGGATAGGACAGTCAGACACACAAAACCTCCAACCAGCCAAGCAATTACCACGAGCCCAGTTCACACCAAGATAATAGCAAAAATGTGATTCATAGTTGTAGATTATTGGTTGGAACTTGTTAGAATTGGTTTGTTTTAATGTTACACTGTGGTTGAAGGGACCATGTACAGTATGAGTGGGTGGTGAATACAGCACATACACAGCAATGACCTTCTAGGTCAATAACTCAACTTGACCTATAGACATTTAAGACCTGCAGAAGTTAAAAGTTAGAATGTTTTTTTTCCCTCCTCAGACTGTTATCATCTCTCATCCTTTCTCATGTTGCTTTTATCGGCTTTGTACTGACTGTGGTTACATCAGTGCAACTTTTGTGACTCTCCACAGCTGACCATTAAATGTGAAGCTTGTGTTCAGACCTGTAATTATATGTACATTGCATGTAATGTTCCCATGCAATACTCCCACAGGAGGCATGTTTTTAATGATGTAGAGAATAAGTCATCTGCACTGGCCTGAGATTGTATTACAGTGTGAGTTTACACATCGAGTGTGTACAGATTTCACATTGTGTTGCTGTTGGATGCTCAAAGTTGCTTCATCAACACTCCACACTTGTTGATTTGACTGTTGCACAAATGACATTATTGTTGTTATTCTTGTATGCATGCAGCTCACATTTCAGTTAAATCTGCACATGCATGGTAGTTTAGGAGAGAGAGAGAGAGAGAAACATACAACAAATAACCCTGGCCTAAATCAAACCGGGGGATCACATTGGGTTCATAGTATATGGTAGACTATGAAAATGTATTCAGATGAGAAGTGGTGTGGAGGCTTTTTCTGACGGTAGCAGCAGCGCTCGCAGTCATACGTGAATTGATCAGCTGGATTAGCCAAAATGAATTGATTTTAAAATAGGCATTTCTTGGAACAAATAATGCATTTCATGGTTTTGGCACCGTTCATTTTCACACTAACTTTGTGTTAAAATTTGATCTTTGGATTTAAAATTATAATGCAATTGCTCAATAATTTATCTGTTCTAAATGATGAAGTGTCTTTGTCTTATGTAGATCCTTGTAATATCTGGAGACTGAAATTGAGTTGAACTTGGGAATGTATGAATAAAAGATGACTTTCTAAAGAATTCAAAACAATATGCCTTGTTAAAGAATCCATGAAATGGAGATTGGAGCTGACTTTTTGACAAGTGGACCTGATAAAAAGGAAATAGGCAGGGCTTTTGCAGGAAGATGAGCAGCGGAGCACATCGCATCAGAACTTCACAGTACATTTACCATACAGCTGAAGAAAATGATTTGGGGCATTTTAGAGTGCAAATTTTTAACAGGTAAACTTTTTGTGAAAGTTTTGGTCTGTATCATCCCCTTGGAGAACGTTAGGGTGAGGTGCACTGCTTAACACCAGAAGTCATTTTTCACTTCATAGGGTCTTTACTACTCAATGCTCATCACATTATAATAACATTAGAGCTGGCTGTTTTCTCTGCCCCAGATTTAGCTGTGTGGGAGTAAGGGACTGGAGGGAATTTTGTCCAGGAGAGGAAAAGTGCAAACTTCTAACTAACTTTCTCACGCACATAATGATGCACCTGTCCATTAAAACCAAAATGAGACCATCAAGTCATACATAACACTCAAGCACACGTATAAAACGCAAACTCTCACACGCTCATTTGTAAGATATGCTCGTTTATGTGATCCCTTGTTACTTCACCTCCCCTAATTTTACTCCTCATTGAATAAATTACTTTGTGCATTGATCACACCTGGCAGAATGAGAGAGGGAAACAGAGATCCTTTGTAAATAATGAATACATGTAGCTCAGCATGCATGACGGTTTAGCATCATTTACAGGCTTTTTATTTTTTTATGTGGGACTCAAATGTTTAATTATCTACCCTCCCCCAGACTGACTGTTCAGTTTAAATAAAAACAAGTCATTTCATTTTACAGTCAGACACATTTATCATGATATCATTTGATTGATTTATAGTTGTTAAGTATCTAATGCAGTGTCAGAGTTAATTACTGCTTAATTAGGAAGGTACTTAAATACTTTGAAATTTAGGCTTTAATTAAGCAACCAAGGCGTAATTACACAAAAGTGTAGGTGTTGTGACCAGCAAGCATTGTAACTCTAGGTCAGCAAGACACAGTGTTTGAGGGTTGTGAGCCCATATGTGCCTTGTTTTCAGCTTGGCTATACTGTGAGTTAATGAGTGCAACTGCTGAGTGGCTCCAACATTGTGGACATCTGCCCCTCCCTCTCCCCGTCTCTTTTTCTGTCACCAGCTTTCTCTCCCTCATATCTCCTTTTTAACTCTCAGTCTCTCTCTGTGACAACCTTGAAGTGTCTTTTATCTCTGTGGGCGAGCTTGGTGTTGTTGGACGACAGGTAATGTCAAGTACAGTAATTTCACAGGCTATCATTGTGGATGAAAGACCTGAGGAAAAAAAAAGTGCTGACAACATAATTGGCTTGATTCTGGCCTGCAACCTTCATCCTTCCTGTCAGCTCCTGCTGGATATCTTTGAACATTAACTTTTAACATTAGGGAGATTACAGGGTTAGAGGTGTGCCACTTAAGCGTACCAGTCCACATTGCATTGCAGTCAAATATTGCTGTGGTCAATAGAACACAGCTATCTGAACAGAAGGGACAATTAACACCTGGGTCTCACTCTTAGTAGATGGTGCAAGCAATCAGCACAAAGTCCAGCTCAAATTGAAAAAAAAAATCTTTCTCAATGATTGCTTTCTTGAGATGTTTGCTCCCTCTGGGACAAGTAGGGAAGATTGTTCTTCACAAGGACACAAGTATTGATTTGACATTCTTGGATATTCAGCTGAGGTCTTAGTTCAGGTTGGGAAAGTCAAACAGTTCAGATGTTCTCTTCTCCTGCAACTTTGTCCGACTCATCCTCTAAGAGAACGTGTGAATCAGTCGTTCTGGAGTGCATGGATCAACAGTGTATTTTGTTGTGTAATTTGGAGGACTTTAGGGAATTTCCCCACACATGAACTGGTATTTATAAAAATAAAATGTATGGTGAGTGAGTCAAGTGTGGCAGGGTGAAGTAGAAATCAAAAATAAGGTGAAAAAGGAACTTGTTTCACTTGTTGGTGAATTTTATTGATTGTGTGATCATCACTCCTCCCATTGGTCCCAATGAACGGCACATATTTATACTTTATCTTAATTATTACATTTGGGTGCTCTTTTTTTTAATTTACATTGGAGGCATCATTTGTCTGTGTTTGTCTGTTATTTTCTGGGCATTTTATACCTTTATTAGATAGTGACAGCAGAGAGAGATGACAGGAAATGAGTGATGGGCAACAAAGGTCCTCAGTTGGATTTAAACCCGGGACGTTGCGGTTCATGGTCAGCGTCTTAACCCCTAAGCCACAGGGGTGACCAATAATTGACTACCTTTGTGACATTTTATGATAATGATGGGTGATATTGCAGCTTCTGATGGTTTACATATCATGAATTATGATAATCCTGGTGCTATAGATAGCCACAGCTGTCTGTAATGGTTGTGCATATTATAAGGACAGCTGCATCAGTGCTGAAGGATTCTGCTGATGTGACACAGACAGACCGTGAAACTGCCCTTCTTCTCTGCTGACTGGCAAAGCATACAGTGGTATTAAAATGCAAACAGGTGATTAAGGGTGTGTCTACAGTACATCCAACTGTGGTTAACTGTGGGAGTAAAAATCAGGCTTGTATACACATGATATTATCTGGAACAAAGACTCCATGTGCAATTTTCTCTTTGTGCATACACAGCGTTTTAGTTCTGAACCTACACAGAGTTTTATGCATCTTGCCCCAGGACAAAGTCATTAATACGTGGAAACACATAAAAAGCTTTGCAGGCTGTATCGAAATACAACAGAATAATAAAAAATATATATATTTTTCTATGTTGTGCTCCAATAAGAAAGATTCTGTTAAAGTCAAACTGTGACTGTAAGCATGCTTTCACTCTCACTCTAATATTGTGCTGAAGTGCAGCTGCTGTCAATCAAACAACCTGTGGCAACAGTCATCACGGAGATGTAGCAGTCCCAGACCATACACTCACACACATACATGTACAACTATGCAACGACATGCTCATACACAGACAAAATGACAAGGGCACCGGCTCAGCAGGGATGTATTGCTGTCCTGCTACCTGTCACATAATGTAGTGACACACACACACACACATAGAGAGAGAGAGGACATAGTGTTCATAATAAAGAACACTCCCTGTTTGCCATTTATGTATTCATGGCCCGGATACACATTTGAGTAACAGCAAGGCTGCTCTCTTGGAACAGTGAATGGGTCACAGTTGCTCAGAAGCACACCACAGGAAAAGATTAATTAAAAAGACATCTCTGATTTTGTTATTGTGCCGAACAATGGCCCCAAATGCTCCAATTTCCTCCAAAAATGTTGATGCTTTGAAATTCTATTCTAATTATGTTTGCTTCAAATCATGAACAAAAATAACTTCTCTGCATCATGTGGCAAGACTAGATTACATCTACTTAAAGGTGGAAGTAATAGGTAATGGAGGGAGACCTTAATAATAATAATAAATAACTCTGAGTATGGCTCAAATTAACATGAACTTTAATGCAAGATGGGGCACACACATCACCCAGAGAAACCAAGGCATGAGCTGCTCTGGACATAGACATTTTGGGGGATTATGAGAAGACAAATTATTTTCTCTCATGAGCGTGAGTGTGTACACTCTCTTGGCTACCACTGTTGAGGGAGTCAAAAGGTCCAACTTTCAGGAAAAGAAGAGAGTGCCAAATAGTTCTTGCAGCCTAAGTGAATAAGGCGAGTCACCTGTAATATGGTGTTTCCTGCTGAGGCAGGGAATGGTTTCATGAAACTGATCTTTTGCGACCAAGTATTGTTTTGATTATTTTGACTGGTGCTCTTTGAAGAATGGGAGGAAGTGGACAATTCACAGGAGATGCACTGAATGAGCCTGGAAGAGGCCACACTCTTCATGTCAGTCCCTATCACTATCACTCAGGCTATCTTCTCTGCAGGTGGTGCAAAATAAGAAGTATTGTGGAGCTGTCTGAGGCTCATGCTTGGCTGGACAAAAACACATGGTTTTGCAACAGAGGAACATTTCAGAGGTGGTGGTGTCACAAGCAGAAGAGAAGTTTCTACTGTGGGAATAGCACTTTGCTGCCACCGAGTGCTGAGATTTGGCAGGCTGGGAAAGGGCTGGGTTGGGAGTATATCTGCATACCAATGAAACATGGTGGTCTGTCCTTCATAAGGTGGAAGTGCTGGGTAACAAAACAGGGCAACCAGAGCCAGGATAGCAAGGATACAGGAGGCCAAAGTATACTAACTAACCATGTATGTGGGACATAAGGTGAATGTTTTTCTGAACAAAACAAGCAGAATTACGTCACCAGTGGCAAGAACCAAGACTAGTAAGGCAACAAGTGGGCAGAGTTGATTATACTCCACTATTTATTTGTCATGCTGATATGACAAAACAGGATATTTACTTTCTGACTAGCTACCAGCATTAAGGACAAAGGAATTCTCTGACAATGGAAATCAGAGCCACATTGATAATATTTACCCACACGTATATTACGCAGCCTGTTTAGACAGCTGACTTGATTAAAATAGAAGCATCATGAGTCAGACAACTGAAGAACACAGCTGAAACTTGTTTATTGTGGACAGCCTATTACTGTATACAGTCATTATCAGGAGGTACTGATGAGTCCTGATTGGCTGAACAAGTGATACATGCATTATGTAGTGTGCTGATCCGCAGAGAAGAGTGGGCAAAAACCTATTAGTAGGTGAAGCTTGTGTGAAATAGCACTTGGAATTACAAAGTTCTGAAAATGGAGCGGCATTGATTTTCATAGAGGAGCAGTAGCATGTTGCAAGACTCCCGCTTTGGAGCAAGAGCTTATGGAGAAGCCAGTCTGAAGAGATAATTTTCTTCAAAGCTGGAGATAGATGATAAGAAACTACAAAGCCTCTACCAATCTGCTGTCTCATGTTGCCTTTATGGCTCAACATCCATTCACACACACACACACACACACACACACACAAACACAGACGCACACACACAGAAGCTCATACCAGCTCATACACAGTAACACAGAGACAATAGCACACAGTAACAAACATTAATGCACAGACCTGTGCACAGGCTCACTCTCGCTCTAATTGTCTTTGAGATGACTCTAACCCTGTGCTCAAATCTCTGTGAGGATGAATGATGATTATGGGCCTGCAGAGCATCACTTTTGAAAAGCAACACTCACACATGAGTGCATTTATTCATACACGCTCACCAGCAATCACCCGCAAATGCCCTTGCACACCCACCTACACCCACACACACAAACCTATTCTCATAAACCATTCAAGCCTGCTCACACAAACCTTGCACACATTTTCAGACATAATGTGGATTCATGCTATTCATATGTGAAGAAATGCTGATTAATGTAAAGTGATATTACAGAGCACCAAATGGCTTTTTTTTTTCCAGGATGGGAGTACTTGCCACAAAAGAGAAAGCAGCATTTTCTCTGAATTCATGCAGCTGATTTTAGGAAGTGGCTGCTTTTCTTTCTACCTGTATGATCTTTTATTATTTACAATTGTCTATTACCATGTTTAAACGGAATGTTTAAAGGCTAACGACATTATCATAGTCAATGGTTCATGCTGATATCTATGGGCTTAAATTAGGGTCATATGTATTGTAGCTGTGTATCACCATATCTGAATGTGTGAAAACATAAACACATTCAAATGTGTGAATGTGTTTATGTGTTAGTGTAAGATATCCGAACAAATAGATTTAATTTTTCAATCTGTAAGGAGATCTGTAACTGTGCATGATGTTTTGTGAACAAATGATGAAGATTTGCACAAAGGTTTGTGCCAGTACATAAAGAAGATTTGCACAAAGGTTTGCAGTGACAGAAAAGGTTTGCAATTACACATGTTTGAAAAAAGTTCACACAGCACTCTATTGTATGTGTGAATTCCAAGTATACAGCTACTAATTAAACCTATGGGTACAAATACTTTTGTTCCATGTTTGATGCTTCCTCCTTAATAGCCAGTGGGGATGCTCTGAAACGCTGGGAGCGTGTCTGCTGAAGGCATTGAAAACACATCCCAACTGAACAGCCTCTGAACTTAACAACTCTCATTATAAAAATACATTTGGCACCTATTTGTAGGTAAATGTGAACTTATTTCAGCAATAATGTAACTTGAATGTCTAGTTAACAAGCAATCCATCACCAGTCATCGTTATGTTAAACTGTCATTTTTTCAATAGAGTTCAGTGTTAACGTTTCCCTGCTGAAGAGTCTGTTGGCGGCTTCATTTTCACCATCACCCTTGCCTCTCATACAACGATTTTTGGTGAAGTGCTGCCTGGTAAATGCTTTCCCTCTCCCCAGGACCTCGGCGGCACCGACTCTACCTGTCAACAGACCCTTCAGCTGGGTTTGAAATAACTCGGCTAGTAACTCGTGTAGTTTTACAAACTTTCATTTGAGTCAACTGGGATTCACAGATAATCCACTGTTACTGGTGAATGGGGCCATTTTTGGTCAACAGTAGCGCTCAAAGAGTTATTTCAAACCCAGCTGAAGCATCCGTTGACAGTTCAGCTGGGAGGTCCCGGGCAGAGGGAGAGCATTAGCATAAGAGAAATATTTGAAATTGAACTCCATTGATAAAAACAACAATTTAACATAATGATGACTGGTGATGGATTGCTTGTTACAGTTTTTCTCGATCGTCCACCCACAATGACTGGGCCTATTAACTGAACATCAAAACCATGACACCATCTACCAAAAGACAGAGCCTATAAACAAACAAACTATTCCCCTGTTTTCACTCGTGCTCATTTAGAAAGCACTGGCATTCAATATCATTAACTCAAGCCATCACAGCTGAAACCCAATTAACACACTATTCCCAGGTGGAAACATTAAGAGTCAAAATTGTTCACACACCAATCAGAACCTCAGGATAGATAAAAATGCCACGGGTCGGTTCACTTTTAACGAGGAATCCACAAAGACCTGAGGCAGAATAAATGTGATTTCTTACTTTATGTATTAACTTATTTATTACTAACTTATTAACTTATTTTACTGCATTCTACATTTATATCAGTTGCATATTTTTACAGTACATTTACTTTTTAACCCACTTTCAGTTTATTTTCCTACATTGATGAATTAAAAAATTTGAAAATGTATACATGTGTTGTGTCTTTATATCGTGTTTATCATGTAAAGAGGTTGTTCTGCAGGAAAACCATAAGTGCCATTATTCATTGCAGTATCAGGTTTTTACAGTAGTGTTTTGAATTGATCTCACCAGTGTGTAATGGCTATTTTATAGTGTTTGTGTATTTGGTGGCTTTTGTGTGATGTCTGGAGGCAAAGTTTGGCTTAGATTTAAGATTGCATGGTTTTTAGTGGAGAGTTTGGTTTTGACATACATGTTTGAAGTTTGTGAAGATGAGTGTGAGTTATGCATTTGTGTTTTTGTGAGTTTTGGGAAATAGAGCATAATTTCAATAAATATGTCTTAGCAGTTGAGAAAAACTGTAACTAGTCATTCAAGTATTATTTTTACTGAAATATGTCCACATTTACCTACAAATGAAACAGTAACTCCTCACATTACTTAATTTTTAAAATATCATCCATGTTGTTTGTCTTACACCTACAAACAAGGCGTATTTTAAAATGTGTATTTTTATATGAGCGTCAAGTGCAGAGGCTGTTCAGTTGGAGCGTGCTTTCAGCGCCTTCAGCGGACACGACCCTAGTGTTTTGGAGCATCCCCGTTGGCTATTCAGGAGGAAGCATCAAATGTTGGACAAAATTATTTGTACTGTATTTGATTGATAGCTGTTGTGTAACTCATGTGTAACTGCAAACCTTTGTGCAAATCTTCTTTATGCACTCACACATTGGAAATTATTTGTGCAAATCTTTTCCATTTGTTCACAAAATGTCATGCACAGCTACAGATCTCCTGATGGATTTAAAAACTTTTTTACACATTCACAAATATGAATGTATTCATACAAAATGTTTTCACACATTCAGATATGGTGATGCAAAGCTACAATACTTATGACTCTATTATTATTATTTATCAAAATTGTCAAAAGGTGACCATTTTTCAAGCCCTCAATTTTTAAATTCCACACTCATATTTATTCTTAAATTTCTTTAAAAATCCAAGGACATTTAATGCAATCTATTCAACTCTAGGTACGCTTTGTGAGTAAAGACTGTTTCAAAGATACAATGCGAGTGTGAAAGTTCTTTCTTGACCTTGGAAAAACTAGATTGGAAAATGAATAAATAAATACATAAAACTAAGGATTAAAAACCCCCTCAGGTAACATTATGAAAACTGTGCCATCGCCATGATAAGTGAGCAAACTCAAGTCACTGATGAAGACCATGAGATGTAGCTGAAAGCTCTGGAGAGAACTAGAAAATGTAAGAGTTGCCGGTACCAACTGTATCTGTGGTCACAGTGGAAACTTTCAAATCACTGACGAGAGTCAATGATCAGGAAATATCTCATATTCAATAAAACAGAGTAAAGATGGGCCTGATATCATTCCAATACTGTCTAATAAAAACATCATTTAATCTGATTATTTTCCTTTCTGAAGGTTATAAATGGATTGCTGAAAGAGAGCAAAGTAGAAAGATAGAGAGAAGAGAAAGAGATGGACAGCCATATTTCCTGCAGTAGAAAACACATTTTTAGGGAAATGTATTGCGTATAATGTAATATAATGCATTCTGTAAAAATTATTTTCTCACACTGAACATACCTGCATGTGCAAAAATGTATTTTGATGAATATTACTCCTTTAGCATCAAGAAAACAACACTTAGTTCAACATAATTAATTGGACAAAACTGAGTATTTTTAGCATCTCTTTGATACAAATGGGACTTTCAACCAATTAACAAGTGAAAAAAAACTGTTAGGATGAATATTTTTTGCAGCAGGACTATAACACCAGATAGAGAAAGATATGGGAAAAGGGGGGTAAAGGGAAGCAGCGAGACTATGATAAAACATTTTAGAATGATTAAATGAAAGAAGTGGGGAATCAATGGTGAGAATTTGATATGGAAGAGAATGGGGGAGAAGGGGGGAGAGAGAGATAAAGAGCAGGGGATGAAGTAGCTATTCATGGGATAAGTGCAATGGAGACAGCGCTGAAGTGATGACCAGCATCAGCTATGAGTCTTGTTAATAGTCATGCTGTGTGCCATCTAATATAAATGTGTTTATTGCGCCTGTTCATTTCAGATAAGTATAGGAGTGTGATATTACAATATTTATCCATGTGACGGTCACACATATATATATAAATCAGAAGTGTGTGTGTACTCTATGCTGTCTCTTTGCCTTTTTCTTGCACATTAACATTCGTGCACACACTGACACCTACAGTGTGGCTCATCTGGTCTGATGAATGCTTTTACTTGCTGCCTTTGTTTCTTCTCATCATCTTCTCCTCTTCCCTGCTAGTCAACCTTGTATCACACCTGATATACAAGTTTCACACACACAAACACACACACACACTAATATGAAATACTGCAGTCCTTCTGCTGATGATGCACTGTTATGAAGTTTCCTCCTTCCCTCCCCCTCCCTTATTCTCTTTCTTTTTGTCCATTTTCCTCTGTTACTGCTAAGTTTAATGCATTTTCACACACTGAGGTTCAAAAGTGCAAGCGATTCATAATACATTTTTATCACCTTGCTTGTAAGAATTGTATTAATTTGCCGCTTCAAAAACTGCAAGAAAAGAAGAAAAAATGAGGAAGGAGAGAAGAAAAGAAATGAAGAATTCAGGAAATACCTGACACAGAGCAAAACAGAGCACCCCACCAACTGTCTTTTCAAAATGGGCTTTTCATTAATTAAAGTAATAACTCTAACATTTCTAAAATTACAAATTAAGAAACAAGGCCCATGGCATTTAAGTGCCATTAACTGTGAGTCTAATATTTTGTGGAAATTTTCATATAAATTACAAAGCAATCTGCATAAAATATGACTTGAATAAATTATTTTTCCTATCTTGGATAAAGTCAGTGATTTTGCTTTGGATGTTCTTTGGTCCTTGATCAATTCATTTCATATGCATTACATTTTCTCTGTCAAGTATTCATCAAAATGATAGCAATTTCAAAAATCTCTCAAGCAGTTAGGGCTCTGAAATGATATTGGCCATTCATTTTTCAAAAGTTTGAAATCTAAACTGGAATAAAGGTTTTCCTGAAACTCACTTTCAGTGCGGACCACTAAACAATCAATAGATTTATTCATAAAACTCTGATTAGGAAAAATAAAACAACCCTGATGAGGTAGTGGATGCCCATGTCTCTGAACTACTTTATTTGTGTTTTTGCATTCGTCACCATCTGCAATGAATTCAAAAGTTTCTTGATGATCTCTGCAGCCCATCACAGCAAATCTGGAGTTCTTGGAGAAAATGGCCTTCAACAGGAGAGTGTCATGTGAAAATATTTTAGTGGCATTCATAAAATAGTTTTTAGATCAGCATTCTTAACTGAATGGACAGAAAAGAGAGTGGTGTAGCTCCTTGGCTACATGAAACCTGCTCACAGAGTATCTGAATAATGAGTCACACCATAAAAACCAAAGATTATAAGAATGTTTTTTGGTTGTAGTAGGTTTGCTACCAAAGAATAGGACTGTGACTAAGAGCAAATACAATCAGAACCACTATTTCGAGATATGATGACCCCAAGTGGAACTTTGATAGAGTGAAAATAAATATGACAGGAGCACAGGTGAAAGGAGGTGAGAGGTGATTCTAAGCTCTGAAAGGGTCAGTAAAACTTTTAAGTAAAGGAAGTGATGCTGCAGTAAAGCTCTTCTGAGCATAAGGTTTTGTAGCAAAGATTTCATTCGTAAGCATGTTGCCTTTGACATAACCCAGGCATCACTTATGTTTGCCAACGCAATGTAATCGGGGAAAAAAATTTAGTGGTATATAAATGTAATTTCTAGGAGACAGAACTGCTTCATCAGGTACAGACGTATTAAATTTAATCAAAGGTTTTTTTTTAACAACATAAAAATTACTGATCTCACTAAAAACGCCTGTTGGTAAAAGATAAAATCAACCATAGATAAGATAAAGATAAAATTACTGTGCATAGCAGAACCCTGGGATATAACAAGAAAAGCAGATAAAAAGAATCAAGATCTGATGACAGGAGATGAAGACCATGAACAGAGTTGAGGGTGCCCACATGCCTGAGTCATGTGTAATTCTGTAACTATAGGAGGCTACATGAAGGTCATCTCACCTGGATTGTTCACACTACTCTTACTCTGAGCTTTAAGGACACCAGAAATGTCAGTGAGTCTGTACCTTATTGGCTTGTTAAAAGGTGAATTCAGTGGTACACTATTGGGAAGTAAGTAAGAGAGTTTATATGCTCTTGAAAAATAAAAGTGATTTCCATTATTTAGTTTGGTGGCAAAACTAATAGTTGATGGAATTTCACCACTCCATTATACTGAAGTACAGAAGATAGATCACTTAGATAACTTTCCAGAGAGTAAACTGGTCTGGATAATGGCCCAGTAATGAGTGAGACCACAAAACCCATCCAAAGGGAGAAGAGTGAGCTGGAGGTTGAAACCCTACTAAGTATCCTAAGCAAGATATTTACCCATTATTTGATCTGTCCCTATTAAAAAAAAAAAAAATACAGCTATTCATACTGAGACTCACACTAAAAAGTGGCAGTAATACATTATAAAAACAGTAATGTATAACATAATCAGTTCATAACAGATCAAAACATCTCTTATAAACCAATAACTGATGCTTCAGACCAGCATCAGGATACTAAATGAGCTTAGGGCACTTCTTAAATCCCCCCTGCGAGCCTGAGTTAATTTTCTTTCCATCTAGCCTCTTTTCTAGTGAATGCAACAAGGTCCTTGCCTCCTTAAAGCATAGCAGTACATGTTACAAAAGTGATAGTCCCATCTCTGCATGACTTGTGTACAGTGTATGGATTTATTCAACACTCTTTACATGCACAACTACGTGTTCTTATGTGAAGCATCAAGAGCCCTGTGTAATATACAAATATAACTAGGCTGGTGAAATCACTAGCATGTACAGGAGAACAAATAATTCTTTGATATTCTAGCTGCAGTTGTCAAAGCATGAATTAGTAATTATTTTGTTTACAATGTCAGTGTATCACCACATAACTTTGGTGTTTATTAGTGGATCTTTAAATCCAGTTTGTTCATATATGTTTACCTCAAAAAACCTGCTGCACACTTGATCTGCTGTCCTCCTTAAATCAGTTTGATGAAGGGAAAATAATTTTCAAAGAAGTCACATTTCATTACAGCTTTAGTTTCTCTCTCTCTCTCTCTCTCTCTCTCTCTCTCATCTTCTATGCCATTCAGACTCTATGAAGGGTGATAAGCTGCTTCCTCAGGAGAGTCTCCACACAGCTCTGCCGAGGCACTTCTGTCTTCCTATCTCATCTCATTGAAAGGCCTTTTCAAGGTCTTCAACTGTGTAATGAAGTGACTGATTTTGACCACCTTGCTGTTTATCACATTAGTGGTTTGAGTCACTTTTTTGTTCTCCATACTAAAATTGTAAAAACAGCAAGAATGACAATAATTGCTAACATAGTTGAGAGTATCCACTTAAATTGGCTAATAATCTAATAATAAAAAGTGACGGTGATCTCACCAAAGGTCATTATAATCAAATAACTTTTATGATCCAGATCAAATAACTGTATGAAGCTTTTAATTGAAACATAGATAATACTGTAACATAGACAACATAGATAATAATTTTAAACCTGATTAAAGTCTATTGTAATTCAGTGGGAGCCAATTACAATCTGATGAGAACCACAACAAATAAATTGTATTAATGGAAATGTGCCATTGTGTTATTGGTATTGGGATCATAATCAGACTATGAATATTCACCACTGAGGAGACTTTTCTAAAAGGCAATCTGAATATAGCACTTATATCCAGAAAGAATGGCTTAATTAGTGCAATTATTATTGTAGTTTTTGCTTTAATTAATTTACATTTTGCCTTCACAAAGAAATACAGCAATGAACTGTGGGTCAACACTTTAATTTATTTATCCACTGTTCCTGGCTTTGCACACAAGCGTATGGCAATCATAAACATTATATCATGGTTTTGATGATCTGATGTAATGAATGAATTCATGGTATGTGAACAGGAATCCCAGAAGTTGGCAACTGTCTGATGTGATTTGATTTACATATTGTAGCTTTTCAGTGCATTTAGCTCTTTGCATAGCAGGAAATTCCCAAAGAGTAACATTCAGTTAAGTTCAAACAATTTAGATTTACATATTAAGTTAGCTACATGAAACAGATACATGAAAAATTAAAAATACATGAAAAATGCTGTAGATGATGTCTCACTATATGGCTGTCCACACTGTAATATACTGTAGAGTGATCAAGTAATTATGGTAAATGACATTTACCGAAGTTCAAATTTACTGTAGACCATTTTAATTTGCTTATTTAGAATAAAGGTGATCATAAAATGGAAATTAATAACAGTTCAGAGCAACTGCCTCTGATTATACTAATATGTTAGGTAAATATAACTATGTATAAAAAATACAGCTTTGCACCTGTGCAGCATAATTTAACGGTGAATTAGGCCACTGGGGGTGTTTTATATTGAAAGCCGTGCCTTTATTAAAACGTTTATTTAAAAGGCCAACAGGAACTCACTTGTTGAGGCCTGATATGTATTCATTAGATTACTGTATCAAATCTGAGCAGGCTGGTGGGATCTACCACTGCACTGTATTTGAATTCATTTCCAGTGTATCCATTGTATTCCCAAGACTATCTGCAGCATTGCTTTACAGCACAACACAGGATGTAGCACTGCCATGATCAAAACCATCTTATTATTGGAGTTACCCTTCTCCACCTCTTCTGTACTTTTCCTCTGCCAATCATTAAAAAAGCAGTGGTCAGTTTCAAAGAAATATATCCTTCAAAATATCTGTTTTTTGGCAGCACTGTGTGATTACTTTGTATAAATGAACATTAAACAAGCTATTTTCTTATTAGTACTATACACACATTTTTTCAGCAGTAGCATCATGGTTGATTAAACTGAGGGTTAGTTAAACTCTTCCAAGGACTCCTTGAAGAGCAGCCCTGTGGGGTAAAAGAGTTCCCAATAAAATCAAATCAGCTCAGATTAAGCATTTACTGACTCTATGCAAGTTTACCATAAATGTAATTTTCTTAAAGAATCCAATGAGACTTGTTCAGTCATTAACATTTATTGAACATTAATAGAGGTTCAACCATTTACATCAACATATTATTTCACAGTTGGATTTGGCAGAGTGGGCTCAGCTACCCGAAGGACTCCAAGCTGCAGAGTGAGCCTCAGTGAGGGAGTGCGGTAAAGACGCCTCAAGGGTATCAAGAAGAGAAAATAGCAGACACTTATTACTGAGATATGAAAAATTCATGCTACATATGGCAAGAGATGCCATCAAGTATGATAAATAACAAAATCAAAATGAGAGGAAGCTGCGATGGTGGAGACATCAGGATAATCAGTAACAGCAGCGTAAGGCAGCAAACAACCAGTAAACACAGCGGCAGCGACATGAAGGATCAGAGGAGTGAAAATCTGAGCATGTTAGATAAAGAGCATCACTGACTTCTTTTCAAAATAATTAGTGCTGGTAAAAGTCAGGTGATACTGCTCAGCTGATGGTGCTCATCTTCTAAAGGAGGTGCTGTTTGTGATATTTATGACGTATGGGAAATGCAATGCACATGTCAAATGCAATTGGTGCTTGTGTGTGTGTAGTAATTAATGCAAATCGGTGCATCTTCTCAGTCAAATAAAGGGAAAAAAGATACTAACCATAATAAAATGTGTCTATGTGTATATGGTATGTGTGTGGTCAGTGTTTATAGCAAGAAGCTACTGAATGTTAATTACAGTTATGCTAGACAATTTTTTATTTAGCGGCACATGGATCAACAATGGAGGATCACACACACACACACGCTCATCAGGGGGGTTGCTACATATTTAAATCAGAGAAAGAATTTACACCCTGCAGAGCAATAGATTGGAGTGGGAAATTACGTCTGCTTGTTTGTGTGTGTGTATGAACATTTGTGTGTGTGTGTGTTCTCATGTGAGTACGTGTCAGTACTTAGCCTCCCTCCAAATACTAAGAAGGGAAACTTTTTGAAGCAGACGTTACTATGCCTACAAAGCTGCCAAAGACCCATCAAAGTCCAGCAGACTCACTGGTTATGCAGAACCAGTGAGGAGAAGCAGCTGCAGAGATCAAACTGGAGAGAGAGCAATCCAAAGTCAGTCATAGATCTACCTGAATCAATGAGAGAGATGAAATGAAACGTTTCATCTCTGTTGAAAGAAAAAAAGAGTGAGAAAGAGGGGGAACAAGCTTGTGTCTGATTCTGTTCTGAACTCCCACTAAGTCCAGATAGTGCCGGTGGATTTGGGGTAGGAGGGGTGGTTCTGTCTACCTGTTTGCATCATGCCACAGTGTCCTGCATAGCTACATTACGACTGCGTAATTTCCTCAGCATGTTGATTTGTGTGTGTGTGTGTGTTGCACACAGAGGGGTGGGGCAGAGAGTGAGCCATATGCCGGGCCATATGTCTGCAGGGGTTCTGCTGTGTCTGCCTGGGGGGAAAGTAAACATGGCTGAAACACACACAAACACACGAGTAAACATCAAGCCAAGATGTTACTGTTGATGACACCATTCGATAAATTCTCTGTATCCCCTGAGGCACAAGCTAGGGAGAAACAGCCAAAGGCTAGCAATGTATACAATATGCTGCAATTACAAGTATGCAGCACAGAATCTTTGTAATTTATAGACACACAGTTGTGCAAAAAAGCATATAAAAACACACATAATAATTTGCGTTCAGAAATTAAGTCAGTGCTGTTGTAACATGAATAACTGCATCAATATTTAAGATTAACTTCATTCAAGTATTGTCTCATTATTTATGATTAAATAAGAAGACAATATTCCCGTGACAAAGTGTCGGTATTTGACGCCCTGAGAATGAGAATGGGCTGATACCACACAATCCTTTATTATCTCGTGTTTTACTCCTTATCCCAGTGTCGTCTTGTGTGTTCGGCTGAGTGAAGAAGAATTAATGCAAGAATACTGGCTGCCTACCACATTTCTGTCAGGGTATTACAAGCTGCGGATTCCTTCATGGCTGTTTTATAACCAGTATTGTGGTGGTCTGCCAGCTGACATCTGTTGCTTGGCACAATTTGTGCCAGCTTCCTTTTGCCTCTTTCATCAATGAGCTGTTTCCAGTCTCTGGCTTGTCAATGTCTGTTAGGGGGTGAATGACTCTTAAAAAAGGAAACATGCAGCTCTTGTGACACTCCAACCTACTTTACCAATTCACAATAACTTGATGTCACAGCTCCCATCTGTGACAATGATCTGGCAGTGCTTACAGAGGATGGATATTGGCTGATACAAGTGGGTTCTTGGGTTGAAGGTTGGTATCTTTAAACAGAAGGCCACCCTGCTTAGACTTTAATGAAGCCTAAAATATGCTCATCACTATCCAAATGGCTCTATCATGGACAATTTGTTAAAATGTAGTAAATGAAATGGAGTGCAGGTAATTTTTCTCCAATTTTCCTCCCAGGTTTTCAGTTACCATGGTCAATGCATCCTCTACTTCAAGTTTACTTTAGGAAATGTTAGCTCTTTCACCCTCCTCTAATCACTTCTTAGTCATATGCTTCAATATAGCAATCCATTTTTCTTCAGTTCTGGCTCAGGGAGAAAATGAATGAGTTTGTGATAATGCAAATACCACCAGCACCCAAGGTCATATCTCAACATGAAATAAATGGCATCCCAAGAAAAAAACTCATAACCAATCAGAGCTTTCCATTTCAGACCATGTGATGGTGTAATACGGGTTTGGAGAGTGGTGTGCCACAATATTGTGATTGATTGCAATGTGCATGCAGCATGGTTTCATGTTTGTGGTGTGTTTTCTTGAGCATGAAAGACACATAGACACATATTCACATTTGCATGGTTCTACGATAAATCCATCCGTACTTGATATATGACTTTAAATAGAGGCCTTCAGCTTTAGCTTAGAGACTTCTACTGTAGCTGTCAGAGCATATGTGTGTGGGTGAGCATTCCCACATGTTTAGTGTTGCTGTGTGTGTGTCTGTGTATTGGATGTGCAGATATTTATCTAGTGTGTCGGGCCTGCAGTTGTTGAGATTTCACCATGATTTATCAATTTCACTGAAAATATCTAATCAACATTTTCTCCGCAATGAATATATTATGGTGGGTCTTTCTGGAAAAATAGTATGTGTGTGAATCTTTGTGCCTAGAAGTATGCATGTGTGTGCAGCCCAGTATCCTCTGGAATTATGTCCTAATTGGACGATTCTGCACCTCAGGGTTTACATCCAATGACAATAATCAGTGTCAACGCAGGATGCAGTATGACCTATATGTAGCAAGTTGGATATTAGGGATATTAAAGAATTTCCAAGTCTGGCTTAAAACAATAGTCAGGTGCCCAAATAAACATTGACATACGTTTCTTGCTGTAATCATTCCTCCTTTTCATACTGATGAGACCCTTTCAAAATGTACTTTAAATGTAAGTGATGGGGGCCCCAGCGTTCCCTCTGTACAAGAGTGTATTTTAAAGTTCATTTGAAGCTAATATGAGGCCTCAGCCTTCCAAATTAGTCATATCTTTCAAAGTTTTCTTATAAGTCTTTTTAGTGCCAAATTTCATCTTTTTGTTTTCTCTCTTCCTTCCACTGCAGCTGAACAGGAAAACAATGTCCGTAAAGATGCAAAGAGGGGCATTTTTACTAAAAAACACTAACTGGGGAAGAGATCCACTTTATTTAACTAACTCAGACAGCTGAAGGCTCATATTATTTTCAGATAAACTTTTAAATATTTTTTTGCTTAAATCAAGGACTGTGGATTTTTTTGCCCCATCACTTAAACTGAAAGCGCATTTAGAGGGGATCTTCTAATGGTCTCTATGAACACGGGGGACGATTACAGCAAGATCTGGGTGGTGGATGGACACATAGTGCAGTTCATCCCATCACAGACCTGCAATTAACAATTGTGTTTTTCTTAACTGTGACCACAATCTTTCCTTAAACATACTGGAGGTATGCAGATATTGCGGAGAGAGAGAATTTTGGAGTTGGGTGTAAAAAAACATTGATGTGTTTTGTTTTTGTCTGGCAATAGGGTTGGTGTGCAAGTGTGTTTGTATGCAGTTTGTTCTCTTACTAAGCTACTATACTATGATCTGAACAGCCAAACTTTAGGGACTCTGAGTGTACGTGTATGTGTGTGTGTGTGTGAGAGAGAGAGAGACAGTGTATACTTAGGGCACTTGGAGTTCATGACAAAAGTGCTGCATATCCTGCTATCTACTCACCCCACAGTGGTGCGCACTTTAACGTACAGCTCTTCTAACCTTTTCTCTCCCCAGGCGGGTAACATCCACACATCTAATCATTTCTATTCTCTTCATCACCAACCAGACACCTCTTTACCTCAATTTGCATGCCTGCTGCATTCCACCACATGTCCATGCTCCTTTAGGGTTACTTTCACATCAAACTCTCATTTAAATCCCCAGTGACAACAATATCACATCCCTATTTTTCTTCGTGGTTATGGCAAACACACTCTGCTTGGGGTGTTTCAGAGCAACTTTGATTCGAGATTTTCTGCTGACTCTAGTCTGCCACACTAAGGCAAAAGATGTGTAAGTGTTCCCTTTTTCTGTACTGTACCTCATATTCCCCTTTCACTTTTGGAGGCAGAGCTGCTCCGGAGACAAAATTAATTCCACTCATTGGATTTAGCCTCAATGTGTGGAGAAAAAGACAGAATTTTTCACACCACTGACATGTTGTAGATGGTAAACTATTATTAACCTACATACAGAATTTTATTAGTCTAAGGTGTCAAATACCAGTGACATCTATTTTTCATTCGCTGAAGATCAAGGAATTCATGATCTTGGAAGAGTCTGCAAGTTACTCATCTATACTGCAGTATAACTGATGTGAACTTCTATGGTCAGCCAGCTTTTTTGATTTCAACCAATGCGGTTTAATTCACCTGACATAATTTCAGCTTCCAGTGCAGCTCTTCCTCTAATAAATGTTCAAATGTCTGTGTAACAAAATCTCCAGTATGCATTCTCATCACACACATTCCAGTATTAATGTGGAAAAATTTCAACCAAAGCAGGTCATATCATATTAACCGGAAAAAAGGTAACATAAATCTGATCAGGCCTTAGAACTCAGACAAAAAGGAGACAAAGCAGTAATAAAAGATTATTTGCTCACTGGGGGCAGCGGAACAAGCTGTAACATAACATTGACATATTACCACCAAAGCTGAGGTGAACTATGAAGCAATTAGCTGGCCATTAACACATCCAGCAGTGCGCTGCTTTAACATTACATATGAAAATTAAATCTGGAGAGACTGCATACAGAACATAAATAATATTCACAGCTACTGCATAACAAAACAGAAAGACAGCAGATAGTGTCAGACAGTGTCTGACATCTGAACTTGTCTGGTGAGCACTGTGCTTTAGAGGCTCAATCTCATTTCAACCTGCTGAGGGACTTCAACATTGACTCGAACTTTGAACTTGGAAACACGTCCACTAGCCCCAGTGCCTTGAGTGCATGTTGCATCATACTGTTTGCTTTCCAGTCTTACAGCTTGCGTGATGATGTGAATGTTGTGTGTGTGTGTGTGTGTATGTATGTGGACAACTTATGAGCCGGGGTGTCTGTCTGAGCGTCTAGACATGCAGGCAAATCCATCATAGTGAACCATAACATAGAATTTTTAGCCCCAATACTATCTTATGCTAAAGCAAGACTATGAAACTTTTGCTGAGCAGTAGAGGAAATGTCTTTGTTTTTCCCTCCTTTGTTTACAACTTGTTGCTTGGGAACATGGTGGGTGTGGTACTTTATAGCTTATAAATGGAACTTTTTTGTATATTTAGAAGTTGCATTGTTTCACTTCAAGCCTAAAAAAACATTTGACATAATTAGGTGGCCGTTTCACACATGAATGCATGTGTTTGCATAGAAATGCTCCGCATCCAGGTGTGATAACATTTCGCATACTAACACACTCACACACATTACTATTATAGTGATGGGATTCTAGGCTGTTAGACAGCTAAATGATGACAAATCCCTCTAGAAGAATGACAATTCTGCTCACTGACTGCCTCAAACCCCATGCTGTCAATGGATAGTTCAGACCTGGTCTGAGGCTGATAGCTGGGGTGATGGTAAGCCATGTAGATCATTTTTGCAGCATTATCCTGAGTACTAGAATGTTATAGGTTATGATTTAATAGTTTTTTTTTCAGGGCTGGATGAAAGAGGGGCAGAAAATCAGAGTGTGTGAGAAAAAGAGGCCATCCAGGTTGAACAAAAAATATTTTATTTGTGTTTTCATCAGCCTTGCCCTTCCTTTCTCACATTCAGCCCACTCTCCCCCTTAGGTTTACAGTTAGGGATAAGATGGTGTCCTCTGTTCTCTCAGGGTGACAAACTCTCTGCCTTGGGCCATGCTGTTTCCTGTGGTCATTAGCACTTATCACATTAACAACTGTGTTATTTAAAGACCTACACTCAGTCACACAGGACAGTAGGGGCATCCTTGATGCATGTCTACCCAACATTTTTATCATGTATAAATTCAAAAGGGAAATGAAAATTGAAATGGGGGATAACTAGATATGGTTGCATATTTGTGCTTTTAATGGATTTATCTTGATTTCACAGAAGTGCACGACATACTGTATGTGGCTCAGCTGATTTGTTCAAACCTTCATGCTGATGAATTTTTCACTGATGAGTGAAAAGTGGTGCAGTTACACATCTATCCACTAGATGTTCATCCTGGCTTTATTGGTGAAGAGTGTCAACCTTATTTCATAAACATATATATCGATTTTATTTCAACGTTGCCACAGTTAGTAGTATGTGCACTGTAAGATTTACAAGCACAGAAAGACAAATGACAATCAAAACAAAACCCTGCAAAGAAGAAGTGGAAGTAAAGTCAGCCTTGATTGCAATTGATGAAAAAAAATCTTGATTTCACCTAAATTGCTCCCAGAAAGTAGCTGTTTCCAAAGAATTCAATACTGGAAGGCACCATAAAACCAGTAATAACAGGGAGAGCAAGCATACATTGCATCTTTGCAAGTTTTCACTCATAGAAATGAGAGCAATATAATTGCAAACAAGACTGCAACATAATTAAAGCCACATTTTGTCACAGTGTTCATGTTGAAGGCAAAAGAACGTGTGTTACAACAAGAAACAAGAGTATGTAAATGTAAGTTGGTCAAAACAAACAGTAGCAGAAAAAAATCTTCGGAGCATTTGTTGTTGTTGTTGTTTTTCAGTATGCCACTGTCGGTGGGTTCAATTTCATTATTGAAGTTGTTCATGCCTGTTTTGCAGACAAAGAGGAAACAGTAACTCAAGCAAATTTTGAAGGATTAAATGAAAGAAGCACCTTTGTCACCCTATCAGAATTTTTGCTGACTCAACAGTTGTTGGGAGAAAATGCTATGCAGGTCTGTGATTGGTGGTCCCGCTAAAATTTCACAGAAGCCCGAGTAATTGTAATTCATTGAGAGACTAATTTCAAATGACAGTAAAATTGATCACTTTTTCCCTCTAAATGGGTGGGCTTTGTTATCGCTAAGTTTATGACAAGTTCCGCCCGCTGTGACGGACACGAAACACAAGCTAATAAACTAGCTAGCTAGCTAGCTTGTTGGTTTATTTGCAGCCACAAGTAATGTTACCACCACTGAGGATGACAACGTTTCGGATTTATTATTGACACCGTTTTCAAGGTTCACTTTTGACAAAAAGTTGGTGTTAATCGGAAGAGGAAGACCCACAACAGAGCTTAATTTGGTGCAGAAAACCAAAGCTTTTGAAAGGCATTTCAACTCCAGCAATTATATGCAATACCCATGAATGACAGGATCAACCAAGGAGCAGAAGCTTTACTGCTGGGATTGTTTGCTTTTTGATGTGGAGACTGGATCCTGGTCAGCCCATTGCCATCAAAACACTTCAAGTAATCTGAAAGCTACTATTCTTATTTGAGGGCATTATTGCTAGCATCATAACAGATAGCGTGAAGGAGGAGGTGAGGAATGCACCTTTTGTGGCTGTTATGTTGGATGATACAACAGACATTAGCAACATGGCCCAGATGTCATATGTGCTTCGCTATGTCACTGAAGATGGGGTGAAAGAGCATTTTTTTCAAGTATGAAGATGTGACAGAGGGCAGATGAGCAGAGGCCATAGCTACACGGCTGCTGGAGTTCTTGCGGGGTTGTGGCTGTGTTGACAAAATGATTGCTCAGTGCTATGATGGTTTGAATGGGGTGCAAACGAAAGTGAAGGAAACCATTCCACAGGCCCTCTTCGTTCACTGCTATGCCCACACTCTAAATCTTGTCATGGCACGGAACAGGAAGCCTCCAAGATAAGAGAGTGCAAGGTCTTCTTTTCACACCTCTCCGACTTGGCTGCCTTTTTCATCCACTCAGCAAAGTACACCAAGCTGCTGGATAATATTTGGCAGTGTAGGCTTCCACAAGTAGCTCCTACCCACTGGTGCTTAAATTCTCATTTGGTGTGCACAGTGGCAACGAAGACCAGGGAATTGAGAGAGGTAGAATAATAAAAATAATAATAATAATGATAAAGAAATTGGATATTGTGGGGGAATACCAACACACAAAACATGTTAAGAACTAATGATAGTATTAATATTAAAAAAATAAAAAGGTAAATAATCTCAGTGTTTATTGGAGGTCTATAATTGTTTCCATAAGATAAAAGCCATGTAACACTCCTAGTGTTCGAGCACATCGTAGACCACCACACAGAGTTTGATGATGACGCTGTCCACTGCGCTGATGGATACATCACCCTCCTTGCCAGCTTCGGTTTCTGTTTTGAGGTGAAAACCTCCCATGTCATCTTTTCATACTCAGATGTTGTCTATGGAATTTTCGAAAACAAAGGTTTCGATATCCAGTTCTGCCTGGCCAGAGTGGATGAGCTTCACAGAACAATTGAAAAGGAGAAAGAGAAGTTTGACAGGGTCTACAAAGAAACCCAGGCTTTGGTTGGCGCTTTGCGTGTCCATGGGCTCAAGGAAACATTGATAGCCCCCTATACCAGATTGCTAACCGCTTTAGTAACCACAAAAAGCTGGCATTCCTGGCCCTTCTTGACCCACAGCAGTTTGGGTGTTACAGTGACCATTTTATCAATGCTGTCTTTTCAAGTTTGATGGACAGCTATGGTGCATATTTCGACCAGCCCTGTCTCTACACTGAACTCACTGTCATGTAAAACATGTATGACTTTGCGGGTAAGAGGCCAGCCGACATCCATCAGTTTCTCCTCAAAAAAGAACTGAAAGAAAGCACAAGTGTACACCGTCACATGCCTCACACTGACAATCCCTGTGTCCACTGCCTCTGGGGAGAGGTCATTCTCTGCACTGAAAAACCTACTCGAGGAACATGACTGGGCAGGTGTGACTGTCAGACTTGGCCTTAATATCCACCGAGAATGAACTGCTGATGAAATTAAAAGCAAAGGATCAGATGCATGACCCCACCATCAACTACTTCATCCAGAAGGACAGTAGGATGGACTTAATTTTCAAATAATCATCAAAGGGTAAGTTATTTAAAATATAATAGGCTGCCATGCCAACTGATTTTATTCTGGCTGCCACTGCCACTGTTTTGTGTATGTTATGGTTTATTTGGAAAAATGGTCATTGTGCAGAATTACCAGTCAATCTGTAAATTCACAAACACAGTGGTCATTAAAATTTCATGTAATCCTGTGTGCATGCTGTATCATGACAGCACGCATACCAAACATTTCAGAACCATGGACAGCACTGTCATGATACAGCACGGACAGTGAGCAGCCACAGCCACACGTTGTGTCCGGACAATTGTGTAGCTGCGGCTGCTCACTGTCTGTGGTTCTGTAGTGTCTGTCGGTAGGTCTTGTCTTGTAGGCTTAGCTCATATGAAATTTTGTTGGTTTTGTGTGGTAGGAGGGGGTGGCTGTCTGCTGTCATGTGTATTGCACCCTGGCCCTTTGTCATATTCTGCTGAAGTACACACACAGCTTGTGTGATGATGCGATTGTTCAATGTTCTTATGCCAAAAGCATGGCCATCACCTTTATCAATGTTTAATGGGGAGGAGGACATAAGACAGCTCTCTGACCATACAGACATTTCAAAAAGCATCCAGAAATTCCCGTGACTGATGGGTTGCTGAAACTGCAACAAGCAGTAAAATCACTTGCTGTTAGTAATGCTGACTGTGAAAGAGGATTTTCTGAAATTAACTGTATAATAACGCCACTACTGACACAACAGCATATCAACAAAGTCTCAGGACATATGTTCATTGCTTTGGTTGCCTCCTTTGGACCAGTGGGATCCAGAAAAATATGTAAGGAAATGGGTTCTTAAAAGAAGGTCAGCTGATCATATAGCCTGTCCACAATGAAAACAAGTTGCCCAGGACACACAGTACAAATCAAATTGGGAGTTATTTTGAGGTGAGTGAGTCATTTTGTGCATGAGCAGCAGAGTATAATGCAGTTCCGTGTTACTATGTCGTGGAACATTTTGTACTCTGAGCAAATTTCTAGTTTGGACCATCATCACATCAAAATAAATGGTAAATGGACTGCACTTCTCAGAGACACAATTTAGTATTTAATAAGCAGTGTAAATTTTAATAAATGGTTCCTAACACACTATTGTGGGCTGATATAAGGACATTTTAAGTGTGTGACAGTGTTTGTCAACAACTCCTATGAAAACATTTTAAATTATTACAATTGTGTTTTACTATATTGTCATTCATTGATTGACTGATATGGTTTTTCCTGCAAAAAAGTCCAATTACCTTGTTAAAATCCTTAAAATTACATCTCATTCTTCTCCCTCATTGAAAAATCCAAAATTTATGAATATGCAAATATTGTTCATTTTTCCCTGCTGCACTGCAACACTGGATCTTAGGGTTCCCCCACCTGCCAAATCCCACTTTAACTCCCACTCAAGCTGGATGCAGTCGCAAAAGTTACAGGTAACTTAACACAGTCCTTGTTTGCTGTTCTGTTTTTAGAGTTAAGGTCCAATATAATATTCTGTCAGAAAATAAAATCAAGTTTACCAAAGCACTGCAAAGTTTGTTGAAGTGTGGAGTTTTCAGTCTGTCTCCGTTCTCTCTGACCATTCTCACCAGTCACCTGTCACCCGTCGAAGGTGCAGCCATCTGTCTGGCTGCAGCACCTCTCTTTTAGGCTGCAGCTGTAACGTAGCTCCCGTGGTGGCCTCTTCCTCCTCCATACTCTCTCTTGTCTGATTTCACAGCACTATATTCAGCCTCATAAGTTGTAACAATAGCGCTGCATGTCTGCTCCGACATTATATTGTAAAGCTAGTTATTTGTGTTTGTGTTAGGAATCATGGAGAAACACAGTAGCTGAAGTTTGTGTGTCAGGCTGTGGCTGTAACGTCACTGCGGGGGTCGGTTTCTCCTCCAGTCTGTTGTGTCTGATTCAACAGTGCAATATTCTGTATCATGTAACTAGTTTTCCTCTAAATGTACTGATCTTTTAAAGTATTTAGTAGTATGACATTTTAGTGTCTGCTTTTCCCTATCGCTAGCGTAACATAGACTGGAGACCCACATTTTAACATCTTTGAAGGCGCCACTACAGATATCACCAGTAGTTCTTCCTTACCCCCAGCTACGTCACTGTACATGTCAAATGACAGTGAGAAGAAGCCAGAAGAACAGCCCATTTTGCAGCTTCGTCCCAGAGACAGAGAGAACACTGAAAACAACTGTTGTTTTTCATACCATATGTCTAATTCGGATAGGTAGAGATAAGTTTGAAAATTGGCAAGGTGGCTCTTTAAGCTGAAGTGTCTGTGATGCCTCACTTTTCTTGTCAAATAAATTATACAAAAATAGCTCAGTTTCTTGTGTTTCATTGAGGTGAATGTTTTTGACAGTAATCTTTATATGCAGTAGCATGAGACACTGTTTTACTAGTACAGGTACTGTTGCTCAGTCAGAAGCAAATTAATTACAAGTTAGACATTAGAGCAATACAGTAACACTGTTCTATTTATACTGATAGTTCAGTTAGAAGATACACCTCAAATAAATACAAGTACAATACAAGTGTGTCTGTGACAAAAGGGACTAGATGTTTGTAATGTATTGACATTTTGACAAATGCGGCCCCAAAACCAAACAAGTCTGATAATCATTTGTTGGGATCTCATGCATCAGCAGTTTGTTGGTGATTATAGGGGGTCAAGCCTGCAAAAAGTATGAGGCCATGTGTTTATTCTCACCTTGTAGTCTATAAAGGGTTTGGAAAGATTTTGGTGTTTACAGCAGGTGCTCTGGAAAACAGTCCATATGCAAGACATACCCAAACTAAACATTCTCACTGAGCAACAAACACAGAGTCCTCTATAATGACAGAATTGCATATTGTATATGACACCTTTCAGATAGCAAAATATGAAAAAATAAACACCTCTTTTTTTATTCTCTATACTAATAACTGCCATTCCAGCAAGAGCTCCACCATTACCCACTTCATATGTTGGTGCAATCCAAACTTGACCTCAAAACCTCATCATTAGTGCACCTATAGAGCACACTGCCCAGTCAACATCAGAGGAAAGGCACAGGAACAAACTAAGGCTTTGAAGAACTTTAGTGCCTCACTACAACTTCACTTTCAACCATCATATTACAGATATCCACATAAACACACCCATATGCTGTATTTTAGTGTCTCATAATGTCTAATTACTGTTTCAGAAGTATGTGTCTGTAGTGGTGTTATTATATAGTTCATTTCAGAGAATCCTCTTTCACAGTCAGCACTGCTAACAGCAAGTGATTTTACTATTTGTTGCAGTTTCAGCAGCCCATCAGTCATAGGAATTTCTGGATGCTTTTTGAAATCTTTGTATCTCTGACACCAGAAAAGCTGATGTCAAAAAGTCACAGAGCTGTCTTATGTCCTCCTCCCCATAAAACATTGGTAAAGGTCATGGCCATGCTTTTGGCAAAAGAACATTGATTTGGTCAAAAAGTGATGTTTCATTCTCAGTCACCATTTATTTGTTGTGCATGCTTTCAGTGAGTGCTTCATACAATTTCTGGGGGTTGATTGATTTCTGCCTTGGGTCATTTTGCACTGTTACCCCATGGAAGCTTCCATGTTCAACAGTTTCAGCAGTCTGTCTGTAGTGTGGACCAGGATTGTGTTGTCTGGCCAGAAAAAACATCGATTTGCCTCTTAATCATTTTTACAACATGAGATAATGTTATGTCCCTTGCAAACTTTCAGACAAAAGCTTCTCCAGAGCATTAAGCAAAAGACTCGTGTTCTTTATGAAGTCACCTGAAGACAGCTTTGTAGCAACTCCCTCAAACATGCATCTGTCATTTGAATTGCTTTCATTATCTTCATTAGCCTTGCACAAATGAGAATAAAGCCATTCCAAACCATTCATTGTCCAAATAGTGTTCACTACTCTACATGATGAGGCCACCCATCTCTGCAGAGCTCAGTTCTCTCACATTTTTGGGGGACTGGTGGTACAGACAATATAATTTGTCCTTAAAACTTGAAAGACTCCAACCTTTCTCCTAGAGAAAGCTACATCAGAGCAAAACTAAACCAAACACTCATTTAAAAAGGCATCATCATCACTTAATAAACAGTTCAAAGGAACCTCAGTAATGCCTACTGCATTAGTAGATCCAAATTCCACCAAGTCTTAAAAAAGTAGTTGGCTAAGAATTATTAAATGAGCACCTCAGGTACACAACCAAGCAAGATTTCTTGCTCAAAGCAGTGCTCTCATCAATGAGAATGGTGAGTTTTGACCTTGTAGACTTTATGCTTGCCATTAATGCATCTCTCATTTGTTTTTCAATAAATGATATCTGCACATGTGACATTTGAGTGCAGTACTCTGCCAACATTGAGACCATTTGACTTCTGCAAGTCAAGAAGTTCTTGATGGTCTATGAAGGGCCTATTTTGCAATATAATAAGCTGCTCTGAATACAGATTTTGTTGAGGAGGTTAACTCCTCTTGTGCCTTAAGTAAACTTGAAGATAACTCTTTTTCTGATCTCATTTCAAATATTGCAACTGCCTATTTGTGACTCTGAAGACTTGTGTTCATTTATTTTTTTTGCAGTGATGTTATTTGTTTGGCTTTTGTTTTACTGTAAGGAGAAATTCTGCAGTTGAGCCATTTGCTAGAAAAAGGGTGCCTTTGTGATCCTTTTCTATAAACACAAAGTGATGTAGCACTTTTGCATACAGATTATCCTAACTTCTTGTTAAAGACAAAAGTAAATGGATATGCTTGTTTGAGATATTCCTAGTGAGAAACTCTCCAACAATCTGGCAAATTCTGTGTGTGTGCTGCTGCTCTGAGCTGTGCTGCTGCTACTCTGGGCTGTGCTGCATTTGAATTAACCAGATAACTTCAAAAACACTTCATGTACATATCCACTGTCTGATTAAAAAAATGAATGACATTACAATATGCAAGCTTTTTACCCTAGAATGTAATCTGTCATCGTCATCTTCTGTCCTCTCTTTTTTCCATCTTTCTCCATCTTTGAGAGTGAAGTTATCACACTCACATTAACGTTAATAATGTACTTTCTAACTGGGAAATACTCACCCCAATTTTAGGGCACTTTATGCTCCTCATACTAACAGCAGGGCCAGAGGTGGAGCTAAAATCACTCCCACTTCGAAGGTGCCAGAACACTGTTCCAGATCGTTCCAGCCCACTTTAACCCCTGGGTATCAGCAACGTCAATCCTCAATACTGGTGTTGACCAGACTGATAAAATCTAGTGCATTATCAGAATGACCTACTCAAGACACAACATGGGTTTTTAAACAATAAATTATCTACAGCTTCCATCCATTTTTCTGCAACAGAAGCTAATAAATTCACAGCATTGTGAATTGGTCATGTCCTCTTTGTCTGACCCTTAGCGTGAAGCAATGAGAGCAAAATCATACAGCGACTGATTGACTGGAATGCTAAAACAGAGGCAGAGATGGAAGCAGAGAAGGGACAGCCAGGTCCTTTAGAGCTCATTACAGTCTGGAGTCCTGGAGTTTCTTATGTAACTCCCTGTCCATGTTTCTGTTGCACTGTTTATATATATGCTGTTTGGAAGACAGACAGAAACAGAGAGAAACAAAAAGTGAAATGTCTGGTTCCAAAAGTACTGAGAACAACAGTGAATCATCCAGCCAATTAAGCTTGCTATTTTTCCCAAAAGCTTTATTTATTTGATAGGTTTTTTTTCCTTTTAACTGACTTTTTTTCGTACCAACCCTTTTTTCCTTTGATTTACCTGTTTACCCTTCGAAATTCCATTAAAAGGGGGAAAAAAGTAACTTGTTCGTAGCTCATTGCCGTGACTGCACCTTGCAGAGAGTGGCTTAAAATCAATGCAATCTTGTTAAGTCTCTCACCATACAGCTTTGGAGAAACAAGGCTGTTCTTCTCTTTGGATTTCTACATTCTCCAAAACATACATCTCTCTTATCCATTTTGCTGTGCAAAAGCATGGTGTTTTTTTAATTGTCTTGATGAATTTAAAGGTTATATTGTCCTTGGGGAGTGGACTGACACCGAGTACAAGTTATGACCCCAGGACCCTGTGACACCCACTATAATGATGTTAGGATTGCTAGCATGCTCAGCTGGAGTTGTGTAGATTTAAGTTTGTCAACTCACAGCAGTATTATATAATCCCCTCTCCCTTTTACCTATCTTGCACTTTCCTCACCTGCCTCTACAACGTCATTACTCTGAGAAACTTCTTGTTGATAGAAATAAGAGCTGACTCTTTCGGCTTTAGTACAACTTCTGGCTTTTATATGCTTTGGCATGTGTATGCGCCAAGATTTGAATGTGTTTTATTATTATTATATGCACCTACTTTTACTCTGCTTGTTTTATTGTATATTGACTATGAGTGTATATTGACTGGCTGGTCTGACTCTGGTATCTGATCAGTCTTCCAGCGCTGGTTTGGCTAGGCTGTTTTTATTCCTGGTGGTTACCTTTTTAAATATATAACACTCTGGACTGGTTTTACTCTCCATTCAAGTGACTGAGAGTAAATGGGACGTTAACTGCTAACATGATGGCTGTGTGTGAGTCATGCCATCTTACCCTCTCAAGGTTGAAGGACAACATCACTTGTCTGGAGGCTGAGCTCAGACAGATGGACAAGCTCATCCTTGAGTTCTCAACCGTCACTGCTGCTCAGGCTTAACATATTGCTGTCCTGTCCTGTCACCACCGGAGCTCTGGAGGCTGCCCCTAGCCAGCCTGAAGATCCCTGGAATCCTTTAGGGAGCTAAACCCAAAGCCCCTGCCAGGTCTACCCCCGTCATGAGCCTGCTAGGGGCTGATCTGTCGTGGGCGGGGTAAACACGGTAGCAAGCAGTCTTATCACTTTCATCTACCCCAGGAGATTCAGCTCAAAAATAAATTCAACATCCTGGATCTACAAGATTTCCCCCCATTGGCCTGTCAGTCCCTTGCACCCAGGTTGCCCATGCCAGCTGTGCATCGGTGCCGCGGGCCGGCGATGGGCTTCTCTCCGTTGCCCCCACACCTGACACCAGGTTGCTCTTGGGCTATCCACCTGCTCTTCACTGCCCTGAGCCGGAAGCTGGTGCAGTGCCGCCTCTATCGCACCCCAATCATGGCCCATGGTCCAGCTCCGGGGGTGCAGCTCCTTCACGAAATCGGGAGCACAGCACTCCCCACTTAAGATGCTGATAATTGATGACTCCGATATCAAAGGTATCAAACTTAAGTTGGCAAAGACTTTTTCCTTCCTGGTTGCTACGGTTTCAGAAGTAATGGTCGAAATCCCTCACCTGCTCACACAATACTCAGATATTAAAAAGATAGTCATACACATTGGTACTAATGATACCCCCTGGCAGCAATCTGAAGTGCTCAAAGAAGATTTCAGCAGACTTTCTAAGCTCCCTGAACTTGACCGTGGAGTGGGGTGTTTCACCACACTCCTTCAGCTTCATTCCTGGCTCCAGCTTCACTGCAGGGTGCAGAACATTGGTTTTGACAATTTTAATTTGTTCTGGGACTGAGCCACACTTTTTCAAAGGGAAGGTTTACATCCAAATTGACTGAGATCTTGCTTGCTGTCTGCCAATATTCTTCACAACACTCTCATTAGCCCAGCTTCTTTCCTCATAGTACATGACTTTGCAACTAGCACAGGCACTATACTACTCTTACTCTGACTCCCCCTACCGGTCCACTATCATAATAAATAAGAATCATACTCAGGCTAGAAACCACGCTTTTCCACCCACTGATAGCTCCCCTGTTGGCCTCCACATTCTCATATCCCTGTTATCTGGAACCCCAGATCCAATTTGTCTGCCTCAACTCGCCAGTATAGGGGTGGTCATAATAAGAGATCACTGCACTATATTAACTGTTTGCCCCCTCTCCTATTCCCTGTTCTGTCACCTGCCCCTCTAAAATGTGGCCTGTTAAATGTCTGATCCCTTCCCAATAAGTCCTTTATTTGCAATGATTTTAAAACTGCTAATTGTCTGAACTCTTTATGGCTACTGAGACCTGGTTCACTCCTAATGATGCTGTCCCCTTAATTGAGGCTACCCCTACGAACTTTCCCATTTTATTCTCTGCTGGTTTTCAGGTCTGGTGGAACTGTTGTCATCCATAGAAATAGTTTTAAGTGCTCTTTTCTGTCCTTTGGTTCTTTAAAATCTTTTTTATTCAAGTTTTTTAATTTCTGGTCCAGTTCCTCTGCTTTGTATATTTTCATATAGACCTCCAAAGCTAAAAGGTTTTATCTATGTATTTTCTGAGCTCCTCTCTCTTTATACCCAAATATGATTGAGTACTCATCCTTGGTGACTTCAATATCCATGTATGTTGTCCTACTAACCCTCTTTCCCATGATTTCCTGGATCTTATTGACTCTTTTAATTTATTACAAATTGTTAAAGGTGCCACACATTCTAAAGGCCATAATTTAGATTTGGTCCTCACCAGTGGTCTCCATAAATGTGAACCTCATTGACTTTTATTTTTCAGATCATAAAGCCATCGTTTTTAATGTCTCTTCCCACTGGTAAGCCCTCTGCCACTGTCCTGTCATATGTTCTTAATGCTGACTCTGCCAGTAAATTCTGTGAAGTTTTCTCAAATACCTTAACCTCGAGGTCATTTATGCAGCAAAAGTGCCTGGATGCTCTGGCTAATTCTTTCAACACTATCTGCCTCTTTATCCTCGATCATATTGCTCCTCATAAAATGTGAAAGAAAAAGCATAATCCTTCTCCATGGCTCAATGAGCACACTCGAGCCCTCAAGAAAGAATGCAGAAAAGATGAACGTATATGGAAGGCTAATAGGTTACAAGTCTCCCTTGACATCCTAAGAAGTCACATGGTCAACTATCAGACGGCTGTTAAAAAGGCAAGATCAGCCCATTTCTTCAGCTTGATTTCCAGTAATTCCCATAACTCCAAAGTTTTATTTAAGGTTATTGACTCTGCTTTGAACGGTTCCTCCACACCTAATACTGAACTTAGCCCTGAATTAGTGGAGGAATTTCAGACTTTTTTTGTTAAAAAGGTGGAGAATATAAGGACTCAAATTGTTTCAGACATGCGTATCCTATCTATCCCCCCCTCAAACTGTGCAATGCTGACCCAGTTTCAGCCAATTTCCCTCTTAGTCCTCGAAACCACTGTCTCTCATATTAAATCGTCTTCCCAGCTTGATATTATTCCCTCTAAACATATATCCCACTGTCAGTCCATGCATTTGATCAATTATTAATTGCTCCTTGGCCACTGGTATTTTTCCTTCTTCTTTTAAACATGCAATTGTGTAACCCATGTTAAAGAAACCTAATCTTGACCCATTCACCCTCAGCAATTACCAACCTATTTCAAAAATATCTTTTTTTAACTAGTAAGTTATTGCCTCTCAACTGATTGCTTATATGAACGTTAACAGCATTTTTGATATCTATCAGTTTGGTTTTAAAGCAGTACTGAGATGGCCTTAGGTGACAAATGACTTACTCCTTGCTGCAAATAAAGGTGGAAGCTCCATTCTGGTCTTGCTAGACCTGAGTGTGGCCTTTCATACAGGAGACCATGCTGTCCTTCTACAGCAACTTGAAACTTAGGTTGGTCTAAAAGGGTCTGCCCTCAACTTATTATGCTCCTATCTGTCTGATAGAACATTTTCTGTTGTTGGAAATTCCTCATCTTTGGGTTCCCAGTTCACTCATGGTGTTCCTCAAGGGTCAATCTTGGGGCCATTACTGTTCTCCATTTATATGCTGCCCTTGGGTCAGGTTGTTCATAAGCATAATGTACAGTACCACCCGGTTGGTGACTGAAGCCCTGTTTACACCTAGCATTAACATGCGTCTTGGGTGATCCAATCACAAGTGGACAGCTCTAAGTATAGCCTAGATGTGAATTCACCCAAGACGCACTGAGGACGTATTGAGATACAATTGCTCAGACCACATTCGGAAGTGGTCTGGTCCACATATGGCCACATTCTTTGAATAGTGTGTATACAATGTGTCCTGGGCCACATTGAAGAACTGCCTACTCAACTGACGTCCTCTATTTCCCAGCAGACCAGGCACAGAAAGGGCACTGCAGCCTCCCAGTCCGTGTACCCTCCAGTCAAAGTTCAACTTGGATGGAGTGTTCAACTTATTTGATAACAGGATAAACAAATGCATTATTTGTTTTTCCATTTCAACTTATGTTCAACTTATTGATAACAGGATAAACAAATTTTTCATGTGAATTAAAATGTGAAGTAAAAAAGCCCAAATCCACTTGCCATTTTTCTTATTTTTCCTGTTCCCCTAACCCTAACCCCAAGCCATTTTCATTTTCAAATTGGCAATTGGATTAGAAATTCAACCAAAACCAGAAAATAACTTGTTTTTCACATGTCTGTCTAAAAAATATTTCAGAAGCTAAAGATTTAATTCTGTTTCCCCTGGATAGTTTCCTCTGTCCCGATAACCACAGTTTTTAGTTTTGCTATGCTGCTCAACATAAAGGAGCTTGTGATTTATCAGGAGGACGGCTGCTTTACTCCAAACAATTTCACTGTATGAACCTGGACTGTGTGTGTGACCTTTTGTGTGCCAGTTAAAAACAACAATGCATTTGGTCTTTGCAAATGGAAATCATGTATGTGTTTCTTTGCATATAGAGCAGGGAAGTGAGATCTGATCACGAGTGGTCACTCGAGACACATGTGGAGATACATGTTAATGCCAGACGTGAAAGGATGTACTTAGAACTGTCCACTTGTCTGATCTGATCTGATCACCCAAGACGCATGTTAAGGCCAGTTGTGAACAGGACCTAAAGACAATCAGAACTTTGTAACATTATTTTAAAAAAGTGCTATATAAGTAATGTTTATTATTGTTATCATTATTATTATTATTATTAACTGGAGAAAAACAACAGAGGAAATCAATAAAACTAATTCCCCCTTACATTGCATTTAACCAAAGATGTAAATAACCTTTAACCAGCAGATTTAAAGAACAACCACCTCATTTAGCACAGCTTTAGAGGACATCCATTAGGATTGCCTGAATAAATTCCACTGACAAATGAGAGGTTTATAAACATTCAGTTATGCTTGGATCAGGTCATTAAGCTTAAAAGCCCATTAGTCGAGCTCCCTTCAGTACACTGGCCAGGCCTCAATGTGATACACATCAGTTAAGTTTGGGTCAATTATTCCTTGTAAAAAGCCAACAAGGATCCACAGAATCAGTTAGTTTAATGTTAGTGTCACAGTTATAATTATTTATTTTAATCGGCATAGTAAGTATGAAGGAGATTTGTAAAACTACACCCCAGCTGTTAGATATTACTGCTGTTCATAAAGCATCTATCAAATATTAAACAGTGTACAGTGTAAACATTGAAAAATAAATTTAAAAAAATTTGGATTGATGTGTAAATCTGGGCTGTTTGATGCTCAGTCTTTGTGCAACTCATTGAAGTTTTCACACAAGCTGGAGGCATACATTTTAAATATGCATTTCTAATTCATAATGGTTTCATTGGCTGTTTCCTGTACTAGAATAGGGAAACACTATTGTGACTTAAAGCAATCACTGCCTCAGTAAATTTACAAATCAGACAGAGTTTGTGTGGTGGCATGCAGTTATTTTGTCTGAGTCATTGCTGATGGTGCTGAGGCTTAATTTCATATGAAGGTATTGCAGCATACTGTAAGTGAATGAAGAATTGTACTGGAACTAAAGCATATATTTCTGCTTGCTTTCACAAAAGTTCTTGGTGACACTTGTATTGTGTGAGTTAATACTTCTACATAAAAATTGAAATGTACTTTGGCAACCTTATCATGTGTCCAAACTGTATGGAAGTTAAACCTTTAAGTAGTGGTGGAAAAAGTATTCAGATCATTTACTCAAGTAAAAGTACCAATACAGCAATGAAAAAATACTCCATCACAAGTAAAAGACCTGCATGTAGAACCCTACTTAAATAAAAGTATATATGTATTAGCAGTAAAATGTACTTAAAGTAATAAAGTAAAAGTACTCATTCCATCCCTCTAACTATTATATTATTATATATGACATCATTAGATTATTAATACTGAAGCATCAGTGTTAGAGCAGCATGTTACTGTTGTAGCTGCTGGAGGTGGAGCTAGTTTGAACTACTTTATATACAGTTAGCTAGTTTAATCCAGTGGTTCGTTACCTAGGGGTCGGGCCCCTGCAAAGGGTCACCAGATAAATCTGAGGGGTTGTGAGATGATTAATGAGAGAGGAAAGAAGAAAAAACAAAGTTCTGATACACAAATCTGTTTTCAGTTTTTGGACTTTTTCTCTAATCTTTGATTTTTGGTGAAATATTGGATCATTTGAACATTTATTGAAATGAAAGCATGTGTTAAGTTTAGAGGGATAAATCACTATTCGATGGAGCTGTTAACAACTCATAGACATCTGAAATGTGACCCCGACTACACACTGCTTTTTGTAAGATGTCAGAAACCAAAAAGGTTGGAAACCACTGGTTTCATCAAAGCTTGTTATATTATCTATTGTGTAAAATCTTAATTTTGAAAGTAATAAAGCTGTCAAATAAATGTAGTCGAGTACAAAGTACAATATTTCCCTCTGAAATGAAGTGGAGTAGAAGTATAAAGTAGCATAAAATGGAAATACTTAAGTAAATGTAGTACTTGAGTAAATGTACTTAGTTTCTTTCCACAAACTGGTAAGGCTGTTCTGCATGTAGTACATGATAAGTGCATCATAAGAATTTAATTGTGAATTAATTGTGAACAAAAGGCTGGCTCCCATAACTTATCATGTATTACTTTAAACCTGCACTAGTCAGTATTTTCATATTAACAATGGATCAAATGACTATGAATAATGAGAAATCAAATTAACATCCAACTCTGCAGTGCCATCATCAGTTCAAAAGAACACTTTGGTGTTCTGCAGCTCGTTGGTTTGGTTTTACGGACAGTAACATTATTGTTTTTATTCATTGTCACGGCTCTCAGCAACAGGCAGCTATTTTGAGTGGAAGGGCCTTGATAAATCTCTTGTATACTCCCTGCCCAGCACCATACAAAGTTAACAAGTAGCTGGTGGACATAGTGGAGCATTTAGCAGCTAAAGAACCAGATATTTCCCTCAGGAGTTGATGGAGACCAAAACAGAGCTAAAATAAGAGTGAATATTGGGTAAAGTAGACAAAAACATGATTCCAAATGGAGGCTTAGGGTTGAGTAATGCTAGTTCACATGACCTTATGTCCAACGAGGTCAGAAGGCAGAAGTGATTAAAGCTGAAGCTGTTCAACCATCCAACAAGCACTTCTGGTGCCTTTATGTTACTCCATGTCAGAGTAGGTAACTGTTTGCTAACATTTTTAACTGTTTTAACATTTTAAGCCACTTGTCCAATACTTAAAATATAAACAATATTATGCTTAATTATTTCTCTTGTGCTTGATGAAATGGGATTTGTGAACTAAGCCATTTTAGAAAACAGAACACTAAGCCAATTTAAAGATGTAGGAAAGGTTGTTGGATCTCCACAGTGAACTGAAACTTTATTGATCTGAAATTATGTTAAATTGTAATAAAGTCCAAGGTACCAGTGCTTTTAATTTGCCACAAGTTTTTAGTCCGTTACTGATACCAGTATTTTATGTCAACAACATTTGTGCTGCTGACAATGTTTATTTCTGCAACAATCAAATTAGAGGTGTGTCTTGAAGGACCTTTGACCTTCACCTGCACTCTTTAAATAAATTAAAGCAAAATCAAATGTTGACGCATGGACATCACAAACAAACACACAAACTGACTCACAAAGAGCTATTATACACTGAAGAAAGATCATGTTTGTGTGATGTCAGACAAAAGGATAGTAAGTTGAAATGACTCTTATCAACTGCCCAGAGGCAATTACATCTCAGTAAAAGTGTTCATGTGTTATTTGTGCGTCTTTGTGATTGTGTGTGTGTGCGAGTGTTTGATTACCCTCACAATGTCATGTGTGATTATGGTAATTAGCGAATTACAGGATAAGATCGAGATTACTATTCCACACACAGCTGTTGAGGAGAAAGACAGGAACACACAGATCAAATGAAGGGGTTTAAGGATGTGAGAGCAATCTATCAATGCAAATGCCAATGTCCATCTCCTAATGTCCCCATGAATATGAGGCAGTGGGTTGGAACCATCCATACACAGTGTATAAATCAGTGCTTAACGAGCCCTAACGATCCTTAACTATCCTATAAGCCCTTGATTAGCGGTTGATTATCAGGACGGCGGGCCAATGCAAATGGCTGTTTACCACTTTAGCTGTTTGTGTGAAACAGAGGTAGGGAGAGAGAGGGAGAGGGAGAGAGAGAGAGAGAGAGAGAGAGAGAGAGAGAGTGTGTGGAGTAAGGAAGGAAATGAATTGGTTTTTGTGTGTGTGGGTCTCAGTCTGTGTGTGTGTTTGCTTGTGAAGGAGCCTTCAGGGATGAGGTGCAGACTTTGGGTGAAAATGTGTTTCCAATCCACCAGGCTTTGAGCAGGAAACAAAAAGGGAATTGCAGTCACCCATGAAACAAAACAGACACTTTCTCTCTCTCTCTCTCTCGCTCTTTCTCTCTTTGTTCATCCACATTGCTGCTATTTGCTAAAGACAGTGATCCATTGCCTTGTTTGTGATTACAGTGCACAGGTTCAGTAAATGTTAATGGCATCCCTAGTCAAACTGCCAAATTCTGATTGGGTCAGTCAGCAGATACTTTTTTTGTGTGTGTGTTTTTTTTGAATGTATAATTTTACTGCTAATTGCACCACCAGCTATATGCAATTAACAGTTGATAGGACAGTCAGTCACTGTTCTTCAGATGGGACTCCCATTTGTCTGGTACATTTAGGATGGCTGCCATGACAAGTTTGATATTCGCTATATGGAATATCAAACTTGTCATGGAAGTAACTGTCAGAAAGGTGTCATTTGGCTGAATATTTTGGTGCCATTGTACTGAACATTTTAGTGTTTTGTGTCTTATACATACTGAAGATTGTTCATTTACATGGTATTTATAGTGAATGTCAAGGCAAGGTCTTGTACAACATGAGAAAGAGTCTACAGCCATTGTGGTGGGTCTGTAAGGCTGTACTTGAGAACAGGGGTGCTTTGAGCTAAATGCTAATATCACTATGCTAACATGGTCATAATGACAAAGCTAACATGCTGATGTGTAGCAGGTATATTTAACCATGTTAATCATGTTAGTTTGGCATGTTAGCAGGCTAGCATTTGCTAATTAGCCCTAAACACACAAAGTTTATCTGAGGCTAATGGGAATGTCATTAAATTTACAAGTAAACCAAAGTTATTACAAATTATGACAAATTTCACCATAATCCATCCAGTAGTTGTTGGCATATCCCACTCAAAACCACAAATGCCAACCTTATGGTGGCATTAGACGAAAAGTCAGGGGATCATGAAATAATTAAGCAAATACTGTCTGGGAACTATGAATGTCTGTACCAGCCCATCCAATAAATGTGGAGATATTTCAGTATATGTCAGTCTGGACCAAATCAGTGGACTGACCGACCAACAGACCAACGGATAGACAACTAGTATGGCTAAAAACATTTAACGTACACCTATAGTACAAAAAGAATTTGTTTTGAAATGTGTGTGTGCTTTAGTTCAAAAAGGTGGGTAACAGATAGGCTTGCAATGGCACGTGGATAAAAAAAAAACTTCAAGTACAAACAAACAAGTACCAAATTCTTTATTTCATCATTTTAACCAACAAAGGCTTTTGTTTGTGTGAAAGTACAATAAAGGATTGGAAAATTGGATCCTGCCATCTTAGTTTTATCCAAGCAGATTACCATGAGAGCGCTCTAAGGCCCTTCAGGCTTTGTGCTGCTATCTCACTCCTATTTAGTGGGTCACTGTGATGCCACTGCTAGGGCTACAGATAATTTACCCACAGCTGATCCGAGTGCCTGTGCAGCTAACCGGTTGGCAATGCAACTGGTGTTGGCAGAAGAAAACAAAAGCCCACACACTTTTTAAAAGCTTACAGCATCACAACAGTCCATAAGCTACAGTACTATTAAAAGCATTAAATCCTGAAACTACCCAATGTTTCTCCTGTTTGATTGTAATTGGCTTAATAATCCATTTTCCAATTGAATCCAATTGAATATACAGTTAGTTGTTCATGGTTTTCCAGTAATTATAAAGAGCTCTTGAGCATTCTGAGTTAAATGACTCAGTCGACATGGTATTTGTGATTGGAAGCAAGTGGAAACCTTGTGTTAGCAAACAGAGACAGACTACCAAATGATGTCCATCTGTAAAATTAATCCTGTTATCACTAATATACCCCAGCATAATTGCTCTATTGAATGGAACCTCTTACCTTGCAGTTCCCCAACTATCTTTTAATTGAACATATAAAGTCATTTAGCAGCATACAGTAGTCAGTCGTATTTGATTCTCTAAGTATCGTTGCCAATACATCAGTTGACAGGCAAATTCATGCACACAGCTGACCAACAATGTGTCACCAATGAAGGGAATTTATATTACATTGTCAAAAAGTCTAATTTCTCTTTTTGTGAAAGGCAGATGTGGTGATTTGTTTTTGTGATAGCATAAGATGGCAAAAGAATTATTTTCACACACAAGTGAGATATTTCTAGTTGCTAATCAAAGAACATTTGTGCCTCCAGCAGTGACCAATATATAAGTCTATGATTTTGCTGCACTGGGGATACTTTTTTCTGCAGCATCTGGCAAAGATGCTGGAGAAGCACAAGTGTGTTGATGAGGTGAGACCCTGCCAAAAAACACAGACATCAAAAACATCACCCAAAAATGTGAAGCACTGATATCAAGCACATACACAAAAAGATCTATATAAGGTACACCGGATTCAAATCAAAGCCCTGTCCCGCATCAGTGTGGGACAGTGTGACAGGAAGTGGTCTGCTGGGAAAGACAAACGCATCTCTGTTAATCTTGTGGGAGAAGAACTGACAGCTAATTGTACTTCTGTGGTGTGTATTTATGTGCTTGTATGTGTATGTACAACACAGTGAGAGAGATGTAGAAAGAGATAAATACACAGCGGTTCTTAAAATTAATGTGATTTTAAACATCTGTTTAAACATAGACATAAACAGCTGATGTGTCATTTTACTATATTTTGTGCCATATGTTGCTTCAGTTTGTACCCAAAACTACTGTAAAGAGAGAAATACACTCACTTCTTTGGTACACCTGGCTTGCACTTTTGCCCCAAGAAACAGCAATTTGCTTCATGGTTTCAAAAAATGTGCTGGAAACCTTTCTCAGAGGTCCTGGCCCTATTACCATCTCTCAGTTTTGGACAGTTTATCCTGTTACAACCAGAATGGGGAATTAACCTTTTGATCTACTTACAGCTGTGTCCTGTAGATCTTACCAGTCACTCTCAGTTTAACCAGCTGCAGAACTAAATAAAATAGATGATATGGCTAAATAATTTTAAAAGCAGCCAGGGCCAAATTTTGTATTGCTAAATGTACAATATATCCACCTCTCATGAATATTTCTTTCTTTTTTCCATGCTAGTGGTAGGCCTGAAGGATAATGGTGTTGATCCACCTGACCATCAAACAATTTGATCCTGAGGAGAAAATCAGATGATTGATGATTCTAAATTATTTTGGTAACTCCCTGACCTTCTAATGTCATTGCCAGGTGAACAGTGGTCATTGATTTGTACTTGAAAGTATATGGTATCTGAAAAACTACTGGCTATACTTGCATAAAACTTACTGTGGATACCATAGTCAGCCATTGGTTTGCATTGGACAGTTCCTGTTTACGGTTGGTGCCATCTTTACCATTTGGAGCCAGGACCTTCCAAATAAGAATTGTGGGGTGTTGCCTTTTATCTTCTGGAAACACGTCCCACTATCTTGGTCGGAAGTAAACGCTAGCTTTACTGGGAACACCTAGCGGTATGCATTTGGGCTAATGTTAGCTACTTTAGCTTAATTGCGCTATATCATAGGCCCTGTTTACACCTGGTATTAACATGTGTCTCCACATGCGTTCTGCCTGACCACTTGTGATCGGATCTTACTTCCCCGCTCTATATGCAAATAAACACAGACATCATTTCCGTTTTCAAAGACGAAATTCATTCGTTATTGACTGGTGGGAGGACCGTCCAAAGCTGTCAACAGGATAAATATTCAGGATATATATAAATATTCCGCGTCGGAATTGAGAGAGAGAGAGTGATAGAGAGAGAGAGAGAGAGAGAGAGAGAGAGAGAGAGAGAGAGAGTTATATGCAGCGATCTCCTCGCAGCTGCATCTTTCCATTCAAACACTGTGCGCATTTATGCAGAAGACACAGCAGCATAACTTCATTGATTATTTAAATCTCTGAAACGTCGACAGGATCGGTCAGGATCTAATGTTAATTAACGTTCTGTGTTCTTCTACACATCCAACAGATTAGCTGTTACACACAAACAGTCCAGGTTCATACTGTTTGGAGTAAAGCAAACGTCCTCCTGATAGATCCTGAGCTCATTATGTTGAGAGCATAGCAAAACTAAAAACTGTTGTTATCAACTTGACAGGACAGAGGAAACTATCCAGCTACGTTTAGCTTCTGAAATATTTTTTTAGACAGACAAGCGAAAAGTTAATGGTTTAATTTCTATTCTAATTGTCGATTTGAAGAGGGAAACCGGTTAGGGGAACGAGAAAAACAGGAAAAACGAGAGGTTGATTACATTTTTAATTCACATGAAAAACAAAATAATTTGTTTATCCTGTTATCAAACAAATTGAACAGCTTTGGACGGAGGGTCCTGTCTCAAGTCTGCCGGAAAATGGAGGGCATCGGTTGAGTAGGCGGTCCTTCAATGTGGCCGAGGATGCATTGCATTTACACTACTAAAAGAATATGGCCACATGCGACCCAGACCACCTCTGAATGTGGTCTGAGTGATCAGATCTCAATCTGTCCTCAATACGTCTTGGGTGCGTTTACACCTGTATTTAAAGCTGTCCACTTGTGATTGGATCACCCGAGATGGATGTTAATACCAAGTGTAAACAGGGCCAAGTGAGAGTCCTGGAGCCAGGGAGAGCAGCGGGTGAGCCAACTGTCAATCACAGCCGTCATTCAACGCCCACACAGCAGACATCAAAGCTACTATAAGTCTTCAAATATTAATAACAGAACAGTAACAGTAAGCCTGATTCAATTGGCTTTGTTACATGGCACACTATAGAAGAATCTGAATTCCAAACAGCATATTGTAGCTATAAAGTAAAGCACCTGTTTCATGATACTCCACCGATACGAGATCTGTTGTGTGCCAAGAAAATATTTATTACACCAGAAGGATAGATCTATAAAGCCATGTTTATCAGAAACTTGGACTAGTTGAAAGCGAGATACCATATTTCCTCTCCCCAGTTTATCTTCATCCTGTTCTTAGCTGAAAAGAACTGATATCACTATTGTCTTCGTCTGTTGTATCCCATTCTTTTCAAGGCTTAGTGAGTCACATGGTTTGAGATGCCCTTCAGATCATTGTTATTGTGTAGTGTTGTTATTTGAATACTTGTAGGCCACCTGTTCACAGACACAAGTCTATACATTCTCTTTTGACCTCTGCCAGCGATACGTTTCGGCCCTAAGGACTGCTTCTGTGCAGATATGTTTTGGTTGTTCTCGCAGACAAAGATATCGAACTGGAGATGACTCTTTTAGGGATGCAGAAGACGGACAAATACTGACAGGTAGAAAAAGGGAAAGACAGATGTAGACAGATTAATTGCCCACAAAAGGCCCAACGCGGAACACTGTCAGCGTGTAGAACCCAAACACCTGTGACTGACTGTGTCTGAAATCATTTGACAGCCCATCAGGGGAAATCATGCCAGTCACAACATAAACAGATGATCAGCTGTTCCATAGAGATGGGAGACTAATTTGTATGGACACACTTGGGCACATGCAGACACATAAACACAATGCAAAGCCCTGATATGGTAGTGTTATAATTTGTAATGATGCTTCAGTAATGTGACTATAATAAAACTAATGCTGCTTCACCTCCCATAAACACACACACACAGTCCGTAAGACATTAAAATGACATGACACTCTTGCTAACAGAGCTGGCAGCTATGGCTCTGTAGATAAGTTGCCACCGCAGTTATTGGAAGATCGAATGCAGTGTTTGTGTATGTATGAACGTGACTGCCTCCATGTCTGTCTTAGTGTGTTTGAGGCTGTGTGTATGTGTGTGTGGAGCGCTGTGTTTGAACAATCGATGGTTCCTAGTTGCAGAAACCAAAAGTGGAAAAGTTGCAGACAGAAAGAAAAACAAGATGTATAAAAGTTATTACGCTTCAATTGGCTGTCCCTCCTCCTCCATTCCTCCACCTCCTCCCTCCTTTTATCTTTTCTTTTTAGCCGTTAGATTATTCTCTCCATCTCCTCCCCCTCCATCTTCCCACTTCAGAAAATAAATGAGAGAAAACAAGCACATTTAGCGGTTATTGTCTTTCTCACTCTCCAGCTCTACCAATTCAGCGGGCTAGACACACACACACACACACACACACACACACACACACAACCAGAGACACTCTGTCACACTTGAACACATACATTTCCACGTATACACAGCTCTACGTACACATCCACACGTAAGAGCTCACACACAATCTGCAACTTGGAAGGCGCTATAAACACATTGATAAAACCATTTCTATAATAAGCCGTGTTTGTCAAAATGTCATCCCACGGCCCCGTGGCCATTATCACTGCTTCAGCATTTATAGTGGCTCTTTAAATAAACGGCCCAGGCCTTCATGGCCTACAGTGATACCCATCTCAACACCCACGTACACACACACACACACTCACACAGATGCACACAACTTCTCTCTTCCCACCGCATCTTTAATGGGAATATCCTCTTTTCTACAACAGTGGCTGTGCTGTTTTTATCTTTTTCTTTTGGTTTTCTTTTTCAGCTAGCAGTCATAATTGACTGTCACTGAATTTCCCATCATGCATCCTGAAAAACATGGAGGGTAGGGAATGGTTCGACTGGCACGGGGTGGAGAATATGATTTAGTTTGTTTTGTGCTCTTCTTCTGCTGGTGGCCATTCTTCTCCTTCCTGGCTACCAAATGTGAGAAAATATCTTGAAAATGTCTAATAACTTCAAACTGAACTACGCAATATTTTTATATTACATTTTTACATGTGAAAGGTGTCCCTCGTAGTGCCAAACCTACAGAGAATTATCACCCCGTATTTTCAGTTTCCTTCAGCTCTATGGAGCATTTTTGCATCTTTCAGCTCATTGTTTTGGTTTTTACATCCTACAACTTTACTGTTTTGGTTCAGTCAATCTGCTCTCATTAACCCCATTTCCAACTACAGAAGGCAGCTGTTTTCAGTATTTAGCTGCTTAAAAATCAGATATTTCTAGCAGGACTCAGTTAAACCCAAAACAGAGCTAAAAGAAGAGTGAATATTGGACTTAAATTCACCAATGACCAGACATATGACTCCAATACTGTTTTATTTTTTTCTTAACATGTTTTGCCATATTGACTTTATGTAACTTAAAATAATTCAGTTAAATCATCTTCTTTCAGTTTAACATGAAAAATCAGCTTCACCACTCAATCCACTAAAACCCCGTCATCTGTTGCTTTTGTATTTATACTCATCACCACTTCTGGTCTCGGCACTTTCCTGGTAAATGTTCATTGGGTGGTCAAATATTTAAAGGGTGCTTAAGTCATTTTTTATAGAAGCTAACTAGACAAGTACTGTAGATAGTTAAGTGACCAAAACACTCATACATACCTATCTTTATTCCTCACAGCTCACAGTCAAAACACTCAATGACTCAACAATGTGAGAGCTCCATCGCTGTTCTTTCCCACAAATTTCAACCCGTTCAGAAACAGCCTCGTGTTGTTGATTAAGTTCAGTTGTTGTGCATATGCTGTATATTAATATATATAATAATGATGAAATGGTCCTTTGGTGTTTAGTTTGGGAATTATGAAGCCCGTAGGCTAAAATGTTGGGCTTAGTAACCTGGCAACACCACAGCCTCATTATGAAGAGCTGTCAAGAAATGCAGTGATTATCCAGACCAATAATTTCTTGCTTTTCCTGCTTCTTGTTACTATCCCCCAACACCACAACCCACCCACACACCTACTGTACCATCACACACACACACATATACTGATAAGCACACGCATACACATCATAATTTATTGTAACTGTCTCTGCAATAATTTAAAATTATTACAATTCAATTTGCAAAGGTTTTATATCAATAAGAGATCCAATTCATTCAATGACCATTTACACATGTTGGATTTTTTTAAAGGTATAACAATATGTTCATACAGCATGTTCATATAGGAGAAAAGGTAATGTCCTCTTGTTCGTATTTGTATGCAGGGAAGGAGGTGGGCAATAACAACAGGAACTGGGAGGGAAACATTCATCTTGTTTGAAGTCATTGTTCTTCATTCCTCTTGCAGGCCAAACTAAGACAGCAGGAAACAGTAATGGATGATGGTCCAGCTTTCTTAAAATGATCTTCTGGAATATTCTCTGCTTTATTGTTTAATAAATTCTGTCAAGGGACAGAAACCTGCATTGCATTTACTGTAAAGAGCTCAGTTTATTGTCTTTGATGTAACCGAGATTTACCATTTTCATTCCCACTTTCAAGCTCAAATGGTTGAAAGTGTGATGAATGTATATGCGTGTGCACATGCACAATGTATGTATAAATGTGTTTGATGCACTGTACTGTATGTGTGTGGTGTGTGCCTGCGCTAGTGTTTTATTATTGGCCCTACTTTACAACTTTATGAAGGCATTATTGGCAGCTTCCAGTCAAAATGAGATCTTTTCAGAGGCTTGCCCCTGAGGTCAAACCTGACGGCATCCTCAGAATATTAACAAAGAAAGACCACAACGTGAGGCCATAGGGCTGGACGAGAGGTGAGGAAGACTGAGCAAAAGAATAAGTGAAAGCTTTTAGGATGTTGGAGAAAGGAATGGAAAGAAGAATTAGTTAGCTCAGAGGTGGTGGCAGAGTGGGTTTGGCTATAGAGTCCAATTGAGCTCAGTAGAATATAAACGTACAGGAAATATTATTAGTGCAAAAAAATCTGAAAGAAAATAATACTGTAGGTGCCAACCATAATTAAAATGAAAGGATAATAAAATTAAAGGACCCTTTAAAATGGTAATGTACGGTTATTAAATTTAATTCCAAAATTAATTAATTATTAAATTAAATATTCTGTTTGTTGCTAAGATTGGGAGCAATTTAATAATTAATTAATTTTGGAATTAAATTTAATAACTGTACATTACCATTTTAAAGGATCCTTTAATTTTATATTAATTTCTTGGAAATCTGCAGGTATGTAATGGTTAACCTTCGGGACATTTTATAATTATAATTTGGTATAACTTATAAGAAATCTGAAAGAAAAGTCTGGCTTCAAATGTAGTTCTTAATTTGCAAAAATTCTTAATAAATTAAATTCTTTTTAAATCTTTAACAGAGAAAAAAAATTAGTGTCTATCAACAATTTCGATAATACTTTATTTTATGGATCCTGTACTTTCCTACTAATTTTCAGGACACTTTTTCAATGATTTCCTATAAATAGCTGCTGTGTAACTGTTAATTCTTCTGACTTTTCTTTGAAAGGGTTATGTAGTATGTGGGAAATACACTAAAAATTAAAAGAAATTAAGAAATTAAGAAATAATGTAATATGCTATCATATCATTTGACACACAAAACTACACACTGAAAAGTCTTTTCTGTCTGTGAAAGAATTGTTAAGAATCTAATCTATTATGAATGTTTGCAAATTAACAACTGTGAACCCAAATATATTGGTTACTTACCAACTAAACCAACCTAACCCCTTTTTTCCATTCTTATAATTTGTACCAGATTGCACCATCCGTTTTGCGAAATGTCTCCAGGTTCTCCAGGTGACAACAATGGCAAAACCACTGAGCTGGCAGCCCTTCATCAGATGGAAAATCATGAAAACTTGGGTACGCCTGTTTACTTTGTTGTTACAGTAGTTCAGTAAAGAACAAGACAGTGACATTTGCAGCTCTGTTGCACCACGCCATTGTTGTTTTGCTCATTTGCAGATGGCAATGGAAGTTCTTTTGCAGAATGCACAGTGTGAGAGGGGTCTATCAGCTGTCATTCACTTGCTGGGTGGCCTATGGGCACTCAGCCCATTCCCACATCAAAACAAGCTCGACAAGAAGATTGAAAGGAAAACAAAACTGACCACTTGTCAGCAACAGTGCACAAACAGACTTCTGTGCCAGTGCTGCCACAACTTAGACTTTAAAGTATATCTAGTGCAGCATTACAATGTCAGTATCAAAGATCATGAAAATTATTTCCTGTCTAAAAACATTTATTTAGGCCCATCGTGGTTAGCCTTTTATAAAAACACAGAGGGTGCTGTGGAAAGAGTGAGTCATCTAGTTCTTTTGAAAAGGTGCTGTAGGCTCAGTGAAGACACAAAGAAGTGTTACTGTGTCTCTCATCCCTTAGGTGAAATATTTGAGCTTTAATTACAAAGTAGCTTCAGATGAGTGTCAACTATGTATCCGCTGAACTGTTTAAGGCAGAATAGGTGGAGGTGTCCAACCAACAATTTGTGAAAAACTCTTAATCTCAGTCCCAAATTAACGATGTTATCCAAGGTACACCAGAGAAAATACACACTAAACCTGATTATACCAGAAAATCCCATTACTCATTCAAATGCCAGACAGTGCAGCCTGCTTCAGGCTTCCAAACAGCTTTTGAAAGAAATTCACCACAGCTTTAGAGATTCTGTTTGAAGCCGCAGATGCATTCAAAATGACATATACTAATTTAGGAAAACACAATGAGACACTGCGACAATAATTGGGCAGTTTTTGGAAAACAGGGTTTGCCATGCAGCAAACATCTCTCCAAACAATTATTGATGTCTCCTTTTCATTTAGATTTTCTTGTAAACCATATTCCAATGAGTCAGCATGTACCAGGGATGTGGTACTGGTAAACCTAAATGTAATGCAGATATTATCAGTGTTGTTAGTTACACCTGTGTTTGTCAGAATATTGATTGTGAGAAAATACTTTTCTATAAAATGGTATTACCGTCAAAAGTTAAAGGCATTTATTGTTTATAGATAGATAAATAAATCAATACCACTATTTCAATATTTCCTATAGATCAAATCAAATGAAAAGTATACAAATCTTATGTTTTGTTTACCTTTCCTCTTTTCTTTATACCTTCCCTTGTTTGTTTGTCTTGCTTCAAAACATATAAACTGCTACTGACTCAATTATAGAGGGACATGAGCAGAAATGGATTATGGTGTTGTTAGAGACCTTTTTGATAACATTACAATTAACTGAAAAGTGAACATTTTAAATACAGTGGGTAAATTTGCAGCTATTTTGTTGACCCTTTTGTGCTAAGTTACTTTTTATAACCCTGAGCTAAAGCTTGCGGGGCTTCAGGTTAGTTTACTACAACAAAGTGAATCGGTCGCTCTTGGCTTTTATCTGAGCCAGCAGATTAATTTAACAAATCAGTCCTACACCTAATGCAAACTGCAAGCTAGTAAGACTCCAATCCAAGAATACTAATTTGTCAAGGACAGCATGAAAAAAGTTGCAAGACATTTGCAGACTGTAAGTGTCCCAAAATGAGTTCTAGCTCCCTCACATAAAAAAAAACCCCTGCACTCAATGCTTGGTGGTTTTAGCAAACAGATTAAAAACACAAATCATGAACTTGGGAGTGATTTTAGACTCTGATTTAAATTTTAATTCTCATTTTAACAAGCTCATTAAGACCTCTTTTTTCATCTTAGAAATATTGCCAAAGTCAGACCTTTTTTTAACTCAGAGAGATGCTGAAATGCTAATTCAATCCTTTTTTACTGGATTACCTAAAAAGCCTATAAGAAAACTGCAGCTAGTCCAGAACGCTGCAGCCAGAATCCTGACTAAAAACAAACAAAATGAATCACATCACTCTGCTGCTTAAGACCCTGCACTGGCTACCTGTATCTTTCAGAATTGATTTTAAAGTTCTTTTACTTGTTTATAAAGCTTTAAATGACCTTGCTCCTCCCTGCATCAGAGATTTTCTTTCATTTTATGTTCCAGCCAGATCACTGAGGTCCTCCACTGCTTTTCTATTTGATGTTCCTTATGTGCCCCATAAAAGCACCGGTGAGGCTGCTTTCTGTTTTTATGCCCCTAAACTGTGGAACAGACTGTCTCTGGATATTGGACTGGCAGCTCTCTATGTAGTTTTAAAAGGAAATTAAAGACCTATCTTTTTAATCTTTAGTTTAGAGTTATGTTATAGCCTTATTTTAAAGTTTTAATAATTGGTTTCTATATTATTTTTTACCCCTGATATTTGTTATTTTATTTTATTGACTTTTGTTTATTTATTTTCAACATTTTGTTTTATTGTTGTAATTTTCAGTCTTGCAAAATTTTATCTATAGTTGTCTATTTTTGTTCTTATTTTTTGTCTGTGTTGTTTTAATCTTGCTATGTGAAGCATTTTGGGCTGAATGTTTGTATGAAAGGTGCTATATATATATAATAAATTATTATCATAGTCACCTTTTGTTTTTAATAAAAAGGTCAAACAAATCTGTTAATGTGTAATAGATTGCTATATGATATATCAATATATATTCAATGTAGTTTAAAGTTTGCTGTTTTATGTCTGCTTTAACCTGACAAAAACACTCTGGCATTGGTTGATTCTGAGGTTCTGTGATTGGCCAGAAAAATGACTCCAAATAAATCCTAATGTGTAAAGCAGTACCTGGTTTTCTAATAAGTTCACCAGAACAACTTCATAAGGTAATTGTTGAGGAGGTGACCTCAGGAAACACTTATCTGGGTTGGCAATAATATGGAATGACTCCAGTCAAAGAGTCAGGGAAAAGAATTTTGTTCAGGATGTCATAATGAGTTACATTTCCATCCTGCAAATGTGGTGTGGTCTGAAATAATAGAAAATAAACAATATACATATGTCAAGAATCACTGAAGTATTGTAATAAGCTCACTTACAGATCAACAAATTGGCAAAATGCATCCCCAAATAATACCAGAAAAATAATTATGAGTAGACTGACTTAATAACAAATTTCAAATAAAGTCTGCCACACTTTGAATTTACTCTTGTACTCATGATAGGTAGTGAACAGTCCATCTGCTCAGACAACATTAGCAGAAGCTCAAGAGAAAGCATGCGCAGCAAGGCAATTAAGCTAGCACATGGTCATAAAAGGTGGCTATGCAAACAACCTTTAACAAACACAAAATATGGAAATAAACAAGTGAATTCTTCAAATAGTAGGTATGAAGCTTAATGAGAGCAGGAATAAGTTCTGCACACACAACTCAACTGAAGCCATTGACTACCGTGTGTAGCAGTCACTGATTGGCTCTGGCTCTGTTTCGTGGAGACATCCAGTTTGTAGGCTATGTTTAGCAAAGGCACAAGGCCTTCTCAGCCACCCTTGCCAAAAAAATATGGCTGCCAACGGGTGTTAAATCACCTACAGGGGCCATTTTCTCCCCCCTGCTTTTCCCTCTTGATGCCTGTTTCACCCTTTACTTTCTGTCCTCACTCTCACTTCTTTCTCATCTGACATTCACCTCCTCGCGTGATCCTCTATTACCATTCTGTTCACTGAGCTGATATTTGAACTAATGAGAACGATATAAAGTCAGAAGATGAGGCTGTATTCACTCTGTAATGAGTTTGCATGTATGTATGCACGTGCTTCTGAGAATATGTATGTATATTTATGCATTTGTGGGCCTGTGTCAAGATGATCATATATATATGTTTTTAATTTAATTTCTATTTCTAGTTAAGTTTCAGTAGGATGTTCTTCGCATGTGTTTGTAACTGTGTGTATCTGTGTGTGGGTGGATGAGCATGTCACTAAGAAACTACATTAATGCAGAGTAGGATTGAGTTAAGATAGTGTCCCTCTGGTTTTCTTGTTGTTTCCTTTTGTTTTCATGTGCTGTTTTCTTTCAGATTCTTGCCAGTCTCTTGCAAATTAGTTCTGTCTGTCACACATACACAGAGAGACGGCAGCCTGGCCGATCCTGTGTTTATCAATGTGGCTTAAGAATGTGTCAATGCATTTTTTTCCCCTCATGCACTGTGTGCTATTAACACTCACACAACAAAAAGTCACCATGAGTCACACCGATAAACAAATTAACACAAGATTTAAACAAAATGTCAGATTTTTCTCTGCTGCATTGAGATCTTTTTATATGCATTTTTTTTTTCCTGGAACAACAGTAATTTGTTTGAGTGACAGCTACCATGGTGAGACTGTTTGTTACTATAGAGAGCAGATATTAGATTTGACTGCATATGCAATCAGGTTTAAACTAGCGCACATTCACACACTCACATAAAACAAGCATGCATTACTATGACAAGTCTTGAACAGAAATCCAAACAGATTAAATACACGTTAAATATTGCTGCTACCTGCAAGGTAAACTTTTACATTTTAGGGTTAAGACCTGTTTTTGTTTTATTTTGTGTTAGGGCAGTGTTACTCATTGTAAAACTTCCAAGCCTCAAACTTTAATTGGTGGTTCGCATGGCAGCAGATTATTATTATTATTATGACAATGCAGCCAATACACATAATTCTTAAAATGTTCAAAACAGCTTTTACTTTCTTATATATTGTCACTGAATTAAAGGGTCACTTATGTAGTAATATTAATTTGGCTATTGCAGGTACTTATTTTAGCAAACATGTACTGCACAAACAATAAAAATGAACTGATTTCTAAAGCTGCGAAGTAGATGAGGAGAAACAACACAGTGTGACAAATGAGGAAAATGAAGACACAGAGCATGCAGCAGACAAAAACTCAAAGTGATGCCAGAGCAGGGACTGAAAACTGCAGCGGCTAAAGTTTTACAAAAAGAAAGATGTAAGCCATACAAAATGAGCATAGGGAATTTCAAGAAAAATGGACAGATGCATGTTTAACTGTCGTCCAAAGATAATATGAATGATATGTAACCGAAACCCCTCCAGTCTTAAATGAAATAACTTGAAGCACCAGCTCACTGCATCACTTTCTGAGCCTGCAGCTCATCCACAGAACAATTTCTACAGCAAAGCATTTATCTGACTTGTCTTTTTTGATTGCATGGATCTTGGCTAGTCTGAAAAAAAACCCTTTTCAAATACAGACACAGTAAAATACTCTTTTTTTCGGTTACAGCAGAAATACTGTTCAGAGACTATGACAAGTACTTAATTGTGAAGCAAATAAAGGGATTACAGTCGCCCAATTCAACCACTAGGAGCCAGATAGAAGACATCAGCAAGGACATTAGTCACCAGTTACTCGCTGATCTGCCGGCAGTGCAGTGTTTCAGCATTCTGGTGCACTGATGTGAGAGATGTTGCTCAGCTGTGAGGTTCAGGAGAGTTTCCTGAAAGAGAACTCTCGGGAAGAAATGTGCTTATTTCCACTCCTTGAACAAACGAGAGGTGAGGATGTTTGGACTGCACTTCTGGCATTTTATGATGAAAAAAAGTCTAAGGTCAAAACTCCAGAAACACTTGTGGTATAAAGAACAACTTTATTGTGCACTTGGGTCAAATGTGTGCACAGATGGTGCCTCAAGCAAAGAGACAAAGAGAGGGGGACTTGTTGGTCTGAGGAAGAAAAAAAAAGAGCAGAAATGCCCAATTTTGTCATTTTTCACTGCATCATATGCCAAAAATTATGCAAAGGGTTGTGCATATGGGGAATTTTATTGTCTCCAGAGCACTAAGCCACCACTAAACAATGCATGGTGAGGTGAGATGGTTGTCCCATGAAAAAGTGCTTGAAAGGTATGCATTTCACTATTGATACAATGAATCAAGGAGATTCATACTTTTACTGGACAGCAAGGAGAGACACCAGCCAGTTAAAAGACCCACAGGGTAACCCTAACCCCATCCTCTGACTGACACCACCAATCACCTAAACAGTCAGAAGTGTGAGTCCAGAACAAAATAACTGCTCTGTATAGACCTGACAGAGATTTCATCCACTTCCTATGAGCTGGTGAGCTGTCACCACAAATGACCCGTCTCTGCAGCAGCACTTCAGGATTTGCTGAAGGAGATTTTCTGTATTGAAAACCACTTGCGGATGTATCCTCACTTCAACTATCACATGGCTGTGCCCCCTCTAATCTTGCTGCTCTGGATGTGATGTCCTTCTTTGTGAGAAAATACACATGAGTCAACATTCTCAACAATGAACACAAGTTAGTATAAAGTCTGGAGTTAGACCGACGGTACTCAGGGAATGAATGTAAGTCAGTACAGTGTTCTCCTGATAAAGCAAGTTAGTGTGCAGGAGTTTTAAGCAAAAGCAACAGTGAATCAAGCACTTTAGATTCAACATGTAATTGGATGATTACCTGCAGATAATGTTTCAAATTGTAAGACATACACACACACACAAGTTAGCAATTTCTAGCTGGTTTGTCTCTTTGTCTTTGTGTGCATGAGTGGGTTTGTGTTTTGTGTCTGTGTGTTTTGTCCATCTATCACCTGTGGTCAGCTTTGTTTGTCTGTATATCTTTCTCTTTGTGTGTTTCATTCTGTGTCGATGTCTTAAATCTTCTCTGTGTTTGTGTTCGTGTGTGTGTGTGTGTGTGTGTGTGTGTGTGTGTGTGTGTGTGTGTGTGTGAAGCAGCAGAAAGGCCATGCAGCTAGATTCCTACTCATCACTGTCAAAGTCAAATGACAAAGGAGATATTCAAATGACAAATATGCAAATGAAGCCCCAAGGTTTACCCAGGGCTTCCTGAAAGAGCGGTAACCTATGTACAACTTTCTTTTTGAAGCGTCACTGGGCAAATACCATGAGTGTTCCCTTACTTTATGTGTGTATGTGTGTGTGTGGTGTCTGACACCCCAAACAGGAGGTTTGACTTCCTTGGCATAGTAACTATTTTTGCTCAGCATCTCTCTGTAGGTGCACGGCAACTGTCCCTCCACTATCTCGGCAACTGCAGCTGTCTCGGTTACCAGGGCCTCAGGGGGGTTGTTAAGGAAACATCTCCAGGGAAACCGGAGGAGGGAAATGGGAAGGAGGAGTGCAGGGTCTCTGACAGTTCAGAGATGTTTTCTAAAAGTGGAGTAGACGAGCTGGGGAAGACACAAGAGAGGCAGAAGGGAGACATTGTTTGGTGCTCTTTATAGATAGTTACGGAGGTGTTTGAAAAATATATGGAATAGATACTGGAAAATTGTTAAGAATTAATATCAGTGGATAAATGTAGAATAAATATAAAATCAGCAAGTGCCTTTGTTCTCTTTGAGCCATAAAGATATAGCCATATGTGCTGTAAATCACATTTCATACTATTGTAAATTACATTGTGAGGCTGCTCTTCTTGGTAATGCTTGTTTATAACTCTGGAATGAATTGTAAGACCAGAAAGTTCGTTTTTTTAAATGTTTTGTCCCATTAAATTCAAATTCCATACTATTACCATGTTTACCATATTTTAAAGCACGTAAGTTTTCAGATTGATTCCCTACTATTTTTATACTGTTATGATGTCAGATGTGTATGTTAAGCACGGTCAGAGTTCCTAAATTTGAGGTGAAGGTATGTAAAATTCTCCCTGTAAGTCAAAAGCCCTCAAACATGTATTGATTTCAGACATTTTGAGTAAAGAACAAGAGAAAGAAGTGAAATCCTGCTACTACTGTTTGTTTACGTAGCTGAGATGCATCCTCTGGAAGCTGGCCAATCAGAGGAGAGTGGGTTCATCAGGAGGGGGACCTTAAAGGGACAGGGGCTAAAACTGCCTGTTTCAGACAGAGGCTGAATTGAGGGGCTGCATAAAGGACGAGTATAAGATAAATAAGGAGTTTCTTATACTGTAAATCATGCAAAGATATTCCAGTCGAGCCCTAGAATATAAATATAAACCAGGAAACGTGCAGATTAGACCCTGGTGCTATGTAAATTTTTTCAAGGTTATGTTATCATCCCATGGTGATATAGTTACAAGTTGAGACTGTTTTCCTAACTATTCTGTGTTGGATGCATAGAAACTGCTGACCAACTTAACATTATACTTTTTAAAAAAATGTTTGCTAATTATTTTCTCTTTTTAGGTAACACATCAATACTTTTTAGCCCCAAATTTGCAGCAACAGAAAATAGACTGTCATAGACATGGAGTTCATGTTAAAAAACAAAAAAAAAACAAAAAACAAACATCATTTCAAATGAACTGATTAATATGTGAAATTTTCTTTAGATATGACAGATATATGTATTTGTAAATGATCATAATGATAGTTTTGATATTCAATGTAGAGTCTCAGTTTCCCAAGTCAGTTTTTTTTTATTCTACACATAACAGAATTTAAATTTAAATGCAGTTGATACATCCTGTAAATATGTAAGTAAATAAATATACAAGCATCAGCCTTCAAACATCAGCTGAACTGCAGTAATTGCATCTGGCTGCTTTTGGCTAGGGGCGAGTGAACATGAGACACTGACATATATTTAACTGAATGTCACTACTTTTTCCACCTTGTTAGTGAATCTGGCAAGTGTGTGAGAAGGAGGTGGCGGTGGGTGACAAGAGATACAGTGTTGATATAATTAAAATCTCATTTTGAGGGTTATTACTTTTTCACCTGATTTCATCTAAATCTGGCAGGTTGTTGCGAGGGGAGAGATGGGAAAATATAGAGGGAAAGAGAGAGAGAGAGAGAGAAAGAGAGATGACAACAGAGACTGAGAGTCTTCCTGTAATAATTAAACCCCCCTTTGAAGGCTCCCCTTTGAAGGGCTCTTTTCTCGACACCCAGCGACTGTGCGGCTAAAAAAAGGAACTTCTCTTTAAAGTTGTAACACTGATGATGATCTCAGACCCCTCCAGTCGTCGTATGAAACGTGTGTTTTGACAGTTTGTTTGTGAAGGAAAATTAGTTCGCTGCTCCCTCGCAGGATGGCCACTGACTTATCTAATTCCCCCCCTTTGAAGTCATGCGGCAAGGCGTTTGTGTTTGTGTAGGGGGGTGCGGGAGGAGGAGGCGTCGCCGCTGTCAGCCCTTTGGGAAAGAAAGGGTGGGGTGTGTTTGGTTCCTGCCTAGGCATTTTAATCAATTTATCAATTAGCAACAATTATATCATTAATTAGGAGCTGATGGTGATTTGATGAGTTGTGATTGTTGTCTTCTTCGGTGCCCTCAGAGTAAGGGAAAGAGGAAGTGGAGAGAGAGAGAGAGAGAGAGCTTGAGAGACAGTGATAATACGGTGAGAACGAGAAACTGAGTGAGTTAGGAAAGGAGGTGTAAAGACTTGCAATTACTGTGCATTACATGTTGCTGTACTGCAAGTACATTTCACAGAAAATTAATGAACAGTTTGAAACCTAACTCTCCTGCACTAGCTGGATATCACTGTGACTGTGACTGTGTGTGTGTGTGTGTGTGTTTGTGTGTATGAGACAAGACACCTCCTTGAGGTATTGGAGCAAACTTGAGGCTGACAGGTCCTAAGGCCGTCACTGTAACAGCATGTAATTACAGTCTGCATGACACACTGTGTATGTGAATATAACCTGTAGGTGTCTGCATGTGTGTGTGTGTGTGTGTCTACTTATATTTGCGTGTATGTGTGTGTTACAAAGTGCAATTACAGCTTTAATGCCAGAGGTAAAAAAAAAGAAAGATCTTGACTAACCTTCTGCAAGATACTGCTATTAAAATGAGGTATGTTTTTTAAAAAAAGGAGAGAAATGTGTAGAGACATCCTGTTTAAACACAACACAATTAAAACATAAGAGTTATATTTAGAGGACATGAGAAGAAAATGCAAATGGTGTTTTGGTCGAGCGGCTTGTGTAACTGTCTGGTTTTTCTCCGTGTGTCTTGCACACCTACACCAATTATACATCCACACTACTCTCCTACAATGCTCTGTTACAATGATATAAGTGCACTTTATATACAGTAGGTCTTAGGGCATTGGTTGTCATGGAGACAGTGTTGTGGTGTTATAGGATGGAGGGTCTCAATTGACAGCAGCTCCTTAGATCTCTGACAGGGGGAAACTTTCAGACTTGTTGAGGAAGTTGACTGTTGACTGACGGGTTCAGGATGTTGTCTCTGTGAGGAGTCAGACAAGAGCCGTGCATACAGTATGGGCGAGAGAGGACCTGGTGCATGTATTTTATGCTCTATATAGCCTTGTTTCTTTAAACCATATATATTTCATGCACAGTAGGAGCAGGAAATGCATACTAATAGTACAAATGATCAGCTTCAGAATTAAAAGTCCTGTAGTCATTCATGCTAAAGAAAGGCCGTACACTTCTGGTAACTACCAGAGATGATTTTTTTCTATTATTCCCAGCAAACTTAAGCAGTCATCTCTATCAAAGTAGCAGCAATTAATTCTCTACCACTGCACCACTCTATCACTCAACTCAATACTCGCCCTGCTTTCATAGAAAGGCTGAATTTATGGCTTATTAACAGTCAAATGTGCACATTAGGCTGGTGGATCTCTTCTCGTTTCCATCTTGCTAACTATCTTTCTTGACCGTTTCCCTGCTTCATTTAAAAAAAAAAAATAGTTTGCATCTCTAATGAATCTTCCTTGCTTAATCTGAACTCTGACTATGCGCGTAGTGTTTTAAGATGACAGAAAGAAAGAACTCTGGGCTTACAGTTTACCTGGATATAGTCTTTTTTATAGTATTTATCTCTCTGTTAACAAATCCTGTGAAAAGTCCACTGTAGTTTATTTTGAGTTGACCCCACACACTGATACAACAAAGCACTAATTATTCCTCTTAACAAAATACTAAAGTGTCAAGCTGTTCAGGAAATTACTGAGCCTTTTTTTAAAAATGAAACTATATATTTGTGACCTTTTTTTTTTAAAAAAAAAGAAATAAGTCTTCATTAAGAGCAAATGGGCTTGAGAAGTCAGAAAGTATTGAAATACTTTCCAATTAGAAAAATACAGAATAACACCAGCCTTATTCTTTAAACGAGTAAACAAGTAAACAAATATGAACTTAACTCCTACATGAGTGTTTGGCAGACACTGGGAAAAATTCTGTTTGATGTAAATGTAATTTTTTCAGGAACAAAGAAACATTTTGTTCATAGCTTGATCGCCATGGTTTACATTTCAGACTGATCAAAAAAGGAGAAAATGTTCCAATTGTCTGATCAAAGGGAGTTTGAAGAACTTTTAAGAAGTAAAGAATTTTAACAAGTTTCAATGTAATGTGTTGATATTTTGTGGGGGAAAAAAAGAGGTAATTAAAGTCACACAAAATACCGTAGATACCTCCTCTTCCTGACAACTCACTCACCAACTTACAGACTCTCTCTAAAGATTTTCTTCCGTACCATTTGTGATTATCTATTTTTCATCAGGAAATAGATCTGAGCTGAAATCTCCCCTCAAAATGAGTTTGCCTGCAAACAGAAGTGGTAATATCATATGTGGTAGATGGTACTTCTGAATCTCCCAACTCACAAGCTGTCACGCCACAGCGTTATCCGGTGTCATCATTTTATTTATGCTTTTTCTTCATTCAATAACAGACTCTGCTTTTCCCTTCTTTCTCTCTCTATCTCCCTCTCTCTCTTTCTCTCTCTCACACATATATACACACACACTCAGGTAATACTGCTGTGATTGCTGTAAATCTCAGTGATTATGTTTCAGGGTAGATCTAGGCTTATCCACAGGCCGGATCTGGTAGGGAACGGTGATGGTGGCGTCAGTGGTGGGTGTAGGGTGGGTTGGAATCAAAGCAATACTTTGCTGAATTATCCTCAACACAATGAGTTTCCTCAAGTATCTTTTCTCATCAGCGGCGTGATTACTGTAGGAAGTTGTAGAGGGTGTTCGAGGCACTCGAAGATGTTTGGGAGAATGAGTCAAATGAAAATAAATGAGCACTCGTACACATTGGCGATTTGATTTTGTGCATGACCACGCTTATATGAGTTAATGCAAACAGTTGTTACCTCTCATGAGGAATTCTCAATAACTAGATTCATTCTGTAACCCAAAAAACTGAATCACTAAGCTTTATTATTTGGTAACACTTTAGATTACAGCTCACTTATTACAATATATTTATTATGTACATACAGGCTATCAATAAAATACATACTGGTCACCTCTGACGAAGAGGACAGGAAGTGAGGGAATAATAATTTTGTGTTTAAAAGAAACTTTCATTACTGATTTTTTGTCTTTATTTATAACAGCTGAGACACAGAGAGATGTAAACTCTCTTCAACTTAATACGTCAACTTTAACTTGACTGTTTCCCTCTAAAATTACACAAGCACACACACCAACTTACACAACCAATTAAAAAAAAAACATGCATATACTGGTGGACACATGTACACACACACAAAGATACAAGCACAAATGTACACTCACACACACACAAACACAGACACTGATGCAACATAACAGCAACAACTGAAGCAGCGCTCTGATGATAATTATTGTAGCTGTGGTGTGGATGCCTGGAGAAAGTGTTTGTGGACTGCAGATGAGAGGAGAGGCTGGTCCACAGTGAGGTGGCATCATGCCCTGAACAGACAGACAGCTGAAGAGTTTCTGCAAAGTTTATCATGGCACGGCAGGACGCCGACACAGAGGTGAGATAAGACCGGAACATCAGACGCCGAGGCCGAGTCAGACCAGACGGCAGGTTGCAGCACCAGAAACAGCAGCAAAACTACCATATACGCTGGTAATGCAGCAGCATAGGGGCCTGCAACAGTTTAGGGTCCACACGGACGGACCCCTCTTTATCTCGCCACTGTTATATCAAAAGCATCTCGAGCACTGAGTCTACAGTATACACGCAGCCACTTAACTTTAGTGGTGAGCAGTAAGTATTTATAGTATTGAATGAGCCAAGTCATTTGCTATATGGTGTCACATACTTGATGTCGTTCATTCACCAAATAAGTAACAATACAATAACATAAAACAGTTTTACATGTACAAGCATATAGTTTATTGACTCACAGCTCTATGTTACATTTCTAAGTTAAGTTTAAATAAGGATTAATGGGTGATTTAATGTTCAAAAATATGCAAAGTGTGCCAGCACAGAATTCTGGGTTATGGTAATTATGGACATGCGTACTACTGCGTTGCAAATTCCACACAGAAGACAGCAAGTAAGTGAGAAACGAGCAATGGAGTACAAACACAAAAGTGGGTTTCGGAAACGAAATTGATAGAAAAAGCTACGAAAGAAAAAGCTAAGCTTCCAAAATTGGCAGTTTATTACACAGAAAGACGAGATAGCGAGCAGTGGTTGTTCCACTGAGCAAGAGCTGAATAAGACACCTTCTAATAGCAGCAGCGTGCCATCCAACACCACTAGAGACGGTGAGTTTTTTTCATATTTGTCAAGGTGCGCTGAAACCGATTACGTGTTCATCTGTTATGGTGCTCTGACACCAGATTTGTCAAGTGGGCTAGTCTTTCACTATCTTGGCCTTGCTATTATGACTCAACTTCTACAGCACGGTGGTCTGTTTTCCTAGTAATCATTTCATTTAGGTGTCAGCTCTGCAGTGTATTTCACTGTTGCTGGTCATTTTTAAGCTGCACACTTTCGCTTCTTTCATTTGCTGCTGACGTTACGTTATGTTATGTCTGATTGTGATGGGCAGGCCCACTTTGACCATCTCGCACTGGGCCCAGTGCTGACTCGTTACACTGCTGACAAGAAATAACCCACCAGTGACTGTGAATTTATTTAAAATCAATTATAATATATCAAACTAGAGAATGAAAACTGAGAATAAAACTGCAAAAGGACAGTCACAGTTGCTTAAAGATGATTCAAACAACCTCATAGAACAGCAGTTCATGAATAGCAGTAGTAAGGTGCTCTGAGTAAGTCAAGCTTTATAGCACTTATCAAGGTCACAAAATTCCCAATGCACACACACACACACTAGTATATATATACTGCAAATGTTGCAGTGCAGAAGCAGAGAATAAGTGCTGTGACAGTGCAAAGCAGCCTCAGCAGGGGCACCAGTTCAAAGTATTAAACTAAGAGAAAAGCCAAAGAGTACAAACAAAAAGAAGAGGAGAGAGAAAATTCCAATAAAAAGCAAAATATGAGGAATTCCACGAGCTCCCCTCTTGATTTTTTTTATTAGGAGATAGCAAAAAGTGTTATTGGCTGTGTGCAATCTAGACTGTAAACACGCAGCTCTTTAACAGGAATTCAGAAATGAGAAAGATGTTCCTGGAAGTCGAAGCTGTCTCTGAATTACTATCTGTAAAATACGTCCACCATGACCTCCAGAAATGTCAAACCTGCTGTCAACATCTAAATGCCAATCGCATTTCTTTGATATTTTTTTTTCTTCAGATGAAAGCACAATAAACACAAGCGGGTACAAAAGAACAATAACAACTAGTCACACAGTCCTAATGTATTCTTGAAAGGTTTCTTTTCTTGTGAATATGTTCCTCTGTTGTTCAGAAAGCCTGTTTATTTTTATTTAACCTTGCTGATTTCATTTTCGAATAGCTGGATGGATGCAAACTGTTGCGACTCATACTGGGGAACAACTAATGCTTTTGAATTATACAACACACTTTTATTATATTAGATTAATAAATGTTCTGTAGTCATAGGGGCAGAGGCCTATCCCAGCATGCATTGGGCTGAAAGCACACTGAATAGGGTGCTAGCACATTAGAGGGGAAGAAACAAGCAATCACACATATTCATAAAAACTGACAAATCCGCCGGATGACATGCTGTTTTAGTGTTTATTCTCTAAAAAGCACAAGCTGGTTGGACATTTTTATCATAAACCATCAGCGTGCTGCAAAACAGCTTCACAAAAAGTCACAATAGATGTTCGTCTTTGCAACCTGTGAAGTACTTACAACAATATTGCCAAAGCATCAAGAATCAATGAAACAAAATAACATTAATACAACATTGATCTATATTAATTATATATATGCAGTATAACCTATGCATGTATTTGTGTGTGTGTGTGTGTGTGTGTGTTTTAGGAGTATTTTTAATTTTGAGAGCTCATTAAGCTCTTTGAAATCTGAAATAACAGAGTTGAACTCTTATTTCATTGAATGTTTTACATTGTAGCAGGAAATGCATCTCTGTCTCAACCTCACCTGTCGAACATTGACCACATATTCTTTTTTTCTTTTGGTTGCCATGATTTTTTGTGTCATCCTTTTTCGGTTGTCAGTTTGGCCAGATAACATTTGAATCTACTTTGGCTTTTAGTTTCTTCTTTCCAATGTTCCATGTAGGTTTCTTTACATTGCGTTTTAAATTGGTTTACTCTGATTGGTGTTTGGAAAGCAGTGCTGATGTGAGACTGCTCAGAGTTTGTCTGAGAAGAGGCACCAACTGACATATGGGACTCTTTTCTGGGCTCAGCTCTTGGATTAGGAAGGTTTTGTTATGGAGGGTGTCTAGGGGTCTGGATTTAAGGTTATTAAAACATTTGAGTGCTCTCTTTTGAATGTTAATTATCAGAGGGGTTTACATGCATTTGTTGGTGTTTTTCAGTATAAAATGTATGTAAAGATTCTGTTGGACGTTTGTCCCTACAAGTAGAGCTATGATGGCTGAGTGGACTCCAGACTTCACTAGCATACAGTGCAATGGGCTGCCATATTTTAATTGGAATTTGGAAATTATGAAATTACTCTTAATTACATTTAGAACTCTTCAAGCTTTTTCTTTCAGTGTGTTCGCTGCCATGTTGAAACTCTTATGGTTATACCGTGGTAGGTATAACTCATACTGTGTTCAACTGATATGATTATTTATGATAAACTGGTATTTGTTCTTCATATTTACTGCAAGAGGCTACTTCTTCCAGTACTTTGCTACCATGTCCAGCTGTTGCTGTTTTCCTTGATCAGTAGGAGACAGCAGAACAAGGTCATTAGCATAAAACAGAGACTTCATCTCTCTATCTAGGAGGGAGGCCAGGAACAGCACATTGATCCGACTGAACAGCAAGTTCATTTATATACACATTAAATAAAGTCAGATTTAAATTGCAACCCTGACCAACACCTCTTCTCTGGGTGAAGAATTCAGTTTGTTTGTCTCCAACTTTGACAGCACACCTAATTTCCAAATACATTGATTATAACCAGATCGTACATTTTGCCCCCTAAACCACATTATAGAAGTCTGTAATAGAGCCCTTCAAGCCAAATAGAGTCGAAAGCTTTCTTGAAATCAATAAAACAAGTGAATATCTTACCATTTTGTGGTTGGTGTACATGTTTGTTAATTAAAGTGTGAAGGGTATATACATGGTTGGTAGTGAAGTGTTTTGGGAGGAAGCCAATTTGATTTTTTACTCAAGATGGATTGTTTGTCAAGGAAATCTAGTATTCTTTTATTTATAATACTAAAGAATAATTTACCTACACAACTGCTGACACAGATGCCATCGTTGTTACTAGGGTCTGATTTGTCTCCACTCTTATGAATGGGGGGGAAACAAACCCTTTGCACTAGATGTCAGGAAAACATCCTGACTGTAATATGATATTGAACAACTTCAACACTGCACCCTGCATCTCTGGGGTGCTGCATTTTAGCATTTCATTTTTAATGCTCTCTGAACCAAAATCTTTCCTTGACTGGAGATATTATGTCTGTGTGGTCAATTCTTTGAAAGTAACTGGGAAATCAAGAGGGTTTTGGTTGTCTTTAATTGAGTTTTTCTTTCATAATACATTGATCTGAATTAATTAGATTTATTGGTATGTCTGTACAGATTTTCAAAACGTGCTCTTCAGATGTCACCATCTCGGATATGTAATTCTTGTGGTTGCTTTGTGTTGAAGTTGTTCTACATATCCCAGAATTGATTTTGATTAATAGCATTCTCAATATCTTCAACTTTCATGTATAATTTCGTTTTTTGTTCCTAATTGTACGTTTAGATTTGCTTCAAATTTCATTTTATCTAATGCGTAAGGCTGGGTTGTTTGTTTTTCATTTGCTGTTTTTCTCTTTTCTGATGGTCTTGCATTCTTGATTCAGTGATGAATTTGTCTCCACTGTCTGGGGCCCATCTGTAAGTAGGATTTAATTCATACAGCTTACTGGTTTCCCTTTTTGTGTCACTTATTTGACCTGAGAGTTAAAGAACACATTTATTTTGTTGTGGTCTGAAAGGGGGTATTGTCTGACAGTGAACGCACTGATAGTGTAGTCTACTACACTAGACCTGAGAGCTGAGGAATATGTGAATCTCCCTAAAGAGTCCCCTCTAAACCTACTGTTAACTATGTGCAGACTTAAGGCCTGACAGAGATCCAGTACCTCACTGTCATTTTGATTTATTTCAGAGTCAAGGTGGTTCTGATGGGTGATCATTGGTGTGGTAAACAGGGGAAACTGACCAAAAACATGGTTGTTGCCCTGTGAGTCAATGACATCAGGTTCAGTTCCTGTTCATCCATTCAGATCTCCTGTTAGAAGCATGTTTCCTTGAGCCCGGAAAGGTGATTTCTGAATGGAGAGTTTCATAAATGTCTTCATCAAAATAAGGAAAATCTGCTGGGGGTATATGCCCTCACTGGTTAAAAATGCTAATTGTTGTACAGAGTACCCTTCCAGATGTAGATGGAATCAGTGAAAAATGAGGTTGTTCTTCTTCCTTCCTCCTTTTTGTTGGATGTAGTTAGTGGAGAGGACCTCTGGGTTTTTGTGCAATGTCCTCTCCTTGTGTGTCTCCCTAGCTGTTCCACTCTTACATTTAGCAGGGTATTCAATCTCCCTGCTCTCTGCTGACAGCTGTGCTGTGCTTAATATTCATTATCTGCAGATCCAGAACAGACATATTCTGTAGATTTTAGTACAATTAACACTAACCAAACATTGTTTTTGTTAAATGTTTTCCTCAGACTGTTCATTTGGATAGTGTCATTAATACTGTACCTTAGAGGCTCAGCTTTCAATTTTTGGATGTTTGTAATGAGGCCTCATGCCACAAAGGATTCAGAGAACATAGTTTCATAGACTCACTTTGAGTTAGTAGTGAAAATCAGCCTGCGTCAAACCTTCACTTACAGTAATATACTCTTATGGTGAACGCTTTCTGGCTAATTTAACCATGCAAGCTGTGACTTTTTGAAGCAGTGAAGAGATGATTCTATATGATATTATCTTTTGTTCTACATCTGCCCTCTGTCTAATATCCACATTCATTTCACTCCATTTTCCAATACTTATCCCCCCGTAGGGCACATTTCTTCTGCTAATTTCCTCCACACTGTAAAGGAAAACAGTTGAGAGGGAAACAGACAGGAAATTCTGCTCTTAGCGCTGACAATTGGCATTGTTCTGTTTTATTCACATATATTGAAGCACAAATACTTCTAGCTTCAAGCTACAACTTGGCACTTACACATACTCTACACAAAAATGATCTTTTCTCCAGTAAAACTCTGGGTCCATCAGTGAGCTGAACTGAGGCTGGTTATTATAGTGATTATTCTACTCACAAAATAAAGAAGCATAAAGAGGGCGAGTGCAGCTATAATTATCTCACATCTTTTCAGGGTCCCTTCTTGCTAAAGGTAGTTATTCTAATTATTCTACCTCTCTACAGTAAACAGGAGGGAGCTTTAACCTTTGAGTTACTTCCATTGCCTTCATGTACTGACAAGATCAAATATACAATTCAACAAGTCAATAACAAACTGAATCAAAAGATATACAGTAAGTTCAATGTATTGCAGTGCCTGACTACATAAATAAAGGGAGGAAAAGCTGGAAAACTTAAAGTGCTATGCAATTTCAACAGCCTCCAGTAATGGTTCACGTTTCTCAAGGCCTGTAACAAAAATAGACAAGAAGTCTGAGAGGGAATAGTTTTTATTTTATTTGTCAAAAATGGTCTATCTGCTGCACCATTACTGTTCCTGCCCACGCACAGCAGCTTACATAAATGGTTTCAATGCTCCAACCCACTCAGTTTTTTAGTGGGCAATCCACAAGTGAAAGAATTAGAAATCTATGTATTCTCTAAATGACCCATGCTTCTCACATTCAGAAAGAAAAGTCTTATGTGAACTCATGTGATACTATTTTGCGTCTGTGATTTGCATCAGGTTTTGGTTTGAGAAGTGAATATTCATTTAGTGCAGTAAAAAGGAAGAATGTGGAGGCTGAGTTAGAAGCATTTGTGTTTAATACTCTTTCCTTGGGTCTGTGTCCTGTCTCATGAGTAAAATTGATATTTTATGTTAGTAAATCATAATAATAATCTTCGCCTAACATCACCCAAGTGCTTTTAGCTGCCACCTATTATCTGTTATATATACTGTATTTCAAAAGTGTCATTTGAATATATATCATTTATTAATTTGAAAGATTTTCGTAGATATGTATAATATGAATGTTCTGTGAGTTTATAGGGAGAGAGACAGGAAAAGAGCATATTTTTGTCCTTGTTCAAGAAAATGAATTCCAACCACACAGTCTGGTGTAAACTCAGTCTGAGACTAGCCTGTCTCAGTCCAAATGCCAGATGCAAATATTACAGGTTATGATAAATGACTACATTTATGCATTTCCATATATGCCAGTTTTATTATATATGCTGTTTATTGTTGCCGTTAATTAAAAACCGGTCACCTCCTGAACTGAAAGCTGGTCCGGAAATTTACCAGCTGTTTAGTTTAGTTTAGCATCTTTATCAGTACTTCACCAAAAAGCTGCATATTTATCATCACCACACAAAGAGACAAGAGAGATTGCATTTATGTAGATTTTACACATGGTTAGTGAGCTTTCCTAATCACTAATCATGAAACAAGTTTTCCGCTCCTGTGTTTAACTTTTAACAGTTCACTAAGGACCACTTCCTGTCCTTTCAACACCCATTTTACTTACACAATACATAAAAGTCATCAAATAGGTGTGCTGTCAAGTCTTTGAAAATATTCAACCATTGAAAGGAAACATAACAGAATAGCAGACACAGAGACATGCCAAACACTTTTATTTTCCAGGGTAAGAAGGAATAATTTACTTTCTGTTCAGCTTGCAGAGTTGATGATAGCAGTTGATAAAAAAAAAAAGAACATACAAATAAAAGAAACCACACCATTAATTCTAGACTCAATAGTGACACTGCCTCCTCCTCTTCAAGTATCTTCTCCTTTCAAGTATCTTCTCTTTTACTCTTGTTCTCTCACCTACCACCTCTTCGTCTCGGCTCTGACCTCCACTTCTCTTTTTTTACTTAATAAGAAAGCTGTGAGACAGAGAGAGAGATAAAGAGTCAGAGTAGAAAAAGGAGAAAGAGATACAACATGTTGATGATTTTTTTTTTAACTGAAACTTCAGCTTTAGAGTCTGGAAGCATGTAATCAGATAAAATTGCTCAAAAGATTGCTGAAGATGCATCTGCTTTATCAAACAGTAACAGAATCTGAGGAAATTAGAGTAGACTTAACCCTAAAAATGCCATTCAAAATTCAAAACATGCATTTCAATACTAGGAAATCAAAGAAGTCAAATGTAAATTTTAAATGGCTCATCTTGCAGTGCAATATGCAGCAGCACTGTCTAATTTAAATACACATCTGCTATAGAATTATGCCAGATCTGTGATGGAACTTTATTATTACAGTTTGAATATTGCTAAACAGATCAAATTACTATTGCAGGAAACTTAAAAATGCATTCTGAGTTGTCATTTTCATTTTTCCCCGAGAGCTCCAGACTGAAAGACACCTAAAAGCCACAGGTCAAGTACCATTAGCTATTGCACACTGTTTGACATTTGAATATATATTATTTTGTAATCTCCTATTTTTATTGTGTAGTTAAAACTTTTTAAAAGCTTTTCCAAGGACTCTTTAGGTTAGTTAGAGTTCCAGCATCGAAACTCTGCAGCCTGCCACTGAACACAACAAGACCAGAACACAAACCCCTGCTGTGTGTCTGCTGTGTGGCCTCAGCTAGTCTGAGACTGGATTCAACCTCTTGGGAACCAGTGAACCCAAATGCTTCATTCAACCTGCTGCAGTGGTTCTCATCTGGCTGTCACTCTGGTGACCCGAAGATCACCGAGTCTGCCTCGCCGTGCTCAACACTTTCCGGGAAGTTTGCCTCATCATAAAGCCTTCATCACCACGGAAACAGTAGGAAAACCATCTACCATGCTTCTGTCTCAGAGTTGATGCAAAGAGCTATGCAAAATTACATTTTTACTGGCTTTACTTAGAGTTAATTGACCGTCATTGTGCTTTTGACTTGTTTTTGATAACATTCATTAATTTGGGATTTGCATATGTATTTGTTTATTTACTAGGCCCTTATTGGAAAGCTGCCTTCTTACATTGCCTCCATGCTAGTTTGGTCCACTGGACCACTTTACACCAGGACTAATGACTGGCTTACGCTCCATGTCCCTCGTGTTCATAAAGAGCTTGGAAGAACTGCTTTTGGCTGCTTTTCACTGTCAACCTGGAACACACTACAAAGCACTTTAAAAAGTAATTCATTGGTATCTCTTGGTCATCCACTATCTCAAACCTTTTAACTTTTGTTTGTACCTTTTTTTAATTGATTTTGTTGTTACTCTATTTTTTAAATTTGTATTTATATGTTTATTTTAATTGATTGTCTTCTTTGTTGCTCGACATCATTGTAAATGAGGACTTTGCCCTCAATGATTTGAGGCAAAGACAAATAAATTAAAGACAAATAAATAATTTAATTCATTCGGCAGTAACTTAATTTATCCATTCAGTCATGCATTCATTTATTCTAGTTGTACATATGTATATATGCTTAGTGTTTCTCTTTCATCCCTTTCCCTTGCTAGTTCAAAAAAATATCTTGATTTATCGCCAAGTCGTTGTATTTGTGTATTCCTTTACGACAGAGATGGAGGTCCCTGTATTCATAATTTATGACTATATATATATAAATATATATGACTGATTCATTTTATTTTGCTCTTCAAAGCGAAGAGTGGTGCCCCATATAATTTACGAGCAATTTTCAAATAAAGTCCTAGTGTAACCTAGACAGTATTTTAGTCAGTGCAGCAGGTCAGCTGAACATGCGAAAATGTGAAACTTGACTACAATTCAACACATATATAAAGAATAAAGTTTCAAATCAAAAAATAATGATGAACGAATATTTAATGATGTTTAAATGTTTGTTTTTTTATATTTTCCCAATTATCCTGGTTCTTTCTGGGAAATGTCTTGGAAATCATTAAGACAATATTCTGCAATTACAGATCTGAATCACACCACAACTAACCTTCTATCAATGTGTTGAAGTCACTACACAACAATCGTTGGACTTTAAACCCCTCTACTGAGCTGACACACTGCAATTTGCTCTTAATTTCAAGCTATAGGTCACAACAGGGTTCAAGCCCCCATGACAGTAAATTTTCAGCCCTGGTGAAGTGCCCTCAACATCCTGAATGCCTTCCAGCTCCAGAGGTGAGTTTCTGTTCAGTCTTTTTTATGTAGTGGTAACCTTTAGCTCAAAGTGGGACGAAATTGCTGCTGTTCTGGACCACTAAGCTGGAGGGTTTTAGTGTTCAGACTCATTCACTAAATGACGACCTCCAGAAAACATCCATGGCACATTCACAACTTCTAATATTCAGGGTAAAGAGGAAAAATATGTGAATATATATATTGAATGTACATGAAAATGTCAGGGATATTTTAAGTCAAACTTAAAATCTGTGTTGAAGGTCTCTAGTATCGGTCTCTTGAGAAACAGCCTTGGCTCTGTGTAGGTTTTGGAGGGAGCGTTACCAATCGAGCAGCTGTCTTTCCATCAAACAAATAATGGAAACGGATGGATCCTGTTTTGGCCTGGATTTTTTCACTGTGCCTGCAATACCTTCGCAGTGATTTTATGTCAACTTCAGTGATTTTAAGATTCTTTGTGTGCTTGCATATTATGTTGGAATAATCGTTGACTATGCTGGATGAAACTTGTGCAAGCATCTGTGCAGCGGTACTGTATGGTTACTATAGTTACCTGTAGGGGTATCCATGATACTTGGACCTGAAAATGGAGAGCAGGAAGCTGAAGAAGAACACCACCAGGCCAAGGCCAACGAGGCAGATGACTGCAAAGAGACACACACAGAGAGACATCACACACGTCATCATGCTAAACGGCTTGTTGTAAAGGCTTCTCAAGGTAATTTATACTGAACTACACATAGAAATGGAAGCCACTGTGCATATATAGTATCAGAAAGCAAAGAATAACAGTACATGAATAACCTGTAACATGATATCTGAAACTGAACAAGACAATAACTAATAACACAGAGGAGTTCAATGCATTAGAGTTAACATTTTTTTCAATTTTTTGCAGGTCCTGCAGACACCCTGATATATAAATAATAATTACTAGACAATGGCCCGTGAGAATATTTTATTTCTGGCTGAAGGCATTCATTTAAATCATTTCACGCACATTATAAAGACTGATGCAACTCACTGTTTGATCTCTGTTCAAATTGAATGTGCTTGCAGGGTTTAAACATGGTGTAATACATTGCATCCTCTTCTCTTTATGTTGTTGGTTCACACTCACATGTATAGTAAACACCCACACAAGCCTTCACACACACGCCGAATTGATAGAAGACAAATTAGTTACTCAAACATTTGCTAAAATGCTTGTTTAAAAGCACACCTTAAACATTTCCTGGTGTTCTCTCTAATGACAAAAGCCTTTTATGTTCACATTTATTTAGATAATTCCTCAACGTATAAGCTATTGCCTGTTTCTCATTATCAACCCCTGCAGTCTTGCAGGAAAACTGTGTTTGCAACTATTATCATCTTATTTCCTTGGTGGCCATTCCAAAGTGAAATATACATAAGCATGATCTTTAATCTGCGGGGGAATTGTGTGTCTGCGTGTGTGGGTGTAAGAGTCTATGCACACACGCTCATGTAGCGGCTAATCCTTGAGAAGCACTGTGTTAAATTAAACTGTCACCACCGACTGATATTGTTAATCAGGGATTAGGATGAGGACCTCTCCTGGAGACTAAATAGTGAGATATCCGCTTGTTCTCAGTGTGTGTGTGTGTGTGTGTGTGTGTGTGTGTGTGTGTGCAAAGTTATGTGTGTAAGAGAGAGAGAGGGAGGGGGGGAGGCATAATGTTAGAACAATTTAGCTGGGAAAATGTAAGACAGATGGTCAGAGTGTCAATCTGTGTGTATGTGCTGTCATTCATTTTCAGTGTTTTAACAGTTTGTGTGTTCTGTGTGTGTGATGTGATCTGTGATCTAAGTGTGTATAAGGGTGTTTTCACACCTGCGCTTTTTAGTTTGGTTAAATCGAACTCTGGTTCATTTTCCCCCTCGGTGTAACTCGTTTGGGAAGATCTGACAAAAACAACCGCACTGAGACCCTTTAGAGGAGGTGGTCTTGGTCCTGTCCCAAACAAAAACTCCGGAGCAGTTTGTTTGTGGTGGGAATGTGATCCGATCTTGATCTGAGCCAACTACTAGGTGTAGTTTGAGCAAAATGTTTCTCGTAGCCAGGTGAGCTTTGCATAGTTGGATGCAGATGAGTGAATTTAACAGTTGCCAACAACTGACCTGGACTAGCACAACATAGTACGTTGTATTTGTCCAGTGGACCTCCTTCAGGACCTTCTTCTTGTGTTTACATTTTTGCTCCCGCCCCAAACACATCTGACCAATCAGCGGAGTCAGCGTTCTCATGTGGCTTGTGCTGCTGCATTTTGTCTCACTTGGATTTTTCTCTGTGTGAAAAGAAACCGACCAAAGGCGAAAATGCACCGAGTTAAACAGCTCATCACCTGATTCAGACCAGAGCAAATGAACTATAGGTGTGAAAACACCCTGAGACTACATTTGCTGCCATCGCTCAGCGTCAGCTCCTCCATAACCGTTCCCCTTTCTTTCTTGCAATTTCTCTGCATATCATGCATTTGCAATTCAACACGAGAATCATGGTATATACCGACAAACCTCAGGGGTTCTATTATACTGGGACTGAGCTCTCTCTCTCTCTGTCTCTCTCTCTCTCTTTCTGTGTCTGTGTGTGTGAGACAGCAACTGATATGACATTCAAGTCATAATCCATCTACCACAGGCATACAAACTTATACAAAAACACAGGATGCCCCACTCAGTAATAAGTATATGTGCGCTTTCTTATATTTCTATTCATGTGAAGACTGAAGGGCATCAGATACAAGCTCAGGGTAAAAAAAAAGAGACTTTGTCATTCTTTACTTTAAATACATTATTTTCAAGAGGTGAAAGGCTATATCTGTAGCTATATGAAGGCAACGTTGATATCTAATTCTAGGAAATTTCCTGACAAGTATTGCAATACAAACCTGTGTGTGACATTGACTGGGTGACTTGATTGAGAGGCATTGCATATTTGAGTGTGTGTCTCCAGGGAGGCCCCTCGTGCCCCTCGTGTTCCCTGGGTTGCCACATCTACGTATGTTCCTTTGAGCGCAGGAGCAACAGAACGTCTGTGTATCTTCATTAAGTATAGTGGGATGTATTTCCCATAGCTCATCAATTATCACTGAGAGGTGTCTTAGTATGCATCCATGGATAATGACACTCCCATACACACACGCACTAAGCATGCTAATATGCCAAGTGATTTATGACCTTGGCGAAATGACAAGTTGTTTAAGCTGAATGATTTCACTCAATGACAAAAGGTGGTAATCCCTCTTTTTACTGTGTGACTTGGCTCAAGTCAAATCATGATATATTGGCGTGGTAAAATATTGTATATTTACATTTCCCAAGCATGAGCAAGCCAATAACCATATTAAGTAAAGCCTATCTAATTAGCAGGAAAAATATGAATAGATATTATAATGTTAAGTGCAGTTCATTCTTTGATGTGCAACTGACACATTAACTGACTTAACTGCTGGATGTAATCACCCACAGTTCATTATTTTTTATGCCAAATGGAGACAGAAAAACCTGCTTGTTAATGTTTACACTGCACAATTACAAGGAAACGTGAGACTTTTGGCATTTATGTTAATGAAACAGATCTGACTGCTTACTTCACTTACTTACATTCATCAAATATAGTTAAAAATGAACAACAGTCTGCATTTTAAAAAAAAAAAATCAAATTCATTCCCCTCTGTAGTATTAAAAGAATAAACGAGGAAATAACTGAACACTGTCATCAAACCATGTTTTTTCATTACCATTATTTTATTCTATTATAATTTTTAGTACCTCGCCAGAAGAGAGAATATGGCTGCATGATGGACGGCCTGCTTTTTTCATCAAATTAAGCCAAATCTTAAGAAATAAAGAAAAGAACAAATGAAGAAATGACTGAACATTAGCAGTGACTTTCCCTTGGCTCCTTATTGTTATTTTAATGTGATTTGTTTTTGCTACACAATGACAAAATCTATTTTTTAATACCTCGGTTCTTTATAGTTCAGCATAAGGAACAGTTGTTACTGCACTATAAACTAATTAGGAGCTTTATAAAGAGATACCTTAAGTCTTTGCATTTCGGGGTCAGGTCCTATAGTTGGCTCGATTTCATTTAAACTCTAATAAGCTCTGCTGTCTTGAAATCTGGTATTGCTATACCGCATGTTGGCACTTCACCAGTAAGATATGGTAATTTTTGGGGTTGTGGCCTTGCTTTAAAGTTGTTTCTAAAGTATTTTGCTCTTTCACATACCCATCTCACTTTTTCCTGACTCCTCAACTTCTCTCCACTAATTTCGTCCACTAATCGGAAGATCAGCGGTTCGATCCGCAGCCCCTACGGTCTGCATATCGAAGTGTCCTTGGACAAGATACTGAACCCCAAATTTCTCCTGAAGGCTGTGCCACTGGTGTGTGAGTGTGTGTATGAATGATTAGAAACTCCTCCTGATGACCAGGCATGTAGTATAAAGCAATTTCAGTGACTGGAAGACTAGAAAGGTGCTATATGAATGCAGTCCATTTACCATTTACCCTCTCACCCCCCACCTACCCAAACGCATATATGAGTAGTGCATATGTATGAATTTCTAACTCCATTTACTCGTTCAGTAACTCCCTCGCTGTTAAACAGTGTGTGCACGCTGTGATTTCTGGTGCAGATGTCCATGGAAGCTGCAGATAACTTCCTGTAGCTGCACTCAGCAGTATGTAAGCTATATGCCAGAAATTTAACACCACATCCAGTGATTATACTACCATTCAAGCATAATCCTCTCTCTATTACTGACAGATGACTATTCTCTATGCTGCGTTTTAATGCACTTATTTAATTTGTGTGTCCATATTTGCGCATGTGTGTGTGTGCGTATTCGTCCCAGTGACAGCGGTTGGATATAATTGTTTATTCTATCTGTGTTTGTGTGTTGATGATGTGTGTGCTTTACATAACAGCATTAGTATGCTTGTGCTGCAGTTAAAAAAAAAAAAGTAATCTGCATGATGTGTTTGTTTCAGTTTATTAAAATTAGCAGGTGGTAATTATACAAAGACTGAGGTTGAATTAAAGTAGCTGATGTAATAAAAAAAAAATACATGTCTCTGTACATATTAAGAGGAGAACAAAAAAGGGGTGAGATGGAAAAAGAGAGGATGGAGACGAACAAAGGAACAAAAAAAATAGAGACCTGTTGGATGGACCGCTGAGAGAACTGATAAATGATTATAAATTGTCTGTACTAAACATGTGATGTATCAGAATTACACAGATGATAATTATATGAGCCCGCATGCATGTGTGTCCGTGTGTGCATGTAGATAAGTGTGAGTGTGCTCTTGTTCAGTCTGATACTGAGACACAAGTCTTGAGGTAGTTATAAAATCATTATCATTTTAATTGCCAAGCTTTAACATCTCAAGGAGAACTCATGGGTAAAGTAGAACAAAAAGTTGATAATCTTGCCTTTAGATTTTTTTAGTGTGTGTGCATATGTATATGCATAAGTGTGTGGCCTCATAGAAGCAATTGAAAGGCTTCTCAAGTTGCTTTTTCATCACACCGACTCTAATTAAAATCCACTTGTGTGTAACTGTGTCTCTGTGTTTGAGGCAATTACCAGTACAGGCTATCTAATATCTAACTCCCTTTTTCATAATCTAGGGATTATGCAGAGCAGAAACTCTGGTTGGGCAGTAAAGGAAGAGGTCAGAGGCCAGTTTGTCATTAGTGTGGTCAAGTGTCCACCTCACATTTGAAGTGATGAACGGTGTTATACCCTGAACACCTCTAGACGAGACTCATCAGGAGGTGTCGAGGGACTGTCAATCATTGTGTGTCTCTTTTTTTTTTTATTGGTGTGCTTTGTTAGAACATTTGTGTTTCCTTTTGACAGCACATGTCAGTGTTTGTATGTAGCAGTTTGTATGTATATGTTGATACTGTACACTTTTGTGGGTTATAGCTGTCCTGGTTTAACTTGCCGTACCAGGTGGTTGTTACGTAGAACCATCTCAGAAGTCGTCCTTGGAAACTATTTGGAAAAGGGCAGGCACTTTTAAAAAAATACTTGGCGACTGGATTGGTGGTGATTGGATCTGTCTATCACCGTCTATCACCGTCTTACATTGTGAGGCAGCGGGATTCACGAGATTGCAAGATCATGTGAGGGTCCTCATAAGACATTGACTGGTCTGAACCACTGGTGGTTCAGACACAAGCGTATAACTTGAAGCCCAACAAGATGGATTCTCACGTAATTGTGTGATGTTGTGATCTTGCAAATCTAGCTGCCTCACAAGGTAAGTCCTGGTTGACAATGTCACTAGACTGTTCGAAACAGAGACTGCACCATGTTTTTAATTTCATGTATTAAAATCAACTACATGAGGCCACTACTGATAGGCTTTCAGCACTTTGCCAGATTTGCTGTAGTTTCAAATCTCTCACCACTGGAGAAGGGAATATAAAATGAGAAAAACTCCATATTATGGCATCAATGGCATCAACTTCTCATTTTGTATTCCTTCATTAAAAAAAAAAATCTTTTACTGAGAAGAATGTCAGACTGTAGTGACATCTGTGTTGTATTTTAACATTGTATTCCACTTGCTCAGCCTTTAGTGGAAATCTGTGTCACTGCTTTAATCAGGGAGCTGCTAAATTCCTTCATACATGTTGAAAAAGACCAGTAATACTACAATGTGACAGCAATTACCAAACCAAAGTGTCACAATTAATTTGATGATACATTTTAAAAACAGCACAAATTGCACTTTATGGCTTATAGTTAAGTATTGTGTTTTGCTTCAAACAGCAAAAAAATCCCAGTTAGAAAATTGCCTTCTTGGCTAAGAATAAAAGCTTTAAACAGAGACCCCATTATTCTAAATTAACTCCTTAAGACTATCTTTTTCTCCAAGGATGAAAAAGGGCTGCCTCGTGGTTTCAGACTTGTTCTACATCCAGAGACATTTGTGACCTATTAAATAGGCACATCAGCTTGAAAGTTTGTCATCCGAGATTCACCTTCAGTGTAATCAGTGAAGTACATCTCAACCACTTAGTGTACGTTTGGTTGATTGGGCATTCTGCTGGATTGATTAAGGTTCACAAGAGGGGCAGTTTTGTGTGCCAAATTCTCCACCTCTCAAGAGCCGGTACACATTTCCAAAGCTACAGTATGGTACTAGGTATGAGAACATTTAATAAACCTGTATTCTATAGGTAACAGGCAAAATAGCATGTACTGAACATAATACATGTGCAGAGGAGCAGTAAATAAAGAAATAATGTAAATAATAAAGTAAAAAAAGGAAAAACAGCAGAAGTAATAAATGAGCACAATATCTGATTATTTTATGACATGTGGAGGAGATGCTCTGCATGAACATGAATATGTTAATGGATGGACTGCTGCACAAATTTTAGTTAGTTGATGAGACATTTACAAATGTGCGTTTGGCTTCAGGTACCATGGGAATCTAGGGAGACATGAGCCATATCAATAATATCTTCCACCTGCTCTGGTATGAGAGTCTGCTGGACTCAGGACAGCTGATTAGTTCACTCTCCTGTTCTGATACATTACAGATCCTTTAAATGTTTTATTTCTTCTGAGCATGTACATGTGTCCACCCATTTGTTTAACATTTTAATTATATTTATTTGACTTTTGAACACACACACACTTAATTAGTGTTTAAGCATAATGTTTTCCACAGCATTCATTATGATAATTTTGTGAAGAAGAGACAGATTTTTCATGGTTGCTGAGTTGAAGTGCTGCCTTCAATTTTTTGATTTGATTTTCTTTACTTCATTAATACAGTATGTGACAGAACTGAGTACATCCCTTGTCAATATCACTAAAATGTTTAGTAATTACAAATCATTTCCATTAAGTGCAGTTTTATTTCTTTTTAGACTAGAAGAATTAAGCCAATTCACTTGAAAAACAGAATGTTTGACTAATTAAACTATGATGAAAGATCCATATTTAAGAATGAACTGCAACAGAAGTCAGCACACCCTTTATTAGTGAGACTCCATTCTTTTATTTTTTTTAAATACTTTGTATTACTGATGACAGATTGGATCCTGCTGGACATGGATGATACCATTCTTGCCAAAATCTGTGGGAGATGTTCTGTCATTCTTCACAGATAATTATTTTCAGCTGCTCTTTGCTGGAGGGGTTTTGTTTCTCTACCTTCCTCTTTAAAATACTCTAAAGGTGGATTATTGGATTCAGGTCTGGGGACATATTTGCCAGGTCATAGTTTTCACTTTTTTTTCTTCTTTAAAAACTCTTATGTGATTTTTGCAGTGTGTTTGGGATCATTGTCATGTTGGAAAATTTCTTTCCCACCAACCTTCTTGAGAATACTACTTATCTTTTCATTCAGTATTTGGGTATACAAACGTGGTTCATAGTGCCGTCTATAAATGTCATCTCCCCTACATCTATCGCACTCACGCAGCCCCACATCAGCACACTCCCACCTCCATGTTTCACAGTCGGCACTGTGCAGTCGCTGCGGTATTCCTGACCAGGTCCAAGCCAAACATGCTGGACCCCATCTGATCCAAACCAATTTATTTTTGTTTCATCTGACCAAAGAATGTGCCACCAGTATTCATCAGGCTTCTTTTCATGTTCTTTGGCAGAGTTTAATCTTGCAGTTTTGTGCCATTTTGTGAGCAATGGTTTTCTTTTTGGACTTCGTCTGTAGAGGCTGACTTCATGCAAAGTCCTGCGCACTGTCTGAGCAGTCACTGAAACACCAATTTCCACAGATAATCCTCATGCCAAGTCAGAAGTCAGTGCCAAGTCATTTTTCGAGGACGGCCACCGCACCTTGTGTTATTGGTATTATGGGTCCTCCTGTACCTCCCAACCACTTCTGCAACTGTGCTCTGGCTTCTGTCCAGTAGCCTACTGATGATCTTGTACCCTCTCCCATCTTCCATCACAATTTGGTTTCTTACTTGTTCAGGCAATTCCTTACCATGTGGAGCCATGTTGCATGAAACACATCCAGGCCAAATTGAGAAAGTTGTTGTGTCCACAGGTTCTTTTATAACCTTGTTCAGGCAATTAGTCTTAATTGGAGGTCACAGGTGTAATCACTTTTGTTGCACTGACGTTGTACTTTGAGGCCTGTATTTTCAATTTAGTCTATCTAACCTATTTGTTTTTAATTATAAATACTTTTTAGTGATATTGCACAGTGGTGTACTCAGTTTTGTTATATACTGTATGTAGCCTATTTTGATTTCAGGCATAACAAAAATTTGGTTTATTGATTGTCTGAGGTTGGCTGGCCACCGCTGAACTGTGCCTTTAAGTGCTCCTTCACTGGCAAATAGAAAAATATTTGGGTGCGTACATAGACATTACTGTTGTTGTCAAATCAGATGTTAAATTCAAATAGATTGTAAGTGCAATTTGAGCAATTCTTAGGATTTTTTGCCTTTGTTTTTGCATCCTCGCTGTTTATTGGACAGGCAACAGTACAGGGTGACAGAAAACATGGAGAAAAAGGGGGATGACATGGGAAAAAAAGACGATCCTCAGCTGAATTAAAACACATTGGAGGTGGAGCCAAATCTGAATCCAGTATTCAGAAAATCACAAATAGTGGGTTTTTAATGAATAATTATTTTGTACAAATATTTTAAAAATGATTTCTTTTCGGGAAGAAAAAAGGACATGTCAAATAACAGCACACAGCAGGGATTTGGTTAGATTGCTGTCTCTGTCTCTCTGCTCTGGTTTGCTCTGCTGTCTGTCCCTGTGTTTCAAGGATGTATAAATAGCTGCAGGTCTGTGTGTCTAATGGAGCAGAGCTTTGGTTGAGTGGTCAGAGCAGTCACCCATGGTCTGGGAGATCTGGGTTCGAGGCCCAGTGTAGAAACTCTCCTTCACAAAATAGGTTATTGAAGAACATCTATTTTAACATTTTAATAACCTAAAATTAGAAGTGTAATAAAAACAAAAACAGGATTGTTATGCCTATTTCCCCTTTTGTTCAAATACAAATAATTTTGCCGCCTCAACATATGGTATTTGTGTCAAATAAGAACAACTTTGGCTCTTACATGAATGTGAAAATAAAAATACTAGGTCTATCAAAAAAAGCAGCATTTTGAGGGACTTTAAACACACACATGGGAGGGTGTACGATAACTAACTTTTAACTGTCTCAAGATTAATTTGATTAATTACAAGCGAACTGAATCATTTTCTTGTTCAGCCAAATCAGGTTTATTTTTCGATAAAGTCACAAAAAATCTACCTGCTTGTCAACGTTCATCAACCACAGCTCAAGTACATTTAAGGGTATTTCATGGATGAAATAAAGAAAAGGGATCTTTGCATGCCAAACTTAATCAACCATTCATCTGGCCTATCTTAATAATATAGTTGTGTATTCAGAAGCAGTTATGGGGGAGGTGAGGGGTCACCTCAGTGATTAACTGGAGAGCAAAACAAGTGCTTTTCATCTTCAGAGACGCTCCAACTAATTGACAGTTATGCAAATACACATCACACTAATGAAAGTGCTGCAATGATATGTGTGTGTGTGTGTGTGTGTGCATTAGTCTATCATCCACTTCTCTACACATATATATACTCATCAATATAGTTCTTCCAGTTCATATCTAGATTTAGATTGTGGACATCAACAAGGGTACCATGCAGCACAATCAGCTTGGCAGGAGTGTCTTCCTCAAAGCTGCTGATCTTGAGCTGGTTGAGATTGAACTCACAATTATTTAAAGTTTAAGGACATGTTTCTTTTGGCAAGTTTAAACTTTTTATTTATTGTGAAAGGATCTGTTCTCTGAAATCTGCCAACAACATTTTTTCCATTTGCTGCTGGTAAATTTAGAGATGTCCACCATTGAAATTTCTGCTGTCATTCAACTACAATGGGGGTGAATGGAATTGTGTTTTTGCTCCACATAGCACAGAAAAATGATATTTCAAAAAAAAAAAAAAAAAAAAAAAAATCAAAATAAATTGGCATTGTCCACACGGTGAACAGGTTTTATATAAAATATTTTTTGGTAGAAAGTCAAGTCAATTTTACTTATGTAGCGCCGAATCACAACAGAAGTTATCTCACAGCACTTTTCACATAGAGCAGGTCTAGACCAAGCAGCAACCTCTGGGACTGTAAAATGAAGCCAATGCAGAAGTGCCAAAAACTGCAGTTCCTTGAATGGCCACTTGAGGCTCCAAACACGAGTTATTCCCCATAGACCCCCATGTTAAAATGCCCAACTTTACAGCAAAAATAAACATGTTTACAGCCTGGTACAAAAAACGGTTTTGGTCTCTATAGCTTATTTCCCTTTTCATGACAACTGTACGGCCGTAGAGTTATGCATAATGAAAGACTGCTTTGAGTGACAGGTCCACCAGCCGCTAGGTGGCTTGTTTCAGCCATTCGGCCTGCCTCTTTGCCCATTTTTGATTGGCTGGGAATTAGGCAGCGTCACGCACTGCCAAGATTTAATTTACAGAGACCCAACCATTCAAACAAATAAAACATTAAAACATATATGATTTTTGAAAAGCTTGTGTAGTCAACCCCCCCCCCCCCAAGATTACATTTTGTAACATGCTACGATGTGTCTTTAACTCATCTTTCACTGTGCCTACTGTGCCAATGTCAAGATGCAAACTATGATCAAGCAATAGAACATGTATTCTGACAAAACATAGGCTAGTAAGCACAAAACATGAGAGGAAGCTCAAAAGACATTTGTCTTATTCAGCTGTAGGACAACGAGCCCAGAAACAGAAGAAAAGTTTAATTCTTTGAAAACATTATGATTCCTTTTGGCCTAAAAGTCTGTGTGTGTAGGTTAAGGAGCACACACACATGGACCTAATGACATCTGACCTAAAGGCATAAGGATGTCAAGGAGACATGAACAAGACTAAAAACCTGTGCCTTCCTCCAGCAGCCACAGGAGGAAAATGGACAGTTTTGGAAATTAACATCTTTGTTTTTCTTTTCAGACACAGACTGCCCCCACCCTGGATAGACCATTCTCCCTTCTTCTGCTAGCTAACCATCTCTTAGTTGTAAATTTTGGGAGAAGCCACAGGTTTTGGGTTTTATTCTGTATTTTATTTGGTTAATCTCACTGGTTTTCATGATGTTTTGATGACATCGGCATTGATGACAGAAATGAGTGAATATCCAATTTGCAAGCACGTAATTTTCAGATAGTTGATAGGAAATAAAATCATCTCCCTTTTATTTGAAGGTCAGTTTTCTCCTCACACAAAGAAATGAATTAGTAATAGAGGGGTTCACTCACTTATTTCTTCCAAAACACGCCTCCTAGACTATAAAAGTTTACAACTCTTTGTCTGGCTTGGCTTCTTTTTTGTTTTGCTTGCTTGCTGTCCGCTGCTGTGATGTCTTCTGTTTGTTTTTTTTTTCCTCTAAGCCTCGCCAGCCGTGTTGCATTTCTGCCATTGGCTTTTTCATTTTTCCCTGAGAGCTCCAGAAAAGAAACTCTCCTTAAGAAGAAAGACTGAAAGACACCTAAAAACCAAAGGCCAAGTACCATTAGCCATTGCATGCTGTTTGTCATTTTAATATATTATTTCTTCTAATCTCCTATTTTTATTGTGTAGTTTAACTTTTTAAAAGCTTTTCCAAGGACTCTTTAGGTTAGTTAGAGCTCCAGCATCCAAACTCTGCAGCCTGCCACTGAACACAACAAGACCAGAACACAAACCCCTGCTGTGTGTCTGCTGTGTGGCCTCAGCTAGTCTGAGACTGGATTCAACCTCCTGGGAACCAGTGAACCAAAATGCTTCACTCAACCTGCTGCAGTGGTTCTCATCTGGCTGTCACTCTGTTGACCCGAAGATCACCGAGTCTGCTTCACCGTGCTCGGCACTTTCTGGGAAGTTCGCCTCATCATCAAGCCCTCATCACCACGGAAACAGTAGGAAAACCATGTACTATGCTTCTGTCTCAGAGTTGATGCAAGAGCTATGCAAAAATTACATTTTTATTGGCTGTTAGAGTCTTGGCCCCTCGTTGCGTTTTTGACTCGTTTTTGAAAACATTCATTTGTTAATTCATAATTTACTTATTCAGTCATGCATCCATTCATTCACCCATTTTACTTGTATTTATGTACATATGCTTAGTGTTTCCCTTTCATCCCTATCCCTTGGTAGTTCAATAAATATCTTGACTTATTGCCAAGTCGTTGTTTTTGTCTGTTTCTTTACAACAGAGATGGAGGTCACTGTATTCAGAGTTCATGGCTTTCAGATATAAGACTGAGTAATTTAATTGAATTATTTTCCTCCTAAGTAATTAATTCATTATTAATTTACTGTTAATTAATTAACCAATAGAGGAAGTGCCCCTATTAACTTTACTAGTGCTTAATATTGATTTCAAGTGTAGTGTTATTCCTGCATAGCGTAGCCTGGAGTGGTTGGAAAGCCAAGCAATGAAATGTTATTTTCCAGTGATAGTGAATGGTAGCAAGAAAAATTAACTTCTTATGAAGTTAGAGAGTGTAAGTCCAATCTTAAAGAAAGGGAATCCTCCTGGCACTTAGGGTAAGTAAAACAGAGGATTTCCTGACTGTTAATGTTGTAGTCAGTAAATGTCCTTTTCAATGAGACCTAGGACTGTAAATAGGAACCAGAAGAATTTATTAAGACCTAAATTTACTTGCCTGTGACCATAAGAAATTTGGATTAGTTAACAAATTTCGAGCTGAACAATATCTGTGTGAATGTATGTGAGTAACTTATTCAAACCTTTTTTTTCAGTTATGATTTCAACTGTACATCTTATGAAAATTGACATTTTACAGGATTTTTGTTTGTGCTACAAAAAAATAAAACCTCTCCTTCACCAGTGTTACTTCCTAAAACATTGATTATGACAAAATGACTTTGGCTGTTGCAAGGATAAACCACTTACCTGCTCGCTACAAGGCGGCTCTAACCACTATGCCACCCAGCATGAATAAAAACATACACCTTGTTTATACCTCCTGACACCTGGAACACTCCAAAATTGGGGAATTGAGTTTGAAAAAGGAAAGAAAAAGGACAATAAGAAGAACAAATGTAGAAAACAATCTTCTCTACTTACTTCTCCTCTTGCCAACGTCTCCCTTGGAGGTGGCAGCCTCATTCAGCAGCACCATCCCCATGGTGATTGCAGCATCTGGGACAAGGTTGTCAAGGAAACAACACACTCGCAATACAGGAGAGGGAGAAGCTGGAAGTACACACTGCCCCAGAAGATCTGCTGGACACACACGTATGCACTTACAGATCACTAACATGTTAATTAATTACAAATCCTGTCCATGTAATACAATTGTATTTGTTTTTAGACAATACCCAAGAAGAATTAAGCCAATTCATTTGAAAAACAGAATGTTTGACTAATTAAACTATAATGAAAGATCCATATTTAAGAACGAACTGCAACAGAAGTCAGCACAACCTTCATTAGTGAGACTGCATTATTTTATTTTATAGTATTTTGTATGCCCGCCTTTGTTTTTGATAACAGATTGGATCCTGCTGGACATGGATGATATCAGTCTCGCCCAAATCTGTGGGAGATGTTCTGTCATTCTTCACAGATAATTCTGTTCAGCTCTTTGCTGGAGGGGTTTTGTTGCTCTACCTTCCTCTTTAAAATAGCCTAAAGGTGTTTTTATTGGATTCAGGTCCAGGGACATACTTGCCAGGTCATGGTTTTCACTTTTTACTTCTTTAAAAACTCTTATGTGATTTTTGTGTGTTTGAGATCATTGTCAAGTTGGAAAATTCCTCTCCTGCCAACATTTTTGAGACTGGTAGTCATCCTTTCATTCAGTATTTGGGTATACAAACTTGATTCATAGTGCCGTCTATAAATGTCATCTCCCCTACATCTATCGCACTCATGCAGCCCCACATCATGCAGTCGCTGTGGTATTCCTGGCCAGGTCCAAGCCAAACATGCTGGACCCCATCTGATACAAACCAATTTAATTTGATTTCATCTGACCAAAGAATGTGCCACCAGTATTCATCAGGCTTTTTCATGTTCTTTGGCAGAGTTTAATCTTGCAGTTTTGTGCTGTTTTTTGAGTGTCATCCACAGAGGTTGACTTCCTGCAATGTCCTTCACACTGTCTGAGCAGTCACTGAAACACCAGTTTCCACAGATAATACTTGTGCCAAGTCAGAAGCATTTGCCCGTCTGTTTTTCAATGCAAGGTTTTGTAAAAAGCAAATTGTGCATGCCGTTATTTTTTGAGAACAGCCACTGCACCTTGTGTTATTGGTATTATGGGTCCTCCTGTACCTCCTAACCACTGCTGCAACTGTGCTCCAGCTTCTGTCCAGTAGCCTACTGATGATCTTATACCCTCCCTGTACCCTCTTGTACCCACCCTGAGAAAGTTCACAGGTTCTATTACAACCTTGTTCAGGCAATTAGTCTTAATTGGAGGTCACAGGTGTAATCACTTTTGTTGCACTGAGGCCTGTATTTTCAGTTTAGTCTATCTAACCTATTTGTTTTTAATTACAAATAAGATCAAATACCCTACACTTCACACTAAAAATACTACAATTATTGTAAGATGATACAATTTTGAATCACTTAACATTTTAGTGATATTGCACAGGGGTGTGCTCAGTTTTGTTATATAATGTACATAGAAACACTCAAGCATATTTGCAGGAACATCAGTCACATGTACAGTTACTGGTCAAATATGTATAGGGTGTTGACAGAATAACATGAACACCTGTGCAATATAAAGCAATCCAGTACAATAGCCCTAAAAAAATATTTTAAGCTCATGTTTTGTTGAGACTGCGTCAGAGACGAGCTAATTAAACTGTTGATTTTGAGGGCCGCAGTTAATGGTTTATTGCAATTAAATTATATGCTGTAAAAGAAGACTACAGTTAAAACACAAGAGACTTTGCTGACAGGAAAACAGAGAGGGACCTAAGCATTTTAAAAATGAGAAAATATGTTGAATGAATCACAAGCAGTTCTGTGCTTTTTTTTGTTATGAAAAGCAAGGATAAAGGCTCATATGGCAACACAAAACCAACAAACTGTTTTTTAAATTATTGAAATAAATCTGCTGTGTTGTTACCTTAGCCTTGTAAGCAAAACGCCACAATGGATTCCCAATTCTATGATTTTTTGTAAAAGCCCTCACATTATGGTGATGTCAAGTCAACTACAAACAGACTGACAAAGGCACACACAGTGATTGAAGTTAACACATTATTGCTTTTAAACACAAACTGTTTAAATCATTGAATAAAGAATAGGTACAGTTTGTTTACAGAAGGAAATGCATTAAATGTGATGCTATAAAACAGTTATGGTCATTGCATCTGTAGAAGACCTTTGAAGACCAAGTGCAAATGGGATTTAAAGGAGGAAGGTTGTAGTGGGTTAAATAGTCTTGTGTATAACTAAAAACTGCCTCTTAGAAACAAATGAGGCAATTAGGCTATTATTAATGAGCTCGGTGTCTGATTACCATCATGAAAATGAAAAGGTTGGTGAACGGGGAGTTTTGGTTTGTGTTCATCAAACTTGACCATCAATGAACTGTCAAATCACTGCAAGCTGCAATTAAATGTTTCTTTCTTTTATGCTTGTATAATACCTTATCAGTTTATCTCTGATAAATCATCTGGTAGTATGTTATTTATTCTCTATCATCTGAACCTGGTGATGTCACAGAAATCCCACTGCTGAACTGCACCCACTAAGTTTCTGAGTTCCTTCACGCACAGAATGCACCTGGAGAGCAGTACCAGGCGAAGTAAAGGAGCCGATTGCATAATGAGCTGCTGTCTTACGGTGTGTTCACACATAGGGATACAAAGTAGTCTGTAGTCTCTGGCCTCTCATGAATTGGCAGTTCTGTGTGTGTGTGTGTTGCATTGAGCATGTAATTTACATACTCTTCTCCGACTGGACAGTTGTTTTCTGATGTAGCTGGTGTACTAAGGCCACATTCAGACCAAAAACAGTGCAAGGGGCTGCGGTGTTCAGGGCGTGTTGTCTGAGGTAGCGGTGAGACAATGAAATATGATCCAAGAAATCGAGTTGGAGTTACAGAAAAGACTTATCAGGAGCCAAAACACTGTAAGGCGGTCTATAATACTCATAGACGGGATTTTACAACTCTGGAAAGTTAACACGGCGGCAACTGTGTTATCTATTGTTGTGATGCTCATAAGGTAAACAGTTGCATACGGCGTTCATGTTACAAAGTAATCTACCAGGAATATACACTTGCATGTATGTGACTGGCCAACGCAGTGCCTTGCTGGATAACATTGGGTTGTGTTGTGGCAAAAGTTGAGCCTGGCTCAACTTTTTGCTGGATGGCTGCTGCGTTTTTTTGCCGAGCTGGGTGCGGTGGCACCCCGCTGCAAGAATGCAGTGCCCCCATTCAGATGAATGGGAGGGCTGCGTTTTTTCATGCACTGCTCTTTTCGGTCTGACTGTGGCCTAATGAGCCAGCAGTGCTGGCAAAAAAATAAGCTTTGTGGCTGCAAACTCAATAGGCTCTTTTATACAGAGATCATGCATTATAGCAATAAAGAAGATCCATCATTAAGCTGTTTTTTACTTTGCTTTTTTACACTGAGCCTAATAAAGCCGGCATAATGCTGCCCCCATGTGTGCTTTAACATAGCATGCCGGTGTTCCGGATTCAGAGGTGTGACGTGTAACACAAAAGTGTCAGCTCCCTGCCTCACCATGCCAGCTGTCCCTTTTACACAGACGTCGATCTAGCTCTGTGACTACCTCCGTAGCTGGCTTATCGATGGAGCAATTCTGCCCCCCCACCGTGTCTGTCACTTTCATAAAGAACAGCAAGGTGGAATAAAGGCACAGCATTCCCATCTTGAACAGGTTGTGTAAAAGGTGCTAATGAAAACCACAGCACACATTTGCGCAACACCATTTTCTTGGTAAATCTGGCACTATATATATTTTGAACATCTCTATTTTACAGAATCCGGGGTTGCTCCATTGAACACCTGAGCTGTACTGAAATCACTGCAAAGCACAGCCTCATGTGGCATAAGACCTAATTACAGATTCTTTTCTTCAGTGTGCTCTGCATACTGATCCATATAACTGAAGAAAACCTGATGGGGTGCACAAACAAAGGCTTTAACATGAGTAGATACAGAGAAGAAATTGAGGCATCCTCTTGATGATATGGTAAAAGACATGATATGCCGGTGTGACGCAAACACTCTCCACACACAGCAATAGAACTGAACTATTGAAGGCAGCAGTTTGGGGCGGTTGTAGAAAGCTTTATGATAATACAGTCATGATGACAAATAGAGACCTATCAGTGTACACTGTAGAATAAGACTGTACTGAAATGGACTGTATTCTAACTACAAAAGTGGACTTTTCCAGGTCCTGCAGGGATTGCACACCTGTCTGCAGCAACAGAGCACAAGGAACGGGTGTAGCAGGTTAAATAGACCACCTTATTGACATTTTTCCTGCTTGACTGATTGATATTAAAGTCACACTAGCATATATAAGATAAAGGTACAATATTTAACAGGATTAGCATTACCAAAACAAGAAGTCTGAGAGGTTGGATGCTGAAAGCTCAAATCCTGTTTTCCTTGGCCTCCCACTTCGAAATATATAGGCCAATATAGGCCAATCAAACATGGAGAGAAGTTAGGGATGCATCTGTCTGTCTATATGACCATGTGGGAATTTGAGAAAAATACATATATCCATATAGTATATCTGTGTTTCTGTCTCTTCTAAAATGATTGGTTATGCAACTACATTTGGTACCTGTGTGTGCGTGCGTGCGCGTGCGCATTAAGGAATTAAACTGCATCAATGACCGTCATAAAATGTGTTTACACCACCTGCACAGACAACAAGAGTAGGTGTGTTTGCATTTCAGCAGGTGTGTGTGTGTGTGTGTGTTTCATTTAGATGTAATCAGATGGGCAGAAAATAAAAAATAAACTGTGCGTGGACAAACAAATATTGCTCTGCAGCAGGTGCGACCTTGGACCTGCTATTTCCCATGGGGATGAGTACAACAGCTAGGATTGAACGGTATCATTACCCACACACATACAACACAGCAGTCCAAGTACACACGAGTACACAAGCAGACAGAGAAGTAGACAAACACAAACAGAAACATCTAGCCTGCCAAACAAGTACACGAGTAAACACACACACAGACACAGCCTATCATTAGGGGTTGAATTTGGAGCAAATCAGGCAAGGAGGTGAAGTTAAAAGAGGACAATCACTTGTCTTTGTATTGTCTGTTTGTTCAGTCCAGCAGGCAGCCTCCCTATGGAGACTGCACACAGATGACAAAGCCTTTGGTGTTGAGAAAATAAACGTAGCAGACAAACAAACTTGAACGCTGCTCCAGACACATAAAAAGGTGGCTTCCTTGGTGTTGTGTGTAATAAAGTGGAGGTGCAATTGTGGTGAGAAGAACTAAAGAAATTTGCTGCAAAGATGAGCTGTTGTATATTTCATAGTGTTAAATTGCTCAGGATGATTTGCATTTCGCAGAATCATGTTTCAATTTATGTCAACACATGAAACATACACACATAAACACATCGGTGAAAGGATACTCAGGAGAAGGATGATGTGAGACTCGGCCACAAACTGAGCCTGACTGCTTCCATGAATATAACTCTGTGGAAAAGGGAGACAGACAGACATATTAGTTTAAAATCGACAAAAGGTTACATCCTCAGTGTAGGTCCAAATTGAAGAAACAAGAGAAGAAAGTGAGGGAACGGAGGGCTGAGCTATGAATGATGAAGAACAGGATTGTAGGAGATATCCAGTGGAAACAATGGATGAAGAAAAGTAAGGGTTTGTAAAATCACTAATAAAGATAAATCATAAGCTTTTATGACAAATGTTTTCATTGTTCATAAAGTTACAGAAAAAGTAAAGACCATAAGACCCATCCTGTACCATCCCAAAAAAAGAAACTGGCTTAAAAACCTAAAATGATGCCTCCCATCTCTTTATCTTTTGAGTACAATGACTGTCCCAATTAAAGGCAAATGTGGACCTTGGTTTTTGGACTCAGAGCCAAAATGGCATCCTGTTCCCAGCTTAATCATATCTTTTGCTTTATCATGATAAACACAGTAGAACTAGAACAGACTGGCCGGTAATTTGTCCTCTAATGATATGTCTCATTGCAGTACGGGAGCAGCAAGATGCTTTTGTGTGTGTTTGATGCACCCCTGCATAGTTTTGTCAAATGTATGAGCAAGAATATGTCATTTGCGTGTGTGTGCAAATCAGTTTAAGAGTGCATGCATGTGTGTGACTGTGCCTGTGTGTTGTGAGTCATAAAGAATTCTTCCATCTAGTGCGTAGGTGTAAAGAGGTGCTACCTTTTCACTGAGTGGGCAGGGAGGTCAATCTAACCCTACAGGAACACTCACACACACACTCACACACACACACACGATCGTAGTAACGTATGTTCACTGCCCAACCTCTAAATTGAGACTCACACGGCTAAACTTGCCACTGTTGTACAGTTCTCTTCTAATACATCTATCCTGCATTAATGCTGTTTCCAAATCTATCAATGAGCAAAACAGGTATGGTACACTGTTGTCAAACAAATCTCTAAAGATCTGTTTTATTCCAGAAAACAACACAAAAATGTTCTAACCTCAGTCATTGACATATTACCAATTTATCCCTTCATACGGTGACCTCTGAGCCTTTAAACTTTGATGTTTTATGCAGGGACTGAAGACGCAGCTGGTGAGTAATTCACTAAAGGATGAGGATGCTCCGTTGAATGATGCTAATAAAATCTGTGATACAGAAAGTAAGACATCTGGATGAAGAGTACTGGATTTATAATATGAGCACAGTTGGTGCATGGGCGACATATTGTCTTTTATGTTTTCAATTACTTATTGACAACATACAAATATTTGTGTACCATATTTTTGACAAGTACAATAGAAGATGAAGCCACAACCTCATTCAGATTGGATGCTTTTATTAGCATTAGAGAGAAAATGTTTCAACGAGGTTGTATTTTTTACAGTGAAAATTACAGCCCATAAATTAAGTGGTGAAATTCTTTGAGTTTACTGGTGACATTTCTTTTGTTTCCCCTGCTGCACTAGTAAATATAAAACTGTGCACAATTTCACCCCGAATAGTTGTCTTTGTAATACCATGCATATGTCTGGGTATATGTGTGTGTTTATGTGCACAACAGTGTGTTCTTGCTTATACTTGCTTATGTGAGGTTGTTTTATTCAGTTCTTACTACTTCTTAGGGTTGTTCTTGTGTTAAAGGTTGAGGGTAGAGTTTAGCTTTGAATGAGTATATCAGTTACAGGTTAGGGAGGGAATTAAATTGTTATGTCCACCAGAATACCAACATCTGTGATATTGACTCTGACTTTTTGTCTGTAAATGTGTTGTAACTGGCCAACCAATATGACACATCAATGTACAGAGCACTGTTACAGTTGGTGCTGAGGCCACACAGCTCCTTTAAAGCAGAGGCAGTATGTATCCCACTGACGATGGTACTGAGCAGTACAATGTTTAGACCTCGAACTCTATATGAGCAAGCTTCTTTGATAAGTCAGTGGCCTAATTTGACTGCCATCTATCTGTGTGATGCGGGAGGGGAGATAGACAAAGAGAGACAAGGAGGAAGTCTTGTGGAAATGAGACAAATAGATGGAGAGCGAGAGGAAGGAAGTCTTTCAGTGTGTTTCACATTGTTGAATCCCCACTTATTATTAGCGTCTAGGTTTACGGCACATCTAGGGTCTGTTTTTCCACTTGACTGCCCCAGTGTTCATTTCGTCTTCCTATCAGACAGGAATGAGGACGGAAAGATGAATAGAAGATGACAAAGGAGGAGGAGTAAAGGGTGGACAGCTTTTTCTTGCTTCAGTGGAGAGAAATGAAGATTTTTTGCACTTGAAAGCAGACATAAAGACGACAAAAGACTCAAGCCTGAAACAGATACTTTTGTCTTCAACACAAACCTGTTGTTCTGCACTAACTGGGTTTTTCTTATCATGATGTTTTTTTATTGACTAAGTAACCTGGGCCTCTTCATTAGCGCAATGAAAAAAGTTTGTTCTGATTGTGCTGCACTTTGTTTGGAGGTTGGTGAGAGATTGCTTCTTGCATTCCTAATAACTACAAATGCCACTGCAAGTGCAACTCAGTGGGGTCATGAGGAATTTCTATTCAAAGAAAGCAGAATAGAAAAAAACAAGACCAGGTCAAAACCTAGTATAAAGCTGGACTGTGTATGGTCAATGTACCAAACTGTGGCCAATGTGTTACAGTAATTGTCAGTGGTAGTGTCTAAAATGTGAATTCCCGGATATTAAATGTTCATCTGCCATTTTCTGTAGTGGCCCCAGTAATATTTGTTGCTTAAGTGCACTGAAGTAACGTATTACACACTCCTCCAACAGTTGTGCAATCATGGCGTGGGAGTCCAGGTGCAGACTGAGGTAGGGTATCTGCTGGCTCGACTGCAGGACACTCTTAACGTGCGACGAAACTTGAATGAGCTGCAGTCAATGAGTGGAACAGTTGTAAACACCCCCTGAGGACGTAATAGAAAACTGTTCGCGCCAATTCATTTTGAAAGAGCAACACCCAAAGGAGAGACTCCAACACTCAGCCGGCCGAACAATGGTGTAACTTCATCACTCAGCGACTCAGTCAGTCACCCAGTCAGTCAGTCACTGACATCTGCGGTTATAGTGCTGGCCCTGCTGTTGCATAAAATGTTAAATTCCTGGTTATGTAAAGGTAAAAATCACTAGCACAAGGGTTAGGGCACTTGCTCGTCTAACACTGACAGTAAATTAATTTGGAGAAACACAAACACACAAGCATAGAAACATCTTACGCTTCAGCTTGCAGACAGACAATTCTTAATGGCATTTGGCTTTGAGAAATGCATGCATATCAAACTGAGGAGAGTGACTTGGGTGCTCAATGACTTGCATTGTTGTGAAGTACTATGGTAGCCTGTAAAAAGGTTTGACTTGTCTGTTGAAAATTGTGAAAATGGAACTTGGCAGATGTTTCGCAGGTTCTCTTTTACACTCTGGTAAAGCATTCATTTAAAATGGGCCTTTACTACTCTCATCTAAGCTTATACATGCACTGAGTTGCCAGTTTATGAGGTATATACACATCTAATGCACTCAAACACAATAGCTTTGCAATAAATCCTACCTTTATTAAACTTTATGGAGGTGGAAAAAAAACCTTAGAAACAGCTTTTTATATAATGCAATACAAGTCAACAGCACTACAAACTATAGCCATATAGACACCAACATAAATGCAACCTTGGTGCAGTGACTACACAAGGAGTAGATGAGGCAGGTTCAAGGGAATTGGGTAGAGGGAAAAAAAATATTATAAACATCACAAAAAAGCTTGGAAAACCATAGATTAACTGCATCTGTATCCAAGGGTGAAATTTTTCTTCCATTACTAAAACTAAACAAACATTACTTCATGCTATTTTTCAATACACTGCTCTCTGCATGTTACCTCCTCAACGTAAACAGAAACTGCAGATAGAGGATAAAAGCAAGAGCAGTGCTTGGGGGGATGAAAAATTCCTCAATCCATGGCCAGGCACTTCCAATTAATCTGATTGATTAGAATGCAGGAGGTCCATTCATTCGTGTGCAGTTCAGTGTGTGTGTGTGTTTCAGTGTATGTAGCTATGCATATGTATACTGAAAACTAGTAGGTAAATGCATGTTTGTGAATGAGACTGTTTAGGGAGAATTTGTCAGTGTGAAAGAAAGTCTGTGTGTGTTCACTAGAAAGATGTCCATTGAGGTGGTCTGGAAGTAAAAGCAGCCACAGCTCATTAAGTTAACATGGAGATGAATGGAAGAGCTAACTCAACAGTCACACTTTACATCTCGCTCTCTAGCTCTCTTACTTAATCAAACACACAGGTTACCTACATAGTCTAACTGATACACTGGTGAATATGCCCATGTAGTCACACAGCCTTTAAAATATGATTTGGTGATGAATATAGCCAGATATTATGTAAAGAAGGCTCTGTTTTATATATTATTTAAATGACAATGGACTGAGACAAATTAATCTGTTTAGACACCTATATATCAAATAGATGAATACTGTTTTCAATGCTTTTGACAGCAAACATACAGCAAAAGAACTTTGACAAAAGGCCTGTGGAATCAAAAGAGAACCTTCACTGATGTACAGCACATCTACAAAGCAGCCCTGTTCAGCTCTAACAGCCCTTTTCAAATATATACAGGGTCAATCGTTCTTGTTACCCATGTCTGTAAAAGCTTGAATGAATCCTGTGAAAAATGCTTGAATCAACCCACCTTTTATTAGCATGTGTCTCTCATCCAAACTGCACTACAATGTTTGACTACATGGCAAGGACAAGGGCATGCGCCCAATTACATGTCTTAAAAGCACATCTTGTTAAATTTTGATGATTTTTTTATTGACCTTCTAGCTGTTTTTATTCTTATAAATGCTGCCAAACGGTGCCACAGGGCAAGCTCAATAATCCAAAATCATAAAGTTATGAAGGAAAAGGAAAAGTCACAGAAATACCTGATTTGAACTTTAAAGGTGAAAACCGCTGTCCAGATATAGTCAGAGCTTCTCATGTGACTCACTGTGTGGCATAATACAGCACTAAACAAGTTGCTTGCAGTGGGAACAGTGGTGAATATGAATTCCATTGCACCAGGGAACTCAGTAGGTACCGTGCTATCAACCAATTAAAGGATGAGGCAGGCAATATTCTATATTTTTATAATTGTTAACAAATCCCAAATCCCCAAGAACATAAATCTTTAAAAACAGGTCAGGATTACATACTTTTTTTTTTTTTTTAAGGCTAAGCCATTTTCAGACCTGCCAACCCTTGACAAATTTTTTGAGTACCACTTCAGCGACCTAGATGCGTCAGATGCGAATCATTGCTGTTCGCACAATGAATTATTGTACACAATTTGCATACATACAGTGGTCAAACAGACAAATAAGTGAGGGATGCACTCATAGGAAAAACCTTGATACCATTAACAGATTGTTTACAAAAATATCTGCAGATGCCTACACTGTTTGTGGTCATTTAACCCTCTTTGTCCATTTGTCTTTCACCTGTCTAAACATAGCTTACCAAGGAACACAATTTCACTTGGGATACACACTAACCTACCACTACTGCTGCATTTATATAGTTTCTATTGTTTACACTTCCACAATAATCACACTTTAAGCCAATTTGATTTTTTGAAAATATGATTTTCAGCTAATTTGAAAAGATGTTGACAATGTATCTGTAAAACCCAAACCAGCTTAAACAGACTATTTTGTGGATATGGTGAAATAAATATTTTAGAGCTGGTTAATATGACTGTTCTCATTATAGGTAGGCTATTACTTAATGGTATGATAACCTAATAACAACACAGGCTGAACATCCCTCCTGACATATTGTACTTGAAATTTTCCTCGTGTAGCCTAAGTTATAGACAACACAGTACCAACACACACACACACACACACACACCACTTTCTCTCCTCAGTTCTCTCCTTCGGTATCTTCTCCTCACTGGCCAGGCCAGGTTACTTCTCATTTGTACATGTAACCAGGAGAGGCAGGTAGATGGCTAAGCCTTCCCTAAATTTACTGCTGGCTATCGTGCACCCTACACTGCACACTATTAAAGTTAAAACAATGAAAACACCTGTGTCAGCAATTAAGCTGTTGAAAAGACAGCAACATGTTATGTAGCCCTGAAGTTACCGGCAACCCGTTAGCTATGCTGTTAGCTAATGTTAGTGCTATTAAATCACAAGTGTTCGTGGTTAGAACACCTGTTTTGTCAGTCAAATGTATATCAAACCTGTGAGTGCTACAGCTCATTTTGTTCAGAAGAAATTGGACTTTCTAGTCAATATAATCTCACAAGCAAACGGGCATGTCTGAGAGCATGACAGGTGAAATAGAAATACATGGGCTTTACCAATTTGGGAGGCTTCCGACAGTAACTTCTAACTCCACACAGTGTGGCATAACTGACATTAAAAACTATTGTACGAGGTAAAACCATCATTTTTTTTATTGGTAGAAGAAACAATCATGCCAGCTGAATGTCTTGATTGGCTTAGCGACATTTTTTATCCATTACTTAGGTGGAAAACAAGATAACTGGCCTCTCTTTGCTACCTTAAAGTAACAACACATACCAGCGTACTTTGATGTCAAAATGCATGTCTACTACGTAAAATGCTTACAGCTCGGCAGGTCTGCATTTCCCAAAACAGGTGGGCACTGTAGTTTTTAGCAAACGCTACACAAAAATGAGTAAACATTGTTTATGCTGGGGACTACTTTCAGCTGCGCATTAATACACATTTAGTGACCTAGTGAGTATTTACATGTATGTAATAGGAACATGTCAACCAGGGCAATGTGACTCACTGATGTGTTTTTACTAGTTTTTGGACAATAATGGGGGTTTTAAGATTGGAATACACAGACAATACGTGTTAGCAGGATCTAGTAATGTTGGTTTTGTTGAGAATAGGAAAAATATTAAATATCAGCCGACTTACCCTTGAAGCCCATATCTTAACAGTCAGTCTTATACATAGACATGTTCATATTTTTTATAACAAAATCATATACTATCACTGTTTTTAATGTCATTTATGCCACACCATGCTGACACATACTTTTTCCCATTTTAAATAGCCTCACTGTGGCTTATAGTCATAAATTTATGCAGGTTCACATTGTGGAGCTGTCTACTACTGCTCCAATTAATCTGATGGATAAGGTTTTAAGAGCCACATGTCTGCGAATGAGGTCAAAGCAGGTCTGTTGAAATAACGTGAAGTTGATGTATATGTGAAAAAATCTGACTGACAGGTAAAAGAAATCTGTCTTGTATAGTATGGTATGTATAGAGATTAAACCTACTTAAAGTCAGTTGACCCAACATTGTTTTCACAGAATGAACCACCTGTTTTGGCAAACATGACTTATTATGCAATGAATATATGAGCATAGGTCATTGTACAAAATGCCAAAGAAAAGAGAAATCCTCCAGATGGTCTTCAGAAAATAAATGGTAAAAGGTTAGCTCAATCAAAAATCTAAATATCAACATTAAACACTATATAAAAATATATATCGAGACCCCCTCCTCCCCCTTTACGAGAATGAAGATGTGAACAGCCTGTGTGTGTCTTTGTCTATGCGCTCATTTGAATACACTGACATTAAAAAATTTTGTTCATATAAGAAATGCATGAAACAGCCCATTTATCAGAATTTGAAGCAAATGAGGTGTCTGACCAAGGCAGGCACATAATATCCACTTAAATATACACACACATACACTCTATACACAGAGAGAGACACCATAGGCGTCTCACATATCTGTTTCTGTGGCGATCAATGATTTCCTCAATGTCGCACATCCTATATGTTACGTGTCACAGAAAACCTACACGGACAGGAACAGTACAAATAAAAATTTAACAGTTGGCATCAATGGCAAGCTATTTCAACACTGATAACTCAACGCATGTGGGCAACGAGTATACTTTGTCCCTCCTTCTTTACTATTCTCTCTCTCCAAAACCAAACCATTGTAGTGGTAGCTGTTAATAGCTGTAGGCCAGATAACCTTTACAAATAGCTATATTCATCCTTTTCCATCCCGTATCATGTATTCGTGTGGATAGCGTGTGTGAATGTGTGTGTGTGTGTGTGTGTTTTGTTTGGTAAAGGTCAGGAGGCACTCAGACAGGAAGAGGGATAAATGAAAAGTCAACAAAGCAGAAAGAACAGAGAGGAGAAAGAGTAAGTAACGGATAGGACGAGAGATGGGGTGGAAATATATGCTTCATTTATATAAACAAAAGATAGGTTTGACTGTGTGCCTCTGTGGGAATGGGTATAATGATAGGCGATCCAGGAAGTGAACCTTGCAAGGTGCTCTGGGTAAGAGTGTCAGCTGAATACCCGCTACATAAAACGAGAGCAACAGCATGAAAGAGAAAACCCTGAGAGAGACTGAATCTGTAAACTGAAAAGTAAACAACTGGTACTTTTTGTATGTACGACAGAGCTCGGTTGTGAATCAGCTGAAAATGTTGCAAAACATTAAGTCGGACAAGTTGGGCTCTGATCTAAAGGGGTGCCAGCGTGGGCGGCTGTGGTGCCCCAGATCCTCACACCCCTTCCAATAACAGGTTGGTATTGATTCAGACCACAGTTTAAACACAAACACATTGTTGTAGCCTGTGCTGAAATTGTGCCTAATGCTGGTATTTATCCAGGGTCCTCGTCCATTTAACTCAAGCTGGTATTACTCTTGGCCATGACTAGAATACTCTGTAAAGCAAGATGCACACATTGCTTTCAAAAGTCTGACGCCAGCAATAATAAAGACTGTGTTTACAAAACGGGATTTAACAAGCATCCATCTAGCCACTGCCATGTACGAGATTCTTCTGTTGGTAGAAATAATGAAGGGAGAGACAAATGGTAAAATTAAATCCCACCTGCAACCTGAAACGTTTAGGACTGTTACTGTGATACACTGAAAAAAAAAAAAAGTCTGAATGGGAAAAGGTGAGTGGACGACAACGTGAGAAAAAAGGTCATATTGAATTCAGATTGCTCTTTAAAAATTCATAATAAAGTTAATGTGAAATTAGGTGATTGGGTAAATGATATTATCGTCCTATTTTGGGTGGCAGTGAGGAGATAAACTCAGATTTAATCAAAACATATGAGCGTAGTATTTTCTTCAAGCATGTTCACATTAATTGCATTTAGATACATCAACTCATATGCATTGAAACACTGACAAAACTAGTGTTTTTTTCCTTGGCCGTGATGCACAAAGAAGTAGTTAAGAAGAGAAGAGACAGTTAAAAACAACAAATGTGCACAAACAAGGATAAAACATGTCGACTGTAACAGTATGCACCCCTGACAATTTTTGCAGCACACCCAGACTGGACGGGCAAAATCCAGCCCTGGTTGGATATATTTATAGTTTTTGGATGATGCATTCATAAGATATTCCAAGTGAGCTAAAATAGCAATAAAATCATGTTTTATTGATAGCTATAGTGGAATTTAAATATTTATTATTTAAAAGAGAAACTGCAACACATCACTGATTTAATGTCTTTCTAAGCAGATCTGAGAGCATGTGGAAAGTGATTTATCCAGAACAGTAGAGGGACTATGGGCAGGTTCACTGAACCCTTCATTTGAACAAATATGGTAGTCTATTTTAGGTATTCAGGTGATGCTTTAAAATCTCATTATCTACTAACTGTTTATGCAGTTCAATGTTTACACAATCCATGGAGAGTTTCGTTTAATTACCCAAGAGTCAATTAAAGCCATTTAAAAGCTGTTTTCTTTATTTGAAAACATGTCAATCAGTAAAATGAAGTGACTTCTCCGTTCCTTAAGTTTTATTTATTTATTTATTTTTAATATATGGAAGGTTTTATCTGCTGGCAAAGAGCTGTCAAAAAGAGCACACACACACACACACACACACACACACACACATGCAAGCTTGTGACTTAAAGGATTGCTGGTTCAATCCCATTACTGTCTGAATAAATCTAAGGCAGGAGATAAGGGAACAGCACTTGCCACTCTCTTATTACCACTCTGGGGTACCCTTGAGCAAGGTACATGTAGTTAACCTCCAACTGCTCCTTTAAACCTTCTCAGTGGCCAATAGCTAAAGTTGTACTCAGGAATATCAAAGTGTGTGTGTTTGGGTGTGTGTGTGTGTGTGTGTGTACGTGGCATTCCCGCAAAAGAGCATTCATACTCCTGGATAAAAGTAAAAAAATAAAAAAACCCAAAAAGAAAACACACACACACAGTACTGTGAGAGCAACTCAAAATCCCTTCAGTCTAAAACTATTTGAAGGTATAATTTGATATTTCTATATCACTACATTCTCTATATGGTTTGCATTTTGCCACTACTTTTTCTCTCTATTTTACTTGCAAACCAATCTCCTCCCTTTGTTTTTCTTTCTTTCCTACCTCCAGGTGGTATGTGTTTAATATATGGTTCTTAATTAAAGTTTTCTGCTAAAAACAATGGTTCCAATCACTTTGTGTGTGGCTGTGGGTGTGTGTGTGTGGGTGTGAGTGCAACAGAGAGAGGAGAAAGAGAGACTGATGGTCATTGTCTACTGGTCTGAACAAATATCCAGCCTAAAGGACAATTTATTTCACTGCTTCACTACACTGTTCAATTCACTCCATATCGGCTCAAAACACACAGGTAAACACACAAGCATTCACTCTCTCAATCAAATGCACACACACACACACACACACACACACACACACACAGAGAGAGAAGTGTCCAGGTACAAAAAAAAAAAGTGGCATACCACACACCCTCACTGACACAGAGAACACACTGATGTCCTCTGCAAGCCAAAAGTCAACTATTTGCAGAGAGCCAATAAAAGTGACAGCAGTGTTTCTTTAAAATGTGAAAGGTTAGCAGTTATGTAGAGAGGGCTGCTGCCAACAGCTGCCAAAAGCCATCAACCAATCATGTGAAATCAGCTGGAAATATGGAAATGTCATCAGCCAATAGTGTGGAAAAAAGGAAGTGCTTGGTTGTAGTAAAACCAGGGGGGAAACATTGGCTTCACAAAAGGTATTCCCCATTGTAAGTGTAAAAATAACCCCCTCCCCCCACCCCCCCACCCTCTTTCAGGCTGAAACACTCAACAACATGTTAATATTTTAAATGATTATAATTAGATATATAATTAACTTCATCATTAATAACTGAGTTTTGTTGTGTACATGATTGTAACATTTCGAGTGGGTGAGTTTGTCTGAATGGTGCCTGCATGTTTGAAGGAGTACTTGTGTACGTGAGCTTGGGTACGGTTCATGTGTGTGTGCTTGTCTTAGTGTGTGTACATTTTTGTTGAAGCACAACTGTGTCTGTGTCCCATTACGTGTGTGTGTGTGTGTGTGTGTGTGTGTGTGTGTGTGTGTGTGTGCGTGTGTGTGTGTGTCTGCACAAAAATGAGCTAGCAGTATTTTCTTGGCTGCACAGTGAGACACTCAATACAATTTCATCTGCTTGGTCGTGCTATTCGTCAGTTGACAAATCCTTTCAATATAGTCTACCTGGCCTCGCTCGCTCATCATTTTAAAGGAATTACACTGTCTGGGGGGAGAGAGAGAGAGAGAGAGAGAGAGAGAGAGAGAGAGAGAGAGAGACAGAGGGAGGAGAGTGTGGGAGATTAGACAGGAAGGTGAGAGGAAGTAACAAAAATAGGAGGGAAGGAGAACAGGAAAGATAACAGGGGTATCTTTTTAATATCATCTGCCCAGTTTAAGCCTTTCACTGTTGGGAGGATGGAGAAAGGAAAAGAAGGATTTACGGAGAGCATTGGAGGGAGGATGAAGGTGGAAAAGGTGTGAGGAGAAGGAGGAAATAAGAGAGAGATGAGGGCCATTTACACAGGATCTAATGTGGCTATCCCTGCTGCTATTCTGGTTGAGTGTCTAAAGAGTAGCAATCTGGTCTGGAAGCTCAAGAAAAAAGTGGATGGACTAAAATGTGTACTGTATGTCGCTGGGGTTATCAATGAGGCTACTGCAGTTACAGTATAGAGGAATGATTAAGGTCAGGCTATGAGACATAGGAGGCTAACCCTGTAGCAGAGATTACCAGGAAGTAAAGCCAGCCCATAATAGGTTCACATAATTTAACTGGTCAGTTGACATGTTTTCTGTCATAAGGCTGACTTAAACCAGCATATGGGAGGTTACTGCACATCTTGAAGTTAGTATTAATCTGACATAAGTAGTAATACATCTCTCTTGGTTTACTTAATCTACAAAAAGGTTAAGTATTGTTTATATGTTTGCCAATATTAGTCATCAAATTACACAGTCACTGATGTTTAGGCTGTTAGCTTTGCTGTTTCTTCTTTAAGGAGAGCCTGGATCCATGCTCTAATATCATACCTTCTCATCAGGTGAGAACAAGTCAAAGTCTTGACACATAACCCCCGCTATCAACAAGTGTACTGATGTTCTGATGATTAGTGACTTGACTGGAAGGTTTTTAAGACTACATTGTCTTCCAAAAGGTGAAACTCTACACTGCTCATTTTGTTCTTTAATTGCAGTATGACATAATATGAGTCGGACAGCAAATGTCATGATAGACTTATCTTTTGGCCTAAATTTCCATTTCATCTCCTACTTGCCTACACTATCTCGTATCAGGACAAATATACAAATAACAAGAAACAACATATAAAAGAAGGAGTATGTTTTTTTTGTTGTTTTCAGCATTATGCATCAACTTGGTGCACTGGTTGAAGGGATAGCTAAAACCTTAAGAGTTTAAAGTGGTGCAGTTTTATAATATGTTGGCAGCTGGTAGCTTTTGTTAGTCTGACAATCAATAGTCACAGTCAGTATGAATATCATCAGTCGGGGCATTTCTGTAAAGTACTTCTAAGGTGGACAAAGGTACAGTTTGCAGCTAGTTACTTAGATAACTAATCATCTTTAATTAAGAACACAGCATGCAGCTAAAAGCTAAAAGTGTTTTTTTTCACACAGATAAAAACAGAATTTTCTGAATTAATGTGACAAATTTTGATGACACATTGGACCTCACCTGGATTATTTCAAGCTGGATCCACTAGCTGCTCTTTTCAGTTGTTTCAGAGGCTGCTTTGGGGTTTCCTTTATTCCCAAACCATGAATCCCTAACTGCCTGAGTAAACTAGTAGTTTCCCAAATTCAAAAGGGCATACAATGGGCCCTCCGCCAGCTTCAGCCTTGCTGCCCCTAACTGGCATAATTTGTTTTCTGCATGCTCAGTAATAAATCTTTAATGACCTGCTCACCTTTGTATTTCAATCAGGTTGATTCAAGGAGACATATCAAACTAAACAGAGAATAGAGAGAAAAAAGGATAGAGCAAGAGGAGAAGTAAACGATGGAGTAAATGGCAAATGGAAGATTTGTCATGAATAGAGGAAGGAAGGAAAGGTGAGACACAAAATAATAAAATAAAAGATACAATTTGAAATGGGTAATTGTGCCAAATGTCCAAAAAATCATAAGATAAGCACCAAATAAAATATATCCCAACAACTGACTGATAAAAATGTCTAATAAAAACCAGAATGAACTGAGATTTCACAATATCAAACTGGTATTGATAGTTTTGACTTGACAGCTGCACCAGTCTAGAAAAAAATCCTGAGGTTGAGTTGAGGTTGAGAAGTGCCAATAACAGAGTGTCACAATAATCACAAGTTGTGACATCAGGATATTCAGCAGGATACTCTCAGACACAGTATATAGTGTCAAAAGTAGAGGAAAGTGGCACACTACTTGAAGAGTGTATTAAGTATTAGTATGTCTAATTGCATAATCATTCACTAAAAAAGTAAAAACCTCTTGGCAGCAATTTTTAAAATCAATTAGGATTTAGGACGTCATCTTCTATCAGCAACAATAGTGTCATTGTCACCTGTGGATGCTTGTCCTGGCAAGAATAAAAGTGGTTTAGAAGCAAGGAAGGAGGTGGGAAAAAGTGGGGAGTGGGGGAGATAACAGGAAAAGAGAAAGACTGAGAGCTACAGAGGATGAGGCTGTGAGCTGTTTGTTGTCAAACAGACCGAAAAATGACAGAGAGCCAACGGAGCCTGACAAATAGAATGCCTTTTACACAGAACAAGAGAAAGGGACAGTATGGGATAGCGGAAGGAAAGGGGCATGAGTGATTTTCTTTTCTCTTTTGACTTTGCGTGTGTTCTCTTGGAGTGCTTGCTACGAATACCCGTACTTTTCATTCTCTGCATGAGCTGAAATGACTTCTTTCAACAACCTCACTGTTCTGTATACTTGTGACTGTGACCTCATGCACCCGCTCACTGTGGGTTTACATGCACACATGGCACTCAGGAAACACAGTACTGTTGGTACATGATCATGTTTTAGGTAAATTTTCTTCTTCCTTCCCTCTATTCCTCTCTCTCTCTCTTCCATGTCCCTCCCTCTCTCTCTCTCTCTCTTCCGATCATCTTCTTTCACTTCTCCCTCATTTTCTCAGTTTTTCTCATATTTTTATTTTAATTTCACACTTGAATGAACAAACTTAAATGATGACCAGCAAAACTATATCTGCAAATGATGTGTGAGCATAACCGAGTGTTTGCACACATACTTGTAATAAGTGGCAATTGTACAGGAAAACTGAGAAACTGCATAAAATAAACGAGGTGAGGTAGATAAATAAAAGCAGAAGAATGAAGCGAGAAAGAAAGATAGAGAGAAAGAAAGAAAGAACAAAAGAAAGAAAGGAAGAAAGAAAGAAAGAGACACTTTTTCTGCCCTCTCTCTTACTCTGCTTGGTCCAATATGACTGTGACATGTCTATGGGGTGATACTAACACACAATGACGGCTCCCAGCTGCCCACTAAACACACACACACACGTGCGCGCACACACACACACGCTGTCCCAGTGTTGACCTGTTAGCACGTGGTAATGCTCCAGAGTGTACTTTACCGGGGGCCAACAGCTTTACAGATGTTCCTATCATGGATCTAATACATCCTTACTCTCCACACTGTAAAACAGATTCATATTAACCTTCAAATATTATTCTCCTGAAAACCCATACACCAATTGTAAAGAAAATAAAGGATGGAAGCAAGAAAAGATGGAAGGGGGCAGCAAGAAAGCCATGTAGCCAGTAAAATACAAACATGGAAGGATAGAATGAAGAACAGAGAAAACAGATAGTAAGATGAATTTATATACACAGAAGCAGGAGGAAAAAAAAAATATGACTCATACCACTTGTCCATTCTGGGGGTTTTTGTGGGCGTAAGGAGGACCTCTGATGTGATTCCACATCTGACCGGATGTCATTGCAAAAACTACACACTGTGACAGAGACACATAGAAGGAGAGAGAAAGAAATGGAGGAGAAAGTCAGACAGAAGAGAATTTGAATGAAATATCATTAGCATGGAAATGCTAGTATTATCAATATGATTTTAACTGAGCCAGTGTGAAATTGATCCAACTCAACAAATCACTATGACACATAAAAATATAAGTTTTGTTAAAATAGGCAGAACATTTTGCTAATAAGGAGATTAGTCCTTCCAGCTTGTTTCCAGTGCAGTCTCATTTAACTTATGTCCCTGGCTTATGAGGGTGGATATTTCTGGCATAGTGTATATTTAACTTTTCCCCTAGTGTGTGTGTGTGTGTGTGTGTGTTTGTCATACCAGTGCAGCCATGGCCCATCCAGTCTTGTTGTATATGAATTCCAGGTTGTTCCTTCTCAGATACAGCAGACCCCCAACCAGAGACACTAACAGAGCCAAAGCAATAGTCCCTGAATAATTAGGAGGGCGGAAGACACGGATCTGGAGGGAAAGAAAGAGAAAGAAAGAAAACTTTTACACTTTTTTCAATTATTGTATATATTCACTTTAGAATTGTGTAAATGATAGAAATGGCATTTCTTTATGTGGTCAATGCTGTGAATACACATTCTTTTTTTCCCCTGGTTAAAACCAACAGAATAAGTTTTCTGCTTCCTTTGTATGTCAGGGTTGGAACCTATCCCCAACACAATGATGTTAACAGAAAAAAATATTCTTTAATTGTGTACTACTGTATAGAGCAAGTTTTCAAAACATCACGTTGAATAATCTTGATATGGTCTGAATGTACTGTATGGTTGAATTTTTGTAGAGAAACACCTTTTGATCCAATAGACAGTTAGGAAACAGTACATACAATAACTGGATCGAAGTGTCAGGGATAAACAAAGACAGAAAGACATCTCAACACATACACAAATACACAACAACCCAGAACTAAGGAGCATGTTAATCGATATTGGGCATGAATAAAAACAGAAAGCAAGACAGTGAAAAACAAGTTTAAGTATGAAAAGATATGTTTATGACAAATTTTAGACTTGTGTTACCATTATTGATATCTATAATGGTTAAGCCAAGGGCAACTGGACTTGCTTTAGATTCTTGAAGACATTTCGCTTGTTATCTTCTCATTGCCTCTTATCCAAACTGCTTCTTCAGAACCGAATTTGCCTTTTGGATAGTACAGCTGCCCTTGAATTAAGTCTTCCCATGACTGAGAATCCTCATAGACCTACTTTAATATTATTTAAAATGTTTAGTTTTGTAATCTTTAATTAACTATTCTTTTCACAGTGCCGGCGTGGCTTAGGGGTTAAGCCACTGACCATGAACTGCAACACCCCTTGTTCAAATCCAGCTATGGATCTTTGCTGCATCTCTCTCTCTGTTTCCTGTCTGTTTTCTCTACTATAACTATTTGGTTTGATTGGACTCGGCAGTGACTCAGTCTAACTGAATGGTAAAACTCAGTTTGTGAACGGACAGTAAATGGGTAGTGCTCTCAAAAACATACAGGCTGCCGATAAAAACAAAACTGCACTGCACTGAGCTAGGAAACAAGAAGAGGGACAAAGTTAAGAAAACAAAGGCCTCAAATCCACGACAAAGTCAAAGCATAAAAGTGAGATGTTTTTTTTTTTTATGTGACCAGTTGTTAAGTTGTTAACCACTTACCATAAGTAGGAAGTGAACCTATGAGTTTAAATTTTTATTGGCAACATATGACAGAAGCAAAGTAGAGAGTCAAGTCATTAATGGTGGTGAGAATGCAGCATTTTAGGTTTAAAACTTCAACACAGAAATAGACATCCATTCACTTGTTGGCACATTTGATAAGAAAGAAATTCTGAACTTTTCCCCTCACTGGAAAAGTTAGAAAGACATTCATCTGCAGGTTTTGTTCATTGAAATTTATGGCTTAGCGGTCTTCTAATGCTATTCACAGCAATGCAGCATTAGAGCTCTTTTCTTTTATGTCAAAATGTGCCGACTGTGAGCTGAAGAGCGAATTCAGCACCATTTTATCTTTGAGTTTTAAATGCAGATGTCACTAAAATAATCCATCCATTTGTTTCCATGCTCTTCTGCAAAAAATAGCTTAAAAAGACAGCTTAAAGAAATTACATCCCATTGGATGGTTTTAAAACAAGTACAATGATGAAAAGGGTTTACTCGGTCATGTCGTTATCCTGAAACTGAATCCTGGAAGTGTTCGCTAAGTCCCTTAAGAAAAAGATAATTTAATTAAAAATGTTATAAAAAGCATGATTTGCAGGCCTTTATTTAAATGATTTGAATGATTAAAACACACCTCAAACTGTACCTCTTAGCAATAGCTCTGCAGCATTTTATTAAATTTAATAAACACAGTCCAGGCCATGACATGAGTGTGTGTGTATGTCAGTGGTGGCTGGTGACTCAAAAAATTGGGGAGGACAGGAGGAAAACCAACATGGAATCTTACAACAAACCGCATCAAACTATATCATCGTCCCACCTGATGAAATCCAAGGGGCAATTTTATATGCCAATAAAACAATTTGCTTGAGTGGTGAAAAGGCTGCTTCTTTAAAGACATTTAGCATATACATAATGTCTCTAAACAAAGAAGTGCTCATTTTAGCCATGGAGTGGTTCAAATGTGTCATTTTAACAACAAAGTGAAATTCAAATTTATAGTACTATTCTATTGTGACAACAAATTTATGCTCTCATCAAAAACAGACAACATATCACATGATTTACACGTGTTTCCTATGTATTTTCTTAGTATACAGAAATATATAAGTAGCACAAAGCTTATAATGTGATACAGGAACAGATCAGTGCTGAATACTAGAAAGATTGAACACTAAACACATTCACAGATCTAAAAGTGTAGGTTCACATCAGAAAGTATTAATGCATGTATCAAATACATGACTTACACACTCTTATCTATATGCACCACATACAAAATACAGTCTACAAAGCTGACATGTTAACACTAGGGGTGTTAACATGAACACAAAACTCACGGTTCGGATCGTATCATGGATTTGAGTCACGGATCAGATCATTATTAGGATCAGCGAAAAAAAAGGGAGGAGACAAATAAAAACTTTGTTTTCCATTTATTCTGTAACACACTTACAGCCAGAAACAGCAAGGGACTTTTGCCCATGGTCTTTAATGAAAACAACATTTAAGATGTCCAATGTTTAAATAAAATAAAATAAAATATATAAAATATTCAATGCTCAGTTATTGCAATGTGAGGCATGAAACCTTCCTCTTTTAAACAGTGAATGAAACAGCCTCTGTCCACATCATCAAAACTTGATGATAACAAACATTCACCGCTAACGTCAGTTAGCAGCTAGATGCTAATAAGCTGCTCAGCTGCAGCTCATTAAACAGCAGGTAAACATAACTCAAATGTCACATTGGAACTGTTAGAGGCTGGTTTGATTGTTGCTCTTCAAAATCCCTGTTAGCGACACGCTGTCTGCCCATGACTTGTACTTAGAGCAGTTTGTTTATTTTGTCTTAAATGAGACATTAAATTTTGCAATTAAACCACAGTTCATATGCCTGCCGAACCGTGGGGGGCGATCCGTACGGATCACAGATCAACTACGATCTGTTACACCACTAGTTAACACGTGTTATTCCAGTTACTTTAAGCTTATTACTCAATATATGGCTCAGCTTAAAAACGAACTAAAGAAACTGTCAGAAGCAAGCAGCCAGACCTCCTGCACTCATTCACTAATCACACAACAACATCAACAGGTGACTGAACAACCACTCAATTAAAAACAATGAATGAGTGAGTCCAGACAGCTCACTGTAACTTCAACAAGCAAACTAATGTTACCCACAACACATTATATGATCTCTGCTGCATTCAGATAAAAAACACAAAAAAGCCATACAGAGACATTTAACCATCAGAGATGAAATTAGCGACCAAAGAGACAGAGAGAGAGAAGCTGTATCTGACTCATGTTATCTGCTGTCTTCTTCCTTCTTTCATAGAGATGAAGTATTCATGTCATAACATCCATTTATAGCTGTTGGTCATCTTGTATGTTAGTTAACAGAACTTTATGGCTGCTGCTTAACCAGTCTGATATCATTAGCAACAATGACAAACAAGCTAACTCTCCTGGTTGTTTCTCCGATTGCTTCTCTCTCCAGCCTCCCCGGCAGCGTCCTGCTGCTGCTGCACTGCACAGTCCAGATAATTTCTCCCGCTAGCTTAACAACGGTCCTTAACAGTCCTTCTGTGGATGTATGAAGAGTCATTCAGGCTGCTACAACAAGCCAGCTGTTGCATTGGCTAATGCAAGGAGCTATCTACTGCTGCTACTCTGCTGCTTTGTTGATTGGTAAGGGAGGACAGCCTCCCTTGGAGCGTCACTTTACGTGTCATGGCCAATCACATATTAGCATGAAAAAAGAAGAAATACATTAAGTCAAATGTAAGAGATCCCGCCCTGCAGAGGACAGCAGGCTCCCGTCCTCCTCTGTCTCCCATTCCACCTCCACCAATTGCACCTCCCCCCCAACCACTTCACACACTGCCCTTTCTCCTCCCGCCCTGCAGGTGTCACTGTTGAAGCATTCTAAACAGAATTTCAGTAATGGATTTTTTACAAAGAGGAGAGAAAAATAATTTATAAATAATACTGAGATTTGTAATGGTTTATTTCAACCAAATATTCTTTTTTATATTTTGATCTCCCTTTTGCCTCTCAAAAAATAGAGGAGGATCAACCTCCTCTGCCTCTATGGACCAGCCTCCACTGGTGTATGTACATGTGTGTATGTGTCTGTGTGTGTCCATTAAGCTAGACTGACAACATGTTGTATTTGCTATTAACAAATGCAAGGGTAAAATGTTCCAAAACACAGAACACGTGTGTGTCACCAACGCTAATTATATCACCCTTCAAAATGTGTGTGCCATCTGTTGCTGCAAAGTGTTATTGGATTTAAACATGATTCAGACAGAGTAAAGGGGAAAAGAGATTTAGTCTACAGCTCTGTCACATATGAGTCTGCAGCCTGGCCTATGACCTAATATGTGTATGTAAATTAAGAAAAAAATGTAGAACAAAGACTAGACTTCATCTTATGGGTTACTCACTGTAAATATACAAAGCAAATACAGTTTTTGTGTTTGATTTAAATTTTTATGATGAGGCTTGTTTTAAGATAATCAAAACAGCTCTGTCTAGAATCCATTTAAATGTTCTAATTGTAATTCAATAAAACATTTAATAGTGCAGTGAGCAGTAATATGGGTATGACAGCGTATGTAATGTAATGTTGTCACTCCCTACATGTCCTGAACAAATGTGGTTGCCCAGACTACATTAAGTCAATCAGACAATTATTTTTGTGAAGCTTATGTAACAGAACAGAAAAGAACAGCAGGAAATTCTGGCTGTCTGTTTGCACAACAGTTTAACCTCTTGCACTATCCCCATCTAACCTTATTGTCATTAAACCTAAACATCTAAATAGTCCCTCTATCACACCAATTTATTAATTTCTGTATTTTTTTAATCATACATCTGTCCTTTCTTTTTCCCTCTCTGTTCTGTTCTTTATTCATAAAGTCACATTGAAGTGCCTGACAGCTAGCACTTAGGGTAAGTGCTCCCCCTCGCCTTCTCTGAAAGGCAGCCTTTTGAATCCAGATCCATCAACAGGATGTCAGCAGGATGCTTGGACTATGTCTACTGGTACTTGGCTGACAGGTTGTTCAAGGAAGAGGAAATTGTAGTCCGACGGTCGAAGGTTTGATCTCTCAGGTGCCAACAACTTAAGTGCCTCCAAGCAGGGGCATGTGACGCCCATGTGCATGCATAACACTCTGCTCCTTAGAGCTTGAAAGGCTATGACATGGTCAGCAATGCATCTGCCCTTGAAAAGACTAAGGGACTATAGTACATTTGCTCTGGTCCGAAAAAGTGGATGAGTTGGTAAACTTTTCGCATTTTCCCTTTGGTTGTTTTTTTTCCCCCACAGAAAAAAGGAAAGTGAATCTAAATGTATCACTAAAAGCCAGTTGAGGATGTTAACTCTACTCACTGGTTAGATGTATTTGGAGCAGTACCAAGAATGCAAACATAGGAAAGGGATCCTGAAGAGGGTCCTATCTGCCCCAATATTAGGAAGACAAAGCACTTTGTTGCTAGTCTATGGGAAGGACCATGATTATATTCTCCAACTAGCTGCATCCTAGTATGCATAGCACTCTATACAGCTATGGGAGCTGTTTAGCTCAAACTTGCAGAGTGCGCCTTGTAGTTGAGGTCAGATCACACTACCCCCCCCCCGTCGGTTTATTTAGACTGGTGTGAAAACAGTCAATCAAACTTCGGTGTAGACTTAACCTAACCAAGACCGCCTGAAAGGGAGGGTCTCCAACCACATCTAAGGTGCATCTGGTGTGTGGAACCAGTGTGGAACAACACTTCAGAAAGCACTATTGTGCAACACTACATCACACTAAATTCTTAATTGACAGAATTTTCCTTCTATGTTCAACTGTTCCATAAAGAATCTTTTTCTTTTCAATCTTTTCAATAGCTCAAACCACTACATATATATTTCTATTGGGGACGTATGTACCAAATGGGCTTTTACATTTCTTGCATATGCGCGTGTGTGGGTGTTTGTAAATACATGTGTATACAATACCTGGACATCTGTACGGTCTGCAATCCACTTAGCCAGCTGCTCTGAAGCAAAACCAATCCTTTGCAGATCAAACGTATCAGCCCTCTTTGGCTTTCCTTTGGCCGGGAAATGCATGAAGGTTGGAGCGCTGTTCATATTCAACTGGAAAGAAAGAGAGAAAGTAAATGTGGCGGGATGTTAAATTAATGTATAACTTCTCAAACAAATGAAGTAACACATTGTTCAAAGATACAAATTTCAACTCTGAGGCCTATTTTCTTTTTTGTTTAATTCATCTGAAAATGTACACTCACCAAGCACTTTACAAGGAACACCTGTGCAATCTAATGCGATCCAATACATCCGCTCTGCCATAAATTCTACTTTTATGAAAGCAAAACGTCAGAGGGTGAATAGCTAAAGTGTCCTTCAAGTAACAAAACAGAAATATCAATAATTGCTCAGGCTGTCCAACATTCTATCTATCTATGTAGCCATGTGTAATGTCCGTATGTAGGTAGGTTGTTTTTAAATCCTTTTTTACATTTCAGTCAACACACTGATAAACTGGTTCACTCTAAAAAGTAAATCCTGTCTTTTCTCACAAGGAATGTGATCATTCTCTTTGCTTAACACAGCCATTTTTAAATTTTCATAACTTGTTAAAAATTAAGCAGCCAGCTTACATGACAATAAATAAATGTTTCTCACATTTGTGACATAAACGTTGATACGGTGTATTCCCAGTATTCCCAACACAGGCAGCTTTGTGAGCGAGTGATGCCCAAAGTAACACAAACAAATAAATATCAGCCGGCATTTTTGATCAAAATATCCTTACTGACAGCAACAAGAGAGCAAATCTGCACACGCTTATTCTGTCTCTCTTTCAGTGACATTTCTCATGTGCACAGTGCAACTAAAGTGATGCTGTTGGCTGAAATCTGCATTTGAACTTCAATATTCTGCTCATGCTGCCAATGAAGGACTTTCCAAATGAAAATCCACACCTACCAACACAACCGCTATGGACTGACACTCCTCATATCTATTATCAAGTATGATACACAATAACAAACCTATAAATACTATCTGAAACCATTAAAGAAAAGCTTATATTTTATTATGGAGATCTATTCCACTGTTTAAAATATCTTACCTAAATTTGATTAACTGTTGCACTATGCAGCTGTACTTTGTAGGAAAACAGTATTGGGTGGGGACTCTGTATTGGGCAGATACTCAATATGAAAGGACTTACCACAGGAGTGGTGACAAAAAGAAAACCCACACAGATTATTAGATATCAGAAACCACATCAGTGTAATGTATTTCTATCATATCAGTGTATAGCAAACATATGCTTCTCTGTGTGTATGTGTGCATGTATAGATCTAATTACAAGACAGGAAGTGGGTGTGTTCTGGCTATTGCAGATAATAACTGGATAGAGAGGACTTCTCCAATAATTGTATTTTGCATAAATTTAATATATTCTACTGTTCAAATGCATTACTGTGTTTTCTGTCTTTCTTTTCAAACACACACACACACACACACACACACACACACACACACACACAAACACAGAGCTAAATAAAGACAATGGGTAAAACATCTTTCATCTCTCTCTTCCACCCTCTCTCTCCCTCCCTCAATGTTTCACACCTATTTAACTCCAAATCCCAAGACTCCCTACAATTATCCACAACAATAAAGTCAACTGGTTTACTCTCTCCTGTTATCTCTAAGACACCTGGAGAAAAATGGAGAGGAGGGGAAAAAGAAGGAGAGGACAGAAAGAAGTGGAGCAGAGAACTGTTATGCAGCTCATCGTTCTCCATTATATGAGTAGCCTCCTGTTTCAAGGGGTAAAAGGTGAATAATGTATAAGATACATGCCTGCATGCATACGTATGCATACCAATGTAAGAACATGTATACACGCATGTATAAAGGTGTAGCCTAAGTATACACAAATACACAATACAAATACAAAAACATACATGCAAACACATGCACAAAAAAAAGAAAACAAGTACAAAAGGATGTGCATGTAAATTACTATCATTTAAACCTCTATAGCCAAGATGTGTATAGAAGCATGGAAAGCAAATAGCCTTTAGGAAAAGTAAAAAAGATGTCACAAGAAAGCAAAAAAGCAAGAAGTAACAATTAAAGCAATAAAGAAATATAGCAAGCAAAATCATAATCATCAATAGTAGACTTCTGAAGTAAATATTGAGTACTTTAGGACCATGTTTTAATGTTACCTGCACTGTACACATCAGTCTAAAAACCAAGATAAAGGAACAAGAAAAATTAGACTATTTCTAAGTGGGCATATCTATTTAAAGTTCTGAGAGTATAAAGGACAGAATAAAAAAGGACAACAGGGAATTAACTCCATATTTTGTGTCTGTTTCTGTATTCATGTTAAAAGTGCTTGTAGACAGCAGTTGCAGGTTGCACCTTAATATTTACGTTAGACATTAGATGGCAAACTGGAGCTGTTTGTACAATGTATGAGCAGGGAGTGATCAATTCTGACCTATTCTTTCAATTCTTTATACACAGATTATTAAAACTTTTTAAATATTTCTTTTAAACTCTGTCTTGTCAATGCCTACGCGAGACAAATACAGGATGTGCTGTGTGTATGTATTTGTGCATGCAGCTGGCATATTGCTTGCATGACTTTTGTCTGTGGTTGTCCTTCGACATATGTAAACACTTATGTACGTGTGTTCATCTGTCCATGTATTTCTTTGTGTGTATCTATATGTTTGTCTGCCTTTTGTCCGTTTGTCCTTGTATGTCTTTCTGTGGTAGCAGATTGTGTGTATGTTTGTGTGCCTATATGTCCCTCTGTGTGTACTGTGACGTTTTGTAAGATCGTTTGCTGAACTACTGCTGAACCTCAGAGTGAGTGAGTTTCACTATGCAGTGTCAGGACCTATAAATTTAGCAAAGCAATTTAACATCAGCCTAATCCCATGCCAACACAACAGCAATTATCTTTGGCATTTTTTTTTTTTTGCTCTTCTAGCCTTTTAATTTAAACCTTCCCTGTCATAAAAAATAAACCAGCCATAAAATCTAAAAAATTAAAGTTTTCCTTTAGTATATCAAACAGCGATTAATTTTAAACACTTAAACTTGCAACAAAGGGTGTATTACGTGGACTTCATGGCCCAGTGTGAATGTATTTCATCCCTTCAGTGGTGGATCAAGTTACCCAAATTGATTCAGTCGGCTGAATCGATCTGTCTTCAAAAAATCTAAAGACATGCATCCTCTGAGACTACCTAATCAACTAACATGTTCTTTCTCTAACAAAAAAAAAACAAAAAACTCATTTCCTGTTGACTTATGCCTTGCAGAATGCGCCTGCAACCATGTGGCACTTGTGGCAGAGGGCATTTGAAACTGAGCGTTCAGTGGCTTCCTCTTGATCTACTGCGGCTCAGATAAGACCTCATTTCTTTGTCACTTTGGACATGCGTTTGACAAAGAAATACATATAACTGTAAAACAATGAAACAATGGAGTAAGAAAAAAAAAGCATGTCAGTTTCAAGTTGTAGTAGGTTTTGGATTGATATTACAATAAATAACTAGTTACCTGTTGGAAAACATCAGCTCCTTCATCGTAGTCCACTACTGTGAAGAAGAGCTTGTTTGAAAATGCAGATGAGTAACGCCATGAGTTTGCCAGGACCTGGTACTCCTCATTAGCCTGCCTATGATATGACAATGAGAAAGAGAAAAAAAGTCAAATTACTCATATTACATGTAGGCAAAAAAAGGACTCTTATACACTCAAAACAAAATTAAACACATTTTTATTTGAATCTTAGTTACACACACACATGTAGTGTTTCCAGCAAGACAATGACCCTAAACTTGTATTAGTGTTCAGTGCTCTGATGCTAAAATGTAAACTGTGTTTCAGTAAACACTCACATACTTTTCATTGCTTATGTTAGTGAATACTTGTATTCTTTTTCTGAAAACGTCGTTAGATCATTTTTAATTCCTTATCCACAAATTCTGTGGATGTCAAAATTGTATTTGTGTCATTTGCATCATCTAAAGACATGTGATGCAAATATTGCTATCAAAAAGGAAACATTATGGCTGCCAAAATAAAAAATGTTGCATATACAAGATGTCTTGTTGACATCGCTTCCAGTTATTCTCCTCTCCTTCTGAATGTGTTTTTACAAATACTTTTACCTGTCTTTTTTCGGTTTTCCCACTTATTTACCTGCAGAAAGTGTCATTCTGATTCTGACTAGCCATGGGTACTGGCACCGCACGAAGGAAAGCATTTATTCATACAGAGACAAATAGGAGTCTGAAAAAGGAGGACAATAACACCTGAAAAACCACAACTAATGACCTCAAAAACAAAAAGGTAAAGACAGAGATAGGGTAAGAAGAGGACACGTTAGCAGAGGGACAAAGTGAAAGAGACTATGCTAGACTCAAAAAAAAGGTGCTGGGTCAGAAAAATAGGGAGGAGAAAAGGAAGAAGATGATGTGAGTTAGAAAGGTAAACTCAACACTAGGTCTTTAGTAGTGTCTCTTCTCATCTCATATTATGGTTTTCATGACATGTGAAGGTACTACATTCTTCATTTCTCTCTTCCTCCTCTTTTTTTAGAACCTCATTTGTCACTTTATTTCTATTTCCTTTTTAGCCTAATGAACGTGTTATTTAAACCAGACACAGTCAGACCAGAATATCACCTTGTCCTCTCGCATGACAAGATAAACAGTGAAATGACAAGAAGCAGTCTCTTTTCTATCATCTCTGCGTTTCTTCCTCTGACTTAAGCTATATGGCTTTCTCTTTCTGCTAAACTTCACTTTGACATTGTCTTATGTCAACTGCCTCTTGTGCTGGCTTTAATTAGTGGGAAACTGTCTGTCAGGATGTGTTATGCGCGGTGATGTTGCATTGTTATCTTCGCAGCTAATGTTAGGGATGGTCCCTTTGAAATGTCTACTGTTTAAAAAAGTCAGCAGAGATGAAGTTGAAACTGAGGCCAGCAGACTGTCAGGGATTAAAACGGTGCTCATCTATGTCTGTGAATATCACTTTGCATGAGATAATTTCAGTTAATAATAATAAAACTTTATATATATGTCACATTTCATACAAAAAGATTCAATTCAATGTGCTTGATGTTGAGATCTGACTTTAACTGTGCTGATAATATTTTCTACTTAAAAATAGTCAGAACGTATCATTACCAGAGATACATTCATTAAATAAAGCTCATAATAAATAGTGAAACAGTATTAACATCACATCACAATCAGTTTACATGTGTTGCATATGTGATGTATTTATGTGCATAATATTTATAGGTGTTATGTGTCCGTGTACATACATGCATAATCAATAATATTGTGCATGTATGTTTATCTGTATGTATCTGTTTGTACATGTACATGTGCATGGTCATAGATCAATGATCACAGATTTGGTTTTGTTTCAGCCAGTGTTTCACCTTTTCATTAAATGTTTTTAGATCAGTTTGTATTTTTTATTTCTGTTGGTACAAAGATGTATCCCTTTTACTGAAAAAGATGACTGACCGAAAGTAGTTAAGCGCTGTGCTATCCTGCAGTTGCCATTTGCTGATCCACTTGTGGTGATTCTAATGGTCTTTATTTTTGTTACATGGTGTTTATGTTACTTATTTGATAAAAGAAAACTTGTTAAAGCTGTCATAACTAAGCAGCTTGTACTTTTTCAGTGGTGCCATTTCATTTGTTTTTGATCCATTATTTTCAGTGCTTATTGGAATAATGATGTAACGGGTTTAACAGTTAAAGTGTAGAGTAAAGTGTAGTGTAGAGTAGAGTAAATTCACTATTGACGTGTCCGGGGGATGCACCCTATTTTTTTCCCTAATAACACTACATTGTGAACCACGAATCTGTGTTGAAATCATAAAGATAAACCACAGAAACCTCGCTGTCAAAATAAAATACTCCACTGGTCATCATTTTCTTACCACCTGTGCATCTATCTTGTGCAGACGAGACTCCTGTTCATAGTCTAAATCACTGTGGCAATGCTACTTTCACTGCAACAAGACCAATCCTCGCCACACAGATTATTATCGACAATCAAAGCCACAAACTTGGTCGTGGTAAATAAACTCACGTGGCTACTGTCAAGAATGATCATCTCTAATCAATGCTGTATTCACTCATGTTGATTATGACCGATGATGCTTTACTGTCCAGGGGACGCGCCTTGTTGAAGCCATACGCATATATCTTGTGCATCCATTGAGTAGATGATTTTGGTGCTAATTTGGTGACATTAGTTTGTTTATTTGTAGACTGTGACATGGTGATGATACATTTGTGTACTGTTGTGTACTCTCTTTAATTTGATCATTTGTTTTGGTGCTATTATGTTGCTACTGTGACGACCCTCTCTGAACAGACTCTGCAGGAGCCTGGTGGGCGGAGTTGGGTCGTCAGGAGGATTCAGCTCACCTGGACTGACCAGCTTCCATATAAGCTGGAGGCAGTCCAGTCATTTGCCCTCTCTCCCCTCTGGTGGCTTCCACTATGTTGATTTTGGTTGTGTTTATCTTTAAGTTATGTACAATAAATGTATTTTTAGTTATAACTCATGTGCGGTCTCCCCTCCTTTGTCCAGCCTTGAGCCGGGTTGTGACACTACAGACACTATTCATTTTATTTGAATTTTGTGGACTAGTATGTCATGATGATGTGACATTTCTATAATGTTTTGTAAATAAAGTTTTCAGATTTGTTTAATTTCCAGATACACTTTCAACATACATGAATATAACAAAAATTATAATAACATCAAATACAAGTTTAACACCATAATTTTATTGGGGACCCACCCAAATGACCACATTGAAACATGGTACATTGAAAACCTATCGACATCACTGTGAGAGTCCATGTTATTTATTTATTTATTTATGTATTGTTGGTTTGTATGTTTAGCTTCTCAACTTTTTACTGATGGGGGTTTTTCTTTTTAAGATTAATTAAGAAATTCCATCAAATCATCATTGCAAAAAACAATAAATACATTTTAAAAAATTGCAGTGAGAAAGTTAAGATTGCTTGTGTGTTTGTCATTCAGCGTAATACACTTTAATAATACATACCTCAGTGAGCAGTGAAGTAACTCATGTTATCTGAACATTATCTGATTATTCAAAAGGACAAAAAAAAAGTGTAACATTTAATTATTAATTTTCAAACCTAAGTTATACATGAAGATTCTTGCTGCAGGCAAACACATTTTGCTTTCGAGCACTTTCCTTTATCTATTAATCCGCATTTAATACAGCAATACTTTTTACTTTTGATTTCCAAGTGTGTGTTCCCCAAACACAACCAGTGTAAACGATGTAATCCTCACTTTCAGTATGTTAATTTTTGCTGTGTGTCTCATCTTATCTGTGTAACTATGACAACTGATCATTTAATTATAGTAGCAGTCTCCATATCTGTCTCACCAAGGCATCATAAATTAACCAGCACAACAAGGTAGGGACATTCATTATTTAAAAATTACAAATACTTTTTTAAATCATTTATTTTTTAAAGTCTGGTAACAAAATCCCTACACACTGCTGTCTTTCAGTATGACATTTTGCATTTATGTTCCTACATAAATTACATTCAGTGTTTTAAGTATGTATTGTTATAGGTATACTGTAAGCAGCTGTGTTTCTTGTCTGCCTGAGCCACATTCTCTAAAAATGAAAGTACAATTTCACTGCTAAGGTGAATAAGAAAAAAAGGAATAAAAGGTTGTCTTTGCTGATATTTACTTTTGTCACATTTCCAGTGAGAAAGCAATGCTTAGTTAAAAGCCTGTTAGACTGTGTATGTAAGTATGGAACTGGGACAAAGCTTAAGAGTGATGTGGGAGTGAGGACCCCGGTGATTAGCCATCTTTTTCACTGCCTTAATGCAGATGCTCAGGTCACCATCTGACATCCATCTCCTACTCTTAATCTCTCTCTTGTTGTTCTCACATAGATGTGATGCTATCGTTTATGTTAAGAGAACACCTTTGGGAAAGAAAAGGCAGAAAGAGAAAGACAGAGAGAAACAAAAAGACAAATAAACAAACAAAGACAGAAAGAACCAGACCTAGGGGAAAAATAAGCAAAGGAAAAGGGTCTACATGTGTCAAGGGTCAGCCCCACATAAAATTATGAGTGGGTTTGTGTGTGTGTGAGTAAAATTGTAAATCTTGTACAACCTGCTGTGGCAATATTGCACTTAATTATGGTCATGCCAATTAAGGCGAATTTGGATTTGAGAGCATAGAGGAGACATAGAAATACATTATGTTTGTGTGTGTGTTGTGTTACAACTGTGAAAATAACGTGTCTGTTCTACCTGTTTGCACTGAAAAGATTTTTCATGAGGAGGAAAAAAAAGAAAGAGACATGCACAGAGATACAGAGGGTGAGAGAGAGAGAGAAAGAGGATGCGAAGAGGTGCTGACATGAGTGATGAATAAGTTATCTAATCAAGTAACTGATGAAGTAGAGGAGTGGCTGATTAGAAGGTCAATGCTGATTTCATCAACTAACTGGACTTCCCCAAGGACATCAGAACATGGGTCAACAGTCTAGTTTATACTAAACATAAAAAGGTGCTAGCCAGGTTTACAACTTGAAGCAATCATGGATTACTCTAAACTAGAACATCAAGAGCCAGTTTTTAATAGCCTGGACTGCAGAACATACTGTATACCATGCATTCCAAGGGGATGAATTTCAGTGAAGCAACTTGACATGTTCATACCTAAAAAAATGAAAAATCACAAGCCTGGTTTCCACATTAGTCTATTTCTTGATATGGGTCTCAAACCTGGGTTTACCAAATAATAATACTTTTCAGAAAGAGAGAGTGATTTGTTGTGGGATGCCACAATTTTCAGTTATTCCCAAATATCAGAGTAGCCACTGGTATACAAAGAAGTAAATACGAATGCAAAAAAATGTATAGATAAATTTATTGACAAAGTAATCAAAGCAAGAAAGAAAAATAAAACCAAATCAAATTCACAGGACCCTGAATAAACCTCTATGTGTAGGTGCTGTATGCCAGTGGTTCCCAAAGTGGGTGCCGTGAGGATGGGACAAGGGTGCTGCGAGATTATATCACTGTTCATCTATTGTGCATTTTTAAAAACGTTTCACCACATTTACATTAACACCATTTTATGTAATGTTTTCAAACACAGTAAAACAGAATAAATCAGCAAAAAATATCAAAATCACCATATTAAAAACTGTTTAATATGCAGGTAGTCGCAGCTGACATGACAACTCCCTGCTGCTGGATGTCATAGTAACACAACACGCTTTCTGGCTCGGGAGTTTTGGAGGAGCTCAGCAGTCAAAAAAGGAAGCAGCGATACAAAGATTTGAGACGGTAAATAGTGCAAAGAAATGCTGAAACATCTCAGCTCTCAACACAGAGACAAGTGAATCTGAGCCAACCGACAAAGCTACTCTGCTAACAGCTTAACAGACAGGGTTTGGCTGCTTGTGGAAGACGGATATGCTTTTTGGGTTTTGTTTGTTTGTTTTTCCTTATACATCTTAAATATAAACTCATTTTAATTGAGGAAAATGAAAGAAATACATTTAACATATTTAATAGTATCCATTGTTTATTTTAAGTACATTTATCTGTAAAAAAAATTGTGACTGAGAATGAGCCTATATAATTATTAACTTCATAATGATATAATGTGGCCTAATATAATATGAAATTGTTCAAACCAGGTGGTTTTTCATCAGGTTGCAATGACAAAAGAATTAGACGGTGTCGTCGTCTAAAAAAGTTTGGGAACCACTAGTGTATGCAAACAGCAGGTTCTGTCTTAATTCACAATTATAAGCCACAGAGGTTATCCAGCATTATCATCAATCTATAGGACAAAGCCTACATTCAACCATGAATACTCTAGCAAATTTGTTTGTACTCATTGTTTACGACCACTCATTGTGCTGCATTTTCAGTTGTGTCTTACTTATTTCATATTTGCTTCAACATGCGGTTCCAGTTAGATCAGAGACAGAGCAAAGTATATCTTGCAATAAAGACACGAGGATCCTGGGATACCCATGAAACACCCATAACATATGAGCATAAGTTGACAATTGACCTCACTCCAGAGTAGCTTTCAGAACCACGGACAGCTCCAGAGTTCCAGTATATGTTGTGTGGAGAGCTCTCCATGGTGCTGAAATCCTGGGATCATCTAGGAGTTTGAATTGATTTGATTGAGATAGAAAATAATTTAAATATCCAAACTAAAAATTTATATGAATTTGCTGATCTTTTATTAGAATTTTTAGGTGCCATGTTGCACAAGCTTGCTATTGTCCAATGCATTACATGCTTTAAGTGCAGAAGTGGGTAAGTAGGTCTTGTTGACCTTGCTCTGTGGAATTTATTCATTCACCTCTAGGTAGTACAGCCGGCTGGAGTCCCTTTCATCCAAATGTCAACATGACCCACAAGTTCTTCTTATATCATACTGTTTTCTGTGTTTTCCAAGGTGCAAGTTTATATGTATATGTGGAAGGAGGGTACGTGAAATATCAAATGAGTTCTGGGACATTTATGCTTGTGTGTTTGTGTGTCTGTGTGACTTGAGAGCTCACAGACTCTTCCGCTGTAGGTGGAACTTCAGTGAACTGAGTAAACTTGCAGGAGGACATGATTCATCTCAGGCAAAAGAGAGAAGGATGGATGAATGGCTGTTACTACAAGAGGCATACCGGATTGTGGATTATCGTAGGTGCACCAGTCTTGAGTGTTTCTCTGTGTATGTATACATACCTACAGACAGAACACTGCCTTTGAGGCTGCAGAGCTGTGAACATGACGATGACAGAGTAGTTCCTGGGTGGAGCCTTGACGAAGCGACGGAACTTGTCCCCATTCATCCGGACGACCGAACGCCGAGAGGACCACTCCATCATCTGGTCGACCTTCTCTGACAGCAGGTTCTGGACACACAGACAAGGAGAAGGGCAGAGTTTCAGATTCAAGCAGGATAATTATTCCTGTGAGTCCAACAATGTTAAGAAATGGCACTGACCAAAACACTGACCAAACACGGAACAAATGCATGTACCATAAAGTAAAAAAAAAAAAAAAGAAGTATACAGAAGTTGCAAAGACATTCTGGTACATTTTAATAACATTTCCCATTTGTACTCTCTTCTGTTCTTCCCCACAGATATCAAACTCCTTGACTTTTCTCTACTTTAAAACAGACAACATCTCTAAAATCTGATGACATTCTAAAAATCCCTTCACCTGCCAGAAGCCTTAGTGTATATACTGGCTGCTTTGAAAGTCCAAGGCTCATACATGGCAAGGTGTTGCTGGATGCGAGTTCCAAGATCTAAATTTTGACTCTTGGCCTGTACAGACTGATGGTATGCAAACAAAGAATATAGAATACAACAAACCTGGTGATAATTTCCAGAAAAGAAGCTCTGACTTGGCAGTCTAACTGTGTGTATGTGTATGTATTCACAGAAAAGCCACATTTCTTGGGTATTTCTTTCTTGTTGTGTTTGTGTGTGAACTGTAGGAGTCTGCTGTTGATTAAATCTGGTCCGGCAAACAGTACAGCAAAAAAAATCTGTTCGGGAAGCATTTTTCACTTTACACCGTAAAGCATTTCTCCGTGAATTAGACTGTGCTGAATCTGTGCTGAAGGTTTGTCATGCATTTTTCATCCAAGATGTTTGTCCCCATCTCAGCATCTTTCCAAGTTTAACACATACAGAAACACTGATAAAAATGTCTTCCCTTTCTTAACCCATTTCCTTAAGCAACAAACTTACTGTTAATGGGAATGGGTATATCTTGTTTATTTTTATGACTCAAAGAGCATTGCAGTCTGATATTCATTTAATGCTCTGGCTTGATTAAACCAGTCTCCTCATAGTTCACTATTAGCAGTAATACAATTAACCCCGATATAATAACTCCGTTCTAAGCAGCTCCGAAAAGCTCAAATTAATGGTTTGTGGTTGTACTCTTTTAAGAAACACGCCTGTTCTTCACAGTCCACAATCCATTTACACCAGTTTCAAAGGGTGACGCATGATGATGACATCTTTGGCCACTCTTGTTCCCTCTTCATCTTTCTACTTTCCCAGCAGTTCACTAGTATTGGATCAAGTAGATGGTAGCTAAATAATTTAGTACTGCTCCTCACTCCTACCGCTAATCGGGCACAAACTCTCTCTCATTCTCTAAATCACACACAAACACACACACATACACATAAATACACACATATCAGGTCATAGGCTTGGCTGCAGACAGTCGAGAGCTGGAGACTAAATCTCTCAAATCAGTTTCCTGGAGACAAGCTCGACAAAGACAAACAAAAAACAAGAGTGGGACACAGAGGGGGAAAAAAAGACAACCAGTAGCATGACATGTGTTTCTGCTGTAGTTCTTGTTCACTTTAGACAACACACACTCCTGTGCTAATGGGCCATGTATAATGAGGGAGGAGATTCACTAAGAAACACAGCACAAATGGGATACAACACACCAATACAAACACATATACATACACACAGGAGGAAGTACAAAGTCCTTTCTGTACACATTTGCTTTTTGTTGTATGTAATTTATCTACCAAGTTATGGCCTATGTGCATTCAGCTCGAAAAAAGGAAATTCCTGGATGCCAATCATACTGGCAATAATGATGCACTGCCACACTCATGTTCTGCACACACAAACGCACACAACCAACTGTGTTGAATCCATACAGAAGCAATACTTGTGAGGGAAGTATGAGATGATAAAGGTGCTGAAAAACAAAGGAGAGCAAGGCAGCTGGCAGAAGTATGTAAGTGTGTATTGTAAGCTAACATTGCAGAGTTTTATTTTATCATTATTATTATTATTATTTAGTTTTGGCATTTTATTACCCTATTTTATAAGTATGATGGAATCTTTTACTGACTAGTCAAGTATCATCATCAACATTAAAAATATGTGTTAAAACTAAAATATTTGTGTATGCTTTGTCTAAAAAAAAAGCCCTTTTGTCTCCAAATGAATGAGGATCCACTTGTGCAGTCAAAGGAGAATTAAGAGAATTAAGCTATGGCGGTTGGTATGCAAACTTGAACCAGTTAGAATTGATTCGTGAGTGCGATAGCATCAACAGCAAATTAACACAGCAAACAAAAGCAGATCAGAGACCAGGAAAACTTCTTATTATCTGACCTTATAAAACCGAGGGAATTAGAAATAAAAGACCCGTCTTTCATAACAATATTCCATCTCAAATAAAGGCCTGATAACACTCTCCAGATGAGGTAAATATGGCCACTATTTGAGAATTAACTGTAATCATTATTGCCTTTATTAACGCAAAATGATAACTGTAAATTACAAACTAGTTAAAACACTACCGAGGAGTAATTCATGCACAAAACTATTTAAATACCTTATGTTAGACCTTCAAGTGACTCCTACACATCAGTGTGATCTCTCCCTACTTTACCTGACCTACACACACAAATATATTCAACACATAAGCACTCCAAACAGCCTAAGACCATTAAAAACATTTATTTTCTACCCCACTGAGCACAGAGGGCACTGAAATGAATCACATCTAAAGGGTGCATTTGCGCATGTGTGTGTATGTACTTGTGTGTGTGAGTAAGACGCACAAATTGTCTGCAGATATCCTGCTTTATCCGTCTGATTTTGTGTTACTCAGTCTATGAATGTCATAACCACTCTCTCTCCCTCACACACACACACACACACACACACACATTATAGGTCACAGGGTGGACGGCAGACTTTATGGGTAGCACTGAACTGTGGACTAAATTTCTCTCTAATTCCCCTTTTCCTCTTTTCATCTCATTCTCTTCTATCATTACGTCCATTTTTCTACTTAATCTTCAATTCTCTTTTCTCCTGTTTTTCTTTACTTTTTCATTTTCCTATAATCTTCTTAGTAACTCCCACTCGTTTCCTCATTTCTTGTGATGCAAAGTCACTACTGTGACTTCAGAAGCGGATATCATGGCTAAATAAAGAATAAAAAGGCTAAATAAATAAAATCACTTAAAAAGAAAAATGATCTCTCTCTAGCAGAGCATCCACAGACCAAGAGGAGATTAAAAAAAAAAAAAAAGGTTGGAGAACTGAAAGAAAAATAGCACTCGGATGGGGAGGAAAAGAAAAAAAATAGAAACTGAGAGGGAGAATTGAAACAAGCGGAGTGAGGAAAGGAAATGATGAAAGCGGAGGAAAATAAGAGACAGGGAGAAGGATGACACATAGAGTGTGAGGCCGGACTGACCACACAGTAAGAGGTTATGGGTGGCATGACTGAAGACGGTTAGTTTATCAGCCAGCCGGTTCTTCAATCATACGGTCACTCTACCAGCCAGCTCAAATATCACCAGACAAATGATCAGACACTCAGATAACCAGTCAGTCACTTCATTTTTTATTTAGTCAGCAGATTGGCTAATAAGCAAATAGGTAAGTTGAAATTCAAACAGTAATAACTTACAGTGTGCAAAGAAAATGCAAATGTACCGTATACCCAAGATTGACATCAAAACACTTGGGAAGGACAGGAGAACCCCTTAAAATGAAGGGACCTCATCAGGGGGCATCACGTCTGAGCTGGTCAAATCACCTTGACCTATCAGTTCAAACTGTGTGGTCTACACTTTAGAGAAGCTAACACTGTTACGGCTGAACTCTGTCATTTATTTCCCTCTCCTAAGCAATCTGACAAAAAGGACGTACTGAGGATGTTGTTTTATAATGAGGTGGTGACCGTCATGTGTTCCGCCCAGTGATGAGGGCATAACGAGGGGAGGTTCACACTGTCCCCCCCAGCCGTGAGGATGTTTGTAACAATTAACTGTGACATGAAATGCTTAGAAATCTCTGTATGCTACGTATTTACGATGCTTATTTTAACAAGTGCTCTACAGTGCCATTAGTGTTGAAAACCCCCACAGGGTACCTTTAAGTGCCTTGTAGTCACTGGATAGGGCCAGCCTACATTTCCCCAGCCAGTCAGGGGTTTGATCTGCGAACCTTCCAACATGAAAAGCTAAGAGCATTTGTTCAATCCACAATCCCTTGCTCTGAGCGGTCTAAACAGAGGTCTATTGTAAGTGAATGGGTTTCGGCTTTGGCCATCAGACTCCAATACAGTTTCCTCCAATTCTCCCATTGAAAGGGGGATTACTGGAAATTGGCTTCGTATAACAAGGCACAAAGACTCATCTCTCTCCCTCTCTCTCTCACTCCTCCTCCCCTACACACACACACACACACACACACACACACACACAAAGAAGTTCACTGTTATTTGTAAGCAAAAAACCAACAAAAAACGTATCGCAAGTCAATTCTGGTAATCATAGTGTGCTTATGATGACTTGTGGACTTTCTGTGTTGAGTAAAACTCAAAATACTTAACACACACAGACACAAACATACACACACACACACACACAAAGGGATACCAGGAGGTCAGAAGAAATTAGGAGGGAAGAAAAGATCACCATTACTCAGAGGTTTATTTATTTATTTATTTGTAGAAACGGGAAGAGAGCGAATCAATGAAAAGGAAAGAAAAATAAGCAGAGGAAGAGAGGAAATATATGAATGTCCCTTCCACACTAACAATCACAACACAAACCTGCTATTTGCCTCAGTTTGTTTGTCCTCTAGCAGACCGGACCACACACACACACACACAAACACACAACATTGGAGGCAATAAGCGAAGTCCTGAGAACAGAAGGAAGGAAGGAAAGAGCAGTTGATCAAGTGAGATGTAAACACACACACACACACCAACTCACATTTTGATAGCGTGTCTGTCTATGTGAGTCAGTTTGTCTGTCAGTGTTATTGTCTTCTATCTCTCATCTCCACTAAATCAAACTAATATGCTTTCATATTGCCAGCTCCGCATTTGTCAGCTCATAATCTGTGATTCCCAGAAATACCATGACTTGTCAGTGAAGGGGTTGGGGGGGTGGGGATTTGTCAGCTTATCTGCCTAATAACAATTATTTGAAATAAAATGCATTCCCACCCCCCCCCCCCGCCTTTGTCCACGTCTTACCGTCCGTCACCCTCTGGTGATTTTATTTTATTTTATATCTTTCTCCCCATTAGTGCCAGCAGTTGTGTCTCTCTCTGTGATGCTTATAGAATATAATAAGATTTGTATTTTTTCCCCTACAGATTACAGCTTCTCTTTAAACCTTCCAAGCACATGTTGTGACATTTTAAAGCTAGCTGGAGTTCTTTTACATATAAATGAACGTCCATTACATTCAGGCCCTCGCCGAACAAGTTCACACAATGCTGATAAGGCCTATCCCCACCAGGTAAATCTCTCTGTATTTCACTGGATATCAGAGTTTTTAATCCGGTGTCTGTGGTGACATTCCCGTACTGGCGCACCGGTAGTGCTGCGTTTTACGTCAACCGGCAATGACTGGTTTGCCAGAGCTGAAGGGTGCCCACGGAGCATGCAAGCCAGAGACTTCCTTCGGCCAAGCCAGCTAATTCCTGTTTAACCTCCACTAACTTGAGGGATAAATAACTTTACAAATGTTATCGGACCAAATGGATCAAATTCTGACAGTAAAATGAGTCATTCTGTGGGGGTTGTGATGCTCAAAACAATTTATCCAACATTTTAAAGCCACAACAGTACCGACGGGGACCGGCTCACGCATGTAGAGCCACAGTTACATCCAGGTAATTACTACTTACTCTCACTGCCAGAAGGGGCAGACAAAAGTTCCACATGGCAGGTTTAAATCTTCTGTCATTTCCTTTCTCTGCGGCGCCTGGAAAAGTCTTTTGTGTTTGTTGGTTTAGGGTGTCTGCAAGTTTCATCAAGTGAACTTTTTCCAGATGATTTAAATGCAACTTAGGAGGAGATATGAGACTAATTTTGAAGCTTCAGCGAAATGTGAAAAATAATAAAACAATATGCATTAGGTCTGGGTGGCTAGGTTGAATTCTCATTGGAAGAACACCAAATTATAACACAACTGAATTAAGACCACAAACTAAATTAAGGTTTTTTTTAATATAAACTGTTTTAACAGAAAATTGCAGCTTTTTTTTTTTTTTTTTAAATCTATTTATCTATTTATTTCTGGGATTGTTTCCAGTTGTCTCTGAACTTGCCCAGTTCAGTTTTCATTGGTTATTTATATCTGCACAGTTTGTGAGAGGAGGAAAGAGAGAGAGCATTACTCATTCACCTTCTCTAGCCTCGCTTTGTCTGTTCAAACATATGGGAGAATATTTAACAATACACTATATGGTGTGAGAAGCCAAACTACAGCTGGTCCAGTCATTTGAACCATCAATACACCGGGTCCATGAGTAATGTAGTTACTGTACTTTTTTTTTCAGTCACAGAATAGGAGCAGCGTGCCGAGGCTGAACTGTTTAGTCAGTCTGCTTGACCTCTCCTCACCCCCTCTTTCTTTCCCCTCTATTTTTCTTTACCTTGTCTTTGCAGGGATCATTTTTCTGGGGAGAGCACATACTCCAATTGAGTTTATGGGGCATCAGTGCAGTTTGATTTTGTTATAAAGGCATCCCAATAAAAAACTAGGGATGGACACAAAGGGCAAGCGGCCAATCCTACTGTAAAAACAACAGGGGAAACGCAAGCACTCGAGGAGCATATGGTCACTATACTGCTCCCCACAATAAAGCAAAGATATGGGGGGGAGGAGAATAAAGTAAATGAAAAAAAGGAGGAAATGAGGGGATAAGGAAGGATGAAGAAAGGAGGAAAACGATTTGGGCAAGTAAAAAGAAAGAGAGAAAAAGACAGAAAGCAATAAAGTAAGAAAAGGTAAAGAAAGACAGTAGTTATAAAATAAATACCAACAATTAAGTTCTGCGGGCAGGCCGCTAGATCTGAGAGGCTGAAAAGACACCAACATGCTGATTTTATGCTGGTAATACATGACTAAACCTGAATACAGCTGTAGGTTGGTGCTACAAATCAAGTCAAGAACAGAGGGAGCTGCTCCTAGTTTTTACCAGCGGCTACTGGGCAAATACGATGTTAGAGTGTCGACCAGTCGATACCACACTGGTATTTTAAGTTGATCAATGCACAAATGTGCGCAAGTCCTTATCCCTGCTGTAGTTTAAGATGATCAATGCAATACACAGTGTGCAGTGCGTCTTGCCTTGATTCTGCCTGGCACGGCTGCGTCGCATTCCCGCTGCGACGCGGTTTTGTTCCCGTCCTCTGCACGGCTTTATACCCCACTGGGAGCATTTGAGAAGCAGAGCGTTTTGTTCCAGCAGCTCCGGAGAGAAAAGAGCCACCCCTCTCTCTACCTGGAGAAGAAGCCAGGGGACCGGGGCATGGCAGCAGCGGTGTCATATAAAATCTTGTCATTTTCCACTTCCAAGATGAACCTCTCCTCTCCTCATGGTGACAAATATCCTTGGACTGGTTGACTCCTGGCCTGGTGCCACCAGTTATAACGTAATGTTGATGTAGTGATGTGAAATATGATTGGGAGTCTGCAAAGGGCTTTTTATTTTCAAAATTGACCAGATGCTCTACGCCGTTCCTGTGTCTGACTTCCCGCCCGGTTCGAGATCTGCTACATGCAGCTGAACGTGGCTTCCGTCAAGAATAGACTAGGCGTGTATGTTTAACGGAGAGAAGCCGCTTTTAGGGACGCTTCTGAAACGCGGTGCGGCACGTCTGGTGGGATGACAAGCATTGACTAGAGTGGCAACAATCAGCTCCAGCCGCCGCGTCACAGCTGGAACACGACGCAGATGTGCCCAGTGGGATCAAGCCATGAAGCCAAACAAACAAACAGAATGATTACCTTACTTTTTCAGTTTAATAGCCGAAAGCATGTTATAAAGAGAGCGCATGATTATCTGGCAAAATGCAAGGAAAAACAAATCTGTGTTAAATTAGTTTCCTCAAGGATTTACATTTATTGGGGGGATTTTATGTAAGCTTAAAGCAGTCAACAGCAGGTGAAAATGTGATAAAAAAAAAAAAAAAGCGCATCACTAGATTTGAAAAAAGTAATTCAAATTCCTTGAGGGGACAGGCAGGAAAATCTCTGCATAGCGAGGAAGTAAAAGATGCTTTTTCTCTCCTCTACAGCTACATCTGTGGCCCTCGTACCTTGAACCAGGCACCTACGGGGGACTACAGTAAAGACCTCTGTAAGCCATGCAATCACTCTACTGCTGGTGCAATAGATAAACATTTACCAGATTAAATTACTGTAAAACCTGGTTGGGACATATTACAAAATATTCCTTTATGTGATATACCAATCTCAGTCCTGTACAAATGAGTTGATACATATAACTTTTCTAGTTCAGGTCAAAACTAAAACCTCAGAAGGTTATGAAGTTGTAAAACAACAAAACAAGCTTTCATGGATCTGTGTCATGATGTAAAAGAACTTAAACAAGAGCTGAAGGATACCTGAGAACAGGCAGAGGAGGCGGAGGAAGGACCACTTATGTGTGAACAAAGAAAAAAAAAATCAACAATATACTGAGAAATTAGCAAGATACGGCCAACAACATAGACTTTTTAGAGAACAAATCACAACAAAACTGGATCAGGATATTTAATGTGAGGGGCGGAGCTAAGGGGGAAGATGTAGTTCAGTTTGTGAAAGGACTCCTAGCTGTCAAACTGGGAATGAGTCATAATAAACTAAAGATAACTTGAGCATACTGTTCTTTTCCTAATGCAGGAGCTCGGCCCCACTCAAACGGGGTGAATTTCCTGATTTGGGACACAAAACGGCTTGGGGGGGAGAAAGTAAATTATGTACTACAGAAAAAAACTCTTATTTCAAACAGGATTTCGCTGCAACAGGGAAGAAAATGATCCACTCAAAAAGACCTCCAGGAAAAAATAGGTGAGATCACATGTTCTATTTCCTGCTAAACAGAGATATTTAGACAGGATCATGTTGATATCTATGAAGATGTCTATGAAGCAAGTGACAAAGATGCATGCAAGTAACCTGCAGGAGAAACTACAGAAAATGTCAATGTTACTATTATAATTACTGGTGGTGATAGTAGGGTTACTTCTTTTCTCTTTGGACCAGCTCCTCTTCCCGCCTTCCACTTTATTTAAAACGTATTTCTCCACTCTTTGTACTTTATTGTAAGAGTTCGGCTTTTTCATGCAGCGCCACATGTGTTTCTGTGGCCCAGTTCGTCTGGTTTTTAGACTGATATTTGTGTTGTTGCGTATAGTGTTCAGGCTTCGGGTAGCTGACGTCATCAGACTCGATGGGGGCTTTGGCTCCTCGGCTTCGCAGGAGATTTGGCTGCCTCGCCGACTTCCACTTTAGGTGAGGTTTCGACTGTTTTCATCACTTGCACTGTCACCGACGCTTCAGCTGCTTTCATCCATTGCATGGCAACTGACTTTTTTGGCTGCTTTTGTCTCTCCGGGAGCAAGTTCAGCTGCTTTCACCATTTACATGTTAACTGACATTTCTCCTTTCAATTTGTGCACTTCGGCTGGCACTTTTTTTTCTTTTTTTTTTTTAACACTTCCACTTTGGCTACTGTTTCAACTGCTTTCTGGCTGCCGCTTCAACAACAACTTCAAGTTTTCTCCTGGAAATGTTGCTTTTACTAGTTAATCAACTAGAAGAAAGTGCTGCTGTGGCCAAGAACGACGCTACGAGACCTGAGAGAGTGAACCAAAGAGATCAATTTGTGGGCTGAACAGGTAAACAATGAGCTGAAACTTGCTTGTAGTATTAGTATTAGTATTATTACGAGTAGTAGTAGTATTAAAGAGTATTTTAGGGTGGGAGAGGTAGGGTATGTGGCTACTGACAAAGTAATTGCAATTTATTTTAATTCCTTGAGATGTAATCATTGTAATGGATTATAAATACTACATGCTGAAAGTATAGCCAAGTTTATACATTTCTGTCTTTAGTAAAAGAAAAGAACAAAGCAATCAAAACCAACTTTAGGGTAAAAACTTTAAAAAACAAAAACAAAAAATATATTTGGAACTAGTGGATTCTTGTAAGAAAAGACAGAAATTGAGCCCTAGAGAAGTGTTGGTCATTCTGTTGAATCTGAAAGGAAGACTAAATGAATATGAGGGCTCCTTCATCTCTTTGACACATTTCATCTAATTCATCATAATGTAGGGGGACATGTTACCATCAAGTCTTTCCACACCCTATTATCTTTACTTGAGCTCAGTCCCCTTTTACTCTGAAGAGGGCTTGAGTTAAAAATAAATAAATAAATAAATAAATAACTTATCAACTTGCTGCTTCGGGCAAAATTATCCATGGGTGAGTAATCACAAAGATTCAAGGCTCTGCATGTTTGGGCTCAGACTTACTGCTGTGACTGTGTGTGTTCATCTGCCTGTACTTGAATGCTCGCCTTCAAAACAATGTGCTGTGTGATCAGGAGATGAAAGAGCCATATAGAGTCCAAATTTTGCATTTTGTTTGCTTAGTGATTTTAGTAACGTGGGTCAGCTGTGAGTGTTCTTAAGGTGTAATTAAGCTCTACAGAGAAAACAGAATAAGAAGTACAGCTTGATCTACAGCTGCGTCCTTTTTTATTCCATCTCACATCAAATTAGAAAGAAAAAACATCCGTTTGATTAACGAATCTTAAGGACTTCAGTCAAAGGATGTCAGAGGTTATGATAGTGTGTGTGTGTAATGGTGAGCGGGTGTGTTTAAAAAGGTTTTTGAGTGATTAAAGGGTATATCATTAGCATATGACCCTGTAGAAGTGAAAAAGAGAGAAAAGAGACACAACAAGGAGACTAAAAAGAACAAAATAAGGACTGATGAGGAAAGAAATGCAGTAAATTCTGAGGGGAATTTAGCGCACTGACAAATTCAGAGTTCACAATGTGCCCAGTCTGACACCAGATGACTACAACATTAATATGCTATGCCATCCACTTCTATTTAATAATTAGATCCAACTCAAAAAAAAAGAGACTTGAAACTTGAGAGAACTGAAACTTGAGACAATTGAACATTATTTTTTTGTGCGAAGGCGAGTATTTCCTTATCGCTGTGGTAATTTGATGCACACTGAGAAGTTTGGCTTATTACAGTGAAAACCATTTTTGCAGCCACTAATTTTCATCAACAATCAGGTTAGTGTCGGTTTCCTCATAAGTTCCACTGTGATTGAAGTTTCTGGTGATACGAACATAATAATTCCTGCCGCTGCTTCACAATTAAAGCGTTTCACCGGTCAACTGTTGAGACTTTTTGAAGTACAGCTTTCTGTCAAAGTACGACTATAAAGATATGAACTTTTTCCCTCCCTGTGGAATGATAAAGAAAAAAAGAAGCACTACAGTGAGCTCATAAGATGGAAAAGGGGACACAAACATCAAAACACTTATCACCGAGGTTGACATACACACGTTGACATGCCTGACGTGTGTACATGCTGAAAATAAGTAACCAGATTTCTTCTGTAAACCCTGCATGGTTTGCTTATTAGAATGGTATCAACACAGAAGACACTGCTTTTGTGTGTGTGTGTGTGTGTGTGTGTGTGTGTGTGTGAGTCGCAGCAAATAAATTACTTTGTATTAGTTTCAGCTTTAGGACTTTGGATGGAATTATTTTAAATACAACAAAGCATTGCTCTGACTAATTATCTCTCCTTTCATCCATCTGCTCCACTGTTACTTTCCAAGTCTGAAGTTTTTATATCATGAAATGTAAAAAGCCGATTAGAAACCCTGTTACCCGTGTGCATAGCAAAAAAAAACATTTATATGACAGGTTGGGTCACATGGTTACTTAAGTCCATGTATATGCAATGATTGTTGCTGTGCTGTCCTTTCACTGTGGTAAGAAAAAGTCTATACTGTCACACCCTCGTTTCCAGTTTCCAAGTAGAGGAGAGAACCATCTCACTCCTGTGTGACTGACCTGAATTCGCTTCTGTTGCCAACAATACTGTAGCAGCAATAATTGGTGTTAGAGAAAAAAAAGAAAAAAAAAAAAAAAAGCTCCATGATGAGAACAGAAAGGGGAGAAGCAAAGGTGGCAACTGCTGGCTTATGTGTAAAGTAAAAAGACAGAAAACGTGGAAGTGAGGGATTTGGACTCACTATAGGTCATGAAGTTGCTAGCCTGTCTGACTATCAGGTCAGTTGCCCTCCTCTGTTCTGTTTCCCAGGTGTGCTGTGTCTCACTACTGTGTGACCTTTATCTCTAAACCCTCCATTTAGTCCTCTCGCTCCTTTAACTTTATGCACCTATCCAGCATGCAGACTTTATACTCTGCCTCCTGTAATCATTTTTAATGGTCAAAGTCAGGGGTAAGCGCACAATGCATATATAAGCATATTAGAAATACAAGTGTAATTGGCCTGGTATGCTACCTCATTAGCCTTTGGAAGCTAACACTAGTAATAGTGCCTAATAACTGTGAGCTTAATGGGATCCTAATTAGCCTTATAAGCCATTCACATTTGTGCTTCTGCTTAGGTGAGCATCCAGTCTCACTAGACTTATTACACGTGGAAGAATAGCAGTCAAGAATCTCCAAAAATATCTCAAGTACACTCGGCTTATTGTGCAAAGGAAACAGAGACTACCCACAAGTTACCTTAAAAAAAGATATTTACCCCAGTTAACCTCTTAAACTCCTCAAGGAAAAGTACAAGGATCAGTCCATCACTCAGAACTGAGCGGAGGATGAAACAGAATCAGAAAACACACCAAGTGATACTTTACAAGTTGTTCTACCGATTAATGAGGAATGAATAAATAGCCATATTTAGAGACTGGTGTTACTGTTTACAAAGGCCTGGGGCTGACGTTGAACTAAGTCGAGTCTGAAAGTAGACCATCATATAATGTAGATGATTTGACATCCTGGGCCAGGGCCCTCCATGTGCTGGAATACTGGATGCAGTATCTGCACCAGGAGGAGAAGAACTGGACCAGCCAGGCCGAGGACAAGTTACTGATGCAGGTCCTCCTCCATGTACAGCCAGGCTGCCGAGGATATGGGGGACGAGCTAGAGGACGACCACTGCTTTGAACCAGGACCGGAGCATCCTGCCCGCCATCCGAAGAGAGTCACACTGAGAGCAGGCTGTCAGAGCCCCTGTTTACACCTGGCATTAACATGCACCTCGGGTGATCCAATCACAAGTGGACAGCTCTAAGTACAGGTGTGAAAGCACCCAAGACTCATTGAGGACGCATTGAGATCCAATCACTCAGCTCACATTCACAGGTGGTCTGAGCCACATGCTGCCACATTCATTTAGCAGTGTAAACATGATGTGTCCTGGGTCCTAGCTCCCTCCTACCTTGTTGACATGCTCTCTGAATACACACCAGACAGACCCTTGAGATCATCAAATAAAGGTCTTCTCACCACACCTAGAATAAAAACTAAATCAGCTCATGGTGCCTTCAGTCATTATGGTCCTACTCTTCCACATTTCTCTACCACATGAGCTCAGATCTGTTGTGACAGTGTCTTCCTTTAAAAACAGACTAAAAACATATATATATTTTTGCAAGCTTTTAGTTAGGTTAATGGGTAAAACCTTCTTTTTAGGAACAGTATCTTTATTATTTCTTTTAACAATGATAATAATAGTACCTTCTTACCCTACTCTCCTATTGTAATTCCTTCTCACCTTCTAATTTTTTTATGCTGTTTTATATGTTTTTATATATGTAACATCTTATTTTATGTTTTATCTTATTTTATGTTTTATATATGTAATGTTAATGTAATGTTATATATTTTTGTCATGTATGATCTTTACTTTTTTGAGCACATTGAGTTTACGCCTGCCGAAGTGTGCTACATAAATAAATTTGACTTGACTTGATAACAGGATAAAGAAATGCATTTTTTTGTTTTTCATATGAATTAAAAAAGCGTAATCCACCTCCTGTTTTTTACTGTCAAGTTAATAACTACAGTTTTTAGTTTTGCTGCACTGCTCGACATAACAGACTCAGAATTTATCAGGAGGACGGCTGCTTTACTCCAAACAGTATGAACCTGGACTGTGTGCGTGTGTAACAGCTGACCTATTGGATGTGTAGAACACAGAACATTAATTAACATTAGATCCTGACCGATCCTGTCAGCATGTTATTCAGTGAAGTAATGCTGCTGTGCCTCGTGCGTAAATGTGCACAGCGTCTCTCAATGGGGAGACGCAGCTACGGGGAGATCACTGCATATAACTCTGTAATTGTTACACATATATGTTCTGATGCTAAAGCAAATCAATAGGACGGACATTTGATTTTCATGACGGGGCACACAATACATTGTATATTTGTCTATCCTGTTATCAAACAAGTTGAACACAGCTTTGTACGAAGGGTACATGGACCTCTGGTCCTCCCACCAGTTAAAAACTAACGAATCTGGTCTTTGCAAACGTAAATGATGTCTGTGTTTCTTTGCATGTAGAGTGGGGAAGTGAAATCACAAGTGGTCACTCAAGACACATGAGGAGACACATGTTAATGCCTGATGTAAACAGGGCCAGGGAGCAGGAGAGTTTCTGCTAAAAACTAGCACTGAGAGCTGGGGAGTAATGAGAGCAGCTGCTCACTAACAGCTACGTGTGTTTACAGCAGAGAGCAGGAGGGAGGACAGACGTCTCACTCTGATATCCCCCCCAAAAAACATATTTAAAATAAATAATTAAATTCATGTCATAAATGTGCGATGATTAGTCGACTAATGGCTTGAGCTAACACCTACTTGTCAACTAGGAAAACCTTTGGTCGGGGGCAGAGATCTCACTACAGCCTTTTTTGGTTTATTAAAAAGTGCTACATAAATAAAAGATACGTACTTATGTTATAGTTGTATTCATTGTATTTACATGCAAACTTAAGTCTCAAGTTTCTGGTCTGAAACAAAGTGCTAAATGAATTCAATGACTCACACAGCTGAGTTTTTCTCTTCCCCACAGAGAGAACGTATTTCTAATGTTAGTATGCAAGAGAAACTGTGATTACACATATAGTTGCCTTAAGATAGAATTTTACCTCAGGTAAATATGATGCCAAAACTATGAGTGGTGTGCAATTTGTAGGGAAAAAGCAGTGCTGACAAGCATTTTTCATGAGCAATATATTTCAAAATTGGACACAAATGAGGATAATATGAAGACTGCTGCTATGCTACCGCTGCCTCGATGGATTTAGAATTCCTTTTGTTAAGATTTCTGTTCAGACAGAGAAAAGATCATGTAAAGACAGAGAGAAAAGACATTGTACAACATGACATGCTGGGAACATTTTACATAATGCCCTCTAGACATGTTATCACACAATAATTTTGATGAAGCAGTTAGACCTGAATGGGCTGGCATACTGACTAAAGAGCTCATTTCAGAACGAGCCAGCAATAAAGCTACCAGAGGAAAGCTGCTGTCCACAATCTTTCTCCTTTTATTGTCTGGGAAAAAAATGCATGCATTAAAGCCCCCCCCGCCCCCCCCCCCCATCCAAGTAGTCTGAATGCAGCCTTACAGTGCTCTGATAACAGTAATGTAACTTCTTCTAGCCCAGCAAGCTACAGCTGTCTTACTGCCAAATACAAAGTAGTGTCAGTCTCACGAGGGAGATGGTGAGCTAGTTGCACTAATCATTTCTTGCTCTGAGCTCTGCTGGTGAGACTAATTGGCTGGTCAATAATGTGAACAGCTGGGAAGGCGAGTGACCACCAGTTGCTCAGTTGAAACAAGGGGTGCAACAATCAGCACAAATCAAGCTCCTCATTAAAGACATGATCTGTCAGCCATAGTTCAAAGAGCGTTCCCTTACCCTCCTTGTTTATTTTAGTGAAGACTACAGTTACAATCAGGGTAAGTTTACACTGCATTCCAGCAGGGGGGATGTCAAGTCTGAGAAAATACTGTTTTTTTTGACAGCACGGGATTCAAAACAATCTGTTAAGCTGGGGACATGGTCATGACCTATTTGGTATGAGGCATTTCATATTGTATTGGAAATGGACTATGGATGGTGTTGATCTGGCTGTTGTATTTTAAGGCATGTTGTTTTCAAGTGTTGTCTGTACCCAGATTATTTAAAAGATTAATTAGCCTAAAACAGATCTTGCCTAGATTTTAATGTCCCATGCATCCAAAAGTTGTATTTTTTCCTGGTCCAGGTAGACACCTTTTCATCACGACTTACAATAAATGAGTCTTGTATGTCTTTGAAAAATATGGTGTTTCAAGCCTGGATTTTGCAGGCAAACAAAAATCGACTTAAATTGTGAATCAACCCAAAGCTTAAAAAAAAAAAAAAAAGAATTTGATTTTTTTTGGCCGCTATCATCCCCAAATAGCAGATTTGTGGACTCAAGTCATGTCTCTGATGACTCAATTTGACAAATTGACTTGACTTGACTTTGAATATAATGATGGGTCGTGTTTAGGGAAGAAATGGTTACTGGTTTCATGATAAACCACAGTGAAATTGCCAACGGTTAGTGTTACCATTTCAAATTTTAATCATTAAAGCTGTGTTTGAACACCATGCTTTGAAAAACTGACGGTAAATACTGTCCAGTATCAACCAAAGTTAGCAACAGTCTCTCAGACATGGGCTCGCAGGCGTGCACAATTCATATGTGCCCGCTAGTAAACGGGGCTGCTGTGTGATAACTTTCCAGAGTTGTAAAATCCACCCTGTGAGTATTACAAACTGCTATGCTTTGTTTTTCTGATCAGCCTTTAAGCAGACTTGCTGGATCGTATTTCATTGTCTCAACCAGCATTTTAAAACAACACGCTCACACCAACACAGCCCCTTGTATTGTATTACACAGCACTGCTTTCAGTCTGACTGCAGCTGAGTTCCTGTATGTTGTAGAACAACAAGTTGAAAAAAGAAAAGCAAAAAGCAACAGCTTAATGAGAACAGGGATACAACACATACATACAATAGATGAGACAGACATTCCTGTTTGTTGCAGTGCAAAGTGCATTTACCTCTCATGCCTGCATAGTGCCATCTGTAATGTTATCTTTAATGTATTTCCATAAGGTATTGGCTATGTTATTATTTTAATGTTTATGCAAACAATAAGTTCATAGTGTTGCTAATTGTATTTGTGGTTTTCAATATAAAGCTTGGTGAGATGATTTCAGTGTGTGTATCAGCACATTTTAGCAATACTGATAACTGTGATCATTTTGCTCGCTATCATGGTGATGTGAAATTTTCATACTGTTTCATCTCTAGTGGTGATCTTCCTTCTGTTTGATTTGATATGAATTAATACATTGCCCAAGACCAAATACTGAAAATTATGATATTCAAATCATTCTTCCATCTGTCTGATTTACTTTATAAACACAAAATGCTTCACTTCCTTTCATTACTTACTGCTACAGTGACAAGTGAAGTGATGATGGGTTTGTTGGAGGTGTTGAAAAACAACTTTACTTTAAGCATCCTTACTGAGGTAATGATGTCAGCATCATGTGAATTCAGAGACAAAATATTTGGTCGGTCCATTCACGCCACAACGACACATAGAGGCTTTTTCTGATCTGATGCCAGGATCAGTCATAAGTACTATGGCCGCTAGAGGGTTTAGTCAAAACTTTGAAATGACTGATTCTGTCAGACAGTCTTCTCCAGTTTGCAGTAATAGAAGAGCTGCTCTTACTCCTGAATCCATAAATTGCCCGTACAATAAATTGCTGATTCGTTTTTTCTCCTTGCCCATGTTTCTATTTCTACGTACCATAATGCACGTCATCTGTTTTGGGTAGTGATCACGTTGAACACATGGATGGTTTGAAAGCATTGGCTTTTGTTTGCATTATTTACCATCAACTACTTTCTAAATAGGTTTAAGCTTTCAGACAGCATGTGGACAGTGATCCATGAGCAAAATGAGCTTCTATGCCCAAAGCTGATGCAGTATGTCTGTCCTGTTTTAGTACAAAAAAAAACATTTCCTCCCATCAACATTTGCTGAGCCGACTTTTGAAATTTTTAAAAATCCTGACTTGTTCATCTCCATCTTTATAAGCTGGCACTCTTTTGATCTTTTTTCCTGTTTATTTTAGTTAGGGGTTCAAGTCATTATAATTTGGTTTCTTTGATTTTGTTAAGTCACATTCATAACCTTCCTAGTCAGATTTGTTTTATTTGTTATGTTGGCCTTTATCCACCCTGAGGTCAGTTCTAAGTTCCCTCTATTTTAATGCACATTGTAAATAAACACCTCTGTTGTTACATCTCAGATATCCATCTCTGTGGCTGCTCGGGACTTGGGAAAGATGTGACTTTTTCATGTTTTGTCTCGGTCGTACCTAGACAGGGCATTTGTCAGTGCTTTCTGGTGGACAAACTACGTAATGGCAACACTGTCTTTAAATCATCTCAAGCAAATTTTGCATGTCTTTACTGCCACTTGTTACAGACTTGTTACTGTCTGACATACTCTGATACCGATATATCTGCAAAAGGCTAATATGGGCTGGTATATCGACCCTGCTGATTTATTGGTAACCATACTCTACTTCCAAAAAAAAGTAGAGCAAAAAAGGTAAACACAAAAAGAGAGTTAAGGAACAGAGTGGGAGTGAAAGTGAGAAATTGAGAGGGACAGAGAAAAAGACTTGGTCTGACACTAAATGGCATTTAGCATTTATCCTGACTACAGCTTTATGCTAAACTGCTTCAGTTCATCATGTTATATTACCATTTTTCTGAGTGTGTGTGACTGTGTGTGTGTGTGTGTGTGTGTGTGTGTGCTTAATAACTTGTTTTGGGGCCATAAATAACCTGTCAGTTACACAGGCAAGCTTAGACAGAATTGTAATTCCTATAAATCTTAATGCAACCAGGTGGAGGAGGATGCGCACATTTCTAACTTTTTCTCTCAGGACTTTAACTTTCAGATGAATTTTTCTACTTCAATAACCAACGAAGCCTACAGGTTAGAGATGCCTGCACCCCCCCTCGACATCACACACCCTCCTCAAGCTGAATCTATAATACACCTACAAGACCACTGAGCAGTGACTGTGTCTGAGCAGGAGAAGAGCTAGAAAGACCATGGTGATTACTTGACATTCCCTGGATAAATACATGCTTTCAAAAGGCTATGTTAACATAATTCAATAATTCATAACCAGTTCGATTATTTCTAGGTGTAGCTTTACTTAACAAGGACTCACTCTGGCTACAAGAGCACTGTCCTCAGGTCAAACAAGGCAAGACAGAACTCTGAGAAAAAGAAACCTGCCTTTCTCAGTTTCTCTCTCCCTACTAGATTTGGGTACCATTAACATTTGAACTGATACTGTTACCGGTACCTAGAATTCAGTACTGGTACCCAACATTACCTTTTTTCAGTACATTACTCTCTCTGTAATAACAAACTAATACTACTTTGTTATTACAGAGAGACTATACCTAAACATATGGTCTCATCCATATGTTTATATAGGATTAGCATGCTAGGCTAACAGTCCATCAGCTGTGTGACTGTGTGACTCTGCGCACAAAACACCATAAATACAACTGTCACCTGTGCTGTTAAACTGGAGAAACCACAGCTACACCTTATTTTTATACGGCCTATGGGCTACACACAGCACAGCACGGCCATGCTAGCTAGCTAGCTGCTAGCCGCCGTACAGGCTGGTAAAATGGAGCTGCCGTATTTCTTTCTATCTGTGGGTTAGTGCTCCCGTCAGTGTCAGAGCCTCCGTGTAAGATGTAAGTGAGCTGCACTCTCAGTCCCACAAGGTACCGAAATTTGGCACCAATTGTTCTGATGTGAATCAGTGCTTGGTAGTACCAATGTACTACAGCTATTCTGTCAGTACACTTAAAAGTTCGATTCCCAACTCTACTCCCTACTGTCTGTACTTACACTGTCATGACAAGTGATTTCAATAAGGCAGTCTTATGACAGCCTCTCTACCATGCAGTGAAACCCAAAACACACACACACACACATACATAGTCTTACGCCTTGTGTAGAGTGTTAACAGGCTTTCTGAGTGTTAACAGGCTTTCTGCCAGTGAAGCAGAAAGACTAATAGTTTAATAACAGAATCATCAGATATGTGTGACAGGCAACATGTACACACACAAAAACACACACACATATATATTACGCATACACAGCTTTAGGAGAAGCTCCACTATAAGGTGTCAATCTAACAACCTAGTACATTTCAAGACTGTGTGTATCTAAGTGCATATCTGTTAACATGTATACTTATGTGTTTCTGTGTGCAATTATGTATAAGTATATGAGTGTGTGTGTGGCCTGTGAACCGTCACGGCAACACAGGTCTGTCTGGGAGGATAAGAGTGTGACGTCTTATCAGCCACAAGCCAGACAGACATACACACACACACACACACACACACACACAATGGGGTAATATGCCACCTCATATCAGCCATACGGCAAGGCCTGTCACTGCGGGGGTGTGTGAGGGGGGGCGACAGGAGGGAGCGAAGAAGGAAGGGAGTAGAGGCATGGAGGATGAGGGGGAAAGAAAATGGAAAATGGGATGAGAGGAGAAGTGAAGTGACAGAGAAGAGACAGATAAGGAGAGAGGGGGGGGGGGGGGGCAAAGGAGAGTTATGACAACTTTTCCCTCTGGAGATAAGGAGTGATGAAGAAAGACAGGAATTAATGATCAGAGAGGAGGTATAGTCGGTTAGTCGTTAGCAGGTAGACAGACTGTCCGGCCAGTAAACAAAAGGTTGGACTATCTTAGCATTAGTTGTCCTGATGCAACAGTCAGACAAGACAGATATTAGCGTATTAAAGTTTGGCAGTCACACAGAAGTCAATGCTTGAGTCAATCATTGACTGAAAATCTAATGCCCTATTTGTCACGTTAGCGGAGGGAAATATTCCCATGTTTATACATGTGCACTGACAATATAACACTAAATGGATATAAATTTCAGCGTTTCCCATACACAGGCTCTACTTAGACAGCCCACCCAGGTAGATTAAGACCCACTCAGGTCTGAGTTGTATGCTGCTCTAACTGAGTGGGGACTAGAGGCTTCTTGGTGCGCAGCCGCCTAGCTTGCGTCTACATGTGAGGTGTTTAAGGAACATTGGTAAATTGCAGCATCTACTGATAGTCTGCATGTGAGGCGTTTAGGGTACATCTGTAAATTGGAGGGTATGCTGATGTCTGAAATGTGTGGCGTTTAGGGGACATCTGTAAATTGTAGCATTCACAAATAGTCTGCATGCGAGGCATTTAGGGGACATCTGTACATTTCAGCTACATAAAATAACCTTGGTTACACTCTCCCCCTCTAAACTACAAGAGTCTCTGCATGCACATCGGTCACAGGCGGCGCCACCCACCACCACAAGTAAATTCTAAACCTGTGGGAAACACTGAATTTGGGTTTAATCAAAGACTGACTTTGGCTAAAATGATGCATCCATGTTGGTGTTCAGGTGATTCCATTTTACTTAGCACCACCTGGATATGTTTCCCAGTTGTAAATACAAATTTAATGTTGACATAAACACTATTGACAAGTCAGAAAATAGTAATTACAGTAACTCCAATATGACATGAATGGGTACTAACTAACTCGCTGAATGAATGACAAAACCCAGGATTGAGTGACAGACTGAAAACACACCTAGTAATTATTCATCAATGAGAACATGACTGCCTGACTGACTTATTTCCTGAATAGGTGACCGAGTGAACGAGTGACTGACGATCAGATTTGATGACTGACTGCAAGTCAACATATGACTGACTAAGTGAGGCAGTGTCTATGCGAATAAACGAATGACTGAGTTAACAACTACATCAAGCTACAGAGCAATTGACAAAAAGACGTTAATGACCAAAGTTATAACTTGCTAATAATGACCAGACACTATAAAACGATTTGTAACTAAAAGAAATGTCTGAGTGAGAATGACTGAACGGTAGTTAAGTGAGTGAATGAGTAAATTAATGATATCATAAATAACTGACTGATTTAGTGAATAAATAACTGACTATCCAGCAGAGTAAATGACTTACTGAATGGCTAACTAGGCAACAGAGAGAGGGACACTTCTGAGGCAGCAAGTGATGAATGACGCTGAGAAATGAATGTTCACAACAACAAGGAAACACCCTGCACTCCTTTCAGATTGAACAGGGCTGGCACAGAAATTAGCCTCAAAAATGTCAAGAAAATGGTGAGTTAGGAGGGAGGGATGAGGGGAAGGAAGAGGAAAGCAAAGAGGAAAAGGAGAAGACCAGATGAGGAGAAAGGTAGGTGATGAAAAAAAAAGAGAGAAACCATTTCATGACTTACTTACTTGACTTAAGCCCTTTGCTCCTCTATGGAGCATAGGCCGTTGACAAATGTCCTCCACCTCACTCGATTGTTGGCGGTTCTTTCGAGATCCTCCCATTTGAGCCCACTCCCAGACATTTCTGCCTGGAGACCTTGGGGCGACCTTTTTTCATTGTTCCTTGGAGGTTCCGTTTCAGGGGTTGTAAGGTGATGTTTGTAGCAGATTTTCTGAGGGTGTGTCCAATCCAACTCCACTGTCTCCTTCGAATTTGTAAGTCAATGGGATCCTGGCTTGTTCTTTTCCACAGGTCCACATTGCTTACTTTGTCTCTCCACCAGATGTTTATTATTCTCCTCAGGCAGGTGCTAATGAATGTTTGCAGCCTGTTTGTTGTGTGTTTTGTTGTTCTCCGTGTCTCGGATCCATACAACATCACCTGCTTCATGTTGGAGTTTAAGATGCGTATTTTGGTATTGCTCCAGATCTTCATGAGCATGGTAAACATCACCCTAGCCTTATTGATCATGCATTTTATGTTGGCATCAGTCCCTCCGGTGGTGTACACAGCACTGCCTAGGTATGTGAATATGTCTACCTCCACTAAGGGAGTGCTGTACATGAGGATAAGGTTGCTGGTTTTGGAGTGGATCACTTGTGTCTTTGCTGCATTGGGTGTAAGACTAAGTTTTGTCACAGCTTGTGAGAGTCTGTCTGTCTTTCTCCCGCATATGTATCTGTGTGTGTGTGAAAGAAGAGCTATATCATCCGCAAAGTCAAGGTCATCTAGCTGCTCCTACAATGTCCACTGAGTCCCATTTCTTTTCCCTTAAGTTGTTTCCCTCGTGATCCAGTCAATTGCCAGGATGAACAGGGATGGTCATAGTAGACATCCCTTCTTGACACCCATCTTGACATTAAAGCTCTGGGACAGCTGGCCTGCATGCACGACTTTACATGAGGTTCCATCATACAAGTTCTTGATTAGGTTAAGATCTTGGTGGGAATTCCATAGTGGTCAATTAGGTGCCATAGTGTTGTCCTGTCTAAGCTGTCAAACACTTTCTCAAAGTCAATGAAGTTGATGTACAGGGGTGTGCTCCATTTAATAGACTGTTCAATGATGATGCATAGTGGTCTGTGTATGAGCAATCTATCCTGAATCCTGAGACAGTTGAGGATGACCTGGTAGAGGTCTTACTTGGTACAGGAAGTACAGTGAACCCTCAGTAGCTGTTACATTTTCTTTGGTCACCTTTCTTAGGCAGTTTCACAGTGTATCCCTCTGCAATCAGTGTACCTTTGTCTCAATTGATTTCATATTCTGAAACTGAAATCAGAAAAAAGTGTGCTTTTTTAAAATTATCAATGTTTGTAACAATGTTTTAAAAATGGAAATAGAGCCATTTTCCATTGAATTTTATCCTCAAAATAGAAAACTGTGTTGTTTCCTTATTATGGATTTTCATTTAGTGAGTCCAACACAAAAAATCCAGTTTCCATTACCACAAAATGCAAAACTGGGGCAATTTTAAATGATCTTTGTTATCCAAAGGTGAACTGGAAGCATTTTAATCTTTTGAAGTTTAATTAATGTCTTGCTAGAATTAGTTATGATGGTCATTAACTCAACAATTAATATGACAGTATCCATTTCACATTATGGAAAGTATCCGCATTAGACTGGTAACGTATGCTTTTGTCAGTGTGAAAGCTAGCAAACACATACCATCCAGATGCATCCGGTAGAATGTTTATTTCTATAGCAACAATAAAGAAATTATAACATTCATAATGTTCAACTGAATGCAGCTGAAGGTATGGCAGGTCGGACTTCAGGACTGTGGACTGACAAGGAGACCTGCGTAACTGCTTGATATTGCCCATGATTATATGAATAACCGTTAGCAAGAGCGAGCACTCTTCTGATGGACCTGTTCGACTGTGTCAGCACTGAGGGTTGCATTGGGCGGATGTGGCTCAGAGGCAGAGTCCACTTATCGGAAGACCGGCGGTTCGATCCCCAGTTCCTCCAATCCACACGTGGAAGTGCATTAAAAACTCCTGATGAGCAGGTTGGCAACTTGCATGCCAGCCTCTGCCATCGGTGTATAAACGCTTGTGTGAACGGGTGAATGTTGGCGTGTAGTGTAAAGTGCTTGAGTGGTCGGAAGACTAGAAAGAGATTATATAAATGCAGTCCATTAACCATTGTGCACCCCAAGCTTAATGCTTGCCCTATACACACACAGTGAACCAGTATCAAGTATATTAACGAAGTGTGATCATTTTATTTCAATAAAATCCCTGATTTGCATCATTGGTTTGATAATACAACCCATATAATAAGAGCATAGTTAAGAGAGGTTATGCAACAAGGACTTTGATTGCATCTATGTAGTTGTAGGCTATTTATCTAAATATGCAACAGTAAATATGCATGTCAGAAAATGGATCTGCTTTCCTTCAGTAGTTAATTCAAGACAAAACAAGAGATGATGCACAGGCAGACATCGAGCTCGCACAACGTTGCCTGTGCGTGCTGGTAGCCTGTTTAGCACCTCTTTGAAATGCTCTACCCATCTGTTGAGCTGCGCCTTCTGGGTTGAAAGCAGTTGGCTGTTCTTGTCTGTAATTGGTTTCCTTGTAATGGTAGATAACTCCTTTATGTTCCTTTGAGTCGCCACAAGTTATGTCTCCTTGGCTAGCCTCTCCACCTGTGTTCTCTTGGCCCTCCTGATGTTCTTTTGCACTTCTTTGTGGCATCTGTTGTAATACTTCTGGACTTTTCAGCTCTTGTCCTCGAGTTATTCACTTTTTCTTTTAACTCTCTCTTCTCTGTTGAAACCCTCAACACAATCTGTTGGATTGTGTTGAGGGTTTCCGGTGTTATTCACTCCTTATGCTTTTGGGTTCTTCTCCCTAAGCCCTTCTGACAGGTTGAGCTCCAAACAGCTTTTAGGTGTTCCCACTCCTTGTTTATTGTCCATTCTTCCATCCTCCTCTGCTGTAGCTCTGTGTTTTCCCTTATCCTTGAACTACTTCGCCACTCGACCTTTGCTGAGGTATTCAGTGTTGTTCTGCTCTTCTTCTTGTTCTGACTTCTTCCATGGACCTTCTGAACTTTTTACAGATACAAATGTGGTCAATTTAATTTCTGTGACATGGTCTGGTGACACCCAAGTATTTTGTGGATTGTTTTATGGGGGAATACACTTCCCTAATCACTAGAGTATTGTTGACACAGGTCTCAGCAATCATCTCGCCATTTTCATTCATTTTCCCCACTCCATGTTTTCCCATCGCTGCCTCTTATCCCTCATTTTGGCCTCCAATCTTGGCGTTGAAGTCACCCATCAGGATAATGAGGTCTCTGGGTCCAATACTATTGACTAGGTAGTACTGTCATAGAACCTGGCCTTGACTTCATCATCTAAATCTGTCTTGGTGGGTGCACAGCATTGAATTACATGGACTTTCACTCTCCTGTTAATGGTTTTGAAGGTTGCAGAGACGAGGGTTTGATGCTGATGGGTTTCCATGCAGTTAGAGCCTTTCTAGTTCCTTCGTCATCATGATGGCCACTCCCTCTGTATGCTCCCTAAACTTCATGTCTGGAGTAGATAATGGACTGCCCACTGGCCAATTTGACCTCCCCTGACTCGTGTCCATCTTGTTTCTGCCAAGCCCAGGACTGAGAGATTGTAGCACACCATTACTTTGGCAATTATGGCAGCCTTGCCAGCCTGGAGAATGGTTTGGATGTTCCATGTCCCCACAGGGATGGATTTATTTGGTGTCAGAAAATGTGTCAATTAATCCGTGGTTCACATGCATGCCGAACCGTGGGGGCAATCCGTGCGGATCACAGAACAACTACAATCCGTTGCACCGCTACCTACCAGGGTTATAAAACCCTATCCAGCGTAGCTCTCAGGACCACTGGAGTACACAAATCTCAAATTTCATAACACCACATAATTATAGAAATGTTAAAGGGGTGCGCTGAGAAGGGTGATTGAGGGAAAAAAAATACAGCAGAGGTGACACAGGAGGGCAAAGGGTGGGTAAGGGGATGGAGAGCGGGAGATTGAATCCTTTTGCCACGCAGAAAATTAGTTATAGAAGTGTTGGAAAGAGGAGAGAAAAAAGGAGGAGGAGAGGGAGGAATAACAGAGGTGGAAAATGACTTGGGAACACAGGCCATCAGTCACTGGGAAAACAGGCCTGACACTACTGCATCAATAATTCAGATGACTACGGCTAATGAGCGAGATCCAAACAAATCACCCCTGAATTCACTGGAAGAACACTGAAACATTTCACTGCACAAAATATGGCACCATTATGGCTGCTTTTTAGCTGCAGTTTGGACTGTATTGGCAACACACAAGGTAAAGGGTGGAATGGATACAAAATTCATCTCTAACACTTGAAACATATTGAATACATATTCATTTTGATAAGGAAAAAGGGACAGAGGGAATCAACAGAGACTCAGAGAGAGACGAGAGAGCGAGAGGAGCACCAAAGAAAAAGACCCATTTCACAAAAGACTGAAATAAAAGGCAGAAATAAACAAAGACTGTAATAAATTAAGTGAAACAGAAAAAAGAAAGAACAGAAGCAATGATGTTAGAGTGTTAACAACTGCTGCTGGAGTGCAGTGGTTGTTAACAAAAATTGACAAAAATGTAAGGACAAACACAGTACAATTTGGTAGCACTAAGCCTAAATCAAACCCAGTGTGGTGTCTGTTAACACACACACACACACACACACACACACACACACACACACACACACACACACACACACACACACACACACACGAAGGCATACACAGTAAACAACTTCCTTCCTTCCGACTCTACACACTGACAACAGCACCTACACAGCATGGGACAATATTGAAACTACAATCCACGTTCTCTGCACAGCTTGATAAAAGGCACAATGGGTTTGTTTAAAGAGAAGGGCTGGCTTTTCATGGAGGCAAGTTAGCAGCAGAAAAACATTTCTGAACTCCTATGGCCAATAGATTATTTGATGATCATGCAAGAAACTTGTTAAGTCACTTGGTCCGATTCACAAACAGTCCTGAAATTGTCAACTGAAGGTAGTGGCCTCATTGATAATGACGGGGCCATAAAAATGTACCACACTTAAGGCCTTTAAACACAAGGGGATGTGACAAATAAATGACATGAAAATGCAAAATACTCACCTGCGAATATTTTGCATCAAAACTATTCATACTGGCAGTGGTACAGTTTGTGACAGAAACACAGAAACACGCATTTGCAACAGCTCATTCTGTTGTTCGTCAGCCTGGTGAAGGCAGTTTGTCTGGCCGCTGTCCTCTCAGCTCCCCAGGAACTGCAGCTGACAGGCAGCTGCTTTTGTGGACAGAGATGCTGAATGCAAGTCAGAGTCGGAGTGGACTGAAGGGATTTAAGACTCTCCTCTTCTTTTGTCAAGCAAAGAGGAGGAGGAGGAGGACATCATCATCGTCACTGGATGATGTTGACAACATAGTGATGATGTCAACATCATCCAGTAATGATGATGATGATGATGATGATGATCTCCGACCTGCATTCAGTGTCTCTGTCCACAGAAGCAGCCATCTGTCAGCTGCAGCTCCTGGGGAGCTGAAAGGACAGCGGCTGGACAAACTGCCTTCACCAGGCTGACTGACGGCAGAAACTTGCCGAAGCAAAATGGTTTTCATATCGGCTCAATGGGAAGAAATTGACAGTGTTTGTATTCATAAATACATTATGATGATGCATGTGATGATACATGAATCAATATATTGATTAATTGGCTTTATTTCACTGGGTTTTGACCAGACTGACAAAACAAATATTTGAAGACAGCTCTGACGGGGTCCTGCCTTCTTTGCAAGTTTTTACACTTTTTGGCCTCCCATAAGTATTTGGAGACTTCAATTTAGGCTCCAGGAAATTTTAGAGACTAAAAAATAAATATAAAACAATAATAACTACATTAATCGACAATAAAGATAGTTGCAGCCCTAATCATTTTCTCCATCTCATTGCTTGTTGTCTATAGCCATGTGTCTCTTTCTTGCCGTTTTCTCTTCCTTGACCACTTCTCTCCTTCTCTCTGCTAAACTTGATGAAGGCTGGCAGTAAAACTCAACTGACCCCATCATGTAGTCATGTAAAAACAGCTGTAGATCATATCGAATGCACTATAAAGACAGAAGTAGTAGTAGTAGTAGTCAGGGTACGGTAGTGATGAGCCAATTTGTTAAGTGAATTTGATAAAAATGGATGTTTTTCTGGAGAGTTTATGTGTGTCAAGATGCCACCTGCTGTGTGGAATTTCACACAGAAAACAACAGGCAGAGTTTTTTAATGCACATCGTAGGCTGTCAAATAATATTACTTGAAGGGGAAAATTAATACGAGCAAACTTAGCTTCACAACACCCTGCTTTCAGTGGGTCACCACTGTGCCACACAAAGCTAAAGTTAGCTCACTTTGAACAATGCAACACTGCTGTAGCTCAGTCGAAAAGAACCGTTTGAAGTAACTGAGAACAACTTGCATCACAAACGTGGTCAAACAGTGTCCTGCAGGTGTGCCTGTGATGTGAAGAAGGTCTTTTAGCCGAGCAGTATTTTTCCTAGTTGAGGACAGCCACATCCCAGCTCCATACAATATGTCCCAGAGTCAGATATTTGCAGTATCTCTCAACATCACATCTGTTTTTATCATATCACTCCAAACATGTCAATGTGGTAGGCAGTGGTCATAAAGAGTGCAGATTTTCTGAACAAACACATCTTGTATAAAACTATAAATTGAAACATGTCAAAAACTAAATATGCATTAATGGTAGGAATTCATCGTTAAAATCTTTTCTCAGATAGTCTGTCTATACTATAAAATCCATGGGCAGAAACCTACAGTGCAGAATGTTTAAACAGTGAGCTATGGTTTATTCTCCAATGAACAGGTTAGACAGAAAACCAAGAGTCAATACTGCTTACACAGTGTTTAGCTTCGTAAGCCCCAGTCTAAACTCTGCAAGTGGCTTGGGTTATGCCCTGAAGGGCCTACCCGGTAGTTTATTGCACCTCTGTGTGCAAAAGTAGCCGGCTCTTATTATTCTGTTCCACTTACAAGACTGGTCCCTGGGTGTGGTAGCAAGCCCACTACTTTGCAATCTCTATCTCTCTATAGACATATAACTCTCTAGATATATATAATTCTCCTTGCCTCAGACTCGCTGCCCTGGACTTCTTTTTTTCTCTCTTTACCTCCCCTGCCTCTATATGCCTAGTTATAGGAAGTGCTTACATTGGTTCTTTCTTTGTGCTGTAGTCAGCCTTAAGACAGAAACACAACACAAGCTAGATATAATATCTAGCAGAGCTGGGGTGATGAACGAGGGAGTATTGAAGGGCTATAAATATTCCTTCTCTCTCCATGACTATTTCTTTCACTCCCTGAGGGGCATATAGCAGGTTTTAAAAAGACAGGGGTCCAGCACTGCTGCCCTAACTTCCTTTTTTTTTTTAATATGGTTTAATTTCCTTCTTTCTTACAGTCTGTCACAATCTTGATGCTTAACGTTTCTTCTTAACTTCTCCTTTTCCCTATCAGAGTCCAATTTTCTCTTTATCTTTCACCCACCTGTACATCCATCCTGATTGCCTCTAAGGAAAGAAAAATTCTTGAACATAAATATCAGTGGCTGGAAACGGCTACTTCCAGTGCTCTGACAGTAATATCACTTTCCTTTGGCATGACACAGCACACTTTTGAAATTCCATTGCAAACTCATGAAGCAAGATGACTACGGCTTAAGTGTGGTACACTGACCCACTCTGCCTTCTGAGCAGAGCCAAAGCATGACAGCGCCCTTCCTCAACTGAACTTCATCGTCAGTTAACAGATTTGCCAAAGATGTGATTTCCTGCCGACAAGAAGAAACGAAGAAATATGCGTGTCCTGAGTGATGTAAGAGTAGAAGCGACTTGTTTAGCCAACTTTGTACACTTGTTGTACACTCCTCTGTGTGGCGCTGTCCTTCACTTCCATCACCCTTCTCTATTTCCATCACAGTTATTTAGTTAAAAATGTGAGACAAGACTGTTTACAGCCTGTCATGCCAATTTCCTGCATTGTTCTGTGTACAATGATGCAGCAAAAAAAAAAAGAGGCAGTAACTCAACTGACAAACTGCAAGTTGACCCAGGGGCTTCCAGCAAACACAGCCAGTGTGAAAGTTTGAACAAATGACTGTAACATGCAGATTTTCATGCTTTCTTCTTCTACAGTGGCCTTCTCCTGTGCTTGTTGTATTTGTCCACAGCGCCTATTACAGTTTCATAGAGCGATAGTAACTCTGATCAGTAACACTACAAAAACACAAGCAACTTGACCCAAAGCCTGACAGCGATGTTTTAATGTCAGAAGTCTCTTTTCTCTTTCTCTTCCTGTCTCCACACTGCAAAGACAGAGTTGACAGCCTAAAACTGCATTTAGTGCAACAGTGAAACAAAGACATGATTTAGTTTGTAGCTGTCATTATAACCATAATAATTAAGTAACTGCTGAACCAAGGAGGGGAAACGAGACAAGGACAGACAAATCAATAAACGCAGCTTTGAATACTGAGTCAATATTTAAATACGGCTGTAACAAACAAACAAACATTTGAATGTTGGAATGTTTATGGACAGCCTTCATTATAACTTTTAGCCCATGTTACCCAGCGCTGCAGTTAAGATCCAAAACTCATGGTGACAAATACAAAACGAACGGCTGTGAAGGAGAGCAGAAGTTAGTGAGATGAATACAAAATGCTGTTTCACCATTTTGTCCGTTTCCAGCTAAATAAGATCTTCCTCCATCTCGTCCACCTCCTCTGCCATAGCCCCAGGCAGGCAACTGGGAAGGTACATTTCTCACATTATAACCCCTCAATATCTCTCCTGTGGCTCATTGAAAGTATGTCTTGTGTACGTGTGTGCAGCTTTCTGCTGTCTGCTACTCGGTACAGCTGTCCCCAGTAATACTACCAAGACCCATCTTCTTATGGACAGTTACGCAGCTGAAACCAGCAAAGTGCAGAGTCACACTCAGATCTTTCAGACGGGATTAACCAAAGTTAAATGTTGACGGACAAAATATTTAACTCAAAGGTTTAAAGATAGTTGCGATGTCAATGTCAAAGAAGCAAACTAATAATAGCTGGATACATTTCAGCTGGGTAAGTGATTGAGAAATGCTCTCTGTGTCACTCATTAGATAATGTAGAGTTGTGTCCTTGAGTAGGTCAGTGCCTAACAGTCGCAGACTGTGGCTATAATGGGCAGCTCCCTGGTGTACTTTTGTGAATGTGAAGCAAGGCATTGCTGAAAATAAGCATTGGTGTCAGTAGACTGTCCTTGGGCAAAAAAAAAAGGTTAAAATTGAAGTTTAAACTCCTAACTGTAACTGCTATAGATATTACAATTTGGTTTCAGCTATCCACAGACTAGATTCTGTCCAGATAGATAGATAGATAGATAGATAGATAGATCTTTGTGTTTAAATTGCAAGATATAATTGCATATTCATACACATTACATTTTGGTTCTATACAATCATTTAACTAGTTCCTTGTGTCTATGTGTGCAAATATTAAGAAAAAAGTCTCCCAAATATTAGAATAAAAAAAGAAGTGATGAGTGTCTCCACAGCTCCAACGGTTGTGACACCTTCATTACATACTGTGTACTGCACACCTCGCGAGCCATCAAAATGAGTGATAGAAAAAAAATGAAGTGTTTGCAGGGAACTGCAGGGCAAATATGTCAGTCTGAATTATTCATTCGTTCTCACACTCTTTCAAACACTTTTCCATCAGTGTTTAATCTGTCCATTTATTCATCAGTTTATTCTTTCATTCAATCAGTCCTTTGTTAATCAATTTGTTATATTCAATTATTTATTCATTCATTCAAATATTTGTTGACCTGTCAAGTATTTGTCCATGCATTCCTTCTTTTATTCATTCCCCCAATTTGTCCACTCAATCAATTTTCTATTCATATGCAAAATCAGCTGAGAAGAAAGGTGCTGATGGGGGGGGGGGGTGCAACATTATAGTTACGACAGCACGAAGGCTGACAGTTATTTCCATTATCCATCAATCTGCTGATTATTTTTCCAATCAATAAATTGTCTGGTCTATAAAACATCAGTTTACTATGATGTAATACCAAGCAAAGAACCTGAAACCATCAAATGTATTTTCCTTTGAAAAATTACTTCAATTATTTATCAATTATCAAAATAGTTCAACATTAATTTTCTTTCAGTCGACTAATTGATTCCTCAGTTAATCGTTGCAGCTCTTAACAGCACACGTTCCCCACTAAACGTCACTGGTTCAAGCCCCTGATTTGAACCTCATGTTGACAGTTGAAACATCAGTCATCAGTTTGATGCTTCAACTGTCTTGTCTCCTCTTGTCTCAAAATATTCTAAACAGAATTTTAATGGAAACAGGGACAAAGGTTGTAGAAAAGCAGACCAGAGAAGCATAATCCCTTATTCTTGACACTCTATTTTTGCACACTCTCAGCTGCACTGGATGTTTGTGAGGTCAACTAAACTTCACCTGAACTAGACCAGACGTTGGCACTATTTCCTGTGCTTCCATCCAATGTGATTACAATCTCGGCTGTCAGTGCTGTCAGTGGGGGCCATGCAGGAGAACTATTCAACAATGTGTCAGGTATCTTCTTACCGCACTATAATGAGGATGAGCACTTCTTATTTCTTTGATTGTGTGAAAATGTGAGGTTTTTATATTGTAGCTGATGCAAGTAAAGGCACTAAAATGTTAGTTGTACAGATAAAACCTGGAACTTGACATATAATCTATTGAAGGAGTGTAATTTGAGACAGCTGCTCTGCAGGTGCACTGGACTGTAGTGTAATTGGAGAAAGGCTATGAATAATATAGTTCAACAAAATAATCCCACAGTCTACAAAAGTTGGTGGAAAGCTTTGGATCTTGGGTTAAGATTAATTAAACTTCTATTTCCATGGTCAAGTATTAAATTTCATGCTCCAATGACTAATACAGTATTTGTCATAATTCTAAGTAAGGTATATTAATGAAAATTCATCAATAATAATATTTCTAATAAAAATATGTATATATCTATAGATAACAAAAAGCAGGAATTACCAGCACATAACCAAATGAACTAAAGATACCTTAAGAAAGACAGAGTGGTTTGGAGTCTGTGTGTACCTTGATCTTTAAAAAGATCAAGATACACACAGACAAATGAATAAATATGAGTAATAATCACAAAGATAATTTTTGTTCTATCACTACAAATTGCACATCACACTTCAACTGTCAGGGCTTCAGATTGAGCATTTCATTCTGTTTAGACCATGTAAAATTGTGTACACTCATAGTGCGGTGAGACAACTCACACCAAATCTATCACCAACACGTGTGTGTGACAGTACTATAATCACACTAGCATATTTATAACTAAATTCAGTTGATTCCATATAAAGCACGTTAACAGACACAATATGTGAGCCAACAGCCCTTTCAGCCCAGTAACAAAATAGAGCAAACAAGCCAAAGAAGCGTCTTCCGCATCTCCCTTTCAGCTGAAACAGACCGACTATCGTTTCATTGGAATTAACACATCTCCGCTTTCTCTAAACCAACCGCAGTGATATGTGACTGTTTCGGGAAATGAGCAGTAACCTACATACAGCTAGCTACTTGTGACTAGCTGTACAAGATGCACGATACTGTGTGATTCTCGCTACTGTCAAGCTTCCAAAAAGTAAAAGCACTTCCTGTATGGATACTCACTATTTTCGAAATTAAATTTCTTCTAGCGCTCACGCAGCGATGTTTTGGAACCGTGAGGCTATTTTCAAAGTCATACTACGGAAATACAATATTTAGTTGTCCTCCATCACACCATTGGCTATTCTGTGTATGCTGTAGACCATATAAGATAATTTTCTATGTCCAATCAATCACAGCCATGTAAGTTACGCCTGTCATGTGCAGAAAGCTAGCAACGCTCATTTGCATAGAAAATGGCCAAAACAAAGCGTAAACCGGACATCTTATAAGCAGTGTCTCTTTGCTAGAAAAAATGTTCACATTTAACGTTATCTATTTCGATCTGCATTTATTGTACCTGCATAACACGAGCTTGGCTCTGACGAACTTCCTGTCCTTCTCTGACTAACCCTCGCTACCTTAACGCACAACGGCAGATTCAACCTGCACTCCCCTTTCATTAAACGACACGACAATATTCACTGAAAAATACATTCAAACGGTTGAAGCATTACCTCTTTCTTCTTTTGGCCTCCCCCGGGCGGCAGACATAGCAACAGGAGGAGGACAACGGACAGGGCCGGCAGGTTAGCAGAGGATTTAGCCCAAACAGACGCCATGACGGAAGGATGCTCTGACTGCAAGACACGTCTCCGCCAACGGATTGGATTCTGAGTTGACCAATCAGCGCAAAGAGATTTGAGACGCGGAAGCCTCTGGGTTTTGTAGTTTTGGAGGGTGACAGAAGCTAAATGAAAGTGGATCCTTGTTGATGTGTGTTGTGTGTCTATGTGTAATGTTTTAATGAACTGCCAGATGGGCCAAAGACAGTTTTACACCTACATTTTTACAATAAAAATGTATTCTATCCTAATTATTGTATTCAATGTAGACTACATATTCTTACTATACTTAAAGTATACTCACATTTCAAAGACATATCATCTATTTCAGTTATGGGTTATTTAAGGAAATGCTTAAGCCACCATAAAAGCCTATAGCCTAGTCTTTACCAGCATGTAATGGGAAACTGTTCATGCCTTATACTCTGCATTAACATGACATCTGGACCTGAACTTGGTGTATAGGCTAATAAGAAAAGGGCATGTAATAAATTACTGAATAAAAAGGGCTCTAAATGAATATTCTTCTTTCTTGGATGGACACCAAAGCAGGAAAATGTAATTTTGTACAAGAGACAAATTTATTGGCAATATTTAAAAAATGCAGACTGAATTTGAACCTAAAAGATCTCTGTTAACTAAGTCTGTTTTTTAACCAGGCTTTTATGGCTTTCTGAACTTCATCAGCTGTCAGACAGAGAGTTCACCAGAGTTCATCAGAAGTCAGGATTATCTATATTATTTTAGTCTAAATGCTACTATTTTTTAGTTTACTTCATTCAAATATTCAAAACTAGTCAGATGGCTGAGTGAAAATGTCTTGCTGATTAAGCACTGGTCTGCTGCTGTGCCTAAAATTGTCAAAACTGTGTTAGGAATGTGACGTCAGTCTGAACCAAGAACTGTAGACTTTCTCTTTGTCTCTTTGTTTCTCTAGGAGGAGGATGTTCTGGGACGGGTGGTCGAGTTAATTGAGGGGGGCAAATGATTTACGTGAAATCACTGGGCGTGACATGTCTCCCTGTCTCCCCATGAAATTATACCCAAGCACTTTTTGAATACATTTGCCTCATATTACCTTTGAGAAACTTTTCACAGTCAGAGAGTTGATTCTATGGCATTTTTTATACTGTGGTTGATGTATGCAGATGCTGTGCATCTTTCAGTGTAGTGCAATCCAGTGAAAAACACCACAAGAAACTACAGCCTCATCATCTTAACACACTTTCAGCAAGAGATGACCATTAGGCCTATAAGTATGTAAGTGTCAAAGGATATTGTACTGGATTGCATTACATTGTACATGGGTTTCTAGTTTTCAGGCCACTCTGTGTAATTCCCTGGCTCTAACCCAGAGGCAAGCGAGAGGAAGTGCTAATCTACTTGCTGTGTTGCATTTTCACTCTATCGAGCAAAGAGGGCTTCCTCTCTGTCTGCTGTTTAGATTGCATGCCTACTCAGTTGATGTACCCTTTGTTGAACCACATTATATTACTTTCAGATAGTAAATAGTGTTGAAAATGCACTGAAAGACCTGTCTATCTTAAGAGCAATTTAAAAAGCAAACAAAAAGAAGTTTTTTCTTTCATTCGTGTGAGACAGTGATTACTAGTTCAGTTTCCCCGAAAACTAAACTCACAGTGGCAATAATTGATCTTGCAAATGATACAAAAATGCAACAAACATTGAAAAATGATGTTTTTGACAATCACACCAATACAGGTAGACTAATATATAACCAAAGCAACAGGCATAAAAAATAAACACTGCTTACAAGAACAATGTAAATGGTCATTGAGGTAAATGTCAGATGGCATCGTGTGTGGTGATATGTTACAGCAAAACAGTCACTAAGAATAAATCCCTCCGGCTAAAAGGGGGTCAGGGGGAAGGGGGTGGGGGTGCTAATGGCCCAGTAATAGATGCGTAAATGGCTTGTGCAAAATCTAATGACGAATTACTTAAACTTAAAAAGAACCTGTGGTACCAAATGGTAGAGAGAGAAAATGAACTGAAAATGAATGACATATAAATAAGACACACACACACACAAATAAACACAAAAGTCCTTAATTAACAAGTGATGAATGACGTCATTTTGTATGTATGAAAGAGGGAAGTTTTTATCACACCAATTTTCCTCATCACTCTCAATCTTTTTCTCTCACATACACACACACTGCTGAAATGAAACGTATGTTGGAATATTAAAGTCAATGCACCATGAAACAATCAGTACGTGTTGCAGTCTTGTTAAACCACAATTCATTTGCTCTATAGCAGCTCAATCACGGAGACATTACCAGATTTGCTGGGGTTGGATGCAGAACTTGTAAAATGCCTGCCTCACACAGTTACTGCATAGAGCTGACGTTCCATACGTTTTTAACGTAAAATTAATAAGCTTTACGCTACCAATTTAATTTGCTGAAGGCTTTGTCCAAGGGACTGCTATTCTGACTGCAATGATTAATTTAATTATAGATTATTTTCTCAGTTGAGCTATAAGATGTCAGAAAATAGTTAAAATCCTCATCACAATTTGCCTTTGCCCTAGTTGACATATTAAAATTAATTGTTTTTTTTTCCAACCAACAGGACAAATCCCAAATATATTTTGTTTCATGGAAGAAAGCCAGAAAATATTAGAAACAATGATTTTCCCCTCATTTTTGCTTACAGATTACATCAATGATTGATCAATTATTCCAATCGCTCTTCTTATTCTGCATATTTTTTGCTGATCAAGAAGTTTTCTATGTGAGTTTGCTCTATAACTCAAGTAAACTCAAACTATAATAAACCTATATCACAGTCATAGTTCATCCACCATTTCTTTGTCATACTAAAAAAATTACTATAGTGTAATTTTATTCTAGTGCTGATATAGTCTCTAATTGTCCTCACTATTATGTAAATGCTACAGTACTGATATAATTCTTCAGTTTACCAGGGAAGCCTTGAACTCCTCCAATGCCCTCATATCCTTCTTAGCAAGCAAAGCAGACACTAACTTTCTTTTTTTTTCCATTTTATGAGCAACAGTTGTCACCCCCTAGGCTATGGAATCTTAGATTAGCTAACTAATGCTAACCAGATAACTTGCAAGTTGCTGTCAAACTTTGTGCTGCATGGAAACAAGAATGATGTGACCCTCCCGTGAGCTTTTACTCTCCCTGCAGCTAGCAAAGCAAACAGCTGCACTTTGCATTTGAGCAGAAGAATAAAGCTCCTATCTGATCACAGCCTAGAGGAGCATTGTAAGAGGGAGAGAGCAGAGGGACGGAGAGAGAGACAGAGAAGCCTGTTAAAGTCAGTCGCTGCCACTGCACAGCTGCATCATGTTGTTTTTTTGTTTTTTTTAGAGTGGTGGCGCAGGTAAAATAAAACATATAGACATAGTCATGATGACACTTTAGTAAAGAAAAATAAATAGAGAAGATGGTACATGCATACATGCAAAGAGCAACTATTACATGACCAAACATGCACAGGTAGCCTATATATCAACTATACAAAAATTACATCACACTATCGATTTCATGGGAAATGTTTCTTTCTGATTCATGTGCATTTTTATGAGAGAAATGACATTTAGTGCTTTAGCTGTCTTTGTTTTTGATGAACAGTTGTGGCACAAAAGTCACTGAAATGAGAGAGAGGGATTCTGTGCATTTGCATATGAGCAAGCAGCTGAGATATAAAGCCAAGTAAATGAGAGACAGTATGGAAGAGAGAGAGTGAGGGGGGGGAGAGATAAACTGTTTATGGTATTTTAAAATGCAAGGGGATTGGAGGCAGAGAGAGAGAGAGAGAGAGAGAGAGGAGGAAGGGAGGGATGGGTGATGTCATTTCCAGCTGGCACAGGACTGGGTGCCCGTATCCGAGGTCAGCTGCTCCCTTATAAAAAATAACAAGTCCTCGGAAAAATGATTAATTGCCCGACAGCACAAAGTTTATAGAAAAGAAAGAGAGGTGGAGGTGGGTGGTGGTGTTGGGTTGGGGGGAAAGGGGGGGGGGGGTCCCTGAGTTACAGAGGAGCAGGAAATAACAAAACAGAGCGAGTGAGAGAGAGGTTGAGAGGAGTGCAACATCAAAAGGGAAACAGAGAGAGAGAGATCTTGGGGTAAAGAGGCATCGAGAGAGAGAGGGGGTGAGAGGGTTGAGGAGAGAGAGTAAGAGAAACGTGTGTATCGAGAGGGAAGAAAGAAAAGCAGCGAAGAAGAGAGTCAGACAAACAGAGAAGGAGGAGCAGAGAGAATGAGTGAGGCATTCATTAATATGATGTTCGTTATCTCTGACTGACTCCCTCAACAAATGTTCCTCTGTGTTCTCTAGTGTGCTATTCAATAGGCCTATAGCTGTGAGTGTGTGTGTGTGTGTGTTTGCCTATGTGTATGTGTACATCAAATCTCTCAGCTCTGTACCGCGATAATGTGTGAACGCATATGTGTGTCTATTCTCATGGGCAAATGCATTGAATTGAGACTGAAGCCTATATGGCCTCACAATAGTGGAAAATGGGAAGGACTCGTAATGGTCTTTAATACAGAGACTGATAACTTGCAGCAGAAATCTCCGCTGAACTAAGGATAATGAACAAATAAAGGATTTGTGTGGTATTCAATTGGGCCTTGCAGAAAAAAACAGATAAGATAGGAGTAATGTTCAAACTAAATAAACAGTCTGACAACAGATGTACAGTACATCTATTATAGATTAGATATTGCACATTGTCTGTTCTGAAAAATGCTCTTGTACAGTATTCAAGTCTAACACACTGACATAGTCCAGGCTTGTCTATACAGAAATAGAAGGTAACTAGTAGGCTTATTAAACTAAACACAAAACTTTGGGTCATTGAAGACTTATAGAATATTGATAAATAATGAATGAATTATGAATAAATGAAAAGTAGTTCCTGTGGTTTATCAGTCCTCAGCAGAATTGGATTGGGTGAAGTGATAATCATATCCCTCCTTGTTACAGCATGGCAAGGTGTTTTCTGCTTGGCTAGCTGACGATATCTGAGTCTATGAGAACATTATTCAGCATATCTTATCCGTCTTGCCTTGCCTCCGGTCACATCTGATTCCGTAGGTGCGGCAGATGGTGGTAAAAATTTCATTGGGCAAAGTCAATTTCAAAATCTGCCTTTAAAATTGTGTACATAATGATGGAGTGTAATGATAGAGAGAAGATTTCACTTGTTTGGTGTTTATTTATCTGCACACCACAGATTCAGTGTGTGGTATGTACCATAAAGAAATCTGCCATAAATTCGTAGTGATAGGTTGTGGTCCACCTCATCCTCACTCATTCCCTCCTCTCTTCTTTTTTTCCTTCTCCTTCCCTCTCCTACTTTTTCTTAAATCTTCTCTACTTCCTGCCATCTCCTCTCTTTCCCATTCTCTCCTCTCTTCTCCTTTCCTCTCCTCCATTTGTGATTACACACTTCATCTCCTCCCTCTCCTCTCCTCTCCTCTTAACTGCTGTTCTCCTCACTGAAAAGGTATGTGACAGATAAAAAGCCCTGGTGGTTGGTGGTCGGCAGGCGGCGACACCTTATTATTATGCAGAAGGATGAGGACAAGAAAGAAAGAAAGAAAGAAAGAAAGAAAGAAAGAAAGAAAGAAAGAAGAAAACAAATATGATATATATATTATTATTGTCTATAATATTCTAATAGATAAACCTATATGTACTAGGCTATGTGCACTCAGTGATGGTTTCACTGTACATTATGATATTTTTTAATCCACTATGATATCAGAGTAGTGTTCCTATCTGTTTGTACACACACGTCCACACACACACATACACAGGAGCAGCAACCCCAGACTTTCTGCAACAGCCTTCCAACAGCCTCTGCATTTAAATCTCTTTCTTGTCTTCAGTGGCAAAGCAGCATTTCGCTTCATCTACTTGATTAGAAAGAGCCCCCCCCCCCTTCTGTGTTACACACACACACACACACACACACACACACACACACACACAAAAAGGTGCGTCAGTCATTGGAATAATATACAGCATAAACCTTCCTTCCTTCTCTCCTCCCGTCTCAACTCTCGCAGCTCTCCTCATATCCTCTCTTCAGCATTTCTGCCACCAGGTCTCTCTCTCTCTCTCTCTCTCTCTCTCTCTCTCTCTCTCTCTCTCTCTCTCTCTCTCTCTCTCACCCTCTCTCTCTCTCTCTCTCTCTCATTCTCTCTTCTTTCGGGGAGAGCTGGTATCTCTGGCGGTTTGCCGCATGGAAGTCGCCCAGGCAAGGCAGAATATCATCTATCTGATCCGGACTCCTTCTCTCCAGTTGCCGACCACTGCACGAGCAGACACAACATCACACTCACATTTACTGGGATTCAACGGGATATAACGGCATTCATCCGCTGACCGACTGACAGGAGAGTCTGAATTCCGGGTTCATTCCAGCAGAGGGGAACATTTCTAATTCAGATGTAACAACAAAAAAGACGCACCGGGTCGTTAAGTGCGCAAAAGCCGCAGCTTGAAACATTACGCACTGCTAATTCTGATCTATTTCTATCTATTTTCGCATCCCTCCGTCTCCTGCACGGACAACCCAGGGACTGGAGGTTGGGGGACTTTCACAGTATGGAGTCCTGATTTTACCAAGCGACCCACGGGGAGAAATGAAACTGAGAAAATCCGTCGCCGTGGTGGAATATTAAAAATCTGATCCCAACAATAACCCAGGAGATGTTGCAGCAGAGTTTGGGACTCTAGAGAACATCCCAACTTTTCTGGTATCCGTTTTAATCTCTTCCCCTCTCCTCTACTTCGCCTGTGGGACTTCTATTTTCGTGACTGATTTGCAGTACTTCACTCTCTGTCATGGACCGTTCGACGTCTTTGGATATAGAGGCGCTCAAGGTAAGACGCTCGCAGCCGGGTGCCGTGCATTTGCTCCCGGGGATAGAGTTGCGTTCCCCCCCGCGCTGGATGGGTGGATAGATGGATAGATGGGTGGCCTGTTGGGTGTCTGGGTGTGATGGGTGGCACGTCGGATGACTGTTTTCACCGGGCGGCTGGCTGGATTAATCCACAGCTGATTGGCTGATGGGTAAATAGCCTGGTATTGCTGGGTGAATTACTGGGTTACTGGATGGGTGACCGCGGGTGGCAGTTATGGCTGGCTGGTGAACCCAGTGGCTTGAGGATGCTGTGGAGCAAGGCTGGGTTGAAATAAACGGAGGAGTTCGCCACAGACAGAGCACCCAGTTTTGTGTTGTTGCAACACTATCTAAGAGCATCTCTCTCTCTCTCTCTCTCTCTCTCTCTCTCACACACACACACACACACACACACACACACACACACACACACACACGCACGCGCACACGCACACACAGTCGTGTTTCCATCACTTCAGAGGACATTACGTTGACTTACATTCATTTCCTGGAGACTTACTCTAACCTTAACATAACTCTGAACTTACCTCAACATTAAACCAAGTCTTCACCCTAAAATTAATGATTTACAATAATGGGACTTGCTTTTTGTCCCCATAAGAGAGGCGAGTCCCCACAACATGAGGAATACCTGGTCCACACACACACACACACACACACACACACACACACACACACACACACACACACACACACACACACACACACACACACACTAACTACACTCTTTCTATGTTGGTTAGGGAATAAAGAGAGGGAGAGAGAGAGAGAGGGAGTGTGTATGGCAGTATTCTGTGCGTGGGGTGAATTTCAATATGCTTTGCTTGCACAGAGAGTTGTTGCAGAGCGCTGTTGTGGGCGTCGGTGGGACGCTCGGTAGACGGGACGGATTTGCCCGACTAGCTGTGCAGAGGGTCTGTATAAGAATTTAAGGGGAGGATAGAGAGTGACCAGTTATCAACTCTCTCTATCCACCCCCCGCCTCCCACCCCACCCCCCCGTGTTATTTAAATAAATACTCTCAATTCGTGATCAGTTCAGTGCATATTACCTGTTAAAAAGTGAAATCAATGATTCCTCTAAACAATAAGCATTCTACGTGTGTGCACTTGTGACGTGTGTCGAATTGTGCGCGTGTCTGTGCATCAATGTGCGTGTTCCCGAGCGTGTGCGTGCGCGTGTGCGTGTGTATGGACGGTATGGGATCTGGGTCGCTGCATGTACAGCTTTTCATTCGGCACACACACACACACACACACACACACACACACACACACACACACACACACACACACACACACACACACTTACCCTTGTTTTGTGTGTGTCCATATGGCCATCATCGTATATGTCATATTGGCATATTGGGAGATTACTAGTTGTGTTGAGCATATTGTAAAGCTCAGACAACCTCCATTTCATTTCTAATCTATTTAGCCAAATGATGTGCAGGTAAAGAATGATGTATGGGTGTTTGTGTGTGTGCATGTCACTGGTAATCTTGTATGTCATACTTGATGCAAAAACATTGAAAAATCCATTTGGATTCCACATGAAAAGCAGTCGTTCATGTATACCTCTCATTTATCACTAAGGCATTCATTCAAATGTTGCTCATAATTTCAGTCTGTATAAGCTATAAACTGTTTTCATGTATCGTTCCACTGGAAGCCATCCGAAATCTGAAGAGTGTCTACATTTGAGTGACATAATGAAAACACTTTCACCCAGCAAAATTATGGGTCTCCAAAAGCTCATTGTAAAGAATCAAGGATGCTCATTATAGAAATAAGTGAGTGGTAACATCAGCAATAATAAGCCAAAAAGTTCAGACAGGTCACTATCACTAAAGACATTAAACGCCACATAAGTACTGTAGGTCTAATGTCATGCAGAGTTTTCATCAGGGATTGTAATGTAGACAGGAATTGTAGGTGGAAATGTTCATTTTCTATGTGCTGCTGCTGTTACTGATAACCAGTTATTGGATAAATTAGCAAATCGATGAGATTCCCCTGGGGTTTGACATTTCAAGTAGCATTTTATGTGATCAAATTTCTGAGAAGGGGACCTCAATATTGCACTGATGCAGTGCTCCAAATTGACTTTGACTCGGCTGGCTGGTTGCAGATACCGCAGATGGAAATTGACATTCTGATTTAAAAATGACCTTAACTGTTAGCCAACGAACTTGACCTGCAGAACTGTGGGAGTATTGATGTTTTGGTTTTTGTAACATGTATGGGCTTTCTGTTTATTTCAGACGCAATGTTTAGTACAACCTATTTATGGCATTTAATGGATACTATATCAGAAAGTGTATCATACTCAGAAATGAAAGTTAAATATGTATATAGTTCAATGCAAGTTATTTGTCCATGAATGATATATTGTGAGCTTGAAATCAGGCTCTATCTGACTTATTTTGAATTATAACTGAACTGGCCACCTATTTGCCATCTTTGAAAGATATTTTATGCAGGTGTGGTGTAACTAGAGCAGTAACTTTGATGGGTTAAATAATTTAAAAATAAACATGGTAGTTTTGCCAGCTAGGGATGTCAAATCTCTGATGTTTAATATATCAGAACTGCACTCCCAGAAAAAAACCTTACAATTCCAAGACCATGATATGTTAAAAGGGAAATTAAAAAATTAAAAATTAAAGGGAAATTCCAGTATTTTTCGACCAATTCTCATAATCGTGGCCACTCTAACTACAGTTAATGCTAACTTTGTGATCTGCAACTTAATTGCAGAGATTCTTGAAGTGCAACTCAAATTGCAAGCTTCCTAAAGCCCTCCAAAGAAACTTCATCATTTCCATCATCATTTCCATGGCGGTAAGTAATTAACATAGTTGTGAGACATCTCCAGCTGTGGGCCCCAAGAATCCTCTTTTACCCTACAAGTGACAGCCTTGGGTGCCCACCAATCAAATCTCAACCCTGACAGTGTTAGTACATTGTTGAATTTAAAGGATTTCCGTCTACTTCCACCAGTCCATCTATCCATCCATCTGCTAGTTGTTTTCTGCAGAGCTGGTGTCATATCCTTGGCACTGCTGACAATCCCTGAGTCCTAGTGCATTGGTAGTTGGCACTCAGATACACACATACACACTGTCTCCTGCAGTGAGCTCTATTTGTAGTGAAGGTCGCCACTGTGTGCTTGTTGTGTGGGTTTGGACTGGTTTATACACACTTGTAAGGACCCATCCTTCACACCTACTTATGAATATATGGTAATAACTAAAAGACAATACAGTGTCCTCACAAGCATATTAAAATAAATGTGTGTATGAGTGTGTACAAGTTTGCTGGCCAGCTGGCCTTTAAAACTTTGAAAAACAGAGACACACACACACACAGCAATCCAATCTAATGAAAAGCCAGATTTTTTTTTTTCAGTCAGTTGAGTGTGAGTGTGTGTGTGCCTCAAAGAGCAATCACAGGAAATGAACAGCGAACAAGGGCAACATTGGGACATTGGGAAGACACTGCATTATATCAAATATACACGTGGAATGTTTGTGTGTGTGTGTGTGTGTGTGTCTGAATTTGACCAAAGACCTATCTGCTTGTAAATCAGCGCAGGTTTCAATATCAATGGAGCAGTTTAAGTGCTATTGATCTTTAGTAATAGCTGCACCATAAAGTATATGCAGTATAATAAAGGCAGTCAGATTGAATTTTACCCTCTAGATCAGGGACTCCACTTGTAACAGGAACCGATATTGGGAAAGCAAGGAGTAGTTTCATTTTGGTTGAGCAATATCAGAATTATAATTTAACCAAGATTTAACCAATCAACCAGGCAAGTTCAAAGAAAACAAATTCATACTTATGCTACTATTGTGTCATGGCAGGAAGCAAAAGAAAAACAAACAAAAAAAAATGTGTTCACTGGTCACTGTGGATGGCAAAATCAGCGCTTTCATCATTTTTCGAGCCAACAGAAATTAAAGACCTAAAATTAGGGTAGGACCTCCAAATTATGGTTGGCTAGCTGACAATGTGGCTGTTAGTCTAGATATATTTATCAAATACTTTCACCATTTTACAGGCCAACTAGATTTTCAGAATAGAGTAGAACCCCCAAATGAAGGTCACTTACCTGCCAAAGTGGCTGGCAAAGTAAACCAACTTATGGTACAAGCCACAGCCAGAATGAACCAGCATTTGCATGGTGGCTGCTTTCCCACCCTGGTCGCACTCTTTCACACACCCCCATTTGGTAACCACCCAGTGCAGCCTCAGTTTTGCATTTCTGGCCACTGAGCAGCTCAATTGGAGCAATTGGGGGTTCAGTGCCTTTTCCAAGGGCACTTCAACAGTAGCTGCTGAGGGATGGGAGAACATTACTCATTCATTTAAGCCAGCCAGCCCCAAGCCTTCCTCTCTAACCTTCAGGCAAGCACAATTCCTCATTTGTGTATAAGCAGGTTACACCGGTTCAGTTTAAGCATGTTACAAGCCCAAGCGTAAACCACTCGTGAACTGATGACTTAATGTGCTGCAGTGTGAAATATATCAGGTTTGTTGAGGCTGCCAGTATGACAGCTGCACAATTTGAAAAGTGGCTGCCTCACTCTGAGCCAAAGGCGCCTCATCTCTGTGTTAGTGGAGCCTTCCCAAACTTCTGTATGTGCATGCTCTCCATTTTTTAAATCGTAGCAGATAGGCAACCATTCATTAGGATTACCTAGGGTGACATAACATTAATAACAAAACCTCATCTGGATGCCAAATGATTCCACAGCTGTGTATTGATAGGGAGCCACATGCGAGTTTGACTACCAGGCAGTTTCTCAGCCTTAGGGATGGGACCCCCTCATCCGCATCCACAAAGAAACAAAGATCTCAATCAGACTGATTGACGTCTACCCCATCCTTGGAACAGCTATCATCTAACATCGCTCTCTGTTTTATTAATTATTCTAATCCAAAAACATCTTTGGGTTGCTCCGAAGCAAAACAAAAGAAACCAAACACATTTCCGAGCATGCAGCAACCGTTACAAATGTGTAGCTCATAAGCATCTCTAGATTTATTACCCAGAAGTGCATCCTTGTCCATTCCTCACAAACAAAGGTGTGTGTGTGTGTGTGTGTGTGTGTGTGGTGTGTATTTTAGTACTTGCTGGGAAAAACAAACACAGAGATTCCTACTTTAAACACTTCCTCCATGTATTTACGTGCATGTTATTTGTGTGTGTGTGTGTGTGTGTGTGTGTATGTTGCTCAAGTAGCAGTGTTTAAAGGTCTAATAGCTAGCGGGCTACTGTTGGTCTTCTAAAGGTTAACTTACAGTATTTAGACTGTGTGTGTGTATGTGTGTGCATACATATTCATTTGTGTGATAGCAATTGTATTATGTTTGCTGAGTAACACTGTGGATCCCCTCACCTCCACATTGCAATGTGTGTGTGTATGTGTGTGTGTGTGTGTGTGTGTGTGTGTGTGTGTGTGTGTGTGTGTGTGCCTCTCTGTCAGGGTATGAGCTCACCCCCACTCCACATAATGAAGTGGCTGACGGTAAACTTAACCAGCATTTGAGGAACACACCGACATTCTGGGAAATAGACTTATTCGCATTTGACACCTACATATTGCATAACCTCTGGAAGCCACTAGGTCCTTGAAGATCTACATGCACTATCATGTTTTTGGGGGGAAGGATAGCCTACAATTTGTGTGCCATAGCTCACCACACACAGAACAAATAGCTAATCTGGTTGAGTCTTTATAACACTAAAACAGCATGTACCATGTATTTGGAGCTTTTAAAACTGTCAGACTTTATTTTGTAAATTGTGATGGTGACTGGTGCAGAATACAGATTGCCAGCTAACAGGAGGGCTTGGTGCAATGGATTATGGAACCAGATGGGTGCTGTGAAACTCCCATGGTGCATAAAACAGCAGCTGCAGGCGAATGTTATGTTAAAAAAAAAAACGGGTCTGTGCAGACCACTAACCTACATGCCATCTATTACCATTATTAGTATAATGTCCAATAGAGTTTGGGGGTCAAACCGAAGGTTAATGAGCAGCTGGCTGAAAGGGGCAAATTTAATTATTTTTAAGAAATACTGGCACTGCCAAGCCAATGTTTTACAGAAACTAGTGAGTGCTGCCAGTTGAGCTGTGTGCTCTGCAAGTAAATGGTGTCGGAACCTTAACACACTATGCATAAAATTACACGGTGAACACTGACTGTATTCAAGTAGAATTTACTCTAAGACATTTCACAAGCAGCATCCTCAGAGTCACAATTACTGTTATAGAGGCCTTTTTAAACCCACAGGGAAGAAATTATAGACAACGATGGTGAGTGTGTGGGAATGCACTGCTACACAGTAGATGTGCACCTGGGGAAGAGAAGGCCGAATGGACTGCAGACATGTTTTGTAATCGGAGAGAAAACATGATGGTGTTGAACTTTGCCCAAGGGAGGCTCAAGGGTCCACATCGCTGTACAGCTGTAATAATTACACACACACACACACACACACACACACACACATACAGCCCCGCAGACCATCACTTACTGCTAATAATAGCTTGTGGGGGGAAATGTGTGTGGATGCATTAACATATAACCCTTGGCATTCACATACAGATTCACAAAGTAGCAAAAACATATGATTGCTTCAGGCATATTTACTGTTCAGCTTGGCCCCAGATCACCACTCATGGCAGTAATCACTCCCACACCTCACACACACACACACACTCACACATATCCCCATAGAGCCTTAAGCTCCCAAACGACTGGTCAGTTAAAGCAGTGACTGATGCTTCACCTCACTACCTGCCACTCAAATTTTCCTCTGTAAGCCTCAGGGTGTGTGTGAGACCGTGTGTGAGTGTGTATGTGGGGGGGCTTTTATAACCCATGTTCGTCAACCCTGTTGTGTTGTGATGAAGTACTTTGTCCACTTGGTGCTCTAACATACTGTTGCAGCCACACAGTAGCTTTTGCACTGCTGTCATTTTGACATGTTTATGTGTTTGGGTGATTACAAGCAAATGTGCATGTTACCAACGCTAATGAATGTGTGTGTCTCTGCATATATGCAGTAATTCAAATGCAAATCGTATAGCACTATACTTTCTCTGCAGCAATTTAGAGCCTACTGTATATAATACATCCAGCATTACAGATTGTGCTCCTGTTCCATGTCATATTTCCACATGATTATTTTTCTACTTGTTATCTGCACCAGAGCCCTGTTTTGACTTTAAGCGCCGTCACTCAGTATACTTTTTATCCCAGTCCAGAGAGTGTTTGTTTTTATGTGTGTGGGCTTATAGCACCAGCACTTTAAGTGGCATCTTACTCCCTATCCCAGCAAAAGCAAAACAACTACAACAATAATTAACCAGTTTACACACATAGAAAGAATATGAGTTTCCTTGTTGGCCTGGATGAAATGTCTGCTGAATCCTGGCTGGAGGTGTGTGTATTATTGTTTTAATAAACAGTTACCCTGTCATCTGTCATTTTAGGTTGGCATTTTGGGGAAATATGGATGAAGTTGGCCTATGGTTACAGCTGCAGCCGGCAAGATTTTGATGCACAATTGCAGCCATTGTGCTAGCCCAAATCACAAAGTAGCACTGCAACAGAGAACAGCTGAATGAATAAAAAATCGAGAGTAAAATATAAGCTGTCACTGTGCTCACAGCAGTGAGTGAACACTCAAAACATAGAAAGCAGCAGCTTTGCAACACTATATCTGTTTCCTTAATTCTTTGATATCCTATGTTAGTTGCAGAGATCACACGGTGCTCCTGGGTAGTTTCAAATAATACCACAAGCCTTGCTGTTGTTTGGTAGCTCCAACAGGCAGCTTAAAGTTGAAATTCAGATGCAGTATATACACAGTATCATCCATCTCTTAGTGGATATTCCTACATATCATTACAAAAAGAAGTATACACGGATTATATGGATTAAGCAAAAAATCAGAATAATAGAAATTTCGATCAGATTATGTTGCTTGAAAGTTGCTTAAAAGTCAAGGGATCATCAAAGTTCACTAAGACCAATGAATGCACCAAAATGCATGCTAAACCATGCAACAGTTGTGGAGATATAACAAATGTTAACCTGCTGGTGGAGCTAGAGGAAAAGTCAGAGGTTCAACTAAATCATTAGGATTCATCCCAGCGGCTGTGGCTGTGGGGCGGCAGAGGCTCAGGAGGTAGAGCTGGTCGTCCACTAATCGGAAGATCGGTGGTGCGATCCCCGGCTCCTCCAGTCTGCATGTCAAAGTGTCCTTGGGCAAGATACTGAACCCCAAGTTGCTCCCGAAGGCTCTGTGTGTGTGTGTGTGTGTGTGTGAATGAGCATTAGAAACTCCCCCTGATGAGCAGGTTGGCATCTTGCATGGCAGCCTATGCCATCAGTGTGTGACTGGGTGAATGTTGGCATGTAGTGTAAAGCGCTTTGAGTAGTTGGAAGACTAGAAAGGCACAATATAAATGCAGTCCATTTACCAATTACCATTTACCATCCCCTGGGGACCACAAATGTCTGTACAAATTGCATGGCAATCTATCCAAATTATAACAACACCATGTTGTCATGAAGAAATACCACTGTATGAAGGAAGGAATACCACTGTAGAAAATGCTATTTACTCATATGTGAGGGGGATATTTTTATCATCCAATATTCTCTAAATTGTTTTAAGAGGCTTCAGCATTTGTGTGCTGTTTCAGGCAGTCTATAGTGGAATGATGAATGTGAATGTGAATGTGCTTTCAATAGTAGCATAGTGATCAGGACTCAAGGTAATGGTCAGCCTTGATACTGTGTGTCAAATTACTTGATTGATTAGCCCTGATATAACAGCAATATAATCTAGTATTGACACTCAAATGCTTATATCAGCTGACCTTCCAGTGACATGCTGCATAAATCACATTTATTATTACAACTTCAAGATATATTTAACAGCCGGTGCATAACTTCTGCTTAGCTTACTGAAAACTATAGCTGCAGACTAGGAAGAATGTGCACGTGGATTTCATCTATATGTGCTTTTCCTCCGGTTTCCCCTTTAAGTCCTTTAGAGACAAGGTGATAAGTTTGTACGTGTCCATAAGATTGAAATTATTTGGTTCCATTTCATCTGCAGTCTAAATCCCTGCCACAAGCCAGTTCACTACATATGGAGTATTAGACTTTAATATGAGGTGTATCCCACCATGAAGGGCCATTTACATTTGTCATTATGTACACTGCCGCCAGCTATGTCCCCCTGTCCAGCAATGACAAGTTAATAGACTGCTTTCCACTGTGGGGCTGAACAGGACTCACATCTATTATTAATTTAAGTCTCCCCAAATTGCCATAATCATTTGGAGATTATTGCAATATGACTCAATTTGTCAACAACATTATGATTCAAAATGAAATTATGCTACAATGACAAGGTAATCACGATCTGGTAATTATTACCTGATACTGCTTTGACAAATTAATGATCACCTGTGTTTTTGTCAGTTACACAAATCAATGCCTCTTTATTGTGGCTTTAGTACAAACATACAAGTTGATGTAGCAATTTTTTAACATGGATTATAAATAGAAAAAAATGCTTTTAGCTCCTGCCTCTAAACTTAACTACAGCTACAGGTACAGCAATTTTAGTTGTAACAAAAATATAATAGTGCGTATTGACTATGCACTGAATTTTACTCATTTCTAACAAGAGAAAATTAGTAAAATTAGTAAATTTCAAAATGTTGCAGCCAAATCTTAAGGAGCTTGTCACACTATTTTCACTACCTGCCTCCTCAACCCCCAGCTCACACATGTGGCATAACGTTTATTAGCCAATAGCATTTAGTTTGTCATGTCCCTGCGGCAAGCCAGCTATCATGTGCCCCAGCCTGGCTATCATTTACAGAGACTGTGGAAGTGATTCAGAAATGACAGGCTAATATTCGTCTTTTCAGCCACCATCTTGTTCTGTCTGTCATCTCCCAAACCGCAGCCTCTGCTGCCACTCATGACATGAACTCAGCTCAATATCAGAGGCAAAAGAAATATTTGGGTGGGTTGAATTGCCTGGATGATAATTAACAGGGTTTCTACTATCAGCTAGGGAGACAAGCTAGTCTAGGTTAGTCAAGTTTTGCCAAACCAATTCTGTTGATTTTAATGTTGTAGTCAAGATTCAGATTGATTCAATCTGATATATAGTTAATGAGCCACACCGTTGCACTGGGTGACATGTTCCTTCACCCCGGAGAGTTTGGGTATGGTAGTTTGTTTAGAAATGGCTCCAAAGACGAATAATAGTGATCACGTTTTCAGTCTCTGCAGAGTAGTTCTGGAGACTGATGCCACTGCGCGTCACAACCTCTTGACTTTGAACTGCATCATAAATTTCTCAGATGACTTCAGTGCAAAGTCAAGAGATTGTGATATGTAGCAGTGGTGTCTGCCTTACATGGAACTACTCTCTGGAGACTGAAAACATGATCGCTGTTATTTTCTTTTATTGTCTTTGGAGCCATTTCGAAACAAACTACCATAACCGTAATCTTCCGTGTGAAGGAACATGTCACCTAGTGCAACGGTGTGACTCATTGGTGTGTTTTAATGGTTTTTGGAAAACAACGGAGGTCTGTGGCACAGAGGAATAAGATATATCAGGCTTTGGATACACACACAATACTTGTAAGTAGGATCATTTCAGTGTTGGATTGCTGGTTTGTTGGATTTTAATCCCAGTTAGTTTTTCAGTTCAGTCCAGTCCAGTCCGATCAAGGTTAGTCCAGGTCAGGCAATTGTAGGTTAGTGTTATATTCCACTCAAGTATACTTTTAATGGTGCTTCAGCTTTATTTTGCATTGTACAATAAGTACTTTCAGCCAAGCTTCAGACCACATGATTGCAGAAGAGTATACCTCTCTAGGTTGGAGAGTTAAGTACAATCAGAACTACCAGAGAAACAGGGGTGACATATGAATCATGATTTGAAACAAACATGTACTGTAGCAATCAGACATTTGCCCTTGCTCACTCTGCATCAGTGCTCCTTCAAGCTGTACTGTACCACCAGTATAGCCCAACATCTTTACATTATCCCACCAGCAGCACAGTGCATTTATCTGCCTTTCTGTCCCTCAACCCCCTGACAAGTAAATCATCTCTTCCCCTGTTGTGACAGCACAATCCTGATGTCTGTCACTTCTACAGGCCAGGCTGGGCCACACACGTACAGAACATGCACACACACACGCACACCCACACACACACACACACACGTACAGCACACAGGAACAGACATGCCGGCAATCACATTACACACACGCCGGCATCAGCACACGCACACAAACACTTTTTGTCAGAGGGGATTCTCGCCCACTCAAGGGCAGAGCGATGACACCTCATCATGAGCCAAATGAAGCAAGAGTGGCAAGGAGAGGAGGAGGAAAAGAGGAGAGATGGAGGGATGGATGGAGCGGAACGACGGAGCAATATGGAAGGGGATGAGTAGAGCTATATGCCAGCGAGGCGACTGGCGCCAGATTTTAGGGGCATGAAATAGGCTCTGGGAAACGTGGAGGGACAGAGAGAGGAGAGAAAGAGGGTGGGGGTGCATTGTAGTAAAAAAGTGAGGAATGAAGAGAAGCCATGTCTTTTTAAATTCTGAATAACAGTCATTAAGAAACGCTTCCCTCAAATATGTACTAGGAGTGTATTACATATAATTGCGTCACACTTGCTGGAAGATTTTCAGTAATCTGTCACTTTGTAGGATAAAACACGGCAAGTAAGCATGCAAAGATATGATGCACTAGCAACAGGTAAGGTGTAAGATGGCTGATATCACAACCTATTCTTCCACCAAAATATCTGATCTGCAGTACAGTATCCACTATACATTGAAGTTACACCACAATCTCTCTCTAACCTTAACCAAGGTGCTTTTGTTGCCAAAACTTAACCTCACAGAGTACTCAGGATGCAAACTCACGCCTCAGTTGCCGGAGTCCTGAATCTTGTACACCTTCCATCCACCTCAAACTCCTCCCTCCAACTTCAGAGCGATATATAAATGTGTTGCCTCATTCATTCAAAAAAAAAACATAACCTGTGAACATAATCCAGGCAGTGATTACGTTTTCCAACTCAACATGATTGGGAAAACAATATAGTTGTATTTGAACGTAATTTCTAGGAGATAGGGTTGGATATCACCGTCATTCCAAACAATCTCAAAAACTTTAAAATGTATAATGTGTAATATATTATATATAATTTTTTTTTTTTACAGATGTCAGAAGGATATCTACTTCCTGATTTGACAAAACATATGGAGAATTTATGAAAGATTATAGCTGTTAAATTTAAATTAGTTAATTTATTTATGTAGATGTTCAGTGTTGGTACAGACCAACAACAGCATGAACAATTTGTTCACCATCAAATGTTTACTGGGTAATAATAGCCCATCGTAATACAGTAAGATGCATATTGAGTGCCCTTCAGTGATAGATTGAGTGACCACCATGATATTTTTAACCATTTTGTTATTAATGTGACAGATCCCAGTCTATCTGGTTTTATCAATTGCTGTTTGTTTTTGCTACTGTCTTTGCTTTTGCAGTATGTTATGACAGAGTATCTTATGCCAGCAAACTGAAATTGACTTGAATGGATTCATCTATGTGTGTGAGCCAGAGTACAAGAAACAGGTGGATCCTGTTTTCAACTCACATTAACATGCTTTCCACATCACGCCTCTTCTCCTTTAATTCAGTTGGATTACATTCACACCTCACATAAAAATATGCCTCTTGTACACAGATTAAAATTGGATTTCTCTGTCCCTTGCTAAAATGCAGATGTCACTTCCTTGATAATATTCTCACCCTGTAAAAGTGACTAAACACCTCATCCTGCTTGTGAATGTATATCCTGACAATTCATTGCTGGATGCCTTTTTGAATTGCATAAGTTATTTGATTGAATATGTGCATAAAGATTGATATTCATTCACACCGTCTATGCATGGATATGTGATGCATTGCATTAACACTTGCTTGTTTATGTTGCCAAATGTGTCTGTGATTACCTCCACATGTTGTTTGGATTGTTGATTCTTCAATGCATTTTAGAAGCATTTATATCTGCAGTTATTGTGATTACACTTTGATCTTCCATAGCATATGTTAATTCAATGCAGAAGTGGTGTAAATGAAAATGTGAATGATCAAAATGAAGAGCAAAAAGAAAAAAAGTCCTTGATAAGAAGCAGAGTTAATATGTAAGAGAAATCAAGTAGAATAGGACAAGGTCCTTGTCACCGCATGTCCCTGTCATTTAGAAGTGAGAGAGTGAAGGATAGATAGAGATGGTGTGATGGAGAGGAGGACAGCGGGCTGTGTTTCGCCCCAGAGAGCCTCAGATGGAGAGTGATGATAATGCAGCAGTAGACAGAGGACAGAGAGAGGAGGAGAGAGGGGTGAGAAGAAGGGAGAAGAAAAAGAGAAAGGCATGATTGTATAGAAAGGTTCTAATAATGAAGATAGAAAGACAGAGCTGAGTTTGAAAACAAGAGTTAAGGCTAGGATGAGCAGAATAGAACAGAAGTCCAAAATGGTGAAAGCAAAGTATGCATTATACCCTCCAGAATATGTCAAATTGCCACAAAAGTGACAGCTATCATCATCACTAGACCCTCTCTACTCTGGAGATCTATACAACTTGCTGGGCTCTTTGCCAAATTTAAGCCTAATTTTATCAGGAAAATTGACTGAGACATTGTAAACTGACAGCTAGCATAAGCATGTGTCTTGAATCTCGTTTGATGCCCTATTTATTACTGTTATAAAAATGCAATCTGTTTCTACATGTTTTATTTGGATAATCAGTCTGATCATTACCTTTGCATTTGCATCTGGTACTGTTTGCATTCACTGTGATCAGATTTACAGTATCAGTCAAAAGTTTGGACTTTGGTGCTGTAATTTTTGTGTATATTCTGCAGGCTATAGGTTAAATGGAGGCACTATAATCTTGAATAAACATGGCAGGTGTAGCGGATCAGTGATTGAATCGTCATTGGAAATGGACAGAATCATATTTTATCACACTTTTGAAGGAGGCAACAGAAATATCTTTTCCCTTATCCTCACTGAGGATAAGGGAAAGGAGTGATGGCTGATGGGAACAGATCATACAGGAGTTATTCAGAGTGAGGATTCTGCCCAGAAGGCAGGACTCTCTCACAAATGAGAACATAGAGTACTGAGTGCACACACTCCTGGCTAAGATCTGACCACCCACAGAGGTGGTCTGGTATCACATCCCCTCATATTTTGATTGTAGACGGAGTGTAGATGGCGTGTTTACACGATTTGTACATGTTTTCCTTTATTAGTCAAGATAACCAAATCCAAATTACACATAGTGTCACATGAATTATCGTATGGCATGAATATGCATCACACTGAAATCATATTTCTGGCACATTCTCTTACATTTTTCTTATTTACGATTGTAAACATCTAATTTCATTCCAAAAACAGTCACACAACCACACTGATTAGCTTAAAAATACATGAGCTATTCAAGTGTCCTACCCCGACTAATCATTATTTGCAGCATATGGGACAGTAAATAATCTCAGAAATGTGACAGATGAAGTTCAGAGGAGTTTGAGGTGGAGGTGAACTGGTAAGACAATTTCACTTTTGGTTGATTTATGTATTTTTTAGGCTCTCTTACATGATCAGCATTTGTTATAAAGAAAGAGAAAGAAGTTTGTACTCAGTGTATGCCATAGAGCAAAGGGTGCCAATAAAATAAATAAACCCCAAGCATTTGTGATAGTGAATGAACACTCAGTAGAAGATGAAGGGTCTTGTCTTAACATTGCAACAAGCTCTGGAATAAAATGACAAAATACTTTGTCCATGCCCTCCAGAAAGACACACATAAGCATTTACTGATCTGACGCCCCTATTGGCAGCACAACTTCTCTTGCCAGTGCCTTCCAAAACAGTTATAAACCCAACTGTTTCAAAAATATAAACATTTTTCTGATCTGACACAGCCACAGCTAAAAGTTGGTTAGATTTAGGCACAAAAAAAAAAACTTTGTGAGTTAGGCAGTAATTGTGGTCACACCAAAAAGAAAGCAACACTGATCAGTAGGAGACAGGGAGCAGGGAACAGTTTTTTTTTTTTGTTCTTGGTTTTGTTGACTCATTAAACCACCCCAATGTTCTTATGTGGCTCTACAACATCACACTATTTCCTCCTTTGCTCCCAATGGACAAGAGATATAATTCCCATGGCCACTAGAGGGCTTTGTCACTTAAACATAAACATATGTCATTATTTGCTTAAATGACTGATGGTGTTGTTTTTCTTGAGAGGGAAGTCTCTAACAATGGCCTGAGCAACAGGATCATGTTGAATATAATGTTTCTTTTCTACATTCCAAAAATAATTCAAACCTGGATTTGAGTGATGAGTGATGATGTGGTGGTCACACCACACCCTCCCTGACCCCTCCACCACAGCCCCAGGGGTGCTTTCATGTTTCTCCCATTGTGCACTGTGTGTCTGTGTATGTGTTTAGCATTCAGTCTCCCCTTCAGCAATCCATACAATATGGTGTATAGAAAAAACTCAAAGGGGATCTCCTATGCTCATTTCCAGCGTTATATCTTTATTCTGGGACCACTAGAGTAGCTTTGAATGATTCACAGTTGTTTATTAAGCTTATACTGGCCCTTTATGCAGTGCCTCAGTTCAGCCTCTGTCTCTTTAAGGCCCCTCTCCCTATGAGCTCACTCTATTCTGATTGGCTAGCTTTCCGGAAGTCTGCAGAGGGGCAGCCGTATCAGAGTCATGTTAAGTTACCACTGATGGAAACCCAATATTTTAATAATATAATGTGAAACTTTTATTGTAAAGAGTTGTTATTGTTTCAGGAAATGAAACATGTTCCTCACCAAATTAGCAGAGCTTCATTAGCGGCGCTAAAAACCAGTCGACACAACAACATATGGAGATATTTGGAGCTCTTTATTCAGTGGATCAATTAGAAATAATGCAGGGAGGAATAGTACAAGCAGAAAGAGCCACAGTGATGATGATGTTTGATGAAGAGCTATAGGCGACCAGGTAACTCCAACAGGAAAACAACTTATTTTACTTTGCCCTGCTGTGTAATGGAAAAACGCTCACAGCGTGACAGCTCGACTCGAGTCATGGCTTGGCGTGACTACCCCCAAAACAATGGAAAAATGCCTTAATGTTAGCGGTGCGGAGCAGTGAACTCGCGTGCTATGTGTGGAGCAGATGACCATATAAAGAAATCCGTCACAAGCTGACATTGGCTTGGACTGAAAGTAGAAAAAACATTGGAAACCTAGCATTCAAAGTCGTAGCCGATGCTTTTTGCTCACAGGGATTGCTTTTATGTACGTTTACCTCATTATTTGACACTTTGGCCACATTCAATATGAACATCCGACATTGTAACATTATATATATGACTGAAAATAAGGAAAAGCATAAAAGGTCCCCTGTAACAAAGCAGTGACACACATGCTCAACCAACAATGTGCTAGGAGATGTTGGTTAAATGTATGGAGCTTGATCCACGTGTTATAGCTCGAGCTTATTACCTGTTGTGAAATAGCTTTACATATTGTTCGTGCAATGAAAGAAGATGGGTAGCTCATGCGCCTTTCATTCTTGAAATTGAAAAGTGCATTGTGGGAAAATAACTTATTCCCTTTTCTTCTTGACATGAAAGAGACTTATTTTGATATTGTGTTGTTGATGGGTTTTTTTATGTGTATATTCTCTTGATCTTGTCCTTATACCTGCTTTTGATGATTGGTGTGCATTCGACTGTGCAATGTTTTTGTGTGTCTGTCACTCTGTATGTATGGGCATATGCTTGTGCCTGAATGGTTTGATGTCTGTTGTTTGTTCTGTTTGTATGGGTTGAGCTTTTTCTATCCTTTCTACCCTCTCCATCCTTTCCCAGCATGCTGCAAACAAATGTGAACTTGTAAAGGCTGCAGGCGTTCTCAAAGCAAAATATCCACTGTCATCTTTGAATGTGCAGCACTGCTACCCACCTCTTTGTCCCAAAGTCACCCCGACTTCTCAGCAAAGAAGACACTCTAAGAAAGTGATTTTTTCCCTCTCAGCAGCAAACAGTAGCCACTTGGAGTATCTGAAGTCTGAAGTAAATACATGTCCTCTATCAAGATTTAAGCTGAACAATACTTTTTGTTGGAAGTTGAGATGGACCCAATAGCTGTTGTACTGACAAACAGGCAAATCAGCCTGATTTCCGCAGGATAATGGCACACTTTAAGAAAAACCCAATGTAATATATATAGTATGTTTATACACATACAGTGTGATCCAAAACTCTGAGACCACTTTCCCATGTAATTCTCCCATTTTTTCTTCCAATTACCAACCATCACACAGACACAAGCGTGGGATGCAGCTTATGGATTTCACGCATGTACCAAGTGTCAGTTCCCATCTCCATAACATCCTCATTACATTGGATTCCATATCTGTTTAATGATTTTCTACCAGGCTGATGTGAAAAAAAGCTGTTGGCAAGAGGCATAGCACACTTTCCATAAAGATTCTTTTAGTAAATGTGAGCTCAGTCAATCAGTCTCTTTTCAGAAACAGTGACACATAGTTTGAAAGCAAAAAATGTGACCACAGAATGTATAATTCGATTCGATTTAGTTCCCAGGTTTAGTAAAAAAACTAAGGACATGTAAAATTTTAAAAGCGTATGTGGTCTTTTATGTGTGTGCATGTCTCCTAGCTAGACAAGATGTGTATTTACATTCATGTTAGACCTATCACATCAGAGAAATAATCCATCAGAGTTGTGTGTTTCTCTCTGTTCCCCCCAATGAACTCTGCCACATTTCCCCCCTTTTATTTATTGCTAGTTTCAAACCTATTCTCTTTATTGGAGGCAAACAGAGGGAAGAAAAAGAAAAGAGTGAAATGGCTTTGATGTGTAGATACTGTACTATTCCTTGTGAGGGGCATCTCCGCATATATGCTGCTTTTTCATGCTTCCTCTCTTTCTTACTTCCTCTCTTTCTTTCTCTCCTCTTGCATACTATTTGTCTGTATTGATTTTTTCTCAGACATGAAAGGGGGTGCAGATAGCGTCGGTATTGGATGGGTTTGATGCGTGTGTGCCTCTACGTGTGCGTCTGTTTGACTTTCAGTTTGCATCTGTGTGTATGTGTGTGCATGTGTGTGTTGCATCCCTACACTTCTGCCAGATTCCTTTCAAGGGCATCATGCATACAACCTTTGTAATTTTACCAAGAAGAGGCTGTCTATACTGTTTTCCACCCATTTGAAAGTGATGCCACAAGAAAGGAAGTGGCTTCTTTGAAAAAGCCTAGAGGTTCCTTTTTTTTTTTTACCCTTAGTAGTCACGAAGGGGCATTGATCACAGCGGCATGCTTGACTCCTCTCTCAGTGGCAACAAAATAGTGCTGATGACTTTAGATGTGTCTGGGAGGATATTGGAGGGGGTCTGGCTCACAGAACAAAATAAAAGCCAAACGTTGGACTGATCTGCCCTGCTTGTATTGGTTCAAAAGGAGCTGTGATTTTTGCTGTGCCTATCGATCTATCTTTGACATAGCAGGAAGCACACACACACACACACATATACATGGAAATACATACACCTCAGACACACAATTCTATACATATTTGGGTATTTCTCTTTTTTAAGTATGTTAACAAGCTAACTTACCTGTACATTAAAGCCTTAAAACACATTTATACATCATGTATGGGTTTTGGGATGGTGCATTACTTTGAAGCAATGATACTTCCCTATTCAGTATATATAGCACATACATATTTGGAAGACACACAGTTTGGAATATATAACATTGACGCATTAAGATTCCCTGTACTCAGCTGAACACACAATGCCAGGCTTTCTCATCATCATAATAATAATAAAGAAATGGAAGATGGGAAGGAGAAATGGTTGAGGAAGAGAAAAATAATGTGAGGAAGAATCATTGCAATATATTGGAATAGTTAAAATAAAACCAAGAAAAGATGAAATGATGGAAAACAGTGCAAAGAATGCAAAAGTGGCAAATATATCTGTGGCATATACACAAAGTGTATGTATATGTATATGTATGTGTGTGTGTGTGTGTGTGTGTGTGTGTGTGTGTGTGTGTGTGTGTGTGTGTGGAGGTGGTCAGGCAGTCAGGAATCGTGTCATCCTGTTGCTATGAGACAGCTGGTCTCACCAGAGGGGGCGAGAGAGAGAGTGAGAGAGGGAGACAGAGAGACATTGGCAGGGAGATGGAGAGAGAGGTTTACTAAGGCCAGTTCTACACTTTTCAGAGCCCCTTGGCATGATTTTGTTTGGTGGCCAACTTTGGATTACAACTTACCAATTACAATTCAGAAGACATGCTGTTTAAAAAGCATTTTGTGTTGTTATACTGTTATACTGAATGTAAACGTGATACAATGAAAGATATAAAGAACAAACAGGAACATTTCAGCTGCAGACTGAAACCCAACTGTAACTACGATGTGTCACATTTACCAAATTACTGTAGATGTCCCAGTATCTGGCAGGATTTGATGATAATTTTTCAACATTTATCGGGGCATCATGCATTAACAAAAGCATATGTGTCTGCTCTGAGGCATCATTTTTGGGAGCCACTGCCTATCAAATGTATACACACTTGTTGAATTAGTTCTAATTTTTGCTTTAATGATCACGAGCATGAAATACAAGCAATCTTTATTATTAATAGCAAAATAAATTGAAGGATGCAAGCAGGTGTCATTCTACCTTTAGATCAAGGTAGGAAGGAGAAAGAAGAATGAAGGAGATTGCAATTGCAACACTTATGGCTGTAATATATATAATGTATGTGACAATCAAGGGAGCAAATGAAATCGCTGCTCCTCAGGATAACTGACACACATCAGCTCTGGTAAATAAAATAATGGTGTGTGCTAAAGTGTCGATGTGTTTCAACCCACATTAAAATGCTGCCAGTGTGTGGGCTTACCTTGAAAACAGTAGGTACAGAACCAAGCCAACCTTTCAGAGCCAAACACCTGATTTTTTTGCTGCGTTGTGGGGTTTGCATTATTATACACAAATTGTGTGGTAAGGTATAGACAAGAGGCAGCAAAGCAATACCAAAAAGATGGATTTATATCCGTTCATGTGTCAAGATCTGAAGCAAATTCTAGAGGTAATTCTACACAATTACTGAAAGTCAATGGCATCACAAGCCAGAACAGTAATACGGATTAAAATAGCACAATAATAGTATTTTTTACAGCTTAATGAACAAATCAAGACACTGATCGTGATTATAGTCCAGTAAAAACTTAACCCGGACTAAAAAAACCTCATCCGTGCACCACCCACCATCAAAGGATCTTGTCTCTCCCAGCTCCTGCCCCCATCAAGCCCCACTGCCAAGTCACCCATTGTTGCTCTTATAAATGTTGAATGGATGGGTTGAATTTGAGTTCAAACTCTTCGAGGAACTTATTTTAAAAAAAAAGTTCAAATTTAAAGCGGGTGATAAAAAGAGGAAAGAGTAGGAGGGGAAGAAAAAAATATAAACGCAGAGAAAAAAAGATGATGAGGAAGGAGAGGAGGGGAGATGGAAAGATAGAAGGCAAGTAAATGGGAAGTGAATTGAAGGATTTAAGGAAGATGGGGACAAGGGAGGTGTGTGTGTGTGGGCGTGCGTGTGTGTGTGTGTGTGTGTGTGTGTGTGTGTGTGTGTGTGTGTGTGTGCGTGTGTGTGTTTGAGTGAGCGAGGCACTTAAACTGTTGTGTTCATATCCCTCTCTCGCTCTTCCATCTCGAGCTGAAGGCAATAATATGATGATTGGGATATGATCTATATGGGTTTGGCCTTGAGCAGGGATTGCTGTCTGGTTAGCCTTCACGCACACACGCACACACACACACACACACACACACACACACACACACACACACACACACACACACACACAGAGAGAGAAGGACCCGCTTTAATCTAGCATGCATTTAGACTAGACAGACGATTTTGTCTTACCCTGTAAATATGTCAGCCAATGCTCTTCTCTCCCTCCTTTCTCTCATTTACTTTTCTGTCTATTCTCACTCTCCACCTCACATCCCTCGCTCTATCCACCCTCCGAGGTTCTCTTTCTCTCTCTCCTGTCTCGTTCGCCCCTGTGTCTGGTTTTTGATCTCCACCTTCTTTCCTCCTCTTCCACCTCTTCCTCCTTTTCCATCCAATCTCTTCTTTTCCCCTTCCCACCTTCATCCTGCAATCCTGCCTTTCTGCCATCCATTTATCTTCCTACCCCCACCTTGCACACGCCACACATACACACACACACACAGATGTGACGGGAAGGCCAAGTGCGTGCACGTGTGTGTGTGTGTGTGTGTGTGTGTGTATGTGTGTGTAAGTGTGTGTGAGCCAAGAATCTGTCACAGCTTGAGTGGTCTGACTTTTCTTGCTCTGGATCAATGAACACGAAGAATGGTGTCCCACGCTGCCCCTAGGAATCTACGTGTGTTTGTGTGTGTGTGTGTGTGTGTGTGTGTGTGTATGTGTGTCTGCTTGTTTAGACTGAACTCCTCAAACAAGTATATCTAACATATTTCCTGTCAACACTGCGGTAGTTAGAAATGCCGTTGTGTTTTTTTCTTTTTGTGTGTGTGTGTGTGTGTCCCTATGTCTTTGGTATGTGTGTGTCTGCATGTGTGTGTGTGTGTGTTTGAGTGTTGTGTGACCAGTGACCTATGTGGTTTGAGGCCTGTAGCAGTAATCTAAGCTGGGGTCTGGAGGAAGGAGCGGGTAGGGCAGTCACTATATGGATCAATATGTCAGCAGTGCACAGTTGTTCTCTTTCTCTCCCTCCTTCCTCGTCCCACCTTTTCTCCCTCTGTCGCCATCTTTCCCATCTCTGTATCCTTTCTTTTTTTCTTTCTTACTTTCTCAGTCTTTCCCACTTTTCCTTTCCTTTTCATTTTTCAAATCCTGCTCTCCGTCTGTAAATCACCCCCCAACCCCCCCACCCCCCCTTTACTTATCTTTCTTCTGTGCCAGCTTCCTTCCCCACATCCCTTTCCCATGGCCACTTGCCATTCCATAAATCTATCTTTCTCTCTCTAAATCACTGTCTTCATCACCTCTCACCATCCTCCATCTCCCTCTCTTTCCACTGAGATAGCCGGTCTCCCCTCTTTCCTCCTCACTCCCTCTCTCTCTCTCTCTCTCTCTCTTTTGTCTCTCTCTCTCTTTCAAGGCGGGAATCTATTTCTGTGCATTACTAATCTGTCATTGCTGGCCTCCAACAAAAAGACATATTCTACTTTTCTCTCTCTCTTTCTCTCTCTTAGCTCTGTTCTATAACTTCATTGTCACGACTGTTGAGCAGAGACACTATTAAAAATTTTTTTTTTTAAAAATGTAAAGAAATGTCCAAGAAAATTTGTGAAAAGGTTCAACAGAGTCACCACAATATTCCTATATTATCTCTACATGGACTTCCAGTGTGTCTGTGGTTCGGTTCTCAAAAGCGAGTTTATGGTGAGCTTGTGATAACTGGCATTTCTCATCTCCACCTGGTACATCAAGTATATCAAGAAAAAAAAAGAGATAAGGACCTGTTGTGGCTGTGCAAATTATGACTCTGTCTGCTAGAAGCTAAGGAAAGTAGGGTGACATTGTTATACTTTGAGAGGAGATCAGGGTGAACGGAAGAGTCAACAACAAAGCAATTTACTTGGACGAGGAAGACGTCCTGTCAATAGCAATTGTGTTGTTTTCTTTTACCCTTGAACACGATCTTTACCAAACATTAACAAAAGTGTTTTGTGACTAAACCAAGCCAAACCTGATAAATAGCAGATAGAAAACAGTCAAGGATTGTTTTCATATGTGCCAAATGTGTTTTGGACCCTCAGGCTGTGGACCAGTGCTGGGCCTCTGAACATTGTTAGCGGGCTGCGAGGAAAACCAATTGATTTGGCAGAAAAGCCTGAGAAAAAAAGCAAACTATTCTTTTCGCTGCAGAAGCTATTATAGGATATTTTACGGTAATTACCTTAAACTTGGCGCAGTCTGTGCTGCATTTTTCTTCATCACTCCCTGTCACACCCAACAACAATAGCCTACTGATTTTTAATGAAAGCAATAATAATGATAGTGACAATATATTTATACTTAAACGCATACATCTGGTGAATATTATGTCAGTGTTGTTATTTTGGTTTATTCATGTTCATATTTTCATTATTTACATTTTTTCACTGCAATTTTGTCTCTTGTTTTTTTTTTTTAGTAACTGTCTTTGCATTATTAAAAAAAAAAAAATCCTTAAACACTCCTCTGTTATTTTGCCAAATTTTCTCTCTCATCCCTCCTTCACTCCTCACTCTCTCCCCTCTGCTCCTGTCATCCATCTCAAATGCTTTTGAGGAAAGAGTGAGAAAAAAAGAAAGATGTTTGATCAAATGAGTTGTTTGGATAAGTCATGACAAGCCAAATCACTGATGACTGGCGCATACACACACACACACAGGCAGAGTGTATAAGGCACTTTCACGTCTCACATTCTCTTCTTTTTCCCTTTTATGTCAGAGGAAGATTCAAAGATTAGCCCGAGGCACTTTTTCTCCTTCAACTCCTCCCAAACTCCCACAGTTTCCCCCATTTTTAGTTCTCTCCCCCTTTCTCTTCCTATCTCTCTCTCTCTCCGAGACCACGATAGTGATGATTTAACTCCATGCTCTGAGAATCTGACGCTAAAATCTCTGACACACACTCCCACATGTACACACACACACACACATACCTTGGCACCCTGTGTGTGTGTGTGTGTGTGTATATGTGTCTTGTTTGTCATATGAAGCCATGATCATCCAGTCTGAAATCTGGCATCTCTGGGGTTAGACTCTCATCCGTGTTTAGCTTTCATCTCCCTCCTCAGCTCTTTCTCTCGTCTCCCTCTCTGGTCCTCAGGGACAGAGCTTCCACCTCTCATTTCTTTAATTATGCTTTTTAATTCCAATAAGCCCCGAGCAATGTTTTCTGAATTTATTAATCTTTATGACACGCAACATGGAGAAAACTGTCCCTTAAAGAGACATGTTATTCAATATATATTATTGTTTTGTTTTCAATTTAAAACCACAAAACAACAGAAATTAATTTCTTTTAAGTAATCAGTCGACCACTGATATTAGCCACTCTGGAGAGCAGCAGTCAATGTAGCTGAGAGTGTTTGCAATTAAATATCATATTGCCACCACATACAAACAAGAGCTAAATATACAAGAACTAAAAAAAAAAAAAAAAATCCAGCAGAAACAACAATGTTTCTGCTGGATCCAGTAATGAATCCAGGACTATCCATCATCTTTTTCTCATCTCCATTCCTCCAGGATTACTGTAATATTCTGTTCACTTCAGCTTAAACAAACCCAATAACCTCCACTCACAGTATAAACACCAACAAGATCATCTACTTAGTTGCACAGCCATATACAACCTACAGAAAACTGCACACTACTGCTCTTACAACTTGTTAGCAGCTATCTAGTAGCAAAGGAAATTAATCAAGGTTTTAACCCTAATCTTTTTATACAAAGAGCTGACATCACCTCCTGTCTGATGCCTCTTGGCTAGACGCTTAAATACCAACTTCTTTAACTCTCTCATTGAGGATTTAATTCGCTGGTCTGTCTAAAAAAAGGTAAACGTGGTCCTTGGGTTTACTATCCATACTCTATGATAAATGAGCATCTACTAGCTCATACCATTAGAAGATGAAACCCTCATTATTTTAACAAAATGAACAACAATTAGTTTGTTAGCATAAAAAATAACTAAAGCCCTCAGGAAAACGTGCTAGCATAGCGGCATGAGTACTCAGCCGTGTCCAAACTAGCTGTGGCTCTTCGACCCATTCTGCTGAACTTTTATTTATTTTTGTAATTACCATCCTGGTCTAGACAAACTGAAAGATCTGCCTGACATACTTTTGATCAAGATTAAATTCCAAGGCTGGAATTTCAGTAAAAGTCCTTCAAAGTAAGCGTTTGTCATTGGCGACCCAAAAACATCTGATCTGACATGCCTGTCATCAGGCCATCATTTGTCAGTGCCCTCCGAAACCACTACAAATCACTGTTACATTACATTATTCAACTTTTTTTTTTTTTTTAATTGATCTGACATTGTTATGGTGAAGTTGTGATTAGGTTTAGCCACTTGGTTGGGTTAGGGAAAGATGTGGTTTGAGTTAGAAATTGGTTACTAACTTCTTTCTTAAAGTAAGGGAATCTACATTATCATGGTTACAATACAGTGATCAACTGCTTATATGGATCAAAAAGCTTAGGACAGAATCATTCCTATACAAATGCAGTATTACAGTAATTCTATTTTACTCCAATGATACATGTGTGATGTGTATTTAGCAGCTGCAGCATCATTATTAGGCGTTGCAGCGCAGCTCTGCAGGTTTGTGTGGAGGTGCGGGTTGTTGGCATGTTTATTTTTAACTGCATAAGGTTTCATTCCTCTCATTCACTGGCTTTCTCACTACCACTGCTCGCTCCCCTCATCCACTCTCTAGTTCGCTCGACCACTGCTTCTCTCTCCCCCTCTCTTTCTCTCGTCTTTTTAAAAATGAGCCGGTGAAGACGACGTCAAAGCCTAACTTTACTTTTAATGTTATGAAACAAACAGAAATGTCCTCCCCTCTTCCTGGCAATGTTTTTGTCCTCCCTCATGACAGGGTTACAGCTCTAATCAGCGTGATTGCCAGCTGTGATTGGCCACTGCGGCGTTACAGGTTGCGTATCTTCAAAAGTTGATTCTGGTTCAACTTTCTCACTGCGGCCCCCAGCCTAAACACACAACCCGTCTGCTTCCAGCTGATTATGTGAGGCTGGTGCTGCGTGCACAATGAAATCATGGCAGGAAAAAGAAAGTCATTTTCTCTCAATGAAAACGTAGTCTCCTTGAAGATTATGACAAACTGCCAAAAACGAGCCAGCGAGACGCAGCAGCAAAACTGCAGCGAAACTGCAGAAACGAAATAACGAAAAAGAAAAAAAAAGTGGTTGTAATAATCATCCACTTATAGTGATCAATTTGACCCAGACAGATGTGATCACTAAAGCGGTTTCCACTGTAATCGGTCAAAGATGGGGAACACATGGTTATGGGAAACAAGCAACTATTGTCTGTGTCAAAGTCTAATGCTTTTATTTTCCATCCAATGCTTTGTCAAAAATCTATCTATCTTGCCCGTATATACACAAACTGCCCTCAATCAAGGCCCTTAAACAACATCATACTACCTTGTCAGATAAACAAAAACACATGTCATTGTAAGACATTTTGACATATATTTTACAATCTCGTCATTACATGATGTCGATATGATTTTGAATGAGGTTTTCTTACTTGGAGCAGAACGCAGAACTTCCTGTTGCACTTTTGCTCTTTACTGGGGCCTACATGGCAGCTTGGTCACATGCTGGGTAGGAAAACCAAAACATGGTGTAGTTGTTATAAAATGTCAGCACTCTGCAGCATGCAGACAGTTACTCAGCAACACAGGTAGATGTGATTGGACCTTTTCTAGATCAGCCGGAGCCTCTTACTGAGAATCTGTGTCTCACTGCTAATTCCAAAGTAGGTCACGTATTTTAAAAAAACAAATGCTTAGAAAGATATTATTCATTTTGATGTGATGAACTACTTAGTGCTGACTCTAGAATGTGGTCCAAATTGACTGTTCATTAGGTAGCATAAGTTGACATGGAAGGACGGCTGAGTCTGTGGTGTGAAAAGGTGCACAAGGGAACAATGTGGCTGCTGACTAAGTCCTTCTGGTATAAGGGGCTGTTTTAGAAGACACATTAATTCAGACTCCTTCAGCAGTAGTTCATGAGAAGGTGAGAACATTTATCATGAAATGCTTTCTTTTTAATTAGCTGTACAAGTTGCATGTCAGCTCAAGTCTTTGTTTCTAGTTGCTAGCTTGTGGAATGCAGCTTGAGTCTTGGTTTCTCCTGGTTTGTCACTGGAAATGGAAGCCAGGCAATAACTCCGTCCACTTGTTATCAAACTCATTCAAAGCATTTGATGACAAAAGGATAATTTTTTTTCTGAAAATGGGCTCAATACTGTCTGTCGGGTGCTATTTCAATATAATTAAAAATGATACGGTGAATCCTCTTTTAAAACAATGCTTTTTTCTATACTGGAGGGAGGAAGTCACTCTACAGCAGGCACTCCTCATAGAAGTTTGGGAAACATGCAATAAAGCTTGGCTAAATTCAAATCAATCACCAAACTCAGGCTGCTGTTTCTTAGCTTCCTACTTTTCCCTCCCCAACTTGTAAAACTCCCTCCATCCCTCCATTACTATCTCCATCTGACATCTCTCTATCCCTCCCACTCTCTGGCCTGGTTTGCAGTCCTTCTCGCCATCCCCCTGTGAAAATAGTAGCAAAGCCCTCCGCCCACACACTCTCTCACACACACATATGTTCCATCTTGAGAAAGAGGAGGAGGAAGGGAGAGATGAAAATGAAGACAGAGGGATATAAGAAAAGGCAGAGCAGAGGTATGTGTGTTGGTACAGTTTCATGATTTCCATCAGTCAATCAAATCATGTTTTCACTGCTATGGTGTCTTTTTATTTGGATTTTTTTGCTGATGACGCCAGGTTACTGTGGTGGAGTGTTGCTGCTGAATACTCAGCTCTTCTTTTATTGATTTCAAACAAACCAGAAAATAGAGAAACATCACTACTTGCGTACTTGACTTCGACCAGGCACCACTCCTCTCTCAGAATGATGTTGAAATGACCTCATGATAGTTCTCTAATTCTTACTCTGGTCAAAATATATTTTTAGATTAAGATTTTTTAAGGAAATAGTAAAGTAAAGTAAGTAATAAAAAAAGTAATACAGAAACCACCCAAAATATATTGCGGTAATGTAGAGGCACCACTACATAGTTTGTCCACCAAAGGGCGATGACTTTTCACCTTTATAATGTCCTGCGCAATATAATATTCACAATAACCAAATGTAAAATAACCATGCTCATCAACAGTGTTTGTTATGTTTTTTATGTTCCCTCCAGACATGTTTTACTGTGTATAAAATACACTACTTTAATATTTTGTGTCTAATATAGTTTTTTCTCACAAACAAGTTCAATTATCTTGTTAAAATCCTTAAAAACACATCTCCTCTCCCTCATTAAGAAAATCCGTAATATATAAGTATACAAAATTTCAAAAGTTTAACTGCTGGACTCGTGATGTCTCCTACTTCACTGTAAAGTCCGTTTTCAGTGTTCAAATTTCCACGTCACATTCGTGTGAGCCGCATACTGGACGATGATTGGCTCCAAACTAGTTGTGATGTCACAAATCCTGCTCCTAGCTTTTAAACTGAGATTTTCAGAAACTTCCCACTTTTCTGCAGATGAATGTGAAAACAACCTTCTAGTTTCAAACTCTGCACATACATCATTCTGCACAGTGAAGCTCAAATATCCAACCGATGGAACAAGAAGCAAAACACATTTCTGAGTGGAAAAATGAATACCAACAGATATATTGTTAAAGATATCAGTGGATTCTGAATGCTGAGCGGTATATGTAAAATCCGACGAAAGATATGGAACATGGGCAATGATATGATCTGTAGGGGGGACAACAGACAGGAAAAGCCCCCCCCCCCACAGCACTACCCCATCATGTGTGGGAGGATTTGTGTGCATGTGACCTGTATGGGTATATCTCAATACGCATGTGTGTTTGTATGGATTTGTGTTTTTGTGCTGCACAGATTTCATTGTGACTCTGCTGTTTTGTATGTATTTGCCTCTTTATATATTAAAATATGGGCTTGTGTGTGGGTGTTTGCACTATCCGGCGGTTCTCTCTTGTTCCCAAAATGAATGTGACCTCAACACGGGTGTGTAAGTCCACATTGTATGTGTAAATATGTTCTGTGTATTTTATTCATATTTTAATTTTTTTTTTTTCTTTTGTAATTGTTTCTGTGCATATTCAGGTTTTTGTATGATGTGTATTTTGATATTATTTGTGTGTGCTTGAATATTGTGTATATGTGTACAAATGGGAGTGTTTCTGAAATTGTGCATGCATGTCTGTGCTGTGCTGTGTGTGTGTGTCTGTGTGTGTGTGTGTGTGTGTGTGTGTGTGTGTGTGTGTGTGTGTGTGTTTGTGTGTGGCAGATTATAGTCTTTCACCCATCACTGAGCACACAGCACCCGCGGGCTCAGTTACTCATCCTGGTTCTTTCCACAGTTTAGCTGGTAACAACACACCACTGTTGCCTGTTCTGTCAATACTTAAAAATGCAAAACCTACAAGTCACAAACATTCCTTCAAATGTCATACAAATGCTGTTATATAATATTTATTTTATTCCATCATAAAACACAACTCAGGACTGTATCCTCATCCTGTGAGTCAATCCTCCGTCTCAAACACGTCTGCAACCCGACAGAGAAGGGAGGGAAGTAGAATTTGGCATTCTTTGATTAAAAAAACATATACGAAACAATTACATCAGGAATTTCCCTAATTTTGTATTTATTGGTTGTTGATGTGTGATTTAAGTAGGTGCAGAAAGTCTGATGCTAGTTGGGAATTTCTTTATTCTTCTTTTGTTTTTAAGCTAAGCTGTATAATGAGTCATACATTTTAATAACTAATTTGAATACTGTAGGCCTGTAGGGTAATCTTTTTTTTTATACCAAGCATATACTGTAGGTCAAAATACAAACGAAAAATGTGTAATGTGTTATGTGTTAGTTAATTTAACTGGCCCCTCTAAAAGAACAGATGGCTTCAGTGGTTTAAATGGGCTACAGCTGCTGCTGATGGTACAATCTAAATTTAAATGTAAACCTCCCAAGTTCAAAACACAGGATTTGACCCTGATATCACTCTCAAAATTATCACTAGACTGCAGCCTAATGAGTTCAAATGTTTTCTGATTGTTTTGCATTGGTAGTTTTTGCTGATACAGTAGAGAAAAAATTTCAATTATGATTTTATGATTTCTTTTTAAAGCTGATTACAGATGGGTTTTGATTATGTACGTGAATTCAGCTCGAAAAAATGAATGATTTGGATTTTAAGTGACTAAACATGAAGGAGTTATTTGAGAGGAAACACAGCGTGACTTCAGGATCGTGCTCCAGACAAGGAACTACATAGTTTACATGTATGAATTCAGTGCTGTTTTGATCGACAGTGCTGTTTTTGGGGCTGTCATTATCGTCCCAGTTACTTTTTAACCAACACCACAATCCTGCTAAGTGTGGCAACTCGAGCTCAAATTACTCACATCTTAACTGTAAATTATTCACACTTCAACAAACGCCCATTAAATGTGTGAATATTGCGCCTGAATCCTAACCTTAATCACTGGTTCACAGTATGTACTGACAGCAGTTAGCACAAAGATACAACAACCTCACATATAACGCACAGCACAAGGCAAGATGTATCTATAGATACTGCACATGCAGGATAATCTTCACAAGGTTCCTCATTATCTTTTTTTAATTTATTGGCTTAATTTAATAAATATGGATAGTAGAGGAGTTTACTTAAACAACACTGATATTGACCCCTGAATTTACCTTATAGTCCCAACCATCTAAATGGTAATCCCACTGATTCTTATTTTTCTCAAATTTACTCTCCTGATAATTAGAAGTCAATGCTTTGGTTTCACACTCTATAAAGAAGTGTACCACCATACTACAATAACAAACACTTAGTGAAGGAATTCAAATACTTGACTTCATAATTCACACTTTTCCAACAGTCATACCCAGTTTATAAGAGTATAAAGAAACACTGATTAGGAATGCAATCATTTTCTGGTTGCACTTTAAATTGATTTTTATTTTAAACTGATTGAATTGACCCTAGACCTGGTGGAGACCGAGACTGACTTGATGATGTAAGTGGAGTCCAAATAGCAATCAGTCAGTGTCTATCTCAATCAGACCATATCCTGCCTGTACGCTGACTCCAGGAACTTCTCCTTTCAACTTATCTCATTCACTTCCCCTTGTCTGCCTGCCAGACTGGAAGAAAAGAGCAGTGGACTGGGCAAATGCCTTGGCCTCTACAGGGTATTCAGACGTACAGTACACACAGACACAGACACACACACACACACACACACACACACGAACAAAGCCATGCAGTTTTGTTTGGAAATGGTTTCATCTTCAACCTATTATTTACAGTCTACTGGTGACAGCCCCGCTACACTGTATACAGATTTGGAGTGTGTGTGTGTGTGTGTGTGTGTCTGTGTGTGATGTGGCACTCAGCACATTGACTCTTGACTATTGATGTTGGCTTTCTATCTCTTTATACACCAGAGAGTGGAGAATGTGTTCTTGGTTTTCCCGTACACACACGCGGAGAGCTCTGCATGTGTGCATGCTTGTAAAACCTGTTGAACGTCTGCAGTATTTGAAAATAGATTATTATGACTTATGTTGGTGGATTAACATAAAGCACATTGGAAGTATGGCGCTAATAAAAACTACAGTATTATAGCTTTGTTCGCATTGAGCAAAAGAGGAACGTGTTGTGACAGATAGCCGTAGCCAACACATTTTGAGTGCAGCGCTCCTCGTCGAGCTGAACCGAATCCAATCATGTAGCCCATACCTATCGGCATATTTCAGCTACTGTTAGCGTTCCTGCTATGGATTTCTCAACATTGTGTAAAGAGCCTCTAATAAATAATTTTATTTTCTATGTGACTCCAATGGTTTTTTATGGGAATTCCCCGTTGCCACTGTATGCTACACGCTTACTTTCTGTAAATGAATCCAAATGAAGCTGAATGTACATGTATTACACCATTAACGATAGCAGCTCCACTGGGACATATTTGAGACCAGTGTCTTGTTCAGAAGCAGCTCAGCAGTCATTAACTGAGGAGGGAAAACTCATGTTTTCTTTTCAGTTGAATTAAATTTCCTCTCTAGTTTGGTGATTTGAACAACCAATATATCTCTCTGTCATAAACCTCACAAATTGCTTCAAACTTGATTCTTTCTGGTTGTAAAACATCAAATCAAGGCCATACAAGACTCATCTTTTAAAAAACTTAGTGTTAGATGTGAAGTTTAGATTAAAATTTGATAGCTAAGGTAGCCATCATCGCCCTTACAAAGACGTTTAGCGTGAACATTAGACCAAACTCAGTCAAATGGATCAAAGACAGCTCAATGTTTCCAAGCCATCACTTTCTATTTACAGTAAAACATAACCCCCGTTGGTCATATACATGTTCTTTGTTTTTTTAGTAGCATTGAAGAATCCCTGGTTTGGGATTGAGTATTAACTGGATTAATGATCTCATCTCAAACATGGCCATCAGCCAATCACACCTCAGTAATTTTGTGGTGGAAACCACAATAGCTTTATAGCTGATCCATATGGGCTTCTCTTGAGGCTGTAATGAAGCATGTTTGGGTTTAACATATGATAATTAATGACTTAACAAGGAAATGTGTAAATATACAAGCTTGTTGAAATGAAGCCCCTTTATTGGAGAGTAAACAACGGGCGCTAAAGTCGTTTCCAAAGTGGGCAGATATAATAAATAGTGTCTTCCTCGTCTTGAATAGAAGCAGCATCGGCTCACAAATAGAGCCTCTTGGGAGTTCAGGCAGTCATTGAAGTCACTTTATAGTCACATGCTCCATACATCCTCTAATGTATGTCCACAACCCATCTCTCACAATAGATGGTGTATGAACATATTCAGTTGGTTGCAATCTGCAACCTCACTGCTAGATGCCTCTAAATCCTACACGCTGCCAATGTAATGTTACAGGGCTCTTTGGTCGTCATCTTTCTGCACCGTCTCCATTAGCCCAGCATCACACAAAGATAATGAGCACATTATATTTGCCACTACTGACGGTTGTAGCCAATTAGAAACTTCCATCTTGGTCTTGGCGCAGTGTCATTGTCAATCAATGGTGTTTTTAAAAGATAACTCAGGGCAGAGCAGGCAATTAGTTAGATTTAAGTTATATATTTTAAAACAATATACAGAATATATACTGAAGAGAGGGTGAGGATTGTAGCTTTCTCTCTTCTCTGTTTCTCTTTCCCTCTTACTCTCCACCAGTGATCATTGTTTCTATTGAGTCTCAGCGTGTCAATAAGATCTCCAGTAAGAACTCCTCTATCGATTATACAGCCTGGATGAGACGGTTGCTGAAGAGCAAGAATGGTGAGAAGAGGCAGGCCAAGAAAGAGGCAGGTGGTGTGGGGCTGGCAAAGCTCATAGCTCAACTTCACTGAAGAGAGTAGCGAACAAGTAATAACTCCCCTCCTCTCCCCTCTCACGCTCCCTCCTTCCATTTTTACTTTTAGAGCAGGAAGCCAGACCTGGCCAAGTACATCAAAGGCCATCCAGGATTTAGCTTTTTTTTTCACTGTCCTTTTACCAAAGTAAATGAGGAGAAAGGAGAACAAGTGATGAAGGGACAAAGACAGGAAAGGAGAGGAGAGAAGAAGAGAGGAGAGGGGAGGAGAGGAGAGGAGAGGAGAAGAGAAGAGAGGAGAGGAGAGGAGAGGAGAGGAGAGGAGAGGAGAGGAGAGGAGAGGAGAGGAGAGGAGAGGCAAAAATATTGGCAAGGGATTTGCATCCAGATGATAAATCTAACTAAGACCGCTTTTGTTTGTTAACATAATTTAATAGCTAATTGCTAGAATTAATTTGCAAAGTTTAGGTCATGGCTGTGAAACTGTAGCATGCGAGTAAATGCTTGTAGGCTTTGTGCTGGTTAAAGCCAATAAAAAGACAGAGGGACTCGGTGAGGAAAGGAACCAAAGCAAAGCAGTGGTGGGCCATTTTAGGAACTTTATCACACCTGTGCAGACTTTTTATCACTCCTCTGACCAACAGATGGATATCACGAAAAGTATGAGCCCCCGCTCGAGTCACCATCATTCACCACTGCATTGCAATGTGTGTGAAATATTGTGCGAATTAAACATCATTTCTGCACAAATGAAAACCAGGTCTTGCGATGATTTAAAATTGTAATCAGTTTAGAAATGAACAAAATAATGACAGTCAACTCCCCTCAAATATATAGTGAGAACAACACTTGATCATTTGTAAACTTTGCATGGTTGAAGATTTGCTATGATTTCTGTGTGAAAAATATTACCAAAGTGTTTCTAGTAAATATATCGCCAGACACCTTTTCGGTGCACTGCACTTTCAAATAATGTAACAATTGTGTGTCAGAACTAATTGTGATTAATTGTTATTGTTATCTTTTTTCTCCCTGTTTGAATTTACCTCATCTTTAATACCTTAATCTTAGTAAACAAATATTCCACGTACTAAGCTGAATTGAGTTTGTTTCCTTGTTTATTCTGTCAAGCCCTGACATACGTTGTATTTAATTACTTAAGATTAGCAACATGATCTACCAGTACAGAAAGGCAATTTGACAAAAAAAAAAATATCCTGAAGTCAGCTTGATTAATCCAAATACAAAATAAACCACCCCCCTGCCAAGCTTGTCATTAATTGCAGCAAGAGGTGAGGGGAGAGGGGAGAGAGGAGAGGAGAGATGAAAGGAGATTAGATGAGACAAACTGGAAGGAGAGGTGGTGAGGGGAGGGTGGGGAGGGGGTGGGGGTGGAGGGAGTGATTGAAGAGAGGTGAACAGAGGGGAGGGGAGGAAAAGGACATGAAGAGAAGAGGATAGAGGAGAGGAAAGAGGAAGGAAGGGGAGGGTGAGTCAAAAACAAGCTGAGAGAGAGAGAGAGCAACTGCAATAGCGATGTTACAGAGAGGGAGAGGAGGTGAGGACGGAGCGGAGTGAATGATGTGAAAAGATTGAAAGTCGAGGAGAAATCCTATCCTCCACCTTTCCTCCTAAACATGTCCTTTTTCCTCCCATCCTTTTTTTTTGTCTTTTTTCATCTTTCCCTTGACATCTGCTGTCACTTTTCCAGCAGGGGATTATGTATTATACATGCAATAATGAATAGCACCATGTGCGGCCTTGCTAATTTACTGTTGTGCAGGTTTGTAATGGAGAAATGAGTCACTCCTTTCCACATACATTCACCATAAACATTGTTTCACTGTAGTATATGCCACCTGTGTGTGTGTGTGTGTGTGTGTGTTTGCAGTCCCTTTTTCCCCTTTGGTTCATATTGATCGCCATCAGTTTGGCATTCAAAGCACTCCAGTAGATAATTAGTATACACCACTAAGCTCAAATCTTTCTATCTGAGGTTTTCTTGTTAATGCCTGTATGAGGAGGGAGAGTAAGCATGAGGGCACACGCGTCCAAGCACAATATGTTGGAATGATGTCGCTCGATCTCCAGTTATTGTCATTTTCTTCAAGAACGTTATGACACATGAGAAAACTGCATTGAGATAAGTGAGAATGTAGCTAATTAATGGGGGGAGGGGGGAGGGGGGGGGCACACATGCAGACACAGTGATGATGTTGCTGAAGGAAAAAAAATAGCGTGAAATTAACTTTGTGAGAAACAGCTGCGTTCATTTTCAGCGGGCAGATATCCCCTCAGGCAATGGGATCTGGATATTCTGCAGATTTCATAAGTCAGAGGGATTGGTAAATTGACAGCAACATAAATTAAAACATTTAATTATAAAGACTTAACTTATAATACCTTCGTCTAATGCATGTAGTGAATGACATACATGTGTCTCTGGAAATGTGTCTAACTTAAGTGTTCTTGAGCTTGAAATTGATCATTTTCTGTAAAATGTGGCACAAAGGCTTTAAATACCATGAATCACAAACAATTTATGAGAAAAAATATGGCGAGCCCACAGAATTTAATAAACACCGCTGGCATTGAATGCTACATGGATCCATTTGTACAGAGTTCCCAATTTTAAATTGGAAAAACTCACATGCCTTTTTAGATATGGAAATTGCCTTCCCTTGGAAGATGTGCACCAAAAGATCATACTAACCAAACCGCATTTAAAATGGACTGCATTTAAAGGTACAAAGAAGGTATACAAGACTTTTGGGGGCTTTTTTAGCAAATTTGTTTAATACCACCTAAAAAAAAAAAGACATCTGTGGATCAAAGCCACTTTCCATTTTGGTGAAATGGTCTGGCTGAAAACAAATATGACAAATATGGAATATTTTGCGCCATGGATTTTGGCTTGTGTCATAAATATTGGAAATAATGACAATTGTGCCATGTTTTGTACATTTTTTTAATACTCTCAAAATTGGTGTAAGTTGATGTCCAAGATAAAAGAAGACAAACATGCGAGGAGGCAAAAAAATTAAAAAAAAAAAGTTTAGTGTACAAAAGCAGCAGTACTTAGGGTGCATATTTATACCTTTTAAAACATTAACTGTCCATATTAGGTGCATATCCATGGTCATTTTTTGCCTATAAAACAAGACATGAAGATACAGTACACGCCCGTATCACTGTCGCTTCACATCCCCATGAAATGAATTAGTTCTTCTGTACTCTGTATACCCCCCTCCTCATGTCTATTCACGACTCGAGTGCAGCACTGCAAATCTGAGTAATTACATTTAATATTTTAGCCACTTAGCTGAAACTCTTAGCCACAGTGATTTACAGTGAGTAAAAACATTAGCTTCAGTGAACACTCTCATATCACTATCACTGCTGTAATGACACGAACATTTCCCCAGTGAAATGGCCAATATTATTGTCTAATGACACCAGTGGAATATTATTCTCTTTTATTCAAGCCTTGGACAAGCTCTGAAAAGACCAGTGGAAAACGATGTGTAATATCTTTTCTCTCCTTCTCTTTTATGATATGTTCAATGTCTTTCTCTTGGTTTCTTTGTCCTTACTGTCAGTTTTTAATCCCCAATGTAGCACCTTCTATATCTGAAGTCTTTATACTGAAGTGGTCCCTGAATAAAATGCATCCTCATAAACCACTAAAAGAACTCACAGGGCTGCCAGTCCACTTATCATGTGGTTTATGGATATATGTGTGAAGTGTGTGTGTCTGTATGTGTGTGTGTGTGTGTGTGAGAGAGAGAGAGAGAGAGAGAGAGAGAGAGAGAGAGAGAGAGAGAGAGAGAGAGAGAGAGAACGGAGTACAGCAGATGCAGCATTATTTATTTGCTCCCACTCACTGGCCTTCATAACAGTATTGTGAGTGTGCAGTCAGAAAAAAAAAGTGTTGGGTTTATTCATAATGCTGCTGTTGGAGAATTGTTGCTGTTTCTTAAGGATCAATTTTCTGTCTGTTTATTTTGTCATTTTTGCAATGTGTTGCATGTAATATACAGCCGGTATCACCTCTCTTATCTGCAAAATGCTTCAGTACCCCGGGAGAGCGAGCCAAATCATCAGTAATGTATTGCTGATGCCAGAAATGTTGCGCCACAGGGAGCGTTCACCAGATTTTCGAAGCATTTGTGAACATCATATTGTCTAATTAACTGTGATACCTTGGCATAATTACTCCAAGCAAATGAGACCATGGCGAAGACAGTTGGTAGCCTCTTTCAAAAGCGTTACATTGCTACAGTGGAGTTAATTTCTTTCTTCTACAGGCCAGTATTCAGGTTTGGAGCTTTTGAAAACACATCAAGGTTGATTCCAATAGCGATGAGGGCATACAATGAAGGTCGCATGTTTACAGATTGAAAAATCAATGTCATGTTAAAACCTTTCTGCATTTTCACAAATTCATGTGTTGTAATGAAATGCTCGTGCAGAGTTGTTCTTTCCTGACCTCTGTGATTGTAAAATATATTTGCAGCTCAGCCAGACGCGGAAGTGGCTTAAACCCACATTCTCTCTAATGGCCAGCAGGGGGCGACGCCACTGGCTCCAAAAAGAAGTCCGTTAGTATGGAAGTCTATGAGAAAATGACCCTACTTCTCATTTGATTTATTACCTCAGTAAACACTTTCCTAATGGGTTTATGGTCTCAATCTCTAGTTTCAAGTCTTGGTCCCATTTAGAGTAAAACAGACAATAAATCAGGGTACGCTTTAGGGTGTGGCTACCTTGTGATTGACAAGTCGCTACCACGGCTCTGTGTGAGGTGCTGCACTTGGACCCTGGGGAGCTCCTCCTCAGCTTCACACTCTTGTCCATATATGGTCACTTCTCATCACTTCTGCCTCCAAAAAACCAAGATGGCGACGTTCAAAATGCTAAACTTGAGGCTTCAAAACAGGGGTCCGCAAACCAGTGGGCTATGTCCGTTATTTTTATATAGTCTATGAAAAAACATGACTTAAAAAACATAAAAAGAATTCATTTGTGCATGTGTCACCATCAATAATACATGGAGAAAAATTGTCAACTAAAGTTAATGTGTTCAAGTGTTCAAAATCTAGCTATATTTAAATGATCTTAATGGTAATGGCAGCAGCAGGTGACATATCAGCTCACAGGCCCTCCTATAATATCCAATGGTTCTTTAAATCCATGTATTGTTTGAGCCATTAGGGGGTTATGTATTTGTATAAAAACTATAAAAAAAATGAATTTACTTTTATTATATTTTGATGGGATTTCAGTCACACCAGCAGCTTACAGTCATCTCTCTAGTTTTTCTCTATTTATCATAATAGCCAGAAAACCCAGACATATTAAACATTAAAAAAAATTAGGTCCGTAAAGTTAAATAACTGACTCTTTCTTTTGCTGTATTTCTGCTTACTTGTGCTTTACTGTTCATCGAGCATGATAGCAATCCTGCACTGTGTGACTAATAGACATTTGAAACACCACTTAATACAGATCAAAAAAAATGATGATGTATAAGAAAGAAAGCTGATTGCTTTCTATTTTTGCTTAATTGTGCACTATTGTTCAAGAACCACAGGAGCATTTTTGTTGATGGAAGGTTTTTTTGGTGTTTTTTTTTTTATAAATGCAAATGGTTATTCAAGAAAGCCATTTGTATTGCTGCTGTAGTTCGTATAGCAGAATAGTTTTTTCTACTTGATTGTTCACAAAGTGTGACAGTGCATTTACTTAAAAACAAACACAAGCCTTGCTAGCTGCTGTGAAGATATGTTGCTGCATGTGACGTTGAAATGAGAAAGCCGTTTGTTTCATTTTGGCTTAATTGCTTGGTATTTATTTTTCATGATGCCTGACGGGGTTCCCACTGATCTAATAACACTTGTCTGACACATCAATAAACACATCCGTCTTTCCAATGTGACTGCTGGGATGCTTCAGAGTCAACAATAAAGATCTGATTCTATTTAGGTCTATGTAATTACTTATTCTTCATGGTTCACAAAGCCTGATAGCATACTTGCTAGCTGATTGTGCAGTACATTAAAGGTCCATTGAAATGAGGACAATAGTCATAGAGATGTTTTATTATTTTATTTCTTCATATGTGTCAATTATAATTTCACTGTATTTACATTCGTCATGAACAATTAATAGCTATTTGTTACACAAATAAAAAAAAACTGTCTGTAGAAAACAGAGCAGTGATGATTTATTTACTAATGTGAAAGAAATACCAACAACTTTCCTTCAGCAACTTTGTCGTTATTGCACATCTGTCAGCAACAGAAGAGCTGGCTCTATGTAATGCTTCCTGATGTTTTAATTATTAATGCAGCTCTATGACATTTTTACATTCTTGATACTGATAATTAGAGACAGTAGAGTTGCTGACAGTAGTTTTATGTAGCAGTGTACTGAACAGCAATAACACGTTTTTATTACCAGAAAGACTGAAGGATCCGATGTTTTCAAGGCTTTTGCGACACTTAATTGACAAGTAAATATTACAATTTTTTTTTTTTACGTGTGGTAAAGAGTATGGGTTGATTTCTCAGAACAGAAAGATGCTTAAGTCTTTATCAGAAAGAAAGTAAATGTCACTCTTAGAGCATAAATCTTTTTGGTTCAGGCTGCAAACATGAAATGAATAACATTTTCAGAACTCGAATCTTTTGTAATCTTACATAAAGGAACAGTGCGTAAGATTTAGGGGATCTACTAGCAGTAATATTGGCAGAAATGGAAGATAATATTCATAAGTATGTTTTAACTAGTGTATAATCCCATGAAAACAAGAATCGTATTTTTGTTACCTTAGAATGAGTCCTTTATATCTACAGAGGGAGCAGGTCCACTTCTATGGAGGCCACCATGATGCTCCGCCATATTTCTACAGTAGCCCAAAACGGACAAACTAAACACTGAATCTAGAGAGGGCCTTTTGTGGTTTTCACAAGTTTCATGACATAGTTTCTCCTACATGAAGGGGAGTTGGTTGCAAACTGCACCCTTAATTCTAGATGCCACTAAATCCTACACACTGGTCCTTTAAATACTGAATACATGACAACATGAGATTCATGTAGTCTTTCACTCAAGGCCTCCATAAATGGTCTTTTAGTCTTATTTTCTGGTGGAGAATGGCAGGAAAGAGAGAATGGAAAGGACTATATACAATCACACATCAATTCAACAAACCATTATATCCCAAACTGTGGAAGAACTCTTTGCTTTAAAAGTCAGTTGAAATAAAGGAGGGAGCTCCAGAGAGGGAATGGCAGGATTGTTTTTATGTTAAAGCTGAGAATTGCATGCTTTTACAAATGGAGAGTAACATATTCTATTGGGACAGAATCGCACCAATGAAACCAAACTATTACTGAATGTAACTGCATGTCCTTTTGATCTGATTATACCAGTAATAATGTTTGCTTTTAGGAATGGAGAAGTAATAATGGAAACTTTTAAAAATGGAAGCACTGCATCAAAATACTAATAAGGTAGCATACATGTCAGCAGCCATTTTTGGTTTCATTTGTCTAAATTGTTTTGGGAGTTTTGGGTAACATCCAGTTTCATCCACTTTACTTTTAAAATTTATGGGGATGTCCTCAACCAGTGGACTTAAAACCAAAAACTCTTCTTTTCTTGACAATGATAAACACAACTGTGATCAAGAACAAAGTTTACCTTGGAAAGATATATGTTAATTGGAATTCCACATGGATACATATGTAGTCTTTCAAGACTCAATTAACCCAGTTCATATGCAAATTAGAGGTCAATAACCCTTTTTCCTTCAGATTCAATGACATTATATTATTATTACACTATTGTGTGTTATATTAAAGCATGGTCTTTCTAAGAAAAAGAAACATAACTTCATGCTTTTCTGTAACTGTAATTGATCTGTCTTTTATGCTGGGGCGTGTTTGCTTTAGGATTTTGCATCATTTCTTATTCAGTATGATGTGACTTCACACACTTTGTCAAATTTAAGTCGTAATGCGGGTTAAGAGCGACTACAGCGAATGTTAGTTTTCACCCCAGCATGGAAGAAGCAGACAGCTTTGAAGAAATGCCAGACTTCATCCATGATGATTTTTTTTTTCTTCTGAGGGATTTCTGCACTTCTCTCTTACTTGAATTTTAGAGTGGAGACATGTATCTCTCTCTCTCTCTCTCTCCCTCTCTCTCTCTCTCACACACACCCACACACACACATATGCACTCGCACATACACTCATACTAACTCTCAGGATAGTGGAGTCCTAGAGGGTGTGGAGCGATGACAGTCAGAGGATGAATGACCCAGCAGAGTATCACTGAGCTGACACTCTGATAATTACATGCCAATCTCACACACTCTCATTTCCGCCATCGACACTCACAAATAGGCACAAACACACTATGTCAGCTCAGTTCATAGATAAAGCACATGCGCACACAGATCACGGACTGCTCGTGTTTGGAAGCACATAACCCATCTGAACACACTCCACACCTACAAACAAAAATGTGTTCAGTGTGGTTTTGGGAAGAGCAAATTTTGACAGCATGGCAGACGCACACACACACACACACACACACACACGCACATGCACACGCACACACACACTCACACACACACACAGACTAGATGTATTTTCCGCAATGCGTCTCTCTCCAAATTCCTAACTGTGTTCATTTACTAGCAGAGGTCTCATCAAACTTTAACCAGGCAGCATAAACAGCTTCAAATGGAATAAAACACCACAGCCAGTTACACTGAGACTGTAGACACACACACTATACAAAAACAGACACACATCTCTATGTACACTCACGCAACCACATAGCTAGACACATAAACCATACATTCACACACATACATGAATGGAGGCATGTACACAAAACATGCAGTGGTTCACATAGAAATGTAGGCAGAAGAATGCAAATGTTGATATTCAAAGTAGGCAGTGTGTTTGTGTGTGTGTGTGTGTGTGTCTTTGTGTGTGTGTGTGTGTATGTGTGTGTGTGTTACTGGGAGACGAAGTGAAGCAGTGGAGAGGATGTCTCTCATCAGCATGTGTGCGTTTGAATAGATTTTTTCCTGCATTACTCACTATTATTGTTTCCGTCTTCTCACCCGCTTCTTATCAAGGGACGGGACGAGACTGAGTAGGCCTACCCACAATCCTTGCACTGCGATTGGTGATATCCTCTCGGCCTCTCAGCCAATAGTGTGTCAGTGTCCTATTAAGAGGCCATCTCATTAATCACCACTAAACTCATTGAACCAGAGGCCCCCTCATGACTTTATTGATGCACGGCTCTTTAGAAACCAATTGGCCCCCCTTTGTGACTCAGGGGAGATCATATGATTGGTTGTCCCAGAGGTGAAGGTGGACATCCATTGGCTGTCATGATCAATGCAGGATGCCTCAGAAAATGAATGAAGGCCCTCACCTGTCAAATCAGTCTTACACGCTTGTTTCAAGGTGCCTGGCTGGATGGGGTTTGCATTCAGTCATTTTTATACTGCATTCATTTCAAATGAATGAAAACAGGCAGCATCAACGAGTAAGACGTGTTGACATGTTCGGCCACTTTTAAATGCCATCAAAACAACCTCATAATGTGGTCAACCACTTATGAAAAAGACAGCACAAAGTATTCACTGGATTTTAAGAGTAATGACTACTAAACAACAGGGCTTTTTCAAAGCAGACATTTTGACTTGTCATAGCAGGGAAAGCACAGGTGTTGCTAATAACATTAACGACGGCTCTGCTCTATTCAAGTGTGCCGGTAAGCCTTGAGTGTGGCAGAGAGCCAGCATGCAAAACATCAGGAACCGGAGCAGCTAAATTGAATTTAAACCGTCATTCATTTTATTATTTACACCTGTGCTTCTCTGTCTGTGACATGTCAAGATTTCTTTAGTGAAAAGGGTCCACATCATTAAATAATTTAATAGAATGCTCCAGATTTGACAAGGTGTATTTTCCTCATTGATTATATAAAAAAAAACCTGCAGAGAACTTGAAACTGAAAAAACTGGGTTCATCAGTGAAGCATCTGAAAAGTGGCATCAACTATCAACTAGTATTTAGTGTCCACTGTGGTTCCCCTGAGAAATGAATGAAGATCAAAAGACAACTACCCAGTTCAATGACCCAATGTAAAAATAATTCAAATAGGTAAGAGTGCAGGTGCAAATTGTTATTGGTTATAGATAAGTTCTCATATGGTAAGATAAGTTGAAAGACCATGTTGATTACTAAATGTATTCTCTGCTTACTAAGTTGGTTAATTTAATGATTGTGAGCCAGTGTGTTATTATTTTATGCTGGCATAAACGACTTTCTACCAAAACGTGTTTTTGCATGATTTAAATGGCTAATGAGTACCAGCTGCTAGCAGCTTCACTGCAGTTTAGCATATTGTGTTTAATGTTATATTAATACAACTGCTTCGCTTCTTATTGTTGTCATGTTACACAGCGGCCTCATATTGCCAGTTCATTGCAATGGATTACTGCAACTGCTAGAGCAAGTCATGTTACAGGGAGTGTACCGGATGTCTTTACACAGCTGCGCGGTTTCTTTCTTTGCAATGGGAAGCCCTGCAGTGTGACAGGACAAGTAAAGGTTACTGGAAAGTGTCCTACTCTACAATGTGGAACAAGGGGATAGAAGAAGAGATGGGGAAAGCTGGGCGTTTTGATCTGCTGAGGGAATTTAGTTAGTTCAAGTGTGAAAAGAAAAAAAAAAGCTATCATTATGGACCCATTCCGAGGAGTGTTAAGAAAGGACATTAAAAAAATCAGTGAACCACTTTAGGGGCCAAATAAAGTCACCACTGAGATTTTGGCTTTGAAAAGAAGGCAAGCACATATCCAATTTGAGCTGTCGTTCACTCCAAATGACTGTCATATCATGGGGAAAATGAAATACTTCCTGGTTTTAGCCGATTCTGATTTGTCTTTGTAGCCGACACATTCACATCTGTTGCTGTGTACTTCAACAGGTTCAACAGGGGATCAAAATAGGTCAATGGCTTCATTAATATTGGTCTATATTCTGTATGTTTCCAGAGATTATCTAGCACTCTTTAAATGTCTCCACTTCTTCTTAAATGGTGCCTTTTAGATCCATTCATTTCCTGGGTGAAATTACAGTTTATTCTTTGGCAGCATCTCACAATATGAAGTCAGTTCTTGTTTTCAGTCCAGCTGGCTCAGTGGTTTGGCTTACCTGTCTGATGTAACTCAGAGTAACCACTGACTTCACTGTGCAACCATATGGCACTCAGGTGTGTGTGTGTGTGTGAGTGACGTAATGATATTTTAGCTATGCCAAAACCCAGTGTGCGTGCAGATGACTAAATATGATTCATATCATAATTAGGCAAGTCAGTAATATATTGGTCTCTATTTCTTTGTCTTTCAGCAGTAATGACCAAGTGGCTTGCTGTAAACTGACATTGCCATGTTTGTCTGAAACAATGCTCCAAGTCAAGGAAAAAAGGTCAGGGGAGCGTGTTTGTGTTTGCGTGTGAAGAAATGTAGTTAAGCAGACACGAATCCATTTCTGCACTGTATCGTTTTGGGATATGAGGTAAAGAGGCAGCCTTGCCCTCAGAGAGAAGGTAAGCTGCAGTGTTTTGTCAAGCAGCAAATTTGTTGAGATCTCAGGGTTAGTGCTGTGTGACTCAGCTGGGCCCTGAAGAGGAAAATCTGAGGGGCCAGTACACCCATGCAGATTTTATCATCTGTCTCCGGCAGCTTGAAAAACAAGACTATTCTGAAACAAAGTAAGTACTCTTTTATTGTTGGTCTTCTTTGCACATGTCATGGCCTAAGCAGACCATAAGGTTTAGGATAGTGCTTTAATGTGACTTACTGAATGGTTGAGCCATCTGAATCTTTTGAGATTTATCCTCCCTGAATTGTTTTTTTTTTAATATTATTCGATTATATTTCATTTCCACCAGCATGATTTTTACTGTAACTGTGCACAATCTCAACATCTGCCGTCCCTGGAAGTGCCTGGAAGTTCAACGTCAGCTTGCAAACTCCGAGTGTATATCGTGGAAACCCGACGAACACACTCTACACCTACATTATTCACCAGCCCATTAGTAAGAAATCTCACATGTCTAAGTGTATCACAGCTGTGGAAAATGATGGATGAATTTACTGCTGTTTTAACACTTTTGTTTCTTCCCTTTTTTTAACATCTAAAAATAGATGCTAATCTATTCAAATCTGGATTTTGTAGCAGTTATTTTTACGCTGCCTTTGAAGAAGAATATTTCACTTGTAGTTTATAACTGTTTCCATATATTCCTCACCCTCCTCTCCTCTCAAATGTCTCATTTGTAAATGTGCAAATACTTGTGTCTGCAGTATGTGTTGCGGGAAGCTTGCGAGTGCGTGTCTGTTTGCCTACTTGTGTCCCACCCCCACCCTCCCTCCTCCTGTATCAAATGTCACATTTGCCTGTTTAAATGGCACTGACTTCACTTAACACAGCGACACTGCTGGGTCCCACTTCTACTTTAATACAATTGTTACTGTGTGTCGGGTGAAGAAGCACACACACACACACACACATACACACACACACACACACACACACACACAACAATTAACGATTAAATGTACCGACAGACTTTCGCATGACAGAAGCCACTGATTTGGTCAGTCTCATATTCTCTTTTTCTCCACCTTTCTCTTTTTCTTCACACACACACACACACACACACACACACACACACACACACACACACACACACACACAGCATGGCTCGGCATGTCTCTCTGTGTTAAAGCTTAGGTCCACTTGGTCTAAAGTGAGTCTTTCTTTCTCAGCAGCTGCTCAGGTCTCCATCAAAATCAATACAGAGAATTGGTCTACTGAACCCTCAGGGAAAGTTACAATATGGGAGAGTGTCTATGTGTGTGTGTGTGTGTGTGTGTGTGTGTGTGTGTGTGTCAGGGGACATGGTATTGAGTCCAGGAGGCAGGAGTAAAGAGAGTAAGCTTACGGGATGCCATAATGGATTCCTGTTCACACTCCTCCTCCCCCTGACTCTCTCGCTTTCTGTCTCCTTTTCGCTCTCTCGCCTGCAACACTTGAGATGACCTCACCTCCTCAGACTCCAGTCTTAAGACCTTAAGCTGTCTAATCTCCTCCTCTTCTCACTCTCCTCTTCCTCTCCTCCTATCCCGGTCCTCCTCCCTTCTACTCCCTGTGCTCCTTCCTCTGTCCCTTTCTCTTTCTGTGACCTGCAGATATCAAATGCAAAGTACTAGAAATTGCTTTATCCTCTGTTGAGACAGGTATGTCCTCCTTAGAGGCTACTTTTGTGTCTAGATAGGCAATTCAAGTACATCACAAGTGGTCAATTTATTAAGGAATACTAAAGGTGTTCCCAGGACAAAGAGTGAAGTAATCCATTATGGGCCGTGCTTAAGAAAATAACTCTCCTGTAATTTATCATTCCATATGGGCCCCTTCAGGTTTCCTACACACTGAGTGTTCCTATTCGGACTGACACTAATGAGATGGTATACTTATGCAATTCCTGTGGGAAGCTTATGTTTTGCAGCAACACCAAGCAGAAAAGATAACAAAAGATCACATAGAGATCATTTATGTTTGTGCAATAGGTAGTTACAATAGAGGCTAACAAGCTAAAAAAAAAAAAAAAGTATAAGCATCCTTGTTGACATATTTACTAAAGGTCCTGGAAACAAATGTTCTCAGTCAGCTTTATGTGTTGAGTGTTGGGCTTCTAAATGAGTTTATACTTTATATTGGTTTGAAGTGGGCAGGGCTCAGTTGGAAAGAGGTAATGCCACATACTGTATATGCATCATGCACCAATCATAGTTTAGCAACATTTGAATCCAAATCTGATGACATTTGTGGGATTGCCAAGAGTTTTTGAGTGTCAAACTCTTAACTTAAAACTATAACTAAGGATTTCCTGAGATATAAATTTGTTTTTTTATCAGAAATACAACATTTCCTCTTCATTCTACATTTAGTCAATAATGGACTTTAATCAGAAAATGTAAAATTCTTCAAACTGTGTCACCCTTGGACCTGAACCAATGACACTGCCCCTCATCTGATCTTGAAACTGTATCTATGTCCATTTTTTGTGTAGCTTAGAAACAACCAAGATACCCAATAAGCAACAAGCATTTATTGCAATAAAGCATCTAGTGTCATGATACCAAGAACCATAACAGCCCTTAAATTCCAATAAATGCATTGTGTTGCTTTCTTTGTTGTGTTAACATAACACTGCACCACAACAATATTGCCTTACAAGAGGAACCAAGTGGAAAATGTATCTGCAATATATCCCTTTATTTGATGGATTTGGATTTCAGTCCCCTCATGCTTAAACTTGAGAATTTTCAGGGGAACGAAGTCAATTTATGTTAAAAATTGAAATTTCTGGAATGGTTTCTTTAGGTATAACACCAATTTGGAGAACTGATCAGTGTTTGCTGAGGTTTGTGTTCTCTGGGCACCCTCTAATTTCACACTAATTAAATGCACTATATGAGGAAGATCATCTGTGTTAAGCATCAGGAATTTGAACCTGGCACCATTCGAGCTGGGAAGCTTCCATCGGACACGGTGCAATGAGCAGTGCAGCATTTTTCAGAGATTTCACAGTAAGCATTTCCTCAGTGGCTGTAGTGGAGGTTGGGGGTAATGCCTTCCAGAAAGTGTTTCTATTGGTTTCTTAAGTTGAAAATGTAAATCAATACATCGAGACTTACAGGAAGACTGCTCGAGATGTAGCTTCCCAGAAACATGTTCTAAATGTGGTGCCTGAAGTTTGTGCGGTAAGGTGTAAATGGTGGTTGGGCCATTTGTGGACAGTAAATGTACAGTTGTACTCTGCAGTAGGTGTTGTAAATGTGTCATCATCATTCTCTGTCTCTTTTCATCTCTCTTTTTTGTCTCTTTCTCAAACATACCTAAGGACATGATCCACCAGTTTAAAAGGCCTGAGTGCCAATTAGCTTCACTCCACTCAAGTGATGTTTTGATGAACACTCTAATGAGCTTTTTCAACATGCTGGACCTCTGGCATTCACCATATGTTCTGCTGCTCTGTATCTGTGGGTGGGCAGTGGTGATGTAAGGACTGGGTAGCATCTTTGCTGATGTCATCATCTTCACTTTACAGAGTCTTGCATCTAAACACCACTGCACAGGCACGCACACACACTTCCTTCTGCAGTTTGCGATCAAGGCCATTGCCCCAGCAGTCCTGACCCATACTGCCATGTTGCCCCGGCGACCCAGCTCCAGATGTCTCTCTCTGCTGGACTCCATAGTAACCAGCCATCATAGCTGGCAACAAACATGGCCAGCACTAATCAGTAACAACATGGAAGCTGTGGGGAAGCTAGACTATCAGCAGGATGGGCTTGAAGGTCTATGAACTATTAGACTGAACCTTCATCTGCACACACAACTTGATGTCTAACATGTGATTAGCCTGCCTACTAGGGTCAACAGAAATTTGACTTCTAGCATCATTTAGGAATGTTGCAGAATTTGTTTTTATGCCCACACTGTGGGCAGATATAATTTATAATGTTTTAAATGCATTGACACATGTGAATACAAATATAACACATCATTAAAGATAAAAGAAATCAATAATCAGTGGTCAGTGGTCTTTCTAATTCCATTTTACCATCTCAAAAAGAATCTGTTTAACCAGTGAATTCAGCTTGATGCTAGTATCCAAGGCTTTCAGCTCGGTAACAGTTCCTTTATTAGGTTTTCGGTCATTTCACACACTGCTCTATAAGATTGTCTCTACCTGGCAGCATTTTAAGACTTTGTTACTTTTAATGATTGTGAAATGTGATCATAACCATAATCAACACCAAAAAATTGCCAAATAAGGCTACCTGTCCCACTCTGTTTGTGAGAAACTCTCATTTACAAAACTGTTATGTTTTTCCCCTTGTGAAGATAGGTAGAAATCTGTTCAAAATTCACAGTTTGCCACCACTTGTGAATTTTGTTTGTACCTATTAAATTCTAAGTACGAGTGGTTCTTGCATTAGGCCCATTGAGTGCCATTATCTTGAAATCACTGCGATAACTCTCAAGCCTTGGTTATCTTGGACTACTTATGAGCCATTGTCTTTGGTGTTTGTGATTGCATCGCTGACAGCATTATATGTTGATCAGACCTGCGATATTATATTACTGTTGGCTTAATTTCTCATGGCAAGCAAGAAAAGGTCATGTTTTCTTAAAATCATTATGCCTCTTAATTTTTTTTGTTTTGCCTGATTAATTTCATACGGTCATTTTTGTATGTATGTATGTGTTTATTGTTCAGATATGCATATACATGCATTTCTAGCAGCTGCAGCTGTTCACATAACTCTAAAAATCCTCTGCTCAGACTCAGGAATATTGCATGTCATCACCACTATGCAGCTTGAAAACAAAAATGGAAGGACTGTGCTCATTGTCAAATAACCTTGACCATTTTGTCACCATTCTCTTTATGAGCAACAGCGCCACATCCTCTAGAAAATAAGGAAACTGTGTGTCAACCCCCTGATTGTTAAACTGTTCCTTGCGTACCCTTGAAACGTTGAAAAGAGGCCATTAAAACTGAAATAAAAATCCTCAGATGCTGCCCAAATTTACAGCTGTGTGCACTGGGTGCTGTGAAAACTTGCACCTGTAAAATGGCAACACCTGTGCATCCACACATAGGCTAAGTGTATACTTTGTTGTTAGCTATAATTTGATAATGGTTCATTTTCAACCGTTAACTCTGCACTTACCGCTTTCAACATTTACTGAATGTGATGAATATGATACTTTATTAAACCTCACAGGCAAATCCTGTTTCCTCTTGCACTTCTTAGCAAAGAGGTCAAAGGTCAAGATCAGCTACAGAGCAGAACCTAGGAGCTGGAATTGGTTCTGTGTTTTGCTCAAGGACAGTTTATCAGGTTGGATGTTTGCCAAAACATAAGCTTGAACCTGGATCCTCTTGAATCTGCCTGATGCAAACACATACACACACACAGCTGTTTTTCCACATAAGAGTGTTTCTTAGTCAGATTGATGCTAAAATCACATTTGGGCCACATGATGCCTAAAAAATGAAACCAATTCACATTAACTTTATTTACTGTAGCCCTGGTGGCACGAGCCCCTGCCAGGACGGTCAGAGCCCCAGCATTCAGTTTAAGTGCAATTATTGTCTTACACACACACAGCACAGGCTGCACACTGAGATGAGCTCCGATATCTGTTGGTGCTAGTAGTGAGAACAGTTTAAGCATCAGCAAGCAGAAAACACACACACACACACATTCACATGCTATGAGGCAGCTTGAGGCCTTTCTGTGGTTTTGACATGGGCTCTTGTGATGTGTAACAGTATGCCAGCTAGCTGGGTGGGAGGATAGAGATGTGTTCTTATACGCCTCAGTAAGGTTGTAATCCATGACTCACAGTGTGTGTGTGTGTGTGTGTGCGTGTGTCATGAGATAAACAATGAACTTATCTCTAACAAGGGTCTAGGTAGATGTGTGTGCTTAAATGCTCAGCGGAGGGTAACACAATGAAAACATAAACAACAATGAAGCATTAGTTCTGCTTTTCAAGAACTTGTGATATTTCTATTATTCTTGCTATCTTACATAATTCTGTAATACTGTTTATTGCACTTCAAAGGATAGATTCTCAATGTTTCAAGTCAGTCTTAAAACAACAGTCAGGTGCTCATATTAACAATGAAACAGGTTTTGCTCGCTGTAATCATTCCTCCCGTTCATACTGACAATCTCCCCAAATGCACTTACAGCATAAGTGATGAAGGACAAATTCCACAGTCTTCATTTTGAGCAAAAATGTATCTAAAAGTGTATCTGAAGATAATATGAGGCTTCAGCTGTCTGAGTCAGTCAAAGAAAGTGGATATCTTCCACAGTAACAGTCTTTATTGGTAAAAATTTGTCTCTTTGATGGACAGTATTTTTCTTTTCAGCTGCTGTGGAAAGATCATAACAAAAAAGAGTGAAATTGGCACTAAAAAGACTGTAACTTTGAAAGATTTTGACTTGATTTGACTTATTTGGACAGCTGAAGCTTCATATTAGCTTCAAATAAACTTTTAAATACGTTTTGCATAGAAAGAAGGCTGTGGATTTTGTCTCCCTGGCACTTACATTGAAAAGGCATTATAAAGGGATCTCTTAATGGCACCTTACTATTGTCTTGGGACTTGAAAAATTGTGAACCTAACCTTTAATTTCTCTACTTACACTTAACACTTACTCTACATCCGTTTTCATCCAGCTCACATGTTGTCATAACACCCAGGGAGCTTTGACATTTAGCTCCATGTAATTATGATCAACCAGTCTCCTTACAAAGTCTTACAAAGTGATAAAACTAGTAACAGTATCAATGTGCGAACATGTTTGATGTAAGAGAAAATGTCATTTTCACTGTTCTATGGTTAAAATTGTTCTGTTTCACTGCCATTTGAATCCCTGGAATGGCAGGAAATATTAGGGGAATTGAGGAGAAAACACTGGTAGAAGACTGCCTAAGTGAAGTACAAACAGAAGGATAAAAATATATTAGCATTAAACTGTGGATGCTTTCTGAACATTATTATCCAAGGAAAGTCAACTAAGTATGCCACTTATTTCTCTTTTGAGAACATGAACCGGATATTTTCCTATCACAAGCTTGCTGATCTTCTTCTGTTGATAACTTGTCTTCTTCAACATGAATAACATGAATTTTTTTCTTGTGTATTTTGTCTTCTTTGTGCATTGATCCAGCACAGTGCATTACGCGTGGCGCTGAATGTTATCACCACACATATTTAAAGATTCTGAAACACACTGTGGTTTTTATCTCACCAGCAAAAAATAAACTAGTGAACAAAGAGTCTTGACCTCCACCTCCGTACAGTATAAACAAAGGACAAAAGAGGAGAATAAAAGACAAAGAGGCGTTGAAGCAGGAGAATAGGGTGGAATCGGTGCACTGAGGAAAGGAAATAGTTTACTGCAGTGATACGTTATCAGTTGACATCTTTTCTCAGTAAAATGCAAACACAAATAAAGAAAGGGAGGAAGAATATGGTGAGAGGTGAAGGGTATGATGACGTGGATCATAAGAAAATACAGTTATGTCTGACCATAGAAATATTTGTCACACAAACAAAAATGGAAAGAGGAAGTAATAATATGGCTGAGAGGATGCATGGATGAAAGGGTAAAAATGCAAGATGTAAAGGAAACATTCAAACGTGATGACTAACATAACAAAAAGACATGCTTTGACATGAGTCAGAACATGCTCACTTTCCCACTCATCTTGTTTACTGACGTGTCTCATGACTTACTGTGCTCATTATTTGTTTCATCTATGAAGGTTATTTGTGTGAGCTAACAGGACAGTCAGTATGCGATGACTAAATATTTCTTCGGCTTGCTGAGCACAATCTCTCTATTTTAAATGTAAGCTTTATAGAAGCACATTATTCCACCCGCATGTTGGACTCTCTAAGAACAGATGTGAGTGTATCCAGATTGTAAACGTCAAACAGGGAAGTAAGAACCGATGACGGATGGGTGATAGCGTTAAAACTGTGACTCGGAGGAACGAGAGCGAGAGAGAGAAAGTAATGCAGGTACAGAGAGGGAAAAAAAAAATTAAGTAGAAAGGCATCGCTGCAAAGAAGATCAGAGGCATGCAGAAGCTACTGGGTGTAACTTGCATGACTTGAATAGTAATCTCAGAGACAAAAAGCAGAGTGAAGGGGCAGAGGGATGAAGGGATGAAGGGGGGCACTATACAGGAGGAAAATGAAGTGCAGGCAACTTGAGTTTGGCTTTGGCCCTTAGTAACAACAGACAAAGGGAGAGGGAGAGAAGGCGTAGAGGAGGAAATGTAAATCCATTAATAGAAATGTTATCTAAGGACTGCAGTCTCCTGCATATTATAAGTTGTATTGCCAAATGATGAGGCATTGAAATCTAATGCAGGGAATATTATCTAACTAACTGCACTTCTTCTAGCTGTTGTGTATATTACAGTGTCGCAGTGTGTTAATCGTATACTATAACTGCATTAACAGAATCTTTTAGACTTAAATGTTGTACTATCATGGCTGAAGTGAGCTGAGACGTTCACGAAAATGAATAAATTCCATCTGATAGCACAATGTGAATGCAAGATGGGCAGTGAAGCAGCTGCCATTAATTTCAAATGAAACATTCCCTATGCGAAGCTAGAGACAGACTGATAGAGAGACAGAGACAAACAGGAAGAGAGAGAGAGAGAGAGATGCTCATCCGTAACCTTATAGTCCTCCCTCTCACCCAATCGTTCGTTCTTTTTTTCTTCATTGTCAATAAATTCTATTAAAATCCAGCTCTTGGTATCTGATCTGCTGATTCCACTTCTACAGAGGCTCGTCTCTGGTTTTCCCACCAAAGGCTCAAGTGATGGGCACTGATGATTAATTGTAAAAGTGAGATTGGTGGCTCTCAAATTAGTTATTTAATTTAACTCGTTAAATTTTCATTTAATGAACTCATAATCTGCAGTTTCCCTCCCTGCTGATGTAATTTTGGCAGTCCATCAGCAAGGCCCACTTGAATGGCCACAACTTAGCGTGACATTTTTATGCATTTAATTAGGCTCGCCGTCGAATTTTTGTTGAATGAAATCTTTCAAATGATCTAAATAGCTGAGATATTGTTGCACTATATAAAGAATATAGTACAGAAAGACCTTGGAGCTACCGTCTGATTCATTGAGTAATGACATTCACATAATGGTGTTTACCGTAGGAGGGTAATTTTTATCAATGACACGAGGTTTGACTCTGTAGCAGCAACAAAACGTCTCATTTAATCAATGTCATATTTTTTTCACATTAATGTTATGGAAATATTGTAAATACATTTTGGTGGTGCTTTTATTCAGTGTGACTTTTTTATAGAAGGAATATATATGTATATTTGAAAAAAAAAAAAAAAAAAACATTGTTCATGGTCATGCCTTTCTAGCTCAGTGTGACGCCTTCCTGACCCCATCCATACATGCAGAAGACAAAAGTCATTTTTCTTCTATCCGTTCAGCTGGCCTGTGAAGACAAAAAAAAAGCTGATTTCCATAGTCTCTTTACAGCTCAGTGGACAAGAGGGGTGGCATTTTTATTGGAGGTGTTTTCCCATTTTCTCATGCAGATGAGGAATTTGACACACCTGAAGATTTTTTGACAGGTGTGTGCGTGTCTGTGTATGTGTATGTGTGTGTGTGAGAGAGCTCCATCTGTGTGTGGACACACATCATTCACCGTGCCACCAACTGAAGCAGAACACAGAGGAAATTTTAATCAAGGCTCTCAGCGAGCCTGGTGGGCTGGTAGAGGTCAGTGTGTGCATGTGTGTGTGTGTATGTGTGCGTGTGTGTGTGCGCACGCAGGTGGGAGCAGGTATATTAGAAAATTGTGTCTGGGGTATTGTGATGAAACATTAAGACTACTCCCACCAGTGATAAAGAAGCAAATAGTCCTGTGTGACCCCCAGAGCGACTTGTAAGAAAAAGGAATAGACTCCAGAGGCTGGCTGGTTCAGTACTAATAGTTACAAGATACTATATGCATGTTTGGGGCCTTCTGCCATGCTGTGTCTCTCTCTCTCCCCTCTGCCCCTCCCTCCCTCTTTCTCTCGCAACCCAACCAGTCAAGGCAGATGGCAGCCCACCTAGAGTTTGGTTCTGCTTGAGGTTTCTTCCCATTAAAGCAGAGTCTTTCTTTGCCGCTGTCACCAAGTGTTTGCTCATGGGGGAATGTTGGGTCTCTGTAAATTAAAGAGTATTGTCTTTACCTGATCTATGTGAAAAGTGCCCTGAGATAACTTCTGTTGTCATTTGGTGCTATGTAAATAAATAAACTGACCACCACAGTAGTTCATAACCAAATTTTTGTTTTAGAAGCTCTCCCTCACCTTCCTTCTTTCCTTGTGATAATAACCACTTACTGACTCTTGCATTATTGACCTTATTTCACAAAGCTTCTTGTAATTTTCATGCTGCACTAATTTATTCATATATTTTAAATAACTTTATATATGTGCAGCCTCTGTCAAGCAACTTTATGCAACATTTATGAAGAAATTGCCTTCAAAATGTGCAAAAATGTAATAACAGTTATATTAGGAGACAAAGTCATGTTATGATGACCAAAGTGTTGTTTAATTCTAGCTACTTCTGGCCATTTGTCATGTTTTCATCTGAGCACAAAAATGACAAATGCACTGTGTAGCCTATATTTTAGAAAGCTAATAGTGGTTTGTGGCTGTTATCACCCCTGCAGCTTTTAAGAAAACATGCATGGAAGTAAGCTACAATCCCAGAAGCTTCAGTCTGTATCCAAGTATGTTTAAAGATGTCCTGACCTTAACACTCCTTACCATTAGTTGCTTATAAAACTGGATCTATTGTATGCTTGTATTCATCGGCTGATGTGCTTCCTGTAGACTCACAAGTCACACTATATATGTGAATGGTAATAGTAATGGGTCATTGGGGATTCATCTTGTTTTTGATTAAACATTTCAATGCACAAAAACATAGATTATCCACTAGGGGTGTGCCCGAATACAAATACGTTATTCGGCAAAGCACAAATAGTGGTTTTTTTTTTTTTTTTTTACGAATATTTGTTTCATACAAATATTTGAAAAATTATTTGTTTTCGGGAAGAAAAAAAAAAACATGTTAAATACCAGAGCACATGTCGTTTACATCACTATCTCAGTGTCTCTCCTCTGCTCCACTGTAACGTCTATCAGCAGGTCTCAACGAAGGGAGTCACATCCACCTGCTACATGACGCACATTTCCTAATTTGGACATCACTCCCGGAGTTGAGGGGGTTCCCCAGAGATAAAGCTGAGCTACTGACACAAGTGAAGTGCTCCTAAGAGAACACTTCATGAGCACTTAATTAAGCGTAATAAAATCAAAAGCAGGATTTTTAAACTTTTATTCGAATACAAATACAAATACAAATAATTTTGCTGCCTCAACAAATACAGATACAAATACAAATACTGGACCCTCTGCACATCCCTATTATCCACCCATAATGCCTCAAACAGCAATGTACTATTCACCTCCTGGTGTTTCATATTTCTTCCGCTCAGCTCTGATAAAAATGCTCACCTTGACTTTTGTGCTCTGATGCATTTTTATCTTACTTTCAACTGCTGTGGGCTAACTTATTCAGGCAGAGATTTCCGCCAAAGAGCGTAGCCGCTGTCATTAAAGAATGTGTCAAGGTCATCTCTACTGCAAAAGGGTTTTTTTTTTCTCTTTATCAGATTTATTTTAGTCCTTTTTAATCTCTCTCCGGGGAGTGTAGAGCCCAGTGCCTTTACTTAAGGGTTTCACATCTTAATATGTAGTGCTCATTCAATCTCTCTTATCATCTCATGCAAGTTTACACTACACCCATGTGTCCAAAGGAAGTGGTAAAGTGCACTTTTCTATGATGACAGGCTTTCTACCTGCCTTTGAGTGCGGCCATTTGGAACAGACGACATACCAGCAAACGCATGCACATACAAAAACACAAAAAGTATTTGCAGGTATTTAATTGTACATACACACCATTTGTACGTTTCTGGTGATACACATGGCTTTACTGTCACTCCACTGGTGACCAAGTGTGACCTTCATGGTCAACATAAAATGCTTTCATCTAGCAATTTTACATGGTTACGCAAGGAGTAGGCCCTATTAATTCAGAATAAACACACTAAATTATGTTTTCGCCCACAGTTTTTACAGAGGAAATCACCAAATTCACACATTTCTTTGCCTTGATGAGATATTGTTTGTGAATACAATATATATTGCAGAAAATGTTCAATTTGTAGGTACAGGAGAGTCCTTGAAGGTCCTTGCCTCACCTGCTTTACCTCAAAACAATAGTGTAGCTTTGACAAATATGCAAATAAATAAATTAATAAAAAACAGTCAAAATATTCACTTTCCCATGCCCCGGCAGGTTGATTACTGAAATGAATTTATTCAAATTACTCTATAAAAGTTAGAAATCAATTATATACACCAGAAAATGATTGGCAACAATTTACATACAAAATATGCCATTTGTAATTAAAAGGCTAAAACATGCAAAACCAACCGCATGGTTCTTAAAATGGTATTAACACAAATTACTTGCAGTAGGGTAAACACAAGTAGAACTCTCCAAACATATGCACACATATACACAAAATACAATTATTTTCCCATCGATGTTGCCTAGAGGAATAATTTACAAGATGTGTTTTTTTCACCACTTTGGTTTCGTGCAATTAACATTTTAAGATGGTCCTGTTCCACGCTCCAGTTCATCCCAGTCGGCTGTGCAGGAGACAAGTTGCTATTCTCTTGGACTTCGTGTTAGATGGAATTCTCCTGTCACCTAAAATCTCAAAAGAAAAACAACAGTATATGACGAAAATTCAGCCGGCAAAAACAACCTATAGTTACGTTCCAGAGATGATGGGTTGGGTGGATGGTTAGATAGATAGATGGCAAAAAGTGGACTCAGCTGCAGGAGGCCGCTGTTTGCTTCCTGTTCCCAATCCTGAGTCAGGACAGTTTTTTAAAAACCATAACTATAATTGTCATGGTGTTGACTATGGTGACGAAAGTTGCGTAACTTTGAGGAAGAAGTAACTTTAACCCACACCGTGTTTCAAGTGATCATTTTAACCCAAACCAAGTGGTTTTTGTGCCTAATCCTAACCAGAATCTTAACCACAGCATTGTCACATCATTAAACATCATTATTTTTTTTAACATATTAGAAAACAGTCCTATGGATTGTTCTGGAGTGCATGGTACAATTGACCTATGTGGTCATTTAATAATGAGGATGTGTTGCCTTAAACTGAAGCTTTCCAAAAATAATTCCAGAAAGTTTATTTACTTATTTAATTGACAGAATGTACAATTAATGAATTTCACAGGGTTAACCCATTTACTCAACATCTTGTAAACTTTCAATCTCAGCTCTCAGAATGTTAAAGACACAATCTGGAGTTTGGAGGTTTTTGCACCTCCTTCACTCCCTCCTTATTAACTCCTACCCAGTCGACGCTAACCTCCTGCCCCCTGCCGTCTGTAATTATGCTCCTGTGTGGATCAGGGAGGATTTAATAGATAGAAGAAGGCTTGGGGTTGCTGGCATTTTGCTTATTAATGATGATCATGATAATCCCCTCTTCTACTAGACTGGGATATAGTGTCTAAGGACATGAGGCCTGTTTTCACACTGTTAGAGGTAAATTGATGTCTGTACGTCAGTCCAGATGTTTCGTGTTTTCGCTGTTTGTTGCTTTCTTTCTTTACCTCATTCTCTACTTAGTTTAGTCAGTGTTGACTCCTTTCTGGCTGTCTTTTCTGCTCCTGTTGATCCGTCTTTATTTCTTTCCTGCCTGTTCTTCTTCTCTCATGGTTTCCTGTGTCTGTGTCTTATTTTCACCACAATGATGATTCAGTATGATCTTCTTTCCACTGATCTGTTTTCACTTCTTTTCTCAGCTTGTATATCCTGAACATGTAGGTCCAGGCTTTTCATTTTGTTCCTTCCTTTTCTCTTCTTCTTCTTCAGCTTTCCCTCCATCCAGTTTTTACTCCCCATTATCTTTTCCCTCTAACATGCAGATACAGGTTGGTCACAAACCATATGCCCCTTGCGTTCTCTTTTCTCCAGTTTCTCTATCCTTCCATGTCTCCAATCTTTACCTTCACTTTCTCCTCACCAGTGATTTGTCTGCTTGTTTTACAATGTCAGTCTCTCTCTTTCCCTCCTCTCTTCCCCTTCCCCCTACCTATGCCCTCGCTCATCCTCTCTCGCATTCGCTCCCGCCGTCCCCATCTCTCCTTTCCTTCATCGATTTCTTCATTCTCTCAATGTCAGCCCCTTTTGTCTCCCTCTGCCTTTGTCACCCCCACATCTTTCTATAACGTCTCCTCATCTTCCCCGCCCTTCCTTCTCTCTCTCTCTCTCTTCCTCCATCCCCCTCTCCTTTCTCTCCTCCTCCTCACTTCTTCCTCCTTACCACAAGTCCTTGCCACTGGGCCAAGCCTGCCTATTTACAGTACATTGGAATAAATCTACCTCATCACGCAGCAAGTTCTCAGTTGCTGTTTTTTTTTTTTTTTTTTTCAACCACTGCAATCCTTTTAGCAACCAGCCTCAAGAATTAATAAAACAGAGCTATAAACTCTCCCTCCTGCCTCTTTCCATCCTCCCTCTCTCTCTCTCTCAATGTCAAATGATGGATGGCTGGTTGGAGTGGGTGCCAGCTGTGATGTAATGACACCACAGCTATGTCCTTATTTTAACTCTGGCCTCCATCGGAGTATGGCTCAACATGGAGCTCCCATCAACATGGGGGCTCTTTGAAAGACAAAAATGAATGGCAATAAAGGAAGACAAAAATAGCAAAATTATACTGAGATAATCGACAATTTATCAAAAATTACAGTTAATAGGATGCAGCTCTACAATCTCCTACAGCGTAATAATGAAGAAGAAATGGAACAATGTAAATATAGTCTAAAGAGCAGTGAGGAGTATTTCACTTGCCTCCACAAAAGATTTTCAGTGGAACTGGTTTAAATGCAGATTTCTAGTGGCACAATGTTCTTTTTGGGACTTTCCTACTCTTCTGTGAAACATTTCTGTGAGAAAAGTCCAAAAAAGCTCCACTCCACTTTTCGGTGTATCACAAAACCAAGAAAAGTTGTTCACATTCTGTGCTACTCACCAAAATGCATTGTGTGTATCTTTGAGGTCTAACAAATGTGTTGAATGTATGTTTTTCCTCATAAAACACTCACAAAGCCATTTTTTTGAAAAACATAAACCTGCATTACATCCATGTTTACCTGTTAATGGTCTTTTCCACTGCCTTTGTTAACATATTGTTGCATTTCTTTGTGCATTACCAGTGCCTGTAGATCAGTGGAACAGTGAAACCATTGCCTTACCCAGGTGATGCGATACACTGTAAGTAGTACACACACAAAAAAAACCTGCTCTATTGCGCTACTGGTTGTTTAAAACTCCACAGGGTATCTTTAATAACAATGATCAATGAAAGAGAGTTAAAACAGAGCAAATAGACAGAGAAAGCAAACCAAAGAAAGTATTTATATCCATCATCACTGTCAATGGAGGAAATGTTGCACAACTAAAAAAGTGTGTGAAGGTTGGGGTTGGTGACAGCTTTCCGATGTATTAAGGTGAATGTGTAATTTAGGATTTTTGCAAATTTTCTGCTCAGCAACAACCAAACAGAAGCTGTAATCACACACTATATGCTGTACATGCATAATTGACTATATCATACACAAAAGACAACAGGAACGCTACACATATAGTGATGAGAAAATCAACATTTTCCCATAAACACACACACACACACACACACGCACACACACATACACATACAAAGACCACACTGTGCCCAGCTCTTCAACTCACTAGTCATGTAGAGCAGAGGCAGTTGACACTTTATACTCTTGTAATAAAAGTGTGTGTGTGTGTGTGTGTGTGTGTGTGTGTGTGTGTGTGTGTGTGTGTGTGTGTGTGTTCCAGTGCTGGTAAGCTAAGCTGTAACCCATGGAGTAATTAGATTTCAGAAATTCCAAGCAACCCTTATCTCACACACATGCAAGTGAGAATACATGCTCACACAAAGAAAAAGAAAAGGGCTCTACAGATCCTGAAAAATACAACCAACAAGTACTTGCAGGACTTTGATTGTGAACGTACACCGTTCGTATGTTTCTAGCGACACACAGGGCTTTGCTGTCGCTCCACTCCACGGTGAGCGAGTATGATGTAAATGTTCTGATCAAGCGTCAAAAGGTCAATACAACCTGCCGGTGATTTGTACAAATGAGCCAAACGCATCCATTGCTTTCATCTAACATTTTACACGGTTAAGCGAGGAGCTGGCCTTGTAAATTCAGAGAGAACGTCGTAAGTAAAGTCGTGTTGGTCTGGCGCAGATGTTATAGAAGATGGTGGGGGCTTTGGTATTCAAATGACAGATGATAAAGAATTCACAAGTAGGAGACGAGCAGAGCAGCCCTGTACTTGAGGTAGAAGAGACGTGGCGACCTTTTCAAACCACTGTGACTCCACTGCCATTTGTCATACTTTGCTGACTCTACTTTCAAATGACACGGATCAGCATCAGCCTGAGAAAGGGTACCGCTGAGTTTCACATTTGTAATGTCTTACTCTTTTGCTCTCAGGCAATTTTTGTTCCGTACAACTTTTTTTTTTGTCTTTTTTAAACTCAATTCTTACTAGCTTATGACTACATTTTAAAGCGTATGTTCACCCCAAATTATCAAAAAAAAAAAAACATATGTTATCACTTTCTGCGCCTCTAGTGGTACATAACCAGACAGATAGTTTTGGTTTTGAGCGCAGCTTTTCGAGACATCCTTTTCATGAGACTCCTGTGTATAATAGAGGTGAATGGAATTTCATTTATGTTGCTCGCAGCATTGAAAAATGACATTTAAACAAAGTCAGCAGCATTTTTCCCTGAAACAGTGTCTCTCATACTGTGGATAATCCACAGAGCGCACTGTCACCAGTTTCCATAGGGACTATTTCTTCAGTAGACAGTAGTAGTATGAAAACTGTTGTTTTATCTGTGGATTATGCTGTGTAAAAGCATATCACTTGAAGTATCTGCTCTGAAAATATTGCTTCCCCAATTTGTTATTTGACCCTTTAATTGTAACCAACACCCTTTTCAGAGTCAAGATAATGTCTGGACTCTCAATCAGTTGATTGCCATCCTCTTCATTTCTCCCTCTTGCTCTCTCTCTCTCTCTCTCTCTCTCTCTCTCTCTCTCTCTCTCTCTCTATCTCTATCTCTATCAGCAGGGAAAACAAATTGAATATGCTGAATGGGTTTGCTTGACCCTGTAAATGGAGACCTGTCAGGCCAATCCAATTTGTACACACACACCAACCGATGCGTACACACACAAATGTACACGCACAGAATAGAAGATGTATACTGAGCACTGTGTGTCTGTGTGAGGCTGCAAGTGCACCGGTCCGTGCATGTGACCTTGAGAGAGTGTCTGGATTTTGTTGAGTGATGTGTGTGTGTGTGTGTATGTGTGTATGTGTGTGTGTATTACCATAGGAGTTAACCTCACCGTATGTTGATATGTATCGAGTCAGATTTAAAGGGATTATAGGAGCTCAAATGCAGCGCATCAACACCCTTCTTCCCCACTACCAACCTGGGCCGGTTCATCATGGATTCCTGTGTGTGATTTTGTGATTACCCAGTGGAGGTTGCATTGTGATGGGCATATCTAGCAGCCAGACATTCACCAAACAAGGCAGGCAGGTTACATTGAGAAACAAAGCAGTTGTGATTCACTCATCAAATAAAGTAGGAGGGTGACATTCATTTAACAAAGCCTTTGGGTAAGATTCAGCAACAGCATGGGCGGGTCGCATTCACTCAACAAGACTGGTGCTCTACATTAATGAAAAACAATGGATTTATTGTATTTTACTAACAAGACAGCTGCATGATGTTCACAAAGTGGTTGTTAAAAAACACCAATCACGTTCATAGATCTCATTCGTACTTGTCATTTTAGGCGTTCTCCTAAAGTTCAGATGCAAAACAGATCCGCATGCAAATCAGGGAAAACCCCACTCCAGTCCAAAAGGGTGGTGGCAAAAACTCATGAATAAAGTTTGAACTTGCCAACAACTATCCATTAATCAACACAAATACATGGATGTCTCACATCAATGGATTACAGATGAGATAAAAGTTTTGCTTGTCTTCACAGGCTGTAGCTATTAGCTCTATGGCTAATTTCACCTCAGGTGCCGTTATCACAAGAGACAGACCTTGTTAGTGGCCACTTCATTTAAAGACTTGGAAGGAGTAAAGATTACAGACAGTATTTGTCTTGTAAAGGTTGCATTTACAATGGTGTGATAATGAAATAACTGGTGTACAGAATATCTAGCTGTCACAGTCACATGGTTGCCATTTTCATATTGATTGGTTGCTGAACATATAGAATGGTGGACTTATATCTGAGAGCAGTGAAAAACAAATCTTTTTTTTTAGAATGTGATGTACATTTGATGCATTCCCTCAAGTATCCTTTTGTTTATTTTCCAAATACTGCAGCATGCATCATATTTCATCAGCTCTAAAAATGTACAGTTGGTGGTTTATATTTATATTTTGCATTTGAGTGGGTCATATTTACCAGCTGCTTTTTCAAAGGTTGCGGTAGGTCTTGTTCATTATAGTGTGATGGTGTGGCTGTGTAATTAAGGAACTCATTTTAATATTGTTGTGACCTTGTTTTGGGTCCCTGTGTGTAGATATATACATTAAAAAAATAAAGAAAAGACTGCTGATACTGTGCTGTTTAGTTAATCTTCACCGCTTGTGATTAATTACTCCAAAGACAACATGGATGGCGTTATACTGTGTAAATTACACACACACACAAACATCCTGGCACATATTTACTCTCAAGTTGGCCCACACATGTTCCATCATCATCACCATCCCTTTCCTGCGGGTGTTTATATGTCCATCTGTGCTTACGTTCGCTGTGTATGTGTGTGTGTTTGTGTGTGTGTGTGTGTGTGTGTGTGTGTCTGGGGAGGGGTGACATTTCCTGTATCACGTACCACCGTTTGTTTGATCTTCCCTCTTTCATCTACTCAGCAAAGAAACCTGACATTACAGGGTCTCTCTCTCTACTCTCCTCTCGCTCCATTTTAAGTCTTGAGTATAGCTGCCCGCGTGTCTGTGTGTTTGTGCATCTGTGAACGTACGAGAAAGCTAAGCGGATGGATAAATAAGTGTGTCCTCTCCACCTTAGGGTGAAAGAGAGTAAAGTGTACATTCCCTCCTACTCTACGCGCCCTGCATTAGTGAAGGTATGGGATTGAGGAGTGTGTAGCGTTGCAGTTAGTGTAGTCACTTTGCGAGTGTGTGTGATTTTGTATGTGTGTTATCAGCGGCTCTATTATGCCATCGGATTCTATCTGTGATTGTCTAACCTCATGACAACAGAAGCTCATTGAAATTCAAGGAAATTCAGGTGACTCAATGCTTCTTAACCTTGGGAGTTTCTGAGGAAGGAACAGCTCCAATATTAAACAGTAACCTTGAAATTCCTGAACAATAAACCGAAACCGACATCCGTAAACAGCTCCTCATTATTGTAGTAATTGTTCAGTGTACTGGGGCTTTTATATCAGTTGGAAAGGATAAATACAAGATAGCATATGCAACAGAACAGAGAATTGTTCTGAGGAGCTGATTATGCAGCCACGGTGGAGCTTGATTAGCGGTAGCGGTGGAGGGTATTTCTGTTTTTACTCACAAATCAAAGGTCCCACATATGAAACCTTGACAGAAACATCACTGACTTAGCTCTCAGGTTAGCGACTCAGTGAGCGCATACCATCACAGGAGACCATGTCAGTAAGCATCCACCCTTACGAAATGTCCTCAAGTATGAAAAACAAAAAGAATTCCCACAAATGTAAACTCTGTGGTGACTACAGATACTTGGACACTTGTATACTTTAATGTGTTTACATCAGCTTGTTTTACTGGTAACTGTGGAGCAGGGAATTCGGTACATTAAGTTGATATCATGGAAGTTCAGCAGCTGATCAAACTTTTCTGCCATAGATCCTAATCTGAGTAATAAAACACGGAGACTACTGAGTAACCTAATGATGACAAGTCCTGATCCAATATTTATATTTCTCTGAAGCTACACTGTGCCCCACAGACACTGATTTAGTAAAAACAATTAAAGTTGGTGAAAAAAGTCCAATTTAAGAATATGCTCGATAAATGAATAGCTCTGCAAAAAAAAAAAAAAAAACATACCCTGCATCTCTGCTGGTTTTTAATATCTTTTCATTAACTTCTTAAACACAATAACAAAGTATGAGACTGTCACATAAAGCTCTTACAAATATTTTAAAAAGTTAAAGCACCCCAAGGAATATTTTTTAAAAGCAGTGCTTTTTACTTCAGGTTGTATGCAATTGTAGCTCTTAATGTCACCTGACTAGCCGACACCGGCACTGTAGACGTTGCAGGTGGTTGTCTGGACTGATTTAATATTCCAATTTAAACCAATTCCACACTGCAGAGACCAGTGTGGAATTAAGCAACTTAATTTTCAGGCAAACAATGTCACACTCCCACTACTCACTGGTAATGTCAATTTATGATACATTCTTTATATAGATGAATTAACAATGTGGGGTAAAATACACAGAAAAATAAGGTTTGTAATTGGATCAGACTGACAGGCATCAGTTGAGATAAGCATTTATTCATTGGCTCTGATACAGATCTTTCATGGTGTATCTGTATTGGTGGCAAGATTCATCACTCTAATCTGATTACAGTCTCCTAGATTCTAATTTTAGTTTACCCACCTCTTTCTCTGACTATAGCGAAGCGTACTTGCTAAATGCGATTTCAGAGAAATATAGTACCACATGATGACAGTAATGGTTTCTGGATTAGTATTTCTAATTTTAAATCTAACTACTTCCATCATTTTACATGGACTGTATTTCATGATTAGTAATTCTTCTCCCCCCCCCCCAGTAGACAGGACGTGGTGCACACATGAGTAAAAATACACACCTGCAGGTTAACATCTTCCAAAAACCTTGTCTTTTTTTATTGTCTACTAGGTGAGGAATGAAAAAACACCTACCGACACTACTACTCACTCATACAAACACAAGCTTGATTGTGTGCACACACAAATAAACTGAAACGCACACTACCCCCAGTGTGAAACAGACACACAACTATCATGCTGTGAAAGGCTGTTGTCAGGGTGTTGTTGCTGTGTCATAATGCTGTTTGTATCCCTGCTAACACAGCAAAAAAAAAAAAAAAAAAAAAAACTTACAGTAGGTGACAAGGCTCTGTCTCAGTTTCTTTATCTCTTTCCTTCTTTTTCTCTAGTCTTCACTGTTATACCCAATATTCTTCTCCTCCCTCTGTGCCCTGTCAATCTCTTATTACACCCTGCCTGTCGTTCTTTATTCGTCTCAATTCCCCTCTATCTCTCTCTCTTCCTTTGTCCCTGGTGAATGTCATTTTGTCAGCCGGTTGTCATTTCGTCTGCTGCCTCTCTCTCACCCTCTTTCTCTTCTTGCTACCCTGCTAAAAAGACTAATGAGTGACTGCCTGCAGAGGGATGGAAGGTTAAAAGGAGAGAAATAGGGTAAACAGAGGTAAGCTGTGAAAAGGGATGGAAGCAGGGAAATTGCTGAAAGTTCAGCTGGATGAAAATGTAATGAGTAAGGTATGGCTCAAAGCAGTAGAATTAGAGGAGCTGGACCAACATGCAGTATTCTCTGCTGGATTTCAGTATCATTAAAGAAAACTATCATGATGTATAAAACTTTCCCTCAAAGTAAATGTGTGCAATGTTTTCTGCAGAGGTTATTATGGAAAAACAGAAACTGTAACTAACTTTCAGACTAAGTAAATGGTTTTAAGCACAATAGCATCATGGGTGTATTAAGTTCAACTGGCCATAAGGATGAAGAATGAAGTTTTACACACAAGTAAAATAAATGCTAAACATAAAATTGCATGGCATGACTATGCTTTGGTACTGCTCATCTACAATACAATAAACTAACATAAAATATATAGTAATTTAAATCTTGATTTTTTTTTACACTTGGAGGCAGCAGAAAGAAGCTGTGAATGCAATGTTGCCACATTATCACCCTTTTAAGTTGTTATGGTGAGCTTGTTAGCAAACAGTTGCCTATTTACACATCCAGCAGACACAGAGCAACATTAGCATTCACTTGGAGTCATGCTTCTGCCCATCTGACGTATCTAAGTGTAATATTCACTCTCCTTTTAGCTCTGTTTGGTTTCCACCAACTCCTGAGGGAAATATCTGGCTCTATACGAGCTAAATACTCCAGTGTGCTCACCAGCTAATCTCTAACATTGTTGGCTGTGTGATGCTGGACAGGTGTACAGTGAGTTTTAGACTTTTTCACTGAAAACAGCAGCATGCTCTGGCTGAAGACGAGCAGCCACTTTTACATAAAAGTATTCATGTGATCCATTGTTAATATAAAAGTATTCATTACACACACTTTAAGATGTAACAAACTCTTTGCTAGTTGTCTCACAGAAGAACCTCCATCCTATCACAGATAGAAATTGACTAAATGGCACCCAATTGTGTATAAATTGCAAGTAATGATTTGGTAAATGTAAACACCTTCCCAAAGCATAACAGCGAAGCCATCTTCATTTTTATACCCAGCATGTACATTAGTGAGTGTGTGTGTGTATATGACAGGAAGTACAAGAGCTGTAATCTGGTGCTTAGCTACCTCATTTTATTCAATTTTATTGTTTATTGGCAGCCAAATTATTGCTTTAGTCTGCATTGCTAAAGCCATAACATTGGCATTAAAAACCCATCTCACACACACACATGCATTGTCACACAATAGACACTTACCCTCTTACTCATACCGCTGTCTCTGTCTCGTACACACACTCACACACACATATACACACATACACAGAGCACACTCCAGGGAGTGTGTTGGCATTTCACTACAGCTCATTCTGTCATGACGGCGTTATGGAGCCTTCCAGACACCTCTCAGACAGATTGGCTTCTCATCTTTAAGACAGCTGATAATGAATTTAAAGCACGGCCTTTGGCTTTGGCATACCTGTAGAAAGCACAATCCTAGACGATGAAAGAGGCAGACAGACACTATGTGCCTTGGCAAGACATCATAGCGGAAATGAAAATAACTTGTGCTGGTGTGAGGGTAAATTGTCAGGTTTTATAAAAGGCAGCCCTTCTCCATTGAAAGGAGCTTTTCGGCGTTGTCCTACTGAAACCAAGAATCTCTAAAATGACAGCTCAGTTTACAATACAATATCTTGTTGACTTTTCCATCGACCACCATGCCCGTGTTTTGACAATTTCTGATGAGATCCAGCTCTCTACAGTATACACTGTAGTTCCTGGAGACAACAGAGAACAATTCTTTACCTTTGACTCAATGAAGAAGAGATATAATACAATGAATTCATCAAAATGTACTATTTTGGAGAAAGAAAAGATGTCTATCTCTATTAAGGTTCTAGTGGCCAGTTTACTGCCAATTCTAAAACATGCAGGCAGCAATGCACTGTAAATGATTATGTTCATGAAGAGACTAACAGTTCATTTAATGTGCTCCCATGATGATTGCGGTTGCATGGGGTTTGTGACACTGTGCACAGCTTTTACCATCAATCTTAATTATAGTTAGTTGCAAGCCTTGAAATCTCTTGGATTACTTGTGTTGCACTTGGGTAGCATTATGTATCGTAACACCTCATCTAACCATTTATCCTACCAGTATTAGGGCGTATGGATATTTTCTTTCTGATTTAATGAATCTTAATTCAATGAAGTGTGTCAAATGATTATTTAGAGACAGCTGCGTCTCAGATTACAGTATTAACAATAAGAGAGTGTTCCAACCCCCAGCTCTCCTGGTATCTAACAACTGGTGTTTAAATGGCTAGTAATTAATTTCACCAAACACTTCATGGCATCTAAACCAACCAATCATTGGGCAATGAGTGAAGCTAATCCCCTGATATACGGTAGTTTTTTTTAAGCAATGGACTCAAGTAATGAATACCTTTCAATAAGCGTGCCTGTTTGGTAAATGAGTGAGCATTAGTGCAAATCACTTAATGATACTGCCAGGGAGGACATTAATAAAATGCAACTGGCTGAAGGCAGTGGTAGCCATGATTAGTCACATTTTCCCATTCATTTGTACAAGTCTGTCACTGTAGAGACGGTAAGACAAGTGTTTTGCTTAAGGAAGCAACAAAACTACATGTGGGTGAAGGGTGAAAAATATAGTATGTTTAGTTTAGCTTGCTGCATTTTTTATAGTTGCTACAGGGATTCAAACCATCACCTTACATGTCTTCTGGAAGATGAGTGTTCAATTGCTCCCAAGAAATATCCAGTACAAATATTCCTGTAGCCAGGGATGGAGAAACTGAACTAATTAATATCATAACTGACATTACCAGTCAACCAGTTGCCATTGGTCTGTCAGAGTGCCTTTCATTTCTGTTTCTTAAGTTGGCATTGGACGGATAATTGGAGATAACTTTAGTCAAATCAGGGGTTGGATGAGAAAGTGGATTCAATTAAGCCATCCACTCCCAATTTAAGAAGTCAACATAAATGATCAGGCAGATCAGCAAATGTAATTGTGTTATCCTAAATAGATTATAAATGTAACACAAATGTTTTTTTTTTTTACAGAGGCAGAGATATTAGTTGAGTTAGTTCAAGTACTGGTACTGTAGGCAGATTTTTTCTTACTTTTGGGCAGAGCCAGGCTAACTGTTTCCCCCCTGCTTCCATGTCTTTATGCTAAACTCCTACTTCTGGCTCTAGCAACATAATTAAGATGTGTGAGTGGTATTGATCTTCTCATCTAACTCTCAGCAGAAAGCGAATAAACAAATTTCCTTGAATGTCAAACTATTCCTTTAAGCTCCAACAGGTGGCACCTTAAAACTCACTCTTACGCTTGTCTTTTCCATTAAGTAATTCTAATGTTAGGCAGAAAACATGTTTTCCTGTGGTTCCACCTACTGAGATTTAACTCTCAGCTACAATCATTATTTCAACCTACAGAGCAGTTCTATCTGACAAATGGTTGTACGACAAAAACTCTTTTCATGGTACATCAACATTGATAGTGTATAGTACTTTCTGAATAAATTAAATGAATAAATCACACGAGGGAATTGTTGAAGTGGGTACATTTTATGTTAAGATGTAAAAATGTTAAATATCTCCAATAGCTCTACTGTTACTACTTTTAATTCAGTTTGACATGATTTGTAGAACATTTTCAAGTGCCCCAAGTAATATTTCATATCTTCCAGGTAGTTTTAGTCGAGTAAGTTTTATTAATCTCAAGTTAATTCAACATTTTAAAAGTGGATAGATTTGATTTTCAGAACATTTCAGAACTGATACACATGAGTTCACTTGACTTAAAGTCTTAAAACTTGAAATGATGATTTGAATGAATGTACTGCTGAGAGCTCACTCAACTTATTAAGTTTTTAAAGAAACTCGATCAGCGTATTAGCAGACTTCCAAGCAGGCGTTGTTTGAGAATTATAACTCTCCAGAGACTCTTTTTTTTTTGTAGTTTGAAGAAAATATACTTGATGGAAACTTGCTGTGCATCTTTAATACCTGTTAAAGTAAGTCATGGTTGTTTCTTTTCATAATAATGAAAACAAGGCAAACCACGATGAAGATTAGTGTCAAATTCAGCCTCCAATTTAACCCTAACCCTAACCCCTGTACACTTAGAATTTAATGAGCTAATTGAAAGCAGCCTTCCATGCTGTCTTTGTACTGACTGGTGCAATGAGGCTCCAACAGTAGCAGCTACTTATAAGGTCATTGTGACAAATAAAGACTCTTCAAAGTGAGAAAACAGGAATAGAAAGCAAATGTGACATCTGTTAATGTGAGTGAGCAGTTGTTGATTCAACTTAATGTTGTGTTCACACCAAAACCAATTTTTTTACTCACACGAGTTTGACCGCAGGATCATTTGTGTTATATTCCCAAACAGCCAGCGAGCAACAGCAGGTACAGACTAGTCCCTACCCGAACAATGAGAGCCAGCACAGTGATGTTACTGAAGCTCAGCCTATCTGCCATCATGATGACTCAATCCTCCTGCTAACAACAGTCATACTGACACTTATGTGTAAACATTGAGAGACACATTATCAACTCCTCTCTGTTCGTTTTGCACAGATTTACTGCACTTCCCAGACGACAACTACAGACCTTAAACTTTTTTTGTGTTTTAATTGCAGTTGTAATTATCTAATCAAAAGGATGCCGAAATAACTACGTCATGATGTCGATTTCTGAATTCATGCTTTGTCAGGTCTGTCTGCGTGACGACAAGCAAACAACTTTTAAAATGCTTGTTTTCTGAATGGAGTTCAGATCAATCATAGCTATGCTTTGCAAACAATAGTTGCTCCATCCACACTCAAATTAATGTCATCTGAAGGCATAAATATGGCAGCGACATGTTTATACACAGATATCTACATACAGTGTAAATTTAAAATTATATGAACTCACCGGCATTTAAGATGTTTTGTGAGGGGGGGGGATAAATCAATTTCTAATCCCAAAAATTTAGAAATAAACTAGACTAGAGCAGAATCCAGTGTGAATGGGGGGGTGGTCCAGTTCATCATCAGCAGCATCATCAACATGCTCCCCGGCTCTTTCCTCCAGAGCTGGCCAGCTCTCAACAGCTGTCTAACAGCAAGTCTTTGCTGAATCCCACCAGTTCAGCCACACAATACGCACAAACTTTTCACTCAGGTTGAATACTTTCAACCTCTGCGAAGGATGTGAATTCCTGTCTATTTGCATCTTTGCATTGACTTTATAAGTAATCTCATCACATGAAAAATTTGCTCACTTTAAGGCAGCAGGGGAACTGCATTTCTAAATTGAAACTGCATGACAGTGGATGGAGGACTGAAGTGTCTCAACTCTTACTCAACTCTGACTGACCTGAAATTACTGAAAAATGTTACTTCCCGCTTAATTATTTCAAAGAATAGCTTGTTGAGTTTATACCTTTCTAAATCTAATAGTCTACTGTGATGGAGAGACAAAGAGAAATCAGGAAGTGATCAATATAGGTGGATAAAATGAGAGATTTACTAAGAAACAGAGCAACAGCAATATAGTATTGATGAGAGACTCAAAGAGTGATTTAGCTGAGACTTCCATGAGATGAATAGCAGCTTGGAGATAATGAAGTGCCCTCCTTGACGGGTGGCCAAAATAAAAACAGACACAAAAGCACATGCACACAGTCTCTCACATACACACACAGCGAGAAGAGGAGAACCATAAACAAGCATACACCATTATCAAGTGGATACTGGCTTTTACACACTAATCCCAGTCAAATCCCTTTGGAAAGCAATGTGACTGGCACCATCACACAGCTATGTGTATGTGTTTGCCTGTGTCTGTGTGGGATAAAGCGGCAAAAGTGATCACGCAGGGTGTAAATCCCAGAGTTGAGAGTTAACCATCCCTGAGGTTGTGTTAGTCTGTTGGAACAGGAGTTTCCCAAACTGTAGCAGTAAATTTAGCCTGTCCCCAGGTGGGGGAGCGTTTGGAGAGGGGTTGGTGGAAAGTGAGGAAACACAAGAAAATAGCCTGCCACCCACACTCTGTAGTCCACACCATGCCATTTTGGAAAAGGGTGTATCAAACATCCCTTTTAGCTTCAGACCAAAGTGGAGTAAAATACAGGTAATTCATGAAGACATACTATTCTGTACAGTATATGTGCTCATGTCTGGATGTGTCAGTGAAATGCACACATCTCATGCCAAGTTCCAGTTTTAAAAATTAACATTCGAGAAAGGAAATAGATGCCATTGCTAAAAATGCTGTTGGAGACCCAAATAAATGAAAGCTACTTGGAAGTGTGCAAAGTGACTGTTGGCTGCATAGAAGATGATACGTAATTTTAAAATATTACAGCACATAAATAAAGATATTGTACCTTTCTTCCCATTGGCCATCAAGCCTAAGAGTAACTCCTATTCAATTAGACTATTTAATGGAATTAAAGAAATTGAAAGGACTAGAGGGGGGAAGAACAGAGAGAAAGGTTAATACAAATGGATAGAGTGGGGGGAAAATACAGAAAACTTAAGTGAAATTTAAAAAAAAAAAAAAGTTTTCATGTCAACGAAGGCTAACACTGCCCCGGAAAAATGCACGGGAAATGAGGGAGGAGAGGAACAAGGAGGAGATGGATGTATAAAAAGCCAGTCCTGTCTGCTTCTGCCGCTCCCCCTCGCCCTCCCCCCAGAGGATGGTGTGATGGGGTAGAGATGAAAGAGAGACTTTGAAGAAGGAGTGATCCTTCCCTCGCTCCCTCGAAGGAGGAGGAAAGGGATCAGAGCAGAGGCCCCTGACACAGCAAGAGATGTCAAGATACACACACACAGAATACTTTTCACATTATGCACTTGACTTCTTTTAGAAGTACTTTCGAAGGTGACTTTACAGTCCATTTTATTTTCCTTTGAACACAGCTTCCTGAAACTGACCATATGGCTACCATTTTTTACACTTTCTCAGTGCTGACAGCACTAAACTGCTCCCAAACGTCATATCTCTACTTGCTGCTAGATGACAACTTAAAATCTACTTGCTTAACTCGCCATATTCTTTCTCCTTTTTCTCTGAGCTCGGAAATACTTGGCATCACTCTTAAATCTTCAGCAATGTCATTTCGTCTCCACTTGTGTAAACATAGGATAGGCCCTCAGTTGACACACTTTCTCTGTTGTGTTTGCAGTGTGGCTACTGATTCATTTGTAGTGTTTGCTGTATCCTCCCTGACTCAGCTCTAAGCAGTGAGGACAGATGACGAAGGATGACGGTAGAGGAGGATTGTTCCGGACAGCAGCGTTTTGTGTCTAGCATAAGCACAATGTCTGGATTTCTTTCATCCTTGTAATCTTTATTCATCCAGAGTAGTATGGCTGACTTTACATACTCTTTGTCATGAACAACCTGCTCCATATTCTATGAGCAGTCACACCTGTTGACTATTTGTTAGACTTCTTGTTCTTGTTCTTGTTCTTGTTCTTGTTCTTGTTCTTCTTCTTCTTGTTCTTCTTCTTCTTCTTCTTTAGGGCTGGACATATAGCAATACCCCTAATATCTCTGGGTATGTAGGCCATTGTGGAAGTCAATGAGCTGGATTGGTTTTTGGCAATACTGGATTTTTGCCTCAATGTGATGGTACTTTGACTTGTCCAGTAACAGGCATTCCTATTTGACAGATTCTCAATTGATTTACATATAAAGTGATAGAGCAGTTTATCCATATCACCCAACCCTACAGAGTAAAATGTTTATTTTAGGAGGAAACAACAAAAATAACTTGCATCAATCCAGACAAAAGCAGATTTGACACTTAGTATCAAGCTTCGGCAGCAATATTATCTATCTGTCCCAGCGTGTTCCCTGCTAATCATCATCCACTCTTTCATCCACTACCTGTAATTTCACATTGTCAACTCTTGGCTCGTGATAATCAGTGCTTCATCTAGAATATGCATGTGTTATAACTGGAAACCCTGAGCTGAAGGATGCAGAAATTAAGTCTGTTCCCTAGTCAGCCCTGACAGTCTACAAACACAATTACTTCCAAATCCCCTTTAGTGTCTTCTTATTTTTTTACAAATCTTCTCCAAATAATCCAAGATTTTTCTTTCCTACATCAGAAGTGTCTTTTTCAAGCTTTCAGTCAGTTTGTCTGTCAGCTTGTGAATCCATCCAGCGTGCCCTCCAAAAATCTAACCACTGATTTCATTTTTAACTCATTCCTATTCGCCCCAGGGTTTGGTTTTTTTTAATGTTGCTGTCATTGCTCGCCATTAGCATTCAGTGTCATGTAGTGTAACTTTCTTCTGTTGGTCTACACATCCATGATTTCATCCTTGGACTCTTAGATCCCATCTGTTCAAACATATTCTCCTTTCATGATATGCAGTCATTTTAGTCTAGGCCTAATTGCTTAGCCTTTCCACTTTTTGCTTGACAATCTTAGTATTCACACTCACACTATTCACAGCGGCACTCAACCTTTTTGATGTTCTCACAGTAGTGACGATATGGCAAGGCCAAATTATTAATTGCTCTGAAATGTCACAGAAAAAAGGTAGAGGAAAAAAGAATCCCTGTGGGATCACCCAAGAGGGTCGGCAAATACAAAGCGTTGATGGATAAGGCTGAAATTGAGGAAAAAAAGATTTTAGCCACATTTAATTAAATCTGAATGAAATGAAATTAGATCTCTAGTGTTAAATGGGATTTGATGTCCCAGTTGCCACTACAAGAGCCTGGGTGGCCCAGTGATTACAGAGATTGTCTTTAGAGGATGCTTAGTCCTGTGCTAGTGGGCATTAAACCCTCAGCAAGACTCTGAACACCTTCCAGAGTCCTGGTCAGTAGCTGACCGTGACCTTTGACCTCTTAATGAAGGAAAGCAAAAGAATTCCCATATGGGAGTAAATATTATTGGCGGTGTTCCATGTACAACATCTCTAAAAATGAATCATTAACACATTCATTAAGAGACACTAGTACAAGTACTATTAATAACTAAAACCATTACTGAGACGACTGGAAACCTGTACCACACTGCAACCTACATTGTGCAATACATGATCCAACTTTCCTACTAATCTAGTGAACTGCTTTACTTCTCAAATGTATCTTGCTACAGGGTACAAGAGAAACAGTTTTGTTATAGAGGTAATGTTATGGTTGTTCATGAAAAGAGACATTTGAACTCAGCACTGACAAGGTTTTCATGAATCTGTAAGTGGAAATGTTGTGTTGGGTAAAGAGTTGTGACATATGTGTTTAAAAAAACACAATTTCTACAATTTTGCTATACATAAACATGACATTGAAATGTAAAAAAAAGAGCACAAAATCATTCAACATTTTTAAAAAGGGAATTAGGCTATGTTCATTTTTGTTGTTGTTAGTTGCAACATTGTTCTCTTGACTGACATCACATAATGAGTATGCCTTGTCAAAATACAACTTCACCAGTTCCATTTTATTACAGCATAACATCGTATCCTAACAGTGAGTGAGCATCCAATTATTATTTCGCATTGCATAAGGCAGCTTGTCACAGCCAAAAGTATAGGAATATGTATTCCACCTAAACAGAAGTTGTATTATTTGTATGTTGTGTCTTGGCTTGCTAACACTGGTAAGGCAACATTAAGAAGTAGCATGGATTTTGTTCAAGGTTGTCTGGCTGCTCATTAAAACACACTTGTCTTATTCTGTATTGCAAGACTTGTTAAACGCCGAAGATGCAACTTTATACATCTTAATTCATATTTGATAGCATTTTTAACACTATCATCTCAGTGGTTATGCAGTAACCGCTAACACCCCTGTTGTGACATGGAGCACCTAACAGAATAAATGTCACCTTGTTGTCTTGGTGAGAAGATAAGGTGGATGGGAACCAAACCTACGCCTTTGTGAAGTATATGTGTGTGTGAGAGAGAGACCTTTACAGGGTAACAGGTTCTTAATCAATATGCAGTGACACACATAACATTGAGGGAGCTGGAAGTATGACATCAATTGATCAAACATTAGTTACTGGATGAGATAATGGTGTAATGCTAATCGTTAGCTTAAAGTCTGCGTAAAGCAATAATGAATATGCGCTCTGAGTTTTTCACACCACAGAAAAATGTGTTATTAACCACCCAGCCAAATTTGACTGACAAGTATATAAAATTGAGTTTCAAAATCATGGAAAAACATTCAGTATTCTGAGCTCTGAAATGCTGAGGGAGTGTCTGCTGAAGGTGCTAAAACCATGCCCCAACTGAACAGCCTCTGAGCCTCTGAGCTTAACAGCGCTCACGCCAAACTCCCTTAAAAGATATACAATGTCTTCTGTATCCTTCATGACTTTTTATGAGGAGGTGTTGTGTGTCCATAAATGTGTGTGCGTGTGTGTAAGACAGAGAAGGAGAGTTCAGGTATGTAATGTGATTAGATTAGGTCGTTGAATAGTCCATGTTGATAAATCACCATGAAAATTATACATGTCCAGTCACCAGCCGACTTATGAGACATGACTCCTAGCTGAGAGGAAGAGATTTGTACCTGTTGACCTTATATGCAGTAAGCTTTGATTCATGAAGACTGCATGCGCACACGCACACGCCTTCCATGATGAGTGTCAACATACACAGCAGGTAGCTGGGACAGATAACAGCCTCTCTTTTATCATTTCGCAGACACACACACACGCACACACACACACACATGCTCATACACAAGCAATCTTGAGGAATAGATCAATGTGGTTTCAGTAACAGAGGGTCGATAAGTCTACAGATTATCACAGCTGACGTTATTATGTATTGGTGTGTGGGTGGATTGACATTAAACGCACAATATGTAATTTTCCACTGCATGAAAAACTGAATTTTTGGCCCCGTGCACTCCTGCAAACCTCACTAATTCCTGGCAGTTAATGGCTATTTACAGCCTGTGAAGTCCACATTGGACTGTGCCACGAACTGTCAAGAGCAAACCTCGGGGTGTATGTGCGTGTGTGTGTGTGTAGGTGGGTGGGTGGAGGGGTGAAGGGGGTGGGGGGTTGACTTCACACCCCCTGCAGAGATCTGCAGGAGTGTGGAGGGCATGGCGGGGGTGTGAATGACTCTGATTAACATTTGAACAGCAGTGAAAGCTGGCCTGGCTAGCCTCACTTAGACATTCGTTGGATGAAACCACAGACATTTAAAAAGACAAATCACTTGTGATTGGTTGGTAGATCTGTTGCTATTGGTCACCCCCTGGACCATTATAATACAGGCATGGGTAATCCCCTCCCTTGCAATAATAATAATAATAACAATAATAATAAAGATAATTTAATACACTTTAAGTTATGTGTATAACTATGAAGCCTATACAGAATAGTTTCTGCTGGGTGTAGTGACTGTAGAGCAGCTCCACACCATCGCTCTCATCCCTCTTTCCGTCTCGCTCTCTGGGCCTGCAGACATTATGTCTTTGTCCTTCTGTGCTGCTGGAGTGGGTGTGGGTGTGGTGTTAGTTAGCTACTAGCCAGTGGCTTTCAAAGTGGGCATCAGATGAGCCTTGAAATGTCATTTTGCTGCCTCTGGGTCATATGTATTTGGTGGCATTTTGTCTCAATATGGTCTAAAGTGCAGACGTCTGTGATGTGTAGCCGTGTACTTCGGATTAGCTTCTAGTCTTGCCTGAAGTGTGGCACACAGGTCGGAGAGCTCCTGGCTGCGAAAGGATGGAGGCCGCACGATCCACCCAGACACCCTGTCAAAGGTGCCGTCTGCCTCATCATATCAATGGTGATGCCCCTCCAGAAATCCATGTCTTATGCAGCGAGTACACTCTGCCTGCAAACACAATCAGTGCTGCTCAGTGCACTGCGTGATGACACAATACATCTACTAATGTAACTGAAAAACGTCAAATTGACCAACAATATTATTCATGGTTATTCATTATTTATATCACCTATTTACTGTTATTTATACATATGTACATTACACTGAATTGTACTTTACTGCTTCTTTTGCACTTCTGGTTAGATGCTGAACTACCTTTCATTGTCTCGTATTCTGTGCAATGACAACAAAGATTAATCTAATCTAATGAATCTAATCTAATTAATCTTACTCTCTTCCTTCTCAGTCAACTCCAGGCTTCATGGCTGCCACCTGAATCGCAAGGTGCGGTTGGCTGTACCTGCATACTGTCTCATAGTACGTCTTACAGGCAGCTGGAAAACAATTAAATCAGTATGTTATAATACAGCCACAGTAAAAAAAAGACGCATAGAAGGATGTCATTAACCACATTGTGCAAATTCGGACTCGCAGCTAGAGCTTTGACCAAATAAGAAGCGACTGTCTCGTTGCGAGGCTGGATGGTCAACTGCCAAGCTTCTCTCAGCTTGTAAAACTGCCAGAAAACATCAGTTCCTGGCAGTTTTCTGTGCTGCCGACAAATTCCTGTGTACAGTCGTTAACCTGAATTTCCATGGCAATTTACAGTGCTGCTCACTGCCGAAAATCCCACTTTTCATGCGGTGTGCCGCTGCGGTCTCTCAATCAAAACAATCACAAAAGACGGAGTTTGATGATGTTGTGAAATAGCGTGGGATCATGGGAGTTGTTGTTTTCATTATTAAACAACTACCATTGCCGTCATTGCAGTCAGCTTCTATCAGTTAGGATCTCTCCAGTGTTCATTATTCAGGAGGTCTTTACCAGAAGTGGAATTACCTGCATTACCTCTCCAAAACAAACAGACCAGTAAAAACACTGAAAAATGCAGTTTCATGTTAAAAATCAGCTGTACGGCAGACACAGGACGTCTGGAGAGGCTGCGAGCTGAGCTGCAGCTAACGTCAGCTTGTTTCTCTGATAACCTTAGATCCAGATGTTGGATGACTAAAATCCTTCATCTAGTTAAAAACAACCAAGATCTAAAAAGTGTATAAAAATGTGGCTTAAAACTAGATAAATAGTCAATTTATGACAGCTCCTGGCAGGGAACCACAATGCTGACGCATGTGCAAAGGAGATATGACGCCGTTGACTGCTGACCAAATGAAATGGACCTTGATTAAAATTATGGATTTCTCTGGGTTTGAACATTGTTGGAAACATTTGGGATAATGAAAGTACACAACTCAACAAAATATGTAACACAGAACTAGTTGTTTTTAGACATTTTAATGCAGAAAAGTTACATATTGGACCTTTAAAATGAACTATGTATGATTGCATCTCGGGAAGAAGATTATGTTTTGGTCCAAATGGCATGTTACATGTTAGTGTGTGTGTGTGTTCTTGTGTGTATGCCTTTGTGTGTGTATGTGTGCTTGGGTCCCTAAGGATGGCAGGTAGGAATAATGAATGCAGGGGAGCAGAGAGGCTGTAGATTAAAAAAGGAACATTTACTCTCTGGAAGCACTCTCCCTCTCTTTCCCTCTTCCTTCTCTTTCACACTTCCTTCACTCTTTCCACCTTGACATTTCTGAAGTCTTCTTCATATTTCTGCAAGGACATATTTTTCACATCCACTGTAAAATGAAGATGAGATAATGCCCATAAGATTAAAAAAGTGATGATGACTCAAAGCTTATTGAAAAACTATCTAGTAATATTTACCATCAAAATACTACCAACAAAGAACACAAAACCCAGAAAACACTGCATACAGTATGTATGCATCACAAATTAAAAACCCTGGAAAAATAATTATAATTAAAAAAAATAAAAAAAGCTACTGTTAAATTCCGATTTCGTCGGTTTATTTCAAGTGCGCTCATCCATTAGTTCAGATATGTTTGAAACAGGATTTGAAGGATGACCTTTAGGAGAGATTGTTAAGAGACAAATGCCTCATTAGTAAGAACAAGAATCAATTATATTAGAAAATAATTATATTTTCCATTTAAATGCCATCATATGTCACTTTGATTCTGCTATGATGCACACTATCAGCGTGTCAGCCTAAAGGCCAGTTTAACTGAGTTGACAGATCTGTGTCTTTGTGTAAGTCTATATGTGTGTATGGGAATGTGTTTATGAGAAGAACGAAGGGCAAACTGTAACATCGACAGTTTCATCCATTTATTCTGCTTTTTTAAATTTCATATTCGTCTGATTTTGTAAGAAAAGCGACTTTTCAGTAATAGTTTACACATACTGTACACTAGAACATGAACTACACAAGCCTGCTGCACACGCATGTATGCTTTGTGAGTCTAAGTGAGCATTTGTATGCTCTTTTCCTGTGTGTGTGTGTGTGTGAATGTGTGTGCGCGCTACAGCACTGCAGCCCAACTGATAGCTGAACATGTTGCGGATTCCTTCCTGCAAACCTACTGAATACATTCAAAGAGTAAGACAGAGAGCTGTAATTTATTCAGTAGAACAGCAATAGGTAGAGTGTGAAAGTCAATAATTTCAAAGTTTAGTTGCCTATGCAACAGCTCCATACTCTGATCTTCATCATCCGTCAAACTTGGTTCAGCAGGAAAGTCTGAAATGACAGTCTGCAGGCATGTGAGTTTTGTTGTCTGAATGGTATGCTGTTGTTCTTGACTAAGTGTGTCTTTTCATGTGCATTTCAATATATGTGCTCCAATATATGTGCTCCATTGTATGTGTGTGTGTGTGTGTGTGTGTATGTGTCTTTGAGGTGAATAATAACTTTTCTTATTACCCTGGATACGGCATGGTGCTTCCAAGCTTCGCTCACTGGAGTTCAATTACTGGGTTCCCTCTGGCTGGCCTTTTATCACTGAATAATTAGCTCCCCGATACTGTGGCTGTGTTTGTGTGTGTGTGTGTGTGTGGCTGTGTGCGTGTGTCTGTGCATGTATATACAGTATATGTGTGTGTGTGTGTGTGTCTGTGTGGTCAAAGTCACATAGTTGCATAATAAAGTGTGAAAACATGCAGCGAGATTTCTACACACAGCATGGATGCCTGCACACACACAGGTTTGTGGAGAGTTTTGTCATGGTACACACACACACATTGATGCATACAAACAAACACTGGTAGTCACACACACACATAGATATACACAAAACACAAATGCACACTCATTACCTTTTTCTCTTCCTCCCCCTGTGAAATGCATTAGCTGGGTTTTTTTTCCCTCAGTTTTAAAGCGCTGTGTTCATCTCACAAGCACAAGCACACAAAGACGCTGCAATGCCTCTGAACCATGGGGACTTAGATTTGGGTCATCAACTCCATCAATAGATGCCTGCAAAGGAGAGATGAATCGTGTCTTACTTGTTTTCACCTATTGTGATGTTGGCACACTGATTTTCCTATAAAACCGAATAGAACACTTTAATCCACTGAGCAACTTGGTGGGTAAAGTAATGAGCAGAGCCAGAAACACAAACTGGGAAAAACACTACAATTTGCTCTCAGTCGAGTGACATTTATAGATACATCTGTATGAATATTACAGTAAGAGTTTGAGTCTCCTAGCCATAAGTGCAGTATATTTGTCTAGTAAAGTGCCTGTAAGATGTAACACTTCAAGGGATTTACTCTTTATGAGTGACATTTATTGAAATTTCCATGGTCTGAATAAATGTCAAGCTATTGAGAGACAAGTTCGGGCAACTACACTAAATATAAAAGCTTTTTATCTTTCTCTTCTAATATACTTACATATAACCGTGTACATTTTGTATGTTTGGCTGATTTAAATAGGTAGTAAGTCCACCATCATACAATACATTAGTTATTGCATCTGAACACACCTAACCATACAATGATTTAACAAAAATACAGTATTAAACAATTAAACGATGAGGATATACTTATCATGAAATTATCATGTAAACAAATAAGGTAGAATAGGTAATAGAATAAGTGCTAACGAGCCATGTCTGTAAACATCCATCCATCCTAATAAAAGTAGCACTCAGTATTAACAAATAAATAAATAATTTATAAATAATTTGCAAATGTATAAAAATGTTCTTTTCTTTAGAGGCACATAATGTTTTATTTATATCGGTATAATGTTGGCTTTTTATTATGAGGGCTACATGCTCATGCTGTTACTCTGGCCGCTACTGGCAGGCGCTACTGCATCTATATACACAGAATTGACACATTTATGGAAAAATAAAAGAAAATGAAGAAACAGACAACTAATACAACATTAACGAGGAGCACCGTGAAAGGAGAGAGTTTGAGGACAAGTCGACGGGTGAAAACGAGGCAGTAGGAGCAGTTACATAATAGTTAACAGTCTCTGTGGAGCTGCTGTTATATGCTAGCTTTTTTAAGCTAATGTTAGCCCTGTCATGGACAACAGCTGCACTTGAGAAGAAACCAGCGAGCTATCAGAGAGCTGAACTTGAGCAGCTCGGAAAAAAGAACATCAGATTCAAGGTTAGACATCAACATTGTTAATGTTTATTTCTGGTCTAGTAAGATGTGCAGCAGTTTGTGGGGCTTTATGAGCATTGCTAATTGGTTAGCCAACTCCTGCTGTCTGTGAATGGTTCAGTGTGCGACTTGCTAATGGCAGTTTGTTAATAAACCATTTTCACAGCAGACATTTTTACTTTTCCAAGCGCAGGTGGAAGTCATTGACTGCCGTGAAAAGGGTCTATTGAGGTGTGATAGAAGTGGCAGACTCAGAGAAAGTCAGCAACACTTATAAGGTGAGATATTCTTACATAGCAACAGGTATTGTGTCAAAGTCTTTTCCACCTCAAATACAGACTAATACAGACTTCAACACAACACCGCTCTTATTATATTTTGCAGCTGCAGTTTATCAACTACATTGAGGATTCGTGGTTTTATTTTAACATTTTATCAGTTGTATCTTATGCAGTAACTTACTTCCTCTACAGTAGGACTGCAAGTAAGGATTATTTCTGTTATCGATTAGTCTGTCAATTGTTTTCTCAATCTAATCGATTGGTTGTTTGGTTTAAAAAATGACAGAAAATCGTAAAAAAAATTAGATAAATACATAACTATTTGCCAAAATCTCTTATTTTGTCCACAATCCAAAGATATTTAGCTCACTATCATTGAGGACTAAAGATACCAGAAAACATTCACATTTGAGTAGAGGGAATCAGAGAATGTTAAAGAATTGCTCATAATGATTAGTCGATTATCAAAATAGTTGCCCATTATTTTTATGTCGATCGACTTGTCGATGAATCAACTAATTTAAGCGTTTCCCCTAGGATTTTTTTCAGCAGTGGTGCTGTTGTGTGCATGCAGGACCCATATTTGCACACCAGCAATGTAATAACTTAAAAGTACTTTAGAATTGTTCCAGATAAGTTTATTCATGTTCACCGAGCCATGTGTGTAATAATTTACAGGAGAAGGGCTCTGGAGGCCCAGATGATGTTACTTCCCTAAATACTATGCATTTTTACATCATTTTGGACCATTATCATTCCAATATCTATAAACAAAAATAACATATCAATAAAATAAATAATAATTTTGACATGAAAATACTGAGTCGAGTTCAGAAAGAATGAAGAACGCTTTGATGTGATTCATGGCTGCAGGTTCCGCTGGCAGAGAGAGGAGGGGCTGGTCTGCCATCTCACTTTATCTTTCACTTTATCTGGTTAACTGTTTCCACCGCAGCCTCTCTGCTGCTGTCTGCTCCGTGTGTGTGTGTGTGTGTGTGTGTGTGGAGGAGCTGAGCCCTGCCCTCTGTCAAACACCGACACAGGGAGCAGAGGAGAGGACAGACAGGAGAGGCTGTAGTGATGACACAACGATTTCCATTCGTTCACCACTAGCTCCAGTCAGTTGCTTGAAGTTTAGAAAGTGTGCCTGTTTTGCATTTGTTGTGATTGTTATATACAACGTGAAATTTCAGCGGCGGCCTTCATTATTTAGCAGTGGTGCTGTGCTGCTGTTGAATTGTTGCAGCTCTACTCTACATAGACTCAGCCCAGCTCTGTCATAAGTTACCTGTCCACATCTCCAAAGCAGCCACACCCACACATCATCACATCATCAGTATTTAACACTTGTAGAAAGAGAAAAGATGACATTGTGGCCATCCAAGAAGAGAGGAAAAAGATTGAGGGTGCTAGGTGAGGAAGTGAATCATTTAATGGCCATTTTGCTATACCATACCCTCATAAAAAATACATTAAAGTATGCACTAACTTACCCTGGAAAAGTCTTAGCTAAAGGAAATTAGTGACAAGCAGAAAGGAGAGAAACCGTGAGAGAAGGGATCAATAAATAGAGGAGAGGGGAGAATGAATAAAGATTAACATCAGAAAGAAAGAAAAAGGGGAGGAGACGCTGGTGGAGGAGTGGAAATGAGAAAAGGAAGAGGGAGCAGGGAGGAGAAGACAGGAGGAGAGGAAACAGAGGAGGATAAAGATGGGAGAAAAGAGGAGAGAAAGAAGAAAGGCAAAGGAGAGGAAATAGCTAAGAAAAGGGCGACTGTGATTCATGTCAGTTGGGCTGCTCTGCATCATCCTGTATTCACTAGCTCATGATCTACCACTGCCTCTGACAAGTCTGTGTGTGTGAGTGTGTGTGTGAGTGTGAGTGAGTGTTTGTGTGAGTGCGTGAACACTTTATATAGTGTCTACTCTCTGAGGAAATGGTGCCAAGGTTTGGATAAGGATACAGATAAAGACAGGGGAGATGGGGTTGTAAATCACACATGCACACACTCACACACACACGCAGACACCACAAGCACTTCGACCTTGACTTCAGCTGCTACCCTCCACCTCTCATGAACATGTTGTGTATTATTCTCCCTCTCCTCCCGCCGCTGAAAACCAATGCTTATCTACTTTACAGCAGATAACCGAGAGCACACAAGAGAGAGGGAGAGAGAGAAAGAATGGGAGAGAGCAATGGGGGGAAAAAAGACGAAGAGATATGGAATGTGAGAGAGAGAGAGAGAGATCGAGAAATGAGACAGGTTGTAGCTAGCAAGAGGAGGAGAGATAGGGGAACAAAACCGAGAGGGGTCTGAATAATAGATAATATACCCAAATAATAGATAGAGAGACGGGCAAAACTGATGTGCTGCTGAGTGTGTCCCACATTTGTTCATTTGCTAAAGGAAAGGCACAGATGGATAATGTGTGTTGTGTGTATATGTGTCTGTTAGGGACTTCTCATCAGCATAAAATGGGGAAAATCCATAGCAGGGCAGGATGTCGAACCTGACTACTTATTTTTGTACCAACAGATGTGTACGTCGCCATGAGTGTCAAATACTGCCAAACACCAAAAGCTGGCATGGAATGACTGGTCGGATTTATAATCCTGTTTATTTATTCTTGGATAAGATTTTTTTGGATCACAGATGATTTCATGATGTCATCTGTGTGTGTTTTCTCGGCTCGGGGTTGAGACTTCAACTTTTAACAGAAAGCTTGCATTACAAACTGCAGGTGTGGAGGTGTGTGACCAGGCAGGACGGGGCAGTTGAATAATGGGAAATGTAGGAACCAGTGTTTTTGGAGCTTCACCCCATATAAGAGATTAGAAATCAGGTTATCTCAGCTGCTTCAGTTTTGACCGTTTTATTGTGTAATCTGTCTTTTGTGAGTCACCCAACCTTATGGAATACCACTTTACATCAAAATCTTGCCAATTTCATTTAGACTAAGTTCTTTTCAAGGCAGTGTATGTTCAGACAACATTTTTTTATTAAAGGATCAGAGAATGTTTTTACCTCCTACGGCTGTGCTACATGACCAAAATCTCATATCCTGAAAGAGGTAATTTTATATCCAGATAATGATACATATCTGTGTTCCTCTGTGGATTAAATTACTCTTTTCGGCCTTTTACTTACAAAGCGCTTACAGTAACGTAACAAGTGTAGTTGTTGTCAACTTGAGTACTTCACCTGGTTCACTGTCTCTCCTCTGCTGTGCTGTTTGTGCAGCACACACACGGAGGACTGAGTCCCACCCATGGTGAACCACAGAGAGCAGAGGAGAGTAGCACGACCATAAATGACAGCAAAATGATATTAGAGGCTCTCACACTGAGCTGAAATGAAACGAGTGCACATAAATTAGGTAAATAACATAAATAAACATAGTCTCTACTGCGTTTTGCTGTCATTTATGGTCACACTATTCTCCTCTGCTCTCTGTGGTTCACTGCGGCGGGGCTGAGTCCTCCGTGTGTGTGTGTGTGCTGCACACACAGCAGAGCAGAGGAGAGACAGTGAACCGGGTGAAGTACTCGAGTAGATGACAACTACTCTTGTTATGTTACTGTAAGTGTAATAAAAGCTTTGCGAGTAAAAAGCCAAGAAGAGTAATTTATTAATGTGATCCCAGCAAAAGATGGACAGCCTCCAAATGATGAAAAATATTGCCATAAAGAGTGTGATTTGTGACACAATGAAATAAACGATAAAGGGTAATATGAAATGACATTTTTCGTTACACAATATACATGGTCATATCGCACAGCCCTAATGCCTCTCAAAGTAAGATATTGAAACACAGGTATTTATTCTGCTCTTCTGGCATTAAATCATTTCAAACCATATCCAGCCCTGCTCCATAATGCTGATATTTGACTTTTCTGCAGACTTTTTTTTATCAGGCCTACAATTTCCCACACAGATGTATATGTATGCATGCGTCCTCTCTGTCCTCGACCAGCTAATGCTATGAACCACCTCTGGCCTCTTACCTTCTGCTCTGTTTATCACTGCTATATCATGTAGCCATGGTTTTCAACCCTGAAGATAGCACATTAGTCTGAAGTACAGTCTGTCCTGGCTAAAAGTCAATGTGTCCTTGAGCAAGGCACGCATTCAGCATGCAATGTTCTTGTTGCGTGTTCTGTTGGAGGTTTTTTGTAATTTAAGTTCTCCATGTCTCTGCTCCTCCACTACAATGTTTAAATAGGTTATCATAGCCACTGCAGTGTTAAATCAGTGCTGTTCTTCATGCAGTACATTCATAGATGTACCAAATTATGTAAAAATATATACTGAGCTGATATAGCAATCAAATATACTAAATGTATTTCATTTGTGTTTGCACTTCTTTATATGCATGTGTGTGCATATGTATGGGACCAACCGCCTCCTACACTAGCTCTATTAATACAAGTATCCATTGTGAGTCATTCTAACGCCAACTCTGGCATGCTGACTCATACATATAGTCCACCAGCACAAGTTATTTTTCGCTTTTAAATATTAGTAACATCTTTTGACCTCGTACAATACTGTAACCCCTGGGCTTAAAGTATTCTGGGTCCTCTCGAAGTTAAGTGAAATTAATAAATCAGGAGGTCAATAGTCCCTTGGCTAAAGTAAACCCAGGTTTTCTTAGAACGGTAAGAACTAATAATGGTAAGAACTCAGAACTAATTTGTAATGAGTTCAGCAATCCGTTGGTCAAATCAGTCTTGGGTCTTGTCAAGATAAAATAGTGCAACTCATTAGGACTTGGATAGTCCCCTGGCTACAGTTTCCTCATGATAAAATGAGACTAATTTGTTAGGACTTGGGAGTGTTCCCTTGGCCAAAGCTGCACCTATTATTTCTTCAACTAAAATGGTACTAATTCATTAAGATTTTAGTAGTCCCTCAGCTAAAGAAGATCCGGCTTTTCTTGGAATAAAGTGGCACTGATTTATGACACCTTCACAATAAACTGTTTCAGTCAAATAAAAAAATAAATGAAATTGTTACTGATAATATCCCAAGTACTGGCTCTGAAACATCAGATATATGACTACAGTCATTATTGGGAAAGGTGGGATGAACAGCAGATTTTAAGCAACAAGAGGACACACAGTATACAATAGATACTGTGTTGTGTAACGAGAACTATATATAATCTCATAGTTTTGGAATCGTGTTCTCTGAATTGACCCATTTGTTATACATATCACATTTTGACCAGGACAACAATCATTCATTGCAGTGTTGCCAGTTTTTACAACTTCTTGCACTGACAGATGTCATTGTTTATAGCAGAGGATACTCACTCTCAGTGTAAAACATCTTCTCATAATCTATTAATTAGATACAAAAGCATATGTGCACACAAATACACATAAACACGATTCAGATATTGACATTATGCAGCCAGGGCCACATACACATGCACACACACACAAACATGCGCGCGCACATGCACACACAAACTGCATGGTGCTGACTCATGGAGATTAGAGGAGAATAATAATCCTATTATCCTGTTGTCTTTTCCCCATGTCTTCTATTACACTTGACAAGAGCAGATAGGAAGTGTTTGTGTGTATGCGTGTGTGTGTGTGTGTGTCTAAACAGGAAAGCGGTATGAGTGTTTTCTGTCTTTGCATGTGTATGTGGCACTTGCATGATTGAGTGTGTTAGAGTGTGAGTTATTTTGACCCTCCCTGTTTGTGCACATACATAAACTGCACACTGATGGGAATACAAACTGAACACATGCCATACACAATCATAAAATGCCCACATTTTTACAAAAGAAAAAAGTTCTAGTTCTTCAGCTCCCAGTTGAGTTAACTTTGGATGCTGGTGTGTGTGTGTGTGTGTGTGTGGCCCAGTAGCTAATGGTTTAATGGCTATAGACGAATATATAGGGCCCATAATGTCCATTAGAGTCAATGGAAAATCAATAGCTGTCATACGATAGACTGGAATGTGGGCTCTAAAAGCATCCAAATGTTTTTTTTTTCATTCTCTCTCCTGATCTCCATCCTTCTTTCCCCTTTCCTTTTTCATTCTCTTCTTCCTCTCTCGTCCTTTTTACACTCCGTCCATCTCTCCATCTCTGTGATTTATGTCTTTCGCCCTCCTGCATCTTCGTTTCTTCACTGTCAAGTAGGCTAATTTTTGTAATTTTATTTCAGTCTGTTAACAAGCTTCCTCCTTCTATTCTTCCTCTGCTCTCACTCTTCTTCTCCATTATGAAATTATCTCTGTTTCTCCATCTCTCTATCTATCCTCCCCTTCTCTCTCCTTCCGCCATCAAGGTGTTTAAGTATGTGTTTTTCTCTGTCCACTGATGGATGTCCGCCGGCTAAATATCCTCAATAGCCCTTTAAAATGTATGGAGGAAGGACAGGCAGCAATGGCAGCTAAATCGACTCATTTTACACACTCACACACACACACACACAGTCGCGCACACACAGACACGCAGAGCAATTACCCGTGAAGGTGCAGTTGGTGACGGCCTAATACTTGACACTTGCAGCTAAGTGTTGACCTATTGACCCCCAAGCTTCTTGGTATAGGTGCTTCTTAATGACTTTATCTTCCATCCTACTCTCTCTTTCCCTCTCTCTCTCTCTCGCACAATCTATCACTCTCTACTTCTGTCAATTCTGACCTCCATCTTCCTTCCTCTCCTTCTTTGTTTAATCCACACAGCAGTATCCGTCTCTTCCACCCGCCTACAACTAAAGCAAATACCAGTTGTCATTGAATTTCTATCTCTGAATGTACACGCGCACACAAACGCAATCACACTGACATCTACTGTAGTGACACACACATAGAGGGCACTCACAGTCACACACACACACACACACACACACACATACAAATCTACCTAAACACGCTCAGTCAGGTATAGTTTGCACATACACACAGAACCTTCAAATAGATGCACACACAGGTTATCGGCCACTGAATCAGACAGACCACCACCACGTTTCCTTTCTGTTGCATCAATACTGTTTTCTTTCTTTTGGTTCCCATGACCATAGGCCTTTTGATGGAGATGGTTGCTATAGTAATTCAATACATTCAACTGTAACTATCGTACTTTAGCATTGATCCTTCACCTCAACGCTGTGTGTCTTTTGTGTGTTTTGCACGTCGTCTTTATCTCCATGTCCGTTTCAGTCTCTTAGCATTTGTGTTCACTGCATCCCCTTCAGTCCGTGTAATTGAATGCAATGTGTCTTATTGTGTTAACGTTTCTGCTAACGTCTCATTGTGCACGTTCAGTAGATGTGGACTCGGAGGATACAGAAAATAATCACATAATCACATAATTATCACTCACAGAGTTAGAATCTATCTGTGGTGGTAGCTGACAGGAGTTGGAGGGGGGAGAGGAGCAATATTTGCTCCTCTGCACATTGTAATTGCCAAGTACATTGTGAAAAATAAATAAATGAATGAATTACGTTGCAATTGTTTTGTCATTTTATGTAAAGCACATTGTGTTTTTCTTTCAACTCTAATTCCAAATCTGTCTCAAAATTAATTTAATGTTACATCCTCCCTGAGACGATGGGAGGTCCGCTCGAGCCTTGCACGCTTGCTAATAACTTATTTAAAGATTATGAAGAACATAAGAATATAGTCTAACTTATCAGAGTTAACTTGAATGCATCAGTTTTGAACAAATTTGCACAGAGGTGTTTATGACACTAACCATGTGTGATATCCGGATTGATTGGGCCAGCCATCTTCTCTGCGGGGAAAATCCGGTAAAAGCCAACAAGCATGGATGCTTTTCATTAAGCTAATTTATGCTTCCAAGCGTCCTCCCTCCTCTGTCCTTTGGCCGTGACCCAGAAACCCATCTCCCTCCACCATCATCGAGGCTATTCCAGTCCCTTAAATGCACCTCAGAGGAGGTGCTCAGAATGAGGAACCACAGGTGTATCCTCTGCGGAAGTTTTTTACCAGATGGCAGCACCCCTTTGATAGCATGTCTTTATTGAATGCTCAGCTGATCTGACGGGACAGTAAACAGTTGGGTTGTTGTAGAAACAGCTGTAATGGAGTAATATTAATATATTTGACTGTAATATAGCAGATCAGTAATCTGTGGAATGACAGCACTAACAGCAGCTTTTCATATTTATTCATAAAATAAGCATAAGTGAATCATGAATCTATCACAAAAAACAGTCTTGTAAAACTATTATTTTTCTTCATAAGCCAAAGGCTTCTTTCTTCTTCTCTCTTTCAAGTACGTCTCAGCTCCTTCAGGAAAATGTGACACCTCACAGCTGCGTGTCTCCTATAATAACATCCTGAGCCTGAAGAGGACGTCAGACTTTCACAAACTAAATAAGTAATATTTATTTAAACATATTCTGCAGGCTACAGCTGTTTTTATTGATCCTTTACGTCCGTTCTGTTCTTTCAATAATTAATGGATTTAAATTGTCTGTTTGTGTCTTATTCTGTGACAGCCAGACGCTGCTATCTACCCAGAATCAAATAATAAAACATTGAAGCATTTATCAGGTGTTTTCCTTTCAGCTATCACTATGTAGAAATTATTGAGTAACAGGGTTTTAATTATACATGAACTTTAAGTGTAAACTTAAGAGTTTAAACAGTTGATAGCTGACTTCTACATATTTGACAGTTGAAGTGATGTGCATCATGAGTAGTTGACGCTGGAGTGTGAGAGGACGTCCTGCCTGATGAATTCAATTCCTCCGTCCTCGCGTCTCTCTCTTGCATCCTCGCTGGGAGAAGCTGAGACGCGAGAAACAGATGTGAGTGAGGGAAGCAAGGGGACACGTTAGCTTAATGAAAAGCACATATATACCGCTCCTCCTCCTCTTCTTCTTTGGTTTTACTGGCGGACTACAAACCAACGTTAAAGGTGCATGCTGCCACCTACTGTACCAGAGTGTAACATCATGCTATTCACAAAGGAATGTAAGTATGGGAAACCCTGAATATTATCTTCTGCCCTCAAGGCGTGCAGGTGCATAGCTACGCAACAAGCTAAACACACTTTGAATAAAAGGTGGCTTAACTGGAAGCAGCTGTGAAACTGAAAGCAGTGTTGGATAAAACCCAACAAATTCAATGATAGTGACTGCAAATCAGAAAAGACAAGATGCCATCAACAACAGCGCAAACATCATAGAAATTAATAAGTACAATGACAAGGAAACTGGATTTCCAAACAAGCTGTCAGGTTAGTTACATTGTTACTCATGGCAGGAAGGGATAAAAAGAATCATCAGCAGGGGCGGGTACCTGATACTCATACTGGTACCTGATGGTACCTTTTTTCGGTACTTTACTCTGTCTGCAATAACAAAGTAATACTACTTTGTTATTACAGAGAGACCGCCAGAGATTTTATCACATGACTGTTTTGGTACCAATATTTACCTGCTAGTATGGCAGATAGCCTTCTGAGATTTAGGCTACTTGCCAAACTGAATATCTACCCGCGTTTGGCTCTTGGTAGATTTTAATTTCAGACCCTGGCTGAGATGAAGTGCTTGTGTGTTTTTTTTTCCTGCTCCACCTTCTGCTCCTCTCTTTTTCTCCTTCTCAACCTTTCAGTCTTTCCTACATGTGTCCCTCAAGTATTTCCATTTTGATTGGCAATGTTCACCTATAATCAGATAAGTGACAGTATATAAACGGAAGCAGATTGACATTAGCCAGGTCGCTAACTTAATGCTAACGGAGGTTTGACTAATATCAAGCTTGCAACGCACAGGGTGATAAAAACACAACACTCAGCACTGAGCGTCTGGCTCTCTCTCCCAGTGTCTGCTCCCACAAATGGTTCTTTTTTATCTTTGTTATGATAGTTTCTCTCTGACATATCATTAAGCTCAGACAGACACAGACGCTTAGACAGACACAGCCAGAACAAGCTTCTCCATTTTTCTTGGTTACCAGGGTGATGAGTCCCGCCCCATCTAATATATGATTGGATATCTGAAAAAGAGCGAAACTGATCACTCCAGTGCCTTTTCAACTAGAAGCGCTTGGTGTGGCCGCACAAAAAAGTCGGAGCAATCTGACAGAAAGATGCTGGGTGCAGCTCTTCTTCTGCCACGTAGGCTCTCTCCTTATTGGGAACATTTTAAAAAAGGGGCAGGGGTTACTACTAGAAACAAAACATCCAACTGAAACCAACTGCTTTAGGCACAATATATTCATTCATTCATTCACTCACTCACCTGTCTGTCCCCTAGAGCCCAGCAAGACACATAGCAGTGTCATCAGATGACAGGACCAGGATTGCCTACTGTTGAGCTGTGTAATAGTGAGCATCTGTGAGGCACGTCCTTTCACAGCATTCATCGGCTATGTCCAGGTATCTGTTCACTCATCTTTGCATTTACCATCTCTGAACATACCTGTTCATTTTTGTCTATTCATACTCCTGCTTGTGTATCGTAGTCTACATTTTCGCATCCATGCCAGCATTTAGCTCACACAATGTATGTGTGAGTATCTGTTTACAGTATGTGTGAGCAGCAGTTGGCTAAACAGACAGTGTCCGACATGGTGAGCTATCCCTAATGAGAGAGTGAGCTGGCAACAGAGGCTACTGTTAGACACAGAGAGGCTGCTTGTTGCTTTGCCTCAGTTGCTTTTTGCTACAGCTCCAATAGGCTAACGCACACTTGGGACATGGGGGGGGTGGGGGGGGGGGGGGGTTGGACTGAGGGCAAAGCGGATAACAGCCTCCCCTGCTGCCTTGCCTTCAATGGCAAACAGTCTAGACATTACACAGTTTGAACATGGATTGCAGGTGATGCAATGTTTTACGGACCAGCCTAATTGTGAGTGTGTTTAGTACAAGGTAAGATTTTATTGTAGCTTGTAAATAAAATCTTGTAAAAGGAGGCAGTTTTATCTTCACACCCTCTTGGAATGTGTTCACTGTTCTCTGTTGCCCTGCTACTCTCCTCTCTCTGTCCCTCCTTGTCTCTCTAATCTCATGTACTTTTTTTTTTTTTACTTGACCTCTTCCTCCTCCCTGTTTGAGTGCATAAAAGTCTACATATTAGATAAAAGTGCAATTTATTCATTTATTTGAGTCACTGTGATGGAGAGCAGGGGTTGCAGCAAGCAGTGGGAATGCCTTTGCTAAATGTGTATCACTGAAAAGGAGAAGATTACTGAGCCTTTTTTAACTTGCGTCATGTTGTCTTTGCTATCAGCGATATTCACTGGCATCAGAAACTGCTGGCAGGAAAAATAAGCAGCCCATGCTGACATGAAGTCCTGACATGTAGTTACATTTGTGAGGAGGCGCATGGAGCTTATATAAGCAACAGCCTTAAATACGCAATAACCCCTTAATGCAGAAGCATAAATGAAGCTTATCATTATGATAAGGTCGTACTTACAAGGTTGATTGCCGAGAAGCAAGAGTGAAGTTAAATGGGTCACGGAACACACGCAGTCAGAGGATCATCCAGGTTTTAAACAAAGCTGCAGATTACTTTAACCTATCTGGGAGAGAAAACTGTTAAATTATTACCCAAACTCCTTGTTGTAACTTTGACCTACCGAATTTTCCATTTCCATTTTGTTTGTGCATACTTTTGGGTATTACCTCTAAATAAAGCGGTTAATAATTTGGCTAAAATGTTGTCGTGGTTACAACTTGTAAGATTATCTGATCAACGGCGTTTCTTTCCTCATCTGACTTCTTTGTGATATCTTCCTAGATCTCAACAACTAGTATGGTGAGTACAACATTATCATAGACACACAGCTATAAATAGAAACATCCTTTTACAGGAGGGATGCAATATTGCTGGAGAGCTTTGACACCCATTAATAGGGGATTACGTCGAGTGCAAACTCATCTGCAATCTTTTTGACTCAAGTTCCTTCAGCAGATGAAGTGAAAAGTATTTAACTGATTTATGTAAATGATCTGAAGATTAGGTCTTTTTAAAGGCGACACACAGACATTAGAAAGGAGATATTAAGTTAAAGTGAGGCAAATATAAAAAAAGTTACTGTACAAAAAAGCTGCACAACCGTAATTATAACTTTGTGCACGTATATCCACAGACTTTTATTTTAAGTGTATTATGAAATGGTTGCATAGAAACTGGCTCCCCTGGGGTAATCAATGGTTATACTTTTCCACATTTATATTTACCACTGTGCCAGAGTAAAAAACAAACAAAAAAAATGTAATGGAAAAAGAAAAAAAAAAAATCAGTCGCAGCAGCCACATAACTTGAATTTCGTGAAGGCCTGTTTTTACTTCATATATTATAGATGGAGCCTGTTATATAGAAAACACCAGGTGGGCCAGTATCATTACCTACCTCAGAGGCAGACAGCAAACATGTATCTACTGAGTAAATATTAGGCTGCTTGGACAGGCATGCAGCGGTTTCCATGGTAACTGACCCATATGGGATATTGGAAACTAGATGCCATATTTAGAGTTGCGAGCCAGACATTTTATCGCCCGCTGTAGCTGCTGACTGAGAATTTGATGGTACTAATGGGTAACTCCTGGTTGTTTGTGTATGTGTGTGTGTGTGTGTGTGTGCGTTGCCTGTATATTTGTGCGTCTGTTCAATATGCACAAATGCACTTGAGTACATGTTAGCACGGGTTTGTGCTGACATGTTAGTATTGCTGTGTCAGTGATTTTTTTTGGGGGGGGGGTGTGTGCAACTGTGTGTGTTTGTTTGTGTTTGGAGTCACTTCCTAGTTATCTCGCTAAAAGGAGAAGTTTGTATGAAGTGCTCCTCCATACTGTTGAGACAGTGCAGTAACTGGGTCGGGCCTACAGGGGCACAACAGATGGACTGTCAATGTCTAACTCTCTTAACCTCAAGTCACTCTTCCTTTATCAACATGAAAGTTAAATGAGCGCTAATCACAAAGCGGGTAAACACTGTTAAATAAAGTAAGAAAACTAAATAACTTGTAGGCTCGGATATCAGTAAACTGTGCTTGAATGATGTTGCTGATTAAACACAACACATGCAGCGTATCTGCTACAAAATGCAGCGTCAGACATGTAAAAAGAGAGAGAGAGAGAGAGAGAGAGAGAGAGAGAGAGAGAGCCCAAGACCGCCAGAGAGAAAGGGATGGGAGGGAGGAACAGTAGTATTGTGAAGGCTGGAATCCAATTATCTACTAACAGTGGATTCTCCCGAGGGACCACTCGAAGACCAGCATGGGAAGCTGTGTGTGTGTGTGTGTGTGTGTGTGTGTGTGTGTGTGTGTGCGCCCGTGTCTGCGTGTCTTTGTGTGGGTCTGAGCCTGTGTCTGGACAGGCCAGCTGTGGCAATTATAAGTTAAAAGTTACAATTCAAGGCCGTCGTGAGATCGAGTCAAGGAAGAGAGAGAGAGAGAGAGAGAGAGAGAGAGAGATGAAGTGAGTTTGCATCGCCAGGATAAGACTGGACAAGGCAGCTGTTTCCAAAAGGATGATGGTGATATTTAAATACCAAAACCAACAATGAATTGTCTGTATAGTTAAAACTGTATATATATATTATTCTTCTCTGCCACAGAGTGCCAGTGTTATTATTTATATTTGAAAAACAGTGCACTGTTCCACTGGGGGACATGTTACTTAATTACAATGAACAAAGGCGCTGTATTATTATTATTATTATTATTGTTATTTTGAGTCAATCCAACATACTCCTCCTCTTCCTGCTGTTCATACGCTCACCTAATGTGTATTCATCTGCAGCTGAAAATAGTCCCCAACAAACACACAGTTTATACGTATTAAAAACCACAGAGCCTTATTTTAAGCAAGTATTGAAGTACTATGTTTGGTTTTACATTGAATCCAATGAGTCTTGGTTTTGTGAAAGTTTAGCTAGTACAAGCTTCAAACACAGACTGATGCTGTCAGTGATGTAGTGGAATCCACCAGCACATGTTAATAAACTATCATGCTAAACTAAGACAGTGAACATGGTAAACTTGCTAAACATCAGCATGTCGGCATCGTCATTGTGGCCATGTTGCCATGCTGTTAAAACTGATCATTTTTCTTTTCTCTATTTCTCTGTTTTGTGAATTTTATGTGTTTTTTTTTTAAGTTACAGTGTGTATGGCTGTCCCAGCCTCCACACAAACTGAGAAGAACTATAAGAATTTGCAAAAACTGTTGTAAAATAAGTTGTAAAAAGTTGAAGGAAAAGGAGGAAAACAGGACAGCTGCTTTTCAAGTGCCCATGAAGACCTTCGTTTTACCCTCCTTATGACAGGTGCACTCTGCTTCAAAAGCTAATTTTAAAGTGTTATCTGATATTATAGATTGCAGCATCTTGAGAAATGACATTACAATTGATGTGATGCAACGACATTCCTACACCATGAGCTCCCTTGTGAAATGTGATAACGATATATATATATATGCTTTTTATTTTAATTGCCTAAAAGTAAACTTGTTAAATTTACCAGCTACACTTGTAAAGCTTGTTTAAGTTCCTCTCCCGTTGCCAAAATGGATATCAAGTTTTTGGACTGAAACATCTACAGTAGTGTACTTGGCAGTTAAACTTAATTCCGACTGATATGAGGAGAGGGTGTTTACAGAGATTTTTACTGTTATATTGACAATCTGGAGTTGTGAGTAGAGGACACAATGTACCAGACACAGGCAGCCATATTGACTATATAAAACCTGTTTATGAGCCCTGTGAACTTAAATAACAGTGGGGGATGATGGAGAAGGTTTCTGTCTGCATACGAATGGAAGGTAGACTGTTTGTGTGTATGGGAAACAGAAGGTGGCTTTATTTGTTTGTGCATTTGGGCAGTTAGGTGCAGCTGTGTGTGTCGAAGATTATGTCTTTGTTTATATGTGTGTGTTGCTGTGTGAAACTTTAAAATTAAAAAAGAGAGCCGTGTGTGTTTATGTGTGTGTGTGTGTGTGCAGATGAGCATGAAGCACAAGCAATAAAGTTTGTGTCCCCACGACCACATCCTCGCTTCCCTCGCTCGGATCCCTTCTTAACAACCTTGAGACAAGTAGGAAGGATACAAGGATGAGGATTGAAGTATAGTGGGTTTTTTTTTTTTGCCTTCCGCAGTAGTTTAGTCAGCTAATCCTCATGCTACACACCTGTCATGTGGCTTTGAGTTTGGATTCACATAAGTATTGTGATACAGGCTTGTAGCGTTTCAAATTTATTTATAATACATATAAATTGTAATATTTTTCTTTGTTTTTGTCTTTTTGTCTTGCGCTGCTATCTGTTAATTATTTGTGCCATTGTAGTTATGTGACAGATTTCCCATCCACTAAAAGATTTCTGTTTCCCCTTCTCTAAACTTTTCTTGTAGCCTTTTTTTTTTCTCCTCTCACTCCTTATCTCCTGTAAGATATTTGTATTCGTTGGACCAATTTTGATTGATTGGTAGGTCGAGGGCTGGAGGATAGAGGAGCAAGACACTCCCGTCAGTTGGGTGTTATTGCTTGCAGTTGATGACAGTTCACAGCAGCTACACTTCTCTCTCTGTTTACTTGTCAAGCAAACTTTTTACACCCGAGAAATGAAAATTCTACAAGACATATTTCCTGCACCAGCGCCATTAATTATTGATTTGTTTATCAATTTGTTCAGTCGTTCATTCATGGAGGACAGAATTTATGGTCGAGGGGACAGAATTTATCACTGTGGCGAGGCGCGGTAGCAGAGTTGAGTCATACGGAATTTCCTGCTATTTCCTTTTCCTATGGAAATCAGATGAATCAGCAAAAAAGCTGAATAATAATTACATAACTTCGTAGGTGGTGGTAAATACCTCTCTCTCTCTCTCTCTCTGAGCTGTGGGGCTACATGTTTACCTAAAGGAGGAGTGGTAATTGGACATGCATATGTGTGAGGGGTTGCAGACGCTGTTTTAAACGTTGAAGCGGCGTTATCAAGACATTGTGGATCAGATCAGGATTTCTGAACGTTATGCTTTGCTGCTTTATCATTGGCATGCCGGTGTTTAGAAACAGAGTGTGTGCATGTTGCTAGTGGGAGCTCAATTTGATTTCTATACGGTAGATATAAACAGGCACACGAGTGGGTTAATAGACTTACAAGTTGATCAGGAGAGAGCCAGAGAGAGAGAGAGAGAGAGAGACATTGGGGGGAGCGATGTGTCGAGTGGGAAAAACAGAAAGATGAGATGTAGAATAACAGCTTTATGTCTGTATATGTGTGCAAACTTGGCAAGGTCTGATTATCATTGTCAAGTTAATAATACCTCATCTTTCTCAGTTTCAAATTCTGTCTGGCTCCAGCAACACGGCCAGGTTAGAATAAATGAGTGTCACCCACACACACTCATTTATGCAGAAATTAAATGAGAATAGTTGGTGGTTGCTATAATGAAAGGCTGATGTTCGTGATTTTTTTTTTTTGGAAGAGGACGGTTGATTCGTGTGCCTCGTAGCCCCTCTGCTCTGTTGTTTTTCTTCTTTGAATATGACTTGATATGAGCATGTGGAGACCATATGGATGGCTGAAATACTCAGAGAAGTATGCCATGTATCGAAATACCAAACAAAGTGCTGTGGAAACATATAGACTTCTGTTCTATTAGACAAAACAAAATGGCGACTGTTTGCTTATTTGATCTGTTTGTGTTTTCAAGTTATTTTTAGGGTCTCTCAGGTTATGTCTTCTTTTTTTCTCCCCCATGCATTTTGTCAGAAAGGCACAACTTTTAAATACAGTTTTTAACACTCTTTCTCTCTGTTGTTATTCATCTCTCGTTTGACATTTGCCAGTTTTGTTTCATAGAAGACAAAACCTATTTCTGGCGTTTCCAAGCAATATATGGAGAAACTACTTCACAGTTTAAAACAAAGGTTTGCTATTCCTGCTGTTAGCAGTCTGCGGACTTGACTGTGTCTCACAGCTTTCATGGCTGTTATCAGCTTTTAGACATAATAAGGAGAAACCTGACAGTGTTCCCACATTTGGTTTCTCTTGCCTTCCTCACATTTATTATTTTATTATTTCTTTTTTTGTGAAAAAATTGGAATGGATCACATACCTTTCCACATTCCTGAAGTGTCTTTGACTAAAACACTGAATTCTTACATCAGCTGGAGGGATGCTGCTCTGCAGCTGACCCTGACCTCTGTGTGGATCAATGATGTTACACATTATTAAAACCAAGCGGGTGTCACTGATGTGAAAATTGCTCAAATGATCTGTCATCTCACACAGCAGTAATGCCTCTCTCACTTTTGTCTTTATCAAAAGTTCAGCTCATGCAGACATTTTGGTCCCTAAATGGGGGACACTTGTGGTCTCTTACTTTTTATGGTTTGTTTCTTCTTTTATCTGGCAACACAATCACATCCAAATGGAGGCCTGACTTCATTTGACTTCACTTCTAAGCAGGGAGTGTTTTAAACATTATATGGGAACTGGGATGTGTCTGTGGTTTATTTGTAGCTTTTGTACAGTCAGTGCTCCTTTCATTTACCAATGAAGTACAGGAATACTGTACGTTGTTTCTGTGGTTACAGAATTTCTGCCTTTATTTGCAGCATCTATAATGAATTAAAAAACCCAAGTTTTGGAAACAAGTGCATTTTTTTTCATTTGTTACTACAAATCCTGTACACGATGGAAATATTAGATGAAACATACAGATGGGTGACAATTTGAAGGAAAAACTGCTTTGGGGGGCATTTTGCTGGCATGGTTTGGGTCCACTTGTCCCCTTAGAGGGAAGGGTCACTGCAAATCAATACAAAGTTGTTCTGAGTGATCACCTTTATCTTATGATGAAACATTTCTATCAAGATTCAAGATCTTTTATCATTTTACAGCACAAGGTTGCACAACGTGATGTAGTCTGTAGCCCCCCAGTGCCACTCACAAAAACAGAACACACACACAAATGGACCAACAAACAGCAAGTCACAAAAACAAAACTGTTTTTATGTTGTAGTGCAGAGGATGAATTGAGGAGTCTCACAGCCTGAGGAAAGAAGCTGCTCTGTAGTCTGGTGGTACGACAGTGGGTACGTCTGTATCTCTTGCCAGATGGCAGCAGGGTGAACAGACTGTGGCTGGGGTGGGTATTGTCTTTTAGTGTCCTTTGGGCTCTATGCAGCCTCCTCACATCACCGATATCATTGATGCTGGGTAGATGGGTACCGATGTTGTTCTGGGTGGTTTTAATCACCCGCTGCAGAGCCTTCCTGTCTTGGGCCATGCACATCCAATGCTAATTTGTGATGTTTCCAGTCAGGGTGTATTCTATTGCTCCTCTGTACAAGTTAACAAGAACTTGAGATGGGGATTTGGCCTTCTTAAGTTTCCTGAAGAAGTGCAGTTGTTTCTGGGCTTCTTTTTTACTAGGGTGGAGATGTGTGATGTCCACGACAGGTTCTCTATGATGCTGCTCCCGATATGAACTCTCATTGTTGTTTGATATCTGGCCGATAATGGTGGTGTCGTCCTCAAACTTCACAATAGAGTTCTCTTCATGTCGGGGGTTGCAGTCATGGGTGCACAGCGTGAATAGGAGGGGGCTGAGCACACAACCCTGGGGGGCTCCGGTGTTGAGCAATAGAGTGGTGGAGGTGTGACCACCAATCCAAACTGTTTGGTGTCTGTTTATGATAATATCCAGTTGCAGAGTGTGGTATTTAAGCTCAGAGTGCTTAGTTTTCTAATCATTTTCATGAGGGAGATTGTATTAATTGCTGAGCTGAAATCAACAAACAGCATTATGATGTAGGAGTTGTTATTTTCAAAGTGTGCGAAAACTGAATGGAGGACAGTAGAGATGGCATCCTCTGTATGCAAACTGATGAGGGTCCAGGCTGTCAGGAATGTTGTCTTTGATATGCTTGAGAACCAGTTTTTCAAAGCACTTCATCAGAATGGGAGTGAGTGCCACAGGGAGGTAGTCTTTTAGACTAGACACAGACGCAGACTTTTTCGGCACAGGGATAATGATGGCTGTCTTGAAGCATGTGGGAACACTCTCCTGTGACAGTGATATGTTAAAAATGTCAACATCAACTAGGTGGTTGGCACATGTTTGAGTACAGGGCCAGGGATGTTATCAGGCTGAGCAGCTTTATTCATATTCACTCTTACAGGATTCTTCTCACATCCGCTGTGGATACTGACAGTGGCAGGTCCTCTGGAGGCGGAGTGGACTTTACAGCTGACTCTTTGTTGAGGATATCAAAGCGAGCATAGAATGAGTTAAGCTCATCTGGCGATTTGGCCTCACACATTATGGGGGCGCTCCTGCTTTTGTAGCCTGTGATGTTCTGGATCACCTGCCACATATCTTTGGTGTTGTTGGTGTTGAGGTCTCTCTCTGGTCTCTGCTGATGTTTCCGCTTTGCCTCCTTGATGCCAGCTTTCAATCTTGCTCTGGCGGTGTTGTATGCTTCCTTGTCACCTGACCGAAAGGCAGCTTTTTTGGCTCTAGATAGAGCCCTCACCTCTCCATTTATCCATATAGCCCTCTGGTTGGGGAAAGATTTTATTGTCTTTGTGATCACCTCATCATCAACACATTTGCTGATGTATAACGTCACTGTTGATGTATATTCCTCAAGATTGATGTGGGTCTCCTGGGTGAACATGTGCCAGTCTGTGCACTCAAAACAGTCATGTAGAGTGAAGATGCTATAGTTTCATCTGTCCACACTTTAACAGTTTCTACTGATGGTTTGAACCTTTTTACCAGCTGAGAGTAAGTAAGCAGGAGAAGCAGGGAAATATGGTCTGATAGATCAAAATGGGAACGAGGGAGGGCTTTGTAACTGCCAGTAATGTTCTTACAAACATGTCCAGGGTATTACTTCTCCTGGTGGGGATGTGGACGTGTTGGTGGAATTTAGGTAAAACAGTTCTGAGGTCTGTTTGATTAAAATCACCAGCTACAATAAAAATACCATCTGGTTGTTTTGTCATGTGAATGCTGATGACTTCATACAATTCCTGTAGTACATTTTTTGAATTTGCATCTGGAGGAATGTAAACAGCAGCAACAAACACACAGGTGAATTCTCTGGGCAGATAATATGGTCAACATCTTAACATTAAAAACTTGACATCTGGTAGACATTGTCTATCCAGTCTTATTTCATCCATTTTATTTTCCTGCGACCGGACATTAGCTGGGTAGAGGAATAGCCTTAGGTCCAAGCAGTGTTAGCTTGGACCTGATTCCGGCTCTCTTCCTTCTCTTCCTGGGGCGATGGCACTGCTTGTGGTGACGTTTGGTCCGGTTGATCTGGTGTTCGGGAGACGCCGTTGACAGTGATCGTTTCAAGGTCCACTGCACTTAATCCAATCCCTGCACTTCCTTTTCCAACGTTGATGAGTGTATTTCTGTCATTAGTAATACGTGCATCAGTAATAAAGACGAAAAAATAGCAAAGTTAAACAAAAATGTAGCCAAGTTTTAGGGAGCTACTGGCCCCTGCATTTGCATGCGCCGCTGTTGCCATGGGAGTGGTCTCTTCCAGGTTGACAATGCCCCAATTCACAGGACATGAGGGGTCACTGAATGGTTTGATGAGTATGAAAATGATGTGAATCATGTGCTGTGGCCTTTGCAGTGAGTTTTGGGGGTAGTCACGCTGAGCCATGACTTGAGTCGAGCTGGCATGCTGAGTGTTTTTCCTTTACACAGCAGGGTAAAGTAAAATATGTTGTCTACCTGTTGGAGGTTACCTGTTGCTGGCTGTCTGCAGCTCTTCATCAAACATCATCATCACTGCGGCTGATTCTGCTTGTACTATTCCTCCCTGCATTATTTCTGACTGATCCGCTGAACAAAGAGCTCCAAATATCTCCATATGTTGTTGTGTCGACTGCTTTTTAGCATTGCTGACGAAGCTCTGCTAATTCGGTGAGGAACACCTCTCATTTCCTGTAAATTCTTCACAATAAAAGTCCTCTTTTATTTAGTCATTTAAAAGCTTTGAAGCAGTAGAGCAGGAAAATGTTGGGTTTACATCAGCAGTAACTTAACACAATTCTGATATGCCTGCCTCAGCAGATTTCTGGAAAGCTGGCCAATCAGAACAGAGTGGGCTCATCAGGAGGAGGGCCTTAAGAGGCAGGGGCCAAAACAGCCTGTTACAGACAAAAGCTGAACTAAGGGGCTGCATAAAGGGCAAGTATAAGATAAAGAAGAAGTTTTTTGAACTGTGAATCATGCAAAGCTCCTCTGGTGGAGTCCAAAACTAAAAAATGTAGAGCTGCAAATTAGTGTAATTGATCCTCAAAATCCTCAAATCCAACCACTTATATATGGTTCAGTTATATCAAGAGTCACACGAAAAAACAGTTTGTTAGAGAGAAAAAAAAGATTTGCAGTGACTTCTTGATCACTGGTTTGACTATTCCTTGTTGATAACATCTCTCTTTAAGTTGTCCCCCTGGGCATGCCGTATCATCCTCCCGTGTAAGCCATTATGGCTTCTTCACCATTTCACTTGTGTGGGAGCAGCACTGCTAATCAATAGCCAATAAAGCCAGATCAATAGAGCTTACAGAGCAATCTAGTACTCTAAGGGCCTTGTCTGTATCACTGATGTAAGAACCCAGGTTTACCTATTTTTAGGACACGGCAGCACCCTAAAGCTTAGGGAGGTTGTGTTTGTCACTGGTAGGTTGGCCAGCTAAACCTATAGTTTGGAAAATATGGACAAGGGATTCACTGCTTTATACAGCAAGAAAAGTATTTAATCCATTTACTGTGATTTTACTTTTTAAGAATAAGCACCCTCGTTTTTCCTTGCTGTTGTCGTATTTAGCTGTTCAGTAATGACTGTGGTCAATACAGCTTATGAGCTCTACAGGGTCCTTGTGTTTGAAGGGAAGTAACTCACAGTGGATGGTTATCAACGACTTGCATTTAAGTTGACAACGATGACTATTTCTGATTACACTGTATTGATTATATTCAATGAGCACAGAGGTGGGATATTCACTTGACAATTGGGTAAGTAATGACTGTGCTAATTAAAGTCAACTGGTCAAAATCAATGACCCCTCATGGGAAAGGTCATAGTTCACTGTACCTATTACTGACCGTATATGAAGCAGATTTAAAGAAACATCAGACACTTAAAAGGAGGGAAGGGACCTCAGTGCTGGGTGAGGAATTTGAATTATTAAAATATCATCCTGTACAGAGTTGACTATTATGTTTAAAAAGAAATGAGTTACTGATGACATTACTCTTTTCTCCAATTCTGTGACATTTTAACCAGCACCATTAGAATTACAGATGCTACAGTTAAGTCGTTACTAGCAATGCATTTTTAAGCCTTATTAGCATAATATCTATCAATAGATTCCCCTTTTCTTGTCTTATAACTAGTCATACTAGTGGTTTTGCACCCATATGTTTTATCCCATTTTCTAAGAGTATTCTTCATTATTACAATTAACCATTTTTATACTGTTGAAGGCCTCCATTAGTTTCCATAATTTCTGTACAGAATAAAAACCAATTAGCCAACTCTTTAAATTTGCATCAGATGTGTGATTCACTGTTCATCACAGTGAACACCAAGTCAACACTATTTTTGTCAAAAGCTACATTGTTGCTGAGGTAATACTTAGCAGACTTTTTTATTGATATGTACTTAAACAGCGTTACCACCCAATTATAATGTAAGATGGACAAGAACCAATGCAGATTTGATGTGTACTGTTGTGGATTTCACATCTCAAGCTTTAGTTTTGTAATTGCTAAATGATTTTCATATCATACACAAATGGAAATCAATGGCTGCTTGAACTGTACAGATCAAAAGGTCATAAAAATGTATAGCATGCATTCAGAAATGGTCAGCGAATTGGAGTAGCATTTGTAGCAGAGGAGCTGTTATGTATGACTGTTCAGTGCTTCCCACAGAATTAGAGTCTATTTTTGGTGGTAGCTGATTTTAAAATCTGCCTATGTAGAAATGAATGGGATATTGTTGTATGATTTTAGCATCTAATTATTAAAAATTCTGCAGTAAGCGACATGGAAAATCATCACAGAGATACCTACAGACTGTTTTTTACAAGAATATTCTTTTGTTTGCTAATAGCAACTGCTGTTAACAATATGATTTGATTATTTAATGGTATTTTGAAGATTCAAATCTAAAGCACTGAGTGGACGATTGGTTTTGCTTTGCTATGTGATTGTTAAAAAAAGGACTAGTGCAAGAAAGTAATGACAGATGTATGTATTTCAACAAAAGAATACAAGAAAATAAGTAAGAAAAAAATAGAAACGTTCCTGTTTTGAACAACCTTCGTGGCCATTTGAGTATAGATTTCTGAGTTTATGAGGTGCACATGAATACACCATGAAGTCTACTTGACATGCTTTATCCATGGCTTTACAGTACAAAGTGATGTAAACAAGCAATCGATTTGTAAGTGGAGATAGCGCAACCATACTTCTCTTAAGTGCAGGTGGTGTGACGTGACCATATGATTTTTCTGTGGGTAAAAGCCTCAGGAGGGGCTATTTACAGACAGGTCCATTGTCAAAGTGTTTGTGAGAGAGAAAAGGGGAAAGGAGGGGTGCACTGTGTGCAGCTCTACAATGAAATAAGATTTTACCCATTTTAAATAGTAGAAAAAATATAAAATCAATATGTAGCGGTCAGTGCTGATATTGTGAAGGGCTGCCACAAATAAATCAATGTATGGGAAACACTGCTGTTTTTGCCAGTAAAACCACCTGTTAACATTGACTGTGATATCCACGTAACTACCTCAGAAACACACAATCACAGTCAAGTGGCTATCTTCTATCTCCTATAATAGTACAGGCTGCCAGGCCAATGAGAACCCCCGCCAGGCCAAAAAATATTTTTTTAAATGTCAAAGATAACGCCAAATACCCATTAATTTGCAAATCAATGGCCTTTTTGGAGCCTATGAGCAGCGCTGTTTCAAAACATGAGTCAACGTCTGTGTCGTTGCCTGGGAAACTGCAGGTAGCATAACTCCTTTTAAGGAATAGGGCAGAGTGTAAGTGAGTGAGTGGTTAAGCAAGAGAGTGAGCGTCAGAAAAATAACAGTGAATGTAAGTGGAGCAGAGGAAAAAGTTAGCAGCAAGTTAGCAGTCAGTCTGGCAGTAAATGTACAGTACAGACTACAGTGTGTCAGTTAATAAATGCCGGATCCCTAGTTTAATTTAATTTATCTATTTTTAAGGCCTTGACATTTTTAGCCAATGGGCACACTAAAAAGCAAGCATTTTGTAACGGTGTCTTCATGTTTGCACGTCAAAATAGACTAAGATATGAAGGGCAAAAACACCAAGAAGAGTGTGTATTTTCAGAGCAATGGGCTTTTGTTTTCAATGATTCGTCAGACCAACGACATGACATCATTGTAGCGCTGCTTTCAGCTCTCAGTCTGCATTAACTGAGCAGCTGCTTCTTTTCAAGATGCTAGTTTAGTGTTAGCATGAGCCTCAGAAAGCTAAACAACAACTCTGTGGATTTTTCACAAATTTATGCTTCAGTGTTCATCAACATGACACAATGAGCAGATTGAGGTACACTGTGACTGTTTTTCTTCATTGGACAGCAGGAAGGTGCATTTGTTTTACAATTAGCGTGGTCCTTACGGGCAGTCACCGAACATACCTGTAACCCAACCTTATTAAAGCGTAAGAGGGCACAACTGTGTACTGCAACATTTTCTGATCATTACACTGCACGTTCCTCGTCTTTTGGTTTCATTATTGGTTAATATATTTTTAATCAGTTACATTATTAACAGCAATTAATCAATAAACGATTAATCATTGACATCCCTAGTAGCATGTTTTTTGGCAAAAGGGCTTTTAGTGCAAGTTCATATTGTAACATGGTGTTGGTCTCAGCCTGGTGATGAGTCCAGTTTTTTTATCTGACAACCCTGTTGACAGGCTGACATCAAGTGTCAGTGCTTTTATGATGTGACAAGGCTACGGTTCAGGTGAGGTTTTGGGAAGGATCATGGTTTGGGTTTAAATAACTACTTTGTTATGACTAAGCAAACATCCTGGTTTGGATTAGAGGGACTACGTAGAGTTAGAAGGCCTTCGTCATGGTTACAATAATAACCACGCAGTCAGGGTAATTATCATTGTGGTCAGACACTAATAGTTTAGAGTTACTTTGAATGTAAGCAAAATATTATTCAATGTCAAGGTCTTTTTTTTGACAATGGCAAACACATGATTGTCAGCATACAGCACACCCACACAGATACATGCAGAGACAGTAAGAGACTGATTCACCCACCCACAGACATGTGCTCACATACACGACATTATACAAAGGTCTGCCTGGAGTCTCCCAATAATAGCAGATGGTCTTTTTGCTCCACCATCTCTCTCTCTCTCTCTCTCTCTCTCTTTCTCTCTCTCTCTCTCTCTCTCTCTCACACACTCTCTCTTTTCTCTTGCTCTCTCCACCAATCTCTTTTATGTCTTTCCACCTTTCTGCTTTCCTCTCCTTGTCCATCTGTTGCTATATTGCTCACTTTACCGGTCTTTTTGCCGTCTTCCTCTTTGTCACTCTTTCCTCTACCTGCTCCAAACTCCCCAACCCCTCCCACCCCACCCCCCCCACCCCCACCACCATGCCCCCACCTTAGCTTTCTATCTGTCTACACCTCTTGTTTCTTCCATATTTGCTATGTCTGTCTTGCTTAATTCTCTCTTGCTTATGATCTGTGCTTTTGGGACTGTGTGTCTGTGTGTTTCCTGTGGGAGGTTACTTGAGTTGACAAGGCCACTAGCAGTGCCTTGCCATGCCACCTTGATGCTGTGCCAGTGTTTGTGTGTGTATGTGTGTACGTGTGTGCCTCTGGACTAAGCAAACACCAGAACTGTGTGTGTGTGTGAGTGTAGTGTGTGTGTGTGTAATCGGGTTGACAGGGTTGGCAGCAGGCCCTCACCACCTTGTCTGTATGCCAGTGTGGCTCAGCCTTTTTTTCAGTTTTTCAGGCTGCATTTGATGAAGCTGAATTTGATACAAAAAACTGCTTTTTCTTTTCTCCCCATGTTTATGTTTCTCTCTCTCTTTCTCTCTATCTGTCTATCTATCTATCCAAAGTAATCCACGTCATAATTATGTAATGAATCAAAGAAATGCACAACATCATGGCATGTCAATAATCAGAGTTTTGATAAATTGCCAATTTCAACTCGCTATATTGACCAGACAACGCCAGCCTCGCCTCTGTTTACTCTATTTCTTAGCAATGTTCTACCTTATTCGGCTGATATCAACACTCTCTCAGTAGAAATTACCACGTTGTTCTAAAACGCCTAAAAATAGAGACACTGCAGCAGAAAATATTGGAAAATTAGGTGTTAAATGTTGGAGCTGGTGTTCAGACTGCTGTAATGTCAAACTGCATTTTCTCTGCTCTCACATTCTGTCTCGTCACGCTTTCCTAAAATATAGCACAAGGAGTGAACCAACCGAAATGGCTCGGAGCTAAGAAGAAGAGGGTAGAAAAAAAAAAAAAAAATCTCTGAGGCATCCTCTTTTCCTCTGCCACTTAATTCCCCATCAGCCTCTCTCCCTCTGCTGCGTTTCCTTCCTTACCTCCTCTCTCTCTCTCTCTCTCCATCTACCCCCACTTCTTTCTGTTTTTCTTCTCCCCTATCTTTGTCTCCTCCTTTCCCTCCCACCTGGCATCTTTTTCTCTCTATCTCCCTCCTTCACTCTTTTCATCCTTCTGCCTCTGAATCATTAATGCCTGCCATGTCATGATCTGTGTGGATGTGAGCTGCTTTCAGAATGATTATTCCTTCTTACTGCGTTCACTTGATCTTCCACTTGCCGCTGCACATTGGCAGCAAACTCACGACTTCTAACACAGCTTATCATCAAATATTCACTAAAAGGTTCGAATTAACATAAATGACATAAACGTGTATTTGCACACGCTTTCTTGCCGTCTCTCCCTCCCGCTCTCTCTTCGCTAAATTATTGCTTACGATCAATTTGTTTGTATTTCGTAGGAGTAAATAAGAAGACGCCAATATCACTCAATGAGCAACCTTATCTGACAGGAACAACACCGTAGATTCACGTTTTTCTGCGTTTGCGTGTGTCTCTATGCCTTGCCTTGAGTGAATCTTATCCATTTTCAGATTTTACTGCAGCACATTATGCAACAGATAGCCCACATTCTCTGAGCGGACTTTCTCAGTCAGACAATCTCCCTTCTTTTCTCATTGTTTCGCTCAGTCTCACTTCCTGCAGTCATTCTATATATACAGCGTCTGCTCATCCGACACTCTTCCTGTTCCCTTCGTTAAGCTTTTTTTCTCACTCTGACAGACTCCAAACGGGGACAAAAGATGAAGCAGTGTTGGCCGTCGAGCTGTATCTCTATTACTGTGAACAACAACCTCATCATTTTCAAACAAAGTTTACAATCAGCTGCAATGATGGACGCAACTGTAGTTCTAGATGTTTAGTCTGTCAGCAAGTTCTTGTACTTAAATGGCAAAATAAGGTACTTTTCAGTACTTTTCAAGATAACACAAGCACTTTCTGAGCTGTGGTTAAGGTTTATATGTGTTTATATGTTGATTTCCGTGGCTAATTCTTTTCATAAAAGCACATTTATGCCACAAAACCACAAAGAAAATCATCTTGAGATTCAGCTTTTCTGATTTGGGGACACTGGTGGTCACAGGCCTTTCATTAGATTGCAGTAAGTATGAACCTCGGTGAGAAATATGTCGTCTTTCCTGTGAGTAATAAAAGCCGCCCCGCGTTGTGCCACTTGAATGCTTTTAATGTGAATCAGCAGCAGTGGTAAATTTTTTGGTTTTTATTAGCAGTAACATGATATGGATATGAACGGGATAGACTGGATTACACGTCTGCATCGTTTTCCTGTCAATCCCCTCTACATAGATCGGCAATTTTAATCAGCGCGAGAATGGCAGACTCCACCGCTAACAATAAAAACCATTCAATATTCAATTTCAGGCTATTGCTGAAAAAATGTTCACTATAATAATAGTGTCAAAAACAAGGTTTGATTTCATGAAAAATGGAAGAATATAACTTAAAGGATAAGAACTTTATATCATTGATACTTAAATAGTAATAAATTGTTTCCCAATGTCATATAGCCTAATTCTCAAAAATAAGGTAAAAAAAGAAGTGATATCAATATCAGCAGTTAATTCAATCCACAACTTTAATGTTCTATTTACTGTCAGTCGGTCGTAGGAGTGTGTTTATATTCGAATCAGCTGTTGCACACATGAACACACGCTGGAAACCGTACAGTATGCAGAGTCAGGGTGAGCTGCAGTCTTATATAAGAGCTTCAAACATCTAAGAAAGCTCTGCACCGCTCAGCCAGAGAGAGTGGCAGGGGAAGACGGAGGGAAGACGGAGGGAAGACGGAGGGAAGACAGCCAGAACTGAGGAGAAAAAAAAAAAGAGGGGACGTACGAGACGAGGGGGAGAGGCAGACAGGGACAGAAATAATGGAGTAATTATCAGTAGAAAGAAGAGGATGGATGTGGAAGGGATAGAGAAGCGGAAAAGTAAAAAAGATGAGATGCAGAGTCATGAAGGAGGAAGTCAAGGGGGAAGGAAGTCTGTGTAATATTGTCCTTCCTACAGTGAGCGTTTCACATTGTAGAGTTTGTCATTTAACTTCAATAACAAACAGATGATTAGTTGATTAACAAGAGGCCCGGGTCATTCATGTGATGACACAACAAATGTTCTTTTACTGAAAAATGTGTTTTGCTTATTGTTATTGTAAGTTTGAAGATATTTGAGCTTTATCGTGCAGAATGATGTACGTGCAGAGTTTGACGCTAGAAAGCTGTTTTAAATTTCATCTGCTGAAGAAGAGAAAGTCTCTTTGTGCTCGCTGAATATGAAAAAGAACGAACCTGCAAGCATTATTTGTGGCATCGCAACTAGTTACACAAGTGTGATGTGGAAACTCGAAGCCTCCGGTGCACATACACGCAGAATGTACTTTTCAGTGAAGTAGGAGACATCTCGTATCTTGCATTTCAACTTTGGTAGAGAAAATGTTTACATATTCATAGATTGGGGGGATTTTTCCATGAGGGAGAAGGATGAAAAAAAAACCATATTGGATTCAGATTATTATTCAAAGCAGAGTATGTGATATAGATGTGATCTTTAATTAGTTGTGTGGCTGCTTAATTCCATGTTGAAATGTCTAATACAGGTGATGCTTTGGGGGAAAAAACTGATATTTCAAACTAGAATTTATTGGTCGGATTAAATGCTTGTTGCTCATTTTGTAGTTAACCTTAACAAACATCTGTCTGTATTTACCACAGAGAAAGAAGGAAAAAGTTCTTTTCGTGTCTGCAGATGCAGGAGGCCAATACGCTACTGTTGACTATAATAAACATCCAGTATACTGTCTACCACATGCTAAGACAATGTGAACACAACACCGGTCAGAGCTATAAGTGGGGAAAAAAACATTAAAAATGATCACATGCAAGCTTGAATAACAGGAAGAAATAGGTGGAAGACTGACTGGGAATGGAGGAAAAGTGTGAGGAGGAGTCTATAGAGTGCGGAAGAGACGGAGAAGAAAGACCTCAGACAGCAGGGTGGATGTTATTTAGGAGGATGAAGAAAGTAAAAGGGGAAAGGAGGTGAGAAAAAAAAAAGGCTTTGAAAAAAAAGGGTTTTTAAAGTAACAATCACTTGAAAGAAGTATTTGTCCTAGCTTTTATCTGTACACTGAAGGAGAGCACATTTGATCACTTCAAATCACAAAGAACACCTTGTCGTCTTTGCATTAATAAGTATCCGTTGTTTTTTCATACACAGACTGATGGAGTGCCTGAGTGACAATTTACGTCCTAGAATCTTAAGAATATATCCAACTTTAACCAATTGTCAAAAGATGAAATTTGTGATAAAAGTGGGTCTCTGTGTGTGTGTGTGTGTGTGTGTGTGTACTTAACGCGCCGCTGCATCTCCTTCAAAGTTGATTTTAGTCTTCTGAAAAGTTGTGCTCAGTGATTTCACAGCCCCTGTCAGTGCCTTTTGTTGAAAAGTCAGCTGAATGTCAGCTTAATGTGCTACTTTCTGAGACGTATGAAAAAAAATTGCTTTAACAGCAGTAGTAGCTGCATTTTAAGGTGCCATATGGATGTCTCTGTGTGTTTCTCTCTGCCTGGCTTGATATCTGTGTGCCCAATTAAGCGGCTTTGTTTTGTTTTTTTTTTTGTTGTTTTTTTTTTCCCAACACTCTGGTCTTAAGGCACACTTTGTTGTCAAATATACTATAATCCCTTTTAGGCCTCATCTCGTTTAACTCATGACAGCAGCTGACCAGAAATGTCTCTCTTTTCCTCTCCAGCTTCATTTTTGATCCCTTCATCTTCCTCAGATTCTCTCTACAACCTCCACCCCCCCCACCACGCACACACACACACACACACACACACACACACACACACACACACACACACACACAGACAGACAAACCTGTTTCCCTTTTCTGCTGTCTAAATCTCTCGCTTTGTTTCACACAATAGCAGCGCTTTGTGTTGTCTCCTTTTGGCTTTCATTGCTTTTCATAGCTCTCTGAGTGGGCAATTAATGTCTGAGAAGTTCTGATTGTTGTTGACACAGGAACTGAACCAGTTACAACATCATCATTTATTAAAATGCTTCTTCCTCGACCTTTTTGTTTGCATTTGAAAACAACTTTCTTTGCCGCAAACTACTTCACATGGAATCTGTTTTTACATCCTAATGCGAAAATTGATCTTGACTCAGAAAATGAGCCGCGTTCAGAATAATTTATAGCGGCGCAGCACCTTTGACCTCCTGTTTGTTTATTATTACGACTCCACTCGAAGTAAACCGTTTCATCTACACACTCTCTTCTCTCTTTGTCTCTCTCTTATGATGATAATTCCTGGACAGCGATTTGCATTTGCTGCATCATACACATGTAAGAATGTATAGAAAATTACCAAATGGCCTGCATCAGTGTGGACATCAGTCTGGTCCCCACGATATGATATTATCATGATACTTGATTCACCATATGATATTGCGATTTTAAACATTTTGCAATATGCTGAGTATTGCATTAACATATTTTGATTTATTACCTTTTTCAACTGCAAATTATGTTCCGAAGATAAAGTTTTCAGTCTGTTCACCTCACTTCAGTCATTTCTATTGCAGCAAAATGGGATTATTGGCTGACAAACGCTGTCATAAAAACCTGTTTTTTTTGCATGCACTTAACAGACTGAACTGTTTGTATTACATTCTACATTGTCCAACTCGCCTGAATACAAACGTGTGTAGACTACTGTAGTATTACGAGTCCTTTGAACAATGCAACTTGTACAAAACAGTTATGCAGCCCCTTCAGGCACTGGGGAATTTGAAAGTAAATTACTGTTAAATTGAAATTAAATTAAATAAAACATGCCTCTTAAATTAAAATAAATAAAATGTGCTACTGTTCGCTGCTGGCCTTGGGACTAAAAAGTTCAAAGACATTTGGACAGTAAAGCATTCTTGCTTAGAAAGAGGAGCTGATCGACATGCTCTGAGGTCAGAGGGCTCCTTTGTGCTGTGACGATGTCTCCAGGCGTCAAGAAGACTCCTCACCTACCCCTATCCTAGTACCTGGGATACAAGGGTATCTTTTCACCAGCTGGGCCAGGAAAGCATAGACTTGCTCATGTGCTTTCTACCAGCTCAGTGGGTCTTCTGTGAGTGCCAGTGGTGTGACTTCCTGGTATCTTTTCACTACCTCCTCATGATTTTGGTGGGGCTCCGACATCACCATAAGTTTGACCAAGTCTGCCGGCCCACATGACTTCCAGGATCCTCTTCAGTGTAGCCAGGTTCTTCCTGATGTTCCAGGGTTTCTGGCTCAGAGATGGTCTGCTGCCTCATGTAGAATACACACAAACGTAGTTACTGTGACGTCACCCGTTGGTTTCTGAAGAGCGGTTTTGAAGCTCAAAGTGAGCCGCTCTGGCCGTCGCCATCTTGGCAGTACGTGACTCTGCTTAACTCCCAGCCAATCAAAAATTGGCAAAGAGGTGGGCTGAATGGCTGAAACAAGCCACCTAGTGGCTGGCGGACCTGTCACTCAAAGCAGCCATGTCTTTCATTATGCATAACTTTACAGCTTAATAAAATTTAAACGGGTGGGTTATAAAAAAATTCACCCCCCGTACAGTTGTCATGAAAGGGGAAGTTAGCTACAGAGACCAGAACCATTTTTTGTACCAGGCTGTAAACATGTTTATTTCTGTGTAACATGGGGGTCTAAAGGGATTGACTCGCTTTTGGAGCCTCAAGTGGCCATTCAAGGAACTGCAGTTTTTGGCACTTCTGCATTGGCTTCATTTTACAGCCCCGGAGGTTGCTGCTTGGCGCACACACATGTACACGAGAGAGAGAGAGAGAATAAATATGTTAACTTGAACTAAGTATGCAGCAAATATGTTGTTTCTATTTGGTAAAGCAAGCCATTGGCAACTATATAATATTATAGTTAATTAGTCTTTAAGAGCAGTGACATTTCTTACATTCTACCATTATTATTTCAATGTTTGCTACCCTGTTAACCTGAAGGGTTATAGCCTCAGCAACCCCTCTGGCAGAGGTTTCCTGTCTCTCCTCTGGGGACAGGAACAGCAGGGTTTTAAACCTGGGCTTAAAGGGTTACTGTGTAGAGGGTGTTCTTCTTAACTGCACCGGTGTATTGCTTCTTAAAATCTTGACCGATGATTTGTTTGATGTCTTTGACCAGTGCTGTGTCAACTCTTGTAACAACAGCTGTGCGAGCAGCGGTGCTACAAGTGTCAGAGTTGGACTCTTTTCCTCAGACGTCACAGTGGTCGCCACTTGCATCAACTTCAAGGCCTGGACAGTTTCTTCAGCATTCCCGATATCCATCTCAATCAAAGTCAAGAGTGCTGACATCAGTCTTGATTTTGTAGATTGGGAGCTCGAACAATTTCTGTTTTTTCTCCAAAGCGTGGTTTGCAATTGTGCTTCTGTTGAAAAAGCCAGTTAACGCGCTGTACTCTCCCCAATGTGCCTGGCTACAGATCATTTCTGATTTCTTTCACCGATGTCCCCGTCTTTGTTTTGACCTACTTCCTACCAGTCTTGCTGACTGTGACCTCTGCTGACCTCACCAGAAAAAAACCCCAGTGGACTGAAAAAGCAATTGATTTTATTATTCTAGTACGAAAAAGCTTAATTCATATTTGAAACATTAATAATTTATATCAAACAAAGATCACGTTTTCTATGTGCACGGTTGAGGAAACATAGACTTTTGCTCCATTAGAATTTGAATGAAGCCGTTTTACTTCTGTGGCCACATGCTACATCTAACACTAACAGAAGAAATATGATCGCGGCTGCCTGAGGAGGAGCTGTTTGTATAACTAAACCTCTGATAAGAGTCACTGGCCACCGGTTTTTTTTCCCCTCCTCTTACTCATCCCTGCTCCAAGTGCATCTCTCAGTTCATATGTACTAACACAATTGCACAATTATTGTGATTCCTATTCATCGCCTGTCTCTGTTCTCTCACCCTTCCACTAGAAAGGCTAATATATGGCTTTAGTTCCATCTCCCAGAATTAACTTCCTCTTCCACTGCTGTTGCATTTCTCCTACTTGACATTTTCACCGTTTCCTTTCATATTAGCTCTCTCATCATCTGATCGTTGTATATTTATGTGACGGGGTACTGTTCTTAGTTGTGGTTACTCACCCTTACAATATGGATGATAATGTGCAGATTTGAATATTTCAACTAGGATTAAGTTCTCTTCTTCTTCACCCCTCTTGATTATTCATTCAGTCCTTTCATTTGCAGCCCTCACTGTCTTACATATCCAAAACTCTTGGTGTATAGGTTTCCCTGAATATATGGTGGTCAATTTATTACTGAATTGTTGAAACCTTTCAATATGAATTTTCCGTTCTTCACTGTTCTCAATGGAAAGTTCAAGCCAAAACACACTCAAATGAGTCATAAAAAAATCCACCAAGGATCTTCTTGACTAGAGTTGCAAACACGGACAGTTTTGCCATAACTTGAATGTGTCACTCATCCTGATTTTGTTACAGAAGTTATTTTTTATTGACACACAGTGTAAAGATGAAGGAAGGATGATGGCATGCAACACGGGTCACTCAGCTGAGAGACGAGCCACGGATGTTATGTGATATCCGCCTGAACCATTAGGCCACCAGGACGCCCCTAGATAGTATTTTTAACATGGCAGTAACATCCCGATGTGCATTGTGGCAAACCGCCCATTTTCTTACAGAGGTTAATATGGGATTTAAGTTCTCTCCTCCTTTACATTTAGTCCTTCTCCGTTCCACCTCATTTTTTTTTTCATTCCCTTGTCTCTTTTCTTCATTCCATGTCTTGCATATTAATGTGAGGAGGGTGTTTCTCTGTACTGTGTCTGCTCACCCGTGTACAAGACAGACAATTTAGCAACTTCCAGCAGAATTTTTTCTTTTCCTCTCTCCTCCTCCTCTCCTCTCTGAGTCTAACACATACTAGATAGGATATTATTCTGCACAAAACTTTTATCCAGTCATACAGCAGTAAATATTGAAAATACTTGACTTTTTCTGTCTTATGTGAACAACTATCTGACTGGATTGTGGTACTCAAATACAAGTCTTAGAGACACACTTGATACATTTCTACTGCATCAAAGGTCTGGTAAGGGTGCATTACATGATGATATTTCAATACAGAAACTCCAGAGTGTCTGTATTAATGGGAGATGTGAGATCTTTCTTGTATAACCAAGTTGAGCATAAAAAGGTGCGATGTTCAAGTGGAGACACTGGTGTCCACTTCATTGGTGATCATTGGTGAGTTCTTCACTGTGTTCATTGTTGAAAACGTTGGGTTTTACAGTTATTCTGCTGGAGGCTTGATTTCACAGCTTCAACTGATACAGTTTTGTGGTTCTTACCTGTGTTTTTTGGATAGTTTTGTTCAAAACAGGAATATTAGGTGTTTTAGTGGCATTTCTTCAATAAAGCCACTGTTTCATGGCAAATCAAGCACAATGGTCTTGTACTTCAGGCAAACTGAACACATATTTCTAAGTCCAGTCATCCTTAAATGCATGTTTTTCACTGCCAATCTGTCTTTTTTTGTATTGACTAGTTTTGAACAAGACATTTTACTTTATCAACCAGAGCTCCTACATTCCACAACAACCTTGCTAACTGGCAACTAGTGGGCAGCTGAGTGCTGACTGCATAGGTGAGAGTGATATGTCAAACAAAATTTGGTTGATTAAATAGTCATTTGGTCCGGATCCTGACTGGAGTCTATTGACTATGTATGGTGTACGTACTGATAAAATCATTTTGAACTACCTCTAGTTTCATTACAGTAAATAGACGGTGTGACCGATGCAGCGATGTGTGTTTTTCTGTATGCACTAGTCTATGTTGGGTGTGTTTTGGATATTTTAAGAAGAGAAACAGCATCTGAGACATTTAACTGCAGACGCATCTTTTCCTTGTTTTAAGTGACTCTGGGCCAGATGGGCAGACTGACAGTCCCCATAATATTATACTGATATCATGAGAAGAATGTCATAAACTCTGTGTTGAATGGCTACAACAGAACACAGTATGTTAAGATATGATAAACTAAAGGGACAGGGAAATATCATTTGACATACCGTATCTGTTACTGGATTCATGACACAGTAGTTTAATGGAGTGGAAACTATTACACACTTCTGTCTTTGCCATTAATAGTATCTCTATCTCTCTCTTTTTTTTTTTTTTAGGAATTTTGTGCATTTACATAAAAACAAAAACATTGTAGAGCATCAATAAATTCCCTTTTGTTTGTTTCTTTCTCACTCTTACGGGAGGATTGTTGATTTGGACTGTGCGCGATGTTATTTTTGTTGTCTAGATAGCGATATTGTTTTCTGTGACAGCAAATTGAAGGCCTATTGTTCTATTTTTTTTTTTTTTGTATATTGAGTCCCCCATTACAACTCCCCAATACACACAAGCCTGCACAAACAAACATTCTTTTTCTCTCTCCTTTGTTTTAAGCTTTCATTCTTTCTTTTTTCTTCTCCACTGTTCAGCACAAAGAAGGCCTAATATAAAATATGCCTGAGGCCAGGAAAAGGCTTTTATATTTGTTTTTTAGCCTCATATTTAAAAGGATCAGAGCTCCAAAACAATATGTAGTACCCTTAAATCTGAGAATACATTTGGAAGCGGTGCATTTCTAATGTCGCTGGAAAAGTTTGAGGATAAAAAGGTCATGTTTCAAGGTGCAGTCACAAAGAAATCATCACAAACCCTTTTTTTCATAATAAAGAAAAACGTTATGAGCTACAATAATCTGAAGTGTGCAAAGACAATGTTATCATAACAGAACACACAGTGTTGCCACCATAATGAGCTTGAATAATAATCTTACAAAAACAGATTTGTATATATTTGAGCTTAATTAAGATATACTTCATAGACAGACTACAAAGTTTGTTTGCTGAAATGACTTGTATTCATTGTCATTAGGAACCAGAAGAGCTTACTGAGAAAACAGACATTCATCGTACCTTTAGGGAACCTGAGTTATAAATATTGTTACATACGATACGGCTTTACACACACATACACGAATCCACCAAATTAAATAATAAAATACACAGTTTCTGATCTGACGCCCCTATCGACAGGACAACCTCATATATCTCTGCCTTCCAAAACTTACCAATCACTGCTGAAAAATATGTTTTTTGACAAAGCTATGGTTAAGGTTCGGTTAAGTTTAGGCTCAAAAAAGAATTGGTTAGGTTTAGGGGGACCTTTGTTGTCATGGTTACACTAATAACCACAAGGTTACGATTATGGTACAATCCAGGGTTAATGTCCCATGTTTGTTGACTCATCCATCCGCCCCGTCTTACTTAGACTCATTCTATGATAACGTCACCGGTCAGAATTACAACAGCTGCTGAAAGGCTTTGTCTGAAATCAATAATCGTTTGTGTTCGGGAACATCTGTGCGGTGCTGTTCCGAAACGTGACGTTGCTACTGCCGGAACTATCTTTCTACATAGAGTTTGACTTTGATAATGGCCATCAGTAATATATATCATTTCATTATAAATGTAATTTATATTTAGGTTAAACAAGAAAAGGTTAGATTTCTGTCTGAAGGGCATGATGGGGTCTGGCTGGGGCTACTTCTGTGTCAGCCACATACATTCCTCGCGCAGGACGGGTTTTTTTTTATTGATTATATTGATTATTCCGCCAGTTAAACCCTTGCCGTCACTGCTCCAAGTAAAGAAAATCCCTCCATGACGACACTAAGTATAAGGAAAAGACCAACACCAAATCTCTGTCTGGAAGCAACAATTAGGAATCCTGGTTTGAACTAATATCACAGAAGAGCAGGAGTCGAGAGTGTGTCGCCATCTCACCGCGGTGGAGTTCCCCGCCAGAGAGGCTCCCTGCCCCGGCGTGCCATATTTCACAGATATAGACATTGAAACTATAGTGAAAGGTGTAATGTTGCTGGTACGATGTTAATATGACTATCAACAGATCATTTTCACCGTCTGTCACAGAAAAAATAGGTTAGACGGCAAACCTCTAGATGACACGTGGCTCACACGGGCCGCGTTGCTGCTTGAACCTGTTAACATCTCCTCTGCTCTCTGGTGGGGCTCAGCCCTTCCACACACACACATGCACACACACACACACACACGCACGCACGGAGCAGAGCAGAGAACAGGAGAGACAGGTGAAGTGAAGATGACAACCACACTTCTTACGTTACTGCTAGTGCCATAAAAGGTTCGTAAGTAAAAAGCCAAAAAGAGTCATTTATTAAAGTAATCGGCCCAAAAGATGGACAGACGTCAACCCCAAATGTCTGAAATTCAGGCCAAAATATCTGTTTTTTTTAAAGGTACCCAACCTGAATCTGGTGACAGTGACATGGATGCTAGAAGCTAGCATGATCTTCTGAGTGGATCACTGGGAAATAAAAGAAAATATGGCAAGGCTTGTAAAACAGAATTCCTTTAGCTGTTTGTTTGATCAGGTCCAAAAGTTCTGTAATATATGTTGATATATATCAGTATATTGATATATGAGATTAATGTTGCTAGGGGAAACACTGGGTTGGCTCACACTGACAGGCTCATGCAAGCATGAGAAATCACGAGGAGACACAACCTTACACATGTCAGAGTTTTATCAAGGTAAAAGACATTCATAAAAAAGTCACGCACATTCTCTTTTAATGAATCAGCACACACAAACCAAACACACACACACACACACACACGCGCACGTTATTCAAATCAGCTCCAGTTGATTAAACCTGTCACATCAGACCGGTCTAAACAGAAAAAAAAAGGATGAAGGGAGTGAAAAAAGGTGGAACATAATCAAAGAGAGACAGAAAGAAAAATATGACAAGCTGTCCTTCACATCTATTAGTGATTGAAGAGATCAGAGAGGCACAGACGCCCACACTCCAACACACTCCGCTTCAAATCCTCGCAGGCGATCGCTAAAATTCGAACAATTAAAGTGTGAACGGTCAAAGTTGAGAAGTTTAATACTAGACCAAAGGGTGTCAACCTTTTCATTTTCTCTTGCTTTGTCTCTCTTTGTCATATCAACACACTGAAGTAAACAACAACAGGCAGGTCAATGCAGGAACAGTGAGAAAGAAATATTAGCTTTGCAGTCCCCGTAGTCCGTGCAGTCAATGTACGCTGTGCCCTGCCTCCAATCTTGGGACACATTTGTCATCTGTAACTTTGTCAAACTATCATATTTCTTTTCTCTGCTCTCCCCCGAACATGTACAAATCCCAAAAAGAGTTTGTGCAGTGACATGTGGATTCAGGTTTCATGTGTATTTTTTTTTGTTGTTGTTATTGCTGTTATCTTCTGAGGTCCATATGAAAACATCTAATATGATTAAATCATTTTAGATGTAGGAAAAGTGTGTGTGTGTGTGTGTGTGTGTTTGCGTGTGGGCATGCCTAGACTGACAAGCCAACTGACCAAGAGTTATACGGAGAGACAGTGGGAAAGATAAATCAGCAAGTCTGAGGGCAGATAAAGAGTCAGATCAAAGCGCTCTGACATTTGATAACAGATCCGAGGATGATGACATTTGACTCAGGCTGACACAATGGGGCTCATTACAGGTGTACAGGTGAGGTGAGAAAGGGGTGAATGACAAACAAGGTAGAACTTCAGCAGATCAAAAGAGAGGATATCTTTGACACAATCGGATTTAATGTGTTTTTTTTAAAGAAATGAGATAAAGTTTGTTTGGTTGAGTTTATCACATTTATTCACCTGCTGCAGGCAGAGACAGTGACATGAGATCCAAACAAGTCCAGTTAGAGTAATAGATGTGTGAGTTTGAAGACTTATCAGATGCCAAACCTCTGAAACATCTGCATTGGTTTATAATACATGCACATATTTGATTGGCCAATGCTGTGTGAGATGACTTTGCAGAAAAAGTTCAGACAGATCCGATGTATTTGCTGGAGCGTTCTGTGTTCTGAGACCTGCTGCTCTTCCAAACATTACGTACCTCCGGCCGCTCGGTTGATTGACAAGAGATCAATCAAATACCAAGAGCACAATGAGCGCTTGCGCCAAAGAAATAATAAACTACATTAAAACTACCGCTCTAACATTATGTCACTACGTTTCGGGAGCCTTCGCACCTCAGAGCCTGAAATCATTGCAATCCAATTTTACACTTGCATAAACATTTTAATCCAAAGCCACAAGGTACACTCTTAAATATATGGACTCCCTCTATTTCTGTCTGTTTCTCTGAGCTGTTTTTTAAGCTTCAGCTTATTTTTTTTTACCAATTTCTGAATGTGTCTGAGACAATAAATTGGGCCTTAGGGGCATTTTTCATGATTCTGCTGTGCTGCTTCTTGTCCATATTTGACTAAGGGGATTCGGTAATGGCTTCTCCCCGTGTCCCTGAACCACATACAGTTTCCAACAGTGGCTGGCACATAGCATGACTGGGTATGCAACCGAGAAGCCGTTATGGCCTTAACACAATGCCATTATCGCTGTAACACAGTGCTAATGCTCTCTCTTGCTCTTTCTCACAGCACAAACACACACAGACACACATAAACACAAGCACACTTTTACACACTAAAACTGCGTCTCTCTGGAAACTAATGGGTTGTGTTCCTAGAAAGACATGGATACTTAAGAGCTGGTTAGGGGCTGAACACAGATGGTGTGTGTGTGTGTGTGTGTGTTTGGGGGGGTAGGTGGGTGGGTTGGGGGCGGCATTTGTAAGCCTTGTAGTTTGTGCGTTTACACACAGACTTACAGATGAGAGCATCCGGCCATGCAAGCATTGATGTTGGTAATTTTCCTGCAGAAACTTGTCCATCAGTGTGTCTGTATGGTAATGACTCCTTGCCCTTACTGAAGGTGTGTGTGTGTGTGTTTAAACAACATTCTGCTTTTATATGTCTGTTCATAGACACTCGTCTTGTGTTTAGCTGTGCCATGTCTTTAGCTATACTTAAACTTGGGCTCACAGCAGCATAGCAACCATTATTAGAAATGATAAAGCATACATACACAAACACAGAGACAGTTAACTACAAGAACACAGGGTGTAGATTCATTGATGTAAATATACAAACACATAAACACACACATCTTTAGTATACATCCCTATTCCACAGTTTCCATTTGTATAAATGGCCTCCTGTGTGTATTTAATGTTGAAACAGAGAACAGGGACCAGGCATTGTCAGCTGTATAGCCCTGAACCTCTCTCCTCTGTCTGCTCTGATGACTCTTACTTAGCCCTCTTCATCACTGGTGGTTAAAAGAGCCAGAAGAGGATGACAGCAGAGAGGGATGAAGAAAAACTGGAGAGAGAAGGTATTTTTCACTGTCATGTCATCTGTTCTTCTACACATGGCTCTGCATTCGCCCAGCCCTGGGCAACGTACAGTATCGTATGTCCTGGTAGACCAGTAATTCAGTGATGTGGATCTAATTTGCATGTTGCATCTGCCATCTGTTTGCAGTCTGTATGTGCATTCTGATACCAATTTAACATAAAATGGGGCTGCTTGGGAACTTGAGCAAATTTAACTGACTGTTTCATTGCTAATCTTGTTCCGTGCACTGATGGCTCCACATTTGGCTTTCTAACGGAATAATATGGCTCTTGTGGCTCATTTCCCACTATAGCAAAAAGGCCTGTGGTTCACTGAGTTTTTTTTTTTTTCACTCCATGTGAGAGTTTCCTCTGGGTGGTCCAGAATCCTCACATAGTATGAAGACATACAGGACAGGTGGACTGGAGCTAATGAATCGCCCATAGGTGTAAGTAATGAACAGAATAGGATTGTGAGAGCTTTTCTGTCCGTTTGGGTTAGCTGTGATAGACAACAGGTCCTGGCTGTACTTATGTCTTCTACTCAGTGCATGCTTGAATAACTTCCAAGTCCTTATGGCCCTGAAAAAGAAATAGTGGGTAAAGAAAATTAATTCATGAATTCCTTTCGGTTCTTCTATCTCTTTAGAATCTTTGTGTTTTTATTTTTGTAGAATCCAGTTTTCAGTCAATTAAAATCTATTTATATGAGTAAAATCCAGACCACAGACTCTAAAATTTCGCAGTTCTCTAAGCCAATCTTACCAGATAATACAGAGATACAACAGCTGCTAGTCGATTGGTTTCTACTAAGGAGGAAATAACGACAGTTTGGCTCGGATGTTTCTGGGTGTGCACGGAGGAAATTGGCTGAAGCAATAATACGTCCTCTTTCTGTGTGTATATTGCTTTGGGAGGCATAATCACTACTACCTGCCACACTGTGCTTGATGGGTAGAGGACTGAGGGGAAGATTTAAATGGAAAAGACACATATATTGTGAAGGGTGGTGGGGGATTCGTACATGATTCTATTTGCATTCACCTTAAACTCTCTACTCTGGGAGATATTGGCAATTTTGAGTGTTGGTAAATAAGACATGGACCATGAGTGGACTAGTTGGAGGCAGAGCAGGAACGACAGAGAGATGAGATCTATGGAGGAGTGGGTGTTTCACAGAGTGATAGAGAGGGAGGGATTTCACTACCCTGCATGTATCAAGTACTGTATAAAGAAACACATCTTTAGCCAGACTTTGCTTTATACTTCAGTATCTTATAATATGGTGGAGTATTGTATATTATATCTACTCTAGTATTATCTATTGTAGTTAGGTATAAAAAGGAACACTGCATGACAATTTTATCTGTACATAAAAAGGTAATTCAATTTGCACAAGCAAAATGTCTGATTTGAAACAGACTATGATTAAAGTTAGGGTACACAATTCTGCACTCTGCCTGTGCACTCATTGCACGTGACCACAGTCTTCCACAAGGCTAGGTAGACATATCGGCAAAACTAGTGAGCAAGTTGCTAGTTCCACCTATACCTACAACAGCTTGCACTTCTAAACAAAGCAAGAAAAGAAAGAAGAAGAAAAGGCTACAACCAAAAAGAGGTTGGATAAAGCAAGAGGTCAAACCAGAGTCAACATCAGTATGGCGTGGTGATGCCATGGTGGTGATGCCATGGTTGCTGTATTTCTGTTGAACAGGTAACTATCTGGTTTGATTTGTTTGTGGGTGAATTTCTTATTTTCCTGAACTATGTAGCCAGTGTAGCTAGCTACTTATGTAGCTACCTTGTGTATTAACCCAACACTAACATTAGCCACTCTGTAGGTGTAAGATAGTAGACAATCAAGCTATGTTTCACTATTCTTTGACAGTAATGTGGGTGTCATTGAGATGCAGTAATTACTGTCAGATATGTAATTGTGATATTCTTTCTAAAGGACAATCATTTCCAAAACAGTAGAAGATTGCTGCAGCACCCATATGATGCCACATGCAGAGTCTGACCTGTGTTTATAATCAACAGTCAGGAAACCTCTGGACACACCTTTTCTTCCTTCTTGTACGCATATTGTTTGTGGTAATTATATATGTCTTATATAGAGGTGTAATGGTACGTGTATTCGTCCTGAACCGTCAAGGTAGGAATGTTCGGTGCATGCAGTCATACGAAGAATCCGCTCCATGACCCAAACAATTATTGTCACAATAGTTTAATAATCCACTTACTCTGATGTGCCGAACAATAATTCTAGAGTGAGTTCCACCCGCAACGTTTTGGCAACGCACCACTAAACTGTAGCATGGATGTATACTAGCTGGCTTAGCCAAGGTAGCCTGTTTACCCTAGTTACCCTAGTTACCCTAGTTACCCATGGTCATGTAGTGTTGCTGCTGTCAGAATGACAAACCAGAGACCCATAACACTATTATTAAAATATACTCCATTATCTATGAAAGGATACCGCGTCTCCCTGTCCCCCGCCGCTCTCTGTGACAGTCAGCTTTGAGTGAAGCCGTTCAGTACAACAATAAAAACATTTGACTTGGTCAGACAGCACATTGTAAGAAGCAGTTCTGAGAGAAAAAGATGTATTTAAAAAGTATTGCAGTAAAAGTAGTGGTTTGGTCCCTCTGACTGATATATTATTATATATGACGTCATTAGATTATTAATACTGAGGCATCAGTGTTAGAGCAGCATGTTTCTGTTGTAGCTGCTGGAAGTGGAGCTAGTTTCAACTACTTTATAAGCAGTTAGACCATAAATCAGCATAAAACAGCTGCCAGCAGGTGTCCTGACTCTGCTGAAAGGTTGTTTCGTTTTCTACTGCAGCAACTAAACTGTTTCAGTAACAGTTTTGGCCAGTGAGCCATTGTTAGACATTTACATTTTTCAAAATAAAAGGCCAAAAATGTTATTTTCCACCTTTCTTCATTTCCTGCTGTACCGAAAACATACCGAACCGTGACCCTAGAACCGAGGAACATACCAAACTGTGAATTTTGTGTACCGTTATACCCTTAATCTTATACAAGTTATAGTATTCCCGTAATGTGTTATATATTTTATTGTGTTCCAAAAAACACAATAAACAAGCGTTACACCACATTTGGTTGTCATTATTTGTGCATCATGTAAATAGATAATAAATGTAATGACTTGATTGTTTTTGCTGTAAGTTTAATGAAAAAGCATTTATCATTTTCAAGATTTCATTCAAACAGTGAGAGCAGATTATGCAGAACAATAAATAAATAAAATCTGTTGTATTATTGTCTACACCCTCCTGGGAATAAAAGAAAAATACAAATAAAATCTGCTATGTACATATGTTCATCCACTCAATGTAAATATTGGTATTGCAGAATGTAAATACTGCCTGATACAGCACTATTACAGCTTACATCCTACTAAAGATGAAACCTTGCTATTGTCCATGTGGATCTGAGTCACGGCCGCATATGATCCAGACACAGCAACTGGGTGTAACAACTCTGTGACCCTATCCCAGTGCTCCATATTGCCTCACAACAAATTTACTATATGGTGTGTAGCAGAACTGTCTGTTACTCCCCCCTGTGTCTGGAAGATTAGCCACTGCCCAGATATCATTCCAGATGCATCTGGCAAGGCACAAGACCCCCCTCTTGTAAAATATAGGCTTCCATATGTGGCAACATAGAAATACAGGAGTCATGATGTTGAGCACAGCACTTTCTTTCCACATCTGTGGGTATCTTTCTGTAGTAACGTTAGCTAGACCTGAGATGGAGCTGCATGTCTCCCATCTGCTGCAGCTTCAGTCTGAACAGCCAGAGCACCATGTTGGTCTGCTGTAGTGTCCAGCTTGAATTCCTCCCACAGCCTGCAAGCTACAGAAGGTAAATGCACGTGTATGCAGGAGCATAGCTCACATGCAGTCATTGGGTAGCACCCCACATTAGGGGCGCGTGGGGTGAGATGAGCCAATTTTTAGAAGATTAGTAGAATGAAAACATCTATATTTATTTCAGGAGGTCCCCTATAAAATGAAATGGTAAGAATACATCTATGACAAAGGGGCCTGAAAATATAATCTCTCAAAAAAAAGTGTTCCTGTGGATGAAATTGCCGCAGGTTAGAGGTAAATTGATCGGAGTGAGTCGGTAAGTTTAGCCATCTGGGGATAAACCGACCATCTGACTTTTTAAGACTACTGAACAATCAAAAACGATGATTCAATATTCCATTCATCAAGGTTGCAGGGAAATATTAATTGTTGCTCCCTCCTTCCAGTCCCTCCAGCCTTTAGAGGTTGAGGTAGCTTCTTCAACGCATCACTCAGTGGGAAAAATGCCTCATAAACTGTGTATTAATATGTGGTCGTATTGTTAAGTTAGCTAAGAAAGTTAAAGCTACAATATGATGAACCAGTGCAGGAGCTTTGGGTTTATAAGTGACTAAGGAGAGGGACATTTGTACTCTTCAGACAGAGAGGACCATTCAAATGTTTTATCGGGATCTATTTAATGTATCATACTTAGCACAGTTTAACATTTTCTGCTCATTGAAAGCAGTTTTTATTTCATCCATTTTCCTCACTTTGTTTGTGTTGTAACTGATTTACCTCCCGTCTCTAATCTTTTCAGATAAATTTAAATAAAAAGGAGGATGATTGATCGTCTAATAATTGGTATGATGTTCAAATTATGTTAAAGGTCACTTTGAACGATTTTAAGGAATGATAATGTAGAAAGACAGTTTTTAAATTGGGGAAAATCCACATTCATTTTGGGATGGCTTAGATTGTATTTTTGGGATGAATCTGGTAGGATGTTGAAAAAAACTACGCACTCAAATGACCACCTGTGGGTCACTACATTAAAAACCTATCAACATCACTGCTACTCTTGCTGGTTTCTCCAAAGTTGCATACCCCAGCTAGATAAAACTGCAGTTGTTGAGTAGTATGCTTTCTTGTGAGGTGCGTGATGTCTTTACAACATAAATAGAGATTATATTATGTCACAAAACAAGATGAAGATGCACCTTTTTCAGCGTAAATGTAGGTGAAGTTTTGAGATTTTGTCGGTGGCAGATGGTGAAGAAGTGTTGGGATGTGTGCTCTCAGAGATGTCACTAGGAACATCCTGAAGCAACATCATGTTTGCAGCAGGATGGAATAAGATTCATGTGAAATGCAATCATATTCTTTTGCACTCAGTCTTTCCTACAATTCTTTTGTTTGTTGCAAATAGTAAATCTTGGTAAATATATTAACTGTAAATACTGAGCAGGGTGCATTAAGAGTGCTCTTTGGCAGAAATTCTATGAGGTGACAATGAGCGCGATGATAGTGATGTTCAATTTCTTGGAGTCTGGTGACTGTGAACGCCATATAGTGTGATTTATACTCATCAAACCAGATCCCTCATACCCTTAACGTAAGCACTTGCATCTGTTATGTCTCTCCACTCATTAGGATCATGTGTTAGGTAGCAGTTGATATTATCAACTTCAGAGAAATAACAGTAACTAATGAATGAATGCTGAAATACATGAAAGAATGTCTGCCTTTTGCTGTATGCCAATTAAGCCCCCACCGTTAACAGCATTTGGGGCTAATTTGTGCCAAAATGTTCAAGCTAAAAAAGCGTTATTGCCATTCTGAATTAATATTATGAACTTTAGGAGTAAAACAACTTTTATCTACTGCTGTGAATGATTTAGGGCTAGAGGGGAACGGCATCTCTTTCAATGTAAAATAAAAAAAAAAAAAGACATAGAGCTCCTTGTTATCTTTAGACCTTTGAAACCAAAATGTGTTAAGAAATGATAATTAACCTCCTCCCTGTCCTCCTTATTAAATTTCAGCAAAGCATCTACTGGTAATATCCCAGAGTTCACTGGAGGAGGGACAGAATGGTTGATGGGATACGAGAGAGGGAAGCACATCTGGTGTTAGAATACACCCACTGAGACACTGAGAGGTTTATGGGGCTACACTGATTAGGACACACACACACACACACATACACACACACGCTGACAAACTCACACACACACAGAGTATCAAATTTTAATCCAGGTGCCAGGAGGAAGAGGGTACATCATAAATAACCTTGTGTGTGTGCGTGCCTATCGTCTTACTGGTGCACCGTACCTGCAAGTGTATGCACTTCGCTGAGCACGGTAGTGGGTGCTTGATTGGATTCAAATGTGTTTGTCACTTTTTGTATATGGTAGTATATGTATATGTGTATAAAGTATGCGCCTGTGGATTTGCATATGTGTGCATGTATGTGTGTGTGTCAGGGTGAAGATGGCCCCTACTGCAATTCTGATTACAATAGCCGAGTGCAGATAATGAAATTTCCTCCTGTCTCAATCATGCACTAATTAAACACTGAAAAGATAGCTGGAGAATGCTTTGTACATGTGTGTGGACATGCGTCTCCTGGCTCTAACCCTTGTCTTCACCTACACAGAACATTTAGCGGTTGTGTGTGTGTGAATCATGATACTACCGAGCGCGTGTAATTTCCCGACGTACCTTGAAACCTTGAAGTCGATCCAGACGGCGCCAGCTATATAGTGAGCCTTGGTTTACATTTAAATCATGCACATTACATTGTGTTTTCGCTCCAGCAGACTTTGTGTATTCCCGGTTTATAGCGCGTCTGGGATCACTGAACTGAAGCTTAAGTGTCTTGTCAATATTAATATTTAACAAAGCTCAACACGGAGATGAGTGAATGAACCAATGAATCAGCCTTAATCACATGCTCGTCACATGCTCTTGTGCTTCTTAATCTTTCGGTAAAGGCGTATTTCAGCGAGTCAACTAGAGAAACTAAAGTTGAGCTCACTGTCCCAATTCTTCAACTTTTTTGACTGCAGCTGGGAAATGCTCCCAGGGTAGCCATTAGTGAATAGAGAGGCTGTAATGAAAAGCTGGAGGGGGTCCCAAAAAGTCTAGATGAAGCACTTGCCACTTTACACTGCATAGGCGTGACATAATAGCTTTCTGTAATTGCCCTGGATACTTTATGGGGGTGCGGAACGAGGTCTGAGAGCTTTAATGATACAGCTGGAGTATTGGATCCATCGCCGCTCTTCACTCAGTTTGTCTTGGATCCTTTTTTTTGTTTGTGTAAGGTTATACTAGATTCAAAGATTCCCTCGAGGATGAAGAAGTTGATGCTTGTTAAACTTTGTCGACTGAGTGTACTTCCTCTTTTTGAGTAACGTATAGTGTGTTAATAAAATCCAGTAGACAAAAAAGTATTATAATTTCACTTAAATGTGCTCAAAGTTTGAACTTCATAAGTAAGTCTTGATGCAGTACACATTCTGCTGTTATATAAGTTAATACTTCATCCTACAGAACAACAGGCTTCCAAATAATAAGCTGGAGTTGCAGTTTGTGTGGGAGTATATGCATAATGTATACCGGTGCCTTGATCACGTTTTGATCTTAAACACACATCCAAACGGCACCAGATTGCATGAAAACAAGCTCAAAAAGCAGCGTTAGATGAACAGCCCAATTAATGAGATTTATTAATGACGCTTTAGAAATGGAGAGGGGAAACAAAAACTATGGTGTTTATCGTTTGATTTCTTTAGGGCGCTGTTCTCTTAATTTTTTGCTTCTGCCCATTTAATTTTAATGGGAAGTTTCTCCGCCTCTGAGTCACTGCCTTTCTGTCTCTATGTGTGCCTTCCTTGTTTCACCTGTCTTTTCTCATCTGTCTTTTTCTCACTCTGCATAAATTATAGATAAATGATACTGGCGTTCGGTGCTTTGTTCCCCCAGCAGATACCAGGAAAAACAACCATGCAATGAATCCTCCAAAGGCTCAACACAGCCAAATACTGTACAGCCATAGTTCTCTGTGGTCTTGCAGACCCATGGAGCTAGATTTCGAAGTAAAACTACACCTCTCTTACCAGACAAGATTTACAAACCGAGGCTGCAACAAAATTCATCTAATCTCGGCTGGCCCGCTTTTGGTCCCCGGACCCATTAGTTTCACTCTGTTTGTCCAAATTAATTTAAGTTGTATGATAATATCACTAGTAGGAAGAGCTCTCTGCGCACTGAGAGTGACAAACTGAAGTACAAACTGTCCAGTCCGTGAAATCAGTCAGCGCTTGTGAACATTATGTCACTAGAAAGCTAGAATTATGGTACGCTGAGACTGGATGAGCCTTTTTTTTGCAAGAATATTATCATTCACCACTAATCAACTTCACCCCAACTACCACCTACTGTAAGAAATATTGTTTAAATAAGCCCAAAGTTTACATAGCATTCATTCTAGTTAATTGAGTGCTTAATGGTTTATAGAGAATCTAAGTCTAAGTCCTTCCAAACTGCAAAACCTCCTCGTGCAGCTTTAAAATGCAGGAATCGTGTAGTTGTCACTTTCAGTCGCTGACATTTGCTTTTCTATCACTACATCACCTTGAGGTGATTAAACTCAAAATGTCTCACTGTCTTCTATCTGACATGTCATGTAATATACAGTATGTAGGCTGTTTGTTTTGCACGTTTTTGTATTGAAAGACAAAACATCAAATTTGAAGCAGCAGATGTCGCGTACACGGCTGAATTTTTTCTGCATTTATGTAAATTAAGCCAAGTGTATAAAATATAAATGTAAATCATTCACATGAATAAAGACTCTGTAAATAATTGCAGACTTTGGTGAATTTGCCGTATCTCTCAGGACGATCAAATGTTGTAAGGGGCATGTCACAATAGTTATTTAAAATGCAGCATACATCTACAACCATCTACAGCGCAGAGAACAACAAATCTATGAAATGTTGAAATCTATTTTTCATGAAGACTGACAAGTATGGGCAGCTGCTGACTTCTTTAGGCATCGAGTTCTCGGTTGAATTTCACAAAACAGCACATTCTTGATATGACAGTGGTGTGATAAAATATTGAAGCGTTCATCTGGATGGGTTGTCTGTTTGAACAGAACAGATAGTCATGCAGATGAACAGGTCTACAGGAAGCACATATCTGTGTTGAGGGATTTCTCTGGATATAGTGACAGTGATTTAAAGTGGTGTGCTAACAGAGGAAGTCTTTTTTTTAAGCCGCTACAAAGTGATAAACTAAATTACAGAAGTGGCTCAAACATTCTGCTGCATGACAGACTACCTACTGCATGTGACTTGTAATGGTGAAACTCTGTGACAGCTTATTGCCTGTGTGTGTTGTCAGTATCCTGAAAAAAAAACATTGGATTTCCTGTTTTGTGTGTTTTTAATTGTAGTCGGTATCAAACACCGTCTGACATATCTAGGTAGAACCATATTATATGAGACTAGCAACAGCTGACACTGACAAACCGCACTAGTGTACTGTAGATTCAAAATCAATTCATGTATGAAATCTACAGCAGTGGCTGCCAAAGACAGAGTATACTGTACATTATTAACTTGCCGGAGGCAAGTATTCAAACATGAATACTGGATGACTATTGGATGTGAGAGAAGTTGGGAATATGCTCAGATGTTATAAAATGTGAATGTTTGACTGGACAAAAAGACAGCAGATACTGAATTGTTCAATACATCAAAAAGATACCATACAGTGTGATATCAGTGCCCTTCAGAAACCTTATATATCCATATATTTCATCCCCTTTTTGAAATAAAGAGATGATATGATGACCTGTGGTTAAAAGATGCTCCGAACCAATTAGAACAAAATAATGACCCTGCGGTGTGAGTGAATAATTTAAAAAGGAGTCCTTGAAATTCTCCTAAGTACAGAATTTAGATGAAAGACTTTCCTAATCCTGCTACAGTAATGTGTTGTCATGGTTACCAAATACAGATCTTGGATAACTAGACAGTTCATCCCTCCCCTGACATTTTCCATGATCAGCAGATGAATAGTGTAAATTTGTTTAGTTTAGTCTTTGAAATCATACAAATGTCACAAATCCTTATCACACAATCCCGTGATTGGTCTGTTTTGCTTTGTTAGCAAAAAAAAAAACGGATGGCAAGAAACTCAGGCTCAAAGAAAAATCTTTTTGGGTGGTCTTGATGTGGTTGTTTCATCAGCATCAGACTCGCAACAAAGCAGAACATCATCATTTCTTTGAACGGCAGTAAAAGTTGAGGAGGCGGGGGGGTTCAGGTGGAGTGCAGGAGAGGATTAACAAAAACGGGCTGGGAACACATTTAGCATCATTTGTCCCATCTAAGCACGCACAGCCGCACAGTGGGATGGCAAAGTCAAAACGCAGATGACTTTGTTATCAAAGTGTTGACATGATGTGATGCAGTGTGACTATCTGTCAGTGAACTGCAGCCTGAGACAGATGCTGCATTCGCTCCCTGCGGATCCAGCGTGAATGATCCTTAATGACTAAACTGTATGTATTATTTACAGGTGGTGGACAATAACGGCTCAATAAAAAACAAATACAAACAGCTCTGCAATAAATATTAACTTTGCAGAGCCTTTAAAGTCATTTTTGTCTCAAAGTGGTGTTGCCTTTTTTTTGTTTTTTGAGGCTAGATAATGGTGTTTTTGTATTAGATTGCAATTTATTTGATGGAGTTCTTGTAGTTTTTGTTTATCACCTGTACTACAATTATCTTTGGAAACAATGCAGTGTAATTGCTGCCTATTCAAGATAAAAACCTTGAATAACTGTCTCATCTGTCAAGCTGATGGTTTCAGTTGATCTATTCAGACATCTTGTTCATCGAGGTATTATAATGACTCTCATGCTATAAGTAATGATCAAATCATTTAAAATTCCTGATTTAGACCTATCATTATATTGTACTGTATTCATACCATGGAGTGTAGTAAACACACTAGCGATGTATGTTGCAAAACAAAGTGTGTACAACATTGTGTGTTGACCTGTGGCAACATCTCAGGATACGCCAAAGGTCCTATTTCTCAACACGGATGCATAGGAGGAGGAGGAGGAGGAGGAGGAGAGAAAAAATACTTTATAAATAGTAGAAAGATTTGTAATGGTTTATTTCAACCAAATATTCTTTTTTTATATTTTGATCTCCCTTTTGCCTCTCAAAAAATAGAGGAGGATCAACCTCCTCTGCCTCTATGGACCAGCCTCCACTGTATCATATATAGTATAAAATGATAACTTTATAAATAATATGAGGGACAATGGGACAACAGGCTGTGGGCACTGGAATACATAGAAAAGAAAGAAAGAACAAGGGGACAGCCAGGGTGAGGGGGGGAAAAAAAGATAACCAGAGATGGGGAAGGGTAGACAGGAAAGTGCAGGGCGGGAAGAAAAGCAAGAAAAAGTGAAGTTACACACTGTAATGACAATACAGTGTATGACAGCAGTAAACACAGGCATGTGGAAAGTGGAGGAAAGTGTAATGGATGAATGGATTAGTCATCATGCGTTGCCTCAGGGCTAAAAAAGGTGCAACGGACATACACACAAACACACACAAACACACACACACACACACACGCTGAAATAATTTACATGTGATGCTGATTGAGTTTTACAATCAATACAAGTGGTGTGGACAGTAAGGAATAGATGGATGTATCATGTCTACCATTGCCCAGGGCTGGATACTCAGCACTGGAAGTGAGGTATACACACACACACACACACACACACACACACACACACACACACACACACACACAACAAAAGCCAATTTATATGCTAACCAGCTAGAAATATGACTCCTCCCACCATCACTCTCAAAAGGATTAGCGCAAAGTGTTGTTCATTTACTGTGTGTGTGTGTGTGTGTGTGTGTGTGTGTGTGTGTCTTCCTGTAAAAACGACTTCACTTATAGCTTACCGCCAAAGAAGACTCACAGGACACAGACGGATCAGTGAACACAGGTTTTTACACACCTGTAAACACATCTCTATCATAAGCTTCAGTGTTTTCAGTTTCAGTATGTGGGGGGGGGGGGCACTCAGCAGATCAGCCCTTCACTGACACTATTGACACTAGAATGAGAATAGCTGGTCCACCGTAAAGGTCAGTCCACCTTGAGTGAGGCTGATCAGGACAGGCTAAGCCATCGTCGCTGACTTCGGGACTAACCCACCTTCACTTTTCCAGCAGTTCAGGAAACAACAGACCAGAGAAGCTGCAGCATTTATTAACTTGACAACCTGTACTGTACATTTACTGACAGATCGACAACTCACTGCTAACCTTTTCCTCCGCTCGATAAGTTGTTTGGTCTATAGAGTGCCGGGAAACAGCAAAAAATGTCCATCACAGTTTTCCAGAGCCCGAGATGACGTCCTACAATGTCTTGTTTTGTGCGGCCGACAACAAAATCCCAAAATATTCAGTTTAAAATAATATAAAAACAAAGATAAACAGCAAAATCTCTCACTGGTGAAGCTGGAACACAGCAAAAATGACTCAAACGATTGATCAGTTATCAAAATAGTTACGATTAATTTTCTGTCGATCAAGTAATTGATGAATTGACCGATCATTTCAGCCCTAGATCACATTACTACACTAGAAATGTTTGGAATGGCAGCGAATGACATCTTGAAGTACAGTAATCAGTCAGATAGTAAATATTTAATTAAAAAGCATGAAAAACATAAAATTCTGGAAGTGCCCTGGTAGCTGAATGGTTACTATGCATGCCATATATTTGCAATGACTCTGGTTCGAGTCTGGCAAGGGACTCTTGTTGCATGTCGTACTCATCTCTCTCTGCCCTGGTTTCCTGTTGGCCACTTCGCCATTAACTGACAAATAAAGGCAAAAAAATATCTTTAAAGATCCCTCCAATGAAAATCAAGTTTTTGACCTTGATAACATGTCCATGTGGTGTTTTTCATGTGCTACAAGAAATAGAAGGTGCTAAAAAAGCAGTCAGTGCCATGGCTGAGCCTTTCTGCTTTGAAACCGCAGTGTACCACAAGGACAGTCTCAAAAACATTCAGTCAGGCAGGATTTCCTATGTCACCAATCATTCATAATTAAAGATAATTATATGCACAGTCTACCTCCACGGGTGTTCCCCAACAGCTGATTTCTGGTCTGCACAGAAGAATAGCAACCCGTTGAAAAGCCGAGTCCGACATATTGTTGTTTAGCCAAGTTTCCATCAGGAGAAAAACACAACAGTTCCTCATCTCCCTATGAACGCTCAGTCTCAGTCGGATCAGATCCATTTTGTTATCCAGTAAGAGAACGTCGACCAGAAAGAACAATAGAGTGGCTGGCCTGGTCGCGTTAGCTTGGCTAACAGACCGGCCCTCTAACCCCTCTTCTGCTTCTGTGCACACCGCTACCTTTTGCCTCTGAGCCATTGTAGTCTGCTACGCCAGTCCACTGCCCGCAGGACATTGTGTCCTCAGGAACAGTAATCTATTGAGCGCTGCTCTAAGTTTCTGTGGAAGTGAGGTGGGCAAGTTGTTGAGAATGCTCAGAAGTTCGGTTGGGCTGTACTAGGGGTGCAACGGATCACAAAACTCAACTCAAACTTAGAGCATGGAACTTTTGCCCATGGTCTTAAATGAAAACGACATTCAAGATGTCCAAAGTTCAAATAAAATCTTAAAATATATAAAATATCCAAAGCTCAATTGTTAAATTAAATTGCAATATGAGGCCTGATACCTTCCTCTTTTAAACATGGTAGTGAATGAAACAACAGCCTGTGTCCACATCATCAAAACTTGATGACAACTTACAAACATGAACACACGTCTTGTCCTGCAGCTTGTTGAACGAGCCACCAAACAAACATTCACCGGGGAAAAGTGCACCGCTAACATCAGTTAGCAGCTAGATAGCCAATTAGCTGCTCAGCTGCGGCACATTAAACAGCATGTAAACATACCTGCAGATGTCACTTCAGACCCGTTAGATGCTGGTTTGGTCATTGCTCTTCAAAATCCCTGTTAGCGACACACTGTCTGTCCATGACTTGTACTTAAAGCAGTTTGTTTACTTTGTCTGAGCGATCTGTACGGATCACGGATCAACTATGATCCATTGCACCACTAGGCTGTACCTTCTTGGCCCAGTTGCAATGGTCATGTTATCTGCACACTTACTCTCATTAAGAGAAGAGTCCCTAACACTCTTTACACCATAACCTGGAGCCAGAGAAGCTGCTGCACTGAATTTTTAATGAGGGAGAAGGAGATGTCATTTTAAGGATTTTAAAGTGGTAATTACACTTTTTTTTTGTAGAAAAACCATATCAGACACACATTATTGTTCCAAGTCGATTATCTTTATATGTCTTAATACATGTCTGGAGAGGATCTTTAAACAAAGAAAAAAAGAAATACATAGAATTCTATAGGACAGAGTGTAAGCTGAAAAGTGTGATTCATAATGTGTATGATCAGAATTGACCTTTCCTCATTGGTATTTTTATGCCTATTGTTTTCAATTCTCTCCTGCTTCCCCTGTGTGTATTTTGTGCTTCTTTCGTATAGAACGCCCTGTCCAATGTTCAAGATAGTGTTTATACTTTGAAGCGGTGTGCATTTAAATAGTTCATGCATTTAAATGTCCTTAAACTGGCTTGGACATTCAGTTCATGCATTTAAAGGAGAACAGTTCTTTGGTGCTTGTGGTAAGGCATTTCTCTTCAGTTTGAGCCAAGGCCAAGTGGAAGCTCAGTGCAAACAGTGTCTCACCAGCACGTAACCAGTATAATTATAATAAAGTGCTTCCTGACCGTTCATGACCCTCCAACTGTTTACCTTGGTGATCTTGACACTGCTGTTCACACACGGGTCAGTGATATACTTGATTATTCTACTTTTGACACACACATGCCTGGATAAACTCGAGGTTTACGTGTTTAAATATCACAACTTGGCTATTGCCAATATGGTAAGCACAATCTGTCTCTTACTAACAGACACACGTCAGGCAGGATGCCACTGCTGAAAGAGGAAACAGTATATATATAGTCCCCAGGCATAAAATATTAGCCTTACTTCTACAGCTCACACTGTGAAGCTGTTTAAACACTCTAAAATATGCCAGTCTCAATTACCAGCTGTCTACACTGGCGTCTCACACTTCTCTGACAATTTATCCAAATGTCACTCTTTAAGCTATCAGTAAGCGGATCAGTAAACTGGGCTGATAACCAGATAGTCAATCAGTCTTTTTGTCTACCACTGTTTCTGCTTTAATCAGTCTTAAGTAGAACAAAACTCATTGAGCCAAATGAGTTGTGCTGCACAAAATAATTTGTGTCTTTTTGTATTTTGTCTAGAAGCAGCCTCTGCAAAGACAGTAAAAAAGTTTGTCCGCTGGGATTCGTGACTATTTTCAAAACAGTTGCTGTCTTTCTTAATTAGTGGTAAAAGAGAACAAATTTACCAACCAAGTCATACCAGCATTTGGCTGCAGTGGCTGTCACCCTTGTTGGAAGGTAAAAATTGTAACTGTTGTTATGTGCAATGCTGTGGTGCCTATTTAAATCATTTTACTGTGTGTAGTTTGGATCTTTCTCTGAAGCTATTCAGTTGGATTCCTTTGAGGATGCAATATGGCATGAGTGAAAATTCCTGTTAGGCAAGTTGAGCAGGCACCAGCTAATAAACCAGTCTGAAAAATGGTCATAAAAAAAAAAAAAAAAAAAAATAGGGTCTCCAAAAGCAATGCTGTAGAAAATCAATGTTGCTGTTTGCTGAAGTCAAATAGCACACTATTGCAGAAGAAATCAGATGATGCTGGTGCATATTATAAACCGATACACAGTAGGGATGAAACGGTTTCACAATAATCCAAGGTCAAATTCCTGGCGGTAAGTATTACTATTTCAAATTTCAGATATGATTAAAACCATATTTGATTACCGTGCTTTGAAAACTCATGGTAAATACTGTCCTGCATCAGTCTCCCAGACGCAGCATGCAACATAGGTTTGTTTTGTGTCAATGAAAACAAGGCAGTGACAGCACTCCAGAGAGATTTTTCAGCCTTCTAAGAGGACTAATTCACTAATTCAAGGCCAATTCATGCTTTCCGCGTTCCGCAACCATGGATGGCTGTGGTCTTGCGAATGTACACAGTTCTAGTTGTACTTTTTTTTCGGAGGTGCGTGAACACAGTCATGTTTCACATGTACCTGCTAGTAAACAGGGTTGCAGCTCAATAACTTTCCAGAGTTGTAACATCCACTCACAGCAACACAGCCCCTTGTATTGTATTACACAGCACTGTTTTTAGTCTGAATGCAGCTGAGGAGTTCCTGTAAAGTCGAAGAAAGAAAAGCAACAGCTTAATGAGATCAGGGATACATCACATACATACAATAGATGAGACAGACATTGCTGTTTGTTGCAGTGCAAAGTGCAGTTACCTCTCATGGCCGCGTGGTGCCATCTTTAATGTTAATGCACATTTGATACGGTTTTCATATATTTCCATAAGGTATTTGCTATGTTGTTATTTTGATGTTTATGCAAACAAAAAAGTTCATAGTGCTGCTAATTTTATTTGTGGTTTTCAATATAAAACGTGAAATGATGTCAGTGTGTGTATCAGCACATATTCAGCGCAATTTAACAATAGTACTGATAACTGTGATCATTTTGGTCACTGTAATTGTGAAATGAAATTTTCAATCCGTCGCGTCTCTAATGCACCGTTTCTCCAGCTTATATCAAGTGTGCAAGTAAGCAACCTGCTTAATTTGATTTTTTGTGGAGAGCAGATTGCTTCTTTTGCTGTAGCCTTCCCTTCTAAGAGAAGGGCAAACAGCATTATCATTGTTAAACTGGAACAAATCGCTCCATGACCAGTCTTCATCAGCACGGATCCACACAGTTAAACTTCCTCTTCTGACCCTTTGGCACAGTGCTTTGTCAGTCCAAATCCTTAGCAAGGCTGTTGGCAGTGGTGCCTAAAATCGGGATGGGACCACTTGTTTTCCATCAGGTTTTTCACATATTCCTATTGATTGTAATTCCTGTGACTCCAGCTGTGGAAAATTAGCATAAATATATTCTAAAACATTTTCTCTATTGCCTGAAACGGCGCCAATAAAGATAGAGAGAAAAAGAGAGAGCGAATGTTTGAAGTATTTGGGGGATTTGGCTCGGGTACAGAATTGGAGAGAGGGATTTCTCAGAGGAATGGCTCTCTTTTAATGATTTTTGCATCTTTCCAGAATATTCAGTCAGACACAGTCATGCATGGCACGGTGCTGAGGTTCACACGTCTACATAATGCATGGAGGCACATGCTTGTTTGCTCACTTCTAGGGCTTCAACTAACGGTCATTTATTGATTAATCTGTCAATTATTTAATTAATTATCTCACTTCATCGATTAGTTGTTTGGTCTATAAAATCTCCCAAAATATTCATGTTTAAAAAGCTGGAAAAGCATTTTTTTCTTAAAAAAAAATTACTCATAATGATTAACTGTATCTGTCAATTGAGTAATTAATTGATTAATCATTACAGCTCTACCCACTTCATTCTGTTAATGAAAAGATTTACTATTTCATGCTCAAACATACATTTCTAATACTACAGTTGAATATGCATTGGCCCAGTTAGTGCTGTTTAGCATGATTTAAAATAGTAGCGTGTTAATGAGGTAACTGATAAAGTTACATGTATACCCATGTGTGGTCATTTTATGGTATTTCCTCTATTGGAATAATCACACCCAGAATATCACCACAACTACCAGTCAATTACGACAAATGTACTGGAAAAAATAAAAGTGAAATCAACCGGAAACATTAAAGACTGCTCGCCCGTTGAACTGGAGATAGCGTAGAGAAGGACCGTGGACCCCCCACTGCAGCCAGCTAATGAGAGCGCTGGCTCATGTTCTTTCCTTTGAATTATTAAAAAAAAAAAAATCTACAACATGTATACTAAAGCAAACAACTTACAAAACTGTTTCACATATGTTAGAGAATGACATGATGTTGGTGGGGAAAAAATGAAAACAGAACTTTTGAACTCTGAAGCTTGTACACACACTAGAGTATCCTCATAAGTAACTTTATAGTAAACATACCCGTATCTAAAATCAGAACCCTCACATTCAAAATGCAGAGCTTAAATGCATCCTCACAGTCCCAGTAATACAAATCCACATGCATATATGTGTGCACACGCAGCACTTTAAGAAGGATTAATGCTTTAACATAATGCATTTTTGGTAATGTGAATTAAATACAGTTCACATTATTACAACTGTAGACCAACTTTTTTTGAAGATCACTTATTTGTGCAGACACACATACATGTACACCCCTACACACTTTACTCATATATTAAATATACATAAGTCAGAATGACATGCATTGGTTATCCATGCTGGAACATGTGGATGGTTGTTAGATAGATTGCAGTAACTGGGGGAATGAGGGAATGTCACTGCTCTTCAGCACTTTAGCACCTCTTGTGCATCGATGAATAAAACATATCACACGTTTCTACACACACACGGGCACACTAGCAAGCACACACACACACACACACATACAGAAGGATTAATAAAACATTAATCCATACATTACTCATTTTAGATACCTAGATCAGTATGTACAGTGTAAGGCTGAGAGGAGACTATCGCGGACAGTAGATGTTCCAGTGTGTTTGTTTGTTGCGGTATCAACAGTAGAGAGACTGATTGTGTGTGTGTGTGTGTGTGTGGTATTTAGAGACAGGCCTTAGAATTAAAAAATTGAAGAGCCTAACCTACTAATTGCAGCCTTGCCTTGAGGCAACACTTCAAATTGCACTTTCTTTCTCTCTACAGCTGTCCAATTTTCACTTGTGTCCCCGCTGATTTCCTTGATTTTTACTCCTCCGTCTCAATGTCTTTCTTTGTATCCATCAAATACACATAATTTACGTTTTTACCTCATGACAACACCAGTGTCACCGGTTACACTGGGCATTTTACAAGATAAGATATTCATCAATGACGCTAAATATCTGTAGATTTGTAGTCTAGATCTTCCACTTACTTATAAGTTAGTTACCGCGGGCTTCAGGCTGCTGCTGCTGCTCAAGATCACCAGCGGGTTGTCCTCCGCGTACAGCCAGGCTACAGCGCACACAGACGGGGGGGATGAGCCAGAGGACAACCACCGCTTAGAACCAGAACAAGAGAAACCCGCCTGGCATCCGGAGAGAGACACACCGAGAGCAGGCCGGGCAGCCAGAGAGCAGGAGAGTCTCATGAGAGCAGCTGCTCTCTAACAGCTGCGTGTGTTTACAGCAGAGAGCAGGAGGGAGGACACACATCTCACTCCAATACTCTTGCGCTTAGTATTTTACAAAATTTTTTTATTTGATGAATGTGGGTGTTGATATACGAAAATGAACTAAATGGGTTTTATTTCTATTGGATCGGTGTATGCCTTAACACTGTGTTACCATTGGACATTGGTAACGCTGACTACTGTGGCAAGCCTAACGGCCTTGTTATCCGCTCTTACTTGTCTGATGGGTACAAGATTTTTTTTTTTTTGCTGCTTCGTAAATTGTGCTTTAGAAATACACGATAAATAGAGGTGGAGTGGAGGGCACCATTTGAGACGATGCTATTCTTTGAGTTGTGCTCATCATGTTGCTTGAAAAAGGCAACTTGAGCTCTTAATGGACCCTGCACTGCAAAACCAGTCTTCATTTCACTTCTATTTCATATCACCTCTTTTTAGCACCGTGTCAGTTTAGAGGTAAAGAGAGACTGAGACCCAGAGATAATGAAATCAAAAGAGCACTTGTGTTTTGGCAGCATTTACTGCAGCTGTGGGGTAGCTTAAATGACCTCAGTGCAATCTATCTGCTTTTACTTGAATTTGGAGTTTGAGCATGTTGTGATTGCCTTTGCACTTTCATGGGATGCTGTTGTTGAACAAGGATCTGTAGCAGTGGATTTGTAAATATTATAATAATATTTATAGGAATGCTTTTGTGGTCTGGTGTTTGGATTTGAAGTGGGTTCAATTAATTGGACAAAACTCAACCCAAAACAAACACCAGCATCAGTGGAAACAGATGTTTTAAAGCAAGAATTAAGAAAGAAGATCAGCAAACATTTCAGTTGTGTATTATCATCAGATATAGAAATAAAAATCTTCATTGCAGTCACTACAATAATGACTATACTGTATTTAAGCACACCTTCATTAATGAGCAAGTCTGAGGATCTATGAATTTTATAATTACTTCTGTAACGGTCGAAGATTTCAAAGGTATATTCTGTAGATTCCCTACTCCTGACCGCTCAATTTTATATTATATATATCACATTTATATCTGTGAAATTCTGCACTTCCATTTGCACTTTTACATTTTTCATGAAAGGAGAACTGCCCTGAGGAGAAAACCTTTATTTCATCACCTTCTTCACCTTCCATTTCTCCTTTCTTTCCTTATCTTATTTTATTTCCCTGTCCATTACAGTAAAACAGCTTAAAATCATGATGTGCTCTCCATTGTTTCGAGCTCAGCCTTAAGCACCTGCGCCACACTAAATTTGTATTTTAAACATTGTATTATGTATATCTTTGTGTAAGACTTCTGCTATATAAACACGAATAGTCGATTTCAAGAAAGACCCGCTTGCTGGTATTTTCAACCCGCATCTTGTTGTCTTCCTTTGCTCAGTTGTCATGAATGCTGTATGAATATTTAGATCTGTGTTTGAACATCACATGCTAGCTTCGTAGCAGCGCAGTACACACATGGACTTTTAGAAACCATAATTAAATATGGTAGAAGGGTATAAAGGTGCCACACACATGCAGACCAGCACTTAATGGCTCCACAGGTGAGCTCGGTCTCTGGGGTTGTGCCACCAGGCGCACACACTGGCAGTCGTACTGACACTGCCCATTAGCAGGTGATGAACTGTGGAGAGAGAGAGAGAGAGAGGGAGAGAGAGAGAGAGAGAGAGAGAGGGTGAGCACAGTCGGGGAAAAGTTAAGAGTCACAGGGGAGTGAGAGACATGTAGAGAAACTGAGAGAGAGAGAGGCCAGTTCTGTATCTTGAGTGATTGATGCTGATCCCTGATGGGCCATCCATAGCTGTCGCTAGCAGATGGACACACTCACACACATGAACACATACACACACACACACACACACATTCCTGCTAAACTTGTGCACATCTGACACATTGTCATCCTCACTCACACACACACACACACACACACACACACACACACACACACACACACACTACCACATTCACTCACTCATTCATTCATTTACAGTGTCGGCAGTGTGTACACAGACATATACACACACACACACACACAGCTGGTGTCAGTGCGGTTTCAGTCTGATTGGCAGTCATTTCTCAGGCTGTATCTAATGGCTAATTAGCATGCAGTTAATGATCTCCATCTCTCTATATCTTCCTCTTTCTCTCACTTTCTCTTGCTTTCTCTGTTCGATAGAAAACGGAGGGAGGGTTTCCTCCAAAGGGCAGGAGGGGGGCAGGAAGCTAAACCACTCTGTCTTTCCTTCAGAAACAGATGGGTAGACAAAAATAGAAGGAAATTGCAGCTGCTCTGAATTCTCTTTACTTTGAAGGTAGGGGGATGAGTAGATAGAATGGCACTGTTGGGAAAGATGTTCCACCTGGCTTCTCTTTAGGCAGCGTGCCTTTGAGAAGAGCTCCTCTTTTTTAGAGCAGCGCCAGAGTTGTAGATACATTTTTCATGGGTCATTCTTGACGGATGAAGTGCGGTTTGATGCCATGCAGACAGTTTGACTTTTACTAGTTTTACTATTCAAAATCCCAAAGAGGTAAAAGGTAATTTGTGAGTCAAATGCTGGTTTGTGTATTTTCATTGTATTTGACCATCGAAGCAAACAGCATCACCTTTGTAACACCAGAAAAAGAAAAACTACTGCTGTTTTACAACTTGCTTTTTCGCAGTAGCTGTAAAACATAATGTAAGGCAGTTTTTTTCATTTGCCAAAAAAAAGAGAGATATGTGAACACACCCTTATTCTTCAGCAGCACTGTGCTTCAAACATAAATGCAGCATAATGTAAAATGGATCTTACTACTCTCCTGTGACTCGCTCCCTTCTGTAGAGTCTAGAAGAGCAGCAGAGAGGTTAGGCCCAAAGCTGAAAAAAGAAGTTCGACTCATTTATTCCAGACTTCACTGCAACCATTTTTTTTTTATCTGTTTTTCTAGCTTATTTGGCTCTAAGGCAGTGGTTATATTATAAAACATATGGCATAGTATCACTAAAACATGCAGAAGAAATTCAGAGGTGAATTTGTCGGAGCAGTAATTGGAGATGCAACATCAGCAGCAGCAGCAGCAGCACTGGTGGTTATAATAACAGTTACAGTAGAGTTTTTTTCAAATAACCTGTATTCATACAGGTCGGGTTGGCTGATCACACACCAGTGAGAAGCACACAAGGCGCCTAGAGTGAATTAGCAGCATGACGGATGCTCCAAACCCTTTGAAAACAATCACAAAAAGGCACCTGTGGCTTTTAAAATGTGTCCAATCTTTATAGAATTACACCTGTTAACAGAATAATAGCAGATGTTTTTGAAAACTGACAGTGCATTTAATTTGGCTTTCAATCAGAACTCAAACTGCTTCCTGTGATGTTACTTTTACCTGTAGAATTGTCACAGGTGTGTGTCTGTGTCCGTGTCCGTGTCCGTGCATGTGTCCGTGTCTGTGTCTGTGCACGCACGTGTGTGTGTGTGTGTGCTCGTAGCCTGTCAGTTTGATGCAGAGGTAATCAGCCTAGCTAATGGAGTCCTCAGGCAATTAATGAGTGTCTTAACTTCACCCTAGATGGAGACATACAGAACACACACACACACACACACACATACAAACAAGCACATACACTCATTCACTAATCACACACGCAGGAACCTCCACACACAATAACCTCCACACTAATGCAGTAAACTTCTCAAACCACCCAAGTCAGCGTTTCCATTTAAAACCAATTACTGAAGGCATATTTCATTTTCTAGTAGATCTCCACTCGCTACACAGAACAAGAAAACAAGTCATTGCAGCCATCAGTTATCAATGACAATTAATCAATACCATAATGCAACCCAGTATAGGGAATTGGTGAATGCACCCATGGGGAACCTGCAGGCACACACACACACACAGAAACATTAATAAATTGGTATACACATGGGCAGACACAGATGGATACATACAGAATAGACAAAGACGTATTAGATTAAAACACACACACTGACATGCGTTCATGCTTTTAGTATGTGATGTGCATTAATGTATGTTTAAATATATATTTATGCATTATAACGTCCTTTAGTGTTCTTACTTTCACTCTTTCTCTCTTTTTCTCTCTTCCCTTCTTTCCTTCCCCTCATCACCGAATCGATGGCAGCTACTTTTTTAATTACTTCCCCTGACAACTTGACAATAAGACGTGTACATTCTGTCTGTTTGCTTCAGCTGCTCTCACTCTCTTCAATTACAGATTTACATCAGTTCATTTCCACACTCGGCTTCTTCGTAGCCCTGTCTTCATTTGCTTATTTGTTTGGCGGTCGGGATACCGCTTCACTCAGAAAGGTCAACATGTTCATATTTGCCATTTATTTCAACCAAATGCAAATCTCTCTGTGATATTTTGTGTCATGTTGCTTTTATGTATGTTGGTATTTTACATGAAGGAATGGTGACTTGATTGTTGTTAAGGGCAGTCCCATCATGTAAAAAAAAGAAGGCCTTCATCCTAGAACTAAACAGATTCATCAGATGTGTGACAGTGTGAAGAAACATGAAAGGAAAAGTGGACGTTTTGGTCGCTGTCAGCGGCAGTTAACATGGGTGGAAGCCATAATGGCAACGTAAAGTGCAAATGACAAGACGTCCACATAGATGAGGGTTACATCCACCAAGACATTAAAAAAGCAGTGAAGTCGTAAGTATAAAGCTATGCTGCTGTGGCTTTGTGAGGCTGTATGTAGACACAGCAGTGCTTTGAGCTAAATGCTAACGCCAGCATGCTAACATGCTGATGTTTAGCCTGTAATATTTAACATGTTCACAGTTTCAGTTTTGTGTGTTAGCATTGTATCGGACAAATAAATATTTTGACCTGCTGGTGGTGCTGAGAGAAAGTCCGTAGGCTTCATCCTCTGGGGACCGTGACCATTTGTAATCAATTTTAAGGCAGTCCATCTCATAATTATTGAGAGATTTTAACTAAAATCTAAAAATGCCATCCTCACAGTAGTGCTAAAAGAAAAAGTCAGGGTATCACAAGTCACTAGGGTTCATCCTCTGGGGACCATGAATGTCTGTACAACAGTTCATGGTGAGCTATCTGAATATTAGTCGAGGTAACAGACTGACACTGCTGTTGTGGTTAAAAATGAATTTACATTCTGATCTGAGCATTCTCTATGTGTTTTACTGATATTTTAGATTAAATTAAAGCGCTGTTAAGATCAGAAAGATTTGTACATGAGCATTTCTGTGTGTAAAACAACTTTTTCAAGACCACTTCACCACATTAAAACTTTACTGCAAAAGTTTAAAAATGCATGTTAGACAGCTGGAGATGAGATCTATTCCTCTCCTCTTTGGAGATGGAAGGTTTTCATCTAATAGCTCAGAGTGTGTGTCCTGAATCCAAATCCAATGAGACCTGTTTATTCTGTCAATCATTCTTTTTTGCATTTTACTTTGCCTCACACCACCTACAGAAAAGTTTTGCGTGCTTTGTGTCTTCAAAAGTATCTCTGAAGTTCATAGTTGCAAATTCTTCATGTGTCAAGGAAGCTCTTTGCCTTGATGGAATTGGATGAACCTCACATTAATCTATCCATGTATGTGTGTAATGCACTACTGCTTTTACAATAACACTCAGTGATTTGGTTTCAGGGCCACTATACATCTTTTTCTATTGTGTGAGACACCGTCAGCACAGTCGAAATGGCAAAACTGGAGTTTGTTTTTGCTGAACATGCAGAAGTTTAGATGTCTTTCAAAGCTTGAAACACCTTTTCTTACCTATTAAAGTCACACAGCGACTGCAGAAGACAAATGATAAATAAAAACTTTATAGCCTTAGACAAAAACATGTTATGCATGAATTCCAGCATGTAAGAAAGGCATCGCATTATACGGCGAAACATCAATACAGGAAAGTCCTTTTTATGCCTCCTCTGGAGCGTAAAGATGAGCTTATTGTGCTGTAACCATTATTTGAACTCATGCTGATACACTGTTGATTTTTCTGATGACACACACACACTTTTCTACACAAGCTATCTCTATGGAGACCTGTGGCACCCTTTCTTTTACTCTCATCGACACATGCCTTTGGTTATTTTACACCTAATACGTCTATTTTCTGTTGATAAATTCACAGCAGTGGGTGTCAGACAGATATAATTGACTTCTCATGCTTTGTTATTATGCCGTTAGCATGCTTTGTGAGTCTTAGGGTTAGGGTTAAAGCTAAAATCTTGACATTAAGTGGTGTGTGTTTACTGAGAGCTTCTCATCCATCAAGCAGCAGTATGAGCTTTTACTTTGCATACTGCCGATGAGCAAACACGAACACATCCCGTTTTGTATTCTCCGCGCAAATCTGTGGCTCACAGCGTGTCTACCCGGATAGTGTTTCAGATGCATTTCTCACTTCTCCGTCTTACTCGTGTCTGACGCTTCTTTTTTTTAATCGATACAGCTGTCCACACACGTGTCGACTCATGTTTCACTTGTGTTATACGCCTGACCCGAAGCATATTTTTAAGCTTCAAGTCTGTTTTCTTCCGTGTCTAACTACAGTGACTCCCGAAACTCGAGTGACCTACACACAGAATCGCGCCTGAACACAGCGTGAGCAGACGCAGACGGAGGACTGTGTCAGAGAGCGTGACATTTACACAGCAGGTGTCGTTTCCACTGGGAGCCACCGATGTTGAAATATATGCTTTATTTGAATACAAATGTGCAAAAAAAAAAAAAAAAAAATCTGTAGACTATAATGAGGAAAAAAAGAATGAGTATCAATCTGGCTTCTGGAAATACTCTTTCAGGTGGTGGCAATTAAACCCAAGCTGTTGTGAATACATGTAACTGCAAATGCCAACTTTAGTGAATCTGTCTGGATAATTTCAATTCACACATCTGTATTTATATTTCCTTGTACTCACCGAGCACTTTGAAAGCTCAGGTTTAAAGTTTACCGCCTTGCCAGATGTGATCTCAAAATAACAGAGGTTGTCACATCTCTCACGAGTGTCGGCATATGCTTGTGCATTCAGTTGAACACTATGGATCCTTACACTCTTAATACTCGCTATTGTGAGCGATGGCCTCGTCATCAAGCAAGTGGTGTGTATTTACCAAGAGCTATTATCCACCCTACTAGAGTGTGAATTTTACACCAGCCGTGTGACTTGTACACTGGTGGAGTAATTACTCATCGTGCTCACCGTGAACTGAAGAGGATAATGAGATTTGTAAACAAAAGGCAGCCATTTTGGCAGCAGCCAACTCACTTACCGTCCTCAATGGTCTCCTTTTGATAAGTGTGTGTGTGTGTGTGTGCGAGCGGCTGCGCGTTTGTGCGTATGTATGTTATGTGTCTGTGTGCTTTGAGCTCGACTCAAAGCAACAATGAAGGGAGATAAACAGCAAGTTAGCAATAGGGAGTCGCCATTAATCCTCTCTCGCTTGTTTTCTCTCTCCGCGTCTTTCTTCCTCTCTCTGACCAGATTAACTCTCGCCACAGGAGTTTTAATAATCATCAGACAAATAGGTGTGGTGGATAGAAGCCAGGGCGACAGGTGTGCTTTCATGTGCCTGCACGTGTGTTATCTTCCTACACGCTGACACAAACTGTACTAACTTCTGTTTCCTTTGAACCGTGAGTGATTGCATGCGTGCTCGGTGGCGGCTAAATGTTGTCAATGTTGAAAATGTATAATCTACGGGTTACTTGTAATCTTCTACTCAACACTACTTTTTTTTTTTATCTAGACCCTCCAATCTCCCATCTTCCCAGCTGTCTTCCTCCTCCCTCTCTCTCTATCTCTCTCTAATTCCCCCTCGCCCCATGCTGGGTTACTCTATTGTCAGAAAACCGCCTGAACAAAAGAGCGACAACGGAGTCGGAAAAAAAGAAAAGCAAGAAATGAGCCTAAAAATAGGACCTCCATTTATGGATGACGAGGTGTCCTGTGAAGTGCCTGACTGTAATCAGGAGAAGAATCATCTGGCAACATCGGGGACAGCCATGGAGAATAACGGCGAGGGGGGAGGGGCTTTAGATCGATATGAGATTCTACTGACGGGTAGTAGAGACAAAATTCTCCCTGCGCTTCAGTAGATCAGCTCAAGTCCTCGGTGTTTAAATCATTTTCTGAAAAAAAACAAGTAAATAGATAATAAATAAATAAAGCATCAAACATTCATAGTGCTGTAAATGCATCTTAAAAATGTGAGGCGCTCAAGGATAACACTGCACAGAATAGCCATCGTCCCTTATAATTTATTCCAGCTGTTCTATGCACACTGTCGACAACTGAGGTCAGATAGCATTTTACTGATTTTTGAAGTTTATTACTAAGAAATCCTTTCAGGTGAAGCAGCGGGATGATCTCGACCTTGCTCCTGTACAAACCTGTGTGTACGTCTTTTTTTTTTTTTTAAATCATATAAGGAAAGATATGGTGCGAGGAGCTGCTGACTTCCTGGACTTTCACACAGTTAATGTTTTCCACTGGCGGTCATACTCCACACCAGCTAAAACAGACAGCATCTCAGTCAAGGCTAATGAAGACTCCTTCTTTTTGTTGCTGTCAGCCTTTGAGGAGATGGGTATACAGCTTGATTAATGCAAACTGAAATTAAATTATGTATATTTTCTAATTTACTAAGGTCATGCAATTTGGGACCATCATTTTTTTTGCATGGAAAATGATCTGCCTCTGAAAAGCAGGTGTAAACAAGGTGCATATGGGATTTCTAAAAGCTACAAGGAAGGTTTTAATGGGGAAAAGAGACGTGCATTAAATATAGCCTTGTACATAACAAAACCATTATTATTAGAAACTAATGAGCAATTAGAGGATTATTAATGTGAACAATAGCTGATATTGTAATGCATCTAATTTGAATTTGGACTTGAAGTGAATCTCTACAGGCTACAACTATGTTTCTTTTTTTTTTTTTTGTTAAGACATCAGCATTGACATATCAACACCGTCTCCACATCCGCTTCATGCATGTGTCAATGAGAGTAAAAGACAGGGTGCCACAGCTGCTGGACCTGCTGCTTTCTCTCCCCCAGTCTGCACACAGGCTGAAGTGCCTTGTGTAGCCTATATTTTGTGTGTCTAATGTGTAGCAAGTAAATATTTTGTAATCATTTCTTTTCTGAGCTTGATGACAACATAGAAATCCCGCCGCTGAGCCGTGCGTAGAAGCTCTTCTTGACTCTCAGAATGCATCTGGAGGGCAGGACCAGGTGCAGTCCGGGGCCTGACTGTGTAATGAGCCGCCGTCTTTGTAAATCAGGTGCTGAATACATGCAGATTGTGACTGCAAACTCAATGAAACCCTTTAGTACACATTCACAGTGTGAGTGTGTACTCTGAAGTTAGCTGGGAGAAGGATGGAGGATGGCAACTACAGGAGCTGGCCGTTACCATGGGGATAAGAGTCTAGTTTTCTTCTACAACCTATCACACTCTCTCTCTCTCTCTCACACATACTAAGGTGGCACTGTGCATATTGTGTGTCTGAGTTCATTATATCCTGTTATAAAAATTACACAACTTTTCTTCTTTTATGTCATGTTTCTAAATTCATTACATGGAACTTCTTTAACCTTTTAAACGTGTGGAGCACAACTGATGAAAAACTCTGAAAGGAAAATATCTGATCTGAACCCTTTACACCATATATGATAAGTTGATTTACAATTAAAAAAGCAAAACTAACGTCACCATGGTGATGCCTCAGCCTAAATTAATATGACTATGTTTAATAATCTGCCATGTCAAGTATGAAATGTGAACATATGGTTAAATGTAGACAATTAAAACTGCTTTCTTAAGGTTAGGGAGTCATGTTAAGGCTAAGAATAGATTATATTCCTGACCCAACCTGCTCCCTCTTTGCTCCTCCTTTGCTACTAGAGGGAAGTCATCGTTCACAAGGCCGTAAGAGGTCGCATGTGGGGAAAATATAAACATAAGTCATTTTGAGCATTTGGATCTGGATGATTTTTTTTGAAGTGAGAAAAGCCTCCAGCGTGTGTTGAGGAATTTTCTAGAGCCAGTCATGCCTCATCTGCTCTCCGTTCGCCCTTCATGGGTTTCTCTCGTCTGGAAATCACCTGACCTGATCCCCTGATCATTCCATCTACCAACCTGACAGTTTTCCTGACTGTTCCATGTTACCTTTACCTGTGTGCCTGTTACCTGCTGTAATCTGTTTGATGTCATTCTACCTGTTGCCTACTGGTGCTCTGATTACTGATTGCCTTTCTCAGCCACTTTGGGTGAAACTTTTGAATCAGGCAAACTGCCTGTTACCGTGTCTACATCTGGGTCCAGTTACCTGGTGCCATACAGCTGCTGTCCATAATCTTAACTGGCATATGGCTTTTTTTTCTACGTTATTCAAACAGACTGTAGCATCAAATCAACTCCAACATGGGCTGAATCCAGGCTGATCAGAGAATCCTGCCAGGCATTTTTTTAACCAGATCCCCAGACAAGGATGACGGACAGAATACATATTTGTGTTTTCATCAATATACTGTGGCCATAACTATTCCCACACTGTTGCTGTGAAAACAGCAGGATGATTCAGGTGTGGTAACACAAGAAAGCTAAGAGAGGATATTAGAGTGTCCTTGCTTTGTGCTGTAGTAACTTTTTTTTAAATATTGCTTACAGAAGCATGAAAACTCAGTTGGATTCAAACTCGGGAGTCTGTTGAAAGAGGTGTTCAGAGGCGGTGTCTTGGGACAACTCACTTTCTATTTACACAATGCCTCTTCCTGTGTAGAAAAAGATGGGATTATAATTTTTTGCCAGTTGGTGTTTTGAACATGTTCACAAATGAAAATCAGATCCAAGTGTTTATTGTCGTAAACAAAAACTTTCTCTTAAAGTTGTGCAACTTCGAAAAAAAAACAGTAACTTCAAGATAGTCCAAATCTTTTCTCTTTTGTCTTAACGTCATGCTGCCACATTCAGCGCATGCATAGATCTTCATAATGTTGACAGACAGGATCGAAATGCACAAATAAGCGTACATCCAAATACACCGCTGTCATGTCTACCTGTTTATCTGTTGGTCCTTCTTTTCCTGCTCTCTGTTGATTCCTGCGCTGTACATTCTGTCCATTTTCAACTTTCCTCTAACCTACTGTGCCACCATTTATTTTGGTACGCTACTTTGACGTCGTGGTATGTGCTACATGACAAACTGGATGTCTGTTTACACTGGTCTAGATTTTGGTTGCTGGTTTTAATTGGAAGATGCATTTTTAGTTTTACTCTACTGGTGGAGACAAAACAAAACTTAGCAAAATCTACTAATACATCTTCAAATAAAGAGTGAGTAAAATGTGAACTGAGCTGATACACTTTGTGAGGAAGCCTGACCGGAGTGGCTGGAAGGTGAAAGGAGGCAGACTCAGACTCACATGTCTGATCTCTACAAATGTCCTGGCTGCTTTGCCCTTCATAACATATAACAGATATTAGATTATTATGAAATGATACTGATAATGTGATGATATGGCGATGATACTTCTCGCCAAACTTTTATGTCCATCATTGTCCGAGATGTTCTAATCTAACAGCACATTGTTGCCAGGAAACACATTTGAAATGACATTTTAACTCTGCTGTCTCCTGTTGTCAGCAGTGATCATCTTTTGTTTCTGTTGTCTTGGCGATATCTCCCTGTTACTAAGGTGATATTGGTAAGTTTGATTACCTTATGACCACCAACACAATTATCTGCTAGTGTTCTTTCTGCAAGTACAGTGTGTTGTGATATATATTAAATTATTATAATGTCCTGTAGGAGGGAAAGCTATTTGGTTCTTGATTTTCTATCTCTTTCCTCCTCTTGTCATCTCTTTTTTTCCTAACTTTAGGTCCTCGTCTGTTTTTTGTGTGATTAATTCTGATCCAAGAGAAGTAAAAGAGAAACGGTCATTTGTACGCAGACTGCCCACAGATAATTAACTGATGCTGATGGATGAACTTGGCTTTTGTTTCTTTTTTTTGGTTTGTTTTTCTTAAAGCCTCGCCAGTATGAAAGTCAAACCAGTGTTTATTCGCTTAACCTCCCGAGGGATTTTCTCTTTCTCTTGGCACGTTAAACTCTAGTGAACCCCAAAACAGTTCAGCTGTAGTCAGCCATTTTGACTCGATATCTCCAGGGAATAGACAATATTATTCGCCATGTATGCTCCAGATTCTTGCTGACACACAGAGAGAGAGAGAGAGAGATAGAGAGAGACTGATATATAACCTCTCCCTCTCTGTCTTCTTTGTTCTCTTTCAGACGGTTATTTAACATAATATTTAGCCGTAGCTCGTTCAGGGTACCGTCCTGATTCAGGTAATGAGTAATCTCGGTGATGCATCTGGGCGCAGTTTCCTGATAACAACCAATCATGGAGGCTAAGTGCTTTCTAAGAGCATTTCTGTGAACGCTCTTAAATTTTCACACTGTTTTCCCAAAACAGTACTTACGGTAACAGTGAGCACACACACACACAACATTTAAGAGCGTCTTAACATTGAGGGTCAGTGGTGCTGAAGCACATTGGCGTGTCTAGCTTCCTGTAACCCATGTTACATAGTAGAAATACATACCGCACGTGTTTCATCAAGGGTTTTTTTCAGCAGCGGTGCCATCGTGCGTGTGCAGGACCTGTATTTTTGCGCACTGGCAGTGGAATAACTTAAAACTAGCATAGAATTGTTCCAGACAGGAGTATCCATGTTCATAGTCATGTGAGTGATAATTTGCAGGAGCTCTTGACACCAGAAGGGTTCTTAAGGCTCAGATTGCTGTTGTAACAAAGAATTAAATTCCTCAGCACAGTTGAAGGGTTTGGAGTGCCGCCCTGAAGAAAATGTGATGTTATTTGACTAAAAACGATGCATTTTCACATCATCGTGGACCATTATCATTACAATATTTATAAAAAACAACAAGTACACTCATACATGAGCAAGAAGAAAAGTGAAACAGATATGCTTATTGCTGAAGTAACTATGTCCTGAAGGCTTATAGTGAATGTCAGGGTGTAGCCGTTAGCCAATACTCTTTATTGTTACTCCTATTGGTTCTTTTTCAGTACTAAATAATAGTTTTGTGTTTTTAAATTATGATCCTATTTAAAAAAAAAAAAAAAAAAGAATCAGAACAGGATTAGAATTGATTTATGTTTTAAATATAACTAAATATTTTTTTCTAGAGGAGAAAAGTAATGTTTACTCACTGGAAAACAGATCTGAAATGACAATAAAATAAATAATATTCCTTACATCAAAATAGTGAGTGAAGTTTAGAAAGAAGACAGACATCAGTCACTAACTGTCATTCATCCTGTTCTCTGTGGGTACTGCTGGTAGAGAGAGGAGGGACTGCTGTCTCAGCCAGTAGCTGTATTTACAAGAATCCAACAAGTTTTAAGATATATGGAGAAGACAGCTCTGGTTTTAGTTTGTTCATAACAATTCGCTATTAGCTTAACCGTTGCACTGTGGTCATTTTTCTGCATGTTTATGCTTGAACAGGTGGTTTGATAAAGTTCTAGTGCACTTACAGTAATGAGCGTAGTTGTCATCAACTCGAGAAAAACTTTATCTTTCACTTCACCCAGTTCACTGTCTCCACTGCAGCCTCCCTGCTCTGCTGTCCACTGTGTGTTTGTTTGTGTGTGTGTGTGTGTGTGTGTGTGTGTGTGCGCGCAGTGCCGTTCATCATTTGAAAGCATAAAGGGGAAACACTTTTGTAGTTCTGTCGCTTCTCACTCTGTTCTTAACTTTCTACAAGTGGGTGAGAGACACTCTTAGAGTTCTTAGAGCATCTTAAGTCTCAGTGCTTTGATGGATCCTGCAGCGGGGTAATAACTCTGTCAATAGCTCAGCTGCAGTTTCAGGCTTTAAACCTGTGTTGTCTGTCCTCTGATTTCTGTCTTGTAGAGATCAACTGAATGCCTATAGAGGTCATTGTATCTGGGATCCCGTCAGATGGAGGTTAGTCTACTCAGTCTCCCTCCACTCAAAAATATGCTTTGCTTATTATTTGAGCTTCACTGTGCAGACTGATGTACGTGCAGAGTTTGACACCAGAAGACTGTTTTCACGTTCAAAGTTTCTCTGTGCTCACTTTAAATCTCAGTTTAAGACATGTAGCGTGATTTTACAAGTGGTCCAGTATGCGACGTATGCAACCGTTTCACTTCTGGCAGATGAATGTGAAATAAAGCTTTTAGTGTCAAACTCTGCACATGCATCATTCTGCACAGTGAAGCTCAAACATTCATTCAACAATAAAAAAAAAAAACACTTTTCACCATGTTTGACCTTAGAGAAGAAACACTACTATGAAGCCAATGTAAGTGTGCAATTACAGATCTGCCAAAGACAGGGTTATTGATTATCTGTCAAACTGAAGAAGTCATTGCATAGCAACAATGCATTGCAACACCATAAGTCCAATATATGCAAATAGGGCATGTGTGTGTGTGGGGTTTTCTTTGTTTGTTTTGATCATCTAAATAAGTAACAAGACAAAACATGAAAATCACAATTCCCACTGCAATTCAACATCATGTAGTTTTCCAGTGTTCTTGATAATAAATACAGAAAGTAGATTTTGGCTAGACAGACTTCAGATCATCATTTGTTTTTAAAAGACTCCTGGGAAAAGACTGAAATTTATCACCCTTTGTAAGATTAAGTGCCAGGTTAAATGACTTGTTCTGCTGGATATTTTCATGCAGTGCCAAGTCACCCTCATTCATTCTTACACAATATAGAGAGGTACAATATTTAGGGGAGAATAGTAAAGTGCTGTTTGGGTGTAAGAGAAATAGAGAGGCAGGGAATGAGACAGAAAGTCAGTATGTTGGGAGAGATAGTGCTGAAAAATGGTCAGACCTGTACATTTTTTAGCTGCAGTTTCACAGTTACTCAGAGATATCTGCATGTCTAGGCTCCTTACAGGGAGAAAGAAATAAACGAAGGCAGATGGAGGCAGAGACAAACGCAGGAGGGAGAGATGAGAGACGTCAGAGTTGATTTAAAATGATTTAAATTAGTTATTTTTTCCTTTACAACAACACGAGCTGAGAAATTTTTTGCAGGAGAGTTCGCTTCAAAGACCATAATCTAGAAGTTTCTGCTGTCCTTGTGGACCACCTAAAACTTTTTAAACATTCCTTCAACTACACTCTTATTTTTTATGTCCTCTGTTTCTCTCTCTCCACTTATACCTTTTTTTATATCTTATACTCGCTCAACTTGGTCTTTTTTAAAAAAAAAAAATCTCACTTCTTGAAGCATGTCCTTTCTCTCGGTGTTTGCACTGAGGTGAGACAGCTGTAAAGCTGTTTGTGCCTGTGTGTGTCTTTTCATGGCACAGGTGGAGCTGACAGCAGGCACTGGCAGAAAAACAAGGTTTAACAGTTGGCAGAGCTTGAGAAATCTGTACCAAACACTCACCATGCTCTTAAAGAACACACACACACACACACACGCTGATTTACATGCAGTCAATGATGCATGACTGCTCGCACTGTTTCTAAAATACACACTCGCGTCCACAAACACGCCCACTTGTAAGTACATGCTCTTAAATGAGCATACACTGCAAGAGTTGCGCCCACGTGCACGCACACGCTGCTCAGGTCGGTAGAAGCTGTGTCTTAAGGATTTGATTCTTAGACTTTGTGGACTGACTACACTTTGACATTATCTTTATTACCTGTAACATCTTAGTTGCATTTCATTAATAAAACATCTCCTCCTCATATTGTTCAGACTATTAATTCCACATTTCCACACACCTTATTGTATGTTGTTCCTGTTTGTGTATTGTGTTAGACTGAGATGAGAGAGAAAGACTATAAATCTCCTTGTAGTATTGGGACAGCATTAGGTTTGTTTTACTTGTGCATTTTCCATGATGTATGAGTCCAATCTCGTCTCACACACTCCCACACAGCAACGTGAGACCCCTATTTATTCTCTCTCTCTCTTTCTGCCTTTTTATTGTAGTAAAACAATGAGAGACGACTTGATTACAGTATCAGTCAACTATGATTCATAGAAAAAATAAGCATGGAGTGAGCTCTAAAGGTGGCTAGACAACTGCTCATTGTAGTCCTTTAGGAGTCCTTTAGGAAGTAGTGTCGGGTATGAACATTTGCTTGGATTTTTATATTGTATTTTGGGCATGTCCCATTGGGTATGTAACTTAAGTGGTACGTATCAGTCATAATGGACACTCAAGCATACACTGGGGAAGAAGAGTGACCTTTAAGTAATGAGAACTTGCAGCCTGTAGCTCCATATGTTTGAAATAAAATACATTAGAGTAGATACCAGACTTATTTTTGAAGCTGTTTGAATTATAATAACAAAATTTTCATTTTTGCTTCCATTCAGTTGCTTCATTTGCTGATAGAGGTTTTTTTGGGGGATATGCCATATTGTAATGAAAATGAGTTATTCTAAGGTCATTCGAATTTATTGGCAACATAAAGTATTTAATGCTTTTAAGATATGTACAAGTATTTTGTACTTGATGGGGATTTTGTAAGTCTGTTGATTAGGTATGGTATGAATGGAATAAAATCAGTAATTGTCTTATGGATCAAAGAGAGAATCTTGTACAGTGGTTAATAAATGCATCTGTCTCAAAACACAGGCTTTTAATATAAGCTACTAAAAGCTAACACTTATCATGTAAATAGATACACAATCACATTTTTTCACCTGTGTGATACTGTCAATGACCTGACTTTAAGTCAACACTGTGATAATAAAATATTGGACTGCGTTCAGAGCAAATCCAGCAATGCATGAAAAATGGCAGCCCTCCAATTCATTTGAATGGGGCCAGTGCGTTTATACTGCAGGGATGGGAACTGCATAGGGCTCATCAAAAAAAATGCAGCGATTGTCTTGCAAAAAAAAGTTGAACGAGGCTCAACTTTTGCCAGAACGCGACGGGATGTCATCCGACAAGGCGCTACGTTGGCTGATCACATAAGCGGGCGATTGGACCGAAGACGTCCACCGGAAGAAGAACTTTGTTTACCAAGTAGCATTGTAGCATTCCACTGTTTACCGAGGAACTGTGAAGAAAGAAGAAAGACTCATTGCTGCCGTGATAACCTTTCCAGAGCTGTACAACCCCATGAGGGAGTATTCCACGTAAATTGCCTTGCACTCATTTGGTGTTGTATTGGGCTGCAATTCAGAATTTCTGGTTTCTTTTGCTACGATCAGATACGTCACACAGATGGGCCATGTAGTGACACACCCGCACCTTGATTTGTTCTGGACATGGCCTCAGTGATTTCACCAAGGAAACATGAATGATTTGAGGTTTCTTTGCTCTCCTTACTTAATTGGTAAAGTAACCAAATGAAATATTATCCCCAAAAACTCTGCATTTCTTACTTATCAGAGCTAATTTGTCTGTAAAATATGATTTAAAGAGATCAACAGCATAAATATATGAGCAGTGTCTTTATCTTATTGCTATTACTTTTTCCATCATTTCACTTTATGCGATTTTATCTTTTGCACTTCAAGGCAACATGGATTGTGTATTTGTTAATGAATAAGAATGATTTTATAGATGCTGAAATTTAATCCACTGTGTATCTGCATACATGTTATTTCATCTCAATGAGGATGTATGACAGTGTGCTCTCCAGGGAGGGTGTGTTGGTGTCTGCTATCTAAAGCTTGTTAGGCTCTGATTGTGCCTAATCACAACACTGGCAATGTGGTACAGCCTGTTACATGCACACAAACACGCACACACACACGCACAAAGACATGATAATGGAGGAAACATTCACACTCTCATATGCACACATGGGCGCTCACACACACATTCATACACAGCTGCATGCACTTAGACACAGACACGCTTGCCCACTCATGCACTTACCCACACACATATGCCTCATGTGAAAGCTGCTATTATGCCGTATTACAGGTAATGAACCAGTCCATATGTCTCTAGTCAGTATCAAAGTGAGAGAGAAAGAGAGAAAATGTTACACTGCAGCATTACTGCTGCTCTACTGGGTCTGCACTACTTTTTCTGCTTTATTATTTTACTCTCAAGTTTTTCTCCCCCTTTTCTGTGCTATGCAGTAAATCCCTGCATTAAAACATACAGTATGTGACCGTCTTGTCTGCAGTATGTTGAATTCAAAGATCTGGAAGAGCAATAAATCTAAAACATTCACTACCTCCTTATACATTCAAGGCTATACTCATTTTCAACTCACTTTTTCAAATTTTCCCGTCTTTTTTAAAAAAATTGGTGTAAGTTGCTCTGATCTTTGACTCTGTTTCTGGAGTCTGACTTACCAAACACTGGCAATTATGGAAAAAAAAATATATGCAGTGAGTGGCCAATACCACTGATGTAATGTAGTGGTCAATATATAAAAAGATGGATAAACTTTAATCTCCAGTGTCTGAGGTGAATGTTCACCCACAAACAAACTACGTACAGTATGCAAAGTATAGGGGTGGGCGATATAGCCTTAAAATAATATCACAATATTGCAAGGTACTTTTGCAATAATGATGTGTTTGATATGGTCTACAGAACTACAATATACAGTAAATATGGGTACAGTATAACTGTAATAATATAATTTCAGCAGGTGTGGTCAAATCTGTACAGCCATGTCCCTGTGTTTAGTCTGTGTGATAGGTGGTGCGTTCACAGGATGTTTCAGAGGAGCAGACAGAAGCAGTGCTATGGCTGTCTGCTCCTACGTAAAATAACTCTGTGATCAGAGTCATTGACTTGCTGCACTGACATAGTTAGCTCAGTCCAGCTGATCAGTACCAAACTTTAAACTAACTTCAGCTCAGTTCAAACTGTTTTGGGTAAATAAAGCATGTCCAAATGGTTATTAAACTAGCAGAGCTGTCTGCTGTCTGCTTGTGGGATTACTTTTTCCTCACACATTCTCACCTGATTGTGGCTGACTGTGCCTCTACTCTCCCCAGCTTGTAAAATATTTTCTCTTTTCTTGCAACATGTTCCTCTGATTAATTAATTACCCCAATGCAAATGTAAAATGTCATGATCGATCAATCATTGCCACCTGAGATGAATCAGATCCTGAAGTGGTCAATGCATTCACTAGGTTCAATTCAATTCAGTTCAGTTTTATTTATATAGCACCAAATCACAACAGAAGTTATCTCAGGGCACTTTTCACATAGAGCAGGTCTAGACCGTTCTCTTTATTGTTCAGAGACCCAACATTCCCCCATGAGTAAGCACTTTGTGACAGTGGCGAGGAAAAACTCCCCTTTAATAGGAAAAAACCTCAAGCAGAACCAGGCTCTAGCTGCCTTGACCAGTAGGGTTGAGAGAGAAAGAGAGAAGGGGAGAGAGGAGAGAGAGACACAGAGAAGCACAACAACTACAATAATAACAATAACAACAATAATAGAAATATGACTAATAATAATAATAGCAGGCATAAGCGTCAAGCAGGACCATGGCAGCACGGAGTCCGCAGCCATGGTCCGTGGAAGCTCGCCATCCATAACTAGGGGGTCCATGACCCTGATCCATCGGAACCAATGAGACGAGAGAGCACAAAAACTCCAGGGAAGTTGGTAAGAATCATTAATGGTACATGAATGCATACAGATTGAGAGAGGGAGGAGGAGAGAGGAGTTCAGTGCATCATGGGAAATTCTATTATTATTATTATTATTATTATTATTACATAAATTCTATTATGGATTTTACAGGAAGCCAGTGCAGCTAGGAAGCCAGTTTTTGTCAGGACGCATGCAGCTGCTTTCTGGACCAGCTGGAGAGTCTTTAGAGACTTGTTAGGGCAGCCTGTAATAAGGAATTGCAATAATCCAGCTCAGAAGTAACAAATGTGTGGACTATTTTTTCTGCATCTTTTTGAGACAGGATATGCCTGATTACATAAGTGAAAAAGGCAGTCCTTGAAATTTGTTTTATGTAGGAGTTAAAGGACATATCCTGGTCAAAGATAACTCCCAGATTCCTTACGGTGGTGCTTGAGGCCAGGGTAATGCCATCCAGAGTAGCTATATCATTGGATAATGTGTTTCTAAGGTGTTTAGGGCCAAGCACGACAACTTCAGTTTTGTCTGAGTTTAGTAGCAGAAAATTGCAGGTCATCCAGGTCTTTATGTCCTTAAGGCATGCCTGGAGTTTAGTTAACTGATTGGTTTCATCTGGCTTCATTGACAAATATAAGCGGGTATCATCTGCATAGCAATAACGTTTATGGAGTGTTTCTGAATAATGTTACCTAAAGGAAGCATATACAAGGTGAATAGTATTGGTCCAAGCACAGAACCTTGTGGAACTCCGTGTCTAACTTTTGCGTTCATGGAGGATTCATCATTTACGTGTACAAACTGAAATCGGTCTGATAAATAGGACTTAAACCAGCTTAATGCAGTTCCTTTAATGCCAATTAAATGTTCCAGTGTCAAATGCAGCACTAAGACCTAACAAAATAAATACAGAGAGAAGTCCTTTGTCCAATGCAGTTAGGAGATCATTTGTAACTTTCACCAGTGCTGTCTCTGTGCTATGCGCTCTAAATCCTGAAAAAAATACTCAAATAAACTGTTGTTATGTAGGAAGTCACACGATTAATTGATGACTGCTACTGAAGAGAAAGAGAAGGTTAGATATAGGTCTATAGTTGGCTAAAATGCCTGAATCAAGAGTAGGCTTTTTAAGAAGAGGTTTAATTAGGCTTAATTACAGCGACATTAAAGGACTGTGGTGCATAGCTTGTTACTAAAGATAGATTGTTCATATCTAGTAAAGAAGTGCTAACTAAGGGTAAGACCTCCTTAAGCAGCCTGGTTGGGATGGGATCTAAGAGACAGGTTGATGGTTTAGATTAAGAAATCATTAAAGCTAGTTCAGGAAGTTTGATTAGAAAAGAACAGCCTGAATAAATATCAGGTTTACAATTGTTTCCAAGGTTCCTGTGTTTGTGGATAAATCGGTGCCTGTTGAGGGTAGAAGGTGATGAAGTTTGTTTGTAATAGTTAGAATTTTATCATTAAAGAAGTTCATGAAGTCATCACTACTGAGAGCTATAGGAATACATGGATCAATAGAGTTATGACCCTTTGTCAGCCTGGCCAAAGTGCTGAAAAGGAACCTAGAGCTGTTTTTATTCTCCTCTATTAATGATGAGTAATAGGTGGCTCTGGCATTACAGAAGGCCTTCCTCTATGTTTTAAGACTATCTTGCCAGACTAAGCAAGATTCTTCCAATTGGTGGAACGCCAAATCCTTTCAAATTTTCGCGATGTTTGCTTTAATTTGTGGGTTTGGAAATTATACAATGGAGCTAACCTCTTAAGTTTTATTATTTTCTTTTTTAAAGGAGGCAATGGAGTCGAGTGTCATTGGCAATGAGCCTGCGGCACTATCAACAAGATGATTAATTTAGGAGGGACTTAAGTTAGCATAAGAGTCTGTTGTATTGAGGCATGGCATTGAATTCAGTGCTGATGGAATTGCTTCTTTAACTTTAGCTATAGCACTATCAGATATCAATATCAGACATTGAGTGAAGACATTTTTTTCTAATGGCATGTAGTCCAGTAATAGGAATTCAAAAGCTTTTAAGTAATGATCTGATGTAATAGGATTTTGTGGAAAAACTATTAAATGTTCAATTTCGATGCCTTATGTCAGAACGAGGTTGAGGGTGTGGTTAAGACAATGAGTGGGTTTATTTACACTCTGTGAAAAGCCAGTTGAGTTTAATAATGAGATAAATGCACTGCTAAGGGTATCATTATTGATGTCCACATGAATATTAAAGTCACCTACTGTAATTACATTATCTGTGCTAAGGACTAAGTTTGATAAAAAACTTTGAGAATTCAGGACGGTACACTATAACAAATAGAATTGGCTGTAAAGTTTTCCAGGTTGTGTGTGAGAGGCTAAGAACAAGCTCTGCTTCTTGATCTCAACTCTGGAATGTCATGGTTTTGGTCTAGTAATACACTTGTCCATATTTCCAGATATAAGAGCAGCTCCATCCAAAGTGGGATGTATGCCATCTCTCCTAATCAGACTAGGTCTTCCCCAGAAAGTCTACCAATTGTGGATGAAGCCCACATTGTTTGCTGGACACCACCTTGACAGCCAGCGATTGTATGATGACATGCGGCTATATGTGTCATCACTGGTCAGATTTGGCAGGGGCCCAAAAAAAACTACAGAGTCTGACATTGTTTTTGCGTATGTACACATCGACTCAACATTAATTTTAGTGACCTCCGATTGGAGTGATCAGGAGTCATTACTGCTGATATGATTAACAATGGTATCATATTCACACTTATCCTTAGCCAGCAGTTTTAAATTTGATTCAATGTCACCCCCAGGAGCAGGAAATAATTGAGTTGGTTTCTCAGCGGGTGTGTCACTGAGTAGGGAGAACCTGTTAGAAATGTGAAGTGGTTGGTGGTGAACCGTGGGCTTCTGTTTAGGGCTATGCTTCCTTCGGACAGTCACCCAGCCACCCTGGCTTCCCGGCTGCTCGGGAACTACTGGGGGAGTAGGAGCTACGCTGGGTTGGCCTGCACCAGCTACTGGGGGCTGGCTAACTACAGTAGCTAATGACTGGTTTTCCATGGTACGGAGCTGTACTTCCAATTCATTGAGCCTCTCCTCCAACACTGCAAATAAACTACATTTATTACATGTACCATTATCACTAAAGGCAGAGGCAGTGGAATAGCTAAATATATGACACACCGAGCAAGAGAGAGCAGGAGAGGGAGAAGCCATTGCTAACAGCTAAGCTAAGTTAGCTGCTAAGCTAACTGCAGAGCTAAAGTACCTAACAACTGCGGGATTAGCAAGAAACGTCGATTTAGAAAAAGGAGAGAGCTAAGAGTGCTTGAGCAGAACTAGTGTAAGTTTAAATGTAACATTACAGCGGGTAATTATCTACAGTAATGAAGAATACAGCAAAATTAACTGAATTGAGAGCAGCAAAAACACTATCAGTAACCACAGTTGGCAACCAGAAACGAGACAATATGCTTATCGCAACGTGTCAGCGACAGAATATGTTGTGTGATGTTAGCGCCTCTGCTCTACTGCTCTGCTCTGAAGGTGAATACCTGTAATCAAACCACTTCCATATAACTGAAGCTGGTCCATTTCCACCTCGGAGCCAGCAGCGACATTTCATTCGCTTTCAGCCATACGTGTCGCTGCTATACACAGTCATCATGGTGTACAGTAAATACATCAACACATCACATGATTGTATAAATTTAAGTCACACGAAGAATTATACCAGTATTATCATGAACACCATGATATTGTTCACCCTTAGTATGGATAAGACGACTATACTTGGTATTGTTGTACCTTCACTAAAGTGAGTTTATTATACCTTGCCTTCTAGTTTGTTATGTAAAGTTTTACTCAGGAAGTCTTTATTTGTTTATTTATTTATTTATATTTTTGAGGTCATGAGTTTAGATCAATTGTTAAAATTGAATTGGAACGGAGTTTTCCCATACCCAATAGAAAGATAAGACTATAAAATTAGACTGCGTCATTAATTATAGATCATTACCTGACTAGACTATGAAGTCTGGAATAGGGTTGCAAAGCTGAACTCAGACACACACACACACACGCACACACACATCAACATGCTATGTGAGGAAACCTGGAAGCCCTGAACACCGCCAGTGCTTGTCAGGTATAAAGTAATTAATCATGTAAATTACCTCCTCCTCTCTCACCCCAGGGACAGATGGAGGGTCCTATGTTTGCATTTAAGTAGGTGTTCAGCATCACATTCCTGGTGATTAGCATATAGCTCAGCATATCAAAATACAGTGTACCCTAGATTAGTCATGCATAGGTTGGTTTTACTTTGCAGTGGTGTTTTTACCTCTGGGGGAGAAAAGTATGACTAGTATCTGTATCAGTATAATGGGGTGAAATAGACAGGAAAAGCAAAGGACGTGTGCAGAGTATTAAGCAGTTAGACAGTACACATTATTCTGTTTAAAACACAAAATTCAGGAGGAAAAAAAAGTTTATTTGAGTGAAGGTTTACCCTACACGTATTGATGCATTGGCAAAGCTTAGATGTGAACTCTAGTTCTGTCATACTAAACCTGCTAAAACTGACAAATGTTTGTGTCGACTTTGGGGATTTTCTTTTTCCTTATTGGTCGAAAGTATGTTTCCATCATAACTGTGAACATATGAGAGTGAACATGTGGCAAGAAGTCAATGACAAATAATATAAATACATAATTGCCTGGATTGTACCATTTTAAATACTGTATGTTCACATGAAAAATATTTTGAAACATCTCTAAATTATGGAAATTTTACTATGCTTTCTAAAATTGCCTTTAAAGTAACAGATAGTAAGCTTTTACAACCTCTAACCAGACTAACTAGAGCTGCAATGATTAGTTGATTGACAGAAAATTAATCTGCAACTATATTGAGAATTGATTAATCGTTCTGAGTCATTTTTCAAGGAAAAAAAATCTAACTTTTCTGGTTCCAGCTCCTCATGTGTAAATATTTTATGGTTTCTTTAGTCTTCTATTCAATCAAATGATGACTCACCAAAGGAATCTCTCAACAAATGATCTGCATTTTTCTTTTTGAATAAATCCCAGTCTTTGGACTTTGTCTCAGCTGCCAACTAAAGAAAGAATCTGCCTTTTAATTCCTTGCTAATTGTGCTGTGAAACACTCATATTGAGCCACATTTCACCACATTTGTCGTGATGTTTGTCATATTGGAGAAGATAACATTATTTCCATCCTCTCTCCCCTCTCTGCTTAATGAGTATTTGGAACCAACATCTCTGTCTCTCTTCCATGGGAACAGAATAAAGCTAAATCCTTAGGTGGCTGGGCGTTTTGCCCTCTTTGCTTCTCCATTCATGGTTTTGATGTTCTGTGCAACAACCTTTCCCACTACGAAAATATTTGGCAGTGAAGTCTTCATGTAAATATCACTCTTGATATTAAAGGAACAACAAACCGTGTACAGTTTTAATGTCAACAATCAGCAGAAACATGGGAAGCTTTGGGATTTTTCTACTTGGACCTTATTTTCTCATCATTTTAGGTCTAAGTGACTAATGGGGACAACAATTTTTGAAATTGATCCAGTATTGAGCGAGAGTGCTTCGGATGGCAGCCACGTAACAGGCTGCAGTTGTAATCATATGGAGCAAAAACCCATAAGTTTCCCTTTAACCTTAGTATTGTCAGTTTACACTATGCTTTTATTTTTGAAACGATTGTCACATGACATGCACTGACAAACGAGCAGGGCAGAAATGCAAATCCAGATGTGTCGTTCTGGAGGGCAGTGACAGACAGAATTTGTTGCACCATGTTTAAACTGCCCCCCAAAACAGTTGCAACAGTTTTTGTTGTTGTTGTTTTTGTTTTTGTGTGTGGCCTCCAGCTGCTGATCAGGCATCGATGGAAGAAATTAGTTTTCTTTCATAATTTCCCTCTGAAATATTGCTTGTGAACAGTAGGTCAGAGCCATTTAAAAGTGAAAATATGAAGAAGATGCACCTCTTCAAAACTGAAGTATCATTGTCTTTATAGTTTACAGCACAGGACCATAAAATAGACACACAAACTTAAGTGACGGGTCACCAAATGAGCAGTAAGAAAAGGCTGTAATCAGGTGGGAATGTTTGTAACTGTGTGATATTCTTGGAAAAAGAACATTGAAATTTTTTTGAAATGAGAACTCACCAGAGGGAAATAAACTCATCATCAACAATTAAGGAGAGTTTGCTTTGATGTCAGAGTATTTAAAGTAACAAATAAAACAACTTACTAATGGATTTCAGGTGAAATTCATTAACTCTGGGAACGATAAGTGGCGGTTGTGTTCATATTACAGAATATTAGTGATATACCTCATTTTGGTCTATAACCACTTCATTATTTACAGTGTAAAACATGCTGTTCTCCATCTGCTCACCAAAACTTTGCTCTGCACTCCATACGAGTAGTTAACGTTATGGACATGATTTGGATTGTGATATTAAAGATAAGATAATAATATTAAACGGAACATGATGCTGTGATATTGTTGCACCGAGCACAGACATACACTGTTAAAAAGGGAGCCATTGCTATTTTTTGCATTGTGTTCAAATATTTAAACAAAACGTTCACACTCTTTTGTAAATGTTTATTCACGTAGCTTTAACGGTATTGTTTTCATAAAGCCATATCGATTATTTAAAGCTTCTGATGGAGCTTTGAATAATCGATATGGCTTAATGAAGCAATACTCTTGAAGTTACGTGAATAAACATTCACAAAAGAGTGTGAACATTTCGTTTAAATATTTAAACATTCAAAAAATATCAACGTCTCTTCTAATCAGCAGAGTCTTGTGATTGGTTTGCTCGCTCCACAGACATAAACCTTTACGTGCTTGTCCCTGTAATGTTACTGCTTTCATTCACAACGCACTTGTGCCGGCATTTTCCCAAAAATGTTACCAGGACTTGAGGTGGGAAATTGGTGGTACAGATTTCCCCGAACATTGATCCCTGCACACATGACCCCGTGCAGGAAATGTTCCTGAACATTTCAGGGATAGACTACATGTGTGAAAGGGGTTTTAGATTATGCCCCCCCCGCCCACCACCACCTCACCTCCATGGTGGAGTATCTGCAGGCTGGATTTGGTGGGTTGGTCTGAGGTAAATAAGTGCGGAGCTATTTTTTAGTCGCAGTCTGTCCCTGCTCACAGTGCAGATATGAAAAATTGAATAATGTACCAAGCGTGCTCAGCAACTTTCTGAAAGAGCTGTAGCTTTCTGTGTTTTTTATGAGACCGTTGAATTCCATTACTTCAACCTACTCAAGATTACATCACAGATTAGCTCATCTATATATTGTTTCAACATGAATCCTCTAATTTGGCTACATTTTAAAATGACAACAGGATGACTTTCATTTTCTGTAAGTTGTTAAAACTTAGTTCTCAATCTGCAGTGGCACAGTTTTTGTCCTGGGCTTGAGCCTTGGTGAGACAAGCTGAATGCTGACTTTAAGCCTTTCTTTATTGGTAACACAAACATTATCTCTGCTTGTTCTTTAGTAAATGGAATGAAAGATATTTTGGCACATCCAGTTATAGATTTTTCCTCATAGAACACAAAAGATCTGAAGTCGTAGGAGTAGTTTTTATAAGTGCAATGGACCACATAAAGCTATTGAGAGACCTTTAAAAATCACTTCCAGTAAAAATGTGGATGAACTTTTCCACACGGCAGGGTTTAGTGAATTGATGCTCCTTCTAAAAAAAAAAAATAATAATAACAATTACAACTGGTTATACTTGTGAATCCTATTTATAAATTGTGATTCTTACACACCTTTGCAGTTTCAGCTTCCTTCTGGGAACCTCTCTTTTCAGCATTGACTTTATCTTTCCATTACTGTAAATGTAAAGTCCCAACAGTGTTAAGTGTTTAGCATGAATAATAGTGAAAGGCTGCTGTACTTCACACAGATTTTCATTAATCTCATAGCAACAGTACGAGCTACTACCAGCAATCTCCCCAAGCATCTGTTTAATGCTGCTGGCTGAAAAGAGGTACCTGGTGGGTACACAGGTTATCTCCCGCTTTCATTCCAAAACACGGGGAAATATGGGTCATTTGGTTTTAATGCGGTGTTTAATCAGGGAAGGATAAGCGACGGAAGGAAGATGCTGGGTGAGGGAGGGAGGATGCAAAGCAGCGAACAGGAAGGGTAGAACTAAGGAAGGAAGGAAAGGAGGATATAAAGGACATGTCTCAAGGCTTGCATCAGCAAGCATGAGGGTGCTTTCCCCTCGCTCTCTTTACAGCACCAGATGGCCTTGGTCTTTAATCACGGTGTCTGTGTGTGTGTGTGTGTGTGTGTGAGTGTGTCAGAGAAGAGCGAGTGCGTGCCTGCGAGCATCTTCGTGTCTGTATATGTGTTGCGTGCGGAGAATGTGTGTGTGTGTGTGTGTGTCTACCTGGGTGCGAAGTCTAATTAAGTGCACGTGTCTGTGTGTCTGGACCTGGTTTTTATGTTTTCATTTAAGACATAACAGAATCCCTTTTCAACAGTAATAGCAGCGATGGAGCTGTTAACACGGGGCGTGCACGGTGGTGATTAAGAACACTGAGATGTGATCTTTTTATTAGACTTTTAAGGTGTGTGTGTGTGTCTGCTTTTGACCATTAACCTGTAAAAGAAATAACAATTTGGCAGGCGGTCTTCCTGGTTACAAACTAGCAGTTGGATTGACAGCGTTAACATTGTTTAGACTCTCGTATCCATTAAGCAGTTTAATGTGTGTTTGATTGTGTCTGGACTGTTACGGCCGCTGTGACAGCGAGAGTGTGTCTGGCCGGTTCTGATTGTCACGACTTGAATACCAGCGATGCACATTAAGGACCAGAATAAGCTTATCAAATAGTTTTATATCAGATACATGCTGAAGGGCAATATAATGCAAGTGAATGTTGCACATATGGTCCATTAATGGTAAATTAAAACACTTTTACTCACAGTGTTCTATATTGTATATTACATCATTTCTATACAAGTGAACTAGTTAACACACACCATGACCTACCGTGTTCTGTGACATTTTCAGAAGCAGAATGGCATTATATATTTTTTTCAATAATTTCATATACATGTAAATTGTCCAACCATACCAACAGTCACAGTAATTATTATTGAGTATTTGTGCTTTTAACCCCTTAACAAGCATCTCTTTTGAGTGCACAAGCCTGAAAATGACATAGCTGAAATAAAATGCTCTCTTAATAACAGGAGTTATGGTTTACTGGAGTTTACCATCAAAAAGTTAAGTTTACATTCACAGTTTTTCACCCAAACACAAAGCATTTAGCAGTCTTCTTCTTCTTCTTTGCCTTTGGCGGTGCTTTGTTGCATTTCTTGGCACATTACCGCCTCCAACTGTTGATCAGTGAAATGGCGAGAAACCATTGGCAGGGCTGTGTATCACATCATCTGCTTGCACATGCGTGTGCACGGCGTCCTTGTGCATGTGCATGAGACACAAACAAAACAGGGATCCGCTCTTGCTCCATAGCGCTACTAGTGGTCAAAAACTACCTTTAAAGGTCAAGCATTTTTAAAAACCAGACATTTGTGAATAGTAGACATTGTAAACTATTGCACACGCACAAATAATGTACATTTTAAATTCCAACAGCGATGTACTCGCCACGCATGCACACACGCGCACGTTTCCATGCAGAGAGCCTACGGCTGGTTAACTGGCATCTCTCGTATGTTATGTGACATTTTATATGAAACTGACACAGAAATTGCGCACACACACATACTACAGATGTCAACTGTGTAATGAAGCAAGCCCCTTCTCACTACACACACACACACACACACACACACACACATACACACACCTGCCAGACTAGTGGATGCCAGCATGTTTTAACCCTGGGGTTCTGCTGGCGAGTAGACGGAACAGAAGGAGAGGGAGAGAGAGATGGCGTAAAGCAAGAGAAGGCGAGAGGGAGGCCGATACAGGTAGAGTGACAGAAGGAACAAGAGGGCGAGAAACACATGGCAAACTGAAAGGGATAGAGGTGCAATGTAAAGAAAAAGGGGGGGGGGGGGGGGGGGGGTGTGGAAATGGGAGTCAGAGAGACAGAGGCTGAGAGGAGAAGATGCAATGCAGAGCTCAGCTGACCCTGAGCCGGGTTGCATTTGTAGGCAGAGATACAAAAAGGAGGAGACAACAGCGGCTGGAAAAGACAGATGGAGGGAGAGCGAGGGCTGATGGAGCACAGAGAGAGAGAGCGATAGAGAGAGGTTTGTGATGTATTGTATGTTGCTGACCCTGGGCTGGGCTGAGCTGGTTCAGTCTGGCACATTTTGACCACAGAAAGACAGATGTCCAGGAGGACTGCCAACTACATACATCTGATAGGAGAGGATGTGTGTGTGTGTGTGTGTGTGTGTGTGTGTGTGTGGAGGGTTTGGAGGGAGGCAGAGGGAGACTTAAGTGTGGAGAGGCAAGGTCTCGCCTTAGAAGAACCGTCTGCTACACAGGACGTTAAACGGTGTTCTTCACTTTTTTACTTGGAGTGAATGCAACAAGAACTTGGATGAATACTCGTGATCCCATGAAAGTAATGTTAAAGTCATTGTAACTTTTTAAACAGTGCTGCTTTTCACACTATTTCCACCTTTGTTCCTGGCATCAACTTATTTAGCATCAACTCATGTTGTTTCGGGACATTTTCTGAAGGGACTAACGCTTTTGGTTTCAGTTTAAAACGGCTGAAATCGTCAAAATGACTTTATATGTCACTGTTGTGTTCGTGGTGTCAGTTTGTTCTACTGCCCCCAAGTGGCTTAAAAAAAATCAATTAATGCAGTTTTTCAGTAACGATACAATTTATTTGGTCAGACAAAGACTCTAATCTGAGGAACAGATCTCAAAAGTGTAACCCCATCTTTTAAAGACTTGGAAAAACAGAAAGGAAGAACATATCGTGGATGTCTGGGTTAAGAAAGGAGAAAGGCTCCCAATGGTTCCAACAAAATCTGAATGAAAGAGTGGAGCAAAATCCTCACCTCCTGCTTCCTTTCTTTTGTCCATCTCTGCCCCTCTTTTATGCCTAAGAATCCCTCTTTGATGAAAAACGAGTGGTTAGCAGAGAGTAACAGGGGTGTATCCATCTGCTGCCCATTCCTTCTATCCATCTCTCTTTCTCACTCCCTCTTTTCACCCTCCATAACTCTCTCAGCCCAATCAGTTTCACTTCTATCTAGCCAGTAGCTCTATTCTGCCCAGCTGAAGTCTCATCATCATTATCCCTTTCTCTCCCTCCCTCTAGCCCTCTATTTCATTTTGCCCCCCATCTGTCCATCTCCTATTTTCCGTTCTTTCTCAATCTCTTCTTTTCTCTTTTCTTTTTTTTTTTTTGTCCTGTGCCAGGTCCTCATCCAGGGTACCAGCTGCGACCCCTGCAGCTCTACCTCCTCTCCTCTGTGCCAAGCTTTGGGTCTTTTTTCTAATTAGAGATGGAAAGAGAGGGAGAGAGAGAGAGAGAGAGAGAGAGAGAGAGAGAGAGAGAGAGAGAGGAGGGATGGCTGAAAAAGAGAGAGCAGGCAAATGAATCAAAGATCACATTTCCATTTGGCGACACCTAGGACTTGTGTGTTACTCTTGAAAGACCAAGCTGTAATGAAGTTATTTGTTTTGTTGAAACATCATTTAAATGCCTCAAATGACACTTTTCTTACTTCCCTTTGTACGGTAAGATTTTAAAATTGATGAATGCATCTTCACATAGTTTATATCAGATATGAAAATCAGCATATAGAAGCTTGGAACTTGGTCGCTAATTGAGCGCAATGACTTTTTTTTCTGTCTTTTGTCATGATTACATGGTAGCAGTTACAAGCAAGAGTTAGTGTCATCATGTTGTTGAGTCAGCTGCCAACCAGCAGTTTCTCCTATTAGTCACCAGTGAAGATGCTGTAACACTGAACAGGAATATTAAGCCTTATCTCCATTCATATTGGAAAGTATTTAGTTTGTATCTTCAACAATATATAAAAACAGTATATCTGCTCTTAAAACTGAGCTTTCAAAACTCCAAAGTCAACTGAACGATTTGAAATGGAATACTGGTTACAAATGACATTAGCAGCAATGAAAGTTTTCACTTATCATGTAACTGTGAGTGATAAGGACCCCCCCCCCCCCCCCCCCCCCCCCATAGGTGACAGACCAAAAAATAACATTTAATAATGTAGGAAAGCAGCCCTGAGACAAGCTACTCATAAAACTGAAAATGTAATTGTAACATGGCAACCGATATTGTACCAATGACACAAAATGACGCAACTGAAGCAATTCTCAGAGCAGAACTGAACTGTCTTTGACAGCACAAACAAAACTATAAAAAAACCCAATATCCACATAAGGCCAAGACCATATTGTATCTATAACAAGGCACTGAAAGTGGGCTGAGATTAGTTTCAAATAATCGACCCCTGAGCTGTCACACTTGTAGATGGTAGATAGGTTTGGTTAAAATTGAAATAATGACTAAGATGGAATGAAGCTGTTAAAGAGGATGAGAGACAGTCACAGTAAGACAGAAAGTGAATTCATACTGAGGGAGAGAGTGGTGGCCAACTGTTTTCTAGCCAGGAACTAAAATATGAGATAACATAAATACACACATATGGCAGCTTCAGTGATGTGTCAAAATACACAAAATGAATGTAACCAAGCAATAACACATATACTCACAAAAGCCTGTAGCCGTAATGATGCTTACACTGCCAGGGTTGGAGTCGCAATCTCCACTGAAGGCACCCTTGCTGAAAATGTAGGCACTCATGAAATTTATTTGGATGAAAGCATCCAAATTGTATACATACATGAAAAACACTAGAGTCAAATTAGAGCTGATGGACCATGCGTGTCTCCAGAGTTTCACCTAGGACTCTTTCCAGCAGCGCTGCTTTTGTGTGTGTGCAGAGCCAACAACGCCGGGATCCATATTTGCACACAGCGGCAGTGGAACAGCTTAAAACTACCTCAGAGTTGTTCATGTTCATTGAGACATGTGTGTGATAATTTACCGGTAATGTTTGACACCAGAAGGACTCTGGAGGCTCAGATAGCTGTAGTTGTAATAAATGTTTGGGTTCTCCCCCAAGAAAATTTGATGTTATTTGACTAAAAACTATGCATTTTCACATCATTTAGGACCATTATTAGGTTACAGGTTGTAGTTTTTCACAGTACACACTAGACCAAGAAGAAAAGCGAAACAAATATACTAGTTGATGAAGTAAGCACTATGTCTCAAAGTAATCCTAATTTACACCATGATTAGATTTAAATTCTAAAACTGAGTATTGTTTCTAGAACAGCAACGGTAGTGTTTACATCAGCAAAGTCACAATAAACTCAATATCTCACTGGAAACAAATCTAAAATGTCAATAAAATAAATAATATTTGTAACATCAAAACACTGCGTGAAGTTTAGAAAGAATAAAGAACACAGACATCAGTCGCTATCCTGTCCTCTGACCACCTCTCTCTGCTGCTGATGTGGATTAACTGCATGCAGGTACCGCTGGCAGGGAGAGAAGGGACTGACGTTTCAACCAGTAGCTATGTTTACAAGAATCTGCCAAATGTTAAGATACATAGCAAACTAAGATAAACATTTAGGCTACATACAGACAGCTTTGTGTTTAGCTTGTTCATAACAATTTGCCATTAGCTTAACTAGCACGCTGTGGTTGTGTAAAACACGCCGGTGGTGGATGGGACTGTGGGCACTCTCGCACTCTTGCACTCGGTCAAACACCGACACAGAGAGCAGAGGACAGGGAGGAGGCTGCAGCAAGTCCAGAAATGACACCAATTCCATTGGCTCATTACTAGCTCCAGTCAGCTGCTCAAAGCGGAGAAGAGGAGACGTGTGCCTGGTTTGTGTCCGTTGTGATTGTTATGTACAATGTGAAATTTCAGCAGTGGCGTTCTTCATTTAGCAACGGTGCTGCGCCGCTGTTGAAAGAATATTAGGGAAACACTGGTATCCTCTGACCTGGTAAGAGGTCATTGCTTTGAAAATGGCCTGGCTGTCTCTCCCTCCCTCGTACACAGAGAAAAGTTTGTGTTTTGGGCCATAGTTGCAAGAAAATTGGCTTTTTTATTTTGTCTCCTGTGGCTGTGAAACCAGTGTGAGACCACACACTTCTGAAGCTTCTCTGTTGTTGGATGATGCTGTGCTGAAATGAGCTGGAACATTGGACTACCGTGTATGTGAGTGTTTGTTTGCCATGCATTCTACATTTCTGTCCTGATCCAGCCCTCATCCTTTCACCTCCCTGCCTGTATTTTATATTCTCACATCTTTCAAAGCTCTGCTTATTGTTTTGCACTGCAAGACATGGATATTTATTTATGATATATTGTGACCATTCGTCTGCCATGCTAAGAGAGAGACCAGCTATAATGGGCTGGACATTGTCCAGAGTTTCCCCTAGGTTGACTGCTTTGGGGTGGCAGCTTAGGAGAGTGTGGGGGGTGTGCTGAGCAAAACTCGGGAGAGATTCAGCAACATTTTTCCATTCTCTGTTTAGGAGCAGCTGAGATTGACACTAAAATGAGGATAGCTGGTCTGCCTTCAAGGTCAGTCCACCTTAAGTGAGCCTGGTCAGATAAGGTCTATTGATTGTTGCTAACTTCAGGGCTAACCACCTTCACTTTTCCAGCAGTTGGGAAATCAACAGACAAGACTTTTCTTGGTCTTGACACACTGTAGCTTGTACTGTACATTTACTGCCAGACTGACAATTTACTGCAAACCTTTTCCTCTGCTCCGCTCGCATTCACCATCACTTTTCAGCCGCTCGCTCTCTCTCGCACTTGCTACGCACACACATTACACACTGCCCTATCAAAGGAGCTACGCTATCAAGAGTTTCCCAGCCAACGACACAGAGTTTGACTCACATTTCAGAACAGTGCTGCACAGAGGCTCCCAAATGCAAATGATTGTTGATTTCCGAATGAATGGATATTTGGCGTTATTTTTGGCATTAAAAACAATTTTTTTTTTGGCCTTGCGGGGGTTCTCGTTGGCCTGGCAGCCCTCCAGCCCTGTATAATTACAGGGGAAACACTGCTGTTCTCCAGCACGCTGCACTATTTGGAAAACAGCCATTTTGTCTGCAAACTAATATTTAATTATGAGTTAAGAGAGTTTCAAGTTTTTTATAGGCAAAATGACACCAAGACAATAGTGCCATGTTTGGCCTCATTAATTACAATGTTTATGTGGAGCAGGGCACTGGGGCAGTGGGACTGGACATTATCTTTGCTATTCACAGCCAAGAAAGATTTTTGTGTGCAATTATATGAGTGTATTTCTGTTTAGTCAGGTGTCTCCAAGCAGAGCTGGACTACAGCGATAGCAACACAACCCAGTAGTTAATTATGTTGAGCATTAAGTGTACTGCTCATTGAATGAAACTCAGCTCGGTGTAACATCTCACATACAGTTTATTTAGGCAGCACCTCTTTCATGGGGCCGTGTTTATTAATATTGGGGATTATGAACTCCTGTCTTCCAGCACAATGAAAACACAGATCAATTCTTGACTTTCATCACCAAAAAGAGATGTTGACAGTGACTGATGATGAGGATTCATACAATGAATGCAAAATGTTTGATATCGCCTTGCATACTCAGACTCTTCAGAATTAGTTCGGCCCTTCAGTGATCTCGCGGGCTGGAAGAGAAATGATTTTCATCACAGTCGTCTCACACATGTTAATTAAGCCAATAACTTTGATGATTACGGCCCTTTGGCTGCATGCTGCCGAGCTGCGCATGTTATGAAGCTTTAAGTAAACCTGTCCATTCACAAAGGGATCATGTGGAGCTTGACATGCTACATTTGGCCAACATACTTACTAAACATACCTAATCATTACACACAGCATTAATTATAATGGGGCATATTTTATGTAACACTTAACATTGATATTACTTATAAATGACTTATTACTTATAAATATATTAAACTTTATTTGGTATTTGGTATTCATCTACATAAATGGACTTGTGTGCTTACAGCCAGTCAAACCATTTTATTTCCCCACTGTGTTTGCACAAAGCTTTAATCATCACTTTTTTTTTTATCATCAGCATGACAGCAAACATTTTTCTAGCATTTTTCAAACATTTCCCTGCATCTTGGAATGTAGACTTGGCAGGTAAAGAAATGTCCACCAGGGAAAAAAGCAAGTCAGATAGTTAGCTGTAGCACTTGAAAGAGTTTAAAAACATACCTGAAAATGTAAAGATTGGACAGTTTAAATACAAAACTGTGTGTTTTATTAAAATAAGGCTGCTAACATCAATGTCTGTCCCTTGCCTTGTAGAGCATGGTTACCACATTGACTGTATAAAAATATGGATGTATTGACCGTGACGTTACTCGTTGGTTTCTGAAGAGTGGTTTTGAAGCTCAAAGTGAGCCGCTCCGGCCGTCGCCATCTTGGCAGTGCGTGACTCTGCGTAACGCCCGGCCAATCCAAAATGGGCAAAGAGGCGGGCCGAATGGCTGAAACAAGGCACCTAGCGGCTGGCGGACCTGTCACTCAAAGCAGCCATGTCCTTCATTATGCATAACTTTATGGTTTAGTAAAATTTAAATGTTATAAACAAATTCATCCCCGTACAGTTGTCATGAAAGGGGAAGTTAGCTATACCACGCAGTAAACATGTTTATTTCTGCTGTAAAGTTGGGCATTTTAACATGGGAGTCTATGGGGATTGACTCACCTTTGGAGCCTCAAGTGGCCATTCAAGGAACTGCAGTTTTTGGCACTTCCGCGTTGGCTTCATTTTTCAGCCCCGGAGGTTGCCGCTTGGGTTTCCACCTGAGAGGTGGGCAACACCCAGTACTGCAAAACTTGAAATACTCGATACATTTAGAAATCCGGACAAGGGTATACTGAGGCAACTCAAACTCTCCAACTTGCTAGCACTAGCTGTCAGTCAAACATGTACAGCCATGTGAACCTGAACCCTTCAGAAGCTTGGAGACTAAAGTGACATTTTTGCCATATCTTTAAAGATTTTTTTTTTGTCTTTTAAAAATATATTTAAAAAAAAAAAATTTTTATTTCTGAACAGTGATGTCCCACTATCTTCTTCACTGTCTGGCTCTCTTCACATTGATAGTTGAACTGTCTTCCATGTAATATCTACAACATCTTTGTGGGAGTTTGGTTTTGTGTTCATGTTTGTGTGGTTGTAGGTTGGGTGATAAATGTCCCTTCTAAGGACAATAGATCACTCCTCCTCTCCCTTTGGTTTCTCTGCTGTTCTTTCCCGCTCTCTGCTGTGGTGCCAGTAGCCCTCTCAGTACTCAATCATGGTGGTGTGTGTGTGTGTATGTTCGCTTGTGGTTACGTATACTGTATGTTGTAAGTCTTTACCAGCTCTTTGTGAGTTTTCATTTGGACTTACAAATACATGCAAACACAATCTGACTGAATAATACATGAAAGGACACATGCACCGACTCATGAATGCACAGCGATGATTTGTTTTCATTAAAATAACATGAACATGAAAGAACCTCGATATGAACGCAATCATAACAGATGTAATTGTTACAGCTGCGTCTACACAATGAGGCACCGTTACATCTTGTAGTGACTTAAGAGCTTTGTAACCAGTGAATTTGCTCATGAAGACATTACTTCCATGACACTGTCTTCTTAACAGTAGAGCTAGCAGACGGGAACTGTTAAGCACTGTCTATTTATTTAATATCTTCTAATGAAAAAAACAAAAAAGGATTTGAATTAATTTTGTGTTCCCAGTTCTTAAATGCAATAATGTGACAGCTACCTACTGGATACCCATTTGTATGATTTAGTTTTCTGTAAAACATGTACTCACTAAGTGCTAAGTGGATGTCCCAGAACTGTGTAAGTGCAAGTCACAAGGATAGAAATTAGCACCAGTGAGCGGCCAAATGCTGGTGAATTTGTGAAGTGGCTTGCTAACCCTACCAGGCACAGTGGCCAACGCGCTGTAATGTTACGAGCCGACGATGAGTCTCTGCTGCGTTCATATCATTTAGTTTTAATGAGCTGAATGCGTGATGTACATGTTGCACGTGTGTGGCTGTGACATCACGCCTGCAGCCCGTGCACCCATGTTGACAGATTAGGGCAGCACCCAGCCCACAAGAGACATGTGGCTGCAGCAGCGCGTCATCTAGAGATTTGATTCAATGAAACAGATCTGTTGATAGTCATATTGACATCATACCAGCAACATTACACCTTTCACTATACTATCAATGTCTATATCTGTAGAATATGTCACAGACATGAAAAAAAAAAGTGTCACCACTGCGGATCAGCCTGCGTGGTGCAGCAACCTGCTTCTAGATGGAGTTTTTGGTGTTGTTATTTTCCTTATTTGTTGTCAGTTTCCCTGCTGAAGTTAGTTTGGAGGTTTGTTTGTTGGGAGTGTGTTTGGCTTGTTTGGGAAAATTGGTGTCGTCGTGGAGAGATTTTCTTCACTTAGAGCGGTGACAACTGGCGGAATAATAAATATAATCAATAAAAAAAAAAACCCCGTCCTGTGTGAGGAGTGTATGTTGCTGACACAGAAGCAGCCCCGAGCAGACCCCGCCCACCGTACCTGTCAGAAAGAAAGCAGCTCTCACCTCACGTGTTTTTATTTATTTATCAAGCATGTGCTGTCTTTTTCTGTCTAAACTAAATATAAATGAAAATTATAATGAATCTGTTGATAAAACAACTTTTTTTTCTCAACATGGAGATTGAAATAATTACTATCATGGATCCCTAGTAGTCTAGTCAGTTTTATTTGTATAGCCCAATATCACAATCACAAATTTTCCTCAGGGGGCTTTACTGTCTATACAGCAATGAAACATCCTCTGTCCTTAGACCCTTAATTCGAATAATAATAAAAACCCTTTAACTGGAGAAAAAACTGGAAGAAACCTCAGGAAGAGCAACAAAGGAGGGACCCCTCCCCCAAAACGGACAGACTACAGAAATACAGCATGGAACAGGATAACAAAATGATAATGGATTTATAATATATATGAAGAATGTAGGTTATAGTTAATATTGTCAGAATAAATGTGTGTTTGGCTAAACTGGGTAACTATGAGGTTGCTTCTATCTTCATCCACACTGTACACTGAAAACATGTAATTACCCCAATTCTACCAGTACTACTCAAAGGTCTTTAAAATTGTAGGACAGCTGCATTCTTAATCACCCATAGACCAACATATTTCAATAATTAATCTCATAAACATTTTATAAAGCCGGTCAAAACACTGATGGGAATAAGAAATGTTTTGTGTGGCTGCTTCATCAGGTTCAGGAGTTCACTCTTGTGTTTTTTACTCACCTTAAAAAAAAAAGGACAGATTTTAATTAGAAGTGATAATCACTCAGTTTATGACATGTGCTTCAAAATATTTGCGTGACCGCTGTTTGGTCTGCACCATAATGACCTACACACAGGAGAAAATCCATTCATCATCTTTTCGCTCCAGTCCTGATAATTACTGAGTCTTCTTTTTTTTTTTTTTTCAAAACACATGCAATGAAGCATAATGAATGCAGTTTTGAGAATTGTCTCAAGATGTGTTGAAGTACTGGCTGCTAATTGACTGAAACTTGGTTTTTGAAAAGTGCTTTTCAAAGAAATATTGTTATTATTACTCTCTCCTGTCGTATCTGCCTGTCAGGAGTGTGTGTGTGTGTGCGTGTGCATCTGTGTCAGGGTGTATTTTTGTAATAATGCATGTTGTGCTCTATCATAAGATTATTGATTGCAGAAAGGCAGGCAGGTGAGATGGAGAGGAGGGCCAGAAGGGGATTTTTTGAGGGAGAAAAGGGGGACTGGAGAGTATAAAAATGTGAGAGGAATATAAAAAAAAAAGATCAACAAGTAAAAGGTTGGATGGATAGAGGGCACAGAGCTAGTGAGGAGGCAAAGATAACAAATTCAGGATGCAGTTTGTGTGTGTGTGTGCATGTGATTGCATATGTGTGTGTGTGTGTGTTTGGGTGGGTATGTTGTTGCAAGGGCACCAGATGCTCGGATGATGAATGGGTTGCTATCACAGCACAGGCAGTGTAGTGACATTGAAGACCTTAGATCACATGGCTGTCACACACACACACACACACACACACATATGCATGCACTTTTTCTGCCCTGACAGTGGTGGAGTAGAGCTGAACTTCATACTCATCTTTCATCTTTTTTTTTTTCAGTCCTGGAGTCTCCTCTTTTTTTTTTTGTTTCTCTTCTAGTTCTTTAGCTCCTTTAGCTTCTTCTCCATTCCTCTTCTTTCTTTTCTTGCCTACTCTTATCTTTATCTCCATACATCCCTCTTTCTTTGCTCCCCCTTTTGTTCATCCACTACATGTTCCCCTTCCTTAACCCTGTTTTTCTTTCACCTTCCTGGAGGTCTCAGCTCCTTTTTTTGCCCACCTCTCTCTGTCTTCTTCTCTCTTTGTGTCTATTTCCTCATCGCCTCGTCTTTTATCCTCAACTGTTCGTGTCTTTTCTCTTCTTCCTTCTCTATTTCTCCTCACAGTTGGGGACCAGTTTAATTAAAAGAACTGACAGTAAGCCCTGCCAGACATACCACTCATGTACACACATAATTACGCTGCTACACATTGACACAACCTCATCACACACACACACACGCCAAAATACATGTGCACAAAGATGTACAAATACACCCTTAAACACCTATTTGTGTAGCCTCACACATATGCCGAAGCTGCGTATCCGGTCAATGGCTGGCACACAGAAAGTGTATTCACACCTGCCCACACAAAAACCACACATTGTCACAGTGGGAGGCTGAGTGAGAACAAAACCATGTCAGAGGTAATTTTAGTTTTTTTTTTTTAGTTTTGCCAAATCCCAACATGTATCTCCGGCTGCTAGAGAAAGAGAGAAAAAGTCAAACACTGGTAAGATTCAACAGCCGTTCGTTGAAATGAGCATCCCCCCAGGCTTTTTGATACTCAAAGGGCAGGATGGGGATTCACATTGTGTATCTATGTATCGCTGTGTGTATGTATCTATGTTACGCATTTGTTAGACACACAGAGAATGTGCTTTTCTGTGTATGTGAGAATGAGCTAAAAGAAAAAAAGTAGGATTTCTGTTATTTTGGGATGTCAAAGACAGAGTTGAGATGGATGATTAATAAATGAGGAACAAAGAAAAGATGAGAAAATACGCACATAAGAAATTTAGATTGATCCTAACCTTTGGCTACTTTCTCATCTCCAACTTTGTATTAAAAACATTAGAATCACAAAACCCGCAGGTAAAAGACAAAACTGATGATTGATACTTTTTATTGGAGTCGAATCCTTGCAAATCATCCAGACATGTTTCTTGCCGTATTCTCTTAGTCCACTAATCGGTGATATTTTTTGTTTTAGATCACATTCTCTGCATGTTGTCTACAGCGTATACTGTAAACAAATATTTGAAGCTGCGGTCAATAGCATCATGAACTTTAATTTCCTTAATGCTGATGCTCTCTTCAAGCTCTTAAATCCACAGGCTATAACAACCCAAAAAGTCAATGTTTGTGGAATTCTTCAAGAGCAGGTCTCATTGTTTATGCAGTGCAGTGCACTATCTTCCTCAACCAGCCGCTGCTGTTTAATTATTGCTAAACTGTTGCCTGGCTGGGCCAGATCGTGCTGTAGATACACACCTGGGGCGCCTGCTGTGACCCCACAGCTGAAACCGGAACACCTTGGCCATGTTCAGGGTCAACACTGTTGGACTGGGATGTTAAATCAGTGTTGCATGTGTGACCCCTGTGTGTGTGTGTGTGTGTGTGTGTGTGTGTGTGTGTGTGTGTGGTGGGGGGTGTGAGTTTGTTTGTGTTAGGTGTGATCGGCTCCATCACTTCCACTTCTCTCATCTACAAGTACCTCATTAGATTTGTCCTTTAACGAGCCAATCAAAGAGCAAACTAATTAATATATGGTGTCACCACGGCAACAGCAGGCACAGGTCAGTGCTACACGCTGGGAGAGAGGGATCTGTTTGTTGTTTTTTAGAAACAGGTGTATTTGTATGCGTGTGTTAGAATGTGTGTCTGTTTTCTTTTTTTTTTTGAGGTTGGAGATGTTTCAGAGACTGTTTTTACTGCAGTAAGGAGGCTTAGAAACAAAGCTCGTTAATGTGTCTCTGGTTGATCAGTTGGTTCTGGTGCTTCTTGCTAACTACTTATTACAAACTGAGCTATGCATACACAACACTGCATACACTAATGATACTGATGCTCAAAGGTGAGAAAATCTTAATTTAATGAGACCAAGACTAGTTTTCTACTAATATATGATGCAAAACTTATATGAAATGTATATATATATATATATTAAAAAAAAAACTAGGGCTGATGATAAAGGCAGTGGTTGATGGGAGACTGTACCGCTCAGTGTATAAGGCTGTACAAAAATCTGGCTCAGTACATTGGCTTTATGTATTTATGTATTATATATACATAAAGCACTTATATATATGTCTCTGTTCTCATCATTTATTTATTCGACATTTTAAAGTTGAACACTGTCCTGTGTACTTTTAGCACCAATGAGTGAAATTACTTATTGACCTTTTAACATAGTTAAAGCTTTATATCTATATATATATAAGGTGATGATTATAAGATGACTCAGTTTTCTGCACACAAGCTGACCTCTGGTTTTGCTAATTTATTTCCATCCATCTGGCCATAGTCCCATGTCAGCTTTTAAACCAGCAACTCAGCCCTCACTGCTTTGCTGACACCCACACACACACACACACACACACACACACACACACACACACACATACACCCTAGCAACCCATGTAATGTGTACATTCATCAATAGAAATTTCAGAAATGCCATTCATCAGTATGTGTGTGTCTATAATGTCCATGTGCTTCTATCCTGAAGTACTGTTCCTATACTGTCAGTGTGAAAATTCCAGTGGAATACAAAAAGCTTTACGTCAAACTGGCTGAAAGCCAATACAGCAATAATGGCCAGAATGTCCTTGAAGAAGACAGAACATAAAGTGCTTTGTGTGTGTGGGGGGGGACCTGTGTACACGTGTTGTAGACAAAAACACAATTAAACAGGTCCTCAAACCTGCACACAAGCACAGTGAACAAATGTTTGTTCTCCTGAAGTATTTGGATGCGGGAGACACTGTGCACATCTTTATGTTAATAAAATGTTAAATGTTGCATTTTACTTTTAAATGTGTTGTTTTTATTTGGTACATTGCTCTTCTAGAAGGAAATATTTTCTATTTGCAAAGCACACACTGAGTATGTTTGCAGGCTTATTTTGAAGGTAAACTGGTCGTTAATTTTAACTGGCATTAAAAGCTAATAAAAAGCCTTTAAATGGATTCCTGAGTTAAAGAGAGTGAGAAAGATCATTTTCAGAAGTGTAGGGATATTAATACTTTTAGAATTTAAATTTTGCACTTATAGGAAATGGGGTACCACCCTTCGCAGCAAATGAAACAATCTTATATCTGAAAGTCACAAACTCTCAGATAGAGGGATCTCCATCTCCATGGCAATAAATCAAGATATTGATTGAACTACCAAGGGATAGGGATGAATAGGGAGCAAATGAGCATGCACACATACATACAAATAGAATTAATGAATGAATGAGGGTTATCAAAAACAAGTCTAAGTGCAATGAGGGGGCAAATAGTTCTAACTAAAGCCAAATTAAAAAAAAACCCAAAAAAACCCATTTAGAATCTTTCTCTTTGCATCAACTCTCAGACAGAATGCATGGAAGACGGTTAGTTTCTTACTGTTTCTGTAGTGACGGAGGGCTGATGATGAGGCGGACTTTCCAAAGAGTGCCGAGCACGGTAAGGCAGACTCTGTGAGCTTCAGGTTTCCAAGGTGACAGCCAGATGAGAAGCGTTGTAAGTTCAGTGAAGCACATCGTGGAAATTTCTCGTCATCGAACCACACAGAGACATAAAGAAAGCATTAAACACTGTTACTTGTTGAAGCAGTTGTAGACAATCCATCACACAATCAGTAACAATTATACAAATGTCCAAACACAAAAAGACAAAAATACAGTTATCTTGTATTTTTGTTGTTCAGCCAGTTCCTTCTCTAAAGATTACAATCACAAACCAGACAGCAAAGTTAAAAACAGTCAGGTCCCTAAATGGACACTTTTTCACTTTTGTTCATGTTTTTCTTGACATCTTTTATACCTTGAGGTCAGAGGTCATTGTGTGTGTGTGTGTGTGCGCTCTTATATACACACTGATAGATTCCTAGAAACAACATTATGTTTCTGAGAGAATCTAACTGATATTCCTGGGTTGGTCCACTATAAAAGCAAGTCAATAAAGGATTGAAAAGGTAAACAGAAGTGTGAAGAATACGGGGATGAGTCACAATCGAGGCATCAGGCGGCTTTCTCTGAAGAAGTGTCAAGGCGGTGTGCAGGCAATAAATAGTGTGTACAGCACGTGTATAGATTATTCTAAAGGTTCTATGAGTAAGAAAAACATGGTTATATTTGAGGAGAATTTTTTCTCTAATATAAGCACAATGCAACCGAGGCAGACTTTTGTGTTTATTTATTTGTCAGGGTAAGGAAGGAAGAAGACATACAAGTTTATCTTCAGAGAAAAGAGAGGAAGTCTGCTAATGACGGGCGAAAGTCAATGAAAATCACTTTTTAGAAATGAATGAGGATAAGGAGTTCAGAATCCTTTGATGAATAGAGCAAGGGAAATGGTTGAAGTAGACCTTTTTAAAGTAAAAACATTTTAGAGGGGCTGAGAGATGCTTTGGGGATGGAATGGTATTATAGCAGAAAGAAAGACAAAGGGTGATGTGTTTACCGCAAGTCATTTGCATTGAACTGGCTGTCTCCCCATCACTAATTTCCTTATCTCCCACCACTTTTCCTCTCTTTCATCCTCTCTTTGTCAACCGGTCTCTCCTCATTCCATTATATCGTGCAGTGCTCGGAGGTTGATGTATGAGTGTGTTCCATAGGGGGACTTGGACATGAGCGACTGCTGGACATACATCACACACATCACTCACGTATACACTCTTTGGTCAAAGCCATGAAAGGGGGCTTTGAGTAGGGCTGCTGGGCTGACAACACACAACTCAATTAGGAGAGGAGTTAGAAAGAAATTCAAGCAGTGTGAGTGATGGCAACAGAGATAGAAAGGTAAACGGAGGAGGAGGGAAAGATGAAGTGAGTTAGGGAGAGGTGTAGGTAAAGAAGAGTGGGGGCTGAGTGTGTTACCTGCTAACATTTTAACATACACTTTATCATTGGAGGCCATGTGCTAACAATTTAGTGTATTAGGATTGAGTTTTACAGTCTCCATGGTAACTCCTTAGCGTCCAAGTGGTTTGCTCACAGCTTTGCATCGTTTTCTAAACAGTTGCGCAACTCTAAAATGTGCTTAGCAGTCAGTCTGAACACATGTTCAACCCTATAGCGTGTGAACAGTCTGACATCAAATTGTACTTATATTTCAAAAACTTGACTTTTGGTGTAATTATTTCATTAGACTCTTATTACAATTAAATGTTACCAAAGGAAAAAAAAAAGTTACCAAAAAATTTACAGCATCAGTCAAAAGTTTGGACACACTTTCTCATTCAAGGGAATGGGAAGGTGTGTCCAAACTTTTGACTGGTGCTGTGGTTTGCTTGTGTGTGTCATGTCTCCCTGGTACTCATGTATGCCATGCATCCTCAAATGTGGTTTGAGGATGCATGGACATAGAGGACTATGACACGCGACAATAGTCCCCCGACTAGAATCAAACCAGCGATGTGTTTTAACCACTACACCACCAGTACTTCTAGACACTTCTTTGAACTGGCTGTGTTAAAGTAGAACTTTGAATTGTATATTTATGTTACTGTAGACATGACAGAATAGTCAAAGTTCATTGTTTTGTATTACAATATCCTGTAAATAACAGCTGTGTGTGACAGAGAAAGAGAAGGAAAGGGAGACACATACACATGCTATAAGAGTACATGTGGTGTGTGTGTGTGTGTGTGTGTGTGTGTGTGTGTGTGTGTGTATTAATGTGTGCTGGGGAGGTGGTGATGATGGAGGAGGCCAGCTCACTGAGCAGGGTCATAAAGTGTGTGTGCTGATTCTGTCACCACGAAAGATTTACTCACACACACACACACACACACACACACACACACACACAAGCATGTGACGCACTTACAGCAGGCGTCCATCACATCTTTCACATCGTGCCTGCCCTTGGAAATCGTCTTTCTCCCCCCCTTTTCCATGTGATTCCTCCCTGTGTTTCCCTCTCTGAAGTATCACTATCTCATACACACACACACACACACACACAGTCGTCTATACTAGTGTTGTACCCCCTCTAAGAAATAACACAGTAGGTGTAAGAAACAGTTGTTTTCCTGTCCTTCTCTCAAAGTCACAGCTCTTATCTTTTCTACTGTATCACACCACACACGCACACAAGCCCCACAGTATAATTTCTGTTCTCACTCTTATTTCTGACCTTCCTGCTGATCGTCGTGTTCCTGATCTGTAGCTTGAAGTATGGCGTTCCTCGCTGAAACAGTGTCACCACATCAATAGCTTTGTTTACAGAGTGAAGACTTCTGCCTGCCAATACAAGAGTTGACGGTGTGTGGCAGTGAAGATGTGGGCTGACGTGTTTTGGTGGCTAGAAGTGGGTTGCATAGTTTACATAAAGGAGGCCTGTATTTTGAGGATTTCTTGAGGAAACCTCTGGGTGGGTTACATGTCTTTAATGAAGAGACAGAGAGTAGATGGTGGCGTACGTCAACACTCGAGATAAAATTATTATTTTTTGTCTGATATTATCATCTCAGTTCCTTGAAAGTTGTTCTTTGTCTGGACCATTATTGAGTGGTTTCCATCGCCTGCGGCCTTTCATAGGAGGTGCCATTATGTTAATCAGTGATAACTGAAGTCCTACAGTGATAATGAAGGTTAATACTTCCTATTTTCCTATTTTCCTATTTACGGTAATTTTGACTAATTATATGCACACAACTGAGAATGCACACTTCCAATCATATCATGAAACCAGACTTGATGTTTAATTGCAGAATTGTGCAAAACTGAAATATGCATTTTCTGAACGACACCCACTATGTACAGCATGAAGGTCTCTAATGACTGAAATAAAGACCTTTTGTTTTTCAAACCCACCTTGAGTGCTTGGACCTGGATTTTTTATGACTGTTTTTTTTTTTTTTTTTGTCATTTATGCTTTTTTTTTGGCTCTCCTTGATTACTACTGCCTTCCATGAGCGAGGGAGGTTTAAGAGACACCAGTAGCGCTCCTGTTACTTCTCTCTTCAGCTTTATGTTGTGTTATTTGAAGCGATACCACGCTACAAGCCACACCAGGAAACAGCATCTTCACTCATCAGCGTCTTGTGTTAGTTTCAAAGACCCGTAAAAGCAGACTGCACTGCCAGCAAACTCCCTTTCCATGATGCTTTCTATCTGTCTCTTCAGGAGGAGGAAAAACCCGAGCTTAAGCCTGTTGTTGTTGTTGTTGTTGTTGTTGTTGTTGGCGGTGTTTAACAGTGGCAGCTTTTTGATTGACAGATACTGACTCAGCGGGAGGCAGCATGCCAGAGAGAAGGAAAAGGAGGGAGGGAGCCTGAGAAAAAGAAATCAGCAATATTGGAAGAACAAGAATGGGGCTTAAACGGAATTCAAGGGGTGAGAGACAAGCAAACATCATGATGAAAGAGGGAGAAACAGAAAAGAAAGAGAGGAGACAGAGAAACCTCTAACCCCAGGAAGGTTCTACATCTATTTAGGCAGCACTGAATGGCAAAATTACTTTGACAATCTTACTCACAAAGACTCACACGTAATGACTGACAGACTAATACTGCACAGTTATTCACAATGCACTGTATGTGTTCACAAACATATGTATGTGACTGTGTGGATACTGTGCAGATACACTACTGCTACTTTGTTGTTTTATGCTTATATACGTGGTGTATGTCTGAATTAGACAGTACCAGTAGCAACAGGAGACTCGGTGTGGCCATAGCTGCTATTCAACACAGGGCTGACAGCAATAGAGTACTGAGCAACTAAAGAAGTATATAAAGTTTTGTTGGCACAGATCTGTCACTTTGTGAACAGGTGTTCAAGTTTTAACGGCCAGACCCTTCCAATATTAGAGTGTATATTAGATGCTGTTTCAGCACTATGGAGAGCTCCTCGTTACCCATCACAGTGCAGGCTACAGAGCTGTCCGTGGTGCTGAAATACTGCTGCGAGCCAGCACAACACTGGATTAGGCCATGTTCAGACTGAAGACTGCCCTGCGTTAAAACAGTACAAGGGTGCTGTGGTTGGTGGGGGGTTGTTTGAGGTAGCGGTGAGACAATGAAATACAGGAAGTTAGAGTTACAGATTAATTGCATTTAAAGACTTAGAAGAAGCCAAAACATTGCAAAGCGGTTCATAATACTCACAAACAGGAAAGTTATCACAGTGGCAACTGTTTTATCTTTTGTTGCGATTATCGTGAGGTTACCAGTCGAATACAGCGTTCACTTTATAAAGTAATCCATCAGGAAAGTGCGCTTGTATGCATGTGATTGGCCAACGCACTGCCTTGCCGGGTGACATTGGGTTGTCTCGTGGCAAAAGCTGAGCCCGGTTCAACTTTTTACTGGATGACCACTGTGTTTTTTTGCTGAGCCACATGCAGTGGCACCCCTGCTGCGTGAACACACTGCCCCCATTCAAATGAATGGGAGGGCTGTGTTGGGCTGTGTGAAAACAAAGTTGCCCAAAGTGTTAACATATTCATTGCTTATTTTACTCAAACTTAAAGCCAGATTCAAATATTAAGTATTGTTTTGTAACATCAAGTGTTCATGACTCAACTCTGAGGTGGTTACAGAAATAGAATCAGATACTCATAGACAAATTTATTCATATGAATGTTCAGCAGTCTAAATGTCATGTTGTGTCGTGATGAATAGCTTGTGAGGAAATCCCTGAGTCTTTACCAGATACAAATGAACAAGAGAGAAGCATGATAAATGTCAGGCCTCCTAAACTAGAATTCATAGCCACAGCCCATCCAGGTACTGTAGTTGCTGCATCCAGCTATCAGTCTCACTTTGTTCCTGCTAGCATTACAAAACTGTCATCCCTTAATAATTTACTGGCAGGTGAGTGCAGAAACTGCAGCACATAGGGTGTGAGCTTTGAATTGTTTTACTTGTGGTGACATCATTATTTTGACAGGCAGACAAAAGTACTTTCTATCCTTTCAAATATTTAAGACTAAAGTGTGCTTTTGAATAAGATGATGAGTGTTTGGGTACCTCAAGCTCACTTAGATGAGAGGAGTATGTTTTTTTTCTCTTGCTTAGCCTTATATAACATACCTACTCTGCTTCTGAAACACTGCTCTATTCTCAACCTGTTGTGCTTTTTGCCAGCCTTTTCCTTCTCAGAGTAGGTATGGGCACTCAAAGAGTGCAAAGAGACACTTAAGTCTGTTGTGGAAAAGTGGCAAAAAGATTGCAGTTTTCAACCAGGAATTTTCAACCAATTTTGAGCAACTAAGCAGTTCTAAAAACTCATTTGTTCTTCAAATACCTGCAACAGCAAATACTACTAGCAGCATTCAACTGGTAATGCCAGTCCAAAGTGGGGAAACTTCCAGACTGACCAGAACTTCAACAACATCAGGATATTTATTTTCTGTAGCTTTATGTTCTTCTTCCCTTTACTGTATATTCAGTCTCTCTCCTGTCTGGTCTCTCTCTGTTCCCCTCTCCATTTCCATCATCCACTAATGAGTCTCATGGGTCCTGAAAAAAGGAAAGACATCATTGGATGGAGATAAATCTAGACAGAGACAAATGAGAACAACTTTTCACTCTGGAGCCTCTATAAATAGAGAGGATATTAGAATGCAGCCCCTTCAGCACCAAAGTGGAGTTTCAACAAACACTCACATCAAATGAACAGGAAAACGAACCAATAAAAGGAGACTGTACTCTCCAGAAAAACAGCATCGCAACTTGTTTGTTCAAACGGCTATGTTTTAGTTTGGTGCCAAAGCATGAAACCCAAGTGGTTTGCAGGGTGCTTGTCTTCAAAACTGAAGAATGGGGTTTTCTTTCCACCTCCGACCAACAGTCAACTTGGTTTCCTTTAAACATGAAAACAGTCTTTCACCAAGCAGTTGATGAAACGTATGCACATCTGTGATTTAGCAAGGAATACTTGTTTTGATGAAAGGTAGGATAATACATATCTGTTTCCAGCAGTTGGATATAAAAAGAAAAATCTATATATAAAATATCAATTTTTGGAGGTCGAAGTAATATGAGATATCATGCTGAAGGTCACTCTGACATGAAGGCCATAATGCCCAATAAAAAATCCAAAATGTCATACTATCTGTCATATACAGACTTTTCTCTATCATACCTCTCTTTCCTTTTTTCATTCCTTCCCTTGTTTGCATCCCTGTCCTTCTCTTTAGTGCCGCCATCCTTTCTTTCTCTCTGTCTGTCTGTCGCAGGTTGTTTATATGGCGACAGCTGTTGTGCTTTTGGCTTAGTTATATATGTGTGTGTGTGTGTGTGTGTGTGTGTGTGTGTGTGTGTGTGTAAGAGAGAGAGAGGGAGAGCCAGAGTTGTCTGTGTAAGTCTTCTCTTTTTACACTAGGCCTGCAGCACAAGGTTGTAAATCTGTTGGAATAGTGAACGCCCCACTGCACAGAAGCAGTGTTTGTGCATGTGTCCGTGTGTGTGTTCAGGTGTGTGCACATTGTTTATGTTGCCTATGTTCCTGTGTGTTTGCTGGTGCGTGTAGCTGCAGTGTGATTTTTGTGATATGTCCACATGTGTGTTTGCTTGTTTGTGAGGTGGATTTTTAAATATATTTATATATATATATATATACATATTCTTTGTGTGTGCATGCGTGTTTTGGTTTCTTGTACTGTGTGTGAGTGTGTGTATGTGTGTGTGTGATCCATCCACCGGCTGAACACCTGAGTGCCCACAGTGACGGGGAGGGATGGCTGGCTGTCCAAACCAACAACCTACAGCCAACACAGAGCTCTCCCAATTCGGTTGGCTTACTGTTTTATCACACTGGCACAAACACACACTCACACACACACACACACACACACACACACACACACACAAAAGACAAATGTACATGCATAGCAACACTGACAGTTTGTTGCATGTATAAGTATTCAACATGAAAGCCCTTGTTGTGTTGTCCGTCACAGATATGCACACCTGCCCCCTTACAGTGTTTCAACTGTTTTTATTTGTGTATATATAGAATATACAGTATATATATATATATATATATATATATATAGCTAATGCTACCATATTCAGTGCTGCCTATAATATCAGTACAAGTCTCACTGTTTGATTGACAGGTGATCTTAGGAAAGTGCAGTGCAGAAACATCACAGCGATGACTGCCTAGCAACAGAGATGCGAATACATTAGGGACTAAGATGTGGAGAGTTGACAATTCAAGCAATGAAAAGTCATGAACAGCACACTGTGCAACATAGCAAGCACCTATATTGAAGGTATTTCTAAAAAAGCAAAACAATTCTGTAGAAATGATTTCAGCACCCTGCTACGTCAGTCCCATGTTTCACCTGCAAGACTTGTGTTTTAATGCTGTTGTTTATCGTTTGGGATGTGAAAACATCAGATTTCCTCACAGTCGGAGAAATAAAAAGTGTGTGTCCTGGTATTTGTTGAGTTATTAAATCCAAACGCGGCACGGAGCATCTCTCCCGCCGGCTTCACAGCGCTGCCGGCTGAGGAGTCAATCACACTTGACGGTAGAGGAGGAGACTGTAGAGACGCTGGCACATGTCTGTTTAAACATGTCTCTGCATTTAACACCGGAGCTGAGAGTCGGAGCAGGAAACACAGTTGTTCTGCATTGCGCTGTCCTCAATTTCCATCATCTTTCTCTCTGTTTCCATAACAGTTATGTATTCAGGTCATTTAGAGATAAGAATCTGTAAAAGTTTTCAGCCTGTCATGCTGTCACACTGCGTTACTTTGTGTATAATGACGTGGCAAAAAAAAAAAAGTCAGTGATTCAACTGACAAAACACGAGTCAACTCAGGGATTTACAGACTGATGCATCAACTCAGCCACTTTTATGGGGCAGCCCTTCTGTATACCCGAAAAAAATGACAATAATCTCTAATATACTGAGATGATTAAAGTTTGACTAATGTTAAATGTTATATTTGGGCATTCAGCTGTCACTCAGAAAAGAGTTCAATTGAATGGATGCACAACAGGAGAATGTGCTTAAGCTCAGATCATTAAGGATGAGAGCTGTAGTTACCAAGACACAGAGGCAACAGATGACTCCGAGTATCCTGAAGAAATATTCCAACATAAAAACATTCTTGCGAATAGTGTGGAGATAAGAAAGAAGAGCCTGTGATTTCTTAAGCCTGTGTATTTTTCCAACCAGTTAATAAAAAGTTAAAAGTATAGAATTGAATAGTAGGGAACATCCAGTAGTCATTAGTCAAAAAAACAAACAAACATTGTTGCTTCATTTATAACCAGTACTCTCATTTTCAACACCATTTTTTACATCACTTTTCCAAAAGCTATAAGTGGTGTTTACATTCTGTTCTAAGAAATGAGATTCTCTGCTGTAAATGATAAAGAAACCAAACATTATGTTCATAGTAGACTGAAAGCTTTTATGTTTTGGTGTTGTGGGCTTTAATAATCCTGCTCAAGATCCTACAAATCCAAAAAAGAGTACTCCTCCATCTATCCATCCATTCTAGTGTATCCTATTCATCACACATATTGATCTAACTAACCTTGTATTTCTGTGAAAAATCTTTGTGTCACATAATGGTCTTAATGGTGTTTCAGAGAGTTCTGCTGCTTCAATTAATACAACATGCGCTTGCTATTATTTGCCTTTAAAAAAAAAAAAGAACTCAAAGAAACAGTATCGCATATCAAAGCACAATTCTGTCTCTCTCCACCTTTAATCTACAAATATCAGCTTCACTCTTAAACAACGCGCTACGGTCGATCTTAACCACTCACCTACGTACGGTAAAAGCTGGCGCTGAAGAGGCCGATAGGAAGACAAACAGAGGGAGAATGTCCATCAGAAGTGAAGTGATGTTGAAGGGGGTGGTATTGATTGAGTATAAGCAGATGAGAGGAGAGCTGGGCTGTGTGATGCTGGCTGACAGAAACATTGTATTGCCCCCAGCACTTCACATACAGCAGCAGCACCAATGGGCTGCATGCATACTAATTACACTTCGGTACAGATTTCAGCTATGGAGAGAAAATCTTCAGCTGTCTTGATTTTCTATCTTCGTGTCCGTCCGTCCGTCCCTCTACTCATTACCCAGCCATGCGTCCACATCAAACCCATCCATATCCACCCTTCTGCCAATTTATCTGTCTTTCACATACATTATCAGGCTGTACACGTGTACATCTGTTCCCACTCTTCGTCTTTATTTGCAACTTCCACCGAGATAAATCTGACTTGACATATACTTCACATCCCACATGCATTTAAATTAATTTAGTTATATAATAAGACAGGATGACACTGTGCGTCAGTGTCCGACTCCTCTGAAATGTCTCTGAGAAGCTTCCTGTCAAATCACAAAAGGAAATACTGCAAACACATCAGATGACTGAAACAAAATTGATAATTAAGTTTTCTATTGATAGCTATATAGTGGACCTGATTAATGATATGCAGAGTCATACAGCTTCTAGCCTGGACCAAACCATGATCTTTTATCCCCTTGGCTATTTGTCATAATTGTCATTTTTTTATGTGAAACGGAGCTGATTGAAAGATGAAAAACAATTTCAAAAAGAGTACTTCAAGTAATATGCCCTGCCCTCTCATCTCCTGTTATTGTATTAGTTCTTATTAAGGTATTGCTGTTTATTTCATACATTGGGGGGGGGGGGGGGGGGTGAAGCAGTCACATGTACAGATCAGGATCGCAGATGTCCTAGATATGCTTCATTTCTCTCATTTGTCTCTTTCTTCCTCTCCCTGCTCTTCATCATCTCCACTCAACTTGTTCTCTCTCTCATCTTCTCACCATCTGATCCTCAAAGTAAAGAGCCAGGCTTTGGTCCGATGTCACCTGAGGATAACGTGTGTGTGTGTGTGTGTGTGTGTGTGTGTGTCTATTTATCTAGGTTTGTTATGTGTATCCTCTATATGAATATGGGGTACTTCAACCAACATCAGCCTCATCATATGAGACTTGTGTGTTACCCTAAAGAATACTGCAACTGAGTAGTTGAGTAGTGAAAACTAAACTCTTAAATGTTGGAAAAAAGTCTAGGAGGTCTTATAAATTGACAAATGTTGCATTTTGGTCGTAAATGTACTCGGTTGGCTTATATTCTGTATGTAAAATATAATTTACACCATGCTTCTTGAATGCAAGATTCTGTTACTGCCGGCTTAGGTCATTGTTACAGAGTTGATGGTATACTGTAATGGTAACCATGGTGATGTGGCTTCAGTAGCTGTTGTTTTTATGGCTGTCAACACATTATGATGTTAATAAAGTTAGGTCACGCTGTGCAGGGCCTCCAGGCTGCGGCGCACCATGGGATTGATTGATGACTCTGTTGTCAGTTCAATCTAAGAAATGCATTGAAAGGGAGAGGGAGGGAGGGAGGGAGGGATGAGTGGAGGACAGAAGGATGGAGGGGAGGAAAAGGGGGAGAACAAAATGGATTAGTTAAGAGCAGACGGGAGACGAAAAGAAGAAATGAAGTGAGTCAGGATAGCGGGGGAGGGAAAAGAAAGAAGTACATGGAAAATGGAGAGAAGTATGAAGTGAGGATGTGAGGGAAGGATGGATAGGAAATGGGTGAGGGGAGGAGGGGGGGGGGCAAATAACTGGAAAGTTTGAGAAATGACTGGCAAAGAAAGATGGAAGGAGAGAAGAATGGACGGAAAGAGAGGGAGGATGGAGTGAGACGCGAGGGAAGGACGACAAAGGACATGGAGTGGGGGGTGGGAGGGGGGATTCAGTGTTGCAAAAGGCTGTGTGAAGAGATATATGAAAAATGATATACAGAACTGGGGATCTGTCGGGGAGGAGAAAATGATATTTTGTCAAGGTGCTGAGTTGGACTGACAACCATGAATGGTTCTGAAAGAAATGAGACCCGAGATATGAATACACACGCGAGACAATGAATGAGTCAGTGACGGAGCGGACGAGGAGAGGATGCTTTTTGGATTGTGGATTGAAGAAAAAAAACAGGTTTGGTTTTCATTGGTTATATAGTTGTTGTTGTTTTTTTTGCCTGATTCATGTGCCCCCTGAGAAACATCCATGGAAACAATGATACAAACACCCACACACACACACACACACACACACACACACACAGTATACAGTTATGTGTGCACCTATTGATTCCCAGTGTTGATACATACAGGAAAAAGGATTAGCATTCTAGGGCACCAAAGAGAACTCCAGTACACACACGCACACAGCAAACATAACAACACACTCTGCTATTGATTCATCGCGGATGCTGAATACAGAGATAAAATGATTAGGAGCCCGGTCCAATGCTCTATTCCACAGCGTTGCACTGCTGTTGATTCATATGCATTATATCTGCACAGACTGAACAACAGATGCATCCAAAAAAAAAGTGAAACAGATGAAGCAGCTGAGAATTATTTCGGGAGAATTTCTTCACTGTGAGAAGAAAACATCATTAATCCCTTAACCCACTTGACAAACATTAAGTCCTCTCTCCACTCAGCGTTAACTTGTTTCTCATATCCAGAATGTCCTTAGATATAAATTAGTTGGATTACATTTGGTATGTACATTAAAAGGAGATTCATCTTTCTGTTACCAAAAAAAAAAAACAATGCATTATTGCTCTGCTAAAGTTTAGATTGGTTGCATTTACACTTCATAGTTAATGCAACCAAATCTATTTCTGCACACGTCAGGAGATGTTTTGGTTGATTTGGTCTTCGTCGCATCTCGCAGCGCATTTCTGCCTGCATTTGATGTGTTTTCCTCTGTCTTATCACACTTCACTTACCCGGTATCTCTGTTAATCCAGGTGGAAAATGGTTTCTGGAGTGTAAAGGAAAACACACCACCGAGTTAGAATCTATAACACACCATCATGTAACGGGACTGGTCAGACTGGTGCTGCTGAAGTGAGATCAAAGATGATTTGGAGGATTTTTTTTCACTTGAAAAGACAGGATGTGTCTCTGGTTGCTTAGAACGGTTTTCTGCTTAGTGAGATGCTGTCGATATCATCAAAGATACTGAAGCCTTTCGGAAAGATTTAGGCATAAACTGATTCAAATCGATATTTATTTTAATTTATAGGACGGGAGGATGTTAAGGCGGGACAAAACCTACAACGTCTGCTGTTAGATTATATATTTACCACGCTATCTATACTCAGCAAACTCCCAACTAAAGTTCAATTTTGCCAAGTTTAGAAGGTATTTGTGCATTGCAATAAAATCCGTGGTGCAATAAGACCTTGGGCTTTGCTTTTTGTCTGAGAAACAAACACTGAAACCCCAACAAAACTCCAACAGGCCAAGTCTGCATTTTCTTTTTTCTTTTTTTTTTCCCTCTCAGACAAGCAAAGAGTCAGCATTCTTCTTTCCCATCAAGGCTTGTTGGTATCATCATGTGTGACTATATGGAGAAAAAGCATTGCATGAGAGTGAGGGGGGGCATCAACAGTCAGTGAGGTGTTAAGGTCGTGCAGCCTCAGCAAATAAAGACATAATGTGTGTGTGTGTGTGAGAGAGAGAGAGAAACTGATAAAGAGAGGGAGGTGCAGAAGTGAGATAGGAAGTGAATTAGGTAGTGGAAAGGAAGAGAGGGAGAGAGAAATTGAGGTAGAGAGAGCAAGGTAAAGAGAGAGCGAGAGTGAGTTAGAGAGGCAGAGATGGACAGAGATAGTAGTGCCTCGCAGCCAGTGTCCATATCTCTCGCCACCGATGACTCCTCCTGCCGCACTACAACTAATGGACTCTGTCCTCCTCTGCTGTCTTATCTGCCCTCTCTCTCTCTCCATCCTCCCCTTCTATATCTCAGTACTTGACGACGTGCTATGTCTCCACTTCACCGCTCCTCCTCTATCTCATTTTTATCATGCTTTGGTCTCTCTCTCTCTCTCTTTCACGCTCAGCCCCGCTCTCTCTTAACTCTCAGACTCTTTCAATCTCTCATGCTTCTCCTCTTTCTCTCTCTCTCTCTCTCTCTCTCTCTCTCTCTTTGCGGTTATATCTTGTTCTGCCTTTCCTCTTTATCGTCACCTGTTTTAATACTGTTGCCATCCTTCCCTCCACCATGATCAAAACCCCCAAAAAGTTCACCCTCTCCTCCCTCTGGCTTATCTTCGTCTGTACTGCATGGGTGGAAAAAGAAAAATAAACATGTTGTTTCTCTCGCTCCCTTTCTCCTTAAAATCTTTTTCCTCAGCTCTTGTCTAGCATCTTTCCAGAGTTGCACAATTGCAGATTTTCACTCCAAAATAAGAAATATCTAGCAAGAAATAAAATAAGTCTTCAGTTACAGTAATAAATGGTGAAAAATGTAATGGAGATTCATTAAATGTATGTTTTTTAAGAGAAATATCGAATTAAAATGAGTGACACATACATTCTTCATATTTGCGTCTCTTATAGATGACCCAGGAGCAGTATATCCTTGCAGCGCAGCCCAATCCACTCCACCAGCGGGGGGCGTCGGTGTGCGGTGCCCAGGTTTACCCAGCGGTGGGAATCTACGGCTGGAGGAAGAGATGCCTGTACTTCTTCATCCTCCTTCTACTCGTCACCATGATCGTCAACCTGGCGCTGACCATCTGGATCCTCAAAGTCATGAACTTCACTCCGGTAAGTGGCGTGTGTGTGTGTGTGTGTGTGTGTGTGTGTGTGTGTGTGTGTCATTAAAATGCCAGGATGTTATATGGTTGGGTGTTTATATGGGAGTTTATGTGAGAAAGCTGTAAGAGGTGGTGTAAAAGGTTTTGCTGTCACGTAACGAAACGTGAGAGTGATGATAAAATCAACAGCAGTTCAACAGGAATGTGTGTGTGTGTGTGTGTGTGTGTGTGTGTGTGTGTGTGTATCGTTACACCAATATATCATATAGATGCCGTCCCTTTATTTAGAGTTAGGTCCCATTAAATTAGTGGTGTCCACTCTTGGTGACTCTGAACTCTTTGCTGGCTAATAGTTTGAAAACAATATTAATTAAATTTTTTCCAGCAGTCATTTCCATAAACATGTGATCACTGTTTTCTTCTTCATGTTATTCTTCTTCTCAGTTGAGCAACATTTAGAGTATGAGACACAAAACATTTTCTTCTACATTTTTCCATACACTTCATAAATAAAATTAAATAAAATAATAATTAAATAAATAATCACAATTTCTCAGTATTTTAAATACTGAAAATATATTTAATAGAGTCCCCCTACATGATTATTTGACTCTTGTCCAAATTACAAAATTCAATTTCTCCAGAATGTTTTTGTACTGCCATGCTCCTTCGCCCCTCTACTAAGAGTTTCAAGTGGTCTTGATGACAGACTGTTGAACTGCCTGATATAACTTATGTATGAGAGCTGGGTCGGCTTATCTGACTCTGTGGTTCAGATCCTATTTTCAACACTGTAAATTTCACTGTTGCCCTTCTAGTACATATTACTATGCCGTATGGAGTCCCACAAAGGTCCGTTCTCGGTCCCCTCCTGTTTAGTCTTTACATGTTTCCGCTTCCATCAGCAGACACATGATCAGCTATCATAGCTACACAGATGACACACAACTCAACTGCCTGAAGGACATCAATCTAGGATCTCACAAAACTTCAGCTGAACAAAGAAAAAAACTGTTGATGTTGTTGATGCTGCCAAAGTAGCCTTCCATCATCACCAAGATTTCAAAAATGTGTTGCTTTCAATCTCAGTTAAATCCAGAAACACTTGCATGCCAAATATATTTATAATTTCACTGGTCTTCCTGTAAAAGCAATCCAACGGCTTCGGCTGTCTGTATTCTGACTAGGACCACAAAGTTGAACCATATAACTCTAATTCTCAAACAACTCCACTGGCTACCTGTTTATTACAGGACTGACTTTAAGGTTTTGCTCCTGGTCTACAAAGCACTGAATGATCTGGCTCCAGACATATCCAACATGCTCCCAGTTTCCCAGCAGATTTCTTAGGTCACATGACAGCCATTTCTTCCAAATTCCCAGAATACAATCAAAATCTGGCGACAGAGCTTTCATGTTTATGCACCTAAAGCGTGCAACATCCTACCTGCTGAATTGAGCTTTGCACCAACACTATCTTCTTCTGTTTAATTTAGCTTTTACTTAATTGTGTGTGTGTTTGTTTATGTGTATGTGTGGGTGTTCATGTATGCATGTTGTTTGTCTTTATATCTTATTTTCTGCTGTTCTATCTACTGTTTTTACCCTGTAAAGCACTTTGCTGCTTTGCTCTTGTGTGTTATTGCGCTATACAAACTTGAAGTTGAGTGTGAACACAGTTGGGTCAACAAAGTGTAAGAGTTGACCACAGGAGACCACTGTTCCCTTCCCGTTTCCTATCGACAGTCAAGATTGTTTTCTTTTAAGTATGATAGCCTTCAGTGAAACAATGAATAAGCTGAATCAGTCCAAATATTCAAAACTCATCTCACAACCTGTTTTTATTCATTGGCTTTTCAATGTGCCCGACAGGCCTTTTTATGCTCTATTGCTCTTAGTTTGTGATTTCAACTACACCCACAGTTTCATTATGTTTTCTTATTGCTGTTGCTGGTGTCCAGGCGGTGCCTTTTCACTGCTTCGTAAGCACCTTTTTTTGGAAAGCACTTTGATGCACAATGGTTTTGTACTTTTAAAATGCCAAATAAGTACATTTGACTTCACTGATTGGGGTAAAAGGGACACCCAGTGAAGCAGTAACATCCATTATAGGAAATTAAAAATAGATGTTTGTTTTGGTCTTGGCGAGATTTGATTTAGATATATAGAAAACTGACACAACATAATAACAGCAGGCACCTAAAAAACATTTTGGTCTACAGCATCTCTAGTCAGCTCTTGCCTCTGCATGTGTTTGCACATCTCTTCAACTCACTGTTTCTGAGTGTCACTCAGGGGTTACATCACCCATGCAGCCAATATCCCATATAGCCTCAGGGCTCTAGGAACTACACTGTGATAGTATATATGCAAATGAAGCAGAATTTGACCCCTGAAAACCTCTGGTAAAGTCTCCCCACGTCACGCCTTTCAATAAATATGAGAGAGAATATAAGAGAAGACGGAAAAAAGAAGGGGAAAGACTGCTCAAAAATACGCCTGAGGGAAGGCAGCCGGCACTAAGCATAAAAGAGAAGAAGATATTTCATAGGCTATATACTGGTGTGTGTGAAAAACACAAGACAGTATGAGAGATCCAGAGACAGGAGTTAGAAAGGCAGGACGGGGGTAAGGAGAGGAAAAAAGACAACAACAACAACAAACAAAAAAAACAGATACGTACTATAAGAATGTTCTCATTCTTTAATGAAACATGGGATAACTTTTTATTATACTTGACCTCTCTTTTGGGCCCTGATTTCTGCCAGCTCTTAGACTTTAGACAGATCTTGAAATAAACATCATACAGATTAACATCCTGTGTGTTATCCTGTAACAGCATCCCTCCAGTCTCCCAACTATTATTACAATCCCTGGCAGTGCTACATGGTGAAGCTTTAGAGAAAGTAACTGGGTTTACATTGTCAAGACAACAGATGAAGACTGGATGAAGATGAAAACTGGATTTTTAAAGATTTGGAGAAAGGAGGGACATAGGATAGGGAAGAAGGGAGTGATGAGAGGGTCGATCAGGGTGAGTAAATGTATGTCTACATCTTCCAGTAGAGGGCCTCAGATAAATCAGAGATTTGTTGTGTCTGTGCATTGGATCAGTTAACATTCAAAGTCACACTGACAGTGGGATCGGTTATCGTACTTCCTTGACTGCTGAGAAATTTAATGTAGAAAAGGAGCTGTCGGTTCATACTTTTGAACCCATTATGACCCTCCTTCATCAAAAACGGCATCAAAAAGTGTCACATAGCAGCTGCATTAGCATTTCAAAGAATGTTTACAGCTGTGTTTGACTGCATTAATGCTGTAAAAGAAACCTGAAAAAAAAAGTGGAGAAAAGATCACAAGACTGGTGTTCCCTCAAATACAGCTGTTTTCTCCAGAGGTATGTTTACGAAGGCATAAGCGTCCATAATCAATCTGCAGTTAGCATAATTAAGAGTCCTTGTAGATTCATAAAAGGAAGAGAGAGAGAGAGATAATCATTTAATCTAGTTTTTATCACAAGTTCCAGTGGTTTACCCAATTCTGAACTGGTTTTGAAATTGTTTTTCTGTTTTTTTAAACCATTAATTCTGTCACACATAATCAAGGGGGGGGGGTGGGGGGTGTAGGTTGCATATACCTTTTTCACAGCAGAAGTGTAAGTAGATGATTAATTGCTGCATTGCGTTGCAGTAATGGCTGGACCAGAGCCAACAATTTTTTCAATTTTTTTTATTTTTTTGATTAGTTCCACCTGTGTGCTCTGATGCGATCAAAACTCCGGCTAATGAGATTAAACGGAAAGGAATACAATATGTGAAGTCAGAGATTTTTACAGGAAAGAAAAGAAACGCAGCTGAGGCTCATCAAGTAAATATGTTTGTTAAATCCAAAAATACGGAAGAAGAATCACATCTTTTTCTCAATTTCACTGTCAATACAGCGGATTCGCCAAAAAAAAATAAGTTTAACTTGCATTTTTCATTTGAAGAACAAACTAATTAGAAGCATCCATAGAAAGAAAAACATAAAGTCAGTGTTCTTGATGGCATTATTAAAATAAACTTCAACTTGGCAAAGTATACTTTTATCTAAAGTCTTATGATGTTCACAATACAAAGCAAGCTACTGGAGACACAGAGCAACACTCCTTTTATCATGTGTCGAGTAACACAAAGTTCATCGGAGACCTCTAATTGAGCATTCACATACAGATAAAAAGAGGCAGACTGTCTCTTGCCTTTTACTCGCTATCTGTATCTCTCTGGTATGTTTGCACATAATTTAAATATTCAGCTCCAATTGGACAATAGGCTTTTTTTCTTTGTTGCACATTTGTTTTATGTTGCAATCAACCCATGTCCAACTGTTTCATCCACAGTGTCACTTTGTGCATCGTAATACATTTGCATAAAATTAAATGCTCTAAGCGTACTGTTATGGCTATACTTGTTGCCACATTGCACCTCTGATGCATGCAAGGCAAATAACATAAAAATGATATCTGTCACAGATATAAAACTACATTTGTAAACTTCACAATTTCACATTTCAAATCCAGCTATTGGGAGTTTTTTTCTTCTGTGGCTCTACAATTTTCATTTTCATCATGTGTGGAGAATTTGCTTTTGAAGATGCAGCTTTTGCAGTAAATTGGAGAGTAAGGATGTGCAGAGGGCCCAGTATTTGTATTTGTATCTGTATTTGATGAGGCAGCAAAATTATTTGTATTTGTATTTGAATAAAAGTGGAAAAAGGCTTAAAAATCCTGTTTGTTTTTATTATGCTTTTAATTTTAGAAAATTTAAGTGTCTCAATAAGTGTTCATGAGTAAACTACCTAATGAAGGAGGTCCCAACACCAGGTCTCGAAATAGAGTCTCCCAGATCATAGACAACTGCGCTGACTACTGAGCTAAAACTTTACTAATCACCGCATTGCAGACAGACCTCCCCCTATTTATACACCCATAACACGGAGACAGCACAGTGTGTAATGTGTAGGGAAGAACTTCAAAGGCGATTCTTGCTTTGCGCTTTTCATTTATTGCCTATTTTTTTACAACCTAACTTTGTGGAAAGGAGAAGGGGAACAACAGTTTATGGAGAGTCCCTTGGGAGCACTTTACTTGTATCAGTAGCTCAGCTTTATCTCTGGGGAACACCCCCAACTCCGAGAGTAACGTCCAAATTAGGAAATGTGCGTCATGTAACAGGTGGATGTGACTCCCCTCGTTGAGACCTGCTGATAGACGTAACAGCGGTGCAGAGGAAAGAGACTGAGATAGCGATGTAATCGACCTGCACACTGGTATTTGACATGTTTTTTGTTTTTTTTTTCTTCCTGAAAAGAAGAGGAAATATTTGTATGAAAGAAATATTTGTAAAAAAAAACCACTATTTGTGCTATTCAGGCACACCCCTGGTGGAGAGGAATGTCTACATGTGTGTTTGAAAGAGAGAGGTGGAGAACATACATGTATGTTTGTGTGCCAGCAATTATTCAGCAATTGTCCATGCTGATGTGTGTGTAAATGTTTGTGCGTGTGTGCCTCGGCATGCTTGTGTGTGTGTCTATACCCACATTTGTGTTTGTGTCTGTCCACCACTGAGTCCTTTGGGCTTTCACTGCAGAGAAATTCAATTTCAGTTGTCACTCACCAATCAGCTTGCCTAATTCCTGGTCTGGGCTGGGCTGTGATATGTGTGTGTGTGTGTGTGTGTGTGTGTGTGTGTGTGTGTGTGTGTGTGTGTGTGTGTGTGTGTGTGTGAGTGTGCCTGCAAGAATGTGTGTTATTCATCTCAATACCTGCTCAATCCACAGTGTTTTATCTCTTCATAACGCGGTTTGTCGCGGGTTGCTATGGATGCTGCCGTAATGACCTCTTACAATATGTGCATACAAATTTTAAGAAGCTCCCCTCGCATACTGAACTCATAAACCAGATGCGATTTAACAGCATTCTGAATTTTATTTACACTCCAATGAATTTAGCCTTCCCCTTACCCAATATGAGCGTCAAACTCTCCTGAGTGCTCATGGTAAAATAGGAGTATTTGTCTTTATAGTGAGATCTAAACGATTCGATAACATATTTCTTTCTGTGTTGAACTTTGTGCTGCGACTTTGTGCACTTTTAATCCTTAACCAAGTGATAAATATCACATCACAGTGATAAATAGTCTAAGAATAACAATAAAACTGTCAGTGGTCTGTAATTAGTTTCAGCATTTTCACACACAGGTGATGATGGTAAACTTTTACTGCCAGTGTGTGAAGTGTGCTTTTTATTTTCAAATCGGGATCGGCTGCCAATCAGTCAGTCATAAAATAAAACTTGTGGTACTTTTCAGATCAGAGTTACAGCGTGCTTTAAAGATGATAAAACAACAATTTGAAAATCAATAAAAATGACCAGCATTAATTACGAATGGGGTTATGGCAGCATAAAATAGCGTTGCGTCAGGGAAACACAACAGGAATAAAACAGGCAAAAACAAATCTGGTTTATGAGTAGCTTGTAAAACTGAGGCAGTAGAGACAGACACACATATTGTTCATGACTACATGTCAGTTTCTCTCAGGTTTCATTTTGCTGTTCAAACTACCGATTAACTGTGAATTTTAGAATGGATAAGACTGACTGGACCATGCTACATCTAACATGATTTATAATAGTTTTAATTGAGATATAGCATGAATTAAAATCTTTGTTGTGCATAATTTCCACACATTTGACAGCTAAAGAAACCAAGTCACTCCTCACTTTCTCACTAGTCACTGCTGTTTTGCTTTCTTGACAGCCTCCAGATTCCACCAGGCAAATTTTACTCACATCTAATGACAAAAAGAAGGCACAGGAAAGAGCATAGCTAGCTTTGGGAGCTATCATGGCTAACAGGCTAACAACAGTGACCCATGAGTTTCAAGTTATACAGCTTCTTATTGAACCACAGTGTTCCTCTTTTTCTGCTACTTGTATTATTTTGTGATGTTATATAGTTACGTTTTTTTTATAAAAAAAAATATTGGCAATGAATAATTCCTGAATAAGATGTCAATCCCACCCACCTCTCTCTCTCTCTTTGGGGGGATTGGCTCGACATCGTATATTTCGCTTGTCAAAATTCAATCAGATTGAACTTCAGGCGAACAGCGTAGGGTACAGTAGGTATAACATCATCTTCTTTTCTGTTTGGATCAACCAGTGGGTTTGCCTGATGCTCAACCCATTAAGGGTTGTTGAGATGTGGGTAGTGAGCCTGTGAAACCTTTGGTTACCCATAACATACAGCCCTGTAAAGAAAATGTAAATGCAACTTATGAATACAAAATACAAAGAGATATCGTTAATCAGCACCAAAGATACAATATGTTGTAAATATGAAAGATTTTGGATCATATCAAAACTTCACTGTATATTCAACATAACTTCAGTAATGTACATTTCATTATCATTATTCAAAATTACATGTTTTTAATGTGATGTTTAAGTAAATCAATTCAGTACATCAGCATTCAGTCCTTGAATCCTTGAATGTTGAATACATCCCCATAGCTGTGCTGTTTCCTTACAGAAAAAAAAAAGTACTGAGCTGTAAATAAAGATATTATAATGTAATATGCCAAAGGAGATTAAAGGAAACAGAAAGAGAAGGAAGATCCGCTTTTCTCCATGTAGCGCATTTACTCACTGCTGTTTAGCAGGCGATTTGAATTTGTCATTTCCTGCAGGCAAATAGGGCGATAGGTACATGATCTCAATTAGCGGATGGGGTGCTCTTTGCTGTCACAGCTGCACTAGTGATTTATGTTGATGAGATATGTGTACTTTTTCATTAAAGCCCTGCCAAGTGTAGCTTTAAGTTTCTTTACAAATAAACTAATCTGAGAGATCAGTGTAGTAGAGACAGAGAGAGAAAGAAGAGATTGGAGTAAGGCGGGCGAGCGGGGGAGGATGGTGAATGATGCATGGATGAAGACAGATAGGAAAAAGGAGGGGAAGGGAGTGATAGGAGTGTTGTGTGTGTGTGTGTGTGTGTGTGCAGTTTAAATAGAGTGTCCCCATCATCCACGCTCAACTTCTCCCTCCTGTCCTCTGCCTCTGGGGTCCCGAGGGACTAGGAGAGGTGTCTGTTTCACTGCCTCATGGAGTGGAAGTGAGCAGATGATGGGCTGCCAGAGACAGGCAGTGTGTGGAGTTTGATGTGTGGCGGTGTGAGTGTTACAGTGTTCATCAAGCTACAGTCACCTTCACTATATC